>NC_089504.1:343538185-344861918 GCF_036850995.1 Saccopteryx leptura | reverse complement strand
GTCAGGGCTCAAGGACCCACCTTGCATGGGCTCAGCACTTCCGGAATCCAGACTTAAGGAGCTGTTGTTGCCCCCACCCATGGTGGGGCTGAAGATGGGGGCGTTGGGCACCACCGCTGCGCTGACAGTAGCTGAGAGAGACAGAATGAGAGTCAGGGGCTGGGGGGGGGGGGTCAAAGGTGTTGGTGGAGAGAAGGGGCTGTGCTCAGCCAGAAAGGCCGGGCAAAGATCCTGCAGAACCTGCTGAGGCACGTACCCGGCCGAGGCACCAGCTGGGCCCCCTCCGAGGGCGGCATGGTGAAGCCTGACTCCCAGATCGGAGAGTTTGCCCCGTAGATCTCCTCCTCCAGCATGGACAGGAACCTGTGGGAGGGTACAGAATGTCCACTCCTCTGTCCAAGCAAGGGAGCAGCTGGGCCAGACACCAGGGCGGCTGCAGGTAGGTCAGAGAGACAGACCCTCTCCTCAGGGAACAAGGAGCCTAAGAAGAGAGACAACCTCCACCTTCAGATGGGGGGGAGGTACAGCCCTCTGCCTTCTGGGAGACCCTAGTTGAAGAAAGGAAGACAGGACAAATCTAGAACAGAGATCAGAGGCCATAGTCTACAGAACAGGGAGACAGGTCTGAACTGATGCCATCCTGTAATGTGTGACCAGGCAGTACACCAAGTCACTCTGGGCCTCAGGATCAAGATGGGACTCAGAATCTACCCCCTCCTGCCACCGTATTCCCACCTGGTGGCAGAAGGGGCACTGGAGGGCCTGGATTAATCAGTGAAGGCTTCCTGAGATGGATTGTTATGAAGCAGTTTTAATATGAGAGGAAGGTATGGCAACAACAGAGGAAAATCTTTCAGGAAGACCTGGAATGGGAGCAGAAATTGGTTTCACCTAAATTGTAAGCTGGTTGTTTCTTTGGGTTTTTTTTTGGAGTGCTGTGGTGGGAAAGATTCTGAGGCTGTGCCCAGGCCCCAGAAGAAACAACTGGTCATGTCTACCAGGGGCATACGCAGGGGTGCAGGCAGGGGTCGTGTTAGCCCTCAGGCCATGTACCTGTCGTCCCCTGACTAGTACAAAAGGCAAATGCTAGCGAGTTGCATCTGGGCCATGGGCAACTCTGCCAGGCAGGTACCCAGATCCCAGAAGGCTCATGGAGGGAAGCGGAGGGACCAATCCAGGAAGCCTTCCTGGAAAAAAAAGGGGGGGACAACAGGGAGGATATGAACTTGGGGAAAAATCCTGACAGGCCAGAAGGAGCCTTACTTCGGGAAATGGGTGAGGATGAGGGTCCTCTTCTCAGGCACCAGCTTGTCCTTCTCCACCCGGAACTTCTCTAGCAACTGCCGCCGTGTGACGGTGAAGATGGAGCGGAGAAGGCTTCGTCCAAAGACGTGAGTGGTCTCATAGCGGGGAAGGCTATCGCAGCTCTGGGGCACGTGGCAGTAACAGAGCCATCTGCAGAGAGTGGGAGGTCGTGAGAGTGGGAACCGTGGAGTCCAAGCTGAGCCAGTAAGTTTCTCCCCATGCTGTCCCTGGCTGGGCCTACCTGGTATAATTGACCTTGTATGTAGCCACGTCCTCAGCCTGAGACCTCTGCCGAAATTGGGCAGGTGTCTCAAGCTTCCAGTAGTTAAGGCAGAGTAAGAACATCTTCGAGAGTTCAAACATTGTCTGCCGCTCGCGGGGAGCCAGATGACTGAACTTGTACTGCACAAAGTTTAGCACACCCTGAGAAGGGGTGGGCAGGGGACAAAACCCGGAAGGAGGTGTGAGCAGCCAGCACGAGCTTCTTATCCAAAACTAGAGGCTTTCTGTTGGGCAGAGGCAAGGCTCTCCTCTCATTCTGAGGCTCTCTGTGAACACAAACCATGTCCTCTCTCTACCCCCATGCACACCCTAAGGTTAGCACAAAACATCTCCTCTTCTTGAAACTTCTTCCCTATTCCCAGCTCGAGGAGATAGAGAAAATAGGCTCCTCACTCCTCCAAGATGCCCTCAATTCTCTTAGCCCCTTCTTCATCCCACCTGCTCAATATTAGGCTTCTCAAATGGGGGGCTGCCCAGAGATCCCTCCACCACGGGCCGGGTCATCTGCAGGATGCATTTTCGAAGAAGCTGGAGGAAGGGGAAGAGGAAGAGGAAGAGGAAGAAGAAGAGGAAGAGGGAGGAGAGGAAGGGGTAGAGGTCAGCAGAGATCAGAGCTGCACACCCACAATCTCAACTCCTATGCTCACTCACTTTCAGTTGGAGGAAGCTCACCTTGAAGAGGTAGAAATAGACCTGTTTAGTGTCCGTGTCCTCCTCCTTGTGAACAGACATAAACAGATTCTCCACATCTACCACCATCCCCAACAGCCGGTTAATCTCATCCTCTGACACATTCTCCAGGTGAGACACGTGGTCAGCTGCAAGAAGAACAGGTGGTAGAGTTGGGAAGAATGGAAAGAAGAGATGAACAGGACTTCCTGCCCCTCTTCATCACCAGCCAAGATACACTCTGTCCTCCCAACCACTGTGACTATCAACAAGACTGCTCCTGTGTCAGCCCCTGGTGGTCCTTCGTATGTTTGCTATTGGCAGATTTTCTTTCTCCTCCCTTGGGACATACACACTCCTAATCCAATCCCTCCTTAGAAGGCATCTTTAGTTTTTTAAGAGATGAAGCTCGTGGCGCTTAAGTCATCCTGCCCAAGCAGAAGCCAGCCCCTGCTTCTCCCTCACCCTCAGCTCCAAGGGAACTGTCTTACCCAAGGGGTGCTCACAGCTGCGGCACAGCTCACTTAGGTTGGCAGCTGGCTGCTGCAGGTCCATGCGGGGTGCAGTGGGGGGCTTGGGGTTTTTCCAGCCATTACACTTGCAGGTTTCATTGGCCTGGAGACAGAGGATCAGTCAAAAACCCTGTGTGTATCCCGGGGACGAGGAGCTGCTCCTAGCCAGAGGTTTGCTCTCCCTGCCACCCGAGCCCTAGGATGTCGATGTCCCAAGCCCCGCCCCTCTCACACCAGGCCCCGCCCCCACCTTGCAAGCCGAGAAGACCCCTAGCTTCTCAAGCTTCTTGGCGCGCGGCAGTCCCCGAACTTGCGCCTTCCTCTGGCTGGCGCGCTGCTGCTGGCTCAGGCCAGGCCGAGCCGGATCACCCCCGCTCCCGGTCCCCCCACTTCCTACCCCGGGCCCCCCCGTCCCGGTGCTCCCGGCTGGAGCTGCAGCGGGGGCAGGGGCTGGTGCCGGAGTGGGAGCCGGAGTCGGCGCCGTAGCCGGACTGGGGGTAGGAGTCGGAGTTGGGGCAGGGGCTGGGGACTGGAGGGTACGAGGCTGTGCGGCCGGGGCCGGGGCCGGAGCCTGGGAAGGTTCCGCCATGGCCTCCCCCGCAGCGGAGCGCGGCGCGGCGCTCCCTGCCCTAGGGCCGCATGGGCAACGGGCGCTTACTGCGCAAGCGCCGCTGTTTCAGAGCACGATGGGAGTTGTAGTCTTCCACCGCTGCTCCCGTTGCCTCCACCTTCCAGACTTTTCTTTGCTGCCTCTTAATCCCAGACCGCCAAATAAGGCCCGAGCCAGCACCCCAAATAGACTCCTGCTCACTCTTAATCTCTCTCGAAGTCTTCCAGGATAGTCAGAATTGCTGTCGTCTTGGAGATAAGGAGAAACATCCCAGAAAGCGGGCTTTTGGATGGAGGACTTGTGGGCTCTGCACTCCTCCCAAGTCCCCAGCCTAGAAGTACAGGCCTGGGGTCTAATTGGCTTCCTGGCATATCTGCCTCCCATCCCTACCCTGCTCCAGTCTCATGTTTCCGGAGACAAAATTGCAGCTGCAGACATTAAGCGGCAACAGTTCTTTTCTTGACCTGTGAAGTGGTCACACAGGTGTGTTCTCTTTGGGATAAGGCAACTCGACCCTTTTGTGTACTTTTCTGTATGTCCATTATACTTGCACAAAAAGGGTTTATTGTAAAAGTACCGAGCACCAGAGGCATGGCCGTGGCCACGAACAAGGCTACCAAGGTGGGGATGAAGAAGCAGAGGAGGAAACCTTTTTGTATGGGAGCGCCTCTCCTCCAGCCCTGGGGGCACCTTGAGGGCTGGGCCTCATCTTAATCTTTGTGGTCCCTGAGTCCAGCCTGAGCCTGCAGCACAGCAAGCCCAAGATTGGATGAATAAAGGAAGCCAGGAAGATGTGTCCACCTCCCACCCCCCACAATGTCACAGGATTGTGGTCTATCAGAGAAAGGCAGGATGTTCCAAAATGAATTATATGTGTTCATACTCGAATGGCCCCCAAGCCCGGTTCTTGGAAGGGCAAGACCCCTGATGGCTCAATGTTATCTCCACTCTTCGCTGGTAACAGCTCCAGCCTTCTTGAGCATATTCAACTGGGCCCTCCGACAGAGGTGAGGAGGGTCCCCCCCAAAAGGGGGCAGGATCCAGGATAAAAGCAGCAGCGGGCGCGCCAGGGCAAATGGCAACATGACCCATAGAGGTAACTGACCTTGAACTCCCACTCTGCCTCTGCCGAGGCGGAAGGATCCCCGTTGAGCAGGAGTGGAGCTGCTGGTTGGGCAGCAGGAAGATCATCCTCTCGTGTCCTGCACGAGCACCCAGCCCTATACTGAGAGCCGCATACCCTTGGACAGCAGTTGCTCACTTGGATGCAGCAGGTCGGTAGCGGTCTCCCCAACGGGAGTCGGGTAGCGTCCCAGTCTCCCAGTGCGGCCCTCGCAGAACAGAACCAGGGTGCCACGCTGCCGGTGCTCAGGGATGATGTAGCTAGGCGGGATAATGTCCACACGGAGAGTCGTTTCCAGATGAAGGTGGATGCCCACAGCTTCACCCCCAAAGAGCTGGTGGTGCGAGTGGATCGCCAGTGCCTGATGGTGATAAGCCAGCGGCAAATGAAGAGTTACAGCCCAGATGGAAGCAGCTACTGCATGGAGCAGAAGATGCACCAGCAAATGCTACTACCGCGGGACCTGGATCCTGCCGCCAGGACCTGCTGCCCGACCCCCTCGGGCAAGTTGTGTGTCCAAGGCCGGTGCCCTTCGCTGCATTCTCCTGGAGCCCCGCCAGGACAGTCCTTGAGACCCAGGGGTCGCGGCTCTAAAACGGGTTCCAACCTAGCCTGACCTGATAAAACTACCACAGTGAGCAACAGCCTTAGTGTCCACGGTCCTTTCTCGGGGTTGGGGTCAGAGTTGGAGGTATAATGAAGGTAGAGGGAGGCCAGAAAGGTACCTCAAGGTGGTGATCCACCAAGAATCAGGCTTTTGTGGTCATGGACAAAAGTGGGGATGGGGCAGGGGCGGGGCTGGGTAGCAGAGAGTAATGTGGTCTGACTCAGCTCCACTCTGCTTGGACCAATAGCCCGTGCCCTCAGCAGCTAGGAGCAACAGAGCCAGCAGGGAGCAGCAGAGAACTGGGAGGACTCAAGAGTCACCTACCTGGCTCCAGAACCAGTAGAGGGCCCACTCGAGACGAGGGACTAGATGGCTTGGACCTAGTGTGAGGCTGCTGTCTTGGCCTTATGATCAGTCCAAAGTTCCTGAGGTCACTGGTGTTCCTTCCTCTTCATGGAAGAGAGTGAGAGGACCCAGCCCCTCACAGGCCTGACACAGACTAACCACAGACCCCAAAGAGCTTTTTTCTGGTGTTTTAAGAAACCAACTATTTTCTTTTTTTGTTGCTTTTTTTGATTTGATTTTGAAATCAACTCCTTTCAAACCCAGACTGCACCTCATCCCAATATAATCTAGAGGTGGTGGAGAGGAAACTGCAGGCCCCTCAACCTCAAACTTGGTGAGGTTCAGTTCCAGGCCACTCTTACTGAACCTCCATGCCATTAACACTGATAACAGTATGGGCCTCCTTCTCTTGGTTACCATGACCACCAGCATCCCCTCATTTGGGGGGGGGGGAGCAGCTTTTGTTCAACAAGATTCAGTGGTCCATTTTAAATTAACTTCAAGTAAGCTAGAGAGGATATAGTCTGATAAATTCTGCCAGGGAAAGACAAGAAAGACAAGCAGGAGGTGGATCCATCGGCTGACTATATTGACAAGATACTGATTGGTTACATGTTGAAGAAAACATACAATACAAAATACAGAAAAAGTTGGTTCCATTCCCTCCCACTCCCCCCCCTTACCCACCCGCCCCCCAAAAACTCATCATCGTGATTTGGTCAGAACAGGGCTCAGAGCCAGAGGTCAGGGTGACCAAGGATGAGGGGAGGGGGGGGGGCTGTGGGCAATGGGTTCGTGGCTGTCACAATAATGCTGTGGTTTCTCTCCCAGCTGTGAGAGGGGTGAGAGGGGACTGCAGCCTGATGCCAGTCAGCTAAGGGAAGAGCTGTCTCTCCCTTCCCTAGTCCCTAGGGCCTGCCCCACGGCCCAGAACAAAGCACACTCCAAACACAGTAAGGATATGGATGCTCTTGCTGAGCCCACTAATCAGCAAGAAAAAAGGAGGGTAACTGCTCCAACCCCTGCCTCCCCATATACAAGGGTGGGGGAAACGGGCATGTGGCTACTACCAGCAAAGGAAGAAGTGGGAAAACAGTAGAAAGGGCAGGAAGTGGGAAGAGAAGATCATATATATTAAAAAAGTGACTTAAGACTTAAAATTGAATTAGTATTTGTACAGAAAGGTGCAGGTGAAATAACTCACTCTGGCTATGAACAAAATTATATGGAGAAATCATGGTGGACCCTCCCCCTGCCCCATCCCAACCCCCCTTCCTCCCCAAGTGGTGGCCCGAGTAGTTAAGTGCGATTGGTTAGAGTGGATTCCAGTCGGGTCGTTCAGGTGGAGGAGGTGGGGGCAGTGGGCAGGCAAGGGGGGCTCTCAGTTGCTGCAGCACTGGCTCCGGCTGGCTGGGTTGTTCTCCTGGAGGTCCACACCTCGGTTCCGGCCCGGAGCACCAGCTGCATTCTGGGGCTCATTCTTAGGGAGCTTCTTGGCTGTTTGGGAGGGGGGAAATGTATTTGTGGGGGTACTCCAATACTGTCTCCCAAGTCCACTTGGGTCGAATCCGGCCTTTACCACCCACTCAGGAACATATTGAAGGCTTCACTTCTATGTGCCAGATGCACTGAGTGTTTCAGGAAACTGAAGCAAAGAGAGGTTAAAATGACTTGCTCAAGACCAGAGTTAATAGGCCCTGGCCGGTTGGCTCAGTGGTACAGCGTTGGCCTGGCGTGCGGTAGTCCCGGGTTCGATTCTCGGCCAGGGCACACAGGAGAAGCACCCATCTGCTTCTCCACCCCTCCCCCTCTCCTTCCTCTCTTTCTTCCCCTCCCGCAGCCAGGGCTCCACTGGAGCAAAGTTAGCCTGGGCGCTGAGGATGGCTCTGTGGCCTCTGCCTCAGGCATTAGAATGGCTCTGGTTGCAACAGAGCGATGCCCCAGGTGGGCAGAGCATCGCCCCCTGGTGGGTGTGCCAGGTGGATCCTGGTCGGGTGCATGCGGGAGTCTGTCTGACTGCCTCCCTGTTTCCAACTTCAGAAAAAAAAAACAAAAAACCAGAGTTAATAAATAGTAGAGCTAGGACTCAAACCCAGGCAGACTTCAGAGCCAAATGGGCTAAAAAATCCTAAGAAGTGAGTAGGATGGGAACACCAGGTTTTAGGCGGGTGGCAAACTAAAAGTTCAGAGGTGAAATGTTGAGAATTTGACCCAGGCTTTAGATAAAACTTTTGGGGTGAACTATCTATGTCTGGGAGTCAGATGAAGAAGAAAATGATTTTATCAGAATATTAAAAATGGTGAAAGATCTGTTGGTGAAGGGACCCCACAGACTTACTATATATAGAACTGCTATGCTCCGATGGGGGAAGGAGGAGAGGCATTTGCTTACCTATTGCCATGAAAATCTCATTCACGTTCATTGCAGTCTTTGCTGATGTCTCCATAAACAGCAAGCTGTTGTCCTCTGCATAGGCCTGTGCTTCCTGATCGGATGGAGGTGAGAAAGCGGGTGGAAGGGAAATGTTGACAGTTGGCAGGGGCACAGAATAAAAAATCTTCCCTGATTACAGTGCCTTCTACAGAACAGAGACAAGGCCAGGGTTTTGAGGCCTGCAGCTCCCCCTCTGGGTTCCTGAGACGCCTGCACCCCACTTCAGGCATAGCACCTCGCAGCTTGCAAACATCAGCATGTGCTTTATGCGGGTGTCCTTATGTGCGTTCTGTCTTCTAGCTCTTCAAAAGCACTAGGCTAGGGAATGCTTCTAGAAAGTTATCCTATGAATACAGTTGCACATTTGAACAAAAGCACAGAAGTATGTGCATATTGACTGTAACACTGTTTCTAGTCTTTTGCTGTTACAAACAACCTCAAAGTCCATCAGTTCAGAACTGGGAAAAAAAATAAGTATTCGGTAGGTAAAACACACTCCCATCTTTGTAAACAAAGGGATTCATACACGCACATATTTCTGGAAAGACCAGAAACTGAGGAACTTGAGGGAAGGGAGATTGAGTTTAGGGTTAGAGACTTAAATTTAATTCTATATACCTTCTTGAACTGTTTGAATTTTACTATGTGCATATATTACAAGAAAAAAGTATTCCCTTTTCAGTAATTTTCATCAAAAAGTTTACAGAAAAAATAAGCAGAAATCTCAGCTATGCATATGCGCATACACCTTACTGCCTAGAAACAAGGAGAGGCAAGTGACAACTCCTTTCTGCCCAGGCTCGAGCCACGAGAAGATAGCAGAGAGGAGCGCCCCTGCTGCCTCCCAGTGTGGCCCTTCCTGAAGCCCCCAGTGGCCTGGGGAAAGCCTAGTGCGGCTGGCTCGCGCCTCCCCGAGTCTTGTCCATCCTCCACACCTGGAATTCCACGGCTCTCTTGCTGGCCAGGTCTGCCTTGTTACCCGCAAGCGCGATGACAATGTTGGGGCTGGCCTGTCTTTGTAACTCCTTTACCCAGTTCTTGGCTCGTGCAAACGTATCCTGGGGAGACAGGGCCGGAATGTCAAAGGGACAGAGGAGGCACTGTGCCAAAGGCTCCTCACTAGGGAAGCTCCAGCTGGCAGAGCCAAGGTGTCTAAGACGTTACCAGCCGGATGACTCTGGTGAAACACCCCCAAACAATAAAGGAAATCTGCCCATACCCCATCTAAGAACAAGGATCGAGGAGTAAGGGAAAATCTTTACTGTGTTAGTGATGTCGTAGACCACGATGGCAGCCTGGGCTCCCCGATAGTACATGGGGGCCAGGCTGTGATACCGCTCTTGTCCAGCTGTGTCCCAGATCTCAAACTTGACTGTTGTGTCGTCTAAGCAGACAGTCTGTGTGAGGAAGGCCGCTGTAAGAGGGAAGGTGGTGTTACCAGGCAAGCAGCAGCTCGAGAAGCCACTGCACATTATCTCCACCATTGCAGCCAGGCTCTGGCCACAGAAGCCTGCTGAGATGGGTACAGAAACGTCCCCAACATGGTGACCAAAGCTGGTGTGAGCAGGGCAGGTGGAATTTGTACTTTTGTATCTGTATTGAGGGGACTGCAGAATGCACAGGCTTTACAGACTCACACTTGGCAAGGGTAGGAGAAGGGAAGCCTGCTCGCACTCGAGCCATTTCAGGAGTACTCTCTGAAGGGAATAAACCAGGGGTGGGAGAGGAAAAGCCCAGGGAAAACCTGACTCCAAGCTCAGAAGGGTGGGCCCACCTGCCCTCTTCCTCCTCCTCCTCCTCCCTCCCCTCAGAGAGAACAGTTCAGTTGGAAACCTCTCTCGTCCCTCAGTTTGTTCCAGCCCAGGGGTGTCGCTAGCATTCTGTTTCCTGAGGACACTTACATACTTAGCTATGCTGGGGACGCCTGAAAGTACACGCTGTTCCACTGCCAGGCGGAGGCTGGGTGGCCAGCTTCCTAACCGCCCCGCCACCTCCAGGCGCTCTGGCTAGCCACAACCCCCAGCTTTGACCAATTCCTGATTGGCCACCCAGTGGCTTGACCTTCAGGAAACACAGTGACCTTATTTGGGGCTAGAGCAGGCAAGGGAACATGTGGCACCTATATGTATGTTTCAAGGATGAGTCACAGAGTTGGGACAGGCAAGTGGCAGTCCCCTTTGCCCCGGGACCCAGCACAGGATCCCAGACAGAGCTCTGTTTTTGAAAGTCTGCTCTTCTGCCTGCCTCCCCCCCACCTCCCTAAGGACACAGGGCACCGCCCCACTTCCCCCTCTCCGGCTCCTGACTCGAGTGCTGAGGAGGCAACAGAAGACTGCTGACATGACCCGTTTTGTTTCCAGCTGCCTAGAAGCCTCCTACCAACCAACGGGGTAGAGAAAAGATGACTCAAGCCCAAGGTCGGCCCTGGCCCCTCAAGGTTTCTACTGGCTACCAAGGCAGGAGGCCGAGTCCAGATTTTCACGTCCTAAATGCTGATGACTGGGAAATCAATGATGGGCCCTGAGCTCAAGAAAAGGTAGAGGTCAGCTTTAGAAATGCCAGCCCACTCACTGAGCCATTTCCCCATTTTGTAAAGTGGGAGAGGCCCAGGCAGATGCACAGCCTGGCACAGTAAGAAGGCCACACAGGAATCCAGACGAGCCTCTCTCCCTTCCCAAAGCTGGCTCAGTGGAAGGGCCTTTGCCAAGGCCACACAAATAATTAAGAGGCAGAACCAGGAGAGGAAGCCAGTTTTGACTCCCAGCTAATTCTCACTAGAAGCTTCTTGGGACTCTGACACCGAGACCAGAGGAGGAGGCGCTGCCACCCCAGGTGTGTTTAGTTTCGCTGGGCAGGTGGATCCCTTCTCCTCCCTGCTGAGGCATTTCTTTGGCCTTCCGGAGGCCACCCCTGCTCCCCTGTGCCCACTCACCTCCGATTGTGCTCTCCTGGTACTCGTGGAACTGTCCCTTGACAAAGCGGAGGACAAGGCTGGATTTGCCTACTGCGGACTCCCCCAGCAGGACCAGCTTAAATTGACAGATCTTGTTCCCAGCAGCTGGTCCGTTGGGTCGCACTGCACCTCCCCGACCCGCCATGGCCCGTCCTGCTGTAGTGGTACCAGTGAGCGTGGGGGCAGGGGCCGGTGCTATGCAAAGAGGCACTTAGTGGGAAGGGGGCCTCCAACTGCAAGGGAGAAATCAGAAGTACTGGGTTAGTCCAGAGACTGTTGCACAGTGAGCCCTTCTTCAATCAGCTCCCTGACGTCCTGGCTGACTGCCCTCACCCCAACTCCCTGCCCTCCACACCCAGAAGATTGAGGAGCCCCGACTAGTCTGTAACACACACATATCTGCTCCACAACCATGTGAGTGGTAAAGAGAAAAGTGGTCTACCCACTTTAGGCTCATGCTTCTGAGCAAACACACTGCCTTCCCTATCCCAAATGTGTCCATTCACATACAGATACACACACAGGAGGAATGGGCGTATGCCAGCCTGGTGACAGTGGAGTCAACAGGATCCTTGGGGCACCAAAAAATCGCCCAGGAGGAAATTAGGATCTAGATCAACAAACAACAAACTTGCAGTATGGCAGCTAAGACCACAGCTCACCTCTGCAAAGCCAGTGTGATGCCAACCAGGACATAGGGAGTCCCAAAAGGAAACTCCTCAGACAAGATGCTCAACCAACCTTGTGGGCACTCAGGGACCAGGGCCTGGCCAGTGAGAGTTGTTACTAAAAGAGCCATCTTGTCCTGCCATCTCCAGAAGGACTGGCCGGGTTCTCAGTCTGCAGCTGGGCTGTGCACTGGAATCAAAGCCTCATCCTTAGCCTCTCCCCCTAGTTCTCTCATTTTTATGGGCAAGAAGTCTCACACACATTAAAAAACCAAACACACACAAAACCAAGCACACACCAAAGCCAGAATGCTGTTGACAGTCAGAACGGCTGCCAAATTTCCCTTTCAAATAGAGACCTCAGTTCCATTCTCTACTGGCAGAGGCAGAGGGTGACGCAGAAGAGGGGGGAGGTATGGCAGGGCGGAGACAAACGGGGACACCAAGACCTGCACCCCAGCAGCCGCTGTTCCAGCACTGACATCTTAGCCAACTGGCGATAACTTTGGAGGTGCAGACTCTTTGTTGTTTTTTTAGGTTTTGAAACTGCAAAGATCAATGAGGGGCCTATCTTCAGAAGTCTCTAGAAGACATATCAAAAGATATCAGAAAATACACAGAGTGTTTTATAGACAAGCACTGTGAGTAGGTGTCATGTACAGAGTGTGAACTCAAGTTGGCAGCAAAGGTTCTGATTAGACTGAACTTTGCATAGTGGAGTCTCTACAGGAAGGGTCTCTGGAACAGGGTCCAGGGACAGCCTTGACCTGCCCGCTGAGCAAGGGAAGTATATTCCCTTGCAGTCAGGACAGGACAAGGATGTAAACGAAGAGGGGCACTTCTGTAGGAAGCAGAGGTCTACACTATGCAAGAAGCTGACAGCAAAGGGCTGGCTCTGTGCAACCTCAAATCATTTTTTATGTCCAAGTTCTCCCAGCCAACTCATTTAGAGTTGAGCTTCAGGAAGAATGATTCATTACCAGGAACAAGAGTTTCCTTTCTAAACAGCACCAAAGGAAAAGAGGTTTGAAATGGGGCCACCTCTTCCCCAAGAGTAAAAAGGAAGGAAGAATGGGAGGGCAGAAATTTCAAATAGTGTCAAGAAATGCCAGTTTTCAAATATTTTATAGTTTAAGATGCCGTCCCTCTTCACCCCCATCAATGGTTTTGCAAGACTCTATGGCCCTTGACACAAGGCCTGTGCTTCTGGCTTCCCTGAGACGCTTTCCTCACAAAACCTACGTACATACAGGGAATTCAGAGTGCTTCCCAAATGAAATAATTTTCAGAGACAGC
Source organism: Saccopteryx leptura (assembly GCF_036850995.1). Classification (NCBI taxonomy): domain Eukaryota; kingdom Metazoa; phylum Chordata; class Mammalia; order Chiroptera; family Emballonuridae; genus Saccopteryx; species Saccopteryx leptura. The sequence goes on along the minus strand of NC_089504.1, from coordinate 344,849,114 downwards.
TAACATTTACTTAGCAATTGCACAACCATTATCTCCCTTAACCTTTAAAGTAAAGGCTATTTCAGATGAACAGCCTGGCATTCGGGTATTAAATGCCCTGCTCAAGGCCACCCAGGATACAGGCGACAGAGCCTGTCCACAAACTTGGGTTGCCTGCGTGCTCACAGGTCTCCCCTGCCATCTCCCTGCTGTGGCAGAGTGACGGAGACAACACCCACCCGTGTTTGATTTTGGGTTGCTGGGTGAACGAGACCCTCTTTTTGTGGCAGCCGTTTTGCTGGCCCAGCAGGTCTGGCTCCAGCCGACAATCACTGTGATCCTGCCATCCCTGAGTAATCCCAACTGTGGGAGGAGCAACCCGGCAGGGCCGGCAGGGCCACAGCAACAGAGGAAAACCACAATGGAATTACAAGTTGGTTATTACCACGAATCCACGTGGTACAGAATCTTGGCCAAGCAACAGAGTGTGGCTGGGGCACTAGAGAAAGAGTTATGAATGAGTGGGGAGAGGGGGAAAAATGATGAAGTCCTATTAAAAAACAAAACAAAACACAACCCAAAGCAGCTGAGATCATGGCCACCAGCACCTCCAAGATCAGAAAAATAGAAGTAATATCTAAGTCTTGTCCCTATCAAACCAGTGGGTTTCCAAACCTGCCCACACAGAATCTGATTTTTTATAAGTCACAAGGAGAGACAAATAACTCTTATGCAGCAGTTCCTGACTCTGCATATCAGAATCACACGTGCAGCCAGCCCCTGGAAGAAGGAGGTTTGGAGGAGTGCCCGGGATCTGTATTTTTTAAAAGCGCTAGAGGTGCCTGCCTGGCACAAACTGGTTGGGGACACGTTCTGCCTGGATGCTGGTCCTGCCTTCCGGAGACACCTGAGCAGGCACACGCAACACTTTTTATGGCCCGCTGCCTCGTGGTTTTCCTGGCCCCATTTGGTGATCACATGAACTGAGCTGGAGAACCTTCCCAGACAATAAAGCACGGAGGAAGCTGATTTTGCCATGAAGGGCACACCCAGACAGGGGTATGTCTAAGACAGGAAAGGGCCACACCCAGAGCCCTAGGAAGCTTTATGCCCTCCCCTCCCGAGCAGGTGGTAAAGGTGAATTCATGCACAGAGCTGGACTGCCGCCTAGGGGAGAGAATCTCACTGTGGGGATCTTTCCTTCTGAACCAATGACAAGAATCATCCATGGATTCTGTCAAATAATGGAATTATAACCAAAATGGCACAGTAAACGTCTCCTTTCAGACAAAAATCAATTCTCTTTAAGAGCTAAAGAATGGGTATCTTATAAGAAATACATTTTTAAACCAGTTTTTTCAGCACCAAGAAAAGCACATGAGTAGGATGAATTTCCTCCTGGATAAAACCTGAAGCTGCTCAATGGGTAGAGCCTCGGACCCATGACAGAAGACTCTCTTTGCCATGACCTGTTTGCCTCACCCTCCAGATCAGAACCATGGTTTGTCAGAGGCCATGGAGAATGGACACTATTCCTAGTCTCACATCTGCACAGGGATGAGGACGAGTGTGAGGATTAGGGGGAATGTTATGCCTCTTATCACAATGCGTATGAAAGGGCAGAAGAGATCAAGCTCCTAAACACTCCAGCCCAGTGAACAGGAATAATGGGCATATGCCCAGCTAGCTGTAGGGCCAAGGGCACAGAGAAAGAGAAAGCAGAACACTAATCTTCCCTGCTTTGGATTCCTCTGCTCTGGATACTATAAGTCAGTGGATTTCAGACTTTTTTTTTTTTTAATATTTTTTATTTTTTAAAATTTTTACTTATTTATTCATTTTAGAAAGGAGAGAGAGAGGGAGAGGAGAGAGAGACAGAGAGAGAGAGAAGGGGGGAGGAGCAGGAAGCATCAACTCCCATATGTGCCTTAACCAGGCAAGCCCAGGGTTTCAAACCGGCGACCTCAGCATTTCCAGGTCAACGCTTTATCCACTGCGCCACCACAGGTCAGGCGATTTCAGACTTTTTTCATCAGAATCACCCTGGGCATTTAGAAAATAACCCTGACCGCCTGACCCGGTGGTGGCACAGTGGATAGAGCGTCAAACTGGGACACAGAGGACCCAGGTTCGAGACCCCGAGGTCACCAGCTTGAATGCAGGCTCATCTGGTTTGAGCAAAAGCTCACCAGCTTGAGTCCAAGGTCGCTGGCTCGAGCAAGGGATCAGTCTGCTATAGCCCCCCAGTCAAAGCATATATGAGAAAGCATTCAATGAACAACTAAGGTGCTGCAATGAAGAATTGATGCTTCTCATCTCTCTCCCTTTCTGTCTGTCCCTATCTGTCCCTCTTTCTCTGTCTCTGTCACACACACAAAAAAAATAACCCTGACCAACTGAATTAGAATCTCTAGAGGTGGAGCCTTTTCTCTAATCCATGAAGTCACCCACGTCATACTTTGTGTTCTTCCTGGTAAAAGGCTGAGCAATTCCAGCTGATGGGTGTCTCTCACGCTTCCTGTTTGCTTCAGCGACTTCCTCTAGCTGACAGTCCTAGCACAGCTTGGATAGTGAGCTGATTAGGGAAACCAATGAGACTCTGTTGACCAGAGGCTGGGCTGGAGGCTCACTCAAGGTTAGCCGGAAAGGGGGAGGGAGGCGGGCGGTAAGAACCAAGTGGCCCTGCCCCATCCCTCCTGGAGGTGGCTCTGGTCAGTGACTCTTCAGCTACACTTTACTCTGGAAAAATGCATTCCTGAATATTTGAATATTTAACACCACAAGAGTTGGGCTAGAGGAGATAGTAGAAGAAGAGAAGAAAATGTGGATTGCAGGAAGAGAGGTAATTAGGTGCACAGGCTAAGGTGGAAGACATTTAAAAGCTCAGATCAGCTGGGGGATGATTTACCGGAAACCTCAAGAACACAGCTCTTCCTCAGGAGAAAATCATCACTACCACACACTGGGCCAGAGGGCAGACTCACAGCAGGACTTCCCAGGCCTCTAGCTGGCTACAGACCCAGAGAATCTGAAGCAACACAAGCCATGAGCCACATGAGGTACCCACTCACCATTCCTCAGCACTACTAGCAGGTTAGGACTTGGGAGACTAAACCAGGTTTGGTTAAAGCCTGGCTTTGCTGTTTATTAGCCAAGTGATCTTGGCCAAGTCAGACAAGCAACTGCTGTCAGCTTTAGTCCCTTATCTGTAAAACAGTATTAATACTAATCACACAGGGCTGTTGAAAAGGTTAAACAAAACAATGCACAGCATACATAGCACAGTGTTAAGCTGAAGGTAAGGTTCCAACAAGTGGCAGGTTTATTATACTAAGAGTCTAACTACTATTGACTCACTGGCTGTCAAAGCTCAAAAGGTCCTAATCCTCCTCTTCCCAGTTACAGAGGACGAGAGGAAGGTAAGGTAAGGTGAGATGAGGTGACCTGCTCAAGGTCACGGCCAGATGGTGGCAAAGCTGAGCATGGGACTCTTAACTCCAGCAAGGCTTCCCCATCAGAGATAGAAAACCCAAGAATATTACCAATACCATTACATCCACGACATAAAATGGGGGTTGCCACCTCCTATGTACACTTTAACACATGTGGCTTTTAACTATGGAAAAATGAGGATTTTTTTTAGTAGGACTTATGTCTCCCCTGGAGAGTTTTAAACAGAGGAAGCTTGGCCCTGGAAGGCAGGATGAGATTTAAGAAGCACTCTGATTGGGTGTGTCAGGCCAGGGCCGGGGCTCCTCATCCTACCAGTAGGTGGGAGATTTAGGAGAAATGGAAGGAGAGGAAGGGGGTGCTGCCCTTACATAGCCACAGCAGGACGACTGCCTCTCTAGGGGAATGGGAGATAAATCATCCCAGAAGGGGATTAGCAGTGAGCTGGGTTCCATTCCACTGGGACAGGCCTTGAATCTTTCCCTGGCCACCCAACGATAACACTCTTCTGGGACTGACTGCCTAGACCAGGCATGGCCAATAAACGGCCCGCGTAATGAGTTTATGCAGCCCGCGATTAAATTTTTACTATTCTCCGCTACTTTAAAATCTCAGCTACTCAGAAGCGGAAGCGTCTTTTTTTTTTAAAAGACTTTATTTATTCGTTTTAGACAGGAGAGGAGAGGAGAGAGAGAGAGAGAGAGAGAGAGAGAAGAGAGAGAGAGAGAGAGAGAGAGAGAGAGAGAGAGAAAGGGAGGAGCAGGAAGCATCAACTCCCATATGTGCCTTGACCAGGCAAGCCCAGAGTTTTGAACTGGCAACCTCAGCATTCCAAGTCGATGCTTTATCCACTGCGCCACCACAGGTCAGGCCAGAAGCGTCTTTGATTATTGGAAATCGAGATATTTAAGGAGATATTTAAGAAGATAGTGATATGCGGAAAAGAACTCCACATGTGACTAATCTAGGGTTAACTTCCAATAATTGGTCGAATAATTTGCAATACTCTTTATTTTTTAAAAAAATTCCATTATAAAGATTTACAACTTTTGTACTCGTCTGTACTCGATATGAACTATTTGACTTTTAGTGGCAATATGAAACCCACATTCTTTTAGGTGGAGTTTGCCAGTGCGCACCCAACGTCAAACAATTCGTTATTTTTGTGGTCAAGTGTGCTCAATCAAGTGGCATTGTAGCATAGACAATAGCTGCAGTTGATAACTAAAAACATGTCCAGGCTGTTTGTAAAATGAAATAATTGTTTTAGTTGTGATATAAACCCTTCAAGCTCATTCTATTAATTAAATATTGTTTCGATTGATTGTGATACAGTTTGGTATTCATACGGTATGTAATTATATTTTTATTAAAATAATATTGTATATTAATTTTTCACTCACATTTATTCATAAAGAAATTACATAATTAAATTTTGTTTACGTAAATGAATCATTTTTGTATTTAACATTTTTTAATTTTAATATTTCATCTGGCCCATGAAAATGTTTTCTTTCTAATCTGGCCCAGGGCAAAAACTGTTGGCCACATCTGGCCTAGACTAGACAACACAGCAAAGCCTCAATGAAGTCCACAAGAGCTCTAGCTGAGGCCACCAATTCCATCAACACCTGCAAAAAGGGCCCAGTGTACAGGAGCACCAGGAGGCCTAAACCCTGCATAACCAGGACCAAGTGGTCCTTCACCACGTTGTCCAGGCTGAACCTGGAACTCTGCCAGGCGTCAGCGCAGACAGAGCACAGCTGCTTCTGCACCTCTTCCCCTCGTGCGGGAAGGCGGGCTGTGGCACTCAGGGCAGATGCTAAGCTGGGTTAGGTGGAGGCCCCTTGAGGGACTGACCCCCAGCTTCCTGGAGCCCTGCCCCACCAAGAATACCAAAAAATCCTTCCCTGAGCTCCAAGCTGCTTTCTCAGCTCTTGACAACAGATGGGTTCTACGGGAGGCTGAGAGAAGCAGAGTCAGCGCTAACTTCAGGGGATGGAAACCTCCAGTCTCTGCTCCTCTCCTCCTGCGCCCACAGGGAGGAAGGCTGCTGGGGGGCGGGGGATCTCTATATAGCTGCTGACACAGCTTGGTCAGTGCGATCTGCCTGTACTGTCCACAGAAGGGCCCCAGGATTCATGGACAGCTCTAGGATTCTCACCCACTGGTCCTGGTGGCCAACAAAGAAGCCAGGCATCCAACAAAGGAGCCAGGCATCTAGGTGACAGGTTAGGGAGGAAGGCCAGCTGGACAGGACAGCCTGCAGTTGTACCAGCAAGGCTTGTCCTGCCTCCTGATTCTAAGGGGCACCAGGGGCCCTAAGCCCTAACAATGACATTCCCAAGAGATGATTTTCCCTTAGAAGGCCTGACCTTCGACTCAGCACAGCTCAGTCAGCAAGGCTGTAGCAGATTTTCTCGTCCCATCTATAAGCAGCTCTAAAAGACAACTCAAGCAAAAGTTCAATTTGAAGTCTGGCACTTTCTGCAGCACAAATCAACACATACATCCAACTCCAGGCATGGAGGGGTTGGGATTAAGGCTGTGTGATAGCTCACACCCACCACCCAACTCTTCACCTGCCTGTGCCAAACGGGATGCTAAGAAGAGAGCCAGCCAAGGCACAGATTTTTCCTTGGCCCCAACGTACACCTGCCATGGCCCCAGGATGTAACACGAGTTATATGAAAACAGGTCGGATAGATGTAGGCTCCCTGCTGACCCACAAGCCTCAAAACTATCTTGTATTTGTCTTACTCATGCAGTTACTGTTGAAGACAGTTCTAACTGGAATCCCATCAATCAGGGCCCACCTTCCCCTCTGGTTCAGGAGGATCTCTGTAGGGGCAGGAGCACCAGCCAGGACAGCTGCTATATCTACTGCTGCCCCAGGCCCAGAAACACTCCAAGAACCTCTGCTGAAGGTCATGTCATCAGCAGCACCTGTTCATTCAGCTATTCATACCAACAACTGCAGCAGATAACTCTCATAAACCTTTCCTGTCTTTATAAAAAACAATCACAAGAAGGCCAATTTACTTGACTGCCCTCTTTGTTTTGCCCTCAGCTCCTAAACAGACAGTGGAAGACAGAGGTTGTGTTTGAAAGGAGAGCGGGGAAAAGAGAATTGGGCATCAGAGACAAGCAAATCAAATTCCTCTTGTTCAGCTACCACACACACTGTGGTCAGAGGCTGCCTGACCAACAACAAATGAGGTCAAAGTTCCCACTGTGAGATCTGAGGGCTGCTCTCGGGAACCTGGGGGCCAAAGAACAGTATTTTAGGCTGATTTCTTCTTTCTTAATTTTTGCTGAACAAAATGTAGAATGGTGTCAGGTGAATAAGTCAGGTAATGAATGGGTCTGAACAAGTTTCAACGAATGAATCACACTCTACTTCAATGGCCCCAAATTCTCAAAACACTGTTGTATGTGGAGTGGTTGGAGAATCTGGGGCTTGAGGGTTGGGAGTGAGAAGGCGAGAGAAGTTAAGAGCACTGTTGCAGATGAAAAAGGACACAGCCTGACCAGGCGGTGGCGCAATGGATAGAGCTTCGGACTGGGATGTGGAGGACCCAGGTTCGAGACCCCGAGGTCGCCAGCTTGAGCACAGGCTCATCTGGTTTGAGCAAAGCTCACCAGCTTGGACTCAAGGTCCCTGGCTTGAGTAAGGGGTTACTCGGTCTGCTGAAGGCCTGCGGTCAAGGCACATATGAGAAAGCAATCAATGAACAACTAAGGTGTCACAACGAAAAACTGATGATTGATGCTTCTCACCTCTCTCCATTCCTGTCTGTCTGTCCCTGTCTATCCCTCTCTCTCACTGTCACTGTAAAAAAAAAGAAAAGAAAAAGGACACAGATTCTCAAAGGCTGGACTATGTGGGTCTCCTTTGTTTTAACAACATGTAATATCCAGCCTGACATACAATAGGTGCTCGTAAATGTGGTGAAGTAAGCCTGAAATATAGGCCTGGTTAGGTTTGGAAAGTAAATGGGGCAGCTAAGGGCTTAAATACACACCCTTCTGCAGGATGGCTCAGATGCCCAGAGAGCCGCAGCCCAGCAGAGAAGACCCCTCACTACCCCAGGTAGTTCCTTCTGCACAGGGGTGGAGCACAAGTGCTCAAGTCAGACAGGCTTCAGTTCAGGTCCTGGAGCCACCACTTACTAGGGTGACCCTGTGTGGTGTTGCTGAATCCATTTCCTCACATATGAAATGGAGAGAATGTATCCATCTCCCAGGGCTGTTGGGAAGAGGTTGCATATAATAAGACTCTGAGCCAAGGGCCTGGCTCTGAGTAAGCATGCAGGAAATATTCCCAGGGCAGGGAAGCCCTGCCCCTCGAAGCTCCTCCGAATAAAGAGGATTCCTCAATCTAGAACTCCAGGTACTATTAACGATTCCTTTGTTTTCAGTTTCCCGACTACATGGTTCAGCGCCCCTCATTTAGACAGAATGCTGAACTGGACAACTGCTGTGTCCGACTGTTTGTGTCCGCCCAAAATCCATGCTGAAATCCTAATCCCCACCTGATGGTATTGAGAGTTGGTGCCTTTGGAAAGTGATGAGGCCATGAGGACAAAGCCCTCATGACTGGGATTAGTGCCCTTTTAAGAGGCTCCAGAGAGCTTCCTTGCCCCTTGCATCATGTGAGGACACAGAGAGAAGTCAGCAGTCTGCAATCTGGAACAGGGCCTTCCATTTTTTACGATTATTACCACGTTGGCACCCTGATCTTGGACTTCCAGCTTCCAGAACTGTGAGAAATAAATTTCCTTATTTATAAGCCTCTCAGTCTTTGGGGTTTTAGTACAGAAGCCCCAACAGTCTAAAACAACTTTCACCAGTGTCCTTGAAAAAGTACTAGCTCACACCTTCTGTCCTATCAACAAGCCTAACCTTGTATTCTCTGAAGACTGGTTTCCAAAGTCACAAAAATGGAGGGAGAGACTACCACCATCAAAAAAAATCAGCAATGAGTCAAAACCCTGCAATCAGGCAAAGTATAGCCCCTTAAAAAAATAGCGCCACAACACAAAGCATCTTAAAGCTCAAGTGCCCTCCCTTCCATCTCAAAGCCTCTTTCAAGAAAGGGAAGAAGTAGTTCAGTTGTGGAGAGGGGGAGGGGACAGGACTAGGACAGCTGACAAAGAAACCAGAGTTCCTTTTAAAAACCAGGCTGAAAATACTAGAGGTTTGGAAATTGGCACCATTAATCACCACAGCCTCTGAGTAGCTCCAAGAGCGATGTGATGACTAGGAAAGCAGCCAGGGTTCGGGAGGCCCCCCACGCCCTCCCCCAGGCCCGGGATGCTCTAACAGAGCCACCTGAAGGGGACACACACAGAGCTATGAATAGAAGGCAAGAGGCTTGTAAACCAACTCCTGTTAAGATCCCAAGTTAGTGTTTCTAGCAGTGCTCAAGTTACACATCTTCAGAGGGATGACAGCAGAATGGAAGGATTTAAGCTAGTCAATGATTCAGGATTACAGCTCAAAGTGACAGCCTGCGTTGAGCCCGCCTAGAGCCATAAACCTTGCACAAACCTCCCAAAGGGGTGGTCCATTTTTGAATGCCAGCAAAAGAATGCTGGCCCAGACCATGTGGACTCTCTTATGAGACTCAGAGTCCTGAAAAGTTTGGCTGGAAAACTTAGTGTCTGAGAGAGAGAACAATTATTACCTCATCTTCCCAACTGGAGAGTAAACTCCAGGGTAAACAACAGATCTGACCATTTTGGGATCAGTCAAAGCATTCGGCAGGGGTATGAGAGGTATGAATGGGTGAGTAGAGAGGCAATAGATTGCTATTGGGATTAACTCCCAGGATTCTTACAGTGGATTTCCTGGATGCACCTTCAGCTTACCCAACTCTGGAGTCTTCAGTGACTGACTAACCATCAAAAGAAAAAACAACCTGAATCCATCCACGTAACTCCACATTAACAAAACCTAGAGAAAATGTTTGCCGAAATGGTAGTGGCCTTGCAGAGACGGCTGCTTCTAGGACTGGGGCAAGAAATACACAAGGGAAGTCTGGAATATCTCATAATGCTGAAAAGTAAGTAAATGCTCAAAAAATGAAAACCAAAATCCCCCACAATGATGGGGGTATGTCCAAGGGACCTGAAAGAACTCCCAATGACCAAAGCTGGAACAATTTGAGCAATAAAATAAAGTAGTATTAGATTACAAACCAAAATGTAAAATAAATATCCACGAGTTGGCCCTGGCTGGGTAGCTCTGTGGACAGGACATCGCCCCAGTGCGCCGAGGTCTTCGGGTTCAATCCCGGGTCAGGGCACATACGAGAGACAACCAATGAGTGCACAACTAAATGGAGCTAAATGGAATAACAAGTTGATGTTTCTGTCTCTCTCTCTCTCTCAAATCGAGGCAAAAATTTAAAAAGAAATCCATGAGTCTATACTGGTATAAATAAACAAATATGGAGAACAAGCAAATGTCTGTGTACAAGAATTCCAAATGATTCATGTAGATACTCTGCCCTCAAGGAGGGGAGCATAACTCCCCACTACTCAACTGTGGGCTACACATAGTGATTTCCATCCAAAGAGGACAGGAAGAAAGGGGGAGGAGAGAGAGCAACTTTATAGTAGAGAAACCTGCCAAACATCACCTCAGTCAGGTGGCCAAGGTTAACATCCATAGTGATAAGGCATGGTGATTGTATTTACCCTTGATATGATGTGATGAGAACAGCACTTTACCTATGGTCCTCCTCCCCAAAACTCAGACTCATAACCACAGTGTAATCATGAGAAAAATATAAGACAAATCCCAACTGACAGGCACACTATAAAATACGTGACCAGTACTCCCCAAAACTGTCAAGGTCACAAAAAACAAGGAAAGTCTAAGAAACTCACAGCCAAGAGGAGCCTAAGGAGAGATGAGAGCTGAATGTCATGGATCCTGGTACAGAAGAGGACACTAGATCAAGACTAAGGAAATCTGAATAAAGTATGGACTTTATTTAATAATAATGTATCAACACTGGTTCAGCAGTTGTGCCAAATGTACAATACTAATGTAAGATATTAACAATAGCAGAAACTGGATGCAGAGGTTTATGAAAACTTTGTATTACCGTCAAAATTTTTCTAAAACTATTCTGAAACAAGTGTATTAAAAATAAAAAAGGTGGCCTTGGCCAGTTGGTTCAATGGTAGAGTGTCAACCCAGCATGTGGATGTCCCAGGTTCAATTCATGTTCTGGGAACAAAGAAGAAATAACTATCTACTTTTCCCTGCCCCCTTCTCTCTCTTCCCCTCCTGCAGCCATAGCTCAATTGGTCCGAGTACATCAGCCCCGAGCACTGAGGATGGCTATATGGAGCCTCTGCCTCAGGTGCTAAAAATAGCTCAGTTGTGAGCATGGCCCCAAATGAGAAGAGCACTGGCCCCAGACAGGGATTGCCAGGTGGATTCTGGCCAGGGCACACATGGGAGTCTATCTGCCCTTCTCTCACTAAATAAATAAATAAATAAATAAATAAATAAATAAATAAATAAATAAATAAAGGCAGCAGCTCATTTTGTGACAGAACGAGATCCAGGCTGTTGCCAGCTGGCTCAGTGGGTAGTGTCAGCCTGGCGTGCAGATGTCCTGGATTTGATCTCCAGTCAGGGCACACATGAGAAGCGACCATTAGCTTCTCTTCTCCTCTCACAGCCAGTGGCTTGATCGGTTAGAGCAAGGGTAGTCGACCTTTTTATACCTACTTTTGTATCCCTGTTAGTAGTAAAATTTTCTAACTGCCTACCGGTTCCACAGTAATGGTGATTTATAAAGTAGGGAAGTAACTTTACTTTATAAAATTTATAAAGCAGAGTTACAGCAAGTTAAAGCATATAATAATTACTTACCAAGTACTTTATGTCGGATTTTCGCTAAGTTTGGCAGAATAAATCTTTATAAAACAACTTACTATAGTTAAATCTATCTTTCTGGCCTGACCTGTGGTGGCGCAGTGGATAAAGCGTCAACCTGGAAACGCTGAGGTTGCCGGTTCAAAACCCTGGGCTTGCCTGGTCAAGGCACATATGGGAGTTGATGCTTCCTGCTCCTCCCCCCTTCTCTCACTCTCTCTCCCCTCTCTATAATGAATAATAATTTAAAAAAATCTTTAAAAAAAAATCTATTTTTCTATTTATACTTTGGTTGCTCCACTACCGCCCACCATGAAAGCTGGAACGCCCACTAGTGGGCGGGAGGAACCAGGTTGACTACCACTGGGTTAGAGCATTGCCCCATGTGCTGAGGATATCTCGGTTGGTCTGAGCATTGGACTCAGGCGCTGAGAATAGTTTGGTTGGCCTGAGCATCGGCCTAGGATGGGGGTTCCCACTTGGGGCACATATGAAAGTCTATCTCACCATCTCCCTTCTTCTCACTTAAAAAAAAAAGAGATCCAAAGATTCTGGTTACCACAAACTTATGTTCATAAAGATAAGTTAACTTTACAGGGCGCTGGGCCAAGGAAGGAGTGGAAAGGGGCTTGGTGGGAGACCCATTAACAGTCTCGAGGTGGTGATCAGAGGGTAATACCCAAATCCTGCAGGGACAGGGCAGGGAGTTTAAAGGCCACACCTATGGCTTACAAATGGGAGGGCTGCTCTCACTATACCGATCTAAACAGCTGCTTGGGCCACTTTCCTATGCCCACCCTCTCTCAAAAATGAGCCTTGCGCAGCCGTGGAAAGTCACACCCACAGACCACAGTTAAATTCACTTCCACTGACCCTTGCTAAGTCCTGGCCTGGGGTCGCTGCTGCCTCACCCCACACAGCTGCAGAAGCACAGCAACCAGATCCACATGCTGTAGCAAGTAGTCAACAGGACAGTGGATGGCCAAAGCCATGCCAGCTTTTCCCTGTGAAATCCTTCACTGGAAATGGTTTGGAGAGCTCCACCCTCTGGAATTTAGTTTGTGAGCTATCCCCACATCTTCCCCACCCACCTCCTCTATCATCTATACTTAACAGTCATCCTATTTACCTGTCTTCTCTCCCATCTGTGAGCAGCTTTCTGGTGGATGGATCAAAGACATGGCAACTTTCTGGTGGATGGATCAAAGACATGGCACTGACTTTCGGATCAGATGGATGTGAGTGCTAATCTCAGGTCACCACATCCAAGATGTGTGAGTTTAGGAAGTGTTAAGGGAAATGGGCAGGTATTTGCTTCAAAGGCAGGTGTGAATGTCTGCCCTTAAATACTCACAGTGGAGGCTACTATGCTGGGCACCACGGTAGAACTGAATACACTAACAAAACAGGCCATGATTGGTGCCCCAACAGGGCTCACACAGGAGACAGAAGGTAGACAAGGAGCAATGTGAGAACAGCAAAGTGAAGAGAAAAGCCCTTATCCTACCTGGGGGAGGGAAGGCTTCGTGGAGGAAGTGACATTCCAACTGAACTATGAGAGAAAGGAGAGAGGTGCGGCTTCCAGGCAGGTGAGGTGGAGAAGAGCCTTCCAGGCAGAGGGAAGAGCACACAGCTAGCCCAGAGGCGGGGCAAGGAGGGGCTGTGCTGCATAGGGACCCCAGCACAGGCTTTTGATTCTGTCCACTGTTCTGCCACTTACTGCAGAGTGCCCTACCATTACACGGGGATTAAACGCAGTACCTTCCTCCTGGACCTGTTGTGAAGACTGAAGGAGTCAATATTTGCAAAGGGCTCTGAAGTGCCTGGCATATAGGAAACAAAGCTCAAAAGGTTTAGCTTTTACTTGAATTTATCGCTCCCAAAAACAAGAGCTAAGGATATTAACTCTGAAAACTAATCTCTTAATATCAGACAGTTAACTTAAAGAACAGCCTATTCTACTCTGCCAAAGCTCTTCAAGGTGCTTTTACCTGAATTTGGGGACATCCTAGCTTACAAATCTTACCTGAAGCAGTGGTTCTCAAATGGCCACAACAAAAGTACCCCTGACTCAAGTTGGGGGTGGGGGAAGCAAAACCCCAGGAATCTGGGAATCGAACCCAAAGCAATCTGCTGCAACCAAATTATTGACGTCAAGTTTCCTGTTTTAGCTTAAATTCATGCAAACTTTGCATTCCAGTTTAGAACAGATCCAGGACTTTTTTTGACAGCAACAGAGAGAGTCAGAGAGAGGGATAGATAGGGATAGACAGGAAGAAAGAGAGATGAGAGCATTAATTTTTCGTTGAGACATCTTAGTTGTCCATTGATTGCTTTCTCATATGTCTTGATGGGGGGGGGGCTACACCAGAGCAAGTGACCCCTTGCTCAAGCCAGCAACCCTGGGCTCAAGCTAGCGACCTTGGGCTTCAAGCCGGTGACCTTTGGGCTCAAGCCAGCAACCCCATGCTCAAGCCCGTGAGCTTGTGCTCAAGCCAGATGAGCCCGTGCTCAGGCTGGCGACCTCGAGGTTTCGAACCTGGGTCCTCCATGTCCCAATCCGATGCTCTATCCACTGCCCCAATGCCTGGTCAGGCAATCCAGGACTGTCTTAATATGAAAATGTTTAAAACTGAGTAGGAATGAAGTGCCTAGAAGATGCAAAGACCTCACCTCATCTGTGGCTCTGAGTATCCACAGGACATGACCCCAGCAGGATCTGAGAAACCCAGTGGGAGAAGCATAACCATGGACTTAGTTAGCATTCTGTTCTGTAAAATGGAAGTACAACCCACATCAATTCTGTTTAATATCTATGAAGCAAGGAAACACATGAACCTGACTGGTGGTGGCACAGTGGATAGAACGTCAACCTGAGACGCTGAGGTCCCAGGTTCTAAACTCTGAGGTTGCCGACTTGAGCACATGGTCCCCAGCTTGAGTCTGGGATCACCAATATGATCTAATGGTTGCTGGCTTGAGTAAGGGGTCACTGGCTTGGCTCAAACTCCTCAGTCAAGGCATGTATAAGAACCAGTCAATGAACAACTGGAGTGACGCAACTATGAGTTGAAGCATCTCATCTCTCTCCCTTCCTCCCTCACCCTTTCTCTAGAGGGAAGAGAGGGAAGGGAAAATAAGAGAAGGAAAGGGAAGGGAAGGGAAAAAGAAGGAAAGAAAGGAAACATGGGAAACCATCCAGCAAAGCACTGGGCATCATAGCAACACTTGGTACAAATGTTGACTCAGAATCATAGGGATGAATTATGATGTACCTTCAAAATCCCATGGACCCACAAAATTGTTATTTTGTTGAGTATCTATTCTGCGCCAGGGATTGGACTAGCTCCTCTACCCCTTGTTTCTGATTCTGCAAAATATTTTGTATCCTCAATATACTGGAAGAAACAGAGGCTCAGCAAGGTCAAGTAAAAAGCCCAAGGCCATGCAACTGCTAAATAGGGGAATCCAGACAACAACTCAGGTCTGGCTACTCTCAAGTTCTCATGTCTTCCACCCCATCGCACTGCCTCCCTGTGTACAGGGCAAGGGTGAGAAGAAAGTTCTTCCTAAGAAGTACTTGCTTGATGGGGCTGAATTTAAATTTATGACCTTGCTGTGTTTCAATGTAAATTCTAGTGAAAAGAGCCCTTGGTGGAGAGCCACATTCTTCCCACTTGGAAGCAGCAAGCAGCACCAAAGGGGAACCAGAGGGCTAAGCAGAGGTCAGTTCTGCTGGTTCGCCATGCCCTTAACCCTGCGCAGAGGGACCCCTGAGTTCACTCACTTTTACTTTCATTTTCTAGCCATCACGACTTTCAGGTTCCTAAGAAATTAATGGCATGCAGATGTCAGCAAACTCTTGGGCCCTGAAGAGTACTGACTTGGGACTTATAACGGCCATGGTCTACACAGGCAGAGGAAAAGGTGGTTAAAAATGAGGCTAGGAGGGTGGAGTAAGAGGGCGAAAGAAAACCAGAAGCAGAGCAGAAGTACCAAGGATGAGGAATGCTAAAGGGTCTGTACCTGGGTCACTGCCTGCTCACCTTGCATGTTCACTCTTCTAACAAACAGACCAAAGGGGGACCCGCTATCAAGAAAGATGAGGCACATTTAATCCCAAATCCAATGTCCCAGCTTGCTACCGGTATGTTCTAAGGCAAGCCACTTAAATTCTTTCAGCATCATCTCTAAAGTGGAGGTACAAATCCCATTATCTCACAGAATCTTTGTGACAAACACATGTGAAAATAGCTTTGCAACTTGAAAATGATTTCTAAAAATCAGTTGTTCCTGCCTCTCTATAGCATAAAGGCAGAAAAAGGCTCACTAGTTGTAAAAGGCAAGAGAGGAGAGAAAGGACCTTAGTAAGGAGGGGCTTCCTTCTATCCCACACAGAGCCCTCTCTCTTTCTGCCAAACAGTTTCAGATCTCTTGAGATTTCTGGATGCCAGGAGTGGCTGCCTAACCACCCGGAGCACTGGTGCTTTTCTTGTCTCTCTGAATGGGAGAGCCTCTCCTTCAAAAGCCTATTTCAGAATCACAGCTAGGAGAGCACGTCCAGACAAAGAAGGTCCCCTCGGAAGACTGACCTGCCTTATCCAGGGGCTCCCAAAGAGTTCCAGAAACCACAGCCTACTGCTGAGGAGGTAACACTGGCCAAGAGTCAGGCCTGGTGAGCAGACAGGCCTCTCTGGCTCTGCCCCTCACAGACACAGGCTAACCAGCTTACAGAAAACTAGGTTGCCCGTAGAAGTCAATGACCCTCCAAAGAAGCCCACACAGATAGAGAGCTTGTGATCTGACTGTTGATCCTGATAAGAAAGGTGTTTTTGTTGTCCAATAAAAAAACTGAAATAAGTGCATTCCAGATCTAGCTCAAAAGTTGGTAGGAGTCAGACACTGATGACAGTCCAGTAGTCAAAAAGATCTCAAGGCGAAGACTAGCACTTGTAAGCAGCATCCACGGGCAGCAGAGATAGTCCAGAACACTGAAGAGCTACAGAAATTCCCAAAGATTGCATGGCCTTCCCTCCCACCCTCAACTGTAGATAGCTAGGGTCAGCCATGGCCTCAAAGAGTCAGGCTGCCCTCATTAAGGAACAGTCTCTGACCTGTACTTTGGCCACATAACAAAGAACGTCCCTGCATGATCCAAGACAGCAGCCATTTCACACACCTAAGTCCCAAGCATAGACAAGGATCAGATGTCAGCATGGGCTGTATCTTGGAAAGGCGGGGGAATCAGCACTTTCTGGCATGTGTATGAATTATTTGGGCTACAAGCCTTAGCACATCAAGAACCCAAAGGTGCTCCTGTGACTTCAATATATTCCTCTGTAATCTACAATCTGTTCAAGCCCAGAAGAGACTAGAGATAGACCCTGGAACTAGAAGTGGCATATACCTGTTAATAGGTTGTGTGTGTGTGTGTGTGTGTGTGTGTGTGTGTGTGTGTGTGTGTGTTTGGGGTTGTGAATCAAATAGCCCAGGACCCATCAATTCCAGGCTGCTCATTTTTGGTCTTTTTTTCTCCTCCCCAAAGACCAGCAGACAGCAGTCCCAGGAGGAGCAGTGCCTCTGAGACAGCTTGGAAACCACTCAAATGCTCTGCAAGGACAGCCCTGGGCCTGGAGCGAGGGGGGAGGAGGAGGGGAGTGAGAAGATAATGAATGGGCAGATCCACCCTGATCTGTAGCTAGAATTGAGCAAACCTCAGCTGAAATTTTTAGAGGCAGGAAGGGAGATACACTCAGAGGATAACACAAGAGAACAACATAACTAGAAGGCAGGGCTTGGGGCAGAGGGGACAAGACAAGGAGAAGACAGCCATTCCTATTTAAACTCTTACTGAGATCCTGGTTGGCTCTCTGGCTCGAGGAAAGAGAGGAAGTAAGGAGTTGTGGGAGCCTGTGCGTGTGTGTGGAATGGTCTCACCCAGGAAGCCCACCCCCCGCGTCCTTCCAGGAAATCAACATAAAATTCCTCTAGGGCTGGAGGAACAACTGTTTTTGTGGGACGGAGGGAAGGAAAACGACGACAGACAGCACTCCTCACCACCTCTAAAAGAGAAGGGGGACAGGCTCCTTCACACCTGGCAAAGATTCCTCCAATTCTGGGAGCAGAGAGAGCGGAACTTAGGGTCTCTCCTTCTCACAAGTGGACTGGACAGGCCAGAGGGGAGCCTTAAGAGTTTCCCAGGAGTCATGAAAGGCAAGGAAGGGAAGCAAAGAAGGGCTCTCCTTTTGGCCCGACGCCTGGGGAACTCCTTAAGAGGGGGCTACGGGTCGGGGGAGGGGTCAGTCTCACTCTAAGCCGGGATGGGCGGGAGGAAGGACTACCCCGAAGACACCTCAACGCGAGCGAGACACTGGGTCCCGGGACAGGGACACTCACGGCGGCTCCGGGGCGGCGGCGTTACTTGGGGCCGGGGCTCGGACAGGCTCCGCTCCTCTCCCCCCGGCGGTGTCTCCGGCCTCCACTTCCGCCTTTCAGCCGCTCCGGATCCGGATCTTCACCTCCGGCCCGCCCCTCAATACTCCCAGGTGACTGACACAGCGGGGAGACCAATGAGGGGCATTCTTGGCCAACTCGCGAACGACGCGGGTGGAGGCTGCGGGAGAGGCGGGAGAGCGCGCGCGAGGAAAGGCTGGACTTGTAGTTCGTAGCGCTGGGCGGAGCGGGTGGCTGCCTAGGACTTGGGCGTAGGGTGGAGCCCGCTCCCCGCGAGGCGGAGCCCGGCCGGTAACTTCAGGCCTGCCAATCGTGTCACTGAGGGTTCCAGGCGCCCCGGGAGAAGCGGGTGGTGGAGCACTGGAAGAAGGCAGTAGACTGTGTGTGCAGAATTGGGGAAGGAAGAACATGATGTGAATGAATATGCACCTGAGGCCGCGTGGACCGGTCCTGAGCTTTCGCTAACCCAGAGAAAGCCCTTGTCTGCACTTTCGGGCCAAGTCAACGATAGAAGCCCGATTGTTGGGGACATTCTGTGATGGGGAAGGTGATGTAAGTGCCATAGGAAGAGTTCTTTAGAGACTACTGGCTGAGATCAAAGGGAGAGCTCCCGCCACTGCCCAGCGGGAGCAGTGTCTCTCCCCATCCACAAATACAGATCAGAATAATTTATGTTCGCCTGCACTTTGCTCCTCCCAATATGGATTAGGACTACTTACTTAGGCGTATGCCCACCCCCTAAACCAGGAGTCCCCAAACTACGGCCCTCGGGCCACATGCGGCCCCCTGAGGCCATTTATCCGAGCCCGCCGCACTTCCGGAAGGGGCACCTCTTTCATTGGTGGTCAGTGAGAGGAGCACATTGACCATCTCATTAGCCAAAAGCAGGTCCATAGTTCCCATTGAAATACTGGTCAGTTTGTTGATTTAAATTTACTTGTTCTTTATTTTAAATATTGTATTTGTTCCTGGTTTGTTTGTTTTTTTTTACTTTAAAATAAGATATGTGCAGTATGCATAGGGATTTGTTCATAGTTTTTTTTTATAGTCCGGCCCTCCAACAGTCTGAAGTTACAGTGAACTGGCTCCTTGTGTAAAAAGTTTGGGGACCCCTGCCCTAAACCAACCCCAACCATACCTCCTCTGCTTCTGCATCTCAACCCCAAGGGCACTGCTCAAAACCTGTATGGGATCAAAGCTCACCCTAGAGACCACTGTGGGCATTGTTCCTGTAACACAAGCCAACACTAATCATACTCTGGAGCCTGAGCTGGAGAACTGAACTTTCTGGGACAACCTGCCATGAAACTACCCACACCTATTTCCATCTGGTCTCCAGGGTGGTGTGTGTGTGTGTGTGTGTGTGTGTGTGTGTGTGTGTGAGAGAGAGAGAGAGAGAGAGAGATGGAGAGACAGAGAGAGACAGAGAGAGGAACAGATAGGGACAGACAGACAGGAAGGGAGAGAGATGAGAAGCATCAATTCTTTGTTGTGGCACCTTAGTTTCTCATTGACTGCTTTTTGATATGTGCCTTGACTTGGGGGCTACAGCAGAGTGAGTGACCCCTTGCTCAAAGCCAGCGTCCTTGGGCTCAAGCTGGCGAGCCTTGCTCAGACCAGATGAGCCCGCACTCAAGTTGGTGACCTTGGGGTTTCGAACCTGGGTCCTCCACTCTATCCACAGCGCCACCGCCTGGTCAGGCTCCAGGGTGTCTTTCTAACAACATTCATAACACTCATCTTCTCCACCCCTGCAATGATAATCAACAAAGTGAAAGCTAAGAGGGAAGAGAGAGCTTAGGAAAACAAAGGATGGAGCAGTGTGGGATGCCTACCAGGTGTTTGGTTGGTGACAAGCTCTTCCCCCAGACCCTGCTGTACCTGGCCTGCAACAGGTACAGGATCAGTAAGGGGTCCTGTGGGCCACCTTTCCAGCCCTGAAGGTGAAGCTGAGCCAGAACTCTGTCCCCGCACATACAGAGTCTGAATCTATAGTTGTGACTGGGATAAGGATAACAGGGAGTATAATGACCCATAGTGACTCATTAAGGTTTCTGCCTCATCCCTGGGGCCTCTGGTGGCATGAATGTGATGCCAAGTGAATTGGTTGGTTCCTTTGCCCTTTCTAGGGAAAGCAACAGGGCTCTGGGGTATAGTAGGGGAGGACCGCAGTTTAGGTTCCTCCAAAGCCCTGGGGCTCTCAGACCAACTTCTAGAAACAGCCAGAGACAACAACTGCAAAAATAAAGAGTTTATTTCCTATCCAAAAGTGAGCCCAAGGTGTTGAGTGGTAAAGGAGAGCTGGAGACGAGGGTGAGTTTGTGAGAAGTCAGGGCCCTTGAAAAAGGGGAGAACAGGCTTGGCTGAAGTCTGGAGGCAGGGGAGGGACAGGGAGTGCTGCTGGGACTGTTTCAAGTTGCTGGCAGCAGAAGAGACCACCTTCAGTGACAGCCTGCAGAAAGAAATAGAGATGTTAAAGGCCCGTGCCCAGTGATAGAAATAGACATTGCTGGGCCCAAAACGTACCCCCTGGGACACAGGAACTTGGGAGCATGCTCTAAGGCAAAAACTGCACGCTCAAAAATCCACAGAGGCCAGACAAATAAATGATCTGGGGATCAGGAGATGATTAAGAAACATGGGGACTGTAAAGAAGTTGAGAATGCAGTTCCCTTTTAAAGACAACAGTGGCCACCCAATACCCGCTGAGATTGCCAGATCTCCCAAAATTTTTAGAGAGGCTGGAATAGCTGGATTTTTATGTGTACTCTCTTGATTTTTAATGTTGGCAACTCATTAATATTTTGAAAAAATGCTGAGAGCCAAAGAATACATATACAGGGGTCATCTGTTTGCTTCCTGTACAGGCTGTGGGATGCCGGGAGCCTCTCCAGCCTGGGCTAGCAGTAAGAGGCCTAAGAAGTTTTGGGTTGCTCAAACACCAACCAGGGTTTCAAACCTAGCCCTTCTGAGGCAACATTGCTGTCATGGTGTCCAGCAGAGACCCAGGGGCTGGGACAGAAGACCTCGCTGTATCACTATGCTGTCTCTGCTGTGGAATCTGCCATCTATCCCTCTCATTGTAGACACCCAAATCCTGCCTGCTGTTGCCTCACTCTTTACTTCCTGGGCTGTGTCTGGGCCCTTCCCCATCCCCTTCGGCTTCCCCATCTCTACCTGCCTCCAGATCCTGGGGAGAAGGTAGGCCATCTCATTTGCCCAGCCCAATCGGCACTGCACTCTGTCTCATGCCTGTTGGGTTCCATGACCTTAGGTGGCTCCCCTCTCAGAGGAGGAGGGTAGGAGAGGGTGTAGAAAAGGGAAAAGGGTTGGAAGTGACCAGGCTTTGTGAAAAAGTCATGAGAATCCAGAGTCAACCAGACCAGCTGATGGCTGCTGACCCAAGGCAGGAGGCCACGGGCCCAGCCCCTCCCTGATGGCAGGTGGCCATGCCCACCCCAGACAGGCCTGGGCCCAGGGCCAGAGTCAGTGGAATGAGTCTGACCTGGACCAGAAGCTGTGCCTCATGAGGCTTGGGGTCGGGAGTGAGGCCTCTGGCACTGGGGAGGGTCCCACAAGGTCAGTCTTTGAGGAGTAGGGGGATAACACATAGAGTCTCAGGTTGGGGGGGCAGCCCCGATCTCTGCTGTCCCCATAGTGACTGGGCAGTGGACCTCAGTGAGAGTAGTATCCTGGAGACTAGGTGGGCGTCCTGACAGACAGGGAGAGACGAATGAAGGCCTCAGCTGGAGGCACAGAGAGTCTGAAGGCCAAGCTGAGACTGCTGGGTGGCCTGGGGGACCCAGCCTGGCCTGCAGCAGGCCCATCATCTGCTGGAGCTCCTGGCTGAGCTGAGAGACTTCCTGGTTGAGGTGGGAGATCTGTTAAAAACAAGTCAAAATTGTTTCCCAGGTGTCACAACATTCACTACCCTCTTAGGTGCGCCCCCTCTACAGTTTACAAAGTTCTTTCATAACCACTTTCTGCTCATGGCCACCTTGAGTAAAAGGCAGGGCCGAGATTATTTTTGTCTTGATGTAAATATGCCAGCCCCTTTCCAAAAAAAGATTATAGACAGCAGCTATTGACATACATCCTCCTCGACACCCCACTTTTATAAGATGTAGAAAAATGTGGTCGGCCTTGGCCATTTGGCTCAGTGGTAGAGCATCAGCCCGGCGTGTGGATGTCCTGGGTTTGATTCCTAGTCAGGGCACACAGAAGTGCCCATCTGCTTTTCCACCCCTCCCCATCTCACTTCTCTCTCTCTTTCTCTCTCTTCTCCCCTCCTGCAGCCATGGCTCAATTGGAGCAAGTTGGCCCCGGGCACTGAGGATGGCTCCATGGCTCCCGCTTCAGGCACTAAAAAATGGCTCCAGTTGCAATGGAGCAAGGGCCCCAGATGGGCAAAGCATCACCCCCTAGTGGGCTTGCTGGGTGGATCCTGGTCAGGGTGCATGCAGGAATCTGTCTCTGCCTCCCCACCCTCTCACTAAATAATAAAAAAAGAAAAAAAAGAAGAAAAATGTGGTCAAAGAGACTGCATGGCTTTGAAGTGACAGATGAGCCTTACTGTCAGATGATTCCATCACATAAGCTCACGTGTTTCTCAAATTTCAAAGAGTGCAGAATCAACCAATAACTGTAAAAATGCAGATTTCTGGGCCCTACCCCAGAAAGAGAGACCCAGGAGTACACATTTTATCAGGCTTTCCAGGTGCCAACAGACACTCAGGTCTGGAGCCACTGGCCTAGAACTGCGAGCAGAAGCAGGACCACCCTCAGTCTTGCTGTACAGGAGCTGGCCCCACCCCTTAACCCCAGGCTCCGCCTCAGCCCAGGTGCCCCCCTGGGAAGCGTGATGTTTATCAGAAGGAGGGAAGGCCAGCTCCCAAGGCTGGACCTGGTTTGCTGTGGCAACTCTGAGATCCCTGAGGACGAGGCAGAGACAGAGGCTCCACACACAGTATCTGGGCTCTTCCTGACCAGGATCAGACATCGGGTTCCAGGTCCCCCAAGGCTGAAGGCCTCTCAGCCTCCCTGTCCTCTACCCCCCATGTTTGCTTAGCACTCATTTCTCAGGCTGGGGTAGGGAAAGGCCTGGAGCACTGTGACTTGGTTGGGGGCCTTTCCGTGTAGGAGAGCAGCCCACGGTGGTGCAGAGGGGAGAGGCCCTCCTTCCAGGATGGACAACCTGAGCCAGCTGGGAATGAGGGGCAGTAGTACTTAGTGCTCCAGAGAGACCATGTATGTGCTCTCACTGCATCCTCACAAGTCTGGGAAGAACGGATTCTTTCCTCCCATTTTTAGATGAGGAAATTGAAGTTCAGAGTGGTTGTGGGACTTGCCTAAGGTCATCCAACTAGTGTGAATATTTTTTTTTCTTTTTTTTAAATTTTTTATTTATTCATTTTAGAGAGGAGAGGGAGAAGGAGAGGGAGGGGGAGAGAGAGAGAGAGAGAGAGAGAAGAGAGACAGAGAGAGAAGGGGGGGAGGAGCTGGAAGCATCAACTCCCATATGTGCCTTGACCAGGCAAGCCCAGGGTTTCGAACCAGCGACCTCAGCATTTCCAGGTCGACGCTTTATCCACTGTGCCACCACAGGTCTAGTGTGAATATTTAAATTCAAGACTCTGACTCCAAATCCTGAAATGCTTTTATATGAGGCATGTCTCGGAACCTAAAATGATATTCTCTAAGGTTGGAGGGGAGGAGCCAGCCCCCACTCACCTCCTGGGTCAGCCTGCAGACCTTTTCCTTCACCTCCTCAGCCCCAGTGGTCAGTTCCTGGCTAGGCCTGGTCCCTGCAGGCAGAGTGAGATGCAGGGAGTGCAGGGAGCATGAGTCTACAGCTTGAGCTGGGCCCCCTCCTGTTGCTGGGTAGACAGAGAGCAAGGGGCAAGGAAACTCTGGGGTCAGGGTGATGGGGAAACCCAAACTCCCAGGTTAGTTTTGAGTTCCTATGACTTTCCCAGTTTTTCCCCCCCTTACCCCCTGCTTTCCTCCACTCTAAGCACAGATCTTCTTTTTGATACCTGAACATAATGTGCTCTTGTCATGCCTTCATGCCTTGCAACAGCCCTCAAACTCTACCTACTCTTTAAGACCCAAGTCAAGAGTCCCTCCTCTAGAAGGGAGAGTTAGGGGAGCTCTCTCGTCCCACCGCAGAGCCCTGTTCTTGTCTCAGTTGTGGTACTCAGCCTGCTGTTCTGGAATTGTTTATCTGAGTACATGGGTGTCTCCCCCACTAGGCTTGGAGCTCACTAGGAGTGCGGGCCAGGTCTGGTTTATCTGTGTATCCCAGCACAGCATCTGGCACATAGTAGGCCCTTACTACAGGCGGGATGGATAGCTGGGTAGATGAATGAATGAATGAATGAGTAAATAGCAGATGAACGGGTGAGTATGGTCCTTACCTGTAGGAGGGGCCTGAGAATGGGGCTTAGGGTGCTCAAGCCTCTTGCTGAACTGGAACGTAGGAGCCTCCGCTGTGCTGCCCGAGTCCTCAATGCCATCCACTATCCTGGGACAGGGCAGTGCTCATCAGTCCCATGGGGAGAGGGTCAGGGCCAGAACAGAGCAGGCAGAGGGGGAATGGGGGCAGCAGTGCCAGGGAGCTGAGGAGAAGCAGTGGTCAAGGGGGTGGGACGGGGCTGCAAGCTGCGGGGAATCAGGAAGGGCAGGGTGGCTACATGGAACTGAAACAGGGAGGAGCACTGGGGAAAGAGTCCAGAGAAGGTTCTGGAAGCCAGGAATGGTATGGGGAAGGCAGGGGAGGCTGGTGTCTCACCGGGGACTGAGGTTTGAAGGTCCAAAGGTTCCCAGTGGGGGAATAAGAAGCTGGGGGGGCTTCCAGGCCGCAGAGCCCCTGGGAGGACCATGGGAGGAGGGGCTGTGGCCCTGGTCAGCCAGGGCAGGGGGAGGGGATGGAGAAAGGGAAGGGGAGGAGACAAGGGCTGAGAATGGGGACAGCTTCTCCCCCAAAAGGCTGACCAGGGAGCCCTGGGGCCTAGCTGGGCTAAGGCTGGGCAGCAGGAGGGGCCGGCGGGGCCTGGGACCACCTCCGGGCTCCAACCCAGCCTCCGCCTCTGTGATGGATGGCAGGGTCTTGTCTGAGGAGGAGCCGAGGCTTTCTGAGTGTGTCTGTGGGCAAAGGAGGCAGCTGACGGTGCAGGACAGGGAACAACAGGCCCCTTCATTAAGGAACAGTCTTCACTGGCAGATGACGCTCCCCATCCCCCTTCCTTCTCTCTGCAGCAGAGGAGCAAGGAAAGGTGCAGCAATCCCAACCTCTCTCCCATGCAGTCTCAACTCCACCCAGGAAGGGGGTGTTACCTGGTAGAGCCTAGGGGAACGGGAAAAGCAGCTGAGGCCCTGTCGGGACAGAGGGGGTTCCGCTTACTCACACCTCCCCACTCCATTAGTGTAACACCTCCTAGTCCCACCCATCGAGGCTGTGGGGTTTGAGAAGATGGGGTCTTTTTGTAAATTTGATTCAGTGATACCTCCAACTCTGACTCAGAGAAATCCTGAGTGGAAAATCAGTGTGAATAACAATAAAAGACA
This sequence comes from Saccopteryx leptura, assembly GCF_036850995.1. Lineage (NCBI taxonomy): Eukaryota > Metazoa > Chordata > Mammalia > Chiroptera > Emballonuridae > Saccopteryx > Saccopteryx leptura. The sequence continues at coordinate 344,823,767 of NC_089504.1, read as the reverse complement.
AAAGCCTAAGGTGTAACCTACAAAGCTAAACCAAAATGGGCTCAGGAAATATTTGGTGAGTGGGGAAGCCCAGGCTGATGGTGCCCAGTCTAGAGAGGGACTTGATGGAGGAGGAGCACACGAGGGGGAGTGTCTCCAAAGTGGGGGTCCTTTGGGGAGTCTGGAGTGGACAACAGGAGATGGGTCACTAGAGTTGGAAGTATAGGTAATGAGAGATGCTGCTTGGGGTTGGGTGATAGCCAATGGAGTAGGGTCAGTGGGGTTGGGAAAATTTTAAGCACGGAAGGGGCAATGGATGTGCGGGCCTGGGGTTGAGAGAGAATGCTTTCCAGGTGGAAGGCAATGCCTGAGGCTCCCTCTGGGGCTGGGGGAGGTCTGCTTTGAAGGAAGGAAGCTCGGAGGAAATGGAGGCCATAGAGGGTCTACATACATTGATGTCAGAGCCCTGGCGCAGGTTGAAGGTAAGATCCCGGGGCAGGCCAGCCCTAAAGGCAGCCCCACACTCAGGATAGAGCTTCAGGACCTCAGCCAGACCTCGGCTGCACAGCTGCTGCAGTCCGCAATAGGTCAGTGCCTTCACGTCAGCGCTGGTCTTCAGCACACAGCTTGGGCCTGCTCCTGACCCAGTCTCCTGCTCTGGCTCAGGGGTATCTGCCCCAATCAGGTCCCCCTTCCCTGTGGGTAAGGCGGGGGGACAGTGAGCTGGGGCAGAGGGATCATAAGGGTATACCTAGTCAATGGATTTGAGGGATGGTCAGTGTGTTTGAAGGATGGTTGAAGGTGGCTCAATCAATGGATTGGTGAAAATGATCAATGGAATTGGGAAAAGGTCAGTGGAGAAAGACTGGTGAAGTTGGAAGATAGACAATGAGTGATGTAAGGCTGGAGGAATGATCAATAAAAAATGGTCAGAGGGATCAGTTAAAGCATAAAGGTCAGCCTGACCAGGTAGTGGTGCAGTGGATAGAGGATCGGACAGGAACACAGAGGACACAGGTTCAAAACTCCGAGGTTGTTGGCTTGAGCGTGGGCTCATCTGGTTTAAGCAAGGCTCACCAGCTTGAGCCCAGGGTCACTTGCTCTGCTGTAGCCCCCCGGTCAAGGCACATATGAGAAAGCAATCAATGAGAAACTAAAGTGCCGCAACAAAGAATTGATGCTTCTCATCTCTCTCCCTTCCGGTTTGTCCCTATCTGTCCCTCTCTCTGTCTCTGTCACAAAATAAAATAAAATAAAAAGCATAAAGGTCAATGGCGAAGAGTCAGTTGAGTTGGGGGACAGTCACTGCGGAAGGGTTGATGGATTGAGGGATGCCAATGGAATTAGGGGAGTCTGAGGACGATGGTCAAAAGGGGACGTTAGTAGGGTGAAGGGACTAAGGAAGAGTTTTCCTCAGCAGGAATTCCAGATATCTACTAGGAGTATCCTAGTTCCTAGATTCCTGGCCACTCCCAAAACCTCCGGGGGAAAATTCCAGGGTAGTTATTGGTGGTGGTAGGATCCTCACCCAGGATGGCCAGCACCATGTTGTCACGGAGCACCTCGAGGGAGCCTGAGCAGACATAGTAGTGTGCCTGCAGAGCGTCCCCACAGCGCAGCAGGTACTCGCCCGGAGCACAGAATGAGGTCTTGATGTGTAGGGAGAGCGCCCTCAGGCAGCCCCTGCTTGCTGCTCCAAACAGCGGCAGCTGCAGGATCTCCCGATTCAGGTGCATAGCAATGTCAGCTCTCAGCTCATCCGGGAAGTCGCGCAGTAACTGCATAAAGGGCATAGGTCATTTTGGCCACCCCTCCCCTGCTTCTTGATTTCTACAGATGTGCTGGGCTGTCTCCAAAGAGATAACTCCAACTTGCCCTTTGCTTAGAAGTTAACCATTTCTGACCTTTCAGAAGACTTGTGTGTGTTTAACCTCAAATTTACTTGTGTGTGGACCTCCCAACACAACTGCTGCGGCAGACACTAGGTCTTTTTCTGTCTGTCCAATGACTGTGGTTCCACATACTGGTCACTCACACATGTCTGGGTTATTCAACCCTACTAATGCAAGGATCATTCCTGGTGGGTCAGCGTCAAATGGGGAGTCAGGAGACAAGAAATCAGCTCTGCTCCTAAGTCCCTGTGGACCTTGAGCAATCCGTTTCCTCTCTGGGCCATCTGTAAATTGCAGGCTTACACTACGTCTTGAATATTACCAATGACCTCCTAGGAGCCAAACTTAATAGTCACAGTTCCATTCTCATGTTACGGAGCCCTTTGGCTCCTGTGGCTTGTTGACCGCGCTCTCTCTTGTCCCTATTGCCCCAGGCTCCTCTTCTTTGGCTGTCTTCTAACTTTCCAGTCTCCAGCATCATGGCAACCAGCTCCATGACTTCCCACTCTCTGTGAGTCCAGAGCCCTACACCTGGGTTCAGACCTATATTTTCAATTACCTCCAAGGCAAGCTCCACCTGGATCTCCTACAGGCACCACATTCTCATCACGGCCCCACACTGGTCTCTCATTGGCACCCCTGTAATGGCCCCATCATACCCCATTCCCCAAGCCAAAAACCTGGGAATCACTCAGAGACCCTCTTCTGCAATCAGGATCACCAAGTCTCACGGTGTCCGCTCTCAGAAATACCTCTGAAATCCCCAGGCCATTCCCCACCTAACCACTTTGCAGGATACAATCTAAAGTCAAGGCCATCTACGAGCTGGGTCTGATCGCTCAGTCTTTTGAACTCCTCTTCCTCTCCATCCTACAGTGCTCACACCCCTGTTCCTGAAGGCTCACTGAACTATTTTCAGTTCCCTGAACTCATGTGCTCTTTTACGTCAACATTTCCGGACCTGAGTTCCTATTGCTCTTTCTGCCTGGATGGCCTTCTAGTAGCAGGCTGAGTTCCTTCTTGTCCTTCATGGTGACCCCTCTTCTGTCCCTGACTCCTTTAGGCCAAGACACAATGAGGATCCCAAGTGGCACATCCATCCCTCCAGCAGAGTCCCATTCCTTGTGTAATTTATCCATCTGCCTCCCTTAACCGACTGGTGTCTCCCTAGGGAAGGAGATGAGTATGATCACCTCCAAGCTCCCTGTATCCAGCACAGAGGCTCGCCCACAGCAGGTGCTTGGGAAATGTTGACTAAAAGGAACATGGCATTAGCTGAGGCCTGAGCTCCCTTTCAGCTCCCAATTTCTAGTGCACAGGAAAAGGGATGTGAATTTTGGTGGGTGTGTGCCCTTGTGAACAACACCTCACCTCCCTGGACCCCACCTGCCTCCATTCCAAACCCAGCGAGGCTGCGCCCCCGCCCCATCGCGCCGCCTGCGTTGCAGACCCGGAGTCCCAGCCCACTACCTCATTGGCGTCGATGCCGCTGTTGACGGCCCACGTGGTCTGGAAGTATTCGAGCATGCGCTGCTTGAGCGGCCGTGGCAGGCGATGCACGCGGATGAAGTCCTTGAGGTCCTTCATGCGGCTGTGGTAAAGCGAGCGTCGCGAGTACATGCGCTGGATGATGGCTGTCACGTTCCCGAACACCACGGCATGCATCAGCGCTGCAGTGGCGGCGGCGGGCCTCGGTTAGGTTACCCCGCCCCCCACCACCACTCCCAAGCCCACCCTGCCTTGAACCGGTCTTTAGGTCCCTGGGGAAGGGCAGGAGAACCCTTGGGCTTCTACAAGCCTACCTGGTGCAAGGTGCTGGCTTGGGGAGAGGAATAGAGTGATCCCGAGAGGGGTCAGACCTGATACTTTTCTCTTATACCGCGCTATTAGGTCATGAACTTGGGCTTCCCATACCCTTAGCAAGAGGCCACACCTGTTTGTGGCACTCCCCAGGGCCAGCGTGTAGAATAGTAGGTGCAGAGGAAATGTCTATGAATGAACGGCTATGTCCGGATGGCCTTCTCTGGGCCCCAGTTTCCCTATCTGCACGCTGGCTTAGCATGGCCACCCCCGGGGCTTGGCAGGCCCGGCCTCACCGCCTATGAGCATAGTGCAGATGGAGAAGATCTTCTCGGCGTCAGTGTTGGCGCACACGTTGCCAAAGCCCACACTGGTGAGGCTGCTTAACGTGAAGTAAAGCGCAGCAATGTAGGCGCTACGCCGGGATGGGCCGCCTGCCGAGCCGTTGACATAGGGCACCTCCAGCCGCTTGCCCAGCTCATGCAGCCAGCCTGGGGGATGGAGGGATGCAAGGAGCCCTGGCTGCGCCAGTGGTGGAGAACTGGGTTTCCCGGAGCTGCCTGCACTTGACCTTGGTTAAGTGTTTACAGAGAGGGGAGGTTTGCATGGGCTGGCACGGGAAATGTGAGGAGCAGCTTGGGCCTGGGCCTCCCCACCATGAATTGGTTACAGTTGCAGTTCAAGGGTATCAACTCCCTACAGGGAAGTTGTTCAGGGGCCTCCGCCACTCTTGAATAGTTTATTGAGGACCTCCTGTGTGCAGGCGGCTAGAACTTGAGCCAGCCAGACATTCTCCCTGCTCTGTGGAAATTATAGTCTGGAGGGGAGAGGGGAGAAAGACATGAAATAAATCATCAGAGGTGGGAGGTGAGCCAGCAAAAGGGAACTTATAGGGTATCTTAGGAGTCATACTGGGTGAGGGAGAGCCAGCCCAGTGGGGCGGTGGAGGGGAGTATGGTTCTCGAAAGGCTCCCTGAGGTCAGCATTTTAGCTGAGACTGAACAGAATAGACAGAGAGGAAATCATGTTCAAGGCCCGAGGTGAGAAAGCAGTACAACTTGGGTGCTGAGGGTGGCCAGTGAGGCTGTAGCACAGGCGGTGTGGGATAAAAAGCCAGGTGGGGACAGAAAAAGGCTGCGGCACTATATGGAGTATGCACTGAGTGTGAGCTCTATTTGACAGCAGTAGGGAGCTACCAGAAGGGGCCAGGGAGGGGTATTGCTCCCTCTCCCCAAATACCCTCCCTACCACCAGAGTGTGTCCCATACTGAATTTTGATTGCTCCCCTGGTAGGCTGTGAGTTGCCCCCAAGGCAAAGCCCTTATTGTCAAATCAGTATTCCCCTGCTTGATCCGGGAGGAGCTCAATGCATGTTGGTTGGATGAATAGAGGAATATGAGTGGTGGGTGTGGGTACTGGTAGAGGTATTAGCTTGGGTGCCTGAGTGGACAGGGCAGGTGGATGGGTGGTCAGTGAGAGCCTGGCCTCACTGGCTTACCGATGTCCCAGAGCAGTGGGTCGTTGGCCTCCATTTCCCAGCGCCCGATGACATACCAGACACAGGCCATCCAGTGGGCAAGGAGCGCGAAGGCGGACATGAGCAGCGTGAGCAGCACGGCGCTGCACTGCGAGTACCGCTCCAGCTTCTGCAGCAGCCGCAGCAGCCGCAGCAGCCGCACCGTCTTCAGCAGGTGCACCAGTGAGGTCTGCAGGAGTGCAGAGGGGGAGGCTGTCAGAGGCACAACTCCGGGTCTCCATGTCCCTCCCCAGCACCCTGGGGTGGCTGCAGCAGGAAAAATATCTCTGTTGTCCTGAGAAGGCGACCAGGAAATGCAGGGGTGGGGTGGGTGGGTGGGGGAATAATGCTAAAACAATGGCCAACAGTAGGTACTTACTATGTGTCAGACTGGGCTAAGTATTTATAATCTTCATTAAAAAGTTGTGCCCTCTGTCCAGTTATCATCATTATTCCCAATTTGCAGATGAGTAAACTAAGGTTCAGAGAGATTAGTGACTTGCTCAAGGTCACAGACCAAGGAAATGATAGAGCTGGGACTCAGATCTGGGCTAACACCAAAGTCATACTGCCTCTTTCACCGTGGGCTGTGAAAGAGTAAGTCCTGGTCACAGCGGGAAGAGACAGGATAACCTCCGGGCCCTGCACGAGCCCCTAGTGTCCTAGGCACAGCTAGCTGTGGGCAAGAGCTGGCTGTTAGTGACAACAGCAGTGTGGTGAAAGTCACCCTCAAGACAGAGAGACGCATAGTAGAGTAGGGAGAGGCAAGGGCTGGGGAAGGTTTAGGGGACCTCTCTACTTGTGGGTCAGCTGCAGATGAGAGGGGCATGCTGAAATGTTGAAGGAAGGAGAGCTAGGACTGAGGGAGCCTGGGCTTTGAGATTTCAGCCCTTGTGGGGCTAGAGGGGGGTTGGGGGAGCTAGTGGAACCTAGTCATTATCCTGTAAGCATAGGTAATATTACCTTACGACTATTTTCATTGTGGTTATTAATGCTTCAATTAGTTCTTCCAATCTTGGAGATGAGGAGCAGGTGGGAGCTCATCTCACTGCAGGGCTTGGGACTTTGGGACAGTGCGCGGGTAAGCTGGTATGAAGACCCTTCACTGTCCTTTCAGGGCTGGCACTACATGGCTCCTGAGCCACCTCATGCTATTTTCTCTCATTTTAGGTGAAGGAGGTGGCCCTGGGTCCCCCACGGACCCTCTCAGGGGTTTAGTGCCTGCCCCCAGCTCTCAGAGCTCCTGACTTCAGTCCTTCAGCGCTTCCCCCAGTTACCTGACCTGGGTCAGGGCCCTCCTCTCCCTCTTGAACCAGATTGTCCCAGGGCTGGCTCCTTCAATTCTGCAACTCTGCCGAAGCCTCCTCATCCTCTCTCTTTGCTCTTCACCTTCCCTTATACCAGACCATACACTTAGGTACCCTGGGAAGCAGGGAACCATATTGGAAAAAATACTAGACTAGGAGTCTGGAGACCTCATTCCAATCTCCTGCTTATCACTGCTTGCTGTGTGACCTTCAGCAAGCCACTTAACCTCTCTGAGCCCCTTAGCCGTCTCTGAAAACGAGGGATAAGAGAATTTACCTGCAGTGTTATTGTGAGGCTCCTATGTGATGATGTTTGTGAAAGAACTTAGTAAAGGTCCCAGAGGAAGAAGAACTGCCTAGGAGGAGGGACAGGGCTCTCTGCAGCTCTCCCTCTCTCCAGGGACAACTGTCTTCCCAGCTGACACAGGAGATGGGGAGGGGTTGGAAGCTCTGCCTGGAATGGCCAGAGCCTCAGGGCAGATATACACAAGCACGTGCATAGGAGCGTGCACACACGTGTACACAGCCAGAAGAGGCCCACAGCTCATTGGCGGCTAGTTAAATCTGGCTGCGTGTAGGTGGTTTCCCACTATAGCTAAGTGTGGCAGAGAGAGGAGCACACAGGGAAACTGCTCTCCACTTCCCCACCCAAAACCTAGGGGGTCTGGGGACAGAGGGTGGACTTGAGAAGACCTACTATCTACTGGCTGGTGCAGAGCTGACCACTCAAGAGCACTTCCGTGCAGTCTCTAGGGAGCCGGGAGGGCACAGGTCTTAGCATTGCCTCCAAACCCACCCCACAGCCTCTCCCTCCTTGTCTGGGTTTGCTGTGCTCCCCACAAATGCTCTCTCTCCTCGTCTCCTGCCAGCCGAATCGTATGCCAGCTAACTCCTACTCTCTATCTAGAGTCTAGCCCTCCTCTCACCTCCCTCAGGAACCCTTCTGAGGCCACACTCACCTCTGTCCAACGGGGGTGTTTTGGCCTCCCTGGCACTGACAGAGATTTTAGATCATTTTTCCCCATGCCCATGTTCCAGCCCGAAACTCCAAGGTCAGCCAGCTCCGTGCCCACAAGACCTGGGCCCCATTCTCCACTTCATTCATCTCTCCTGTTCCTGCTGTCCCTTTCGGTAGTCATGCCCCCCACACAGTGCTTTGCAGACAGCTAAATGCTCATCAGTTGTTAAATAAAAATGTGAAGCGTACCACTCATTTAGTATCAGGCCAGTGCCGCCTTGGTAGCCCCACTTAGCTTTTCGTTTGTCTCTGCTTCCCTCAGAGATTGTGAACTGAGCTCCCCAAGAGCACAGACCCTCCCAGATCCTTCTCAGCTCCTAGCGCAGGGCTCTGCCCATCGCAGATGCCTGACAAATACTCACAGGAAGATGGCTGGGAAGGACCGCGTCTGGGTCTGGAGTCAATCCCTTACCAGAAGATATGGTGCTGAAGCTGGGAGGTTAGGCTGCATAGCGGGACAGGGGTCACTCACCACGGTGATGTTGAAGACGTAAAGCAGGTCAAAAGGCAGAGCAGCAATAAGGTCGACAAAGAACCAGGTGGCCAGGTAATGGAGGCCAATGGAACGAGGAGCAGAGACCACCTGGCCGGACTGGGACACGTAGGTGGTGCGGAAATTCAGGATGATATCTGGCGGGGCAAGAGGCTGTTACTGGGGTGTCTAGGCCTAGAAATTCAGGCCAAGGGGCTGAGGAACTGGGTAAGCTGGAAACAAGCCTTAGAGACCCAGGATGGAATTAGAGGCAGGAATGGGGAAGACAAACTGGACTTTTGGCTGCTCCTTAGGGAGGAAAGGTCTAAAGGCAGACGGCTGTAGCAATCAGGAGTAAGGGCACATAGACAATTAGGACTTAAAGACCCAGAAATCGATGGGCTCTGAATGACTGGGTCCTGCAGCCCAGGATAGAGTGGGGCTTGGATGAGTGGGTCCCTCCAGCCCACCCACCAGGGTACGTGGGGCAGACGGTCTAACCCAGGATGAAGAGCATCTCCACGGCAATGTCACTGACAAGGGTGTGTCGGGAAGTGATGGGAGTGTCATCATCGCCCAAGAAGCAGACATTGTAGGGGACGGTGACCGCAACGTAGAAGGTGGCGATAAGGATGAGACCATCCCAGATGGCTTTGGGGACGCTGTAGTGGAGGAGGAGGCAGCGGGACCCCCCCACGGAGGCCACCTTGTACTCAGGCACTGATGGCTTTGGCTCAAACACGTTCTAAGGGGAAAAGGGTGACAATTGGAGACACTTGAGGGAAAAAGGAGCGAAGGATGGAGGAGGAAGTGGAAGAGAATAGGGAAAGGGGGAAGTGGGCACTGCAAACACAACCATGAGGAGAGACAGAAGGTGCAGGAGAGGGGCTCAGGGGCTGGCACCTGACACTTCCTTTCTTTGCCAAGCTACTGCTCAGGCCCCCTTTGAATGAATCATGTTTTGTGGGGAGTATTTTAAGGTGTGACCTGCACCCTGCTTAAGGATATAATGACAAATCAGGCACATGCCCTAGCTTGAGGGGTCACTAACTTCTCCCTCAAGTTCCTCTTGGATTCTGGGGGCCCAGGGGGGATTGGAATATCCCAGAGTGAGGGGAGGCTGGCACAGCACCCCATTCCTTATAGCCCTAAGAGACTACAAAGAGGGTTGGAGTCTCAATCCCATGGTTTATCAGGGTCCTGGAGTGGTACACAGGGCTAGATGCAAGGCCCCCAGTGGGGGCTTTCTCCCTAGGACCACAGCTTGTGATTTCACCTCCCCATAGGGCAGCCTTAAAAGCCAGAGGTAGGTGATGTCATTGCTGTTAGAGTCCCAGCTTTGTGACATCTTCTGAGCAGAGTAATGTCAATAACAAGGCAGCAAAGAGGTAGGGATGGAAAGAGGTAAGGAGGGACATGGGTCAGCGTAGAGCTGGACATGAGAAATGGGCAGACAGGAACAAGTCACTGGTGGGAGACCACACAGATAGGGGAATAGGGAGACAGTAACACGGTACCTCAGCATCATGGCTGGGAGATATTGGGGTGGAGACAAAACTCACATTATTGGTTTTCATGTCTCCCTGGCCCCGGCGACTAAAGTGGCCACTCAGTCTGTGTAGGACAGTACGGCTCTGTCTCTTGGCGAATCGAAGTCTTGAGCTGGTTCCCCTCCTGACAAGGGAGTTTTCTATTGGGAAGAAGCATATGGAGATAAGTGGGGGCACATCCCATAAGGCTGGGTTGGGAGAGGTCTTGTGTGACCTTGGGCAAGGACCTCTGACCATTTGCGCCTTCTCCCCAGACTTGCAGTTACCATGATTACTGTCCCCATGGCTTCCTGAGGGGCCAAGTCCTGGGCCTCCACTCTGAGTGATGTCCTTGAAGGAAAAGAGGAAAAGCACAACCTCCCCCATCTCATTCTTGATGGGCATCATGTCCAAGAGGCACCAAAAGGCCGCGCCTGTAAGTGTGGAAAGATGGAGGGCGAGGGTGAGCAGCCCCTGGCATCCCTAACCCCCTGGTTCCTGGGCATAGTCAAAGGGTGTGGCAAATGTTTAGAGCTGGAAAGAACCCAAGATATGTCAGCCAATTCCTTCACCTTCCAGATGGGAGACCTAAGGCCCAGAAAGGGTCAGGGATATACTCAGTGTCACACAGTCAGGAAGTGTGGGGGCCAGCACTCAGGCTTCCACTGCGCCAAGTGGACTCTGGGTAAAGCCTGGGGTCTGGGCAGGGCTGCAGGGCAGGCCAGGCCCCTCACCATCCTTCCGGTAGAAGCAAATTTCAGCTCGGTGCTCCTGGTGGCCCTCCAGGGACTTGTGAAGCCTCTGCAGGGCTGGCTCACTGGTCTCTGGGCCATAGAGGAAACGGCAGCTACACGTTTTCTGCATGACCTCGGTGCGTCCGTAGCCTGTGAGCTCGCAGAAGCCGTCAGAACAGTAGACGATGGGAAAGCCCCTTGGGCCCTGTGCATTGGCCAGCAGGAAGTTGCTATCTGTGGAAAGAAGGGGTCAAGATTAGGTCAAGTCCAGGAATGGAGCTCAGCTTCCAGGTGGGCAGTAACCCTGCCACCCTCTGACCCCAAGCTGTGATCAGAAGTCACAGAGCCAGAAGCTTTCTAGGCTTCCACATGCTACCTGGATCCCTCTTTGGCATATTCTGAAATGAGAGTAAGAAAAGATAGAGCAAAAGGACAAGGACTTAAGGATGGCTTGGAACTGGGACAGGGACTACTAGGGGATTAGAGAAGGAACCCCAAGAGTTCATGCAGTTCATCCCCCTGCCTTCAAGCTAGTAAGCTTTTATCAATACTATAGGTGGCAGCATAGCACGGTGAGTTAAGGAATGGGTTCCAGCACCCCAGCTCTGCTGCTTACTGACTGTGTAACCTTGAGCAGTTAACTCCTCTGCCTCTCAGCTTCCTTATCTGCAAAGTAGGGAATAATTATCTTCCTCACATGGTTGTTGTAAGTTACAGGAGTTACCTAGGGGAGAACCTCTGATAACATGTCAATGCTACACTGAGAAGGTGAGATGACGCCTCCACATTTGCACAGCTTTCAAAGCACACCCATAGCCACTACCCTGCCACCTATTGGAGAGTGAACAGGGCAGAGATTCTGCTGATATCACACCCATTTTGTGGATAGGAGACTAAAAGATAGAGATTACCCAAACTCACAAACCTCCTTTGTGGGAGGAGGGAGACAGTAATGAGTAGCGTCCTCAGTTCCTGCATCCCAAGAAAGGTCCTCTTTTTAGCATCCCTTAGCTCATTTCAGCAGGCTTGTCGCCAGCGCTCAAAGTCTGATGGGACTGAGCAATGCAGTTGTGGTTCCAGCAACCCCAGCAACAAGACCTGACCTGGCTCCCTCCAGTTCCAGTGGGTGGGAGGCCATGGGGAGGCTCTATGGGCCATCCAGGGACAGAGTCTCAGCTGAGCAGAGGGACTTGAGACACAAACAGTCCCGGGGCACTAAGAAGGGTGAATGTCTGGGGGCGGATGATGGGGTTACTGAGGGTGCCTGGGAGGTGCTGGGCTCTGGGCAGCAGCCTCCTTCCTTCCCAGGACTGTTGCCCCGGTGATGGGCACTATGGAAACAAGGGAGGAGAGTGTGGAGGAAGGTTAGGGAGGCAAGTAGGGCACCCGGCAGCTCAGTTTCCGCCCTCAGGTATCGCTCCCTACATCTTCCAAATCCCGGCGAGGGTGCCCCAGTAGGGCAGTCAAAGATCTCAAAGGCTGCTGCACAGTAGGAAAAGGGAAAGACGGGAGAAGAGGCGGGGAAGGAGTGTGGCTGTCCAAGGTGCTGAACCTGGAACCCAAGCTGCGGTGGGCGAGCAGGGAGCTCCCCTTCTCACACGGATCCCCCCCTCCCCCCACACACACACCCTTCCTCCTGCCTCACCCTCTTCAGACACAGACGCGCCACGATTTTGGAGTGCGTGGCCTTAATCTAAACTAGGTTTTGCCGAAGTCTGATCTTTTCTGTCTCCTTCCCTCCCTCCCTCTTTTTCCTGGGGAAAGGTGATGCTGGAGCCGCCTGGGAGTCGACTCCATAGCGCCTGACCACTTCGTCCGACCTCCGCATCTCGGCACCGCCGCACACGCTCCCAGCGGAGCTCTGCCCCGAGTGGGCTGCTCCCAAGGCCTCGTTTCCAAGGCCGCACCAAGGGCCTTTCGTCCCTCCAGTCGCACCCCATGTCGTAGCCCCCACACTTAGCCCTCCCCACGCCTCCTCTCGCAGAGCGTTCCCAGCCGGCTCCTTGGCCGTTCCCAGCCGGCTTCGGGAGTTCCTCGACCCGCAGACCCACTCTCCCTTCTCGCCTCGGGTCTCATCACATCCAGAAGACCCCAACCAGCCCCGAAGAAGTCCTGGCCGCCAGCTCGAACCCGCAGCCCCAGCCTCGGCCCCACTCACGAGTGCCGTCGAAGCGTGTGGCGATAGCGTCCAGGAAAGTGTTTTGCGGGGCCAGCAACCCCTTCATGACCGGCATGGCCTGGGGGGGAGAGTTCGAGGCGAGGCGCCGGGGAGCGTTCAGCGCGGTCGGGCCCAAGGGGGCGCGCTGCCGGCGGGGCCGGGGCGCCCCATGCGCCCGCCTGCCTCCTCCCCTCCCTCTCTGCTTCCAACCGCCGCCGCCTCTCTGCTCCGAACCCCTCAGCTCTCGGCTGGGCTCGGCGCCGTCTCAGTGGTTCTTTTCCCCACGAGTCAGGTTTTTTTCTCCCGGGCTTGGTCTGTGCCCGCCACGTGCCCCGCGCAGGGAGGGGCCAGCAGCGACACCCGCACCTCTCTCCGCGGCCCTCCTTCAGGAGTGGGAGCGGCCCACGCGAGTCTTTCTAGGAGAGAATTTGGGACACGCCTACCCAGAGCAGAGGCTCGAAGCGGTGGGGCGTGGCTTGAGTGTCAGACACGCCTCTTCCCGATGGCCACGCCCACGCGTGGTTCTCTGGCTCTCCTTGTGGCTCCGCCCCACGGGTTTCCCCACTCTCCGCCCACGCTGGGAATGATACCTGGTTCACAGTGCTATCTGCTGGAGTTGGGCTATTCTGCAGCACCCCTAGATCTCTCCCATGTGAGACGGCAAGGGGTTTAAAGAGGCTAGTTTTTCTGGTTGGGGATAGACAAGGCTAAAAACTCAACTGCTAGAAATGCACTACTCACACTGGCAAATTCTGCCTCTTAGCCCAGCAGGGTGGATAGAACGAGCTTTGGAGTCCGTTGGATAGAAACCAGGCTCTGCCATTTACTAAATATGTGACTTGGCCTCTTAAAGCCTCACTTTTCTTGCCTGTAAAATGGAGCTAATACCTAAAATTTTTACTTCGTGTGGTTGTGAGAATTTAATAACATAATGCATGTCATTGGCACAAAATAACTATGTTGGAGAGCAATTTTCTACCCATTCTCCCTCTTCCAATGGTCTTGATTTAACACTCCTCCTCACTGCTGCCATTCAAGTGGAGGAGAGGCTAGAAGCAAGTTTGGGGCAGAGAAAGACACTTTCAAGGTGGACAGAATCAGTCTGCAAATCTCCAAAGATTTCCTGGTGGGCCTTGAACTCCAACTTCTCCAAGACTTAACCAGTACAGCAGCAAGAAGGACCCAGGTGAGAGCATACATAGGACTTTTTCACTCCAGAAGCAGAAAATTACGGGGACAGTGTGGAGGCTTAGGGTTGTTGCTTCCTGAAACAAAACAGTTAAAGCCATTGAGAATGGAAAGATGGTCTTGGGAGAGAGCAAGCCAGTTGTGTGCCCCCACCCCAGTCTGAGCCCAGCATTATCAGGATGTTAGATTGCTTAAAAGTGACATATCTTTCTCTCTCTACTTTTGGGTTATATTAGTTCCCTAGGGCTCCTGTAACAAGGTACCACAAACTGGGTGCTTAACAGAAATTTATTGTCACATAGTTCTGGAAGCCAGAAGTCCAAGCTCAGGATGATGGCAAGTTTGGTTCCTTTTCAAGACTGTGATGGAAAACCTGATTCATTCTTCTCTTCTTGCTTCTGGTGGGTTGCTGGCAATCATTGTCGTCCTTTGGCTTCTAGATGCATCAGCTACCTCTGTTTTCATGTTCACACGGGTTCTCTCTGTGTGCATTTCTGTGTCCAAATTCCCCCTTTTTATAAGGGCACTAGTCATATTGCAATGGACACCCACTCCACTGCAATATGACCTCATCTTAACTTATTATATCTGCAACGACCCTCCAGATAAGGCCACATTCTGAAGTGCTTAAGGGTTAGAACTTTAACATGTGAATTTGGGGATGGGGCACAATTCAACACGTAACAGATGTGTTCCGCTGAAGTTACAGGAAAACCTTGCTCCATCTCAGTATAAAACCTCGTGCCCTGACCAGTTGGCTCAGCGGTAGAGCGTCGGCCTGGCGTGCAGAAGTCCCGGGTTCGATTCCCGGCCAGGGCACACAGGAGAAGCGCCCATCTGCTTCTCCACCCCTCCCCCTCTCCTTCCTCTCTGTCTCTCTCTTCCCCTCCCGCAGCAGAGGCTCCATTGGAGTAAAAGATGGCCCGGGCGCGGGGATGGCTCCTTGGCCTCTGCCCCAGGCGCTAGAGTGGCTCTGGTCTCAACAGAGCGACGTCCTGGAGGGGCAGAGCATCGCCCCCTGATGGGCAGATTATCACCCCCTGGTGGGCGTGCCGGGTGGATCCCGGTCGGGTGCATGCGGGAGTCTGTCTGACTGTCTCTCCCCGTTTCCAGCTTCAGAAAAATACGAAAACAAACAAACAAACAAACAAACAAAACCCTCGTGACTCCCATCTACCTACAGAATAAAGCTCAAAGCCTGATGACTTGTGAGGATCTTTAAAATCTGGGCTGCATGGCCAAACTATCTCCCCTCCAGTCCCTTACTCCTCCCCACTCCTCTACCCTGCAGCCACTGCAGACGCTGCAGTCAACTCTGGATGATTCATGTTGAACCTCATATTCCTTGCCTTTTCCACCGGCTCTACTTCCAACCCTACCCAGCCGCATTCGGCTCCCCTGCGCAGGCTTTCTTGCTCTCCCTCCCCTCTCGTGTCTGTCCTTAAAGGTCCGATACAGCAGAGTATCGAGGTACATATCCCGCATCTTCCCCTCCAAGCATGCACATCTGTGGTTCTTTCTGCACCCCCGGGCCTTGCACGGTTCCTTGCTCTGGGAGCCCCCCATCTAAGAGTGTTTCGGGTTCAACGACACCCAAAGTAAGGTGCCCCAGAGCCGGGCTTCTAGGCCCTCGGGCTCTTTATAGTTCGCAAGACTCTTACGCCCCCTGGAGGGCAGGACTCTACCACACAGGAACAGAGACCAGACACAGTAACTGAGACTCGTCTTTATTGAACTTTTTTCTGGGGGCTGACACCAAGAGGGCAGAGGGAAGAGAGCAGGACCAGGACATAGACTGAGCAACGGCTCAGACCCCGGGCCGCTCCCCAGGAGCAACAGAAGTGGCGGCCACAGTGGGACAACGACGCCCGGGACAGAGGCGCGGCACTGGGTCTGCGCCTGCGCGGCGGCCCATGGTCAGGATACCGGCCGCGTGGTTGCCATTGGCCTGTAGGAGGCGCTGCAGCCGGCCCTGCAGCCCTGGGGGGCCGGGCCGTCGCTTGCCTAGCGTGAGGATTCCAGCTGCGTGATTGCCCGCACCATGCAGCAGCTCGTAGAGGCGGCAGGAGCACGTCTTCTGGCGGCAGCAGTCGGGCAGGGGCTGCGCTGCCGCCCCGGGCGACAGCAACGCGGGCGGCAGCAGTAACAGCAACAGCAGCAGCGTCACAGCGACCCAGGAGACCTAGGGAGGTGGAGACAGGGCGCTGTGAGTCTTTCACCCGCATCTGCAACCAGCCTTTACACCGAGACCCTGCCCAGATGGTTGGGCGCCCCCTCCTGGCCTTCGTCCCTCCCTCGCTGTCCCTTCGTTTTCCTGCCTCTTGGCAATGCTGTGTGAAGGGTTGGAGAAGGGTTCATCTGCCTTCTTTACCTTCTCATCCTTCAAGTCCTAGCACAGCATCTTCTGCAGGAAACCTTTTAGGCCCCCTGGGCAGAATGAATCCCTGACTCTTCTGGGTATCCTTAATTCGTTGCACCCCCATTAGAGTGCTTACCACTCCACCTGAAAACACACAGGTGTGTCTGAGTCTGTCTGCACCAGAAGTTTATACACTCAGGGTAACAGGTCCTACTTAGTCTTTGCTCCCCTTATCCATAGCGGCCAATCCTTCCAAAACATGGTCTGGTAGGATCCAAGTTGCCTTGTTTGCCTGCTCCTTTGCTGGGGACCCTGAATTGGGCTTTGGCCCAGTTTCCTACACTCGCAGGGGCCACAGCCTCCTCACTTGTGAACGGGATATTAAATAATTCCTACTCTGCAGGGCTGCTGGGAAGATGAAATGAGATGACAGGTGCAAATACAGCACCTGAGAAATAGTAAGTGCTCAATAAACACGAGCTCTTAGGTGAACAGGGCACAACTGAACATTAACAAAGGCAGGTTCTCGGCCAAGGGTCCTCTGCCTGCCTCAGAGCCTACGTAGGAGAAGACCAAGAGAGGAGACACCTTCAGCCTTTCTTCCAGTCCCTGAGCAAGCACTCTCACTGCCCCCTGGTATGATGAGATCCCTCCATCCCTGGGTCTTTACCTTTGTGGAGGGAGGGTTCATGGTTGTCTGGAGCTCAGAGTGGAGTAGCAGGGAAAGGTGTCGTCTCCACTGGTCCAAATAGCAAATAGCTAGGAACTTTGAGGCCGTCGATTGTGACCTGCTACCAGGAGCCTGGGGTTTATAGGGCTCTGAGGTGGCGGGGGAGAGACAGGCAACTTGCGTCCACTCTGGGGCCAGACAAAGGCAAGTCTAAGATTAGCTTCACACAGAGGGGCCGTTTCCAGGCTGGGCCCAAAGAATGGCCGCCAAGGCACTCAGAGGCTGGAACTGGATCACTGAGCCCCTTTGTCTGTCTGCCTGCTCCTTGGAGATAGGGCGGTCTCTGGGCACTAATGAGGCCACCTTGCACCCAGGAATCTGGGAGCACAAAGGGGGCCTTGGCTGGGGAGCTGGCCTGGGACAATGTAGGGAGGGGCAGCTGCTAATTAGGGTCAGGAGAGGAGGTAGTCATGAAACCCATTCTTCACAGGGTGCGTGTGGGGGGAGGGCACGCGGGGAGCAGGCCTGTCTCCCCCTGCTCCTTGCCTGTGCCCCTGGGGACTGTGAGGCCCCAGGGCTTTCTCCTAAACTGAAAAATGCTTCTGAGCTGGGCTCCCCCCACCCCCAGCTCTCTTCCCGCTGCCCCTTCCACTAGCCTCCAAAATGGAAAGCCTTGGAAACTGAACCTGGGCAGTGGGAAAAAGCACATACTGTTATCCTTTGACTTCCCCAGCTTCCTTCCTGGAGGGGGGGGATGGGATTCCATCCCACCATCAGCAGTGAGTGAGCCGCCATGTTGGAGTCTCTCCTATTCAGGACACTGTCTATTGAGCACCTGCTCTATGTCAGGCCCTGCCCGGGGCTCTGGAGCAACAGTATACATAGGACATGCCCAGTTTTCAAGGAACTCTGAAGTCCAGGTGGGGGTGTGACCTAGCATATAATGGTAGCTCAGTGGGAGAAAGGGCCCTGAAAAGGCTTTTAATGAAAAGGGGATTTCTACCAGGTAAGGTTGGGGGACAAGGCATTCTGCTGAAGGGACAGCTTGAGCAGAGACCCAGAGGCGACAGTGCTTAATTCATGTGGGATAGTAGGGTGTGGTCCTTATGCTCATGGCTTCCCTAAGAGGAGAGAGTTGGCTGGGCAGGCAAGCAAGGCCCGGGATTGGTCAAAGGGTCTTCGTGGCTAAGCTGGTTAGTCTTGATCCTGTGGACACTGGGGAGCCATGGAGGATTTCAGTAGGAAAGAATCATGGGCTGATGTAGGGGCTGGGTAGATGGGCGCAGGGAGCTGGATGTAGGGATGGAATCCAGAAATAATTCAGGGGCAGAGTCGGAGACTTAGACACAGGTGCTGCATTACTTCGGAGGATCAAGTGTCACAACGTCATGAAACCTCAGTGTCCCCACTGGTAAGATGGGCTGTTAACCCACATGGTCTCTGCAGTCACTTCCGGCTGTGATGCTTTATAATTGGCAGTATAATCACTTCCCATGGAGGTGATCTGTGGGTGCCAGGCCAGGAAAGAGACCTGGGCTGAGCCAGGGCCAGGGGAGTTTAGAGTACCCCCTTCACGGTTAGATTAAGCTTGGGATGGGGAAGGTAGGAGGAGGGGGCTCTGTGTCTTCTGGGTTGACCTAGGCCATGGCAGAGGTCCGCAAGGACTCCTGAGTGCACACACACGTGGGGCCTACCCCAGTGGAGGGGGGGGGGAGAGCCCTGGTGGTCAGAGCCGAAGGGAAGGGGCAGGCCGTGGCAGCAGCAGAGCAGAAGGGACCACAACAGTTTCCCCAAAAGTAGACCCGAGTCAAGAATCTGGGTGCAAGAGATTTATTTGAGAGGTGATCCTAGAAAACACATAAGGGAGTGGAGATGGGAGGGATGGGAGGAAAGCCTTAAGAACGGTGTTAATGAGAGCTTTTCCACTGTGGACAGCTGATGCAGAATACGCTTCAGGTGTCGTACTGAAGGATAATGAAGCTGAGGTCGGTATTCACAACTCCTATTCCTTGTCGACTGAGGGCTGCTCCTGGGAACACTGGCAGCCTGCCTGGCACGTTGAGCTGAGAGGCACAGGAGCCATCAGCATGTATGGGAACTCTCTAGAAGTGTCCTCCAGGGTGGGCCAAGGGGACTCCAGGCAGGTCACTGGTGGCATCTGCTACACCCCTGAAGTCACGTCCTCAGAACTGACCAACTAGGTTGGACCTCCCCAAGGCCCAGCAGCTCTGATAAGCAACTAACAGGTGACACAGAATCAAAGACCCTGGCCAAGGGCTCCCCATCCAGAGAGGCCCCAGAGAAATGAGCGAGGCAGCTTCAGGGGGCGGAGAGGGCAGTGGGCAGGCCTTAGCTCAGGACAACACTCTCCTCTGCAGGAGCTGGGCCAGGGGCCTGCACCTCAGAACCCGGGGCATCTCAGGAGGGAAGGGGGATGAGGGATAGGCAGCGAGGGCTGCCCGGAGTTCTCTGAAGGCCCCTGGCCCCACCAGGTGGACTCTGGCAGGGCCCACGCTGCCCCGGAACCGCAGGGACTTGTAGCAGGGAGAGGCTTCCTGAAGGCAGTGGTCAAGCTGAGAACAGAACGGCCTGCGTGAGGCTGGATGAGGTGCACACGACTGTGCCCACTGTACGTGTGGGTAGGAGTTTCGTGTGTACACACGCGTGTCTGTGGGACTCATCCTTCCCTTCCCAGGGCCTCGGGAAGGTTCTCCTCCCTGCCCCCACCTCCTCAGCACTCTGCTGTGCCCACTGCATCTGGGGGCGTGCAGAGTGAAGGGGACATGCAGTCAGATCCTGTGTCTGTCTCACATACCTTGTCTCGATTTTCCTCCGACAGGTTCCTCAGCCCCCTCAGTGCCACAAACACCTCATAGTGAGGAGCAGAGCCCCCAGAGCAATCTGCAGACAAACCCCCCCACACACACACTCCTGTGAATAGGGCAGCTTCCAAAGCCAGTGCCCACTGCCCCACCCCGTTCTTCTCTACTCTGAGGTTCATGGGAAACTGGGGGTTTGTTGGTTTGGAGGGGGGTAAGGGGAGAGGAACCAAGAGCCTAGTCCTAAATATGAGACTGGTCAGGAAAGGAAATGGGGAGAGACTGCTGTAGGAGGGATGGGAGTTAGACATGGGGAAGGACTTTTGTTAGGAGCAGCAAAGGAGGCTGGGTCTTACCTCCTTCCTAGAGGTCTCCCAGCAGGATGGGTATGGGCTGTGAGATAGCCAACCAAGTATAAGGGGCAGGAGCCGATGGAGAAGCTTACCCAGAACGCTGCTCTCCACACAGCTGTGGTCCAACAGCTTAGCCCCTGGCCACTGCCCTACTGCCCGGCCCAGGGCCTCAGAGAATATGTCCTCGCCAATGTCTTCTCCTCTCACACTCAGGGTCTGGCCCAGCCTGGAGAGAAGAGAGGGGGAGGCAGAGGAACCCAGGGCACAGGGACAGCCCCTCAGCTCCCCAGGAGTCACCTACCTACTGATGAACCTCACGACTGGGCACTGATTGTAGGCTCCAACCACCCGTACCACATCACCCATGCGGCACCTGACGGGGTGGGAGTGGGGGTGAGGTCAGGCCCAAGGACTCATTAGCTCCTGCCTGCCCCTGACCTTCAACCGGGTCCTGGAAGGCCTGAGGTGGCTGGGGGGTGGGCAGGTGGTCACCTGGTAAGGCTGGTGTGGTCAGTCAGCACCAGCTCGTACTCCTCGCCATTCTGGGCTTCAGCCAACAGAACAGTGGTGGCAGCCTCTTCCCGGCCTTCTTCCTTGGCTGGGAGCAGCTCAATCAAGGGAGCACAAGGGAGCAGAAGGTACAGCCCACTGGGCTGCTCTGGCCACAGGTTCAGGCCCACCACCCCTGCGGGGAGCAAGCGGCCTCTTCATCTGGTGGCGCCATTGCTTTCCGCTAGGCCCTCACCCTGGACCCTGGGGCCTCAATCCTCTGAGCATCTGATCCTACTGCTGCCCTTCCATCCCCTCTGTGGCCTCCCCAGGCTCCGCACACTGCCTCTGGGGCCCTAACTGGGAAGAGGCAGTGGTCTGGATATGGCAGATGCTGGTGCTGTGCGCATTGGTGCAACCCCTGTGAGCCTCAGTTTCTTCATCTCTAACATGGAGCTGAGGTGTCGGGGAGGATGCACAGGGTGTTGGGGAGGATTAAATCAGATGATAATGTAGGCCTCACTATATGCCAGCTAGCTGTGTGCCTTCTGCCCCTGGCCCCAGCTCACCCCCCTGAGTCCTACTGACCTCCAGAGGCAGCATAAGCAGGCGAGAAGAAGGCCAGCCCTTGGCACCACAAGGCCCCCAGGGCAGCCATAGCCTCCGCCTGGCCTCCTGAGTCCAGAGTCACCACCACCTGCAGCTTTGGCCAGAGCCGCAGGGCCAGTCCTCGGGGGCCCTGCTCTAGGGCTTCCCGCAGCTCAGCTGCCCGTCTAGGGAGAGGTGCCCCTGGGCTCCCAGCAGCTATTGCTTCAACCAGCTCTTCTCCATCAGCCTCCAGGCCTGAGAAGATGTCCAGGAGTTCAACTGCTGTCCTGGCTTCCAGTGCCCGCAGCCCTGGGGACCTCAGTGCCTCCAGGAGCAGGGTCGCAGGGTCCTTGGCTCCAGGAGGGCTAGGTTGGCTGAGGGCTTGCCAAGGCCAGGGGAGGGAGTAGGGCCAGGGGGATGTAGGAGTCAAACAGGCTGCGTTTCCTGGGGCCAGCACTTCTGGGTAGGCCTTGTCTAGGGCTGCCAGACCCAGAAAGGTAGCCTGGGGGGAGATGAGAGAGGTGGTTGGCCCCAGCCTGAGTCAGACCCTGAGCCCCCCATTTGGGGATTCGTTGCCCACACTGATGGAGGGTTGTGGCTACAAGTAGAGGTCTATGGTGGGGCTCCAGCCTCCTTAGTTTACCTGCAGAGAGGCCTCCCCAAGGTGCGGTTTTGAGGAAGGGGGCAGGAATTGCTCCCCACTTTCTTCTCCCTGGGCCTGGCTGGCCTTGGTCAGAGGGAGATGATTCTGGAAGGTGCTCATATCTGTGGCCCCCAAAAACATCATAAATTCCTCATGAAGCCACAGGGTTTCCCAAGAGTTTCAAGCAAGATTGGTGAGACTCTTGAGGAAGGGACACAGAAGAGTCTGGGGAAGGGGCTGTCAGGGTCCAGGATGGGAAAATTCACTGTGGACAACCCTCAGCCTGGGAGAGAGTCTCTGGGTCCGGCCTCTCTTGTGACGGCAGCAGAGAGGGGAAGGAAGTCTTCAGGTTCTGGAATCTGATTGTCCTGTGGGGTTTCTTTCTCTTTGGACCACCTCCCTTGATGCTGGAAAACCCACCTGTGCTCCCCCTGAGGGGAGGGCGGGGATCCTGGGCCCGCTTCAGACACCACCGCAGGGTCTGCTGCTGGCTGCGGCCCGCATGCAGCGTGCTCTGCTCCAGTCTCCACTGCTGCCAGGCGGCCACCCAGCACAGGGCCCCCCATGCCACACGGTACCGGAGGCTAGCAAGCCAGGACAGCCTGGGACGCCGGGACTGCTGCTCCTGCTGCAGCTGGAATATGCGCAGTGGTGGCAGCGGCAGCAGCAGCAGCAGCAGCAGGAGCAGCAGGAGCAGAAGAGGCAGCAGCATCTCTAGGCAGCTCCTGGGAGGAGGAAGGGACTGGAGCAGTGATGGGATTCAAATAATTGAACTGCTTCTCTGCCCTAATGACCATTGTAAGTATAAAGAAAGATACACCAAAAGATAGTTTACTATTTCATGCATTTAAAACAAATAAGAATAAAAGAGGTACACAAAACTAGACTATAAGAGTTTTAAAATATTAATGAAAAAATATTAAATAACATCTGACAAAAAATAAAATAAAACTGTTACTTAAGATATTTCCAGCCCTGGCTGGCTGGCTCAGTGGAAGAGCATCAGCCTGGTGTGTGGAAGTCCTGGGGTCAATTCCCGGCCAGGGCACACAGGAGAAGCGACCATCTGCTTCTCTACCCCTCCCCCTCTCCATCCTCTCCGTCTCTCTTCCCTTCCCACAGCCAAGGCTCCATTGGAGCATAGTGGGACTGGGCATGGAGGACGGCTCCATGGCCTCTGCCTCAGGGACTAGAATGGCTCCAGTTGCAATGGAGCGACAGCCCAGATGGGCCGAGCATCGCCCCCTAGTGGACATGCCGGGTGGATCCCGGTGGGGCACATGCGGGAGTCTGTCTCTCTGCCTCCCCACTTCTCACTTCAGAAATACACACACACAAAAAAAAGATATTTCCAATGACAGCTTGTCACTCCTTTGTTGTTTGGAACCTTTTCTCTCGACGTTATGCATTTACTGAAGTACCAAACGTGAGGAAATTAAAATGTATGTAGTATTTCATTAATGGTATAATGAGTTTTGTGAAATGAATAAATAAGAATAGTTTTGTCAAATTTTTTTTTATATCTATGGATGGAATGAACATTACTACAGATGCTTAGAATACGCTGTTGCGCATATGAATGTTAAAAAAGAGTAAGGAATGTAAATTTATGATTTCCACATTGGAGAGAACCCTGATTACAAATGCCATTTTAACAATCGGTTTGCCAAACTCAACAAAAAATTAGGTATCGGTTCTGCCGAACCAGTGTGAACAGGCTGAATCCCACCACTGGATCAGAGTGCTGGCATTGGGGCCTCAGGGAACAACTGGTTTCTTACCCCCCCCCCCCATTCTATAGGAAAACTAAGTTCAAAGGAAGTTTGGGAAGAAGACAAGGATCCCTGTCAGGCAGGTGAGGCAGAGGAGAGAGCATCAGGCTGTAGAGTCACACTGACCTGAGTTTGGATCCTGGCTCTGCCACGTGCTATCTGTATAGTCCCAGGTAATTCGGGTGGCTGCCCTGAGCTCTGTCCCCCTATCTGTTGAATGGGAATATAATACCCCCTCAGAAGGTGCCGAAAGGGCTTGGCACCGTGCCTGGCACACAGCGGCTGCTTAATGAATGACAGGTCTTGACCACTCCCAAGTGGCTCTGCTTTGTCCCAGGATCCGCCCTGTTCCAGCTTTGTGTCCCTCCCGAGCCCTGGGCAGTGGTTCATGTCCCACACGCACCTGTCACAGCCCACCTGTACCTACTCCCAAGCACCCAGAGCCCCCTCAGCACTCTGGTCTCAGTATACAGCCGGCCAGCAAGATGAAGTCATTGCTTTCAAGGGTTGGGCCTCACAACAGGGAAATCCGGCCACTGGGCCTGAGGGAGGAGCTGGGATGGGGGGGGGGTGCTCTTAAAGGAGCAGGTTGCCTGATGGGGACAAGCTGGGTGCTGGCCCAAGCTGGCAGACTTGGGAAGCTAGGGCTAGAATAGCGTGGTCCTCAAACTTGTGCAAGTGGAGGAAGAGAAAGCTGACTGTGGACAAGAGTGCCAGGAAGCAGTTTCAACTGGGGTGGGGCGCACCCCATCCTGCAGCAGATTCAAGCTTGAGAACTGTTCAAAACCAACATTTTCCTCCCGACCCAGAAATTCTCTCCGCAAAGGTAGTAGGAAAGAAAACACTTTTACTATTGTATAAACATTAAGTCAGGATGTGATGTGCATCCCAGGCAATCTAAGATATTGTCAAATACAGAAAAGAGTCTCACTCCTGTTTATAGCCAAGGAGATAGGACCCATCACACGTGTTCTCAGGATAAATAACAACTAGTCCTCAAGTCAGAGAACTCCACGGCACCACTTGTCGCATGTAGTTCACCCTAAGTTTACCTGGTAATTGGGGTCACCATCTGTGTTAGCTTACTGGTTTTGTCCCAGGGAAAATCAAACTTCTTTGTGACACAAGGTAGTAGTTTTGCAAGTTGGAGCAAGGCATCCACTGAAGTTAGGCTCTTACTCTACTGTTGGGAAGTTTGAGAAGCTGTGCTCTAGAATGAGGTTCTTCTGCTGCCATGGTTAAGCCCTCTCTCCCTCTCGCTGTGCTCTCGACCCAGGCTCTCAGAAACGAACACCCTCCCTTTGACTCCCCCACCTGTCTCGCAGCCTCTCTCCTTCCCACAGCCCAGTTCCTTCGCACAGGGCTGCTCTCAGTCTGCACCAAGTAGGTTTTATGTTGTGTCTTCATTTTCATTCATCTCGAAGTCTTTTCTAATTTACCTTCGATTTCTTTTTTGATCCATTTGTTATTTAGGAGTGTATTATTTTATTACCATATATTTAGAAATTTCCAGGGGTGGGGATGATGGCACACTTGTGTGTGATGTACCCATTTCAAAAACTGAATGCTTTTCCCTTTTTTAAAAAAAAGATTTTGATTTTCTTAGAGAAGAGAGAGAGAAAGGTGGGGGTGGGAGCAGGGAGCATCAACTCATAGTAGTTGCTTGTTTCATGTGCCCTGACTGGGCAAACCCAGGGTTTCGAACCGGCAACCTAAGCATTCCAGGCCCATGCTTCATCCACTGCACCACCACAGGTCAGGCTTTTTTTTTTTTTAATTAAAAAAATGTATTGATTTTAGTGAGAGGGAGGGATAGAGAGAGACAAGAACATCAATCTGTTCCTGTGTGTGCCCCAACCGGGGACCAAACCAGCAACCTCCGTGCTTCAGGACGATGCTTAACGCAGCCGAGCTTTTCGGCCAGGGTGCCTTTCCCTTTCTTAACTCCTATTTGTTCCTTAAGGGCCAGCTCAAGCCTAACCAGGCGGTGGCGCAGTGGATAGAGCATCGGACTAGGATGTGGAGGACCCCGGTTTGAAACCTCGAGGTCGCCAGCTTGAGCTGCGGGCTCATCTAGTTTGAGCAAAGCTCACCAGCTTGGACCCAAGGTCCTTGGCTCGAGCAAGGGGTTACTCGGTCTGCTGCAGCCCCACGGTCAAGGCACATATGAGAAAGTAATCAGTGAACAATTAAGGTGTCGCAACGGAAAACTGATTGATGCTTCTCATCTCTCTCCATTCCTGTCAGTCTGTCCCTATCTATCCCTCTCTCTGACTCTGTCACTGTTAAAAAAAAAAAAAAAAGGCCCTGGCCAGTTTGCTCAGTGGTAGAGCGTCGGCCTGGCGTGCGGAAGTCCCGGGTTTGATTCCCGGCCAGGTCACACAGGAGAGGCACCCATCTGTTTCTCCACCCCTCCCCCTCTCCTTCCTCTCTGTCTCTTTCTTCCCCTCCCGCAGCCGAGGCTCCATTGGAGCAAAAGATGGCCCGGGCGCTGGGGATGGCTCCTTGGCCTCTGCCCCAGGCGCTAGGGTGGCTCTGGTCTCAACGGAGAGACGCCCCGGATGGGCAGAGCATCGCCCCCTGGTGGGCATGCCGGGTGGATCCTGGTCGGGCGCATGCGGGAGTCTGTCTGACTGCCTCCCTGTTTCCAGCTTCAGGAAAAAAAAAAAAAAATAGCCAGCTTAAGCTGTTCAGTGCCCTTCCTCTGTGTTCTTTTGTATTCGACAATGGTTTTGGGGTACCTTTACTAATAGCAGCATGAACCACTATTTTATCACAACTGGTGGTTACCTGCCTTTCCCCGACTCTAAACCTCTTGAAGGCAGGAACAATTTCTCATCCCATACACACACACAGTACCTGGCTCAGCAATCTACCTGTGCTGAATTTTAAAGGTGAGCTTTCTAACAGGAAGAGTGGGGAGTCGGGAAACTAGGAGACAAAGACTATCATTCTAATTGTCAAAGAACCCTATGAGCAGGAAGGGAGAAAATACCCCCCATCTGCATCAAAGCTGGCAACTTGCTCTCAGAGGAGCCAATTCCCAGCTAGTTCCTCCTCTCAGTCACACTGATGATTTCAAACTTTTCCCTGTCAAACCACCCTCCCCCGCCACCTGACGGAAAAAATTAAAACACAACTCCGTTCTGTCCTTTCAGAGGAAGCCTTTATTATAACATAAAATACACTATTTTGTGATTGTTCCAAGTAAAATTGTACACAATACTTTCTTGGTGTCTATATACTAATCTTCCTCAACACTAAAATATGTATCTGAAATAATTTCACAAAGTTTTAAAAAGAAAAGTTATAAAAGTATACTCTCATTTTAAGTTATCTTCACTTTGTCTTCCCCCGCCCCTTACAAAACCCTCATACAGCACACGTGGAGTTGGAACGCTTTGATGACTTGTGTGTGTGTCTGGGAGCGAGTGAGAGGTGGGGGCGGCCAAGGCTTCCCATCACCTCTTCTGGTTTGCAGGAACAGAGAGAAGAGAGCAAGTATAATGCAGATAGCGAGTGCACTTTTCAGTCAAAAACCTCTCCCATCAATAGGCACAGCCTCAGGAAAACTGAGGACAGTTCAGCAACTCTACAGCATGGGGACCCACACTCAGCACCCACCCTCCCACCTACCCCAACTCCACCCTCAGCATGCCCTGGATCCGCTACCAGTCTGAAAGTATGTCTGCCCTCCGCCCCCATGCTGGGACAATGAGGACATCCCTCAGGGGCAGGCGAGGGCTGAGGCTGGGTTTGAGCGCAGTCAGCCTTCCTTTCGCACCGTTCCCCAGCACCCCCATCCCTGCGGGTGCAATTCTAATCTAATCCTGAGGGGTACATAGGGGCTTAGCAGCATCCTACACTAATGCTGGTATCCATGGAAGGTCAGTCTACTCCTCAGAGGCAGACAGATTCTACTGCCTGGCATAGAAAAATAAATCAGTGTATGAAACCAAGCCAGGGCAAACAGCAGCTTTTAAAAAGTCATCTTCCAATAAATAATTTACTACAGAGGAATATTTTCCTTTATCATCAAAACGCTAAGTTCAGAAGTTATTTTTGTAAAAAAAATATATTTACTCACATGTATAAAAATAAGGTTTTAGGGCCATTCTCTCCTGGGTGTCCTCATGTCCCTTTTTTTTTGGAGAGGGGGACTAGGGTGGCCTTGTAGGCCTAACCCGGAAAGTGTACCTGCTCCCCTCTCTTCCCCGCTGCCTGCCAGGGCCCGTTCCTTCCTTCCGGTATAAAGCTGTGGAAGAAACTATGGACAAGATTATGCCAAGGCTTTTTCTGTTGTTTTTGCAGCTCACCAAACTTCCAGCGAACTCGCCAACTGCATTTCCCCAAACTACCAATGCCTAACACCCAGCACCCTGCACAAGGCGGGCGACACCACCTGCTGAACACGCTGGCCCTGGGTTCAGATCCCGTCCCGGCCACCCCCTCCCCGAGACATTGTGTGTGAACAGTGTAGGGAAACAAGGTGACCTAGGTATGAATGGCACAGGGCCTGGCACAGGAAGAAAGAATTCTGATGTCAAATTAGGGTGGGAAGGGAAAAAGAAGAAATCCCAATTTAGAAACAAAAATACCATCCAACATTAGCAGAAAGCTGTTGTCAATAAGCCTTCCAGCACGGAGGAAGGGTGGGCAGACTTGACGGCAGCTTCCCTGGGCCACAAAACAACCTTCTCAGCACCCGCAAGTCAGGGCTGGGCATCCCACTCTGGCCGCTAAACCAAGGCCATCAACACTGTAAGCTTCGGTTACGGGACCCTCTCTCCTTCCCTCCAGTTCATCAAACACGTCTGCACATGTGAACACAGAGCAGCTGAGCGAGAAGCAGGGGGACAGAGAGGGGGGAGGAAGGCCAGAGAGAACAGTAAGATGGGATACGTGTCATTTAAAAAGCCACTACCCGTCTGAAGACATGAGACTCACTCCCCTTGCCCCAACAACCCTCCTGTGTTGCCCCCTTTCCCATCCCTACCCGGGCAAACGGGGTAAGGGGACAGGGAGGGAGGACTGGCTTTCTGTCAAAGGCAGTTTCTACATTTCAGAAGAAAAGCAGAGACGGTCATGGTTATATAACAATTGCTTGGCAGACACAGTGACAAAGACTCACCAGAGAGGAGGTACTTTCTCCTCCCTCGGTCCTCTTACTTGAACGGCCATAGGTCACTGTCAAGACACACGGCCAAGTTCCAGGGCTGAAGGAACTACACTGCCTGTTTGTACAAGGTTAAAACAACCACAGCCTGTGTTTGTAGCCCCAGTGCTGCAGCTACACTCTGGACAGCAAGGAGGAGAAACACCACAACATACAAACTCACACACTCACACACACACACACACACACACACACACACTCCCTTCACTGGTGCCACCGTGCACAGAAACACTAAAGTCACAACTAGAATTAACACTTCACATTATGAGTATTGTTTCTGATGAGAAGCGATTCATGGAATTAAAACATCCACAAGAGTAACTCCTCTGGTGAGGACAAAGAAGCGGAAGGTGGAGAGGCGAGGTCACGACTGTGCGTGCGGGATCCACTGAGTGTCCATAGGTCGGCCTAAGAGTTCCTCCACGCGGCGCGCCACGTCCATTGTGTCGTCCAGGTCAAAGTCCCCATCGGTGTCGAGGACCGGGTCAGGGCTTGGGAGGAAACGAGGAGAGAGGAAGGGGAAGGGGATGGTGTCAGAGCACCCCAAACCCCACAGCCCGCCAGGTGAGCCGCCCAAAGACTGCCTGCACCCTCAGCCTACGCTTCATGGGAAAAGAATCTCTTCTGATCTGAACACTTGGAAACAGAGTCCTTCACCAGCTGGACAGAGAGATTCAGACTAAAATATCTACCCCCGCAATAACGACTGTGCTGTACACCCGAACCTAATATAAAGTAACATTGAATGTAAACTGTAATAGAAAAAAATATATAAAATAAAATCCCCCCCTCCCCTCGCCACTGCCCCTAACACTGGCTGTCCAGACACATCTAAACCCCATCTGGTCCTTATACTGAAGAAAAATATCTCCATTTTGGGAGATGATATTTGGCCAACCCCACTCTGAACTACCAACATCTTGCAGTCAAATCTCTCCCTCCCACCAGAGCCCGGCCTCGGCTGGGTGGTCTCAGACCTGGAGGAACTCTGGATTCCTTGGCCCACCAGCCCTCCAGGGGTCCAGCCCGAGGCCAAGCGCCCAGTTCCCCCGTGGAGCTCTGTAAGAAGACAACCTACTTCTGTGGGTACATGTTATAATGAGCCTGGGGGCACACGGCTGGGGAGGGGGCTTGGTCCATGTAGGTGGCACTGCCCGCAGCAGAGTCTGCAGATGTCACGAACCTGTAGGAGGAAGCAAAGCAGAGCCTCAGCGGCCTCGGGGCGGCAGCTGACTTGGGGAGGGGCTCAGGGGCACCCTGATGTCTTTCTCAGGGGCAGAAGGACCAGGTGCCCACTGGGCCTGGGGCTCTGGCTGCAGGACTGGTCTGATGGTGACCACGCCCAGTTTCCTCCCCAGGGGCGGAGCCAGGTTTTAGGGGGAACACTGGGCCTTGAACAGGAGGGGGTGGCAGTGAGGGATGAGGACAGCCAGGGGGGGACAGAGACAGCAGGAGACCAGAGCTGGACCCCGGACACTTACTCAGGGACCACTTGCTTGATCTGCGGCTTCACGTATCCGTCCACTGCTTTAGCTGCCGAGGGGGAACGGTGATGAGAACCAAAGTTCTCAAATGGAATAAAAATGAAATCTCCCTTATGAATCATCTCTTTTCTTAGGATAGGACACAACCACCTAATTTTATCTTAGGAAATGATACAGCACTTAACATTTCAATCTGTTAGGACGACGTGGCGTAGACAAACCTCAATAACTAAAACTGAAAGGGGGGAGAAGTCCCAAGTTGGCTTGGATATGTTCATAAATTCTTCAAACCACAGCAAATACATACTTCAATACAAATCAAAATCAAGCATTAATTACATACTAACTGTGAAAAGAAAAAGTGTCTTTAAAAAGTTTAAAGTCACAGATGTGGCAGAGGGACAGGACTTGCTCTGTGTCCTAGGAAACAAAATTAGGACCAGCAGGAGGAGGTCAGAAGAGGACAAAGTCCTAGTCCTATGAGGAAGAATATTCTCATAATTAGAAGTGCCCGAAAAGAAATGGGCTCTCTTGGAAAGAACTGGTTTCCTTATCAATGAAGGTTTCTAAGTGACAGATATACGAACAATTGGCAGGGATTGCACAAAAAAATCTAAGCATTAAAGAGGAATTAATTTGATCTGACAATTCCGGAAGTATCCGCTCTTTTAGGAAAGTGAATGTAACTCAGATACTTGCAAGCTCTTTCATGCCCCTGGGGCTTCTGCATTTGGGGATAATCCGATCGTTCCTCATTCCAGTGAGTACAGTCTATGGCTTGTGGCTGGTTAAAAAGAATGCTGGTGTGTGCTTCTCTTCTGCTCACCACAGAATCCCACTGGGATGTGGCAGGCGAGGGGGTCAACCTGGAAGCGGTCTGGCTAGCCGTGGTTACAACTTTTTAAAAGGCTGATTATGGAAATCCCGCTAATAGGTGGTAGGAATGGGATAGTCTGAAGTCGGCAAATGAAGCCTTGCTTCCTGGAGATGCATGGGAATAAGTATAATCTGGACTATGCAACACAATGAAGATTAAACTATGGTCAACGGGATGGAGGAGCCCAAGAGAGTAAAATGCTTCATGGTTCACAAATTGCTTGGTATCCTAACCTGCTTCTTCTAGGCCTCAAATGTCAGGGGCTACGTTTTCTTAATATCTCATGCTTGTTTGTGCTTTATAGTCTACAGAGAATTTTATAAATTGGCAGAAGAGATAAAAACCTATGAAATGCTGTAAAACATATGATTTTAAAAATCTAGATTAACTGTGCTAACAAAAAACAGCAATGATAGATTTAATTCAATTACCATCTACACCTAGTAATATTTTGGCTTTTTCCCCCCCACAAGGATATATAACCATCACATTAGGGTGGGAAGGCATGAGAGACAGTATAGGGAAAAGGCTGACAGAGATTGCTCTATATAGCCCAATTACAAGTCTTTGTAAAATAAAACTTCAGCAAAATAAAACTTACATATTAAAAGAACAATGACACACTGAGAAAAATATTTGCTATATATAACAAAGGGTTTATTTACTATAGAAAATCATTTACACATCATTAAGAGAAAAAGGAATGCAAAAAAAAAAAAAAAAGATAACCAGGGAACATGAACACATTTCATGGAAAAACAGACAAATGGCCAATAAAGCAGAGGTTAAGAAAATATAGGCTCTGGTGCTAGAGTCTCTGAGCTCAAATTCTAGCTTGGCCTCTTCTTAGCTGTGTGACCTTTGGCAAATTATTTACTTCTCTGTGCCTCAGTTCCTCTTATGTAAAAGGGGGACAGTGATAGTACCTACTTCACAGACCTGTTTTGCGGATTAAATGAGATACTACATAAAAATGTGCTCAAAAAAGGGCCTGGCAAACAGGAAGCATTCAACCAATGTTAGCTGCTATTAGTATTCTATTTATTGTTATCATTACCATTATATGAAAATGTCTTTTGACCTTACCTAGAATCAAAGAAATGAAAATAAGAACTGAGATATCATGTTTATGCCGATCACACTGCCAAACATGAAAGTGATGGACAGAATCTATGATTGGCAGGAAGACAGAGAAGCAGAGACTCCAACAGACATCTGTGGGGGTGAAAACAGATTCCACTTTCTGGAGGGCAATTCTGCCGTGATGCGTCTAAATGCTTAAATAGTATGATATATACCCTTCGGTCCAAATTCTACTTTAGGAATTTATCCTAAGGAAATAGTTGAACAAGATGCATGTACCAGGTTATCTCAATATTGATCATAACAAATTACTGAATAACTTAAATTGTTAGTGCCTTAAATAACCAACATGGACGATGTCATGTGGAATCACCATACAATGGAATTCTACGCAATCATTACAATGACGTTGTAAGATTATATTTACTGAGCTGTAACTCTGCCCATATTTTTAAGTTAAGAAGTATCAGATCCCAGCAGCTGATGGATGGAATGATCTGACATGATCTGGCCCCTTCTCTTGCTCTCCCCTCACCCTCTACCACTCACCCCTGCTCACCCAGCTCTGGCCTGCCCGGCCCTGTCGGGGGCTTTCAAACATGGCAACCTCGTTTCTATCTCAGGGTTTCTTCACTTGTTCTCTAGGCCTAGACTGTTCTCTCTTTAGATCTTTAGGTAGAACTTCCTCACTTCATTCAGGTCTATTCTGATGTCACTCTCTCAGGGAAACCTTCCCTGGCCACTGTAGGAACCCTGGGATGGAAAGGCGGTTGGCGTGTTTGAAAACGCCGCGGAGGGCCGGGGAGGCCAGCTGGATGGGCAGGGGGAAATGGAGGGGAGGGGGCAGAGCAGCAGTGAGACGCTGCCCCCCGTTCTCCTCCCTGGCACTTCCCTGTCCCTTTAACTTTGCTTATTTGCCTTCACAGCATCCATCACTACATAAACATATTTATTTACTTGTTTATTGTCTTCCTTCTGACATTAGACTTTAACCTCTACACCGGAAGTACTTCATAAGCATCTGGTGACTGACTGAATGAAGACTACATAGCTACATAGATTGGAAAAATATTTATCAAATTATTTACTGTGATTTCTAGATGAGAGATGTTGCGTGATAGCAATGTTCTTTTCCATAATTTTCTAGAAATTTTATAATAAAGACCTAATATTTTTGTCCTTAGGAAACAAAACCATCTACCTTAGTATTGAAAAACAAAATTTTACCATCCTAATTTTGTTTGCTTAAAGCAATTTGTTCCCTTCAGTTTGATAGTTGGGGTTAGTGGCAGATGTGTTTTGTGTATGACTGAAGACTGAAGCCCAGGATTTACATCTGCCCTGGATAATGCTCAAACAGCAGTAACTGTGTGCTGTGAAGACTGTCATGCAAGACAGACAGACGGACACACACACACGGACACACACACACACAACTAAAACATAACCAAAACACAACAAAACCAAATCAGAATGCGAACATTGTTACCAGTGGCAGGCTCGCATGGAACTGGCGTGTAATATTTGGAATACACTTCATCTTTCGGCCGATCGGGGAACACGTAGATAAGGTAGTTCAGGTCTCCCAGGCGGTCAGCCAGGGAGCGGATGGAGAAGTCTCTGGTAGTAAAAGGCATCAGATTCCAAAACATTCTTTCCTCTAGATCAAAAAACAGAACAATCATATTCTAAACATGATTTCTGAACAGGAAATCTTAATACCCAAACATACTACAAGTAGCTGTTTTTTGTTTGTTTGTTTTTGTTTCTTTTTTTTTTAAGTACATGTTAGACAGCTGGCAATGCATATACCACTGTCCTAAAAATCCAATGATCTCTTGCCTGACCAGGCGGTGGCGCAGTGGATAGAGCATCAGACTGGGATGCGGAGGACCCAGGTTTGAGACCCTGAGGTCACCAGCTTGAGCGTGGGCTCATTTGGTTTCAGCAAAGCTCACCAGCTTGGACCCAAGGTTGCTGGCTTGAGCAAAGGGTTACTTGGTCTACAGAAGGCCCACGGTCAAGGCACATATGAGAAAGCA
Organism: Saccopteryx leptura; assembly: GCF_036850995.1. Lineage (NCBI taxonomy): Eukaryota > Metazoa > Chordata > Mammalia > Chiroptera > Emballonuridae > Saccopteryx > Saccopteryx leptura. The sequence goes on along the minus strand of NC_089504.1, from coordinate 344,789,819 downwards.
ATCAATGAACAACTAAGGTGTCGCAACGAAAAACTGATGATTGATGCTTTTCATCTCTCTCCGTTCCTGTATGTCTGTCCCTGTCTATCCCTCTCTCTGTCTCTATAAAAAAATTAAAAAAAAGATCCAATGATCTCCCTCAGGTCACTTCGAGTTCAAATGGTATTCTATTCCTTTCTAGAAGAAATTTCTTATTGACTCCCTGATTCCCAGTGCAAAAGTATGTAAGAGAGAGAATGCATATTCACAGCCACAAGTGTGAGCACTATGAAATGCTATTAAAATCTTTGTAAGTCACAGGAAACAAACTCTAAAACTACTCTTATTGTGAGGGTCAGAGAAAAGAACTAACATTCTTAGATGAAAATGATCAATGACAATATTTTTATGTTAGGATAAAGGAATCATTAAAATAGCAGATTACTTCTATGCTAATGGCTCCAATCTATCCAAGGAATTCTTCACTGAAATAAGCTCAAAATTGAGTAATAAGCCCTGGCCGGTTGGCTAAGCGGTAGAGCGTCGGCCTGGCGTGCGGGGGACCCGGGTTAGATTCCCGGCCAGGGCACATAGGAGAAGCACCCATTTGCTTCTCCACCCTGCCCCCCTCCTTTCTCTCTGTCTCTCTCTTCCCCTCCCGCAGCCAAGGCTCCATTGGAGCAAAGATGGCCCGGGCGCTGGGGATGGCTCCTTGGCCTCTGCCCCAGGTGCTAGAGTGGCTCTGGTCAAGGCAGAGCGACGCCCCGGAGGGGCAGAGCATCACCCCCAGGTGGGCAGAGCATTGCCCCTGGTGGGCGTGCCGGGTGGATCCCGGTTGGGCGCATGCGGGAGTCTGTCTGACTGTCTCTCCCCGTTTCCAGCTTCAGAAAGAAAAAAAAAAAAAAAGTTGAGTAATAAGAAGGTGAACCTTTCAAAAGGGAAGCAGCTGAGATTTGGACAGACACTGGATTACAGGTAGCTACGTCAGGGTTGCACAGCTCAAAACTGGATGGGTGTTTCCCACAGTAATACATATTTCACCCAGGCTCCCTCATTATCTGCGGCTCTGTCACGGATGTACATGTGTGCTTCCCATAATCAGTACTGGCCTCAACAAATAATAAGCACTCAATAAATTGTATTAACTTTGCAACAAAAGCTCTATTCTTAAAAAGAAAGGGGCACTCACGAGAATCAAACTTCCAAGCAATGGTGATACCGCCAATTTCAGAGTCGCTGAATCTCAGCAGGAAGGTCCCATCAGGCTTGTTAATGAGCAGGTCGTGGGCCTGTTGCTTATTCACAAACCCCAAAATAGCCCTGGATCACAAAGGTCAAAGGAGCAGAGTGTGATTTTTTTTTTTTTAACACCAGAAAGTTGATCTTCTTACACTTACTGACTTAAGAAGTGATGGTTCTCACCCATCATTCCAATGAGGCTTGAGATGTTTTTTTAACACTTCCATCACACCATCGAACCACTGCCAGAAAGTATAATTTCGCCCTGGTAAATTCTCCTGGTTGGAGATACAACAATGAATACAAGAAGGCAAAAGTAACACTAGCAGTATTATTACCTTGGATCTATTTTCACTGGAAATATCAAAAGGAAAACAAACATCTACACTATCAGAATCATACAAATATAAAGACCTTCCTGAGTTTTCCCAAATAAATGGTCCTGCAAACAAAAAACAAAATAGAGAGAAGAAGAGGAAGTGGGGGAAAACAGCACAGAGCAGTTACCAACACCCAGACCCCTGCCTCGAACACTCCAGCCTGGGCGGGCTGGTCCCTTGCTGTTCTGATGTGGGGTGCATGACCAGCACCAGCAGCATCGCCCAAGGGCTTCTGAGAAATGCAAACTCTCAGGCCTCATCTCAGGCCCATGGAGTCAGAGCCTGCATCCTAAGATGCCCAGAGGGTCTGTGAATTTGAACTGGATTAGACCACACTGGGAGGCCACAGAGATTGCTCCATCACACAACAGTTACTCCAGTAAAATGCAGTTTTCTGATTCTAGTGGAATTCCTGCCTCCCCTAAAAAAACTCCTTTGACTGCCAGCAAACATGTTGGCCAACTGGTTAACACACAACCAGTTAAAGGAATTAAGAGTTAGACTTAAAGACTATGAGATCTCTGAATTAGGGCATTTAAAGCACTGTAAGGGGGGGAATGGTATAAAAAGAGAAAGAAAAGTTAAATTTAAAATAAAGATGTGAGTGACAGGTGACATATCAATTAGCAGGTCCTAGAGGAAAAAGTTTCCTTCCTTGGCATTCCCGCTGGCGGGCCGAGGAGTCCGTGGGAGCCTGCCTTTGCATCACACACCAGGGAACATCAGGGCATGACCTTCTGATCACCCCCCAGGCTTTACTTCTCATGAGATATGCTTTGCTCTGTTTCCTTTGCAAAATGCACTAGCTGCATGCAAAGCCCAATGTACTTAAACATTTAAAGATATAATATTCCACATGAGAAGTACGTGGCTGTCTATCTATTCAGAAGCTCCCGATTACTCTGGGTGCATTTTATAAGAGACAGGGAGCACGAGGGCCAGGCCAGGGAGACTCCTGAAGGCATCTGGTTTGGAAGGACTGATCTCAGAGCAGCCTGCGGTGGGTCCCTCACCCTGTTGAACTGGGACCAGGACACGGACATGCTGCTGTAGTCCTCGAGGTGGCTGCTGCTGCTGTTGAACAGTTTCTGCGCCAGGAACAGGAGGTTCTCCTTGGTCAGGCCCCGGTTGCTCTGCACCTCGGCCTTGAACTTCATGTTGAGCGCTTCACACAGCTGCGGCCACAGCACTTTGTCGGGCACGGCAAACGGCACCCTGCCCTGCGAGGGAGAGAGGCCGGAACCTTATGAGAAAACAGCTGCATGATTTCTTCCCTCAATCTGCAAAAGAAAATCCTTGATGGCTGGATGTCGTTACAGACGTTTGTCTCACCGAGCCTGAGGATAAATTCATGCTCTCTACAGTGTCCTGTAAATCAGCTGCTGAACGTATATATGGTCCAATCCTACCTGCTCCTGGCCATGAAAACAAAACATGATCGAGGTCTGGCTCTTATACTGTAAACTCAATGGAAACAGAAATCTAAAGCACTGGTTCTCTAGGTAGAGAGAGAATGTGTGTGTGTGTACACACATACATGCTCATACACAGGTAGGCACAATTGTAACCCCTGCCTGTGACACCTTCTGCCAAGAAAGAACTCTGGTTCAAAGTGAAACAACGTAAGGAAGAATAATAACTGTGAGTTAGACATCTTTATTAAAAACAGGTTAGAATATGAATTTTTAATAAACTGCTTTCCATACCATTCAGCCATAGTACTTCATTTTAATTATCATAAAACATGTTTTTGAACAGGCAATTCTTTCACATGATATCAAATTTTAAAAAGCATCAGAAGGTTATACAGTGCAGGCACGTTTCCTATTCCTGTCCCCTAGCAACCCAGTTCCTCTCCCCAAACGCAGGTCATCTTGCTTCTTGTTCATACCTTCAAAGGTATTCTACACAGGCCAACAAATATATATCATTTTTACCTTTAAAAAATATAAATGGGGCCCTGGCCGGTTGGCTCAGTGGTAGAGCGTCGGCCTGGCATGCAGGAGTCCTGGGTTCGATTCCCGGCCAGGGCACACAGGAGAAGCGCCCATCTGCTTCTCCACCCCTCCCCCTCTCCTTCCTCTCTGTCTCTCTCTTCGCCTCCCACAGCCAAGGCTCCATTGGAGCAAAGTTGGCCCGGGTGCTGAGGATGGCTCCATGGCCTCTGCCTCAGGTGCTAGAATGGCCCTGGATGCAACAGAGCAACTCCCCAGATGGGCAGAGCATCGCCCCCTGGTGGGCATGCCGGGTGGATCCCAGTCGGGCACATGCCGGAGTCTGTCTGACTGCCTCCCTGTTTCCAACTTCAGAAAAATACAAAAAAATATATATATATATAAATAAATAATACATATATTTAAAATATATATATATATATAAATAAAAAGGCCCTGGCTGGTTGGCTCAGCAGTAGGGCATTTGCTCGGCATCCAGATGTCCTGGGTTCAATTTCTGGTCAGGGCACATAGGACAAGCGACCATCTGCTTCTTTACCCTTCCCCCCTTCTTTCTCTCTCTCTTCCCTTCCTGCAGCCATGGCTCGAACGGTTCAAGCAAGTTGGCCCCGGGCACTGAGGATGGCTCCATAGCCTTGCCTCGGGCTCTGAAATAGCTTGATTGCCAAACAATGAAGCAGCTGCCCAGATGGGCGGAGCATTGCCCAGTGAGGGGCTTGCCGGGTAGATCCCTGGCAGGGCTCATGCGGGACTCTGTCTCTCCATCTCCCCACCCCACACTTAATTAAAAAAATAAAAAATATAAATGGAAGCATAAAATCTACGTTCTGCATCTCCCTTTTTTCACTTAATACTATAGCTAGGAGACCTCACATCAGAATATAAAGAAACTCATTTCTTTTGTTGCTGCTAATGCTTCTACAGTAGGGGGGAACAATTATATATTTAACCAGACCCCATAGATAGATATTTATTTATCAACCTTCAATCTTTAGCTAAGCAATGCTGCAATGTGCTTATTTCATGACATATACACACATGTATCTATAAATTCCCTCAAGCATGTATTTATTTTAAAATAGCATAAAATGTACACTAGTTACGAACATTCTGAAAATGTTTATTAATTTGGACAGGATCCTTTCACAATGACACGGTGCAGGAGTTGCCAAAGTGGCCGGGGAAGTGAGGTCGGTGGGTGGGCAGGGAAGGAAATGAGAGATGGGGTAACCCTATCAGGCTTCTCAGGATATGATGCAGGCAGGTAGTCTTTAACAGGAGCCCCAAACTCAGGGTCTGGAGCACAAAAATAGAATTTCTGATAAAAATATCACCTCTGCAGCAAAAATATTGTTCTCCAAAGAAAACTATTAAGAATAGAAGACTGGGCCCTGGCCGGTTGGCTCAGCGGTGGAGCGTTGGCCTGGCGTGCGGGGGACCCGGGTTCGATTCCTGGCCAGGGCACATAGGAGAAGCGCCCATTTGCTTCTCTACCCCCCCCCCCCTACTTCCTCTCTGTCTCTCTCTTCCCCTCCCACAGCCAAGGCTCCATTGTAGCGGAGATGGCCCGGGCGCTGGGGATGGCTCCTTGGCCTCTGCCCCAGGCCCTAGAGTGGCTCTGGTCACGGCAGAGCATCGCCCCCTGGTGGGCAGAGCGTCGCCCCTGGTGGGCGTGCCGGGTGGATCCTGGTCGGGCGCATACGGGAGTCTGTCTGTCTCTCCCCGTTTCCAGCTTCAGAAAAAAAATACAATAAAAAAAGAGAAAAGAATAGAAGACTTTACATTAGGAAAGAATATACTTTTATGTCCCAGAGAACTATAATAACCCTCTTCTCCTGCTTTTCTGGACTAATCTCCACTGGAAATATGCGACACACAGAACTCTGCCTGCTGAAATGCTCTGAATATGCTCATCACGCAGCACTCAGTGGCATTCAGATAGCACCTGGGTGCATAAAGCCAGAAAAGTGTATTGTTACCCTTGGACAAAGTGTCTCATTCTTCATGAGAGATACGGGATGAATCACAGAATCTAAAATTTGGAAAAAAAACATGAAATGTCACTGTCCTTTATTGGATGGAAGATGACAGGAAGCAGCTTCTAAGCTAAAGTAACCTCCTGAGAGGGGACCTCAGAAGGGACCTGGAAGTGCGAATTTCCATGTACGGTTTCCACCATGGATTCAGAGCAATACTGACTGAGTATTGAGAATGTGACAAGTATTTTGCATGTTATCTAATTTAACCTGTCTAACAACAGTATGCAGACACTTAGGGGACACTTAAGCTCAGAGAAGTCAAGTGAATTTCCCCCGGTCACAGAGCGAGGAAATGGCAGAGCTTGAATCGAAACCTCGACCTGCCTTCCAGCCCGTCCGCTTTCCGTCTTCTACCTGCACCCTGTTCTGTCTCCCTCCCAGAACAGCAGCATTTTCTCTCTGCTCTTTGCGGGGATAACGCATGAAAGAGATTCTGGACACCGGCATCAAGACCTTGAGACCCACAGGCCCAAGGAATCCACTCACCGGTTCCGCAAAAGCGTTGTCCCAAAGAACAGTGGCCGTTGCATTGTTGTCCTGGCTGCCGTGGACAATGACCACCACCGGGAGGGACAGGGTCTACAGGGAGACAGGAGAAGGCTGAGCACCGCGGGCTGCGTGTTCTTCCCGTTCTCATCTGGTTAGGTTGTTGTTTTTGTTTTGTTTTGTTTTTTAATCACAGCACAGTCACTGTTTCTTCGAGTTTCAGTCTGAGGATGCTTAGACCCAGAATGTGAATGGTTCCGGGAATAATATGACTTTTCCACTCTGGCACAATCTTAGACATTTTAGATAGAGTAAAAGAGATTTTATTAAATATTTCTAAAGGATGGAGCAAATTCTCTAAGTTACTTGGAGAGTAAGAGAAGAGAAAAGAGTGTAGGAAAAACACAAGTAACACATTTCTAAAACTCCTGGCCTGTGGTGGCACAGTGGATACAGCGTAGGCCTGGAGAGCTGAGACCACCAGTTTGAAACCCTGGGTGTACCCAGTCAAGGCACACACACGAAGCAATCAATGAACAGCTGAAGTGAAGCAACTATGAATTGATTCTTCTCATCCCTCCCGCCTCTCTCCTCTCTGTTAAATCCATAAATAAAACCTTAAAAAAAAAGTCTAAAACTTACTGCAACTGTTACTCAGATTCACCCTGAGTGACATTTCTCCTGACTCTTTCTACCCACATCTCCAGTTATTTCTGTTCATTATTGTTTGTTCCTCTTAAGAGAATCTAAGAGACACAGTTCTAACGATGATGTCTCCTCACTTTCTGTTCATTGATAATAAAAAAGAGGGTACTATGTGATCCAAACAATTCTTCTGTGATATACACAACTCACACTCACACACGTGCTCACACACACTGCTGAGGGAGGGCTTTACCTTGACTTGAAAGACCAGCTCATTTCCACCAACACTGAACTGTGATTCAAACAGGATTGTAAATTTTTCTTCTGTCACTGACTCTGCTCCACGGCGGTCAGACCTCTTAATTCGTTTCAGGGACTGCAAAGGAGAAAATTAAGGTGACAAAGCCCTCAGGGAACTAAGGAAAAGCAGTTCTTCCTCTTCTTCCATCCTCACCATGTTTCTGAAGTGGGCGCTGAGTGTGCCCGTGGCCTGGTGGTATTCCATCACACAGCAGTTGTTCAAGATCTCTCCACTGTAATCACTGCAAACCAGAGAGAGATGCAACTCTAAATCCAACAGGGCTCAGCTCACATGGGGTAGAAAGACACACAGAAGGTATTTAAAAACTTGTGGTGTTTAGAAGGAATGTTAGCTCCATAAAATATACAAGAAATAAATACAGTACACAAAAAATATACAAATGTTTTCCTGAATGCATTTCTACTAAGTGAAATCAAATCATACTATCTTCACAGAAGAACCCTGTTGCATTCTTTCACTGAGAGCCATAATAGGCCAGAAGGGCTAACAGGACTCCTACATAGGAATGGCTGAGCCCAGAAAGCTTCCTAGGAGGACCACTTCTTCCTACTGCGAGGACTCGAGGAGAGGGGCAGACATGAGGAAGGACACACGTACTTGCGGGTGTTCTCGTTCTTGAGCAGTGACTTGGCCTGCTGCTCACTGATGATGGTGGCCTTCACCTGGGGGGGGTTCATGTGCACGTTCAGCTTCCCACCCACCAGCAGGCGCACGGTGGCCGCAAACTTGGTCTGGGTCTTCAGGACCTGCGGGGGCTGCTTCTCAATGATGAATGTGCTGTGGGGACACAAGCGACACGATGCTGCCTCAGGGGACAGGGCTCTGGCCCCTCCATGTGGGGAGGATGCCTCACACAGGGCTCAGCAGGCAAAGGAAGAGCACGTGGCAGAGACCCCGGTCCCAGGGAATCCACTGGGAATTGGGGAGAGTAGGGGAAGGGGCGGCAGTGATATGAACTCGGCGGCAGCCCACGCAGTGTTCACAGGAAACTGGGGAAGGTCAACACCAAGCAGCCATAGCAACTGGGGACAGAGGGGACGGGGCATGAGGCAGAGACAGACAAGGATTCAAGGGAGAGCCACCCATCTGCAAAGCACACCCTGCCTCTCCCAGGCCAACCACAAGTGGGGCCGGGCGTGGCCGACAGGCAGCAGTCACCTGGTCACCAGGGCTGAGATGATGTCTGTGATGGTGGCGTTGACCTCAGCCAGCATCTCCTCCACCGGGCCGTGGATGGGCAGCTGCTGGCACAGGTGCTCAGCCCTGCGGATCTGCTGCCGGTTCTGCCAGATGATCTCGGCCAACTTCTCACACCTGCGCACGAGCCCCAAGGCCAAAGGGAAGGAAACCGGCTTTACCCCAGCCCCCAGGGCAGAGGTGAAAAGGCTCCCAGGCTGGGGAGAGCCCCGAAGGCCCGCTCCACGCTCACCGGGAAGGCTTTCCGCCTGAGCCACCACTCCTGTCCACTGAGCAGGGCAGAGCTGCCCCGCCTTCCAGAAACAGAGACACGCAGGAGGCGAGACCTGATTTGGACCCAACCAGCCCGAGCATCCCTCTGCACAGCCGGCCCTGCCCCCTCCCCAACACACGCGTCCTTTTCCGGGGAGGGGGCAGGGCTGGGGGCGCCGAAGTCTGTGTCAGAACCAGAACCACAGGTGAAATAAGACCTGTCACAGACAGAGGAGCCAGCCGCGTAGGGAAATGGGAGCAGGATGAGCAGCTGGCAGCAGCTCCGTGAACCCCTGCCCCGCCCTCCCTGCCGGCCCCTGCCCCCCCACACCCATTACCAGGACTGCAGCACGTCCAGGCTGCCCTCAGGGGGCCCTCCGTTTCCCGCCAGCTGCTGCCGCCGCTTCCACTGGATCAGCTCGTCATCCAGAATGATGGTCTGCTGCTTCCGCAGCAGCTGCAGGGTCTTCTGGTGCTTCTCGGCCAGCTCCTGATGGAGGGAGGGGCAGGCACTCTGGGCTCCCAGAGAACGCAGGGCCTCGCTCAGGAGGCAGGGCTGCCTCTCCCCGACCTGCTCTGCCTCACACGCCCCCACAGGCCTCCTGCTCCCTGGGTCCTCTCCCTTCCTGGCTCTACCCCTCTCTCGGGTCCCCGACAGCTCAGGACGTGGACCCCCAAGTCCCCCAAACCCAACAAAAGGGACGCAGACCCCACTCACCACACGGTATTGCTGCAGCGTCTGGGCCTCGCGCTGCAGCCAGGCCTCCAGGGACACCTGCTTCTGCTGCAGGGCTGTCTCCCGGCTCAGACGCTCCTGAGGGTTCAGCTGGGCCAGCTGGGCAAACTGAGCTAGAGGAGGGACACGACACCCATGACCATCACCTCCCAGCGTCCAGCAGCGAACCCACAGGAACCACACTCAGCCCTTCTGCAGGCAACGCCCTCAAGGTGACACCCTGACCAATGGCAAGTCAGGGCTCCGGCAGCCAAGGGCACCAGGGATGAGCAGGCTCCACTCCCTGGCCCCCCGACTCTCAGTCCCCTCTAGAGACTGGGGACACAGAGGCTGTGGGGACAGCTGAGGAGGCTCCTGCCACCCTCGCCCACAGCCCACACAGCTGGGGGCCCAGCCTTCTTCATGCTACACTGGGGTCCAGCTTGGAGCCACACTGCCTAGTAGGAAGTCGGCCCTGGCCGCCTCCTAGCTGGGTGGACTCGGGAAATCACTGCACTCTCCTGTGCTGCCGTCTCCCGTGGGAAACACGGGAACGCTAGTCCCTGCCTCAGGGCTGCCGTGGGGATGAAAAGTGATAACACAGAAAATGCTCGAGAGGCTGCCTGGCACGTGTCAGCTCCGGCGGGACTTAGTCCTTGTTGGCGAGTGGGTAGAGGACAGGAGAGGGGACAAGCAGCTCTGAGCCCCAAGCGCCCACGCGGCCTCATCAGGGAAGCCCCGCTCCACGGCTCTGTCCGCCTCCCAGAGCGCAAGCCTCTCCCGGGAAGGAGTTTCTCCACCTGCCGGAAGGTGCCGAACAAGTTTGTCCAGGTTGGGTCACTGTGCGCTCAGCTGACCAACAGGAAGAGAAATGAGAGAAGACAGAGAAGAAAGAGAAAAGAAGAGCGGAAGAGAGAGAGAGAGAAAGAGAGAGAGAGAGAGAGAGAGAGAGAGAGAGAGACCACTGCCCACACAAAAGCAGCAGGATTCTGTCGGGAGAGGAGGCAGCGCTCTTCACACGAGCTTTGGGAAGGTCACCAATGGCAGGAATGGGGTCAGTGAGGTCTAATTTTTCTTTTTAAAAAATCAGTTATGAGATATTAACATACGGGTGTAATGCTGGTGGTCGGGGCCAGAGGTTCACACTGGATTTGGGCAGACAGCAGAGGAACTGTGGAGACGGACAGTATAGAGCCATTCCTATTTAGTGGGAGGCTTGCAGAGACGGGCAAGCGAGTAAGGAAAGGAACACTGCTTTTGCAGTGAAGGGTAAGGGATCAGGAACACAGTCCCTCACGGTGGCAGTGGCGGCTAAGCGAGTCAGGGAACTGCTTCTTGTGATGGCAGGAGTATGATCTGGGAAAATCGCCACCAAGGAAAGCACCAGCAGCCTTATATAGGCTACACACATGTGGCTTTTTGCCATATACTCATGCACTAATCAGGCAAAGTGCTTGCAGCGAGAAAACAAGCAAACAAGCCTAACACAGCTGTTTTCCCTACTACAGGAAAGGCAGAAAGAATGACCCAGGAACACCTGTGGATCCATAAACCAGCTTAAGAAATCAACCATTTCCAGTCAGAGACACCTGTGCGCCCTCCCCAGCGTGCAAGCCAAGCCCACCCCGAAGGGAATCACCATCCTAAAGACTGGGATACCTGCACCCTGCCAGTAGCCTGTTTGAACATCCAGTGTCCTTACATGGGCTGAGTCAAGAAGATATGAATATCTTGGTCAAGTTCCTGGCAGGCCTTGAGGGCCATGTCTCACCGAACTAGGTCCTGCTGCATCTGCCCCATGGTGACACACGCGCTGGGACAGACAAAGCAACTCTAGACAGTCAGGAAGAGCCCAGACCAAGAAGAGAATCCAGTAATATGGCTCCAATCACTGCCGGGGCCCAAGCAGGAAGAGCAGTGCCCAGCAGGGAACACAGCAGGAGTCTGGATGGCCACCTCAGGAATCCTGCACCCACAGGGATGTGGTGGTGTTCCCCCACCTGAGTCCAGCCTCCTGTGCAAATGACCCAGTTAGGTTTCTTCTGGGAATTTACAGAAATTTCTGGGAAAGACACTAGGAGAGGTGGGGCAACTGTCTGCTCCACTGGGGGAGCTGAGGCTTCCCTTGCTCAACCAGATCAATAGTCTGTGTTTCTAACAGCGACCTTGAGAAATGAGACTGAACTGACATTGGCTGATGGGTACAAACCCAAACAAGAATCCATACTCTAACCCATAACTAAGAAACAGAAAACCCACGTACAGGATAATTAATCTGATAACTAGTCCAGAGCCTTGGGTAGAACTCATAGCTTGGATCTGTTCCCTCATCTAGGACTGGGCCGTCTTTCCTCTGGGGTCAGTCTGGTGGAACCAGGGGGGCAGGAGACACGGTAGCATCTTCCCACCAACATTTACTCAAACTCCATAATCATTCAGGCAATGTGCTGGCCTGAGGATATAAAAATATAAGACATGGTTCCTGCTCAAAGAATGTATATTCTGATGGGAAAGACAATGTTAATAAATAATATCAGTAAGATCCAGCCCACATGCCTGGTAGTAGAAAAGCACAGGACGTGTGTGTGTGTGTGTGTGTGTGCACATGCACGTGCCTGAATGGCTGGTTGGTGGTGCGGATTCTCTGAGACTGAGCTGGGCATGCATGCAAGGAGAGGAGACTATTAAGTCACATTGCCAGATTCCCACAAGAACAACAGGGGGTGCTGTTGAGGCGCCACAGCCTCAAGATTGACTCTGAAGTTCTCTGTACCCAAAGCACCAGGAAGGGGAGCCTTTGTCTAAGGGCAACTGATGTGCATTGAAGTCTCTGCCCCAGGATGGCCTGTCTGAATAACTGCGCAGAACATTAAAGGTGTGTCACCTCAAACACAGTCCTTAGCCCTTATACTGGCCCTGCTCAGAGAGTCTAACATTTCAGTAAAGTAGCACTTATAAAATACAAAACCATTGCCTGGTACTGTGCACTAGACTGGGAGCTCCTTCCTACAAGAGGAGATGTCCTCCCCAGTGGACCAGGGGCGCCCTGGGCATGGGAAGCCTCAGTGAGAGCCACACTCTTAGCAGCAAGTCCTTGTCTTGGCTCCTTCCTGAGCCTCATCTTCCCAGCACTGTTCTCAATGCAAACGACTCCCTGCTGCTCCGGAGAAAGGAAACTGCTTCTCTCCCAATACCGAGCGGCTCTCCAGCCCTCCCTCCCGCCCTCACCCTGGATCCTCAGGCTCTCTTGGTACTGGATGATGAAATACTCCTGAGTCTGCTGCAGCTTCTTCAGTTCATTCTCGGTGTCCTGCGTGACCAGTCGCAGCTCCTCAAATGTCTGGTTGATCTGAAGGTGTTTCTGGGACATGGTGTCAGCCAGACTTCCCGCCGGAGAGGTGCCCTGGACACAGGTCAGGGGAGAGTGACGGGGCAGCAGTGAGCTGGGCAGTGTGATGGGGGAAAACCTCAGGCCTTCATGCCAATGAAAAGCCAGTGCTAGCACCTATAACTGGGCTGGAACCCCAAAAGCTTAATTTTGAGTCACAGGAATTGTAAACATCATTTGTGAGAATCGGGGCAGAGGGGAAAAAGAGAAGAAACTGGTGAGCTGGCAGACTATGGCATCCTCATAAAGCGCAGCAGAAACCTCTGGTGCAGCTCTGGCCTCCCCCAGAGTATCCCAACACGGTTCATCTGATTCCCTTCAGAGACACCAGAGCTCAACATGCCCGAGTTACCTGGGTTTCCCTGCTAATGATGGTGACCCCTCATTCCATGTTCTTTCACTGATCCAATGCCATGTGCTAGCAAGCAAGGCTAGGTGAAGACACATTGTTCTCACTCAAGGCCTTCTGTGACTGAGGGACGAGGGACTGAGGTGAACCTCTCACAGGCGGTGTCTTAGACCCCAAAGTGAAGTTATAGGGGAGGTGTTGACAAGAGCTTTGCGGATCCAGACTTTAAAGTGACCTGGTCTGATCCTCTCTTCAACAGCTGGCTGAGAGAGGGCTAAGCAGAAGTCCTTCTTAAGTGATCTCACCTGAATATAAACACCACTTGAACTAAAAAATTATTCATTTGGGGTTAAATTATTTCACACTGTTCACATTGTTTTGTGGTTGCAGTTTCATCACTTAAGAGCAGAGAACAGTCTTCTATTTCTTTGTGCCCCTTAGGACAATGCTCTGTCCTATCTAAACAGATACCAATAGATGCACCCTGAGTCACCATGACAAAACTGGGACCAGAGAGAACTGGGCAAGATGGGACTTCCTACTTCTCCCCATACCCATGGGACACTCACATTGTTGGCTTCCTGGACCAGCCTCTGTTCATTGTACAGAATGTGCCGGATGCAGCGGACCAGCTCCATGGGGCAGCGGTCATACGTGTTCTGAAAGAATCCAAGAGCAGACATCACTTTGTTCCACTCCATGTTATGGACCTAACCCCACCTTGAAGGAGACTCCTAGAGACCCGATGGTGTAATTATGAGAAATGCTGCTCCTCCAGTATCAATGGGGGCAAGAAAAGCACATTGTAAAAAGCCTAACTACAGTAAGAAGGTAAGATTATTTTATTTCTTGTATCCTAGTTTGCCTGAAGTACTAAGGCAACATTCTTGGACACAGGATCAATAAATTTCAAAAAGGCCACATCAAAGGAGAAACTAGGACACCACCTTTCTGAGCAATCAAAATTACTAATGAGGGGGAAATGGACGTTGTATGTCTCCAGATGTGATACTGTGAGAAGGATACAACATCACTTATTTAGAATTCTGACCAGGGTTATGTAACCTGAATCTCATCATGAGGAAACTTCACACAAACCCCAAATGAGATACATTTTATCTTTAAAAAGTAGAGGAGCTAAATTATTGCAGAATAATAATGTAACAAAAGACAAAGAAAGGTTGAAGAATTAAAGGCAATTAAAGAGACCCAACAACTAGATGCTGTATGGGATCTTAGACTAGATCCTGGACTGGAAGGGGGGAAAACTGTCCTAATGGACATTAAATTGATTGACAAAATAGAAATATAGACAAAAGTTACCTAAAAGTGTTCTAGCCATGTAAAATTTACTGAAGGTGATAACTGTACTATAAATACGTACGGGAAGGTTCATATTCTTAGGAAATGGGCACTGAAGGTCTTAGGGCAAAGGGACATGATGTGTGCAACTTACTTTCAAGTGACGAAAATGTGTGTATGTAGAGAGCACAGGATAAAGCAAATGCTAACTAACAATGGGTAAATCTGGGCATATGTAGGGGTTCTTCTTTGTATCAATTTGCAACTTTTTGTAAATTCGAAATAATTTTCAAGTACAAAGTTTAAAAACAGTTACCACCAGGAAAATACATAATAAGAACTTTATACATGTAACTCAATAATGCTGAGTTGAAGAGGAGAGCTCAAATCTCGACAGGAAGTGCTAAATGAAGGAAGAGTCTGTCCCAGGGAAGACAGCTGGGCCCCAGGTTCACACCCACCTGGAGCTGCGTGGCATAGTGCCCCAGCTTGATCTTCAGCAAGAACCCATCTTCCCCCACTTGGTGCTCCGCCTTCTTCTGCAGCTCCTGCACCAGGCCCTCCAGGAGCTGGGTGGCCTTAATGTTCTCCTGTGGATTATCAAGATCTATTGAGTCCCTAGGGGAAAAAAATTACATACATATGTATACATACATGCACTTGAGACTATATAAATGCAGCCTCAATATATCACACCTTTTCTTTGGCTAAAGTGATTTCTGCATAACGCTCACTGCAAATTTTAGGAGAGTTCAATTCAAATTGCTTGGTTGCCTACATTAATCTATTCCTAGTCCACTAACTACCTCAGTAAACTGTACAGTAGTACATTTTCTTTGTTTAAACAACGTATTGCCCTTTCTCCTTCCTCCTACTGACTTGCTCTGGGGCTTGGGCTATCTGCTAGGGATGAAGGGGAAGGGAAAGTGCTTTGTGTACACTGAGGGAAACAAGGCCTCCGATAACTTCCTATTTATAGTCACCCCTTCATGGGTGTAAGGGGCACAAGGTCAAGAATGTTCTAGGCCCTGAAAGTGAGATTGAGGAGTCAAGTCTAGTATCTCTGAAGTGTAAAATCAAGGTGTTCTAGGCCCTAACGTGTCAACCCAGCATGCTACAGGTCATAGGCTCAACTCCTGGTCAGGCACAGATGAGAAGCAAACAATGAGTACACGACTAAATAAAACAAACTAAGTGAAACAACAAGTTGATGCTTCTGTCTCTCAAATCAATGGGAAAATGACTGACCTGTGGTGGTGCAGTGGATAAAGCGTCAACCTAGAACATTGAGGTTGCCAGCCCAGTCAAGGCACATATGAGAAGTATAAATTGATGCTTCCAGCATTGCCACCCCACCCCCACTGCCTTTCTCTCTCTCTCTAAAATAAATAAAATCTTTAAAAAAATAGAAAATTTTCCTTAAAAAAGAAAGAAAAAAGATGTCCTACATTTTTCTCACCCTCAAGTAGTTCTTTATGTTGCTAATTTCACATAGAATATTTCTTAAGACAGGTGCAACAACATTTATTGCTATTTCTAAGAAGCCCTGGAAGGCCCACTTGGCTCAGTGGATAAAGCGTCACAATAGGGCACCTGAGATCCCAGGTTCGAGCCCTGGTCAGGGCACCTACAAGAAGCAATCAATGAGTACATAACTAAGTGAAACAAGGAGTTGATGCTTCTCTCTCTCTCTCTCCATTCTCCCTTCCTCCTTTCCCCCTTTCTCTTTCCCTTTCTCTCTCAAATTAATGGGAATTATTTTTTAATTTGGAAATGTGATATGAAGACAGAATATCCTACAAGTACATATTCATTCAGAAGCCCTTTAATAGATGACAGGGTTTGGAGGCCTTCCTTCCTTCCCTCCCCCGCCATCCCAAGCCCCGGCCCTGACTCTCTTTGTTTAACCAACCCAGGCCACGATTGCTATTGGCATGCTCAATTCCTCAGCTCACTGAAGAAACCAAACAGCTATCAGACTGAGATGACATTCAGTGACTGCTGCGCAGGTCTGAAACCAAACGAGATCTGGTGGTCGCTAAAAAGTGCTGTCATCTCTAACCTGAAGTCAGTCAGCAACTAATTTCAAATACAGGCGCAAACAGGTGTACCAAAACGTTGATAATGGATTTCATCAAATGATATGCTCAAATCTGCACTTGGAGAAGGCAGTAGAAAAAGCCAAACTCTAAATTTGTGTGCTCTTATGGCCTAAATAAAAATATATATTAAATAAAAGCCTGGAAGCAGTGGACGGTGGCCCGGCATGGATGCCTGTTTCACTGGCAGGGGTGCTCCTCAGCTGAGGAAGCCGTTCTGGAGAAGATCCGGGCTCAGAGCACAACCACGGAAACCCAGTACTGGCTCTTGTACTTAATTCTCTGACGAAAATAAGAAAGATTTTCTTAGCGTAAACATGAAGAACTAAATATTTTCTAAAACTAAATTCTTATATTCTTTTTTAAAATTATTATTTTTTTATTTTATTTATTCATTTCAGAGAAGAGAGAGAGAGAGAGAGAGAGAGAGAGAGAGAGAGAGAGAAGGTGGGGAGGAGCAGAAAGCATCAACTCCCATATGTGCCTTGACCAGGCAAGCCCAGGGTTTTGAACCAGCGACCTCAGCATTCCAGGTCAAGGCTTTATCCACTGCGCCACCACAGGTCAGGCCTAAATTCTTATATTCTTAAGAAAACTAAAACGAAGGAAAATTCTAGACTTATCAGGGTGACCACTTTATAAATTAAAACTAATATAATATTGTATGTTGCTGTAATTGAAAAATATGTTTAACTAAATAAAATTCAGATTTCTTTTAATAGCAACACAAGTCTTTTAACATTCATTCAGTAGCTCAGTTGGTTAGAGCATCATCCTAACATATCAATGTTGTGGGTTTGATCCCTGGTCAGGGCATATATAAGCATCAACCAATGAATATGCATAAATAAAGAAAACAACAAATCGATGTTTCTTTCACTCTCTCTCTCTAAATCAATAAAAATAAATAAATAACTTATTTAAAAAACATTTGTTCAGTAATAAGTGGGCATGGGAAATCTAAATGAAATTTTAAATCAACAGGAACTTTCTATTAATGTTTTTTTGAACTCTCCAAGTCATTAAAACAGAAAAGGAGCCTGACTGGGATTTAGAGGACCCAGGTTCGAGACCCCGAGCTTGCCAGCTTGAGTGCGGGCTCATCTGATTTGAGCAAAAGCTCACCAGCTTGGACCCAAGGTCACTGGCTCGAGCAAGGGGTTACTCGGTCTGCTAAAGGCCCACGGTCAAGGCACATATGAGAAAGCAATCAGTGAACAACTAAGGTGTGACAACGAAAAACTGATGATTGATGCTTCTCATCTCTCTCCATTCCTGTCTGTCTGTCCCTCTCTCTGACTCTCTCTCTGTTCCTGGGGGGAAAACAAACAAACAAACCAGAAAAGGAAATGGAAAAGCACTAAGCAAGGTGCAATTGACATGCTTACATTTAGCTCTCTTTTTTCTCACTTAATTACATAAAGCTGAGATTTCTTTTTTAAATTGCTTAGCAAATTGCCTTCCTGGTGATTTCTAGTTTCTGAAGAGAAATCTGCTACTAACACACAATTGCAATTATTCCAAGGCAATGTTACTGCCGGGTATACAGCCCTCCTCAAACAGTAGCATAAAGACTGTCTCCTCCCCGGCTCTGTCAAAGAGGACACCTCACCAACAATGGTGGGGGCCTGAAGTATAGAATGGATGTCGGATCAGACCGACAGACTGGTAACCAAGCAACACGTTCCCGGCCCTGAGCAGAGCAGTGGACAGCCTACTGCCTGGCATGCAATAATGTCAATTAAAAAGCTTTATCAGTGTACTGCATTGTACTATCTCTAAAAGAGTTTAAAAACAATTGCCCCCCTGAATATATAAAGAGTAATTTGAGAAATAACAAGCTTGTTATATCTGCCACTAACATATAATTATTAATATTTTACTCTTTATGTACACATATAAATTACATGTAAATTTAAAAACACCAATGTCTTCATTGTTAAATTTTTCAATAATACATTTTATTAAATTATGCAAATAGACATACCTTATCTGCACCCATTCAGCACTAATTCTATGTGGACAAAGGTTTTAAGTTTTTCATATGAACTCTACTACCCACACTCTGCTAGGCACCCTATAGGCACTCAAAACATGTTTCTTCATTGTTTTTTATTAACTGCAATGCTCAAATGTTTTTAGCCCAAATTTACTATTAAAAGGAAAATACCCTATTTTAAATATACCAAGAGTTATTCCATCTTCCTAAAATCTCAGATGGGATTAAATACCCCTTCATGGGTCACAATTTTTTTTAATGTATTAGTTTTGAAGTCTCCATCAGGTTATCTTTCCAAATTTCAAAATGCTTGTGCTGCACAAAATATAATGTAGAAAACTTTGCTCACTTACCAAGCTTGGCTTTCAATCCACTGGGATAAGTAATGGCGCACCTCGATGGGGAAATGTTGGCCGTACAATGCTTGCATCTGATGAAGGGCATCTCCTTGCAGCTGCTGGGCCTGGATCCACACAGCCATGTTTACAGTCTGCTAAACAAACAATCGGTGGTTTGGGTGTTTTTTCCCCTTCCCCTTTTAAACCCACTATAGTAAATATTACTACAGTCATAAAAGCTAAAGATAAATGCTTTTTAAGCCCTTTTTGGTAGACTGAAGATCAAGGTTCTTGAACTGAATTTTAGCTTTAAAATGTTTTCCAAATGTAGATGTTCAGTGTGGCCATGGAAAGCTATATAACTGGGTCTGTAAAGCTCCAACTATGAAGTGTACTGAAGTCCTATAAGCAAAAGTACCGATCTAGCATTAGGGGAAGAGCTGCTTATAGCTTTAACACCATAGACATTTCCTTTACTTCTGTTCCAAACTTGAAGCAAGAATAAGCAGCATTTAAACAGTAATGATAAAGAATTAGCACGGGGATTTTTTAAAAATCACTTGTTTTAGATTTGATATTTTGACTTTTAAGAAATACTGGCATTATAGACCTGGCCAGTTGGCTCAGTGGTAGAGCATCAGTTGGTATGTGGAAGTCTTGGGTTTGATTCCTGGTCAGGGCACACAGGAGAAGCCACCATCTGCTTCTCCCCTCACCTCCCTTCTCTTTCGTTTTTTGATCCCCCTTCCACAGCCACGGTTTGATTGGTTTGAGTGAGTTGGCACCAGGCACGAAGAATGGCTTCACAGCCTCAGCCTCAGGCACTAAAAAAAAAAAAAAAAAAAAAAAAAAAAATAGCTTGGTTGCCGAGCAACAGAGCAACAGCCCCAGATGGGCAGAGCATCCCCTATAGGGGGTTTGCAGGGTAGATCCTGGTTGAGGCGCATGCGGGAGTCTCTTTCTCTACCTCCCCTGCTCTCACTTAATTAAAAAAAAGTCAAGCCCTGGCCGGCTGGCTCAGCGGTAGAGCGTCGGCCTGGCATGCAGGGGGACCGGGGTTCGATTCCCGGCCAGGGCACATAGGAGAAGCACCCATTTGCTTATCCACCCCCCTCCTCCTTCCTCTCTGTCTCTCTCTTCCCCTCCTGCAGCCAAGGCTCCATTGGAGCAAAGATGGCCCGGGCGCTGGGGATGGCTCCTTGGCCTCTGCCCCAGGCACTAGAGTGGCTCTGGTCGCGGCAGAGCGACATCCCGGAGGGGCAGAGCATCGCCCTGGTGGGCAGAGTGTCGCCCCTGGTGGGTGTGCCGGGTGGATCCTGGTCGGGCGCATGCGGGAGTCTGTCTGACTGTCTCTCCCTGTTTTCAGCTTCAGAAAAATACAAAAAAAAAAAAAAAAAGTCAAAAACAAAAAACCGCCATTTTGATAAAGAGCCAATGAAAGAAAAATGAAAATATATAAAGCATGGATTGAACCCTATGTGTTATCACTAGTTATCTAAGGAACAATGTTTTGCACACAAAGGGCACAGATTTATTTGGGAAAATGCTCTAAGGTTCACCTTCTGAATTATTGCTAAGAAATTTATTTTATTTTATTTTTTTGTATTTTTCTGAAGCTGGAAACGGGGATAGACACAGTCAGACAGACTCCCGCATGCCCACCAGGGGGCGACGCTCTGCCCACCAGGGGGCGATGCTCTGCCCCTCCAGGCATCGCTCTGTTGCGACCAGAGCCACTCCAGTGCCTGGGGCAGAGGCCAAGGAGCCATCCCCAGCGCCTGGGCCATCTTTGCTCCAATGGAGCCTTGGCTGCCGGAGGGGAAGAGAGAGACAGAGAGGAAGGAGAGGGGGAGGGGTGGAGAAGCAGATGGGCGCTTCTCCTGTGTGCCCTGGCCGGGAATCGAACCCGGGACTTCTGCACGCCAGGCTGACGCTCTACCACTGAGCCAACCGGCCAGGGCCTATTGCTAAGGAATTTATGAAGCAATGATCGATTAAATTATAGCCTTTAAAAAATCTTTCCAACAGGGCCTGACTGGTGGTGGTGCAGTGGATCAAGCATTGACCTGAAATGCTGAGGTTGCTGGTTCAAAACCCTGGGCTTGCCTGGTCAAAGCACATATGGAAGTTGATGCTTCCTGCTCCTTCCCCTTTCTCTCTCCTCTCTCTCTCTCTCTCTCATCTCTAAAATGAATAAATAAATAAAAATAATTTAAAAAAATCTTTCCAACAGTCTGGCCTGTGGTGGCACAGTGGAGAAAAATTGTCAACCTGGAATGCTGAGATCTCTGGTTAAAAAACCCTGGACAGTCAAGGCAGACAAACAATCAGTGAACAACTAAAGTGAAGCAACTATGAGTTGATACTTCTCAAGCCCCACCCCTCTGCAAAATCAATAAATCTTAAAAAAAAACTTCCCAACATAAAAGCAATACATTCCAGCAAAGAGTCAGAAATAAGAGCCATTATATTCCAGTAGTGGGGTAGGTTTTTAAAACATGCTCTTGATTTCAGAAAAATGGTTTTATAAAACTACCAAGGTATCTTCCCAGACACACCTGAGAATTTTTAATTCAAGCAGCAGAAACTCTCTGGGCTTAAATTGATTGCAGCAGCAACATTACTTTCATGTACACAGAAGGGACTAAAACTGGTTTTTGCTCTAACACTCTGATCCATAATGTAGAATTTTGTATAAGGCAGGGCTCTCTTGAATCCCATCCAAAACAATTTGGCTATTGATTCGCAAAATTCTCCCAAGAGCGATGTTACAGTTAGGGTCCAGTGAACTAGACTTTGATTTTTGTTGAATACCAGAGACAACATGTGTATGTTAGGAAACAAAAATCCCATCTCCGTTAGTTGTTGTCTGATCGTGTAACACTGAGCTATTTATGGGACCAGTCAGTTAGCCAACAGTGAGGTGTGGGGTGGGTGCCAGTCACCTATTTTAGACTTGTGCAATGCTATAGAACACTTGAGCAGTGTACAATTTTATTTATGGCTTTGGGACAGGAAAGCTGGGATCAATAAGATCACCCAAGACATCAAATTTCAATGGCTGAGAGTTAACTAGGAGAAACACTTGGTTTAGAAGAGCCCTCTCCACGTTGTAACCAAACATCTGGAAGACATTTAATTGTACAGTGTAATTTTTAATCAAATAAATCATATCCAAAGATTTTGGAAACTTGGAACCAGATACCAAAGCATATATTTTTTTGGATAAAAGGTAAAGAGATAGATGGATGAAGGTGCTTAGGCATTTACGCGTGTGGAAGAATGAAAACAGAATGAAGAAAAGAGTGTAGGTATGACTCTCTTTTAGGGGTAAGGAAATGGAAAGAAGGAAGACCTCACCATAGCTCTCTTAGTGAGTATGTGAACAATACCAACAGATAGGAAATTTATCTTGCATTGTGCATACATTAACTGAATCGACCCAAGAGACAAAGGAAGGAAAACAGGGGGAAAACTTTTCTCTCCGGAGACTCCTTTCCCTCCCTCCGAATAAGACAGTCTTCTGGTCCCTATCCTCAGTCCACTTCCTGTTCCTTCCCATCATTGCTCACTTCCTGACCTTCCTCATATATCTGTTTACTGTCTTCCCACTAGGGTGAAATCACCACAAACTAATGACTTGTTTTGTTCACTGCTCCTTCTCGTGGGTGTGTAACAGTGCGTGACACATAAGCAATCAGTAAATTTTTTGCTTAACTGTATCCACACAATTTGGTCAAATCTATAGGCTATTTTAAAAGTTATTATGGAACAAGATATCAGTGTGAAATACCCAGGCAAGATATTGAAACAGAGATTTTATAATTTGGATGATTTTATAATTTGGATGAGTCTGTATTTACAATGGTCTATTTGTTCCTTAATAACATATGCCACAATTTGTCATTTTTCCTTTTAGTTTTCATTAATTTGTTTTTGTCCATCTTTCCCACTGAACTTGTAAGAACAGTAAGGGAAGGGAGCACATTTATTTACTATTGTGTCCCTGGTGTCCAGCACTGTGGCTTGCCATGGTAAGTAGTCAATAAACATTTGCTGAATAAATTAAATACATACCAAATATTTGGTAAATATTTCACATGTCCTGCTGGCTGAGCATATTCCAAGAGCTTATTATTGTTTTAAGAAAGACTACATTAATGTGCCATGTATGCAGGAGTACTATATATATAAACGTCACACTATTTATTTTGTCTTGTGTTTTATATTGGTTCTCAGTTTTTATCAGAGTGGAATGCTAAGCTCTTAGCACTTGTCAGAATATTTTTTATGGCTCTAAATATGAACATGTCATAATATTTTCTAAAATGCCATTTGAAGAGTAACAGCTG
This sequence comes from Saccopteryx leptura, assembly GCF_036850995.1. Lineage (NCBI taxonomy): Eukaryota > Metazoa > Chordata > Mammalia > Chiroptera > Emballonuridae > Saccopteryx > Saccopteryx leptura. The sequence continues at coordinate 344,766,783 of NC_089504.1, read as the reverse complement.
GTAAATGTAAGGTGGTAATCACTTCATTTTGATAAATCATGTGCTTTATAATTCCACTCCAGAATAATGTTGTGATAGTGCTGGAAAGTAGGTTTTGCCTAAGAGTGATCAAAAATGTAAAATAAAAGTACATTGAATAATATAGAATCATTTTTACATTTTAACTAAAAATTATATATACATGGAACATGAGGTGACTTACTGAGATTATCATGTAACAGTTTAAAATATGTGGTTGATGAAAGAAGAAAAACACTTTCCCCTCAAGTATATCAATATAACCTGGCCTCTACGGAGTGCTTTTTTTCATACATGTCAGAACTCTTCACGGCCACTATTAGGCTACACCCACACCTGTTATAAGCTGATTCCCTGCCCTTTCTCACCAGTCTTTCTCCTGCCATTGAACGCTACTCCACAAAAGCAGTGACAGTACCCCGTGTCCTCAATACACACTCTCTTCTGCTTATTTACGGGCAGCTCCATCTTCAATGCGTGATGTTCTGACAAGGGAAGTGGTTTGTATCTTTGGTAAATCATCACAGGGGCTTCTCTAAAGTCTGAGAAATGGATTCACAATCTTATTTTTAGCCAAAGATGAGAACTTTTTGAGCATTACTTATTTACACTTAGTGTTCACAAGCATTCCAAACAACACAAAACAGCTTTGGATGCAGAATATTGTACTTTGTGAAAATGTAAGCATCTATATCAATGTTACTTATCTGAATGTAAGAGTCCCAAATAAAGTCCCTCAGGCATTTGTTTAAAAAAGGTTTCAGCCTGACCAGGCGGTGGTGCAGTAGATAGAGCATCGGACTGGGATGCAGAAGGAACCAGGTTCAAGACCCGAGGTCGCCAGCTTGAGTGCGGGCTCATCTGGTTTGAGCAAAAGCTCACCAGCTTGAGCTCAAGGTCGCTGGCTCCAGCAAGGGGTCACTCAGTCTGCTGTAGCCCCTTAATCAAGGCACATATGAGAAATCAATCAATGAACAACTAAGGTGTCACAACGAAGAACTGATGTTTCTCATCTCTCTCCCTTCCTGTCTGTCCCTATCTGTCCCTCTCTCTGACTCTGTCTCTGCCACAAAACAAACAAACAAAAAAACCTACTTCTATGAATCTACCCATTTAATCCTCACAAAACCCTAGAGGTGAGCATTAATACTATCTCAATTTTATAGTTGAGGGAATTGAGGCTCAGCATATCACATAGGATTGTAAAATGTTGTAACAACTTTGAAAGTAACCGGGCAATTCTTCAAAGTGTTAAACATGGAATTTCCATATGACCCAGCAGTTCCACCCGTATATATGCCTAAGAGTACTGAAAACACATGTCTACAAAAACAAGTACACAAATGTTCATGGCAGCATTATTCATAATAGTCAAAAAGTAGAAACAACCCAAATGTCCATCAGTGAATGAATGAGTAACATGGATATAAATGGAAACATAAAATGGATAAAACGGAGTATTATTCAAATGTAAAAGGAAATAAAGTACTGACACATGCTACAACATGGATAAAACTTGAAAACATTATGCTAAGGAAAAGAAGCCAACATAAAAGGCCACAATTTATCAATTCCATTTATATGAAATGTCCAGAATAGACAAACCCATACAGGGAGTGACTTTTAATGGGCACAGGTTAATTTTGGAGGTGACGTATTTGCTCCAGGTCCCACACTACCGAGGGGCACTGTCTGGGCTGGATATGCCAGTCTGGCCCCAGAGCCTGTACCCCTCAACCACAATCCCCTTGTCTTGAGGACTTTAGTGGTTGGTCATTATTATTTTTTGTACTTTTCGGTATGTTTGCTATATTTCATAGTTTTAAAAAAAAGAGTAAGAGATTAGAATAAGAAACCTAATATTGCGAGGCTCTGATTTGGGCAAAGGCTTGGGATAGGCGGCAGGTGAAACAGAAGGTGTATAAGCCACTGCTTCTAATCTGGAAAGTATAAGGCAAGGAAACAGGATCCAAAACTGTTACCCACATCAGTGTCATTTAAAGACTAAGGGACTTTGGAGAGAATATAAATAGCAAGTTCCCTGGTTGCATCAATATCAATATAATTACATGTAGTCAGTGGTGGTGGTTACCCAGTAAGAGGAACTTGGAGGGACAGAAAAAATATTGAATAGTAGCAATAAAGGATTAAGACTTTGTTCATATTAAAATTGGCTTTACACGGAATAAGAAGGTTAGAGTAAAACTTTCCCATCTAGAAGTAGGTCAATACCAGAGCCATCTGCTCTTTAAAAAAAATTTTCTAAACACTACTTTATAAGCCATCAAGAAGGCAATTCTCTAACAAAGTCAGATTATTAAACAGATGGGACGAGAACAGAAAGAATAAAAGTATTTGGCTCACAAAGAAATAAACAAGGAAAAATCTGCCCAGGCAACATAGAGATAATAACATTCTGGGAAGACAATCAGTCATAAATCTTTACGTCACAGCCAAATCATTACATATTATTTTGGGAAGAAGAGAAAAAGTAAGGGAGAGAGAATCGGGGGTGGGAGGGAAGGAAGGGCGTGAGGGAAGAGGGAGAGCAGCTATTTGCTAAATATAAAGAATTTGCTAAATATAAAGATCAAGTTTTTATCAGTGAGTTATTTATTATGTATTTAGAACTCTCACCCTAAGTATATCTTGGTCCAACACTCACAATCTCAAAAATAAAGAGAGTAGACTCACGCAAGGATCATCACAGCTGCTAAAAACAGCAGGTGATACTTGTTGGAGGACAGGTATCTCTATACAGTGTCAAAGTATTACCTCACACATCACTTCTCATGCACCAAGGGGAGAGGGTATATTTTCAGTGGAAAAAGCTAGCAGACAACATCTTCCTTAACCAAGTACTCAACCATCCCCAATCCTGGCACAAACTGACATTTTATGCCTTCAGATCTGAGGCACAGAAAGGAACACACAAACTAAATGTTCTACCTCTGCTTATGAAGAAACAATCAAACACAAATTGTGAGACTCAGCAAAGACAAAAACGTGGATCTGTTCAAGATTAAAGGAGACTAAAAAAAAAAAAAAAAAGACAACTATTTAGAACATAATTAAAACAAAACAAAACAAAACAACCCACAGCTCTAAAGGACATTACTGGGACAATTAAAAATTTTTCAATTTAAATTAAATTTTAACATGGCCTATATAGTGAATATTATTGTATCAATGTTAGAGTGTTCGAGTTCTTGAGAGCGATAATGGCATTGAGAAGATAAACAATGACATATTGGTAGATAACACACTCAGGTATTAAAGGGTAAAGTCATGATGTCTGCAACCTACTTTCAAAGGAATGGGGGATAGTGGGAGGCGTTACCTAAATGTAATAACTGTTAACAATTGGTCAATCTAGGCAAAATGTATGTGCACATTCATTGTTCTATTCTTTCCATTTTTCACAGTAATTAAAAATGCTTTCAAAATCAAAATTAAGGGCAAAAATTCAAGACAGAAACAACAACATCAAAGCAGTGAGAGCAGAGGCTTGACTCTCATCTGGAAATTGTCCCTGGCAGTACATAAATATCTGGACTTCTCAGACTCTGTGCTGCAGCCGGCGGGAGGCTGTCATGCAAGTTGGGCTCGCGCCGGCCGCAGTGGCCTGTACCTTGAATGCATGTGAGTTTCATTCTCCCTGGACTGAAATCCATTTAGCAACTTGAACAACCTACTTGGGAAGAAGCTACAACAATACCCTTTTCTACATAACTAGAAACATTTGCTGTAGCCCAAGAGTAACGGCCATCTGCATTATGGAAGAGGAAGAAATGATTTCAGGCAGCCCTGTGAGAGCCTCAGAATTTCTAGTGAGGTTTGGATCTCTATCCATTTTACACTGTTGATCATTAAGATCAACTCATCTTAGAATGTGTCTTTTGTACAGCATGAGTCCTTTAGTTCAGGAAATAAAAATTCCTCAGCCACTACAATATATTGAGTTTCTGTACCATTTAGATGAAAGAGAATCCTTTCCCTCTCATTATCCTTGAGAATTATAGTATAAAGTTCCCACCTCACAAAATCTGCTTTGAAGAGCACCTTGCACTACTAGGTCAGCTCCTAGGAACAGCCTTAGACAATAGAATACACAACAGTGGGAAACTGTTAATAACCTAAATGTACAGAATAGGAGAATGGTTAAACTATAACATTTTAACCTGATGAAATATCATGCAACAATTTAAAATAGAAAGGTTACATTAAAACATAAGTCCAGGTAGACACATTTTCTTAAAGTATAATATTATATAAATAGAAGAATGTTAAGTGAAAAGTGTATGCAGCATCTATGCTGGAGGACAAATACCAGAGAAAGGTCAAAGAGAATCAAACCCTTATTACACTTAGGTAAAGTAGTTTGGGTTCAGTTTTCTGGTAAAGCTTTTATTCATTAAATTTTGTTTAGAATATAAAATTTGAAATATAAATTTAATAATCAGGGGCAGTTAGTACAACTCATTGTCCCATTGGAACCAAGTATAAAGGGACATGCAAAAGACACGGGAAGGCCCTGGCCGGTTGGCTCAGTGGTAGAGCGTCGGCCTGACGTGCAGAAGTCCCGGGTTCGATTCCCGGCCAGGGCACACAGGAGAAGCGCCCATCTGCTTCTCCACCCCTCCCCCTCTCCTTCCTCTCTGTCTCTCTCTTCCCCTCCCGCAGCCGAGGCTCCATTGGAGCAAAGATGGCCCAGGCGCTGGGGATGGCTCCTTGGCCTCTGCCCCAGGCGCTAGAGTGGCTCTGGTCACGGCAGAGTGACGCCCCGGAGGGGCAGAGCATCGCCCCCTGGTGGGCAGAGCGTGGCCCCCTGGTGGGCGTGCTGGGTGGATCCGGGTCGGGCGCATGCGAGACTCTGTCTGACTGTCTCTCCCCGTTTCTAGCTTCGGAAAAATACAAAAACAAACAAACAAACAAAAAACAACAAAAACCAAAACCAAACAAACAAAAGACACGGGAAGAAGTATTTCCCAACATGACTGCATCCAGATTATGACACTTCCTTACAAATTAGGTAGACTTGACTTAAGTAGGGCATGAAATAGTAAAATTTTAGAATTATAAAATATTTTTTAAATGTATTGATTGATTTTAGTGAGAAAGAGGATGGGTGAGGGAGAGGAACGTTGAGCTGTTCCCGTATGTGCCCTGACCAGGGATGAAACAGGCAACCTCTGTGCTTCAGGATGATGCTCTAACCAGCTAAGCTATCTGGCCAGGGAAGAATTATAAAAATTCTTAAAAAAAATGCAATTCTATCATTTTCAAATATATACCAATTTAATGTGTTTTCAAGTAGTGGTTCAGGACTACTAACAGCTAAGATTAATTTGTAATTTTGACATCTACTTATTTAATATTTTATAGTATTAAAAGCCTTTAAGATGCTTTGTACTCAATAACTATTCATATTATTCTTTTTAAAAATAAACCCTTCGCGACCCACAGGTTGAGAACCGCTGTTCTAGAAATAGTGTAAAAAGTAAATGAAGTATTTTTTTTTTGAAGTCCAGAAGAAACAAAAAGTATGTATATGAAAAGTATATGAAAACTTTTTGGTAATTTTTGAACTCAAGTGATGAATCTATAGAAAGTCATTATATATACTAACTACTCTCCCAGATTTAGTGTGTGTGAAAATGTTTACCAACGTTCAGAATACCAAAAGGGAGGGGAGGTAAACTGGAATGAGACCAGGAGAAGAGTGATCTCAGAGGTAGTGGAGTTTGAATTTAGGAGGTCTAATTTTGATTCCTGAAAGAAATATGAAAAATAGAAAAAGAAAAAAAGTATTTGGGAAAGTCATATCTCAGTATAAGAAATACATATATTTAAGTTCATGTCTGGCTCTTTTTTCATCTTTGATATGACTAAGCAACTGACCCTGCAAACTTGTACCAATTCTTAATAGAATGAAGTGCCCAGAAGACCACTCACAGGCCCTGGTCACATCGCTCAGTTAGAGTGTCATCCTGATTTGCCAACGTTGCGGGTTCTATCCCCGGTCAGGGCACATACAAGGAGCAACCCATGAATACATAAACAAGTGGAACAACAAATTGATGTCTCTCTCTCTCTCTCTCTCTCTCTCTCTCCCTTACTCTCACTCTAAAATCAAATTAAAAAAACAAACACTCACAGTGGTGCAAAATTTTCTTTTTCAAAACTGCATTCCCTTACCCCTAATGACACACTTGAACACAACTGGCCTATGAGAAGGCCCTTGATAGTTCAAGGGTAACAATTCAAGGCCTCTAGAAGGCTATAGTTGTAAGATCAGATCCCAGAAAGCCTTAGCTGTTGGTTCCTAAATTTATTCCTATCCAAAGGCCAACAGAACTGGGGGGAAATCTTCCTCTTCTGTTGACATCAACTTACTTTGTGCCCAGAACATACACTGAAAGCCAGAGCAAGACTTGTATTCCCTCTTGGATGGTTCACTATCTCAGTAAGGTTGAACAGAGCAGGCCAGTTCCCAAGAACAGAAAGGCAGCACTGCAGGGCAATCCTGCTATGGAAGCCCTGAGACAATTCTTGGGCTACACTCTACACTTTCATGCACATCGACAGCAACGCACACCTAGCAATCTTCCCTCTCAGCAGGTAACCTGGGAGGAAGACCAAACTACACGGGAACAGCACACCTACCCACCAAACCCAAACTTAGTGCAGAAGAATATGGTATGTCCCCCCCCCCATTTTCAGGTAACTGTGTTCTCTGCATTTACCATAATCATAATCTACTTCATTTTTGCTAATATACACTTATTTGAATGTAAATCCTTTCAAAAAATATGACAGAAAACAAACTTAAATATGCTTTGATTAAAATAAATGGAAAACTAAAATCTTGTCTTTTTTTTTTTTTAATTCGTTGAGAGGAGGGGAGGCAGAGACAGACTCCCGCATGCTCTCCCACCAAGATCCACCCAACAAGCCCACTAGGGGGTGATGCTCTGCCCATCTGGAGTGTTGCTCTGTTGCTCAGCAACTGAGCTCTTCTTAGTGCCTGAGACAGAGACCATGGAACCATTCTCAGTGCCCAGGGCCAACTTGCTCTAATCAAGCCATGGCTGCAGGAGGGGAAGAGAGAGAGAGAGAAAGAAGCAGGTAAGTGTTTCTCCTGTGTGCCCTGACCAGGAATCGAACCCAGGACTTCCACAGGCTGGGCTGATGCTCTCCCACTGAACCAACTGGCCAGGGCCAAATCTTGTCTTTTAAGAGAGAAATGCCTTGTCAGCTAGTTCGTTTGTTTGCTTGCTGGATGGTGTTTCATTTATGAAGCCCGACTGCAGCTTTCTGAGGATAATGTGAAAGTGTGGGTATAATACTCACTGTTTAAATAAAACAAGACCTGCAGTAAAGGTGGCTCCAACAATGGGTTGCAGGTGTTAAAAAGTTAATTCTAATTCTGAGATGAAGTGACATCTCACTATTGTCTTAGAAGTCAAAATGTTTGGCCTCTCAGTGAAAAAAGGTTATCCAGTATAAGAAGTAATAACAATATCAGGATGGTCAACATTAAGATGAACTAAAACTGTGTACAAGGTAACATTTATCACAGCATTAACACTGGCACTTTGCAATAAAGTATAATATACAATTACTTTTGCAAAAACAAATTACTTTTTTGGAAACATTCTTTCTCACTATGTCCCTACCGGGATTTCTATTCAGAGCCTAGCACTGTGAGCTTGGGTGAATGTTCCTAAGATGTACAACAGGTGTACTGAAAAACTCCCAACTCTGAACTAACAGCCTTTGCGCCAGTAATACACCAGCCAGGATAACGGCTTCTACGTCTACACGCTTTACAGGCTGCACTGTTACAGGAAGAAGCAAAGAGCAGCGATTTCCTTCCAAAAGGTCAGCTGCCTCAGACAGACCAAACAGAAAGCAGTTCATTCTTGCCAACTTCCCCTCCTGCTTCTGCAGCTTGTACGCAATAGCATTTGGTTTCCAGTAAAGCTCCAAAGAAAAACAAAGCGAATGTGAGAACCAGAACCTTCAAGTGTCTCACTTGACTAAATTAAAACCAATACGATCACATGGAGATACACTTTAAACAGCAGTGAGACTGTGAAAAACTACCAGGTTTGATGTGGACTTACACGAGGAAAAGGACAGGGCTGGAACCATCCTGGACTTACACTAACGCTCCAGAAGTCACTGCCTAAAAATAAAATGGTATTTGGGCTATAATAAATGTGACAACATGTAAGGTTCCTAGTTGGTTGACATAAAAATAAATCTTTAGCTTTCCCCTTCTCAAACTAAAGTTAAATCATCGCCCAACACACTAAGGCCCTGGCCAGGTTCAATGCTGACAATCAGTAGAAGCATGTATACAGTGGTCATACAGTTTCTTAGATTAGACATGGAGAAAAGACTGTATGACAAGGAACAAAAAGAGGAAGCAGACAGAAAAAAATTATTTTAAATCTTCTTTAGGTAGTAACCCAAACAGTTATGAAATAATATTGAAAACCCGCCCACCTTCAAAGAAACAACACATTCTCACGTAGACTTCTTTAAATTAAGAGAGCATCTATGCATCCAATCTTCCTAGTGACAACAAATTAGATCACTTTTTTAAAAATTATAATTTATTAAGTTAAAGAAATAGAGCTAGTTAAATAACTTTAAATACATAAAAATTACAAGGTATACAAGGTATAAAAACTGAGTTGTAACATTTTTAATGACTTATAAAGGCCATTTTCATCTACAGTATGTCCGTAAAATCATGGTGCACTTTTGACCAGTCACAGGAAAGCAACAATAGACGATAGAAATGTGAAATCTGCACCAAATAAAAGGAAAACTCTCCCAGTTTCATACCTATTCAGTGCAGTTCGATGTGGGCTCACGCACAGATTTTTTAGGGCTCCTTAGGTAGCTATCCCGTATAGCCTCTACAGACTCGTCACTGACTGATGGCCTACCAGAACGGGGTTTCTCCACCAAACTGCCGGTTTCCTTCAACTGCTTATCCCACCGAGAAATGTTATTCCTATGTGGTGGCGCGTCATTATAAACGCACCGATATTCACGTTGCACTTTGGTCACGGATTTGAATTTAGCGAGCCACAGAACACATTGAACTTTCCTCTGTACCGTCCACATCTCGACTGGCATGGCTGTGGGCTACTCCACTGTATACACGGTGTTACGTCATCATCTGCGCATGTGCACATGCTGCCACATCATCCTACAGAAACTGGGAGGGTTTTCCTTTTATTTGGTGCAGATTTCACATTTCTATCGTCTTTTGTTGTTTTCCTGTGACTGGTCAAAAGTGCACCATGACTTTATGGACACACTGTATATTAATTTTAAAGAAGTATTAGCAAAATATAACATGGGAAAACATCAATTCTACCAATTATCATAATTTATGTAAAATGTTGTTTTCCCCCCTATGGTCCCCCAATAAGAAAGCCTCTAATCAACTTTTTGTAATTAGCTGATATATATTCATATACTGTCAATTAATTTTATTAGCCTGATAAAACTAAGTGAAATATAACCCAAAATAGTTACATTTACAAAACAGTTATATATCATTTGTCATGCAATCAACTAATGTTTATTGACCTTTTCCTATCTTTCAGGATTGAAAACAAATGTTACCTTATGGATTTGTCAAAATTGTCCCTCAAGATAAGTAATAGCGCCTGACCTGTGGTGGCGAAATGGATAAAGCATTGACCTGGAATGCTGAGGTTGCAGTTCGAAACCCTAGACTTGCCCCGACAAGGCACATATGGGAGTTGATGATTCCTACTCCTCCCACTTCTCTTTCTTTCTTTCTTTCTTTCTCTCTTTCTCCCCTGTCCCTCTCAAAAATGAATTTAGTCTTACCAGACGGTGGCGCAGTGGATAGAGCATCAGACTGGGATGCGGAGGACCCAGGTTCAAGACCCCAAGGTCGCCAGCTTGAGCACGGGCTCATCTGGTTTGAGCAAAAAGCTCACCAGATTGGACCCAAGGTCACTGGCTCCAGCAAGGGGTTACTTGTTCTGTTGAAGGCCCATGGTCAAGGCACACATGAGAAAGCAATCCATGAACAACTAAGGTGTTGCAACAAAAAACTGATGATTGATGCTTCTCATCTCTCTCTGTTCCTGTCTGTCCCTATCTATCTCTCTCTCTCTGACTCTCTCTCTGTCTCTCTAAAAAAAAAAATAATAAATTTAAATTTTTTTAAAAAAAGTAATAGCACTTTTTATATAAAAAAAAACCTAAGGAAAAAAAAAAAACCCTAAGAATCAGATTGATAAGAACCTGCTCAATACCATAAATAGTAGCATATTTAATTATATTAACTGCCAATTTTAAGAGATCATTTATTTTTCACATTTCTGTTGTTACCACTAAGTTTTTGCTTTTATATTTTTCTTAAATTCATATGTATACATGCAGTATTTACAAATTAGAGACTTTAAAGTGTAAAGGTGGAAAAGGAGAAAACTTTTGAAGCTTTTCAACCAGGTTGGTTCCTGGCTTACTTTTGTCTACATACGATTTACAAGAAAATGTGATGGGTCCTTCAGAAGGGCTCCTACAGCATGTCATAGGGCTCTATGTGGTTTCCAACCCTCTAGTTTCAGGTTGTGGTGGCAACAGAGACACCAGGCTTTTTGTGAGACAGGCTTGTGTTCTAAAGATTTTAGGCTTTGATGATGATGGAGCGTATGTAACCCACTCTAAGATTACCTCCTTCAAAAGGAACACAGCTTGGGGCTCAAGGAAAAACTTGTTAGTTTGTAATACATGCTAAGTTAACTGCTGTTACCAACACTAGAAACTGTTTCATGTTGGAAACAAAATAAACGATTACATATCTAAGCCTTTCTACACTTCATCAACAAACTTTAAATAACACCAAAGGAACTAGCACAGAGAGGAGAAAAAGAGAGTAGGAGTAGTGATAGTAAATAATAGCAACAGTAGTAATAATAAACATTCGAGGGGCTCTTACTATGTCGTGAACTCATGCACTCCTGTATGCCCTCTATATGCACCCTTATCTAGTCCTCGTGAAAAGCCTGTAAGGCAGTACAATTATTGTTTTCATTCTACAGATGAGGAAACAGGCTTAACAGTTAGGAAATGTGCCCAAACTCCTGCAGCAAGAAAGTGAAGGATCAGCACCTAGGCTGTTCACCGCCAGGGCGCCTGCTCTTTGCTTATTAAAACACCAGTACTTTACTTACTGAAACTTCTCACCCATCCAAATGCGTTTTCTCTCACAAGATACCTGTGGTTTTAGACTGCTTTATGATAAAAGCTACAAAGTAAATTAACACAAAGTGCAATTCACAGATAGCTATAAAAAAATATTTGACACTCCAAAAATGCTTTATATACGATTCCCTACCCTAAGGGCAGAGAATATCTAGGTGACAAACCTGATTGACAACCAACAGAAGACATACTGGGGGTTTGGTGGTTCACGGTCATGCCTCTACATCAATCAGAAATTAGCCAAAAGTGTTAAGATTGTAAAAGGGAGTGGGAGGAGAGGAGAGAAACAAGAACAGTGCTGGGGGTGGGTAACTTTCCAATGAGGCCAAAACCTAGATCCTGACCGCTTGTGGTCAGAATTAACATTGTGACATTTCCTATGAGGGGCAGAGTGGTTAGTTATATTTGTTATTTTTGTTCCCAAATGCCTTATTGGTTTTCCATTAGACACATTATTATCCATCCCCAGTATTTACCAGGGAACATCCTAATCTCCAGTTTTCTCATTAAAGTGACAATAATCATTCATATTCATACAAATGAGAAAACAGCTTGAGAAATATTCCAGTGGGTAAGATAGGACAGTAAAGGATACTCAAGTCAGTTGTCATCTGGATAACTGTTCACATTATACTTATAATTAAATGTCAACTTACTTAATGCTGATGTGCATATGAAGTTATGGGTCAGGTATAAATGATAAATTCCTGAGATAATAAATACTGACATGACAGATGTAGAAATAACCACGTTGCTGTGTACAGTGTACATTAAATACCTGGCCAAATGTTAGCAGATCATCTGGGTTCACTAAACGACACCACTAAGAAGTAGTTACTCTTACGTAAGTGGAAGACAACTTCTGAATTTAACAGTGTTACGTAACATGTCAAGGGGAAATTTGGAACAAGGAACCTGGAAATTCTACACTTCAATGAAAAGTGCCTCATGCCTGACCAGGCGGTGGCGCAGTGGATAAAGCGTCGGACTGGGATGCAGAGGACCCAGGTTCGAGATTCCGAGGTCGCCAGCTTGAGCGCGGGCTCATCTGGTTTGAGCAAAAGCTCACCAGCTTGGACTCAAGGTTGCTGGCTCCAGCAAGGGGCTACTCGGTCTGCTGAAGGCCTGCCCGTGGTCAAGGCACATATGAGAAAGCAATCAATGAACAACTAAGGTGTTGCAACGCGCAATGAAAAACTAATGATTGATGCTTCTCATCTCTCTCTGTTCCTGTCTGTCTGTCCCTGTCTATCCCTCTCTCTGACTCACTCTGTCTCTGTAAAAAATAAAAAAGAAAGGTGCCTCATACCATCTTTACCACTTCTAGATTAAAAAAATAAGTAAAATAAAAAAGAATCAACACAATACCTGTATCCTATGCCTTTTATCATGTTGATCATCCTAGTTTTAAAAGGTAGAATGCTTCCCCTCTCTAGAATGAGAATGTGCCCTATATTCTGGGCATAAGAACTAAAGCAATTTTGAGCTACCTGTTGCTTGACTACACTGTAAGTTATCACAGGACAGGAACCATTTCTCATTCATTTGGATTCCATGGTACATGGTAGCTATTCAAAAAATTGTGTGTTAAATATAATTTTGGTAGACCTTGAGTTACACAAAGAACCGAAATTGTGGGAAATGGCTGGTCGGTCAGTTATTTCCTCAAGATGTTATTTTTAACACTGTGGAGGTCATTAAGTTGAGTCCTTATTACAGGAATAATGGGACTGAATCACACACTATAGAAACTGTGACGGAGGTTTTGACTCATCATTGGTGCTAATCAAGGCAAATATAATTGCAAGTTGTACCATTCCATAAATATCGTGACAAGTTTGTAAAACAGACCTAACACCCCAGTGCAGCAATTTCAAAAAGGAAAATTACATGAAATGTGATGATGCTAATATGAGCAGAAATTCCAAAGAGAGTTTTTTATTTGTGCAAACTAAACTGTTTCTTTTTTTAAAAAAGATATCTCAAAAATAAGTTGAGTATAAACAGAAAGTGCAATGTTTATCAACAATTCACTCCTTCTGCTAAAATGTATCTACCAGATACAATCCAGAAAGATTATCATTGTGCCAAAACAAGAGGATAAAGTTCTACATGCAGAATGTAGATTAACAATGGACGGATGGCTCAGGACCAATGGCATTAGTCTGATAGACACTGCATCTGTTATTTATCTCCTAAGAGTTTTTCAATGCCAGGATCAAATGCCAGCTCACACAGGTATTTCAGTAAATACAACCATGTTTGATTACAGACCAATTTTTATTCAAGACATACTTCCATGTAGCAAAGTAAATTTAGCAAATGAAAATACAGTCTTGAACTGCTATGGATGTCTCCTACCCCTGCCAAAAATGACAAGCTGCTTGCTCAGACGCTGTCACTAATTAGCAGCTGCTGCTATAAAGAAAACCAAACCAAGCGCCAATAAAAGCATACTGAACTGGCCCTATGACAAGGAACGGAAAATGCAAGAATCTATTTGTGACTAGTAAACTTTCAAAATGTTGGCAATCTAAATGTGGGAGTCCTGCGGCAGGGCAATAATGGCAACTGATGGCCTTCACATTTAAACAAGAAGGACTAGAAGAGTCTCCTAGCATCCTGAGGGTCACAGAAATCCCATAGTACTGAGATGACTGAACTCCATCACAACCATTTCCACCTCTCCCACAGGAGTCAGATTTGGTATGGGGGAATTTTTCATTGTTACTTTTGTCTCTGGCATACTAACACCTGCATTTATAGACATCACCAAAATTGAATATTAAGAATACTTTTCAGGTTCTCATGGCGTTGGCCCAAACTCTCATGGTTGGATCTAGCTGCTGACCCTCCACTTTACAGGTTGAGAAAATGGAGTCAAGGAATGCAGAAGTGATCTGCCCAGTGCAAATGAGCAGTGGCTATAGGGGGGTAGAAAAAATCACTCTACCAGCCTGGTGTTCAGGGTTCAGTGTTAAGGGGCTCTAAAAGTCACCCATAAATTAAGATCCTGCTTGAAATCTATATTGCACAGGCTACTTTTTAAATCATTCTCCAAGGCCCTATCTCTCTCTTTCTCTGTGTTTCTTTACCAAACAGCTCTCCCAGGATATTTCTTTTTCCTCAACTAGTTTCTATCCTTTAAACAAAAAAAAATTTAGGGTATTTCCTCTTTACTTTCAGTTCTCTTACTCCTGTTTTCCCTCTCCCTCTGAGCAGACTGATAGAGAGCCATTACTATGTTATTTATATTTGGATAATAGAATCAAGTTGTCTCTGTAGCAACTACTCAGAAAAATGAGAATGAAAAAGAGAGAAAAAAAGGAAGGAAAGATGGAAGGAAAAAAGGAAGAAAGGCAGGGAGGGAGGGCCAGACTGGAAAGAAAGGAAAGGGAAGGGAGGAGAGAGAAGGAGGGAAGCAGGAAGGAAAATGCAGAGAAAAGGAATGAGTATGAGCATATCATTTCATAATGAAGCTGCAATCAACACCTCTTTTGTAGCTGCTGCCCTTCATGTAGAGTCTGCCTTAATGTCTGTATAAACAATTATAATAATGTACCGGTAATTTTCCAGTTCATAATCAGGCTGTAACAATGAGAACAATTTGCTTTATGAAACACAGAGAAAGACTGATCTTTGATAGTGCTGTCAGTGCAGGTTTATCAGCAAGACTCGGAAGAGATAAGCCTACTGACATACAGATTAGGAATCACATTTTCAAAGCTTAATAACCCCCTGGCGGTATGCAACAAGCTGTTGAATTAACTTGTCTTTGGATACTTATTGTGTATGCATCATTGGCTAGGTCTAGGTACAAAGCAAGAACTCGAAATCCAGGAGGAAGAAAAATTGTCAAGACTCCAAGCAAAAGGGTCAAATTAAAAAAAAACAAGTTAAGAATAAGCCAGACACATAGAGACAAATATTGTACGACTCCACTTGTATCAGGTACCTAGGGTAGTCAAATTTATATAGAGAAAAAGTAGAATGGCAGTTGCTGGAGACTGGGGGAGAAGGACGGGAATTATTGTTTAATGGGTACAGTTTCAACTTGGGATAACAAAGTTTTGGAGATAGAGGGTAGTGATGGTTGCATTATAATGTGAATACACTTAATACCACTTAAAATGGTTCAAATGGTAAAAAAAAAAATTTAATTTTTTTTTTTAATTTTAATTTTAATGGAGGGAAAAAAGCTAGTTCTTGCCTAGTAAACTCACATTTCTTCCATCCTTAAGCGAATCCTAAGGAAACGCAGAATTGGCTTTCCCTTCTCTTTTCTCCCTTCCACAGTAAAAAGCATGCTTTGAGGGTTGAAGCAGACTCTGGATACACCCCCTCTATGGAGATTAAAGGGGAATGAGTGGATTAAGGTACCTTCAACACCAACCAACGCTTATTATCAGAGATGAGCATCTGTCTGTCTACCATAGACAAATGTATGCGATCAACCTTCTCATAGAAACAGTCAGTACTTATTTAATGACTACTTAACTGAGCACCTACTAGAGCAAGGGTTATTCCAGGTACTGAAGATACAGCAGGAGACAAAATAAACATGTGTTTTATGGAACTTACACTCAAATATCTACTCTTAAACACTTAAAAGTTTAAATAAATATAGTCTATTTTCTCATTACTGTTTTTAATTTTCTTCTTTTTATTTCTGTTGGGGGTTGAAAGGATACCACTGACTATTATAAAACCTTACAGGTAAACAACAAAGTCTGTGCACTCAAAGCAATATTTGGAAAAAAGTTTTCAAAGGATCTCAACAAAATTAGAATGACAAGGGCGATGACTAGCTTTTGCGAAAGGCCTTATGATATAAAAGCAATTTCTTATGAAACCAGGACATCTGTTCATCCCTGCTCAGAGTTGATCATCTTTCTGGAGCTATAGGATGTGCAAAACGAATTGGGTCTCATCAAGGATTCCACAGTTAAGATCATTTCAGTGTGGTATTAGTCCAGCTTTTTTTCCAGCATACACAGTTTTATTTAGAGAATAACTTTCATGCTTGCCACAAGCAAATAATTTACCTTTCAAAGACGATTTCCAGATTTAATCTGTACAAGGTACTAAAAAATATAGAACAGGGGTTCCCGAACTTTTTACACAGGGGGCCAGTTCTCTGTCCCTCAGACCGTTGGAGGGCCGGACTACAAAAAAAAACTATGAACAAATCCCTATGCACACTGCACATATCTTATTTTAAAGTAAAAAAACAAAACAGGAACAAATACAATATTTAAAATAAAGAACAAGTAAATTTAAATCAACAAACTGACCAAGTATTTCAATGGGAACTATGGGTCTGCTTTTGGCTAATGAGATGGTCAATGTCCGGTTCCATATTTGTCACTGCTAGCCGGAACAAGTGATATGACGCGCTTCTGGAGCCGTGACGTGTGCGTTCTGCATCACCGGAAGTAGTACTGTACGTGAGCGACGCCACATACAGTGCTCCTCTCACTGACCACCAATGAAAGAGGTGCCCCTTCCGAAAGTGCGGGGGGGGGGCGGATAAATGGCCTCAGGGGGCCGCATGCAGCCCACGGGCCGTAGTTTGGGGACTCCTGATATAGAGTATCAAGTTAAAATTCGCAATGAGTGCTCGCTTCAGTAGCACATATACTAAAATTCACAACGGAACTCAAATTTCTACCCATCACCTCATAGCAGCACAAGGTGCTAGGTGGCTAGCAAACATTTAGTTTCTTTTTTTCCCCATGAAATAAAATATAGGTCAAATTCTACTCAAATAACAAATACTGCCTGACTAGGTGGTGGCACAGTGGATAGAGCATCAATCTGGGACGCTGAGGACCCAGGTTTGAAACCCTGAGGTCACCCGCTTGAGTGCGGGCTCAACAGCTTGAGTGTGGGGTCGCTGGCTTGAATGTAGGGTCATAGACATGACCCCATGGTTGCTGGCTTAAGCCCAAAGGTTGCTGGCTGGAAGCCCAAGGTTGCTGGCTTGAGTCCAAGGTCTCTGGCTTGAGCAAGGGGTCACTGGCTTGGCTGGAGCCGCCGGGTCAAGGCACGTATGAGAAGCAATCAATGAACAACTAAAGTGTCACAAGTACGAGTTGATACTTATCTCCCTTCCTGTCAGCCTGTCTGTCTCTCTTTTGCTAAACAAAAAACAAGAAGCTAGCAAACAAACAAAAACAAATACTATCACAGTAAAACCTAGATATAATGAAAATATTTAGAAATACTTGAAAATGTGCCAGCTGTTTCTCAAATAAACACAACAGTATTTTACTTAATATAATATAATGAACTTTAAGACAAAAGAATCAGACTCCTTGGAGCATAACAACTTAAATTTTCATCTAAGAAAATATTTAAGCCCTGGCCTGACAGTTCAGTTGGTTAAGAGCATCGTCCGATACTCCAAGGTTGCAATTCAATCCCCAGTCAAGGCACATACAAGAATCTCTCTCTCTCTCCCCTCCTTCTCTCTCACTCTCTTCTCTCTCTAAAATAAATTTTAAAAAGAAAATATTTTAAATATTCTAAAGTAGGTTGTCATGACACTTCTCAGAAGACAATATACAAATGGCCAATAGAGATATGAAAAGATGCTCAACATCACTAACCATCAGAGAAATGCAAGTGAAAACCACAATGAGGGGCCTGACCTGTGCTGGCACAGTGGATAAAGCCTCGACCTGGAAATGTTGAGGTCGCCAGTTTGAAACCCTGGGCTTGCCTGGTCAAGACACATATGGGAGTTGATGCTTCCTGCTCCTCCCCACTTCTCTCTCTCCTCTCTCTCTCTCCCCCTCTCTCTCTCCTTTCTAAAATGAATAAAAAAATTTTTTTAAATAATAAAATAAAATAAAACCACAATGAGATATCACCTCACATCTGTCAGAATGGCTATCATCAATAAATCAACAAATAACAAGTGTTGGAGAGGATGTGGAGAAAAGGGAACCCTCGTGCATTATTGGTGGGAATGCAGACTGGTACAGCGGTTGTGGAAAGCAGTACAACTTTATTGCAAAAAATTAAAATGGAACTGCCTTATGACACAGAAATTCCACTGCTGGCAATATATCCAAAGAAACCCGAAACACTAATAAATTTGAAAGAATATATGCACCTCTGTGTTTATTGCAATGTTATATATAATAGTCAAGATTTGGAAGCAGCGAAGTGCCTATCAGTAGGTGAGTAGTTAAAAAAGCTGTGGTACAGCCTGATGAGGCAGTGGTGCAGTGGATAGAGCATCGAACTGGGATGTAGAGGACTCAGGCTCGAGACCCCGAGGTCGCCAGTTCGAGCGCGGGCTCATCTGGTTTGAGCAAAAGCTCACCAGCTTGGACCCAAAGTCACTGGCTCAAGCAAGGAGTTACTCGGTCTGCCGAAGGCCCACGGTAAAGGCATAGTTGTCACAACAAAAAACTGAAGATTGATGCTTCACATCTCTCTCCGTTCCTGTCTGTACGTCCCTATCTACCCCTCTCTCTGACTCTCTGTCTCCGTAAAAAAAAAAAAAAAAAAAAAAAAAAAAAAACTGTGGTACATATACACAATGGACTACTCATCAGCCATAAAATGAAGGAAATCTTACCTTTTGAGATAGCATGGATAGACCTGGAAGTTATTATGCTAAGTGAACTAAGCCAGCCAGAGAAAGACAAATACCATATGATTTCACTTACATGTGGAATCCAATAAACAAAATAAACTAACAAACAAAATAGAAACAGACTCACAGATATGGAGAACAAACTGACAAAGGTGGAGGATGGTGCCTGACCAGGCAGTGGCACACTGGATAGAGTGTCGGATTGGGATGCAGAGGACCCAGGTTTGAGACCCCGAGGTCGCCAGCTTGAGCACGGGCTCATCCGGTTTGAGCAAAGCTCACCAGCTTGGACCCAAGGTTGCTGGCTTGAGCAAGGGGTTACTCAGTCTGCTGAAGGCCCGTGGTCAAGGCACATATGAGAAAGCAATCAATGAACAACTAAGGCAGGGGTTGGGAACCTATGGCTCGTGAGCCAGATGTGGCTCTTTTGATGGCTGCATCTGGCTCACAGACAAATCTTTAATAAAAAAAATGTTAAAAATATAAAACATTCTCATGTATTACAATCCATTCATTTCCTACCGCTCATGTTCATGGCTGCGGGTGGCTGGAGCCAATCACAGCTGTCCTCCGGGACAACACCAAATTTTTATTGGATAATGCGTAAGGTACACGAGTCGTTGTATGGCTCTCATAGAATTACATTTTAAAGTATGTGGCATTCATGGCTCTCTCAGCCACAAAGGTTCCCGACCCCTGAACTAAGGTGTCATAACGAAAAACTGATGACTGATGCTTCTCATCTCTCTCCGTTCCTATGTGTCCGTCCCTATCTATCCCTCTCTCTCTCTCTCTGTCTCTGTAGAAAAAAAAAAAAGGTGGAGGAGGGTGGAGGGGGGATAGATGTGATGGATGGAGACTTGACTTGGGGTGGTGAACACACAATTCAGTGTACAGAAGATGTGTTGTATAATTGTGCACCTTAAATCTGTATAATTTTATTAACCAATGTCACCCAATAAATTCAATAAAAAATTTTTAAAAATAAAATAGGTTGTCATATTATATTAGGGAAAATATTTTTCTTTTATGAAAATAATCTTCAACCATATTGAGGAATTAACATTCAATAAAGTTTATCAGAATGTTTTAAGTGTTAGAATTAACGTACTTTGGCACCATACTAAAATCAAGGGGTTCCTAAAGCCCACCTTACGAAAAGCTACTGGATGTTTTATTTAACATTAAAAAGTCAGCTAATTTGGCTTAGACATCAGCCAATATTCAGAGCAACACAGAAGTGCTATGCATTTCTTCAAAAGTTCCTTCTAGAATTTGGATCTAAAAACACTAATATAAACTAAGTAGGAAGGCCTGAAGGACCAGGCGCACTGGCACGTTCAGGCATCAACAGAGGTTCCAGAATCTTTCTACCAAGACAGACATCTAAAGCTGCGTCAGTCTTCCCCAGAGTTGGCGTTAGCATCACCTCATCACAGAGAATGAGAAACCACTCCCCTCCCTTAGATATTCCTAAAACTAAACTGACATGGGGGGGGGGGGGATTCTTTTGAAAGAAAAATTTCAGCTGTAACTAGAAGATCTCAAATTTTAAGCATTAACTTCAAGTATACCATAAAAAATTAATAATAGCTAAGACCAAAAAAAGAATACAATTGTTTCCTAGGCAAACTAAGTTTCAACTCCCTCCCCAAAGTAAACCAAAATAAACAAAAACTCTGTCTAAAAGTGATCTGATAGTTGAGCAATACCCAAAACAGAATGGGTTGTTTTAGTTTTAAAGTTGTAAGCAAGGTCACATAGGTAACAAGAGACAGTTTAGGCTGATGCATCAAAGTTTAACACTTCTGTAATGAAACAACAAGCAGCCAACTCCCAGCCTCTTCCCTATACCTTCTTTCTGGTCACCCTACAAATGAAATTGTATTCCGAAATCTATTTGCATGTTTGCTGTGTGGAACATAGAATATTTTCTCATAGAAACAAAGTTATAAAGAGATGTAAAGTCCCTAGAAAAACCCAAAAACCTCAGTTGAGCTACAATCTTACAAAACCTCGTTGCCCTTTATAATTTTGTTTCTGAAGAAAAAGAGGTTAGAATTTCTAGTCAGGGACATTAGTAACAAAATAATCCCTCCAACCCTGTCTGTTTCTCACCCCAGTGCCACATAGCATGGACTAGAGAAATTCTACTCCCAAGGAAAGAGAGCGACCTCCAAGGACATGGACAATGCTTCAACCATCCCTTGGTGCAGCAGACTATATCTGTGTGTTTGTGTGTTTTGGGGTGGCTGTCTGGTGAGAATTTAGGGTGTCATCTTCTATAGGTTAGAGGACCTTCTGTACTCTAATAGAGTAGTAGGCTTCAGTTCCCAGAGGGCAAGAGAACCTATTTGAGACCTGACCTGTGGTGGCGCAGAGGATAAAATGTAGACCTGGAATGCTGAGGTTGCCGGTTCAAAATCCCGGGCTTGCCCAGTCAAGGCGCATACCAGAAGCAACTACTACATGTTAATGCTTCTTGTTCCTCTGTCCAGTTCTTCCTTTCTCCTCTAAAAATAAATAAATAAAATCCTTAAAAAAGAGAGAGGGGACCCTATTTGAATTTGTGGTCTTTATAAGCCAGATGTTAAAAGTCGGAGACAGCTTATATATACTGTGTTTCTTGAGAAAGCCTGTAACTGTACTATCCAATATGACAGCTGTTAGTCACATGGGCTACTGGTCACTTGAAATATAGCTAGTGTCACTGAGAAACTGAATTTAAAATTTTTATTTTGTTTTAATTAACTTAAATGTAAACTGGAAAACTGATGCTCGGTTACTGGAAAACTTGCACATATACTTGGGACAAATTGGGTATGCGACTCTATTGACAAAGTAGAGATTTTATGAAATCTGAACACAGCTCATGTATTTCTGGTGACCATTTTGCATCCAAATTGAGATATGCTGTAAGTGTAAAATATACACTAGATTTTGAAGGCTTAGCACAAAAAGAAAATGTAAAACATCTCAGTAGTTTTTATGTTGATTGTATGTTGAATCATTTTTGATACACTGGATTAAAGAAAAATATTAAAATTTATTTTACTGGTTTCTTTTTACTTTTTTTTAAGGTGGCTACTATGAAATTACATTTATATGTATTTTTCCTGGACAATGCTCATCTATAATATTTTACATATTTCCTATATAACTCTTGTTTACAGTTTTCTAGTTCAAATGTCTTATTTGTAACATTTATAACTTTCCTTCTGCATCTTGCTTAGAAGGAAAAATTCTTGAAAGCAATCTTAAGCTTTTAAATTAAAACTTAAAAATATACATAGTCTTACTGTACTTACTGAAATTACACTATTTTGTGTGTGTGTATTTTTCTGAAGTTGAATACGGGGAGGCAGTCAGACAGACTCCTGCATGCGCCTGACCGGGATCCACCTGGCATGCCCACCAGGGGGCGATGCTCTGCCTATCTGGGGTGTCGCTCTGCTGCAACCAGAGCCATTCTAGCACCTGAGACAGAGGCCACAGAGCCATCCTCAGCACCTGGGCCAACTTTGCTCCAATGGAGCCTTGGCTGTGGGAGGGGAAGAGAGAGACAGAGAGGAAGGAGAGGGGGAGGGGTGAGAAGCAGATGGGCGCTTCTCCTGTGTGCCCTGGCCGGGAATCGAACCCGGGAGTCCTGCACGCCAGGCCGATGCTCTACCACTGAGCCAACCGGCCAGGGCCTACACTATTTTGACTTGAAAGTTTACAGAGTATTATTATTTTTAAAAATTCCTGTTCTGGCCCTGGCTGGTCAGCTTAGCAGTAAAGTGTGGCCCAGCGTGTGGATGTCACGGGTTCATCTGCTTCTCCACCTCTCCCCTTTCTCCTTCTCTCTCTCTCTCTCTCTCTGACCCTCCCACAGTCATGGTTTGATTGGTTGGAGCACAATGGCCCCGGGCACTGAGGATGGCTCCATGGAGCCTCCACCTCAGGTGCTAAAAATAGCTCAGTTGCGAGCATGGCTCCAGATGGGAGTTGCCTGGTGGATACTGGTTGGGGCGTATGCAGGAGTCTGTCTCTCTATCTCCCCTCCTCTCACTTGAAAAAGAACAAATTCCTTTTCTGTTACACAATCTCTCTAAAAAAAAAAGATATGTTTAAGAAAACCAGATCTAGTGATTCTTTAATGAAACTACTAGTGATTATCTACCATCTGTTCAAAGAATGTGAAATTCATTTTGAGTCATATTAGAAATCTATCCTATTGCATATTTCAAAGGAAGTTTATGCAAATTCTAACCTCTCTGACTTATTCTCTGAAAAATTTTAATAATCCAAATAAAATCCCTAATAAGACAATGTAGTATATTCAGAAACACACTGACCTATGGAACAGAATAAAAAAGAAGATCTGAACATATATGAGGATAAAGATGGACTTTCATATGGGAAAAAAGAGGGAGCTGGTGGAAAATGGTGGATTTAAAAAAAACCTAGCTAGCCATTTGGAATTGATTTAGGTTAAAACTGTTAATACATGTGAAACATTTAGCTCAGTGCTTGGCACACAGTCAGTGATCAATAAGTGTAGATTATTGTCATTTTCAGGAAAACAAAGCTATATTCCCACTTCACTTCTCACACAGAAATAGATTCCCACGCTGGCTGGACAGCTCAGTTGGAGCATTGTCTCAAAGCACAAAGGTTGCTGCTTTGACTCCTGGTCAGGACACATGCAGAAACAGCTTGGTGTCTCTGTCTCTCTCTCTCCCCGCCCTTCCTCTCTTGCTGAAATCAATAAATAAAAATTAAAAAAAAAAAATAGATCCCCTATGGATTGAGAGACAAATGTAAAAAAAAAAAAAAAAGTATAAAATATTCTAAAGAAAATAAAAATGAGCCTGACCAGGCGGTGGTTCAGTGGATAGAGCCTCGGACTGGGATGCGGAGGACCCAGGTTCAAGACCCCGAGGTCGCCAGCTTGAGCACGGGCTCATCTGGTTTGAGCAAAGCTCACCAGCTTGGACCCAAGGTCTCTGGCTCGAGCAAGGGGTTACTCGGTCTGCTGAAGGCCCGCGGTCGGGGCACATATGAGAGAGCAATCAATGAACAGCTAGGGTGTTGCAACAAAAAACTGATAATTGATGCTTCTCATCTCTCTCCGTTCCTGTCTGTCTGTCCTATCTGTCCCTCCCTCTGACTCTCTGTCTCTGTAAAAAAAAAAAAAAGAGAAATGAAAATTTAATAATTCTTGGGTATGAATGGTATTTCTAAGCATGTCTTAATAGTAAGATCAAAGAAGAAAAGACTGCTGAATTAGACTACATAAAAATTTACATTTTGGCCTGACCTGTGGTGGCGCAGTGGATCAAGCATCAACCTGTAACACTGAAGTCTCTGGTTCGAAATCCTGGGCTTGCCCAGTCAAGGCACATACGGGAAACAACAATGAGTTGATGCTTCCCACTCCTCCTCACCCCTTTCTCTCCCTTTCTCTCTCCTCTCTTTAAAATCAAGAAATGAAATCTTTTTAAAAATTTATACTTTGGACCTCAAAAAAACAAAAACAGAAAACTACACAAAGTTGAAAGCTAAAATATAGAAGAGGAAGAAGAAGAAAGAAGAAAGAAGAAGAAGAAGAAGGAGGAGGAGGAGGAGAAGAGGAGGAGGAGGAGGAGGGAGAAGAGGGAGAAAGAAGAATGAAGAAAGAAGGAAGAAGGAAGAAAGAAGAAAGAAGAAGAAGAGAAAAAAGAAGAAGAAACTGGGAGGTAATATATTAGACAGAAAGATCTTTGGGAAAACTCAAACACCCAGATAGAAAAACAGGCTACTTATATAAAAACATAAATCAGAAAGAGGAAATAAAAATGGGCAATAAACATATGAGGCCCTGTCCAATCTTGCTAGAAATCAAAGAAATACAACTACAAGAGGCTAGCAGACATATAAAGGTTGTCAACTCAGTCATGAAGGATGTAGGGAGACGGCCATCCCCTTCACGCACTAGTTGTTGGTGGGCGTATGGCTGGGATAGCCTTTTCGGAGGGCAGTTGGCACTATTTATGCACATGACTCAGCAACTCCACTTCTAGAACTTACATTAAGGAGATGGTCTGTTAAATATGAAAAAATCTATTCAGTCTAAGGATCTGCACAATGATGTTGTCTATAAAAGTGAAAAACCAGAAACAACCTAAATATCCATTAATAGATTAACTAAATTATGGTAGGGCTACACAATGGAATACCTTTAAATGTTCAAGGAGATTGATATTGTTTCTGAGGGAGCAAGTCATTCCTGAGCCCCCAAATAATAAGATTAGACTAGAGGTCTGTTTTAACTGCATATTTGGATTATTTATCTCTTCTCCATATTTTCTAACTCCATAACCTGTGTTAATGGGGAGCCGGTTGTTTATATTAGGAATTTGCAACCAGAGTCCATGAACCTCTTGAAGTGTAAGCAGAATTTTATGTGTATATGTATTTTACTGGGAAGAGGATTAATGGTTTCATTGGAGTCTCAAATGTTCCCTAATCCCCAAATGGTTAAGGACCATTGGCATATATAGTTTAATGGATCAAGGTATTGTCTAACTTTGCCTTAAAAAGCAAATGTGATTGTACAGCCCATTCATTCACTAGTCAACAAATATTTACTTAGTACTTATTAAGTCTTACTTTGATTGGTAGCCAAATTACTATAACATTTTGGAATACATTTCTTTACTCACTTTGGGAGTATTTTAAACATCCCCCTCCCCACCCACCCACACAAACAAAACTTCACAAAGCCCTCTAGCTGCTAAAGAGAAAGAAGCAGATTAAAGAGTTTCAGACAAAATTATGTTAACTTTTGAAATGAGTAGTAATTTTTTTGCAGTCTTTCGAATTTTACATACATTTGAACTACTTTAAGGGATAACCTTCAGGTTTATGGACTGAAAAAAGATTGTGAGGATAACCAAGTTCTCAAAATTGGATAAAATAACAAAATAACAAGTAACACAAACAAGTAACTAGCTTTAATGAGGGAAGCAATAAATCATTTTATATATCAACTTTAAAAATATGTTGTATAATTGACTGAGGCCATATTATAAAACATATGATGTTAAATTTGAGGTCCCAAATTTACATGATTTATAAAATAGCTCATGGTTTGGTGAAAATGACTCAGATACATAAGAGAAGAAACTAGTCTAACTGGTCACAATAATATCACAGATAAAACAGATTACAGAGAAAATCAGCCACTACAAATAAACTGAAACCAAAGAAAAACATACTTTTGTATTAAATAAAATTATCACATTTTCAGGAGGCAGAGGAGGTAAGAAGTGATAAGCAAAAAAAACCCATAAAATCAACAGAATTTATTAATGAAGGCATATTGGGCAATATATGTTTACCGTTTTATTTTCAATACATGAAAATATTTATCTTCATGAATTTGAACTATTTATGGATTTAGGTTTAAAAAGCATTAAAGATACTATATGGTTTCTTTTATGTTTTAGTTGTCTTAAAACTGACTTAAAATAAAATTCAGTTAATTTCATTACAATAAATTACAAGGCATAATCTAAGTTAAGGCAGATTTTTACTGAGATGAATTTTACAGAAAATAAGTAGGTCTGCTAGGCTCAAAAATACGTATTTTTTTTAAGACTGTAGCTTTATTTGTTGCAAAGTGGTAAAACCTAAATAGTTGTGCAGAATTCCTCTAAAACATCAACTTGTAATTTATTTTTCTTTTCCTCCTTTAAACTCCTTAAAATGTTAAAATGCATGGAAGGGCCTGGATAGTATTATGCTAAGTGAAACAGGCTAGTCAGAGAAAGACAAGCACCATATGATTTCACTTATATGTGTGATCTATTGAACAGAATAAACTAAAAAGCAAACTAGAACCAGATTCATAGATACTAAGAACAGACTGACAGCTGTCAAAGGGGTTGGGGGTTGGGGGTTTGGGGGATGGGTGAAAAAGATGAAGGGATTAAGCAAAGGAAAAAAACTCCCAGGCACAGACAGTC
Organism: Saccopteryx leptura; assembly: GCF_036850995.1. Lineage (NCBI taxonomy): Eukaryota > Metazoa > Chordata > Mammalia > Chiroptera > Emballonuridae > Saccopteryx > Saccopteryx leptura. The sequence goes on along the minus strand of NC_089504.1, from coordinate 344,739,897 downwards.
AACAGTATGGAGGTTACAAGAGGGAAAGGGGGTGGGGGAGGTACAAGAGGGGAAAGGTGGAATAAATGGTAAAAAAGACTTCACTTGGGAGTGGTTAACACACAATACAATAAACAGATGATGTATTATAGAATTGTACATCTGAAACCTATATAATTTTATTGATCAACGTCACCCCAATAAAGTCTATAAAAAAATTTTAAAACACTAAATCTAGTTACAAAAAAACTAATGTCAATTTAATTAAGTCAGAATACAGATATTGATCGACTTACGACATATGCAATTTACGACCATTCAACTTTACGACCACAATCACTAGCCATGACCGCTCAGCGTCTGGCAGCGCAAGCATTGCCCAGCTGGGTGTAGGACAGTGCGGACCAGCTCCCGGCAGCACTACCATCTCCACATGCACCATTTCAACTGTTATCCTAGACTCGGTACAGCAATTTGTGTTTTGTGTCTTGGATATTTTTCATCAAACCCCTCCCAAGATTTCTACCAAGAGGAAATTGTCTTTGTCTACGCCTCAGCCTGCCAAGAAGGAAAGAAAGGCCATCGATCTTGACACGAAAATGAGTGTGGGCTCATCCGACTTGAGCATGGGTTCACCAGCTTGAGTGCAGGGGCGCTGGCTTGAGCATGAGATCATAGACATGACCCTATGGTCACTGGTTTGAGCCCAAGGTCACTGGCTTGAGCAAGGGGCCACTCGCTCTGCTATAACTCCCTGGTCAAGGCACATATGAGAACGCAATCAATGAACAAGTACAAAGGAGGAAAGAAAGTGATTGTGATTGCACGTTTATGAGAAAACCAACTCCGGTAACCCCAACTGCTGCCTCAGATGACCGACATCAACGATCCGCAGCCAAGCACCATCGGCCAATAAAATGTTTTGTACATGTTTATATATTTTGATATGTTTTGTAACTGGAAAAATGTTTCCTATGGTATTTTTTACACCTGTATTTTTATATGCACCTGTATTTTGTAATTTTGTATGTTTTGCAAATATTAAACCAGTTGTACTGGTAATGCAGTGTTTTACTTAAACCTGATGAATGTAAAAATAAGAAACAAAATGGTGTAGAGATGATACAAATGGCATAAAATGAACAAAGAAAATTATGATATATAACAATAATGAAAGAAAATTATGATAAGATATGACTTAAAGATTTTTATAACATCATTTCACAGTACTGTGCATATAGCCTACTCAACTTACGACCAAACCGTGTTATGACCGGTCTGTCGGACCCAATCGTGGTTGTAAGTCAAGTGCTAGCTGTACAAGTATTCTGTATTAACATTGACATATACCCAAGAGAAAGTATCTTTCACTAGAGATTTCCTTTACCAGACATTCACAAATGAATACCATAATAAACATTTAGGGAAGTCATTAAGCACGACTAATGGAATTACAAGGAAAAGAAACTTAGCAATCTTTGTAGGTATCATCATGAAAGAGAAAGTAGTACAAAAGCAAATACAGAAAATACATTGAAATAATACAATAGTCAGGGTTGTAAGAAGTTAAAATAAATTAATCCAAGTTTTCTTTCAAAAGTCAAACAAACACCTTCAACATGAAAAGAATGGTAGTTTAGCAAAGCATATACACATGTGAAACAATAAAATTTCTTTATCCTATTTAGAAAACAAAATTCTCTATCAGCATATGAAGATATGGAGCATTCCACCAAGTACAGGATATAACTCAATTCTCACAAATTATTTTAACTTTGCAAATGTTGAATACAATGATAATGATTTTAATATAGTTCAACAAATGTCATTTAACCATACCAAATAAGTATACCATGCCAACTATTTAACAAAAACATCACAAACTAGTCATTTTTCTGCCCCTAGAAAGAAAATACTAATTGAAAACAAAAATGTTTCTTATTCTAAGATAAATCAATACACATGTCATTTTAAAAATTAATTTTCCGCCTGACCTGTGGTGGCGCAGTGGATAAAGCATCGACCTGGAAATGCTGAGGTTGCCGATTCGAAGCCCTGGGCTTGCCTAGTCAAGGCACATATGGGAGTTGATGCTTCCAGCTCCTCCCCCTTCTCTCTCTCTGTTTCTCTCTCTCCCTCTCTCTCTCCTTTCTAAAAATGAATAAATAAAATTTTAAAAAAATTAATTTTCCCTCCAGCTTTATTGTGATATACCTGATATAACACTGTCTAAGTTTAAGGTGTATAATGTGATGACTTAATGTATGTATATATTGCAAAAGGGTTACCATAACAAGGTTAGTTAACACAGCCATTACATAGTCACCATTTGTGTATGCGTGTGGTAAGAACTTTTAAGACCTCTCTTAGCAAGTTTATATAATGCAATACAGTATTGTTAATTACAGTTACCATGCTGTATATTACATCCCCAGAACTTACAATTGAAATTTGTACCCTTTGACTACCTTCACCATTCCTCCATGCCTGGCCCCTGGCAACCACCAATCTGATCTGTTTCTATGAGTTTGTTTTTGTTTTTTTAGATCTACATTTAAGTGAGATCATACAATATTTGTCTTTCTCTGTCGGACTTACTCACTTAGCATAATGCCCTCACGGTTCATCCATGCTGCTGCCAATGGCAAGATTTCCTTTTTTTTATGGCTGAATAGTACTCCATTATATATAATATAAAGAAGGAATATATGTATCAAATTTTCTTTATCCATTCTGTAAAAGTAACTACTTTTCTTGATTACAAAAGCATTTCAGGCCCTGGCCGGTTGGCTCAGTGGTAGAGCGTTGGCCTGGCGTGCAGAAGTCCCGGGTTCGATTCCCCGCCAGGGCACAGGAGAGGCACCCATCTGCTTCTCCACCCTTCCCCCTCTCCTTCCTCTCTGTCTCTCTCTTCCCCTTCCGCAGCCAAGGCTCCATTGGAGCAAAGATGGCCCGGGCGCTGGGGATGGCTCCTTGGCCTCTGCCCCAGGCGCTAGAGTGGCTCTGGTTGCAACAGAGCAACGCCCCCGGAGGGGCAGAGAATCGCTCCCTGGTGGGCAGAGCTTCGCCCCTGGTGGGCGTGCCGGGTGGATCCCTGTCCAGCGCATGCGGGAGTCTGTCTGACTGTCTCTCCCCGTTTCCAGCTTCAGAAAAAAAAAAAAAAGCATTTCAGGCCTGACCAGGCGGTGGCGCAGTGGATAGAGCGTTGTATTGGGATGCGGAAGACCCAGGTTCGAGACCCTGAGGTCGCCAGCTTGAGTGCGGGCTCATCTTTGAGTGCGGGTTCTTATTAGCTTGGACCCAAGGTCCCTGGCTCGAGCAAGGGTTTACTCGGTCTGCTGAAGGCCCGCGGTCAAGGCACATATGAGAAAGCAATCAATGAACAACTAAGGTGTCGCAACGAAAAAAACTAATGATTGATGCTTCTCATCTCTCTCCATTCCTGCCTGTCTGTCCCTATCTATCCCTCTCTCTCTCTCTCTCTCTCTGTTCCTGTTAAAAAAAGAAAGAAAAAAGGAAAAAGCATTTCAGGTAATAATGAACAGGAGGTGCACAACACACGCGCGCGCACACACCCAGAATCTCACAATCCAGAAGAAATCTTTTCTCAATGCCTATTCTTTTTTCCAAATGCAATTGTATGTGATTTTGTTATTTTCTTTTTCATTTAGTAATATATTATAAACTTTACCCAGGTCATTAAATAATTTTTATAACATGATTTAAAATGGCTGATTTTCCATTGTATGGAAATTCCTTAATTTAGTTCAGTAATTCTCTAACGCTGAACATAAGTTGTTTCCAAGTTATTGCTATTTTAAATAACACTACAAGGGATATCCTTATATCCAAATCTTTGAACACACTTCAGATGATGTCATTTAATGAAACTGTTAGGTCGAAGAGCAGGCACATTTTTAAGGCTCTTGATCCACACATCAAACTTCAAAAAAGCACCGATTTACATTTCAACCAATGAGTAATGAAGGCATCCATGTCCTCACATTCCTAAGCAACACTGCTTTTATTTTTTATATATTGCTAGTCTTTGTAAATCTGTTAAATGGAAAAATTGTTATTATTTTTATTTTCATTTCTTGAATTCTAGTGCAACTGAACATAATTTTATGTAATTATTGGACATTTGTATTTCTTCTTTTGTTCATTTTCCCACTGGTAAAATAATCTTTTCTTTATTATTTGTATATAGTCTTTATATATTAGGAATATTAACCCACTAACTTTTGTTCTACCTTAAAAATATTTTTCTTGTTTTGTCATTTACATTCAGTTTCTGGCACTGTGAGCATAAAGAAGTTTTTAATATTTATGTACATATATCTATATGTATATACACATCTCCATATATTCTTTCATGAGTTGTTCCATAAAAGCCACTGTTTTAAGTGTCCTGTTAGAATTACCAATATAACTGGTACATAAGGCTAAATTCTGTTCAAATTCAGATTGTTCATATGTGGCAAATAAAAATTCAAAACCATGAATTTTGACGATGTCACATTCCATGACAAAATTTAAAATGTGTGGGTAAGATAATATAAGTTATCTTACTTGAGGACCCATTCCTTAAACTTACGTGCTTTGCTCCGGTGTTGCAAAATCAAAGGCTCATGCTTCATCACCAGCTCAGCATGTTAACTGTAGCCATGTCATTCAGGAAGCCAAATGTTTTCCATTTTGTTTTGATACCTTCAGCAGTTAAAGAGGAAGGCCAATCTCTATTGACTTTACAATGACTTTATAATTTTTACTTGCTATTTAAACTCATTGTAAGATAAACTCATCTTTAAAATATGCTTAGGATAAGCTTCAGGGTTTCCATTTATCATTACATAATTGAAACAATAACAACAACATAAAAAGAAGGAATGTTTGCATTGCATCTCTATATATTAGAGATCTTCCAGACCTTTTGGAGTGAGGCTGTACAATGTCCAATTCTCACTATAATTCTCCCTCACTTTCTACCAGAAACAGATCATGAATCTTAAAAACATAAGCCCACAGGGCAAACTGGCTGTTAAATCCTGGAAAGAGCTGTAGATTTCTGTAGATCTCCAGTTTACTACTTTTCTCAGCCTAAAGGATGACCAAGAAATTTCAGAAACATGAAACAAAGTGAAAAAATAGAAACAGCATTATTTCTGAGAGATCATTTTACTTAACCTATGGATACATGAATGTCTGGAAGAACGTTATATAATAAAGCTGATCAATTCCAATTTTAGAACTTCAACAGATTAAATGCTCAAGAGTTTCTTTTTATAAATACTACAATGACATCTATGAACGTAGCTTAGTTAAAACACTTCCCCCGGGTTGGATTTTTAAACCCTATTCTTTACAAAAACAAAGCGATTTGCCAGCTACAGGCTCTGAATTTTAGACAACACAAAATAGTTTTCACAAACTTTCTAACTTACTCTTACCTAAACACTGGAAAACCCCACTGAAGGCTTTTTAAACGCAACAGACATTAAAAAAAAAAAAAAAAGAAGAAAGAAAGCTTTAATTGTAGGATCTCACTGACACAAACATAAGGAAATTCTGAGTTATAGATACTTCACATTAAGCTTTTTCCACTGACACTGTAACTTTTGTCAACATTCAAAGAAAATTCAACCCTGGTCAAAGGTGACAGTTTGACAATCCTGGAAGCTGACATCTCTGTTTATTTGAAATGGTTTATACTCTCTGCCCAGGGAATTGAAGTTTTTCTCGTCCCTGACTTGATCTCTCAAATTCAAATCACTATACTTTAGGGCTGTAAATTATATCTTCAAGATTTAACTTCACAACCCACCTCCAAGGAAAAGTGCTGAAAGTAAGCATCAGATATGAAAAGGAATACATTTCTAAGCCTCATTTCTAATGACCTTTGCATAGCTCTAAACACAGTAATTCGTTCAGTTGCCTTTACCCTCCGCCCAAATTAAATTCTTGAGTCTTTCTATCTCAGAAATCACAATTAGTGGCTCTCAAAAGCTTCAGTAAAGCAAGAATAGGACCAAAAATCCCCTTAAAATAAAGTTGTAAATAAAACAAGCTGGATACTTGTGTCCTCAGTCAATATTTATGTCACGTGCCACACTGGCACAAAAGATCCTTTTGTTTGTAAACAGAGGTCAAGAAGACAGCTCAGAGCTCTTCTCCTAGGATGTATATGGTAATGCTAGTGGAAGAACACAGGACAACTTATACTTAAACATTAAGGCTCTGTTTTAATATAATTTCCACCAGGAACATATACAATTAGTTGGAAAAATACTTATCACCTTCATAAACTTTAAAAAATTCCAAATACATATTAAAATTTTTCTACTAAAATAAAAACAAGAGTCCATTTTGGAACACAAATAAAGAAACAGAAGCCTTAAAGAAGCTAGTCCTCCTGCAAAGTTGCAGTTGCCTGCACTCCTTTGCAGTGCAAGGGTTAGGAATGCAGCCGCTGAAATGGACGGGGCCGGGATCTGGATCCAGCCCGTCATGACTAACACTGTGACCTTGGACAAGTTACTTAACTTCTCTGTGGTCATTTCTTCATCTTTCAACTGAGGATAATACCCACCCCTCTGAGGATCATGAGTTCAACATGGCAAGAGCTTATAACAGTGTCTGCCTGGCACTATTAAGTGGACAGTATTAGATATTAAGTTTATTATCCTTGTAATTTTAGGCTTAGGATCATAATCTGACTTACTGTTCAATGGATTTTCTGATTACTTTTTGAAAGGCAACATAATAATGCTTACGTAGATAATCGATAGTATATCTTCCCAGATGAGCCCACGGTAACCAGTGCTAGAACCCGGAGTGGTAAATCATCACTTTTAATACAAATCATGGATGTGGCTGTTACTGATAACTTCGGCTTGATTTCCCATACGCAAAAAAATCCCCTACTGGGGAAAACAAGCAGTATTAGAAAACCCTTGGGTCTGTCCTGTTATCATTGCAGAGTCAAGCCAAATTCACTTTTACTAGCCTTATGGGCACTGAAAATATTAGTCACCAAATTAATCCCAACAAATAACTATAATTGATTGGCTCATTGATGTATTTCCCCTTGTCTTCCCCAACCTTTCTCTAACGAGTCAAAAAGGAAAGTTTTCATATTTTCTGAGAATCTCATTACTGCTCTCAAACCATACTCTATATCTTAGTATAATTAAAAAAATGAGTCAGCACAAGCACTTCCAAAAACTAGCAGTGCGTAGAATATGGAGATATTTCTCTTCACAATAGAAATCGGGGAAAATAAAGAGTTAGTCAGAGTACCAAAGGCAAGGAAAGAATAAATGGACAGTGAGTGGAGATTTTGCAAGCTAGCTTCAAAATGCTAAATAAATGTTCTTTATCAATCAATATATGTATTTTTCATCTTAACACTATTATAATACCTGGGGATTGATGTAATTATCATGAATAAACCATAAAGAGAAAATATTCAGTATATGACAAATTATAACTTCTCCTTTCTTGAATGCTGAGGGGAGGAATGAGAGGTTAAAATACTCTGTGTTAACCCCATTTGCAAATTGCATAATGTATAATAACTGTATAACGTGCTAATATACTGATCCCAAAAGAAAATTTGAATGCCAATTTAATTAGGAGTCTATTTAGTCATGTTACTTCTTAGAATAATGTTAGTTGAAGGCCCAGAAAAGGCCACTTGCTTCAATCACTGAAACAATATTAGTACATGCTCTTTTCAAGAAGGGACTTCTCAAGACTCCATTTAATTCATACTCTGACATTCATACAGACAGTAATCTACCACATGAAATTACTCAGGAGTGTCAAGGAAGAGTTATACGTCTCAGAGTGATTCCTCCAAAGTTCTACCACCATACTCTAAATGTCTCCTCATTCTTATTTAACTCCTCCATGACATTCTGGATGGCCTTCGGGTGAAGTCAGAAAAACTACCATAGACACTGCTTAATACAGGGGTCCCCAAACTACCGCCGTGGGCCGCCTGTGGCTGCCTGAGGCCATTTATCTGGCCCCTGCCGCACTTCCAGAAAGGGGCACCTCTTTCATTGGTGGTCAGTGAGAGGTTACAAAGCGTGGCATCACTCACGTACAGTACTACTTCCAGTGACGTGGGAGGCACGCCTCACGGCTCCGGAAGCGCGTCATATCACTTGTTACGACTAGCAGTGACAAATATGGAACCAGACGTTGACCATCTCATTAGCCAAAAGCAGGCCTATAGTTCCCACTGAAATACTGGTCAGTTTGTTGACTTAAATTTACTTGTTCTTTATTTTAAATATTGTATTTGTTCCCTTTTTGTTTTTTTTACTTTAAAATAAGATATGTGCAGTGTGCATAGGGATTTGTTCATAGTTTTTTTTATAGTCCGGCCCTCCAACGGTCTGAGGGACAGTGAACTGGACCCCTGTGTAAAAAGTTTGGGGACCCCTGGCTTAATACATGGAATCCTATCTTATATAAATCTAGTGCAACCCTTCTTAAAGGCTGGCATCCAAGGCTCCACATAACCTATTTCAACTCTTAGTGCTGTGCATTTTCTAGATACCTGGGAGGAAACAGATGGCAGCAGTGTTCCCCCCCCCCTTTTTGGTTAACTGCATCTCTGTTATTAATATTTCTTCCAAAGCCACTACACCCTGAAGAGAGTTGGGGAAAGATTTGGAAAGTCTTGCCTTCCCAATTGGTATTCAGGCTAAGCTCCGTAAAACTGTCAAGAAGTAGTACAACAGGTCGAAGACAAACCACGTGCCATGTGATGTTTGCTTTGTTTAAAATTACAATGTGACACTACCGAGAAGGTTAATATGTGGACCTAATTTTGAAAATACAAACAGGAAGCACCCCCACCCCAATATTACCATTTAAAAAAAAAAGAAACCAAACCTCAAAGATACCTTCCAAGGAAGTCATGGGTGTGACCAAAACTAACAAAAGTAATGAAACGTCATCTAAAACCCTGAAACCACCAAAAACAAGGGTCTCATTTAACCAACTAAAAATCTAACACCTGTAAATTACTCCTCACTTTGATTAGTGAAAATCATATAGACTTAGATATATGTAACATCTTCTCTAAACTGGCTTAGATTTTTCAATTGTAAAGAATCATCATTAATAATAATTTTAAAAATACAATGTCAATCCTTAAAATAAGGTCATGCTAATTAAGAGTGAATACAATAAAAAAAAAACCTTTTTATTACTGTGATACTCACAATTTAAATATAAAAAAAAACCTGTCTGATCAACGGAAACTAGATTGTTAAATTTGACTTTCTATTCCCAGAAATAAGCACAAAACTCTTGTGTTTCCAACATTGCAGGGGAAAAAATACTTCTGATTTTAGAACAGTTCTATTAACAAAGCTCAGATTTAAAGAAAAGCTTTTTCCTTTAAACACCACATAAAATTGGGGACAGTGACACTTTAGAGCTAACTCTTAAACATTATTTTTATTATGAAGTTCCAGAGTCACACAATTTTGATACTTTACTATGTACTAAAAGTATATATTTTTAAAGAACTCAGTAACCTGCACTTATCAGATAACTTGAATAAGTTTCAAATACTCTAAACAAATTAATTTTTAAAAGGGAGGTTTTTGCTTCCTTTTATAGGAATAATGTGGTAATGTATACTCTAGTAGAAAAGAAAAATGTGTCACTGATAATTAGAACATCCAGAAATCTGTAAGTACTTTATGAATACATACCTGTTCGTAAAGCACTAGAATAGGTAAGCTTTTTTTTGCTTCTACCTTTAAACTGCAATCAAATCTTGAGCATATAATTTACTTATTTATAACACCTTCCTTTTACGACTATCTGTATTACCTACCTATACCAAAATAAGCCAAATGAACCACCCCATGGACATTCATAAATAGAAACCTAACACACACCACAAATAATTTGAATATAACTTGAAATACACTTAATGTAACTTAAAAAGTTGACATAAATACCAAAAGAGCAATAAATGACACCTTTTACTAGTCTTGGTGTGGGTTTTGTATATAGAAACAATATTTTTTTAAATATCAATTGAGAGCAAGAAAACAAAGATGAAATGAGAAGTTGGGGTACAATAGGAAGTGCTGACCAAAATACTGATGTCGTAACACTCCAATGATAGCGCTGTTTTCCCCTTCCATCACATATATCTGAAGTACCAATTTAAGAAACACATCTACCTTAAATTTCTTAATACAGTCCATATTAATATCCTGCTGGCAAAAATGTGAATCCTAAAAAGGCAAGGACTAGTGGGAAGGTGGGATAATTTATTTAGCTGGGTATACAGCAAAGATTTTGTACAGAGTTTAGCTTCAAGTTATGCAATAACCAAACTACTGGTGATAGAAATCAACTCTTTTTTTTTTCCTGATGTTTTGTGCTTTTAAAGAAAGATCTCTTCATTCCTTCCTTTATGTCTCAACCAGGTGCTTGAAATGTTCATCTTTCAAATGCTACAGAAAACAAGTAATCTACTAGATAATACTTACCTGTCCAAAGGTGTGATACTTTTTTAATGAAACATGACAGGCGTCACAAATTGCCTATAGACATTCAATTTTTCTGAAAATCCACAGCCCCTTTCCCATTTATGCTACCAATTCTAACAGTTGTGATCATCCATGAGATGGAAATTGGTACCAAAACAAACAAAAACAACAAAGCCTTAAAATAAATCTTCAAATGGTACAATCCATTAATAATAATCAGAACCAATCCAATGTTCACAGTGTTACAAATAAAATTAGAAAAACATAAAAGGTACACTAAATATGTCCTCTTCTAAAAACTACAGCAAATGACTATAAACAATATAAACAAGTGTACAAGAACAAAAGAACCTAGTGAAAATAGGCAAAGTTCTATTATCTTAATTGAATGATAACAAAATTATTTGAGATAATATACAGTACTCAACAGCTGAAAGCTTATTATGGCCTAGGCGACTATCCAACCACTTTGGAAACCTAAGATACAAGCAGATGATAAACACCATTTCGAGACTGAAAAAAAAAAAAGACCTATGATCAGTTTAATATTTTGATGACACACTAGCCCTTTCAAAGGGCATTCCCCCCAAATATTCCAAAGACAATTTATGAAATTGTATTTAGGCGAACATCTACTTCACTGTGCTCTGGGAAGAGCAATGATCTGAGTCTTCAGACCGACATTTCAGTCCCTGAACTACTACACAACTCTGTGAATTGGGCAGGCCACCTACTCCACCTATCTGGGTCTCAGTTTCCTCATCTGTACAAAGAATGTAGCATAATCCCTGGCATCCTTTCAAACTCGAACATTCTATGACCCACCTTGAGCACTGTTTGTTTGATACAAAGCTATGACAGGATGACAGAGGACACGAAGGAAAAGCACTGGGCATGGCTCTTTGGGAAGGATTGCTATCTTTCTGCCTTTAAAATTCTTTGTGGTTTCCATTAATCTCATCTTCTTGAAAGCTGGTACTTGTTTTTCTTCTTTGCCTTTTCCATCACTGCTGGCTACAAGTGTTTGCAATCGCCTCTTGCCCCACACAAGTTCTTTCTTCTTTGATCAGCCTGACCATCTTGCCAGATTCCTTTAGCCTCAGACCAGTTTTTGTGACACACGACTCCCCTTCCTCTCCCCTTCCTCCCTCTCTATACCTACACCGACACCAGGAGCACTTTTTTACTCTTTATCCTGGGCTAGGAAAAAAAGAACACGCTGCATCCCACTACCACACACACGAGCCGGGGCCTGGCTGGTCTTAATGTGGGGTCCCGCACCCAGAGCCTTATCGAAATGTTCGTACTTGTTGCCTTGACTCCTTATAAGACACTGTTGCCTGAAGCTTCGCTAATACCCCCTACCCCTCCGGGCACCCCCGGACTCATCCCACCCCCGGGAATCGCGGGTACCTCTTTTGAAAGAAGGAAAGCAAGGCGACGGCGGGGGCTATTCGGAAATGCACCACGAAAGTGAGAGGGGCCGACAGCAGCCCCTTTGGCTCTCAGGGGTGGCCGCCGGGGTCCCCCACACCCTCCTCTTCAGACACGAGCGCACGCACCGCCTCTGCGATACACCTTCACCCGCCACGGCCTCGGCGCGATGCCCCTCGCGCGTCCCGGCCCCTCGCCTCCACCGCCCCTCACCCAGCGCGCAGCCACCCCGACCGCCACCCTGCCCGGGAGCGATGGCGGCGCGCGGCCCTGCCGGGCGTCTCGGCGGCCGGGGCGCGGGGCCCCGTCCGGGAGGGTTCCCCGGCCTCTCCCCCGGGGGCTGAGCCCAGGACTGGCCCCGCAGCTCCTACCTCGCTCGGCCCCTTGGGCGCCAGCGGGTGCCTCCACCCGCCTCTCGTTCGCCCGCTCGCTCCCTCCCTTGGCCGGGCCGACGCCCGGAGTCGCCTGCGCAGGGTCCCGCCTAGGTGACGGCTCCGGCCGCCGACTCTCCTAGCGCCCGGGCCCACGAGGGCGCGCGCGCCGCTCGCGCGCGGAGGCCGGCCACGCGCGCCGCCCGCTCCCCAGAGCGCGCCCCGCGCCGGCGCGCGCCGCTTCCTGGTTCCGCCTGGAGCCCGCTCGCGAGTCCTGCGGTCCCTCTAACCGTCTCCGCTGCCGCCGTGGAGAAACCCGATCCCCCTCTGCACACCCCGGGGGCTGCACGCTCCGAGGGGCCGGTGCCACGCGTAGCCCCTAGTAGCCAAGGTGGAGTGGCTTCCCCATTTGGCTTTCCAGTCAACTCCCACGGGCCACGAGCACATGCTGCTTGGTTTCGTGTCGACCACCACTAGAAGGGCTCTGGCCAGACTGTTGTGGTCGCGTGGATTGCCACCCCCTCCGCCTACCGCCCACTTCCCTTCCCCCGGGCTGAGGCCCGCGTTCAGGGTCCTGTCCTTCCCAGGCCGAGGTCAGAAGTCCACTGCTGGCCCATCAATAATTATCCCGCGTTTGCTCCCAGGACAGCGTTTCAGTCAGGGCTCTGGCCGCTTACCACCCAGACAGCGGAAAGCCGGGATGGACACAGCAGTTTACAATCACCCAGGCCAACTGGATCCGGCCACTGTTGCAGAGTGAATTTATGGGGACAGAGGCGTTTGAGACCATTTCACTCCCTGGGGAATCTTGCTAGCTCCCACCAGTCAGAGTTGCAGGAGGGCCTGACTGTTATCCAAAAAAGGAAGAATAAGCAGGATTACTGCTGTAGGATCCAGGGAAAAGAAGTCTCTGAGACCCTTTTCCAGGTAATGGGGAGGCGATGCTGTGTGTGAGAAGGCAGCCTGAGTCACCCCCTCTCCTCTCCACTGGATACATCTCTGGAGCTGGCCAACAGTTTCCTTGGCAACCCTCCAAGGGCCAGCACCAAAGCAAGGCATGTCACATCTCCAAAGCCCCAGCTGCAGTGGCAGAAGGAGGAAAAGGACCCCACACATACACACAGAGGTCCTTTCCCTACAGTCTGAAAATCTTCATGTCTAGGGATGACCACGATCGACAAGGCCTCAAGTTCTCCCATAATCCTCCTTTTGGCAGCTCTTCCCAGCAGCCTCCCCTTCACCTCCAGAATAATAAGACCAGCCACAAAGATCCTTGTGTCTATAGCTGATCACAAAGTCCTTCTCCCTGACCCAGGCTCCTGCTTCTATCCCACACTCAGGGCCAAAACCGGGCACAATGCTTTGCACAGAGTAGGTTGGAGGCTGGAGCAGGAGGACAGGCCTGAGCAGGAAGCTGGACGGAAGCACCAGCCCTGAGCTCTCTGGCAACCCCTCTGACAGCCACTGTCTATGATGTTTCGACACCAGGGCACACCGCATTGCTCTTTCTTGTAAGCTTTCATACCTACACGCATACTGTTCCCTCTGCCTGGAATGTCCTCCTGCCCTCTTGATGTCTGCCCTTTGGTGACACTTGCTCCAGGCAGTACGAACCTCGCCCTTCCTGTTCCCCACCACAGGTTAGTGCCTCTATTATGGCACCTCTCTTGTGTTGAAGGACAATTTGTTTACATGTTCCCCCAACGGTAGACACAGTATCCCATGCCCCCTAAAGCGTCCACCCTGTGCCCAGCCCAGAGCAGACAGACACCCAGTAAATATTTGAGGAACAAATTCTGTGCTCTAGGAATAGAAATAGAAACCAGGAGGGCTGTAGAGTAATTAAAAGCACAGACTAAAACCAGGCTCACTGTCAACTCCTTCAGCCATGTGACCTTGAGCAAGTTTTCTGCCTCAATTTCCTCACTGTAATATGGTTATAGTAATAGGACCTGTCTCGCCGCATTTTGGTAAGAAGGGAGTTAATACATAAAAAGTGCTTCCAATGCTGTAAAGCACTAGAGCGCTATTAACTATTATAATTGTTTTTAGTAACAGCTAAGATTTGTACCCCTCTTCCTAGGACTGGTCAGGGCTAGAACTCAGTCCAGCTGTCTCAGCCGCTGTGCTGCAGGTGCCCGTTTGAATGCCTTGGAGGGTGGGGCAGGGAAGGCTCTTTGTTGTCCATCTCCTGGCACATCTCTGATTGACCACTAGGTACCAAGCTAGAGCTGGCTGGCTGTGTGCACAGACACAAAGGACAGAATGTTCTGGGTCACTACCTCAGCAAAACAAGAATGTTGTCAACCTGAGACAGGAAGGAAGGTTCAATACCTACCTCTCCCTACTTGCCAGCTGAGATGAGGTGAGACCCTCTTCTGGGCCTCAGGGATATAATCTAAGTTGAGGGGACACCAGATAGGACACATGAAGAATCCTAGAAAGAAAAAAAGTGAACAGGAAGCTGAGATCCCAAAAGACCTTCAGAGAACCCACACAGAAAGGTCCCAGAGGCATACCAGCACATGCAGAGATGTCCAGAGGAGGGAGTTGATGTCATCTCCTAGCGAACCTGACCCAGAAGAGAAAGGCTTGAGGGAGAGCCTAGAACTCCGGTGGGCAGCTCTGTTCATACATCAGACTTACTCTTAACCAGGGGTTGACTCCAGCCTCTCTCCCTTGCTCTCATGGACAATTATGTGGCTGCCACAGAGAACAGGTCCCCCACTTCCCACTCTCCCCCAGCCCTGCCTAGCCACAGGGAGATCATGAAGCCATTTTCTGGAAATGTAATTGAAACCACAACCAGGATCCACTCTACCAGAGATCCACACTCACCTAGCTTCCCTCTCCAGACTGCTCTAGACCCCAGGGATCAGGTTGGCCCTGGGGGACCACTGGCCACACAGTAGCCATGGAAGGACACCTAGGAACTTCCCTTCCTCCATAGGGGCATGATTCTTCCCAACTAAATTAGAACAGGACCCTGGAGCCACAAGGAGGAGGCATCAGATACCCGAGACGGGACAACAGAGACCCTAGCTCTCCAGGGCCTCAGACTGGTGGTCTGTCACTGCCAGTGGTTCAGAAGGCACTCTGTTGGTGCCAGGGCTTATTTCTGCCAGAGTGTGGGTGGTGAAAATAGCTGAGTTTTACAGTTAGATCCAATTCCAAATCCCAGCTCTGACAACTTATCAGCTATGTGACCTTAATTAAAGTGCTTCACTCCTCTGAGGGCCTCAGTTTCCCTCACGCGTAAGTCATAGGAGCTAAAGTCTAGGATATGTTTGCAAATGCATAGAATCTTTCTGGAAATACACACAAGACCCTATGGTTGCCCCTGCAGATGGGACCTGGGGGACAGGAATGGAGAGAGACTAACTTTTCACCATATATCCTTTTAACTCTTTTGAATTTTATACCTTAGGCAGTACTACCTATTAAAACATTAGGAAAATAAACATTTTTAAAAAGAAAAATGGGCCCTGGCCGGTTGGCTCAGCGGTAGAGTGTCAGCCTGGCATGCGGGGGACCCGGGTTCAATTCCCGGCCAGGGCACATAGGAGAAGCGCCCATTTGCTTCTCCACCCTCCCCTTCCTCTCTGTCTCTCTCTTCCCCTCCCGCAGCCAAGGCTCCATTGGAGCAAAGATGGCCCTGGCGCTGGGGATGGCTCCTTGGCCTCTGCCCCAGGCGCTAGAGTGGCTCTGGTCGCAGCAGAGCAACGCCCCGGAGGGGCAGAGCATCGCCCCCTGGTGGGCAGAGCATCGCCCCCTGGTGGGCAGAGCGTAGCCCCTGGTGGGCGTGCTGGGTGGATCCCGGTCAGGCGCATGCGGGAGTCTGTCTGACTGTCTCTCCCCGTTTCCAGCTTCAGAGAAAAAAAAAAAAAAGAAAAGAAAAATGTAGAAAGGTGAGTATGAAAGTAACCAAGCATCATATGTGGCTTGCAGAAGGTACTCGAATGAACTTTTTTTTCCCCCTCTTTTGAACCTCAGCTTAACCCCAGCCAGTTTGGGCCAGAAGGGAGCAGACATGGGGTGGCATGGGGGTGGATGTGGATGATGATGTGCAGGTGACTGCAGGTCTGGCCACCTGGAGATTCTCACACGCTGCTCTCCCTCTTATCCCTGTATGCCTCACCTGTCTGGGCTCCCTTCCAGCCTGAGCCAAGGGGGTGGCTCTCTGGAAAGCACCGGCCTCCCCTCACCCCACCTCCTGGGACACGGTCACTGTGCCCTCTCTTCGCAGAGTCCTGAGGCGATCCTGCATTATCCGGAGAAGGCGGGGCTGACACAGAGGAGGCAGCAGAAAATCACCCCGGGCCACGATCTTGCTGGCTTGCCTTGCTGGCTTGCCTGAACTCAAAGTCAGCCCAGCACCAGGCAAAGATGCGGCTGCTGCCATGAGCAGAAAAGCAGGTCAGTAAGACACGAGCAGGCAGGGGACAGGGCGGCAGAGGACAGAACCTCCTGGATGCTGTGGGTCAGGATGTATGAGAGGGAAACAGAGGTCTGCACAAGGGCCAAGGGAATCTCTGAACTGTCAGGGCTTGGGGTAGCCCTGTGCTCTTTTAGAGGTCTTCATTAATCCAACAAATATTTATGAAGCCACTATTATGAACCAACCAGTGAGACACACCCCTTTAGTTAGAGCCATACAGAGGCCTGCAATACAGGGAGGCTACAGAGAAGAAAATGCCGAGCTGTACTGGCCAAGGTCTCTGAGCACCTACTATGTGCTGGGCACTGGAGTGAGTCTTCATGGCAATCCTGGGACTGGATTGGTCTTGCTGTTCTCCTTTTAAAAAGGAGCACACTCAGCTCTGAGAGGCAGACTTACATGCCCAGGGTCACACAGCAGAGCCAGGATTTGCACCAGGTCCTCAGGACTCCAGAGCCTTTGTGTTTTTCTCTATGCCACTCTGATCCTATGAAAGATAAGGAGGATGTCACCAAGGGAGGAATGGCATTCCGGGTAGGTGGAATGGAGGAGGCCAAGGCTTGCAGCGGAAAGAAGCCAGTGCATTGGGGGAACTGCGTGGCTGAAGCCCAGAGTGGTGGGGAGGTCCATGCTAGGGTGTGATCGCAGCAGCAAGTGAAGCCCAGGCCGGTAGCCAGTGAGGAGTGGATGGGACATTGGCCCATTCTTCATTTTGGCTTTATATTCCCCACTTGCTCCTGGGGCTGGGGAGCCTATTTTTGAGGCTTAGAGTAGGGAAGAGGGCAGGGAAGGTATGGGCGGGTTTATGCAGTAAGAGACCGGAGAACAATGAGAAACAAAGCCAGGGAGAAAAGAATCCCTCGTCATAACAAAGGAAAGTGGCAGCGTGGTGGGGGACGGCGGCAAAGCAGACGCACAGCCCTCTCCACACTACCCCCAGAGGGCCTGAGGTCGGAGGCTGGCCTGGTGGAACCACAAGAGCGTTCCTGTTAAGCTGAAAGGAGGAGAAACTAGCTCAGTGGGAAGAGGGGCCTGGCAGTCTTTGTGGATGAGGATGGGAACAAGGTCAGACCTAGGCCTGCTCGAGACAGCACCCGGTCTCACTGAGCCGCCAGCTCTGTACCCATGCCCACCTCTCCTCTCCCTCACCAGGCTCCAGAGCCTACCCCTGCCAAGGGTGGGCTCCTCCCTGCCCTGCTGATAGGGTGGGAACTGTACACTCAGTACGGATGCTGGAGACGACCTCCCACCCTAGCCCAGGTCCTGCCCGCCTCTCTCCCAAGGCAGGTGGTCAGGGCCGCTGGGCAGAGGACGGCAGGATCTCCCCCTCCTACCCACCCTGTCAGTCCCACACCCTTCCTCTCACTCTCTTCCCAGAAATAGAGGACAGTTGCTATGCCTCAGGCGGGATGGCCTTGTGTTCTCTAGGTGACTTCACTGTAAACTGACTTCCCTGAAGAGTGGTAGAGGAAGGGGGACAGAGGCAGGAAGGGGGAACAGGCTTCACCCAGGACCCAGCAGCTCCTTCCCCAGCCCCAAATTCACACAAAATTCCTCACCACGTGCATACACACACTCGCCCTCGGTCCTGCCCTGTCTTAATGACAAGAAGAATTGGGGCAGCAATTCTCCGGGGCAGCAGCAAGGTGAAGAGCCTCAGGGAGAGGAAGGGACATTGGTCTTAGAGGGGCAGTGCATGCCGAGGACGAGGCTGTGGTCCCCTTCTAGTCGCCTTGGGGTGGGAGCTGGAGTGGAGGTGGACAATGCCTGCAGAGACGAGGTAGGGGCGAAACTGGACGTTTAAGAGCCCAAGAGCTTCAGCTCTCCCCTCTCTGCTGGCCACAGAGATCCTTCCTGGACCATGTCCATCTTTCGTGGGAAGGCTCCTCACCTCCACGACACCTCCCCTCTGGCTCCCGCACAACAGGAACTCTCCTTGGAGAAGGGACTTGCAGCAAAGAAAACAAAGGCATCTCTGTACCGTGTCCCTCCACCCTGCAGGGATGGTTAGGTCAAGGTGACCCCTAACTGTTCTTCCCAGGGATAGAGGCATCAGCAGAGCCTTCTCTGCTAACCTGGCCTCCAAGGGCGAGGCAGAAATAGGACTTGGGACAATTCTCCCTTTCCTCCATAGACTCAGATCGACACACAGGTCATACTGCTTCATTCCACAGAGCAGGGACATGGACTGACTTGGAGATGAACGTGCCACGTGAAGTACCACAGAACAATTACGGACCAGCCCAGTCGAAGGAGACATCTTCACTCTGCAGGTGTGTGCTGGGGTTGGGAGAAGTCAAGAACGGTTGTACTGAGACCCTTCCCAGAGGGCCAGGCAACTTGGGTCCTAGGCCAGCTGTGCACTTACTGGCCAGAGAGCTGTGGACAGGTCTCTTTCCTGGACTAATTACAGGGGATGATTCTGGCCCTGTCTACCTTCAAAGCTATTGCGAAGATGAGTTGAACTAAAGAGAGAAAACATGTTTGTACACAAATGTGCCATGATTCGGTTTAGGATATGTGCATACTGTGCTAACTACAGCTTAGGCCAGGAATCATTATTATTTTAAATAAACTAGGTCAGTATTCTTTGAGGGAATGTTTTCCCGTAAGATATTTTAAATTATTTGATTTTATTTTTATCTGTAAGATTATTTTTTAATCCTTCCTCACTCCCCATGTAATGCTGCGACTTGAAATTGGGGATGAGAGGCAGTTAGGGGAGGCCATCCTGGGACCCCAGCTCAGCCCAGACCCGAGGCAGTTTCTGAATTTCCTGAACCCCACCCCCTAGGCCTCAGTTTTTCTCCTCTATAGTCTGGGCCCCTAAAACCACCAGAGTGCTTTGTGGTAAGAAATAGCAGAGACCAAACCAGAGGACTGAAAGCAAAAAGAAACCCCAAATTTGACATTTCTGGGTAGTTGTGTTATCCAGAGCCACGACCACAGTCACCCCTGGCCCCAACCCAACGCTGACACCCTTCCCTCTTTTACTCCCTTGGGTGACCTTTGCCCATCCTGGGAAAGCTCCAAAGCTCCTCCCCTTCCCACTGCATCTCTAAGGGAGAACAGAGGCACAAAGAAATGGGGAGAAACCCAGACAGAAGCAAATGGGGAATGAGACAGGACCTAGAGGGAGAGAGAATCGAAAGGGTAAGAATCACACTGCAGGAGGAGGACACATGCGATGACGGACACTGTGATTCAGAGCCTCACAGTCTAAGAGGCCAGAGGGAGAACCAGAGCTCAGCCAGCGGAACAGCTG
The DNA here is from genome assembly GCF_036850995.1 of Saccopteryx leptura. Lineage (NCBI taxonomy): Eukaryota > Metazoa > Chordata > Mammalia > Chiroptera > Emballonuridae > Saccopteryx > Saccopteryx leptura. Next base: position 344,719,881 of record NC_089504.1, on the reverse strand, counting down.
CTGCCACTGGACACAGAGTGGGGAGGGGACACGGGAGGGCTCTGAAGGTACTGGGGCGCACCCTTTTAGGCAAACCCTTCCAGTTTTGTTCACAGGCACCTCAATGTTAGCTTCTTAGGACCCAGGATTACCCACCCCCTAACCAGCCCAGCCCAACCCAGCCAGATGTTCTGTGGGTGGGGCTGCCAGCTAGAGCAGCAGGCCCCCAGAAGACCCTGGGGAGGAGGCTGGAGAGGCAGCTGTTTGGAAGTGGGCAGGCAGGGCTTCCACTCTGGAGCTGACACCCCCATATCATTTTTTTTCCAATGCCCAGATGTGGGTGCATGGCAAGGGTGGTCCTCTGCCCTCAGATGCAACTCAGAGGACTTGGAAATCCAAGGAATCTGCTCCCACCAACTGACTTACCCACCTGCTCAAACTTAGACCCTGGAGGGCCCAGGTGCCAAGTCAGACCGACTTTCCATTGTGGTAAAGGTTTAGAACTGCCCCCGACAGGGTGCGTGACATTGGCCAAGTCACTTCCCCTCTCCAGCCTCTGTCTCCCCATTTGTAAAATCACCTCTAGGGTTGTTTCCAGCTTTGACACTTAACTCTCATGGCAGGTGCTCCCCCAGCTGACAACCCATGGCACAGAGCGGGGAGGAAGGGAGGGCAGGGCCTTGTGCTCCCTCCTCCCCAGGGCTCCCCCGTGGAGCATCTAAAGAGCAAGGTTTCCTCAGTCCTCTGTGAACCCCCTTACACTTTCCTCGTCATCCTGCCAACTAAGGCTGTGGCCACACGTGGAAATGTATATGTGGGACCCAGACATTCCAGCTTCTGCAGCTTTAAACTTCGGTTTTTCTCTGAAATATAAAGAATAAAAGCAGGGAGGTAGGTAGTGAGGGGTAAGGAGGTGGGGAAATGGAGGGGGGAAGGGGGGAAGGAATGAAGAGAAAAGGGCAGGTCTATGGAGACATTAGGGAGGGATGGTGGGAGAGAAGATCCCCTCAGGACAGAAGTCTTGGCCCAGCTGGGCTGTGAGCGGGCAGCCAGCCTGGCCCCTCCCTTGGTGCTGGTAATACCAGTTGTCAGGCAGAAGGGGGCCCAGAGGAGAGGGAAGCTGGGCAAAGGGGATGGAAGGTTTCCAGTCCAGCCTTGCCCAACTCTTCAGGCCCCTTAGGGGGCTCTCAGGGAGGGGCTGTGGCCCAGGCAAGGCTCAGGGAGGGTGTTCCCTGCTCTGCTCAGACCTATAGGCTGTCGTGAACTTGTGAGGATTCAAGACAGCCCTCTCTGGATCTTTCTGAAGGTAGGACCAGCCTCAGATTCAACTGGGCTTGGGTGAGGGGAAGGGTAGGGTCATGTATGGATCATAGTTTGCCAACTAGGCCACGTGCCCATTATGTCACGCTGGGCAAGCCCCCTCCCCTCTCTGGACTTTCATTTCTTATCTGCAAAATCTCAGTGGGGGGAGAGTCCAAACATATGACTGCCAAGGTTCTTTCCTGTTTCAACTGCAGAGGGTGTGTGCACTGTGGTGGGAGTAATGGAAGGAGGGGCGCTGGGGCCCTGGTGTGAGCTGGCTTCTCTGGAATCCCCAGTCTTTCCCCTCCCTAGGGCTTTGCCTCTGAAGTCAGAAAAGTTGTGTCCCCAACCCACATAAACACACACATTTACTTTTTAAATCGAAAAATTTGAATGATGACAAATGCTAGAGCTGGAAGGCATCTCCAGCCAGTCCAACCCTTCCTTCCTCCCTTTTTACAGATGAGAAAACTGAGGCCCGGGTTTGGGATTTCCAGAGCCTGGGATTTCCCGGCCCTCCCACCCCCATTCCCCTGCCACTCCTGCGCCTCTTGCTCGCCACAGTCCGAGCCGCAGGCTCGGGCCGCCTGGGACTCCCGGGGGACCCCGCCGTCGGGGCAGTCCCCACGCCCGGCGCCGCCCAGGCTTACCGCGCGGGGCCCGGGCCGCGGCCGCCGCTGCGCACTCTCCGGGGAGCTAGCGACCGAGGGCGGAGGCGGGGAGGGAGCGACAGAGTCTGGGAGGGGTGTTGGCGAGAGCTCGCGCGCTGTGTATGGTCTATCGGAGGCAGCTGACCTTTGAGGAGGAAATCGCTGCTCTCTGCTCCTTCCTGTAGTAACAGCCGCCGCCGCAGCCGCCAGGAGCCCGGGCCGGGAGCGAGAGCCGCGGGCGCAGAGCCGGCCCCGCCGCCGGACCGCTCGGTGCCACCAGGTGGGTGGCCAGGCAGCGCGTCGCGGGCGGCGCGCGCAGAGGGGACATTGGACCCCTGTTCCGATCCCGTGCCTCGGAACCCGAAGCCCGACGGCCGGGAAGGGTGCAGGGAATGGTCCCCGCGACCGAGCGGGAGTTTAGGCGCAGCGCGGACGGGGGACGAGGGACGCGGATCCAGGGAAGGCGCCGCGGGTGGGCGTCGACCTCGCCCGCAGTGGGCAGGGGGCGCTGTCGGGCTGGTCTCCTAGTGGGAGACCATGGGGCACAGCTGCTCGGGCACCGCCGAAGAACCGGAGCGTCTGTCTCCCCAACCCTCTCTTAGCAACCCTAGCCACGTGCCCGCAGGGACCCAGCCGTCCAGCGGACGCCGTCGGTGGCGTAACTTTGGGCTGGAATATCCCCCCTTCCCAGAAATTGGTACTCAGGGTTCGAGGTAGGGTAGGGGGATTCTTGCAACCCTCCCCAGAGAGCTTTGGGCCTCTGCCGTCAAGTTTCTCTTTCAGTTTTTAGCTGTCCCCCCTCTGGGGAAGCACCGGTGGGGCGAGGGGAGAGGAAGAGGAGGAGGGCACCTGACTTTCGAGAGCCCCTCCCCAAGCCTCAGCGGGTTCCTTGTTGGAGGGCAGGGCGCCCTTCCCCTCCTCACCATCTTTCTTCCCGCACAGGAAAGCGTGTCTGTGGGAGGGGAGGGGCCTGGCCTGACCGCGGTCCAGGCCTAGGTGGGCATGGCAGGGCCAGGGACAGGCCCAGCCCTCGCCTCCGCTGAGGAGCTGCCTCCTCAGCCCTCTCCTCACCCTAGGTGAACGGATATGGCGGGCTGGATCCAGGCCCAGCAGCTGCAAGGAGATGCGCTGCGTCAGATGCAGGTGCTGTATGGACAGCACTTCCCCATCGAGGTCCGGCACTACTTAGCGCAGTGGATCGAGAGCCAGCCTTGGTAGGTGGCCCTGGCCTGTCTTCCTATGCCTGCCATCCAGGCCCCTTGGCCTTTTGGTCTCCTGTTTGTGGTCTGGTGTGATTCTGGTATTTTCTGCGAGGAAAGGGCTGTGCTCCTGAGAAAAGAGAACAGGGAAGTGGGAGCCTGGGAAGGGAGAGGGTCTGTTTCTAAACTCTGATACCTGTGGAGCTGCCCAGAACAAGTCTTGAGGGCTGTGGAGTACCCTTAGGAGTCTGGGATTTCTGCGTCCCTCTTGGTGCCTGACTTTCTTGCCAAGGGCACATCACAGGAGGCTTTTCTCCCCTTTCCTACCCCAAGGGATGCCATTGATCTAGAAAATCCCCAGGACCAAGCCCAGGCCACTCAGCTCCTGGAGGGCCTGGTGCAGGAGCTGCAGAAGAAGGCGGAGCACCAAGTGGGGGAAGATGGGTTCTTGCTGAAGATCAAGCTGGGGCACTATGCCACGCAGCTCCAGGTGGGTGTGAACCTGGGTCATCTGCAGGGAAGCAGTGTCCGCCTTCTTTTTCCAGCATCAGAACCTCTGGGTTTTTCCTGGCCTGGTCACTGACTCACAGCGTGACCCTGAACTTATCGGCAACTTTTCTGTGTTCCAATTTCCCCCACCCCCTCTTTCTACATCAGACCTGTTGGATTTCTTTTGCATATTACAAAGTGAGAGGTGGAATGTGTTTGTCCCCAAGAGAAGGGGGATGGGTGAAATGGCATTCTAGACAGAGCAAGCAGAAGGGATAGAATCAAGATTCCTTTTTTAAAAAATTTTATTGATTGATTTTAGAGAGGAAGAAAGTAGACAGAAAAAGAGAGAGAAACATCAATTTGTTGTTCCACTTATTTATGCATTCACTGGTTGTGTCTTGTATGTGCCCTGACCGGGGATCAAACCTCAACTGTGGCATAACAGGAGTATGCTCTGACCAAGTGAACCACCTGGTCAGGGCTTCAAGATTCCTTTATTGGAGAAAGGAAGACTGACAGATTCTAGAAATGAGAGAATGAGGCAACCAGACATCCCTCTTGGGGCTCTTAAAGTGGTGCAGGAGAGGAGCAGAGTTGCCCTGCAGGCAAGAACTGGATAAAAGAGCCTTGAATTAGAGTTTAGATATAAGATGTAGCTTCTCCTTCCCTTAGGGTTGGAGGGGTGGATCATAGGGGAGAGAGGAAGTTTTTGTGGAAGCAGGAAAGGGGTGTGGGTGGTAATCATAGTCAAGCATGTATTGGAACTCACTAGTATTTCTTACAGAATTATTCTTAAATATAAGCAGCAGGGTGCTAGAGAAATAAAAAATCCATCCCAGAAGAGGGAGGAAGCAAGAGAAACCTGAGGTGAAGAGGGAAGCAAAATAGGAACCCAGAGCTGACCATGTCGGAAAGTACCTTGACTTGTTTGTGGATAAGAATTTAACCTCTCTGAGTATCAGTTTTCTCATCTTTGAAATGGGGATAATCGTTTCTGCTATATCATAAGGTTTCTATGATGTGAAAGTCTTAGGCGATAGTTGAGTAGAAAGGCTTTGTACATTGTGAGTTTCAGTGCACTGTAAACTAAATGAAGATATAGGAGAGGAAATCAAATCAGGCATCCGGTGACAGTTCCTGAGGCTTCCCAGGGAAAGCTGAGGCAAGGGCTGGAGGAGAGGAAGGTGTGGGCGTGGCACTGAGGCAGGCATGGTGGGTCAGAGGATGGCCACTGGCAGCTGCTCTTGGATTCTTTCAGAACACATATGACCGCTACCCCATGGAGCTGGTCCGCTGCATCCGGCACATTCTGTACAATGAAAAGAGGCTGGTCCGAGAAGCCAACAATGTAAGTGTCCCATGGGTATGGAGAGAGGAGTTGGGAAGTCCTTTCTCTCCAGACACACTGTGATTTATAAATACTAGCATGAGAGCACTGGAGAAATAAGAGACACGAGCAAGTATGAGAGGCAATATGATAGAGTAACCCACTGGCTTCAGTCCCTGGCTCTACCACTTATTAGCTGTGCAACTCAAGCAAGTTACTTAACTTCTCTGAGTCTGTATTTCTTCAGGTAGGGGTAGTAACAGTACCTACCATGAAGGATTATTGTGAGGATTACTGTATTTCCTCATATATAAGATGCACATTTTCCCGAAAAATCTGGGGTCTAACAACTGGGTACATCTTATACAGTGGTTGTAGATTTTTTTTACTTGCAATTCCTGCTTTTCCGCTCATTGTTGAAAACAGTGATTCTTCATGAGACACAGATGAGGACAAGCTAATGGATGGGGGAGTTTTGACAGTGATGAGGAGTTGTATGAATTTTATGATGAATATAACTTGAGTTCAATAACTTTATGTAATAATTTTTTTTCAAATTTTGGGCCTCTAAATTAAGGTGTGTTTTATACAAGGGATAGTATTATACATGGAAATATAGTAAATAAGATACTATGTGGGCCACAGATAGACGAACAGATCAGTGAAACAGAAGGGGAAGATGAAAACACACACACACACACACACACACACACACACACACACACACACACCTGGAAACTCAATCTGTCAGAGATGGTGTTACAAATCACCAGGGAAGCCTGACCAGGTGGTGGAGCAGTGGATAGAGTGTCAGACTGAGACACAGAGGACCGAGGTTCGAAACCCTGAGGTCGCTGGCTTAAGCACGGGCTCACCAGCTTGAGTGCAGGGTCACTCACTTGCTTGAGCGTGGGATCATAGACATGACCCCATGGTCGCTGGCTTGAGCCCAAAGATTGCTAGCTTGAAGCCCAAGGTCACTGGCTTGAGCAAGGGTGTCTCGCTCTATTGTAGCCCCCCAGTCAAAGCACATATGAGAAAGCAGTCAATGAACAAGTAAGGTGCCACAACAAAGAATTGATGCTTTTCATCTCTCTCCCTTCCTGCCTGTCTGTCCCTATCTTTCTGTCTCTCTCTCTGTCTCTGTCATAAAAAAAAAAAATTGTTATTCAATAAATGGGGCTGGGGCCAAATAAGAAGTATTCTCTGGTGAAGTCTGTGAGAAGAAAATGGAGCCAAAGTCTGTGTCAGAACTAACACAGGCAAGCTCAGAGAAGTGAGGCCCAGAGTGGCAGAACAGGGACTCATCCCTCAAGTCCTGGAATCATAAAGGAATTGAACATCTGCTTGGACAGTGGTACAAATCTTATATATACTACTTTCAGTAACGCAAAATAAATTTCATAAAATGATATCACACAGGTAAAGACCACAGAATAGTGCCAGGAGCACAGGTCAGATTTATTGTTGTTGCGAGCACTGATATCAGGAATTGGGCAGTTCATTCAGTAAACCTTTATTGAGGTCCTGTGGTGTGTCTGAACCTGGGCTAGGACTGGAGAAATAGATACAGACCTTCCTGCCAGCCTCAGGAAGATTTGGTGCCAGAATGTTTCAGAGTGATGGAACAAGTGCAAAGGTACTGAGGCAGGAATGTGCTGTGTGTTCAAGGAACAGAAAGTAGGAATTCAGCTGATGATAGATTCTCTTATGGCGAGCTGAGTGCTAAGGGGGCATATATGGGAGAAGTGCCCCGCTCAGACTGGGCGGGCTGGCCGAGGGTGTGTCCTGGGGAAGGAGAGGTCTTAACTACAGTAGGGAAAGCAGGAAGGAGGAGTTTTTAGTCAAAAGTAGCGCCTGACCAGGCAGTGGCGCAGTGGATAGAGCATTGGACTGGGATGCTGAGGACCCAGGTTCGAGACCCTGAGGTCGCCAGCTTGAGCGTGGGCTCATCTGGTTTGAGCAAAAGCTCACCAGCTCAGAACCAAGGTTGCTGGCTTGAGCAAGGGGTTACTCAGTCTGCTGAAGGCCCGCAGTCAAGGCACATATGAGAAAGCAATCAATGAACAGCTAAGGTGTCGCAATGCACAACGGAAAACTAATGATTGATACTTCATCTCTCCGTTCCTGTCTGTCTGTCCCTGCCTATCCCTCTCTCTGACTCTCTCTCTGTCTCTGTAAAAAAAAAAAAAAAAAAAAAAAAAGTAGCAACAGTGTATGTGAAAGCAGGAAAGCATCTTATCACATTTGAAGACTGGCAAGTAGTCAGTGCAGCTGGGGAGCAAGGGGCCAAGTGAGGAGCCCCAACAGGTAAAGCCAGAGAGGAAACAGAAGTCAGGCCACAAAGGGTCTTCCAGGACAACCCTTGTGTCCCTTGAATTGTTGCAATCACAGAGCTATCTATAAAAGTACAAATGAATTTGGCTCCAATTAAGAAATACTTGTCCAGCCTGACCTGTGGTGGTGCAGTGGATAAAGCGTTGACCTGGAACGCTGAGGTCACTATTCAAAACCCTGGGCTTGCCCTGGCCAGTTGGCTCAGCGGTAGAGCGTCGGCCTAGTGTGCGGAGGACCCGGGTTCGATTCCCGGCCAGGGCACACAGGAGAAGCGCCCATTTGCTTCTCCACCCCTCCGCCGCGCTTTCTTCTCTCTCTCTTCCCCTCCCGCAGCCAAGGCTCTATTGGAGCAAAGATGGCCCGGGCGCTGGGGATGGCTCTGTGGCCTCTGCCTCAGGCGCTAGAGTGGCTCTGGTCGCAACATGGCGACGCCCAGGATGGGCAGAGCATTGCCCCCTGGTGGGCAGAGCGGCCCCCCATGGGGGGCGTGCCGGGTGGATCCTGGTCGGGTGCATGTGGGAGTCTGTCTGACTGTCTCTCCCTGTTTCCAGCTTCAGAAAAATGCAAAAAACCCCACAAAAAAACAAAAAACAAAAAACAAACAAACAAAAAAACAAAACCTGGGCTTGCCTGGTCAAGGCACATATGGGAGTTGATGCCTCTTGCTCCTCCTCCTTTTTCTCTCTCACTCTCACTCTCTCCTCTCTAAAATGAATGAATAAATAAAAATTAAAAAAAAAAAAGAAATACTTGTCCATGGTGTAGGTGTTGATGTGGCTGGGGGTGGAGGGTGGGAATCGTTCCTTTCCCCAGCCATTAAGCTGCTCCTGGACACCTCTGATATTCAAGGCCTTGGGGATTTTCACAGGACAGACAAGGTCCTCTCACTTAGAAGGCTCACATCTTAGTACAGGGAGGCAGACAAGAGAGAAATAAACCCAAGAACTACATAGATACTCTCCGACAAGAGTAGTGCTGTTTGAAATTCACCCTTCAGAGAAGGCCACTCTGAAAAGATGCGAGTTAAAGTGCCAGCCTCAGGAAGATTTGGTGCCAGAATGTTCCAGAGTGATGGAACAAGTGCAAAGGTACTGAGGCAGGAATGTGCTGTGTGTTCAAGGAACAGAAAGTAGCTGGTGTGCTGGGCAGCAGTGGAGCTGGGGGTGGGAAGAGGCAGAGACTATCAGCTGGGGCAATGGAAGCTATGGGAAGGAGTTTGGAATTTATTCTAAGAACATTTTATTGGAAAGGCCCTGAAGACTTGGTTGAGATCAGACCAGGTCACTTTATTTTTTTATTTTTTTTACAGAGAGAGAGAAAGTCAGCGAGAGGGATAGACAGGGACAGACAGACAGGAATGGAGAGATGAGAAGCATCAATCATTAGTTTTTCGTTGCGTGTTGCAACACCTTAGTTGTTCATTGATTGCTTTCTCATACGTGCCTTGACCACGGGCCTTCAGCAGACCGAGTAACCCCTTGCTCGAGCCAGCGACCTTGGGTCCAAACTGGTGAGCTTTTGCTCAAACCAGATGAGCCCGCGCTCAAGCTGGCGACCTCGGGGTCTGGAACCTGGGTCTTCCGCATCCCAGTCCGACGCTCTATCCACTGCGCCACCGCCTGGTCGGGCCAGACCAGGTCACTTTAAAGTCTGGATCTGCATAGCCCTTGTCGACGCCTCCCCTATAACTTCACTTTGGGGTCTAAGACACCGCCTGTGAGAGGTTCACCTCAGTCCCTCGTCCCTCAGTCACAGAAGGCCTTGAGTGAGAACAAAGACCATGTGACTTCACCTAGCCTTGCTCCCCAATTCTGACAAATGACTCTCCTTCTAACTCAAATTGCCTTTTCTTCTTACTCAAGGTTTGGAGTTTGGGGTCTGTAGTATTGGTGTTTCCCCTAGGCCTGAGGTTTCCTCCCATCCTCACTGCCCAGCTCACTGCTGCTTATACCTCTGATCTGCCTCCAGGGGACCTCTCCTGCTGGGATCCTGGTTGACGCCATGTCCCAGAAACACCTTCAGATCAACCAGACATTTGAGGAGCTGCGACTGGTCACGCAGGACACCGAGAATGAACTGAAGAAGCTGCAGCAGACTCAGGAGTATTTCATCATCCAGTACCAAGAGAGCCTGAGGATCCAGGGTGAGGCTGCTGCAGTGCGGGTGGCATGTGTTGTGAGGATAGGAGTGAGGACCACTTTGTGAGCTCCGGCACGGTTGGGGCTAGGCTGGTGTCTCTCTCCAGGGAACCTTCCCCAGAGCCTGGGAGGAGTGATGGCTCTGTGTAAGAGAGCCCCTGCTGTGGGCCAGGCTCCAGGCTAAGCCCTTTGCATGCATGATTCAGTTCAACCTTTACAAGTCCCAAGATGTAGGTAGTTGTATTATCCCTATTTTGCAGATGGTAAAACAGGCTCAAAGAGAACAAGTAAGTTGGCCTGGGTTGCTTATAAGTTGCAGAGATGTGTCATAAAATTCCTGTATTTTATTAACTAATATTTATGCCAATACTTACCATGACAAGAGTATGGGGGGGGGGGACTCAAGAGAATTAACCCCAGGTACAATTTGAGGGTGATTCTGGAAATATGACCCGTCTTCCTCCCATGCCAGACTGACCCCAGAGCTGTGTCACCCATCCCAGTGACAACAGCAAATGTCAGCTGCCTTTTCCTTTGCACTTTTTTTTTTCTGGCTTCTTCAGGTAGAACCTTCAGTCATTGATTTTAGATCTTTCTTCTTCCCTAATATGTATATATATTCAGAGCCATGAATTTCCTGTGAAGCAATGTTTCAGCTGTGTCTCATGATTTTGGACTTGCTGTGTATCATCATCATCATCATTCAGTTTAAAGCCTTTTCAAATTTCTCTTCTGATTCTTTTACCGAGGCACTTAGGGTTCTATTCTTAATTTCCAAATATTATATTTGGTTTCTTCTAGATGTCATATCATTATTGATTTCATTTTCATTTCATTATTGACTTCTGTTGTCAGAGAATATAATCTGTAGGATCTCAATTCTTTTAAATTTATTGAGACTTGTTTTGTATCCCAGCATATGCTCAATCGTGATGGATGTATCTGGTGGACTTGAAAAGGATGTATTTTCTACCGTATTTCATTAAAAGCAGCAGCAATAAATTCAATAATGTTAACAAATATAACAATACTTATTTTAAATATATAACTAATATATTTAAATGTGTGTTATAATATAATACTTATACAATAGTCTATATATTATGCATGCTATATTTTATATTTTTATTATATAAAACAGTATAAATACATATATTTAAGTATATATGAAATAAGTATATATTTATGATGTTAACATCCTAAAGTTTTACCAAACAAGGTAAAAACAAAAAACTAACAACATCTATATTTTCCAAACCAAAGTGTAATGAGTATAATGGCATTGCTTTACAGTTTTACCAATCTTTTTAATGTGAATAGGAGATAGCTGGGTCTTGCTTTAAACCTGTTGTAACCTCACATATCTTGCAGTCTCTACAATATTCCAGTGTATAATTTCAAGAGGTTAAAAGAGAAAAAGGCAAAGTCTTATGACTTTGGAAAACAGTTTTGGCTTTGTGGACCTTACAGAAGGGTCTTGGGAACCCTACAGGCCTCTCTGGCCCACGCTTAGGGAACCACGGATCTGTCTTTATTTTTTTGCCTAACTCTTCTATCAGATGCTGAAAGAGAGGTATTAGAATCTCCTATTCTATTGTAGAATTGTGTACTTCTCCAGTTATTTCTGTAAATATTTCTTTTATGTATTTTGAAACTTTGTAGATTCATATATATTTATGGTAATTGTCTTTCTGATTGGTTACTAATTATGAAATATCTTTCTTGATCTCTGGTAATAATGTTTGTCTTGAAGTCTACTTTATTAGATGTGACTGTAACTTTTCCAGCCTTCCTTTCCTATATTGATTGGCACAGCACATCTTTACCTATGCTTTTTTAAATTTAAAATGTAGACAGCATATAGTTGTCTTGCTTTTGCATTTATTCTGATAATCTTTGCCTTTTTTTTTTTTTTGTATTTTTCCAAAGTTAGAAGCAGGGAGGCAGTCAGACTCCCACATGCGCCTGACTGGGATCCACCCAGCATGCCCACCAGGGGGCGATGCTCTGCCCATCTGGGGCGTTGCTCTGTTGCAACCAGAGCCATTCTAGCGCCTGAAGCAGAGGCCACAGAGCCATCCTCAGCGCCCGGGCCAACTTTGCTCCAATGGAGCCTTGGCTGCGGGAGGGGAAGAGAGAAACAGAGAGGAAGGAGAGGGGGAAGGGTGGAGAAGCAGATGGGCACTTCTACTGTGTGCCCTGACCGGAAATCAAACCTGGGACTTCCACACACGAGGCCCACACTCTACCACTGAGCCAGCTGACCACGGCTAATCTTTGCTTTTAATTAAAGTGTTTAGTACTTAACATTTAATATAATATTTTTTAAATTAAAAACATATTTTCATTGAATTGAGAGAGAGAATGAGAAGCATCAACTCGTTCCACTTAGTTGTTGCACTTACTTGTGCACTTGTTGATTGCCTCTTGTATGTGCCCTATCTGGGGATAGAACCCCCGACCTTGGCATGCTGGTCTGATGCTCTACCCAGTAAGCCACCTGGCCAGGGATTGATTGAAGTTTCCACTTTAGTATTTATTTTCAGTTTTGTCCCTTATCAGTGTTTGTTTCTCTTTTTTTTTTTTTTTTTTTTCCTTAAGCTGGAAACAGGGAGAGACAGTCAGACAGACTCCCGCATGCGCCCGACCGGGATCCACCTGGCACGCCCACCATGGGGCGATGCTCTGCCCACCAGGGGGCGGTGCTCTGCCCATCCTGGGCGTCGCCATGTTGCGACCAGAGCCACTCTAGCGCCTGAGGCAGAGGCCACAGAGCCATCCCCAGCGCCCGGGCCATCTTTGCTCCAATGGAGCCTTGGCTGCGGGAGGGGAAGAGAGAGACAGAGAGGAAAGCGCGGCGGAGGGGTGGAGAAGCAAATGGGCGCTTCTCCTGTGTGCCCTGGCCAGGAATCGAACCAGGGTCCTCCGCACGCTAGGCCGACGCTCTACCGCTGAGCCAACCGGCTAGGGCCACTCTTTTTTTTTTTTTTTTTTTTTTTTTTCCTTAAGCTGGAAACAGGGAGAGACAGTCAGACAGACTCCCGCATGCGCCCGACCGGGATCCACCCGGCACGCCCACCATGGGGCGACGCTCTGCCCACCAGGGGGCGATGCTCTGCCCATCCTGGGCATCGCCATGTTGCGACCAGAGCCACTCTAGCGCCTGAGGCAGAGGCCACAGAGCCATCCCCAGCGCCCGGGCCATCTTTGCTCCAATGGAGCCTTGGCTGCGGGAGGGGAAGAGAGAGACAGAGAGGAAAGCGCGGTGGAGGGGTGGAGAAGCAAATGGGCGCTTCTCCTGTGTGCCCTGGCCGGGAATCGAACCCGGGTCCTCCGCACGCTAGGCCGACGCTCTACCGCTGAGCCAACCGGCCAGGGCGCTCTCTTCTTTTTATTATTTAATTTTTTTAGGGTTCTCTTTTAATTTACCTGTTTCAGCTTTCCTCCTAACCCTGCTCTGTCACTGTTTTTCTGTACCCTCAGGCCAGCACATAGCCCGAATCACAATAGGTGTTGAGTAAGTGTTGGTGGGATGAGTCTATCATGTCTTTGACTCATCTGACTCCATCCCACATTAACCCAGAGAGGATGTCCCACTTTGTAGATTAAGGAACAGGAGATTCAGGCTATTAGTTCTCTACCCAAGGCCTTGAACTAGTTGACCGTATTTATGAGCCTGTTCTTGGATTTTCTGTTTCCTAATTATGGGTTAGAGTGTGGATTCTTGTTTGGGTTTGTACCAATCATGCAACATCAGTTTAGTTTCATTTATCAAGGTCGCTGTTAGAAACACAGACTATTGATCTGGTTGAGCAAGGGAAGCCTCAGCTCCCCCGGTGGAGCAGACAGTTGCCCCACCTCTCCTGGTGTCCTTCCTAGAAATTTCTGTAAATTCCCAGAAGAAACCTAACTGGGTCATTTGCATAGGAGGCTGGACTCAGGGGGGGGAACACCACCACGTCCCTGTGGGTGGCAGGATTCCTGAGGTGGCCATCCAGACTCCTCTGCTGTGTTCCCTGCTGGGCAGTGCTCTTCCTGCTTGGGCCCCGGCAGTGATTGGAGCCATATTACTGGATTCTCTTCTTGTTCTGGGCTCTTCCTGACTGTCTAGAGTTGCTTTGGTCTGTCCCAGCATGTGTGACCATGCGGCAGGACCTAGTTCGGTGAGACATGGCCCTCAAGGCCTGCCAGGAACTTGACCAAGATATTCATATCTTCTTGACTCAGCCCAAGTAAGGACACTGGATGTTCAAAATGGCTATTGGGAGGGTGCAAGTATCCCAGAGTTTAGGATAGCGATTCCCTTCGGCGTGGGGAGATGGGTTAGCAGGCTGCGGAAGGCACACAGGTGTCTCTGTGGAAATGGTTGATTTCTTTTTTCTTTTTTTTTTTTTTTTTACAGGGACAGAGAGTCAGACAGAGGGATAAATAGGGACAGACAGACAGAGACAGGAACAGAGAGAGAGATGAGAAGCATCAATCATCAGTTTTTTGTTGTGACACCTTAGTTGTTCATTGATTGCTTTCTCATATGTGCCTTGACCACGGGCCTTCAGCAGACCGAGTAACCCCTTGCTCGAGCCAGCGACCTTGGGCTCAAGCTGGTGAGCTTTTGCTCAAACCAGATGAACCCGCGCTCAAGCTGGCGACCTCGGGGTCTTGAACCTGGGTCTTCCGCATTCCTGTCTGATGCTCTATCCACTGTACCACCACCTGGTCAAGCAAAAATGTTGATTTCTTAAGCTGGTTATGAATTCACAGGTGTTCCTTGTGTCATTCTTTCTGTCTTCCCTATGTCTTAAGTATCTCATAAGTGATTTTTTTAAAAAGGAAATTAGACCTCACTGACCCCATTCCTGCCATTGGTGACCTTCCCAAGGCTCGTGTGAAGAGCGCCGCCTCCTCTCCCGACAGAATCCTGCTGCTTTTGTGTGGGCAGTGGTCTCTCTCTCTCTCTCTCTCTCTCTTCTGCTCTTCTTTTCTCTTTCTTCTCTGTCTTCTCTCATTTCTCTTCCTGTTGGTCAGCTGAGCGCACAGTGACCCAACCTGGACAAACTTGTTCGGCACCTTCCAGCAGGTGGAGAAACTCCTTCCCGGGAGAGGCTTGCGCTCTGGGAGGCGGACAGAGCCGTGGAGCGGGGCTTCCCTGATGAGGCCGCGTGGGCGCTTGGGGCTCAGAGCTGCTTGTCCCCTCTCCTGTCCTCTACCCACTCGCCAACAAGGACTAAGTCTCGCCGGAGCTGACACATGCCAGGCAGCCTCTTGAGCATTTTCTGTGTTCTCACTTTTCATCCCCACGGCAGCCTTGAGGCAGGGACCAGTGTTCCCGTGTTTCCCACGGGAGACGGCAGCACAGGAGAGTGCAGTGATTTCCCGAGTCCACCCAGCTGGGCAGCGGCCAGGGCCGACTTCCTACTAGGCAGTGTGGCTCCAAGCTGGACCCCAGTGTAGCATGAAGAAGGCTGGGCCCCCAGCTGTGTGGGCCGTGGGCGAGGGTGGCAGGAGCCTCCTCAGCTGTCCCCACAGCCTCTGTGTCCCCAGTCTCTAGAGGGGACTGAGAGTCGGGGGGCCAGGGAGTGGAGCCTGCTCATCCCTGGTGCCCTTGGCTGCCGGAGCCCTGACTTGCCATTGGTCAGAGTGTCACCTTGAGGGCGTTGTCTGCAGAAGGGCTGAGTGTGGTTCCTGTGGGTTCGCTGCTGGACGCTGGGAGGTGATGGTCATGGGTGTCGTGTCCCTCCTCTAGCTCAGTTTGCCCAGCTGGCCCAGCTGAACCCCCAGGAGCGTCTGAGCCGGGAGACAGCCCTGCAGCAGAAGCAGGTGTCCCTGGAGGCCTGGCTGCAGCGCGAGGCCCAGACGCTGCAGCAATACCGTGTGGTGAGTGGGGTCTGCGTCCCTTTTGTTGGGCTTGGGGGACTTGGGGGTCCACGTCCTGAGCTGTCGGGGACCCGAGAGAGGGGTAGAGCCAGGAAGGGAGAGGACCCAGGGAGCAGGAGGCCTGTGGGGCGTGTGAGGCAGAGCAGGTCGGGGAGAGGGCAGCCCTGCCTCCTGAGCGAGGCCCTGTGTTCTCTGGGAGCCCAGAGTGCCTGCCCCTCCCTCCATCAGGAGCTGGCCGAGAAGCACCAGAAGACCCTGCAGCTGCTGCGGAAGCAGCAGACCATCATTCTGGATGACGAGCTGATCCAGTGGAAGCGGCAGCAGCAGCTGGCGGGAAACGGAGGGCCCCCTGAGGGCAGCCTGGACGTGCTGCAGTCCTGGTAATGGGTGTGGGGCGGGCAGGGGCCGGCAGGGAGGGCGGGGCAGGGGTTCACGGAGCTGCTGCCAGCTGCTCATCCTGCTCCCATTTCCCTACGCGGCTGGCTCCTCTGTCTGTGACAGGTCTTATTTCACCTGTGGTTCTGGTTCTGACACAGACTTCGGTGCCCCCAGCCCTGCCCCCTCCCCGGAAAAGGACTCATGTGTTGGGGAGGGGGCAGGGCCGGCTGTGCAGAGGGATGCTCGGATTGGTTAGGTCCAAATCAGGTCTCGCCTCCTGCGTGTCTCTGTTTCTGGAAGGCGGGGCAGCTCTGCCCTGCTCAGTGGACAGGAGTGGTGGCTCAGGCGGAAAGCCTTCCCGGTGAGCGTGGAGCGGGCCTTCGGGGCTCTCCCCAGCCTGGGAGCCTTTTCACCTCTGCCCTGGGGGCTGAGGTAAAGCCGGTTTCCTTCCCTTTGGCCTTGGGGCTCGTGCGCAGGTGTGAGAAGTTGGCCGAGATCATCTGGCAGAACCGGCAGCAGATCCGCAGGGCTGAGCACCTGTGCCAGCAGCTGCCCATCCACGGCCCGGTGGAGGAGATGCTGGCTGAGGTCAACGCCACCATCACAGACATCATCTCAGCCCTGGTGACCAGGTGACTGCTGCCTGTCGGCCACGCCCGGCCCCGCTTGGGGTTGGCCTGGGAGAGGCAGGGTGTGCTTTGCAGATGGGTGGCTCTCCCTTGAATCCTTGTCTGTCTCTGCCTCATGCCCCGTCCCCTCTGTCCCCAGTTGCTATGGCTGCTTGGTGTTGACCTTCCCCAGCTTCCTGTGAACACTGCGTGGGCTGCTGCCGAGTTCATATCACTGCCGCCCCTCCCCCTACTCTCCCCAATTCCCAGTGGATTCCCTGGGACCAGGGTCTCTGCCACGTGCTCTTCCTTTGCCTGCTGAGCCCTGTGTGAGGCATCCTCCCCACATGGAGGGGCCAGAGCCCTGTCCCCTGAGGCAGCATCGTGTCGCTTGTGTCCCCACAGCACATTCATCATTGAGAAGCAGCCCCCGCAGGTCCTGAAGACCCAGACCAAGTTTGCGGCCACCGTGCGCCTGCTGGTGGGTGGGAAGCTGAACGTGCACATGAACCCCCCCCAGGTGAAGGCCACCATCATCAGTGAGCAGCAGGCCAAGTCACTGCTCAAGAACGAGAACCCCCGCAAGTACGTGTGTCCTTCCTCATGTCTGCCCCTCTCCCAGATCAGTCTGGGGGCTGCCTCTGTCCTACCCGTGGAGTTCTTGTGATGCAACAGCGTGGCCTCCCTCCCTGTAGTCCTTTGTCCTGGCCTTGCAGACGTGGTCCAGTGTCTCTCCAGTCTGTTCTTCCTGTCCTCGCGTACGCTTCACTCCTCCCGAGTCGAGGTCTCCCCCAGTCCCTCCTGTGCACTCTGGGTGTTCTAGGATCTGTGCTAAGTACTGGGAAACAGTGTCATCTAAACAGAACTTGGCTGTGTCCTCACACAATCTCTTGACTAGCAGAACAGGCAGCAGACATGGGAAATGATGAATGCGCGATGAAGGAGACTTGTAGGGCACTGTGGAAGGGGGTCACGGTGTGGGTGGGGCACAATGACACTCAGTTTCAGGCTGCAGGATGAATGGGAGGTAGCTGGTGAAAAGGACGGAAAGGGAAGGCTTCTGGGCAGCGGGAACATGGGCCTTGCGCTAAAGGTGTGTGTGTGGATAGAGAACCCAGGGCTCAGTTCTAGGGTCAGGGCAGGCCACCCACAAAGGGTGAATGAATGAAGGAAGGAGTGACTGTGTGAGTGGGGGACTTTGTCATGTGTGCTGAGTGCCTATCATGTGACCCAGGGATCCAATGATAAAGCAGGCAAGAAATCTCCCTTTCTTAGATCTTACATTTTGCCCAGGAAGGGAGACAGTCATATACTTTTGAAAATAAGACAGTTTCAAAGAGTGATAAACCGTAGAAAGCAATGAAAACAGATTGGTATCACAGCATCTGGATAGGATGTTTCAATATTACATGGACGATTGAGGAAGGCCTTTTCTCAGAAGATATTTGAGTGTTTGGGGCAACAGAAAGAGCAAGTGCAAAAGTCCTGAGGTTGTCACCAAGTTTGTATGTTCGGCAAACAGAGCAACGTGGCTTGCTTGTCCTGAGTGAGGGAATTGCAGAGAGACCAGGGGGGTGGACAGGGGGTGATCGCGGTGATTCGTGTAGGCCTAGATCAGGGGTCCCCAAACTTTTTACACAGGGGGCCAGTTCACTGTCCCTCAGACCGTTGGAGGGCCAGACTATAAAAAACAAACAAACTATGAACAAATCCCTATGCACACTGCACATATCTTATTTTAAAGTAAAAAAACAAAATGGGAACAAATACAGTATTTAAAATAAAGAACAAGTAAGTTTAAATCAACAAACTGACCAGTATTTCAATGGGAACTATGCTCCTCTCACTGACCACCAATGAAAGAGGTGCCCCTTCCAGAAGTGCGGCGGGGGCCAGATAAATGGCCTCAGGGGGCCGCATGCGGCCCGCGGGCTGTAGTTTGGGGACCCCTGGCCTAGATCATGATTTTTATTTTAAGTGCAGTAGGAACTGCTGGAGGCCCCTGACACCCCTCACATCAATCTTGATGTCCAAGGTATTTTCTACCTAATGGCATTTGAAGATTTTGCTTGGGCACTCTCAGGTTGGTGGGAAAGTAAGGCCAGAGACACACCAAGGAACATTCTTAGGTGACGGCGCAGAGGCTGCAGGCCCCGGTCCGCAGCCAGGACCAGACTCCTGGCCTGGGGCCTGTGTGGAGATGGCGCTCCTCTCTCTTCCACAGTGAGTGCAGTGGAGAGATCTTGAACAACTGCTGTGTGATGGAATACCACCAGGCCACGGGCACCCTCAGCGCCCACTTCAGAAACATGGTGAGGACAGGGCCTGGCTCTCAGAGGGAAGGTCTGCTTAGAGCTCAGCCCTTGTCACAGCTCCTGTCTCCCTGTTCCCCTCTGACCTCACCCTGCAGTCACTGAAGAGGATCAAGCGTGCTGACCGGCGAGGCGCAGAGTCCGTGACGGAGGAGAAGTTCACGGTCCTCTTTGAGTCTCAGTTCAGTGTAGGCAGCAATGAGCTCGTGTTCCAGGTGAAGGTGAGGCCCCCACATGCCCATCCCCCACAGATTACCCAGGAAAGCGGAGGTGCCTGCCTGAGGCCACGTGGCTGGTCTGGGAAAGCCAGAGAGCTCTGAATCCTCCCTCACACGCTCCGGACAAGTCACCCTGTGATGCTATCAGAAAGCTGACTTTCGCTCTGCTGGTGCCTGTTTGCGAGGCTATATTATAATCTGGCATCAGCCCACAGAATTTAGGCAATGGGCCAAGAAGAAAGATGCTGAGTATTTTGTGTTTGTTTTTGCTGTGGTGTTGTTGGGAGGGGCTTGTGGTTGGGACTGTGGGTTAGCAAAGAGGGCTGGGAGTCTTGCCTAAACTGAGGGCAACATGGTGGTCGTATGCCCTCACCTCTCATTCTTTTGCCTCCCCTAGACCCTGTCCCTTCCTGTGGTTGTCATCGTTCATGGCAGCCAGGACCACAATGCTACTGCCACTGTGCTGTGGGACAACGCCTTTGCTGAGCCGGTAAGTCCCCATGGGACCCCCATCTCCAGACCCTAGGATCCCCCAGGGTCATTCCCAGCCCCTCAGGCATCTGCTGAGTGGCCCCCTCACCGCCAGTGATGGGGCAGCTGGTGTGAGCACCCTGCCATTGGCATGTCCTCAAGCTCTGTGTGGGCTTCGGTCTTGGACTAGGGTCTCCCAGGTCTGTGAGCTTCATCTGTGGGAGCTGGTCCCTGGTCTTCCTTCGGCTTGTGGTTTACGCCCCTGATATTTGTCCTCAGTCCCCTCGCCTGGGTCTCTAGCCTGCACACCCACCTTTCTTTCCCTTCTCTGGATCTTTCTCAGTCTCCTCTGTCTCTAAGTATCTGTCTGTCTGCGTCTCTGTGTCAGTGTGTAAACATTCCCACTCCATCGATCTGCCTTCTCCCCCGGCTCCTCTCTCCCTCGCAGGGCAGGGTGCCGTTTGCCGTGCCCGACAAAGTGCTGTGGCCGCAGCTGTGTGAAGCGCTCAACATGAAGTTCAAGGCCGAGGTGCAGAGCAACCGGGGCCTGACCAAGGAGAACCTCCTGTTTCTGGCGCAGAAACTGTTCAACAGCAGCAGCAGCCACCTCGAGGACTACAGCAGCATGTCCGTGTCCTGGTCCCAGTTCAACAGGGTGAGGGACCCACCGCAGGCTGCCTGCCTAGGCCCACCCGTGCCTGCCGCCCCTCCCCTGCCTTACAGATGGGCACTGCCTGAGCTCAGCGCCTCGCCCTCTCTTACAAGCTGGAGAGATGGAGGGGGCTAGCAGCCTGAGAATGCAGGCAGCCGGGACTGCCAAAGCAGGACCATAGAAAGCAGGGGTCTCAAACTCGTGGCCCGCCGAACAATTTTGTGTGGCCCGCAGACTAATCCACGAAGTTCAAAATATTTTGGATAAAATTAAGTAAGCCTAGGGGATTAGTCTGCGGGCCGCACAAAATTATTCGGCGGGCCGCATGTGGCCCGCGGGCCACGAATTTGAGACCCCTGATTGAAAGGCACCCAGAGCTGAGAGGCAGGATCCTCGGGTCTTAGTTCTGTTAACTAGTTTTCCAGGTCCCTTCCCTTCTCTGTGCAGTGGTTTCCCCTCCTTTGAAATGCAGGGGTTGGGTGGGAATGACTGTGGAGGTCTTGTATAGCTCAAACACTTCTTTGCCTTCCTACCCCCACCCCATGGGACAGTCTTAGATCTCTGTGTCTGAGAGGGCAGAGAGCGAGTTAACTCTCCAGTTCCCTAAGACAGGAGTTGGGGACTGTGTCAGTTTATGGACTGCCAGAGTGTGGGACAGGTAGGGTGAGCAATTGGGAGAGGGTCTAGATGGGGACAAGAAGGCACTGACTGTTTCCTGGGCCACCCGTGTCTACGGGGGCACAAGCCCTGACTTGGGGTTTCCCCGGGGTTCCCAGGAGAACCTGCCGGGCTGGAACTATACCTTCTGGCAGTGGTTTGACGGCGTCATGGAGGTTCTGAAGAAACATCACAAGCCCCATTGGAATGACGGGTGAGGAATGGCGGGCTGGGGGTCGGGAGGGCGTGGGCTCGGGACAGTGGCTGCTAGCCCAGCGGTGATACTGTATGTCCCATGCACCCAGGGCCATCCTAGGTTTTGTGAATAAGCAACAGGCCCATGACCTGCTCATCAACAAACCCGATGGGACCTTCTTGTTGCGCTTCAGCGACTCAGAGATCGGGGGCATCACCATTGCCTGGAAGTTTGACTCTCGTGAGTGCCCTGTTCTGTCCACACGCCAGCCCCAATTTTCCTGCTTCCTGATCTCCGTCAGGCACGCGTCCATAGAAGACACCCGGGCAGGGGGTTGGGGGCGATAGGAAATGAGCTCCGAGTCTGGGAGGAAACATTCCCTTTCTATCATTTTCTATTTTGGAGTATCTAAAATCACTGGTTTCCTAGACTCTAGAATCGCTGGGTGAGTCCTTCAGCAGTCTCAGGCTCTCCCTGCTCTGCCCTGACCCAGCCTTGTTGGTATCTGCTCTGCTGCTTTGCTGGGTAGAATGTCCCCACGGCTGTTTTCTTGCCCAGGGAGCACAAGGGACGGGGTTGCAGTGCAGGCTGGTAACAGCCCACATGTGTCTGCAAGCCATCCCTAGAACCCCACAACCCCGGTCCTCCTCCTGACAGTGCTGGGTTGTGGGAACAAGCTTGTCCTTTTCACAGCTGACCGCAACCTGTGGAACCTGAAGCCATTCACCACGCGGGATTTTTCTATCCGGTCCCTGGCTGACCGGCTGGGGGACCTGAACTATCTCATCTACGTGTTTCCGGACCGGCCCAAGGATGAGGTCTTCTCCAAGTACTACACTCCTGTGCTCGGTACGTCCTGCCCTTGTCCTCCCTAACCCAAGGACACGCTCTTGGGCGAGGCAGCGGGAGCTCTCCAAGAAGAGCCCAGGGGCCATTACCCCTGTGGGCTTTGGTCATGGGATGGTGCCGAGCACGTGGGGAGGATTTCAGGGCTCACGAGTGAGGAGAGGGAAAGTGAAACCTCTGAGTCTACTTTCTTTTTTTTTTTTTTTTTTTTTTTTTTTTTTTTTTTTTTTCATTTTTCTGATGAGTCTACTTTCTTCTCTGCAAAGAGAAAAGAGCTGAGTAGACTCTCACTTCTGCACCCCTGGAAGGAGAGGCTGCAGGGCTGGGGGAGGAGCCAGGGTAGCTCAAACCCACAGACAGTGCTCTGCTCCTGTCTCCGTCCACGCCACGCTGTCTCGACCCCCCACCCGGAATCCTGCCGCCGGGTTGAGTGTAGGGAGCACAGTGGACAGGTTTTTCCTCTTCAACCTGTCCCCTATCTGGTGGTTGGGTTTGCTCCTTGGTGTTGATTCTGTTGCCTTGGCAGGGGTGGGGGCGGAGAGAGAGAAAGCGAGGGCCAGGAAAGGAAGCTGGAGAAGGGAGGAGACTGAAGCCAGACTCTGGGTAGCCTCCAGCAGGTGTTCATCTGGGGTCTGTGGGAAGTCTTATCCTTGCTGAAACCCCCCCCCCCCCCCAGGGAGATAGGAAGCAGACTCCACGGGGTAGGCTTCTGCCACCCTGGTGAGCTCCTGGAAACTTTGGTTCTCATCACAGTTCCCCCCTCGGCAGCTAAAGCAGTGGACGGATACGTGAAGCCGCAGATCAAGCAAGTGGTCCCTGAGTAAGTGTCCGGGGTCCAGCTCTGGTCTCCTGCTGTGCCTGTCCCCCCCTGGCTGTCCTCACCGCCACCCCCATCTCCCATTCACATGCCCAGCATGCTGTTCCCCTGAGACCCGGCTCCACCCTGAGGAGGGAACTGGGCTTGGTCACCACGGGGCCAATACCCAGGGCTCCACTCCTGCAGCCAGAGCCCCAGGCCCAGTGGGCACCTGGTCCTTCTGCCCCTGAGAAAGACATCAGGGTGCCCCCTGCGCCCCTCCCCAAGTCAGCTGCCGCCCCGAGGCCGCTGAGGCTCTGCTCTGCTTCCTCCTACAGGTTCGTGACATCTGCAGACTCCGCTGCGGGCAGTGCCACCTACATGGACCAAGCCCCCTCCCCAGCCGTGTGCCCCCAGGCTCATTATAACATGTACCCACAGAAGTAGGTTGTCTCCTTATGGGGCTTCATGGGGGAACTGGGCGCTTGGCCTCGGGCTGGACCCCTGGAGGGCTGGTGGGCCCAGGAATCCGGAGTTCCTCCAGGTCTGAGACCACCCAGCCGAGGCCGGGCTCTGGCATGTGCCCAGACTCAGGGAGGGTGAGCTCAGCAGTAAAAAGTACAGAACATTTCAAAACTACATATAGGGTCCTTGCTGCGGTGCTGACTAGCTGTGTGGCCTTGGGAAAATTATTGAGCCTCTCTGGTGCTGTTTTCTCATCTGTCAAATGAAAGCAAGAACACCTGTCTCCTGGGGTTGGGGGCAGGGCTAAATGAGAGAGTGTGGGGCAAGCACTTAGCACAGATGAGGCTGTTGTAGGGGCTTTACACAGGACAGTTACGAACGGGTTGGTTGTCCTTAGGTGTCGGATGGGAACAGGCTATCAAGTGCTCCTCTCTGGAGCTCCTAAGGTAGAGAATAAATTTTCTTCTGAGCTGTGGGTGGCCTGGGCTTTATGTCTGGATGCCTCAGAGGCTCAAGCTGTAGTGGGACCACCATAGGCTTGGGGTTTCCCAGCCAGGTGGCCCTGAGCAAGATTCCAAACACAGTTGAGTCTCATTTCCTCCTTTGTAAAGTGGAGTAAATGCCTACCTTCCAGGTGCCTGGAAGAATTGCAGTTACGTGGTTACAAGGTCCAGGTCACCATAGGTGCTCAGTGAATGGTCCTAGGATATAATGGGCTAGCGCTACAGGTGGGCAGAGCTCACTGGCCCGACCACCTGGTTTTACAGATGAGGACAGGGAAAGTGAGAGATGAGACTGGGGTGCTTCCTAGCAAGCCAGGGACTGATGAATTCAACTCGGGGTACAGGGGTCTGGCCAGAGCTGGTCTTGTTCCCATGAGAGACTATGGTCTGAGTAGGGAGCAGGCCCCGGGACTGCCCCTGGGAGCTCGGGGCTGTGAGGCGGGCCAGGTCCCTCTGACATCCCCCTCTCTCTGCCAGTCCTGACCCCGTCCTTGACCAGGATGGGGAATTTGACCTGGATGAGACCATGGATGTAGCCCGGCACGTGGAGGAACTCTTACGCCGCCCGATGGACAGTCTGGACCCCCGCCTGTCCCCACCTGATGGGCTCTTCACCTCCGCCAGAGGCTCACTCTCCTGAATGTTTGAATCCCACACTTCTCTTTGGAAACAATACTTGTGTGAAGGGTCCTGTTGTGATTTTAGTGTTGCTGTGCATATCGGTGCCTTTGCAGGCAGCACATGTACGTGTGCCTGTGTATATTTGTGTAGGAGGTGTGCCCGCCTCGCCTTCGCCGTCCTGGGTGTGTGGCTGCAACAGCGGCAGGCAGCCGCCTTGATCTTCAGAACAAGGTATCCCAGGAGCCCCCGGGCCTCATTGTTGTGGAAAAGATTGAGCCACTTCTGTCGCGCCAGGTACTCAGCGCAGGCAGGGCCTTCATCTGCTCAGCAGCAGCAGCTATTCGAATGAAGTTATTCAAGAAGGGAAAGAGAGACAGGTAATGTCTCTAAGCTTTACTCCTGACTTAGAAGCTTTGCGTCCCAAGTGTTTGTGTGTGCGCGCACGCGTGCGCGTGTGCACGCGCATGTGCATATATGTGCATCTGTTCTTGTACACGTATTGGTCTATTGCTTCTTCCCTTAGGAGGGAGGTTGGCGTTCAATTTTAGGTAATATTTTACACTTTAATGAATATGGACTCCAGACGTTCTGTGCACTAAGAGCTTATCCAGGGTATGGCCATGTCCTTAACACTGCGGAAATGGGTCATGTGAGTCGGACCTGTCAAAGCTGCTCTGAGTGCGACCTTTCTTGGCCTTCTGGTCTCCCGTCCGGAGCATTGATGCTGTGGCCCACACTTCCCCTACTTCCCACCCAATATCCCCTCCCCTCCACCCAGCCTGCCTTCTTCCCTTGCCTCTCTTGCTTACAGGAGAGGTAAGAGAGGGGAAGGCAGGCCTAGGACATGGTGGGTCCCCTGGAGACCCGGGACTGATCTCCTCTAATCCTGGAAAGAACCTGCAGCAAGAGACGGCAGCAACTCAGCGGCTCGCTGCATGTCTGTGGGATCCCGCCTGAAGGGTGAAGCTGGTCTCGGCTTCCACTCCGCTGGGGGTGGAACCTGGGAGAGGCCTCATCACAGTTGCATAGCTGGCTGCGGTCTGAGAAGGCCTGGCCCCCAACCTCCCTCGCTCCGCCCTCTAAGGCTATCGGGCACTCAGCCAGGAGCGGCTGAGGGGGAGATGGGGAGCTCCAGATTTAAAGCTCTCTGAAGGCAGGCAGGGATGACAAGAGGGAATCTTTTGTACTTTGTACATAGGCCACACACATTTGTGAAAAGTGTTTTTGAATAAAATATTTTTTTTTTCCATAAAACTGCTGGCGTGGCTCCTGGTTGGGGAGCTCTGGGAGCTGGTGGTGTGGTGTTCCTTCCGACCTATGTGGCTGACGCTGTCCTGTGTAGCCTGGAACTACAGCTCTGCACCTTGCTGGTGTTTTAAGGGTGCTGACCACCCTGGAACACTGTCAGTGTTCCTCAGAAGACTAACGAGCTAGGACTCGAGGTCTTGGGAAAAGGTGGGGAATTACTGGGGGGAAGGGGGCGCGAGGAGTGGGGGAAGAACTGTGGCTGCCGCTAGGCGCAGTCTTGAAGCTGGCAGCTGAGTGGGTGGGGGGCACAAGATGACTCTCAGTCCTCTGGGGTCAGGGTCACAGGAAAGCCTCACAACAGTCCCTCTTCCCGAACACCAGCAGGTGGCACCATCCCACGCTACTGGGCTCTCAAATGGTGGCTTAGGACCGAACAGGAGCCTGGGCAGAGAGCAGGAGAGGATGGTCTCCCCATTTGGACCCCCTCTGGCACCAAGGCCCAGGGGCTGTCACTGGGGCCCTTGGGGGAAGGAGAGAGCAAGGACCTGCTAACGAGGCTTAGTCTGAGCTCAAAGCAAGGGAAGGGGCTGGCAGCCTGCCCCAGGAGAAGCAGAGGCCCAGAGCGGGGTGCTGGGGGTGGGTGGGGAGGGAAGCAGCCGCTAGCCCCGCGCCTGAGCACACTAATCTCTTCCATCTCAGCAGGGGAAGGAGGCTCGCATCTCATACTCCTGCTCAGATCAGCTCCGGCTCCGTGGGCCTCTGCACCAGGGGAGTGGGGAGCGAGTGGGCGCTGCTGTCTGTGAATTATCACCACCGACTGCGGCCCAGAGCAGCAGCCCGCTCAGTGTTTAGTTCATTCCCACTGGGTGACTGAAGAGAAAGTGATAATGGAGCAACTCTGGAAGGAGAGGCTTTGGGGGTGGGGTGGGAGGCTCTCTGTCCCTACCCACCTTAGGTAGCTTATCAGACCCCAGACAGGAGGCCCAGCTTGCAAAGGCCACAGGAGGAAGGAGGGAGGAGGGAAGAGGGAGGAGGGGGAGGGGGGAGGGGAAGGGGGAAGGGGGAGGGGGAGGCCTCTACTCTGACACCTTTGTGCAAAAGAGTATGACCCCTGGATCCTCCAGTGACCCCTCACCGGGATGCTGGTGACTAACATGAGTTGGGAAGGTTTGCTCAGTGCCCCATAAGTAGGCCTGGGTCAACTCGGGAATGAGAGACTGAGGTGACCAGCCCAGGAGCGGGGGCCACCATTTCCTCCCAGACTCAGACTTGGCCTATGTGTAAGGGCCCCTCAGAACTGAGCAGGGAAAGGGAACCTCCAGCAGCCACAGACAGAGCTGCCACACTGTCACATAGGTCCTATATATTTTTATTTTTGGAAGTTAAAGTAGATACAGCAATATACAAAAAAACAAAAACAAAAAACCAACAACAAAAAACCCACAATAATATAAATTTTTACACTATGAAGTATACATTGGAATTGATGCAGTGACCAGGACAGCAGCTTACAAACCACTGCGTAAGTAGGTGAAGCGATCACGGGGACCCCTCGGCTGGGCTGGGGCTGGGCAGGCACTGGAGAAAAGGTGGGCGCATCCCGGAGGGCTTGGTTTTTTCAGGGAGCAGCTGAACCAAGTCTCAGCTCCTCTCAGAACTTTGCTACAATCATATTTAAACCCACATACAAATGCTACCTCAAAGTCCCGAATTTTCCAATATCTGCTCCAAAGAAGCCCGGATTCTTGCCCCAGGTCTACCTGATTTAAATCTTTCATCTTATGAGTCAAGCTTATTACGAACGAGAGTGTTGCTGGGAAAAGGAGAGCTCTGTACTACCTGTCAACCGTTTCTAGGCAGGAGGACAGGGATGACCAAGGGCAAATCCCTGTTCGTCTTAGAGAGAAGGCCCTCATCCCCTTAATTCAGAACTGGCTAATGTGGGTGTAACAAACAGCATTCTATAGAAACTCTGGTCAGCTGACAAGGTGGTTCTGGAGCACTGTCCAGAGCCTGCCTCTGGCCAGAGGAGACCCAGTATCAAAGAGCGATACCCCTCACGCTCCTAAGTGTTCTGAAGTGCACAGTATATTCGACCTGCTCTGCCTCATCTGCAGGGCCCCAATGGAACTGATTGACAGTCACCAGTGTTGCGGGGAGGGAGATACACACTCCCTCAGGCAGGCACAGACTGAGTTTATCTGTAAGCCTTTGCCCCTGGGTTAACCAAGTGAAGAAGTAATTACAGGTGCTGTGGGCAATCACCAAGAAACTGGGATAAGAACCACATTCCCTGAGCTCAACCAGACCCTTGGTTGGGGCCCCACAGTCTGAGTCATGTTCAACCTATAACTCTCTCCCTCTTATTTCAGGAGGTCCTGAGACCAGGATCCCTAAAGCAAACAGGAAAAAGGACCTTTGGACACTGCTAGGAGCCATGCCACCAGAGGGGTCAGGTGGATTAGGGGAAGGAAAGAAAGTCCTCCCATTCCTTATAAGGCACCCACAGAACCACCCGGGCTCTGACACAGGAGCACAAGTCCAGGAGGAAAGGGGAGACAGGTTCTAAGCCACCCTCCGCCCAGCCTACCTACTAATAGGCCAACACATAAAAGGGAAAATAAAAACTCTGTTTATAAAAAAAGCCTAGACTGTTCAGGTTCTCCTTCAAGCTTCCTATTTCAAAACCAAAGGCCAAGCCACAGTTCCAGGTGTCTTTTAAGGGTTGGATCCGAAGTCCTTCTCGGGGTTTGTATAAAGTATCAGCCTGAAGAAAGCTGAATGCCTAAAGCACCGAAGAGGCTATGGACTGAGTTTCTTAAATACAGAAAAAGCTATGCTGAAACAGTGTTCTTCCCACTTAATTATTATTCTTTTTTTAATTTAAAAAGAAATCTAGGGGCTTTGAAAGTCCTATCTTTCACTGGTTCTGAAAGTCCTATCTTTTATTTGGATGTCAGCAAGGTTAAAAGTGCAATGCCAGGGGTATGCAGCTAGAGGCAGCCTGTGGCATTAGCTTACAGAAATAGGCAGAGGGATGCCGCTGGCACCACGAGGCACTTGTCTAACAACAACAAGCTGCTGAGAAAGGAGGGCAGGGGAGCAGCAAAGACATTTCCTTTTTCTCCCTCTTGCCACCCCTTCCACATCTTCTGATCACAGTCTCAGAGAACGCTTTCTTATTTGCATTTAGATAAAAGCATATATCACCCACATTCATTCATTTCTCTATTTGAAAAAAAGTGCCCAGATTGCTTAAAGATAGCAGAGTAGGAGATTAAAACAAATCTGGAACCACAAAGGTAGGGGTTCCGATGCTCTGGGGTTCGGCTGTGGAAGGGGCGGTGGAACACAGACAGGTGCCCGGCATCGCTGCAGCTCCGGTCCCCGGCGCCTCACATGGGGGAGGTAGCACACTCTGAGGTCAGCTCCATGTCGAATGTGAGGGACTCTGGAGGGACAGACAGGGAGAGCTGGTTCAGTCGCCTGAGCCCTTCGGCTGGCAGGGCACACACCCTAGCCCTCCGGAGGACAAAGGCTCAGGGCAACCTCTGCCACTCAGTGCCCCACCCCTTATGGCCAGGGCGGGGTCAGAGAACCCAGACTCACTCTCCTTCCTACAGGCTCTTGCCCTCTGGAAGGGCGCAGTCCCCGTCCTCCCTGAACTCATCCCCAGCTCTACGTGGGTAAAGCAGATGCGGGCTGCCCCGCGGAACGCGGCAGCTTGGGCCACCGTGGCTAGTCCGGAGCAAGAGGGTCTGTGGCTGCAAAACACCCCGCAGATGCCAAACGCTCAGTGGAAAAGCACTGCGCCCATTTCTTACACATTGAAACGATAGTATTTTGGATTTATTGGGTGAAATAAAAAGTATTAAAATTACCCTCACCTGTTTCCTTTCGTGGTTTTTAACGTGGCTACTGGGAAACAGACACTTACACACGTGGCGCGGCCCGTTTCTGCTGGAAGGCACCGCGCTAGAGCCCCTGCTAGAACCCGCGGGACCAGCTCTCGGCTCCACGCATGCGCAGTCACACAAAGGGGACCAACTTCCCCCACAGGGACCGCCTGCCCAGCCAATACTCACCAAACTGCCCTCCGGCTGAGGGTTCAGCACCTTCACCATTATTTCCAAACTGCATCAATGAATCTAAAGTGCGGGGGGACATCGGCAGGTCAATGGTATTGCTGCAGGTCGTTCTGTAGGAAATGGGGAGCAGCAGGAGGGGAAGGGCCGGGTTGACAAGACACAATGGATAAAAAAAAAAAAAGAACAAAACACACACACACAAGCCATCAAACTCTGGTCTCCAACAGAAAAAATAAAAGCTCAAGCTTTTTATACACACGAGGTCACTTTGAGTACTATACACAGCCCTGGGCCTTCCTACCCTTCTCAGGATAACTCTCACCCACCGTCCCATTCCCTGGGGTAACTGAGGACATCAGAAATGAAGGCGAAATTGGGAAAGGAAGCCACTTACGGTGTCACACAGATAAACTTGGTCTTCAGGTAGGGGGCAGCACCTGGGAAGGAGAACGTGGTTGACTTGACTGTGCCCCCACTCGGGGTACAGGGCAGCAGGACACCGGCTGCTGCCCAGGGCTGACTCAGAACTTCTGCGATTCCCTTCGGGGCCGCCCGCCCTCCCTGTGCACTATCTGATGACCTAGGCCCTTGCAGCTTGGAAGGAAGTTCAAGTCTGTCCATAAAGCTTTCCTTAACTACAAAGACTTCTCGGCACAGCCTTGTCCCACCTGCGCCCAGATGAATGCCAGACTTGTGTTCATTCTTTCCCTGGACTGTGTAAACGTTTAACTGCCTGGATGTGGTCTGAGGATAGTACGCTGGCCAGGCCGTATTGCTCGAGTGACTTCTCTAAACGCAGGAGCAGAGCTGACGCAGTCCGGGTGTCCTGTGCAGACACCAAGGCCAGCAAGTCTAAGACAACGTGCGGCCTCTAACGCTGGTGGCTCCAAAGCTAAGGGTTACAGCTTCGATTCCTATTGGCACAAATCTGCTCTTACTACATTTTTAGATGACAGTACCAGTGACTTTCCAGTTGAATAACTACATCACACAAAAAGCAGCCTTTCTATAAAAGGAAGTACAGTTGAGTCTGTGCAGGAAAATAGAAGGCGAAGAACCTGCAACAAGGCTCTCAAGCCCTCGTGTGAAATAAACGGGGGGGGGGGGGAGTGCCATCTCTGCCATTTATAATTCCTATTCTCCAGTTAGACCCGCGAGAGCTGCAGTCAATGAATCTTAGGTGCTAAATGCTTACCCCGAGAGGTCAAGGAACCTTGGAGGCACTGGCATGAAATCTGGGGGGTCCAGTTGAAACATCACGTTGGAGGCATGGGGTCAGGGGGGGTTGGGTTGAAAGATGCACATTTATAAAGCTAGGGGCTTATATTGAAACTGAGGGGGCCCTGGCCAGTTGGCTCAGCGGTAGAGCATCGGCCTAGCATGCGGAGGACCTGGGTTCGATTCCCGGCCAGGGCACACAGGAGAAGCGCCCATTTGCTTCTCCACCCCTCCGCCGAGCTTTCCTCTCTGTCTCTCTCTTCCCCTCCGGCAGCCAAGGCTCCATTGGAGCAAAGATGGCCCGGGGGCTGGGGATGGCTCTGTGGCCTCTGCCTCAGGCGCTAGAGTGGCTCTGGTCGCAACATGGCGACCAGGATGGGCAGAGCATCGCCCCCTGGTGGGCAGAGCATCGCCCCATGGTGGGCGTGCTGGGTGGATCCCGGTCGGGCGCATGCAGGAGTCTGTCTGACTGTCTCTCCCTGTTTCCAGCTTCAGAAAAATGAAAAAAAAAAAAAGAAACCGAGGAATCAGGAAGTATGATGGCTATCTGAGAAAAAGGGGGTCCTTAGAGCCCTGTCACCTAAGTTTATTTTTGGCCACGAAATAAGATTCATTCAGAGCAGAATCCAAAGAAGCTACTGAGGCAGGGTTCTGGTGTCTTAGAAGTCCATCTGGCCCAGACCTGAGGGGAGCCGACACGCCAAGGTAGAAAAGGATTTAACTTAGCTGAGAAAAAGAGCTTCAGCCTGAGATGGAACAGAAGCAGCATAGGAGAGCTAAGGCAAAAAGCTGATTTATGGCTCCATACAAGGTTGTGAATGTACTTTATCCAATTTTTAAGGAAAGGGATTTGTCATTTCTAAGAGCGGCTCCTCTGCCAAAGCCATAAGGAAACACTGTGGGTTCATGGAGAACTAAGGAGGAAGGAAGAGTCCTGGGAAGAAAATCTGTCTCTGGGAGGTAATAATCCCTTTCTGGCTGGAGTTGAAAGGAAATGGTCATAGGTCCACCTTCCTGAGGATGCCCACTTTTATCCAGGGGATCCACACACACCCCCGCCCACCCCTACATGTCCCTTTGACAACATCTCCAGGCTCACACCACACCGAGCGCCTCCCTGCACACTGCATACACCTGCCTACCCAGGGGGCAGGCAAAGCACTCAGTAATTAGTTCCTTTTTTTGATTGGCATCTTGCCCTGAGACAACACTAATGCCTCCAGGTAGGAAAGAACCTTGCCTCCCCATCACACAGGAGGGGTGAATCATAATGGAGGGCACAGCCTCAGAGTGGGAACTTGGATCTTGAAAGCATAATTAGTCAAAGGATCACCTGACCAGTGGTGGTGCAGTGGAGAGAGCGTCAACCTGGGATGCTGAGGTCTTGGGTTTGAAACTCCAAGGTCGCCAGCTTGAGCATGGGATCATCGACATGATCCCATGGTCACTGGCTTGAGCTCAAAGGTCGCTGGCTTGAAGCCCAAGGTCGCTGGCTCGAGCAAGGGGTCACAGCTCTGCTGCAACCCCACAGTCAAGGCACATATGAGAAACAATCAATGAACAACTAAAGTGCCACAACTATGACTTGATGCTTCTCATCTCTCTCCCTTCCTGTCTCTCGCCTAAAAGAAATTAGTCTAGGGACCAGCACATGGACCTAATTGTCCCCTGCAGAAGGAACAAAGAGCAGTGTGACAGAGGCTGATAAACAGATCTCCCAACTGAAGCACAACGTGGAAAGAGAGATAAGTAGCAGACAGGAAGTGAGAGTTAAACTATTCTAGAATATGAACAAAACTCAAAACCAGAACAAGGGGGAAAGAAAAGTCAGTTGTCAATTAGCCCAAATTCCCTCTTCCGATTCCTAGTCTTCCTGCTCTAAGAAACTCTTCAGAGGGCATTCCTATGAAAGTGGGAGGGGAGCTGGTGGGTTTGTGTGTGAGCTATCTGCACAAAAACCAACTTTTCAAAATCAACGGGGGCAGGGCAGCTAACTTCAAAGGATCACTTTAAGCCACCGTTGGCTCTATGGTTAAGAAAAGTTAAATAAAAACAAAAATGGCAAATCATAGTTTCCTTATCAGGATCTGAACAGAGAATCCAGAGACTGGAAACCAGCAAACGCAGCTGGGATCAGACTGGAAGGGCCCTGCCCCTGCACGCTGATGACAGCACTAGAGTCGGGTTTAGTGTCAAATATTTGCATGTCACTTACATGAACACATTAAAAAATACCTTTTTTCAATAGGTTGCACATTCTAGATACCAATTCCACACCCCTCCCACCAGTTGCCACCTCGCCTTTCAATCACCACTCTCCCCAATTCTGCTCTCAAGCCAGGTCCCAGGGCTGCTGACACTCATTTCCTCCCGAGAGCCTTTCTTCATCCCACTCGACACTGCTCGCATTGTTCAGCGATGGGGAAAGGAAACACGCTAGACTTCAGTCTGGGTCATAAAGCTGCAGCATCTACTACGTGAGAGGCGCTGTGCTGGCTGGGCATCCTGTTACTGAAGAGCCAGTCCTTGCTTTCTCTCCTCAGCGTGTGGAGTGTGTCTGGGGAGGGGGGTGCTTGCGGAGGGCCAGAGGCCAGTGACTCCGAGTCCTCTCCTCTCTCTGACCCATCAGCCACCCCAAGAGCACTCGCTACAACAGTCTTTCCCATAAAGAGGAACAAAGGTCAGGCATTCTGTCTGTTCTCCAAGGATCCTTCAATTTGCCACTTGTCCCCAGAATTAAATGCCTGACATGGAAAATCAACAACTACCTGGGTCAGCCTCAGGATGCTCCTGGCTCTCTGGCCGACAATACTTTCCGAATGCCTCCTCCTTAGGAATGTCGGGGTAGAGATAGACCAGCGGAGACACCAGGATATTGGTAGCATCCATGATCTTATAGCCCATGATGATTTCCGCGAATGACATGTTGTTCAGCTGCTGCTTGGTATAGGGCTCCACCGACTGGATCTGGGTCTTTCCTGTCATGGGATACGGAGAGGGAAGATAATGGAACTCGTGGCTAGGTGACCTCAGAGAAAACTACCTGATTTATTTTCCCTTGAGAAGGAAAGACTTAGGCCAACCTGGCACTTGAGACCCTGAACATCCTGCCCTGTCTCTTGGCACTGTGGACATGTTCAACAGGCTTCCGGAGAGGCCAGCCAGCTGAGTCACAGATAATACACTTGAACCACTACTTGCACAAGATATAGTAACAGGGTAGGTAAGAAAGGAGATGAAGAATAAAACTTAAATTACAAATGTCTAGGCAAATATTAGCCTCTGGAACAAGCAAAACAAAATTGGCAAACTAATCCTTCAGCTGGAAATATTTAAAGAAAAGAAGTCGCCCAAGTGTGTTTTGCAAGTCTCAGGCAGGGGTGCAAGGCCATCTTCTGCCCACTAGGGGGCAGTGGGTGCCTGAAACTAGCAGCAACCAGGGCGACAGCAGCAGTGGAGTGGGGGAGAGGGGGGTGTAGCCAAGCTTACCGCTGATGTCCTTCTCCACCCAAGTGAAGGTGACGCCTCCTTCTTTGCTGCTTTCACTAAATCTTAGCAGAAAGGTGCCTGGGGGCTTAGTGCTCAAGATGGCCCTCTCCCGTTCCTTGCTGATAAAGCCCATTATGTATCTGAAGCCAAAGAGGAACAAAAAGGTTTGGATAGAAGGGGTTCCAGCCACTGGCCTTGAGACGTGTTACACCTGTGTACTTTGTCAACCTACCCTTCATTCCAAAGGGCCAGAATGTACTTTTTCACAAGGTCAATGATATTGTCCAGCCATACCCAGAAGGAGAAGCCCTTGCCGGCCATGTTTTCCTAGAGAAAAGAATAATGGAAAAGCCAAGTCTACCACCATCCCAGCTCTATCCTTTCTAGGGTCTCCGGGCCACCAACATCCTCAGGCCTATCTGCCCTCGGGGAGGTCCTACTGGCCCAGCGCCCTCCACGACAACCTAACAGGTAAGCAGCACCTCCCACACCTATTCCCAAGAGGTGATGGCAAGGAGTTAACAAGATTGCTTACTTTGCAAAATTTAGCCCATGTGATCTGACACCCTGAATAGTTCACACCAGGTCCTGAAGGAAAAAAGAGAATAAAGTAGTGTAATTTCCAGCTTTGAATGAAGATCTTATTTCTCAAAACAGAACACACTCATACACTTCTGTCCTACAATAGGCCATGAAACCGCTGGTTTTCATGTGTTTGAAAGTTGCCACCATGTGAATATGCACATGTGTTCAAGCATGCGCGCGCACACACACACACAATCCCATCCTTTGGCAGCCCTCTGCTCCCTGAATTGATGTTTAGCCCAGGAGAGATGGCAGATGATGTATCAAGTCCCCCTGCTGTCGCCTGGCCTCCTCTGGGCACCTAGGCACCAGCAACGCACACTAATAAGCTGACAACTGGCGTTACAGGGTCACAGTTAGTGGCAGCAAGGACAAAGATACTTATAGCCTAGGAAGCACATAAACTATTCTACTAAAATTTTTTCCCAGGGTAAAAAAAATGTAAAACAAACCTACAGTTTACTGAAGAACTGAACAGGGACATCAAGCCTATAGCTCCACCTTCTAACTTGCACTTTAAAATATCATCCTATCGGACAAAGTAGTACCTTGGGAGCGTAAGGGACATGCCACCGGGAGAAAAGCCATCTGCCTCCCACCTCATGAGAATGACCACCGGGAGGCACACTTCCTCTGCACCGAACTTCCCCACCTGCAGGCGCACACGTGTTCGGGCCGGCACAGAGCCTCGCTCAGGAAAGGTTCCTAACTGAAGAGCCCACAGGCCGGGTTTCCTGTCTGAGGAGCGCGGGAGGGCGAAGGGGTAAATGCTGACCTAGCAGCTTCTCTGCCAGCGTAGTCAGCTGCTCGATGCTCAGCCCCCGCTTCGTGGTGGAAGAGAACTGCCAGCTCAGCACCTCGGCCACCTGATCCCAGGTTCCAATCGGGGGCTTCGTGAAAAAGTTCACGTTCTATTGAAAATAACACATGTGCTCATTTAGATGAGAGAGGGACCTCGAGGCCCCGCACGAGGTACCACAACCACCACTGAGCAGCGAGGAGGCAGAAGAGAAGGCAGGTTTCCGTCCAGAGGACCAGGCACTAACCTTGGGGTTGTTGGTCAGCATGTTATACCACAGGATGGATGCCCAGGCATTCGGCATCTGACAGATGTTGGAAATCACCACCACTGGCAAGGAGTGGGTCTGCGGAGGAAATGGGAGATGAGCTGGGGAGCTGGAAGGCCCTCATGGCTTCAAAGGTCTTTATACCAGAATCTCCTGGGGTTCAGAATAAAAGGCCATGCCCTGAACCACACCCGCTGCCACCAGAGTGGAAGAAAGCCAAACACGGGCCACAGGACTCAGGTGTTGTCTGAACATAACTAGGAACGTGTAAAATCTGGCTTGCTCAAAGCTGCACTGTCACAGTTCACAGATTCTTCAAGAATAGCAGCATACCTGCTTATTAAACAGAGAGGCCTCAGAAATCAAAGACTAGGATTCCTGCTTTTTCAGGTCTATCTTTAATTTAAAGATCATGCAAGCTGGAAAAAGAGAATGCAAAGGCCATGATTTTCTGCATACTAAAAACATTAGAATGTTTAAAGATTGTTTTGCCCTAACTTTAAGAAATTAGCTATCATCAATTTCTTTTTTTTTTTTTTTGTATTTTTGTAGTTTCCTGAAGTGAGAAGCAGGGAGGCAGAGACAGACCCCTACATGCACCCAACCGGGATCCACCTGGAATGCCCACCAGGGGACGAGCTCTGCCCATCTGGGCCATGGCTCTGTTGCAACAGGAGCCATTCTAGTGCCTGAGGTGGAGGCCACAGAGCCATCCTCAGCGCCCAGGCCAACTTTGCTCCAATGGAGCTTTGGCTGCAGGAGGGGAAGAGACAGAGAGGAAGGAGAGGGGAAGGGAGGGGAAGCAGATGGGCACTTCTCCTGTGTGCCCTGGCCGGGAATCAACCCAGGACTTCCACACACTGGGCCGACGCTCTACCACTGAGCTAACCGGCCAG
Source organism: Saccopteryx leptura (assembly GCF_036850995.1). Taxonomy (NCBI): domain Eukaryota; kingdom Metazoa; phylum Chordata; class Mammalia; order Chiroptera; family Emballonuridae; genus Saccopteryx; species Saccopteryx leptura. The sequence continues at coordinate 344,683,269 of NC_089504.1, read as the reverse complement.
GGCTTATCAAATCAATTTCTAAATACAGATTTTCATATCAAGTTTGCTTGAAACTGAGTACACATGTATCTTCTAAGCACTTAAGTAAAACTATATTCTCAGATTAGATACTAAAGATTTTTTTGGAGAAAAATCAACACGGTGCCAATAAAGAGTCATCACTCCACCTTCTGCAGTACAATCCCCTCCAGAAGTTCTTGTCCTGAATCGCCCCTGCACGCAGCGCCATTCCCCGTCTGCAGCAGAACTCACCTCTAGGTCAATCTTGAGGCCTTGGTGATACACCTCAGTCTCAAAGGTGATCAGGTGCAGCTCCTCGGTCACAATCAGGGAGGCCTACAATATCAAGAAGGACATTTGGTACTAACTAACAACCACAGCCACACTGCACTAAGCAGGGTAATCCAGCAGGTGGCCACAGACAAACGGCCACGGACATCCCTCCATGCACATGTGCTCTTCAACACAAGACCCTCTAATGCGACAAGCCTCAACCTGAACCTTGACTGGGTTTTATAATAGTACAGAGATCCAACAGGTCACTTACAAAATGAGAAAGGCACAAACAATAGCAATACAATGAACGTCGATGTATCCACCACCCAGTTTAAAAATGAGACCATTCCCACTGAGATTCTCTGGGTGTCCTTCCCCAACTCCACCCCTGTCCCTTTCCCCTCAGACGTGACTGCTATTTTTGCTTTTGGATTTATCATTTTCTAATTTCTCTTTATGTTTTACCATAATTTTATCTCTAAACAGTGTATATATTGTTAAGTTTTAGATGTTTGTGAACCTTATACATTTGGAATCATACTGTCTGTGTTTTCTTTGGTGACCTGCTTTTCACAGCAATTCACTCATTTTCACTTCATAGCATTCCATCATATGACTGCACCCCAAATCATTCACCCATGCTAGTGTTGCTGGGTGTTTATGTGAGCTGTACTTAGGGCTTATCAGGCTGCTGTGCCATTCTGTACATGTCTCCAGTACACATGTGCAAAGGTCGCTATGGTTAAATCCCAGGAGTGGCACTGCTAGGTTTATAAGGCATGTTCATTTTATAATGCCAAATTGTTTTCCCAAACCACTACAACAATTGATACTTCTACCAGCAGTATAGCAACCTTATTTTGAACAAGAGCTACCAATGGATTCTAAGAAATGGAATTCCAATTCATTTTTAATTTTTATTTATTTATTTATTTTTTACAGAGACAGAGAGTGAGTCAGAGAGAGGGATAGACAGGGACAGACAGACAGGAACAGAGAGAGAGATGAGAAGCATCAATCATTAGTTTTTCATTGCGCGTTCCAACACCTTAGTTGTTCATTGATTGCTTTCTCATATATGCCTTGACCGCGGGCCTTCAGCAGACCGAGTAACCCCTTGCTGGAGCCAGCGACCTTGGGTTCAAGCTGGTGGGCTTTTCCTCAAACCAGATGAGCCCGCACTCAAGCTGGCGACCTCGGGGTCTTGAACCCGGGTCCTCTGCATCCCAGTCCAATGCTCTATCCACTGCGCCACCGCCTGGTCAGGCCAATTCATTTTTAAATATTCCTTTTCTGATTATAAAAGTAATATGTGTTTAATTTAAAATGCAAATATTACAGAAACAGTATAGAGTGGCATCAGATACTAACAGCACAAATACATAAGCACTGCTTGGTACAGATTCCTCTAGAATTTTTAAATGCATACATGAACATGCAAAAACAGTGTAGTGTATTTTTAAAATAAATATGCTAATATACTACTCACAATGTTTTGCATCTTGCTTTTTTCTAAGCAAATGTGTCACATACATTTTTCTTTACCATCACACATAAACTACTTCACTCTTTACTGTCAAGTAGTATAAGTTCAATTTGTTTTTGTTTTTGTTTAATGCCTGCTACATTTTTAAAAAGAGAGAAAAATGGATCAGGGAAAAATATCAGAAAAAGAACAGGCATTGCAGTTTTCTAAAAAGATTAAAAACTAGTTTTTGGTCACATGTACCTATTTTCTTGTTAAAGTTAATTCTTGCCTAACCAGGTAGTGGCGCAATGCATAGAGCTGAGGACCCAGGTTCAAAACCCCAAGGTCCTGACTTGAGTGTGGGATCATAGACATGACCCCATGTTCGCTGGCTGGAAGCCCAAGGTCGCTGGCTTGAGCAAGGGGTCACTGGCTCGGCTGGAGTCCCTTCCCCCGCCTTGTCAAGATACATATGGGAAAGCAATCAATGAACAACTAAAGTGCTGCAACAACGAGTTGATGCTTCTCATCTCTCTCCCTTCCTGCCTGTGCCTGTCAGTCTGTCTGTCTCTCACTTAGAAACAAAAATTTATTCTTGACACTAAGAATCTAATAATCTGAATCAATGGGAGGTAGAGAAGAAACAAAGAGGATAAAAAACAGATAGGTTTTGCTCTTTTCTTTTTAAAACTATTTTAACTCAGATGTTACAACCCACCTCAGAGAGAAAAACAGGCCTCAAAAACGGAGCCAAGCAGCGTCAGCTGGCAGAGGCTGGAAGAGGAATTTGGAAAGCCCCAGGCCAGGTGGCAGGCTTCTTTTCTACTAAATGGGTGTGGGTAAGCAGCAAGGGACTTTCCACTCCTGCTTAATGGAGAGCTAACTCCTGGGACCAGCAAGGAAATGCTCCAAGCCAGAGCAGTCTGGACAATGTGACTTCTGATCATGTCATTTTGCCCACAGTGACTTTTCTCAATGCCTACAGCTGAAATGGCAGGTTGGTGTCTCTAATTCTGGGCCTTTTTTTTCTCCCCCTCAAAGAAAACCCTCCCAGTTGGTTTTCAATTCCAACAAAACTTACGTCACAATTGGCTCGGCCCCCGTTCCCACATCTTTGCTCTCTCAGGGTCTGTAAGAAAAGCAAAGAGCACCTTTGTCACGAGAGGCTGTCCACTACCCTCTCCCTGTGCCGAGGCCCTTGGGGCAGGGGCGTCCAGGTTTCTCCTGCGTACCAAGTGTTTGAATTCTGCAGAGAGGCTGCCATTGTTGGACTCTTCCATGTTCATGACTTTCGTGTTTGTGCCCAGAATGTTAAATTTCCGAGATCTGATCACAGGAGGAAAACCAACCAAGTAAGTGACGGAACAGCCAGAGAACAAAGTTAGACTAAACGGAACGAAAGGAAGCCTCGAGGCTGGACTCACCCTCTGAGAGCTGCCACATCTCCAGAGTCTCTGTTAAGAACATAAGTCAGAGTTAATATAAAATAGGCCCCATATTTCTTTTTAAAACCCACTTTAAACACCTGTAATTTACTCTGATAGAAAAACTGCTGCACTGCTGGAAATTTCTATAAGCTATTCATTTACATTTTACATGAGAAATGTAACAACCCTGCTTCTGCTTAAGCAGTAGACACAGCTGGTTGCCTACCCAGAATCTACTGCTCTTTCCTAAAAGGACTTCAGTTCAGCTCAGGTCCACTTCCCATCAGAACACAGCATCCCCACAGAGCAGTGGTCCAGGGGTTGAGGATGTGACCTACATGGTCTCAGTCAGGCTGGGAAGGAGTTATACCAGGCTGGATTTACATTCCATAGTTTCAGCCGAACCCAGGCGAGGAAGCGTGTGGCCTTTACTACAAGCAACCATGTTGCAACCCAGAAGGGAACCGTGGAATGCAGGTGGTGCTTATGATGACAGAGAAGAGACAGGAGATTCTGCATCCTTGATGCCATCAACGAGTCACTGATCTCACTGTCAGGAACTTGCCCTAACTCTGCATTTCCAGTTATACTGGGTTGCAAATTTCCTTATTATGTAAGTCACACTGGATTTTCTGTAACAGGTTTACTGTTACCTGCAACTCAGAGCATCCCATCTGATATACTATTCCCAGTGTGTCCACTACCCTTTAACTCATATATTTTTTAATATGAAATCTTTTTATATAGTCACATTCCTGGTCTTTTGCTTTTTTATTATGTTAAACTGTTTTAAAAGTCCTCCATTGCTACATATTCACTTAACATTTTTAGAATTAGTAACTACTATTTATTAAATACTGCATTCCAAATGAGTTATCAGATTAAAACTGATCAATTTTTAAGCCATACAGAAGATATATACATTTTCATATATCACATTTTAGAACTTAAGAGTCCTCATTATCAGGAAAGTCTCCCTATGTCTAACCTATGTTTGTTTTTAAAAAACATTCTTTTTTGTGTTACAGCCTTGATGTATAATTGAACAATAAGTTATACTATTTTAAATGTACAATTTGATACAGTTTGATATATGTATATATACTATATACATTTGTGAAAACATCAGCCCCATCCAGATAACGAATATACCTATCATTTCCAAAGTTTCCCCATACTCATTTGCGATCCATTCCCCAATTTCACACTCCACCCACCCCACCCGCATCCCCAGGCAACCACTCCTGTGCTTTCTGTCACTACAGATTCATTTGCATTTCCAGAATTTCACATAAATGGAAACAAAGTATGTACTCTTTATTCTTGGTCTGGATTATTTAACTCAGCATAATTATTTTGAGGTTTATCCATGTGTATCAATAGTTCATTCTTTTTAAAATTATTTATTTTAGAGAGGTGGGGGGGCGGAGAGTGAGTGAGAGAGAGAAAGAGAGAGAGAGAGAGAGAGAGAGAGAGAGAAGGGGGGGAGGAGCAGGAAGCATCAACTCCCATATGTGCCTTGACCGGGCAAGCCCAGGGTTTCAAACCAGCGACCTCAGCGTTCCAGGTCGATGCTTTATGCACTGTGCCACCACAGGTCAGGCCTGTAGTTCATTCCTTTTTGTTGGTGAGTAATGTTACATTCTATAGATACACCACAAATTGATTTATTCATTCACCTCTTAATGGACATTCATCTATGAATGGGCATTTGTGTACACCCTTTCTGTAGACAAATGCTTTCATTTCTCTTGGGTTAATACATAAAAGTGGAAAGGTTGGGTCATAAGATAGATGCACATTTAAATTTTTAGGAAACTGCCAAATTGTTTTCCAAAGGGGTGCTACCATTTTGCTGTTTTACCACCATTATATTATACTTTCACCTATGCTTTTAAGATATGTTTGTTTTATATATGTAAATACTCTTGGAATTTATTCAGATAGACAGTAAAAAATAGAACTAACTTCTCACTAGAATCCTGTCGATACCAAATTGTGCCAAAACCACTTATTGAAAAATGCATTCTTTCCTCACTGATTTGAGATACCATTTTAAACATACATTCATTCCTTATATAAACTTAAAAGTTTATGTTGGACTTGGGATTTTGTTTCAATGATCAGTTTATTCCTCTCCTAGTAACATACTCATTTAGTAACTGCAACTTTAATACATTTTAATATCTGGTGGGGCAGCTTCTTACATCATCTCCCATTATTTTTATATGTATATTTTTAAATGTTTTTGAAACTAGAATAGTCGTTACCAGAGGCTTGGATGAGAGGAAAATGGGGATTTTGTTGTTCAAGGAATACAGTTTTGATTTTGCAAAATGGAAAAGTTCTAGAGATCTGTTGTACAACGATATGAAAACACTCCACGCTACTGAACTATATACACTTAAAGATTATTAAGTTGTAAGTTTTGTGTTCCATTTTTTACCATAATTAAAAATAAATTATTTTTTAAAAAGCTACCTTTGCTTATTTTTTTTCCATCTAAGATACAACTTGAAAATCTCAGGAGAAATCCTGTTTGCATTTTGGTTGGTGCTATATTAACTGAAAAGAATCAACATCTCTATAATAAAACTAGAAGTCTACATTCTAGGAATATGATTTTTTTTTTTTTGTATTTTTCTGAAGCTGGAAACGGGGAGGCAGTCAGACAGACTCCCACATGCGCCCGACTGGGATCCACCCGGCACGTCCACCAGGGGGCGATGCTCTGCCCAGCCGAACTTCGCTCTGTTGCAACCAGAGCCACTCTAGCGCCTGGGGCAGAGGCCAAGGAGCCATCCCCAGCATCTGGGCCATCTTTTGCTCCAATGGAGCCTCGGCTGCAGGAGGGGAAGAGAGAGACAGAGAGGAAGGAGAAGGGGAAGGGTGGAGAAGCAGATGGGCACCTCTCCTGTGTGCCCTGGCCGGGAATCGAACCCGGGACTTCCGCACGCCAGGCCGACGCTCTACCACTGAGCCAACCGGCCAGGGCCTCTAGGAATATGATTTGTCTCATCACTTTTTTTAAATTAATTTTAATGCGGTGACATTGATAAATCAGGGTACATATGTTCAGGGAAAACATCTCCAGATTATTTTGACATTTGATTGTGTTGCATACCTGTCTTATCACTTTTTACAATATTCCTTCCTCACTAAAATGTCATAATTTTCTTCAAATAGATCTTAAACATTGCTGTTAAGCTGATCACTATATATACATATGAATATTTTTCCTTATTGTGAGATCATTTTTCTATTATAATTTCTACCTGGTTAATGCTAATATATGGTTGAAGTTATTAGTTTTGCTTACTTATTTATTTATTAAACCTACCACCTTCCTCAAATCTCTTATTTCATTAGTAATTATGTTCCAGTTCATTCCGACAAAATTTCCAGATAATTATATTACCTAAAAATAAGAATATATTTTCTCTTTTCTAATCTCTTCAAAGGGTACGTGCATTTTCATTTTTGAAAGGTATTGCCAAATTTTGAGAAGTATTCTATTGTGGTAAAGTATAGAACAATTATAAGTATCCATTTCTCCCATATATTCTCCATTTTATATCCTATGCATAAAGTACATTTACACATAAAAAGTTAAAGAAAAAGCCCTGGCCGATTGGCTCAGCAGTAGAGCGTCGGCCTGGCGTGCAGGAGTCCCAGGTTCGATTCCCGGCCAGGGCACACAGGAGAGGCACCCATTTGCTTCTCCACCCCTCCCCCTCTCCTTCCTCTCTCTCTCTTCCCCTCCCGCAGCCAAGGCTCCATTGGAGCAAAGATGGCCCGGGCACTGGGGATGGCTCTGTGGCCTATGGCTCTGGACGCCACAGAGCGATGCCCCGGGTTGGGCAAAGCATCGTCCCCTGGTGGGCATGCCGGGTGGATCCCGGTCGGGCGCATGCGGGAGTCTGTCTGACTGCCTCCCCGTTTCCAGCTTCGGAAAAATGAAAAAAAAAAAAAAAAGAAAGAAAAAAAAAGTTAAAGAAAAAGAGAGATTCAAAGTTACAATAGTGATCACAACTCAAATCTCTACCGCTAGCCTTGTGGTTTTGTTCAGGCATGTAAATGACAACGCACAGCAAGTCTTAGGAAAACTTTTGTTCAGAAAAACAAAGATCTCTGAATGGAGATAAAGTCCCTTAAGTTCATATGATATCTGTCACAGTTCTCATTTCTCTGTCATTTGGGAAAAAAAGAGCTAAGATAAGGAGTACTTACTTGTCAATGCACACTTTAATTTTAAGCTGATAATTTAACTCGGGGAATTTGACCAGCAATCTATTTCAAAAGAAGAAGAAAAAAAAATTCTGAGCAAAGAACAATCTAGTTTTTTTTAAAAAAAGTGTCAGTAGGCTCCCCCAGCAACTTCTAGCTACAGAAATGTAAAATTCCTAACTCTTCCTTTCTACGAGGTGAATACATGACAGCCCAAATCCCTCTTCCTGCCAGGACCCTCTTTGATCTGAAGTTAAGCATCACCCCTTTAGGCCAAAGGGATTGAAAAAAAGCCTAAGAACTTGGACAAAGTTGTGAGAGATTCAACAAAGGATAATAAAAGCCATTTCATAAAACATATTCCAGGAATACGCTCTCTGAAGCTGGCCTTCTTCCTATTAAACCTGAAACCCATCACCAAACCAAGTTTCTAAGGGGGGAATTTCACTGCAGAAGGGCAAACCCCAGCCTACCTGTGGGACTCGAGTGTGAAAGTAACACTCCGCCCTGCAGGCCACCACCCACCTGCCCTGTGGTCCCCCTCGGCTTCTCTGTCACTAAGCCTTACTCTTTCCCTTAAAATTCTCAGAGGAAACTAGGTTCAAAGAACAGAAAACAATCAGTGTTGTTACTCTGCCCCTTTTGCAGCAGGAGACACTGTGGACCCAGGCTGTAGGAGTGGAATCCTAGACATAAACCCTGGTAACTTCAAAAAGATGACTGTTCCTTCCTTAGCTTTTGACAGAAGAAACAAAGAGCAAGTCTGCATTTCACCAACACATTCCATACCCGCCACAGTACTGCCTGTGACCTGGCCACCAACTCTGCTATCCTATGCACGTCCCTCAGTAGCTAGCAAAAGCGGAAGTGCCATGGCCCACCTGACTTTGGTAGTAAACTGGACACCGGTCTTGATGACTAACGGCCGGTCGGGGTGCATGGGCATGCAGGGCTGCCGCTCAACCACAAAGGCACTGGAAGGGAAAGAGGACAGAAGCTCACACTGGGCCAGCTTTGTCCTGGGCCTCTGATGCAAGCCAATCTCTCGTTTAAGGACGTGATGGGGGTGGGTGATGACAGAAAGGGACAAGGATTCTAAGTTACCTTTTCATTAAGTTTCTAAAGAGCTCCACAATCCTCTCCTCCAGCATTGGCCGGTGCTGTACAATGGGGTCTCCTTTGTAGGAAACTTTTTGCTGCAACTCCTCTAGTTTCTTAATTTGTTGGCGGGTCTGAAGTTGAGATTCTGCTAACGAGGTTATCCTGCCAATAAAATAAGAAAGCTACCAGTTACCTAAGGGAGGGTACACGGGTAAATGAGGGGGAAGGGAATGCCATAAATATAAACACCACGATGCAGTCCCCTAAAATAAGAAAGGGGGACTTTTATGTGTGGCAAAGTATACAATATGAAACTTACCATTTGTATGTGTACAATTCAGTGTCATTAAATAAGAGGGGATTTATTTTTTATTAGAAAGAAAAGGGGAATTTATTATGCCTTTTTAAAATAGTCCCTTCCTAAAATTTTACATTTCAAGAGGGAGCTAGGCACAGAGGAAGAGATGTCAAAACTTATGTTACTAGGAGGTATCTAACAGAGTTATCACTGGAAAGTGACAAGCAATAGAACCCACATACGGAGAATGTAAAATACAGAATTTGGCACTCTCTTTTTTACCTTAACTTATCTTATACTTGCACCAAAATGTGAGGACTGTGGGAACATAGGAGGTAAGAGCCCAGAAGGATGGGTTTGAGGTAACTGCCATTCATTCACTATCTGTGCAGCCTTGGCCAAGTCCCTTCACCCCCGTGGGGCTGACTGTCCCCTTGCATGAGAGAGGGGGTGAACTGCATGATCCCCATGAGCCCTTTCGACAGATCAAAGGATAAGACATGATGTTACAAAATACTGATAACATGCACATAGAAAAAGTGGACAGGGAGAGGAAAGCTGATTAAGTCTGTCCCCAAGAATAGAAAATATTAGTGTCTCTCCTTGATCATCAACCACAGTTTAATAAAGACTGAAAGACCTCAAAGAGGGACAGTTAAATATGCCGGGAGATGGGCAGGGGTGGGATAGGACAGCTGACGGGACTTCTGAGCTCCCAACTCCCTTCCGGCACTATATTCTCCCATTCCCAGAACTTGAGCTTTTTAGTTCCCTGATCAGAAAGCATTCAAAACTGCTTTTAGTAAATTAACAAAACTCGGGGTTAGTCAGGATATGAACAAACAGGCATTTTCATGTAGAGTTGCTCCAAATTTCCAATTTCATGCTCTGTCTATCTGGATTCCCCACCATGTCAGGTTTCTAATTTATTCAAGCTGGTGCAACCCATTCATAATTGGGCCTTGCATAGCAGGATACTCATAAAGACATGCTGGATGAATGCGTGAAAGAGCCGATTACAGAACAGCATGTAAAGGGACTAATGTGAGAACGTTCAGATTTCTCTTTCATATATACACAATAACAGCTATCTCAAGCGACGCTTACCAAAATCTTAACTGTAAGTACCTCTGAGTAATTCAGTTTTAAAAGACTTTTCTTCTCTTTGTTAATTTTCTGGATTTGAACTTTTTCCCTTATAAAGAGCATGTGTCATCTTAGATTATTATTAAAATAACTTTAATAATTATTAATTATTAAAATAATAATTATTTTATTTGTTTTTTTTGTTTGTATTTTTCTGAAGCTGGAAACGGGGAGAGACAGTCAGACAGACTCCCGCATGTGCCCGACCGACCGGGATCCACCCAGCACGCCCACAAGGGGCGAAGCTCTGCCCACCAGGGGGCGATTCTCTGCTCCTCTGGGGCATCGCTCTGTTGCGACCAGAGCCACTCTAGCGCCTGGGGCAGAGGCCAAGGAGCCATCCCCAGCGCCCGGGCCATCTTTGCTCCAATGGAGCCTCGGCTGCGGGAGGGGAAGAGACAGAGAGGAAGGAGAGGGGGAGGGGTGGAGAAGCAGATGGGCACTTCTCCTGTGTGCCCTGGCCGGGAATCAAACCCAGGACTTCTGCACGCCAGGCCAACGCTCTACCACTGAGCCAACCAGCCAGGGCCAATAATTATTTTAAATCTAGCCTGTTAAATAGTTAGACCAAAAGCTTTATTTAAATTATAAAATAAAACCGATTCAGAATAGAGTAATGTAAATATATTTTTTTATTTTAAAAGTTGTCCAAATAAAGTGAAAGTTTTACCTCTTAGAACTTAATTTGACTAGGTAAAAGCCCCTACCTTTGAGATACAGTACTAACTCTTTGGGCCTGCAGTTAAGACCATAATTTAGCACAGCTTTCTAGAAGTAAGGAAAAACTTCTCTTTTATCTTTTACCAGTTTTCTAGACAAAAAGTCCCCACCCTTTGAGATATAATACCAACTCTTTGGGCCTGCAGTTATGACCATAATTTAGCACAGTTTTCTAGAAGTAAGGAAAAGCTTCTTTCATCTTTTACCAGTTTTCTAGACGGTCTAGGCAGATGTTGGGAGGGCCTCCAATGCAAGCAATCTGTTGCCGCCTCTTCCAGTCAGCCAGCTCTTCATCCGTGAGAGTCTTCTGCACGTACTCCATGGCTGACAAAAGCCCCGCCAACTCACTGACGATGCTCTGGTTGGAAACCAAAACAAAAGTCAGAAAACATTTCCTCAGACCGTCTCTAACCACATGTTGTAGTCAAGTCCAGAGAAGGAACTTAGAAACCAAGCAGGTTCTGTCACGAGATGCGGAGATCCCACAGGTGAAGGAGACACGCAGGGGAGCTGTCCCACGCTCTTACTCGCCGCATCTGGTCCAGCGCAGTGAGCATCTGTTCTAGCTGCTGCATCTTCTGCCTGGTCACTGACTGGTTGTTTCCGTTCAGATCTTGCATGTCTGCAGAGGAAGAAAAAGCTCCTTGACCTGAAGGACCACTCCTATCCTTCGTAACTAGGCTCCCGTAAGCAGTAGTAGCCCCTAAGGACACCCACCCCCAAAGCCTGAACACAGAGTCAAGACAAATAAGTCCTGAAACTCAAGTAACATAAACTCACTTTCTACAAACTTTTTTTTTTTTTTTCATTTTTCTGAAGCTGGAAACGGGGAGAGACAGTCAGACAGACTCCCCGCATGCGCCCGACCGGGATCCACCCGGCACGCCCACCATGGGGCGATGCTCTGCCCATCCTGGGCGTCGCCATGTTGCGACCAGAGCCACTCTAGTGCCTGAGGCAGAGGCCAAGGAGCCATCACCAGCGCCCGGGCCATCTTTGCTACAATGGAGCCTTGGCTGCGGGAGGGGAAGAGAGAGAGAGAGGAAAGTGCGGCGGAAGGGTGGAGAAGCAAATGGGCGCTTCTCCTGTGTGCCCTGGCCGGGAATCGAACCCGGGTCCTCCGCACGCTAGGCCGACGCTCTACCGCTGAGCCAACCGGCCAGGGCACTTTCTACAGACTTTTAACGTCTCTAATATTCACTTGCCTCCTTGACTCTTGAGGGTTTTATAGTTGAAATCAAAGTCATCCTGGAGGTTCTCTACCACTTTCATTTTCTGTTCTAGATCCTGTTGAAACAAAAAGAAATAAACAGAAGCAGAAAATATTTCCTTGGGGAGAGGGAAAAGAAAGTCGCTGAGAAGAATGAAAATTAAGCCAAAACCTCAAAAGATGCAGGCAGAACCCACAGGCACCATCCCCACTTGCTTCACCTGCACTCGCTTGCGAACATCCTGCAGGTGCTGCTCCAGCATCTGCTGCTTCTCTGTCACCACGGCAGCTGTGGGGTGGTTGGCCTGGCCCCCTTGCTGCCAAAAGAGGGAGTCGACACACAGGTGAACACAGGAAATGGGAGAAAATCCCTCTGTCCAGTCTCCATCCCACGCCACTACCCTTCCTGCCATTGTGTGGGACAGGGAGACAGAGGCAGCGTGCCGGGCGTTGTAACGGGCAGTTCTGCAGCAGCTGGCACTCTCTCCAGCTGCTGTCGGAGTGATGCCAAGCGAGCTCTCACATCGTCTACCTGTGCCCTTGCCTTTCACCCCTAGGTCATACTATAAGCCTACTCTGTGTATTGCACTAGGACACCCCATGCTGCGCTAAGTCATGGTCCCTACCTTCTAAAAGCTCCTCCGAGGTAAGTATGTAACATTTTCAGATCAATTTACGACAGCAGATTTTTTATGCCTATTTAAATGTATGTAGTGTCCAAAACATTTTTTTTTAAGTGGATTTATTGGGATGACACTGGTTAACAAAATTATACAGGTTTCAGGTGCACAATTCTACTACATGTCTTCTGTACACCATATTGCATGTTTACTTCCTCCAAGTCAAGTCTTTATCCATCACCATTTATCCCCCCTGTATTCTCCTCTACCCCCACCCGCCCACTGCCCAATACATTCCTGTGGAATAACAAAAAACTGTTCTGTCCCAGGGTGAAATGCCATATCAAGAGAGAGTACCTTGGGGTACAAGGGAAGGTTGGTACCTTAAAAATGTCAACTGGCACATAAAACTTAAAAATGGTAAATTTTGTCAAAGTAATAGGATTATCTTCTAATAAAGAAAATAAACGACCATGGAAAAGCTGTGGTGCTCAAGACAGTGTGGTACATACTGGTATAGGACTGAGATACAATCAATGGAACAGAATTGATAGTTCAGGGAAGACATTATACACCCAGTGCTCTGAATGAGAAATTCCCAGTTGTCTCTGACTTCAGAGTCACCAAATCCTCCTGGCTCTATATTCCAGTCTCAAATTGATTGCTAGTGCACTGGCTCAGTTTCAACCCCAACCCTTGACCTTTTGGCCTCTAAGCTCTCTTACTTCCAATGAGTTCTGTACACTGCTACCAGAAGTCTCCAAAATAGATCTAAACATGCCATTTTAGAGGGGACCATTCCCATGGTCCATACCCAAACCCATAGATCACAAACTTCCCTTAGAAGTTTTGAGAAGGCAACCTCCACCCCTACTTATTCTCTTCATAGCAGGTGACTCATCCAATTGGTGAGACTGAGAGAGAGACTGCACACAGATTTTCAAAGAACCCAGCACTCAAACTGGTGCCTCCTCCCACTCTTGCCTTTGTGGGGCACACCTTGGGGCAGGAGTAAGGGCCTGGTTCCTAGAAACTGTTCTATAGGCCGACCTCTCTGTGGTCAGTGGGTATGAGTCTATGGTCTCTGAAGCTCTTTGTGGATGGCTGGGGAAGTGCTGCTTGATAAATCCAATTCTCCACCCCAAGATCTAACTCAAGGGGCAGGCATCAGAAAGCCCTAGGGTTACCCACCCAAGCCACACTTTCCAGTCTTGTAATACCAACAGTACAGCTGATCACTTAATCTGTATTCAATTCTCATGCCTACTTCTCAGTTGGTACTTCACTAAAAGGGAGAAAATAAGATGTGATCAGCAGCAGCAGAAACCTGCTTCTAATACCTTTGTAAGCTACTGTCTCCCACTGCTTCCAGGAATAAACATCTCAGCCAGAACCGAGAGGTTTCACACTATACCATAACAACTTAAACTCCCCTCCTGTGCTTCAGTCACCCCAAACCACCCACTCTTCCCGCATACAGCAGGTTTCCACACTCTTACCTCCCCACATGCTGTCCACTCAGCCAGGCATGTGCTTCTGCCAAGCACACCTGAATTCATTCACCTTCAAACTCACTGCAATGTTTTGCTCTCCTGGGTAACATTATTCAACTTCCCCAGGCAAAATGACTCACATCCTCGGTCTGTTTTTTTCACATTGAGTGTCATGCACCTATGATCCCACCTAGACTGAGAGCCCTGGTAGCAGGAATCACATCTGCTTGTCTTCCTATCTCCTTGTGCTTTACCCATAAAAAACACTTAAGAACACACCTGATGATGTAAACAGAAAATAACAGGGAGGCCTGGGCTGAGGCCTCAGAAACCCAACTGGTAGCTCTGTGTCAGGGGCTGCAAACTTTCTAAGGGCAAGGTGGTAAATATTTTTGGCTTTGTGGGTCATATAGTCTGTCAAAAACAGTCCTGCATTGCAGCACGAAAGCACCCATAGACAAGGCACATATAAATGTGTGTTGCTATGTTATAAAAGAACATCATTTATAAAAACAATCAGCCTACACTGGACCAAATGGAAACAATGAAGCTTTTTGCAGAAAAAATTTTAAAAAGCCTAAAATCTATCACAGAGAAATCAAAGCATGAATAGATAAAGACATATAGAGGGACATTGCAGTAGTATTTATAATGGAAAAAACAACAACCAGAATTAAGTGAAAATCTATTGAAGGAGGACTATCTGAAGAAATTATAGCAACTCCACCACAGACTACAACACAGTGAATAAAAAAGTGGGTTAGCTTTAGATTGCTTGACTTAGAACTAAGATTTACATGATATAATATTAAATGAAAAAAGCAAGATGAAGGAAAATAAGCCCATTTGAATATAATTTGTGTATGCATGTTTATTTAGTTTATATGAGCCTGGATAAAGGTGTGAAGGGATACACACCAGACTACACTGGGGAACAATTATATTTTCATTTCCTGTTGCATGAGGTTTTAGAACTGTTTCTATATATTTCTGCATACTGATTCCAAATCTGAAATCCGTTTTTTGGTGCATGCTCTAGTTTTTATGCAATTTTAATATCTTTTTGTTACAGTTACCAATGGCATGCATTGGTTTTTAAATTGGAGTTAAAGGGCCTGACCTGTGGTGGCGCAATGGATAAAGCGTCAACCTGGAAATGCTGAGGTTGCCGGCTCAAAACCCTGGGTTTGCCTGGTCAAGGCACATATGGGAGTTGATGCTTTCTGCTCCTCCCCCCTTCTCTCTCTCCCTCTCCTCTCTCTAAAATGAATAAATAAAATCTAAAAAAATAATAATAAATTGGAGTTAAAGGGCAACGACTCTTGGATTGAACATAACCACAAGGTAATTAATGCTTTACAAACATCACTTTTACATAATTATAGTTGTTTTTAAATGTAAAAAATTATTATCTGATAAAAACACCCTCTTATTTTAAGATTGAATCATGGCTTCTTCAAGTAGGCGTAAATGTAAGAATAGTCCTGACACCTTCTGTTATAGATGTGGCTGTTACACACTTCAATGTCAAAGGCGCACTATTTCATCATTTGTGACACCTGCATATATTGCCTATTTTCAAGTTCCCCTTGGCGATCAAGACAAGAATCAGGTTCCTCCTCATATTGTGTGTCATAATTGTGAGGAAATGCTTCGTGACTGGACAAAAGGAAAACACAAAGGAATGCCTTTTGGTATTCCCATGGTTTGGCGTGAACCTAAGGACCACAGCAGTGACTGTTATTTCTGTCTGATCCATACAAAGGGCATCGGCAAGAAAAAACGGCATGTGATCGCATATCCTAATATTCCTTCAGCAATACGACCTATCCCACACTCTGAGACACTCCCGGTTCCAGGTTTCAATGGTTTTATTTCTTCTAAGGACGAAGGAAGTGAACATGGTGATCAAGTGTATTTTGATAAGATGCATGAGGAAATGGCTATAAAATCTGAAGGGTCTTCTTCTGATGCCAAGCAGTCATTAACCCCTCAGCAGTTTAGCCAACCCGAATTGAATGACTTAGTAAGAATGACATAAAAATTGTCCTCGACTTTCTGAAGTATGAGGAGCATAACTGGATCATTTGTGTGGATCTTAAAATGGTAAATTTCCTGCTAGGACAACAGAGAGGTTTCACGAAGTATCCTTGCTTTTTGTGTTTGTGAGACAGCTGAGCTCGGGAGAAACACTGGATACAGAAGGAGTGGCTGAAACGTAAAGCTCTGGAAGTAGGGATGCAAAATATTGTGAATGAACCTGTAGTTAATCGAGACAGGATCATTTTTCCCCCACTTCACATCAAACTTGGCTTAATGAAGCAGTTTGTTCAGGTTTTGAATAGAGAAAGTGAATGCTTTCAACATGTTATTTCTGCTTTTCCTGCCCTGTCTTTCGAGAAGATAAAAGCAGGTGTATTCGATGGACCTCAAATTCGAACCCTCATATGTGACGAAGAATTTGCCAGGAAGATGAATAAGGAGGAGAAAGCAGCATGGCAGTCTTTTGTGGCAGTTACAAAGAACTTCCTTGGCAACAAAAAAGCAGAAAACTATAAACTTCTGGTTCAAAGGATGCTGTTGGCTTTCCGTGACATTGGCTGTAACATGAGCGTTAAGATTCATTTCCTAAACAGTCACCTTGATAAGTTTCCCAAAAATCTTGGAGCTATTAGTGATGAGCAGACTAATGGTGGAGCATCAAACGCGATTGTCCTCAACAAGTGCACAAACGCAAGAGCTACAAACGCAATTTTTGTCTGAATAGAGTTTAAATAAGTTTTGCACGAATTTTATTATTAATATAAATGTTTTAATATGTTCTATTTCAAAATTGTAAACAAATTCTGATGCAATCATATCTTTTAGTGTATTAGTGTATTTACTGCATTATATAAATTATCATATTTTCACAAAGATGATGCCCAAGAAGACATTCTACTTCTTTATGTTAAACTAAATGTTGAAAATTTTACAATAAGATGAAAACCTAAAATCTTGAATTGCAAAAAACCTCTAGCTTACAGAGAAAAACTAATGTCAGATTTGAGATCAGCACACTCCAATTAGGTAAGAACAAGTGTTTTTGTGGATGCAACAAAAATTTTGTTCCCCAGTGCTATCAATGTTGGTTTCTTGGAAAGAAAAAACAGAGGGAGTAACATTTCAAAATTTTAAAAAACTTTCGTCCTTTGTACTTTTCTGTAATGTTTTAACCTTTTTTTTTTAAGGGGGAAGAATGCATTATATACTCAGGAAGAAAATTAAGTTATTTTCATCGTATAAAACTTTAAAATCCACTTATAACTAACACCCACCTAATGCGCACTTCTACCCTGGAAGGCAAAGTATATCTTAACAACCAGGTAAGAGCAAGCACAGCCTTGTACACAAGGGGGAAGTGCATCTTCAATAGCACTGTGTTTCTCCCCGGGTCTCACCTGGGCTGCAGTGGCTGCGGTCTGGAGAAGGCGAGACTCTTCCCACAGGCACCGGGCCACAATTCGGGCAATTTCCATGGGCTTCTCAAGATACCTGCTCTATAAGGAGGAGAGAAGGAGAATGAAAAGTAGCAGTAGACTATGGAGATACAGACTGCACTTTGCTAACTGAGAGCTAAATTCCTCCTAAGCTAAGCATTCCATTTACTACATGGAACAAAGGCCTCAAAGCCTGGCTGCAGTCAGCAGAGGGCGAAGGGAGAAGAGAAGAAAACAGTCGTGATGTGCTGTGCTAGGCGGGAAAAGGCACAGCCTCTGGTTGTTTGGACATGTTATCCTGGTCTTAAAGGAAGGTGACTTTGTCCAGGGGCATCCAATACGGCCAAACCTTTAACATTTAAAAAGCCATCTTCCTATGAGGGGTCCTAGTTTACAGTTAATGTAATATTACTGTAACAATCGCATTACTACTACTTCAACTGAGTAAAGAAGTGAACTTTAGGTAATGATGCTCATAGGGAGTATATAGAAATTTGAGAAAGAGCTAATCACTTCTCTTTTGATTTAAAGTATAAGACAGGTTCTCATTATTTAGCCAAATGAGAAAATAAATACTTCCAGGAAAGAAAGCTAAAACCCTTCTCTGCAGGTCCAGTTTCTCATCACACCTGAAGGAACTGCTTGATTCTTCGCAGATTGTGCTGGTAGAGAACGTTCGACTCTTGTAGGAAGCGGCTGTACTGCTGGTCAATCTCGCCCAAGAGATTGTGAAACACCAAAGTGGCATGTGATTCTTTGCTGGCCGCATAAGCCCTGGGAAAAGGAAGGATATTAAGAATGATTCTGAAATCCACAAACAGACGCACACAAAATCACTGTCCAGAAGAATAAAACCAAGGCAAAGCCAATTTCTTAACCCACTCATCATTTTAGATTTATCTTGTTCAGCAACAATAAATATCAGCAATTTAATAATTATATACAATTATTCTAGATGGTATTAGCCACTGTCATAGTCTATACTTATGAAATATGTGAGTGAAGTGGACTGTTTGGCTGTTTTGCTTTAAATTCTCTGTCAACTCTATGGTCAGATTATTAGTAGCAAAAAAGAAATTCCAGGGTAGGATGGCCTATCTCCAATAGTTCTGAATCACCTTCCTGGCCCTTCACTAAATTCTGGAAAAGCTAGGTCACAGGCCTGAATTAAACCAGAATTAATAGGTGAATCTGAACACATTCAAGTGAAGGAAATAGTTGTTGGAATTCTATGCAATTATCTCCTCTATGAACAAGTCTATTTCTCTTACTCTGTGTCTCCTTCCTTTAATTAAAGGTGAATCAGAAGGACCCAAATTTCTTCCCATGATAGAATTCTCATTTAGACAAAAAATATATATAAGGTTTACCGTACCGTCAATAAACTTTATTAAATAACATATTTCCACACCAATCCTATCTTCCGAATATGGTCCGAAATGGTTTGCTGAGCTGAATTAAGCCTTTCTGCGATCTCCGATGTTGTCAGAAAAGGATCTTGCTCCAACATGGTCTTAACAACATCGTCATCAATCAAAGATGGTCGCCCAGAACGTGGCTTATCAGAAAGGTCGAAATCACCTGTTTCGAATTTTTTGAACCATCTTCTGCATGTCCTATCAGAAACTGTACCTTCACCAAACACTTTCAATAAATTTCTACATACTTCTGTAGCATTTCTTTCTTGTTGAAATTCATATACAATACAGTGGCATAAATGAACTTTATCAGTAGCCATGGGTAATTATCGCTTCACACATAAGACTAATGTGAATCAACTTTGTTTTAGTTAATTTGCTACGTCAGTATGTATACATTAAGTGATAAAAATAGAGAGGCACACATGCGCCAAATAAACATGTGCTTACGTGTCGAAACTTGTTGTGATAGAGACGGACAGAACTTTCCGGTAGACCTTATATATATTTGTAGCACACCTCTGAAACCTCAGAACACAGAGCGGATCTCACCAAGTCAGTGAGATCCAAATCAGTCCTGGCCCTGGCCGAATAGCTTTATTGGTTGGAGCATCGGCCCCAAGCACGGAGGTTGCCAGTTTGATCCCCGGTCAGGGCACGTGCAGGAATGGATTGATATTCCTGTCTTTCTCTCCCTTCCTCTTTGGATAAAATCAATATATAAAAATGAAAAACAGCCTGACCTGCGGTAGCACAGTAAGTAAAAGCATCGACTTGGAACACTGAGGTTGCCAGTTCGAAATCCCGGGCTTGCCTGGTCAAGGCACATATGGAAGTTGATGCTTTCTGCTCCTCTCCCCTTCTATCTCTCTGTCTCTCTCTCTACCTCTGTCTCCTCTCTCTAAAAAATGAATAAATAAAATCTAAAAAAAAAAAAAAAAAAAAGGATCTAAAAAAATTTAAAAACAAATCAGTCCTGAAAACATCTACCAGCAAGCAAGCTGTTTGGTGTGTCAAAAGTCAATTGATGGTTTGTGCTTCTAATACAGAAAATTTTTACACAAGACTAAGAGTACCTCTGTATCTCCTGGCCTCTTCTACCCCATCACCTGTACCCATATGTTTTTGATGAAATAGCAGAGTTGAGCTACAGTAGATCATGCTTCTTGATGCAAACCAAAGCCTGACAATTTGAGGAGCTTCTCAAGAACAACTTACCAATCCTGACTCTCAATCCAAGGGGCCAGAAACTGCCGCAGCTCCATCGGGAAGCTGTCACTGTACAGCTGGTGAAGCTGCTCCAGGTACCGTGTGTCAAGCTGCTGCAGCTGATTCCATTGGGCCATCTTGCTGGAATCAGGGGTCCCAACTGTGAACCAAAATGTTCACATGGTCACTACAAGCCCCGGTAGGGTAAACAAGCTAGAAATACCCTATCTAGCCAGCACAGGCGTCAGGTCTGTGGTTTAAGGATAAAAGATGCTTTGGAAAGGACCCTGCATGTCTCTCCCAGTTTAGACGACACAGTGACTTAAGGATAAAAGATGCTTTGGAAAGGACCCTGCATGTCTCTCCCAGTTTAGACAACGCACACATTCACAATCTGTACTTCTGGAACCACACCACCACTTCTTCTAAGTCAGACGACAATATGGACATAATGCCAAGTGCTATAATTCTCTAGCAGAGCTATGTGAGGTTGAAAAATTACTTCCAGAGTTCCACTTCATCTATTAAATGGAGAACATAATTCCCACCCCTCAGGGCAACTGAGATACTATTTCTAAGGCACCCAGCTCAGTGCCTAGCTTACAACAGATGCTCAACAGGTGTCAGTTCCTTCCTTTCCACCCAACACCCCTTTTAAGTGAACTAGAAGGCATACACAGTAAACCTGAACTAAGACCAAAATGTGGGGTGGGACTGTCGAGTGAGGACAAGACTACGGGTTTAAGAGTATAAGCATTAATCTGCCTGAGAGTCTCCCACTCAACAAAAAGTAATTTTGTCTATGACTTTCTCAGTCTTGGATGAGAGAAGAGAAGCTAAATACCAGGCCTGTCCACTGTCCACCGGTTAATGAATACCCCAGGGGTGCAGGGGTGAGAAACCAACCCGCTAACCACCTCTAGCCCGCTTTCTCAACAGCAACACAGACCAAGTAAGTAGACTTAAGAAGTTGTAAAAACAAAACAAATCAAAAAAACTGCGAGCAATAGCCAAAGGCTAAGGTGTGTACAGATCAAAGAATACTGAGCTGGTTCTCTGGAATAGTGAGAACATTTAATGAAAGACTGGATACATACAAACACATACACTCAGTTGGACTTCTTGATTTACTTATTTCTCAGAGCAGACTACCTGCGACATGCTGAAGCACTGTAACCATGGTATGTATTACTCTAACAAGAAATCAAAGCTTAATAGAACTCTTGTAATATTTGCATTAGAGCTAAGTTAAAATCTGCCTCACAGGCTACAAAACATTAGGATCTGCCTTATGTGTCCCAGGAACTGATCTGCATAGAAATCTATAATATGCCAATTTATGTAGATTATACTGCAATGCGAATGTAATGAAACTCTAGACCTGCCTATTGAAATATGCGAGCCACTACCCACATGTGGCTATTGAACACTTGAAATGCAGCTGGTTCAAACTGAGATATGCTTTAAGTGTCAAATACACATTGAAATTTGAATTTAATTAAAAAAGGTAAAATATCCCATTAATATTGAAATGACATTTTGAATATACTAGGTAAACTGAAATATATTATTAAAATGAATTTCACCCATACTCTGGTTTCTCTTCAGATCGCATAAATCTTTCGCCTTTTAAAATGAATTTCACCCATTTCTTTATACTTCTTTAAATAAAGCTACTAACAACTTTAACATTACATATGCGACTTGCATTCTACTTGTATTGGACACTGCTGCTCTTACATAACCAAAAAGCTATGGTTCTTCTAACACAGGATTTAAAGAAAGAGACATCTACTTCTCAAAACATACTCCAGTGTTATAAACTGCTTATCTTGAATACAAACATAGAGCCATCAGTCTGCTCCCTGACGTTCAAGGTAAAGCCATAAAGCAGCATCCCAATTATACCTGATCAATTACAGATTAACAATGGGGTCATGCAAGAATACTTGCTTTTCCAAACTAATGTATCATTAACAAATTACAAGTTGTTGAAAACTGTCCAGTAACTCAGAGGGGTTTTGTTGTTGTTTTGATTTTAGTTGGAGTTTCAGTAAACCATACAGTAATTGTGCTATTTCTAAAACCAGAAACCAGCTAACAGTTATTTTCCATAAAATCAAAGCACCAAAAATGACTCATGTTATATTCTACTTAGTCTAATCACTGTAGGCAATACTGTAATAGATACCATATATACATATATATATTATATATTTTTTTAATTACTGTAAATTAAAGCCAAAGAGCAGGTAGCGTTTTCAAGGAGGACATGGGCAAAGAGTCAGACCACCCTATTGTCTACTTAGCTACAAACCCTATTTAACCAACAAGGGCCACAGGACAATCAAACCAAATGCTCTTCATAAGAAGAGTGTATCTGTAAGAGATCACTGGCCAAATTGTCTAGGAAAGCCATTGCCAACTAGCTTTGTGGTAATTGTTTTACTGGAAAAAAAAAAATTTTTTTAAGCCCACTTTATTTCACAATCTCAATTTTCAGTTTTTCAAATTACAAATTAATCTAAAGAACCCCACTAAATTCTAACAAAAGTATTTCTTATCTATGGAATAATTCTAAGCCTGTGATTTAAATACCACTTTCACTGAACCCCAGAACACAGAAAGTGATTTGCACAATTTAAGTGCCAAGCAGCAATTCCGGGTGCAGAGGAGAGAAGTAAATTCATTCCACACAGTGGGTGGCTTAGGGCAAGACACAGGGCTCTCACTTCTCTCAAGGTGTTCACTAAATTTAGGTGAGAAGAGAGTAAATGTTAGTATATGAAGGAAAGTGTGATACTATTTTCTACAAGTGAAGAGAAAAGAAAAAGAAAAAGAAAACAATGAGTCACCAAAGACCTTCTGGACTTTTCAAAACAGGAATTTCTCAACCCCTTGGGGATAAATTTACCAACAAGTCATAAGGCAAACAACTATTGTCTAATGGGGAACTTATTACTGTAAAGATCACTAAAAATGTTTGTCCCAAGTCCCAGTTCTCATTTACATACTTCGATCTAAAATAACCAAAGGCAGGTTGAGAAACACAAGCCAGGACCACTTACAAAGGGTTTTATTACATCATTTCATAAAACTTTGAAGATAAGACTTGTACTTCACATCCACGCAGCAGTGGGTTTACAACAGGGGCACGGCGGGAGGGGAGAACGTGAGGACAGGGAGGAAAACCAGGCACATCCAGAACAGACAGCGATCTGAGGACAATCTCTGTTCCACCTTCCAATGTGTCAGGGAAGTTTTCTTTGGGTGTTGCCCATATTCTATATTAGAAATACCAATATCTTAAATAGAGCATACTTGTATTTTACCTGTTGCTTACACTAAGCTCCTCTTTGCTGTCAGGAAAAGCTAAGTGGCTAAAGCAATCAAAGTATAAAGTAACATGGGAATATACTTGCACTGATTTCTATAGAAACCAGTCCTTTTTTTAAAATTAATTAATTTGCCTGACCTGTGGTGGCGTAGTGGATAAAGCGTCGACCTGGAAATGCTGAGGTCACCGGTTCAAAACCCTGGGCTTGCCTGGTCAAGGCACATAGGGAGTTGATGCTTCCAGCTCCTCCCCCCCTTCTCACTCTCTGTCTCTCCCCCCTCTCTCTCTCTCTCTCTCTCTCTCTCTCTCTTTCCCTCTCCTCTCTAAAAAATGAATAAATAAAAATTTATTTATTTATTTATTCATTCATTCGAGAGAGAGGAGAGAGAAAGAGAGAGAAGGGATACACAAGGGGGAGGAGCTGGAAGCATCAACTCCCATAAGTGCTACCTGTTAGGCTTATTTCTTTTTAAAAATTCAGGTCATTGTATTTTTATAGCTTTGTATTTTCATTTAAAGCTTATTATATAGTAAACGTTTTTCTGTAAAAAGGGATTTCTGTTTAAAGTCCATAACACAATTAGTTGCTCTTTAGTAGTGTTTTCTATATAATCCTGCTAACCCCAATGAGGGCCACTGAATTTACTTATATTGGCAAGCTCCAATTTATTAATTTTCACATCACATTCCAAAAATTGTATGAGGTAGCTGCAACTCCTTAAAGTAAATTAGAGAGGAAAAAAAGTAAAAGGCAATTAATGCCCGTCAAAGACACTAAACCTTTACGAATTTTCCACTGTAGGATTAAAGGTGTAATAAATGACAGGGAGTCCACATTTAAATGTTAGAGCTTTATCTGACCATTGTTAACTTAACAATTCATAATTATCCTTGACAGTAAGACTTTGAAATTTCAAATTAATAACAGATAATTAAAAAAATAAGTACAACTGGCCTGACCAGGAGGTTGCACAGTGGATAGAGCATGGGCCTGCGATACTGAGGACCCAGGTTCGAAACCCCAAGGTTACAAGACTTGAGCAGGGGCTCATTCAGCTTGAGCGCAGGCTCACCAGCTTGAGCATGGGGTCACCAGCTTGAGCATGAGATCATAGACATGACCCCATGGTCGCTGGCTTGAGCCCAAAGGTCACTGGCTTGAGCCCAAGGTTGTTGACTTGAGCAAGGGTCATTCACTCTGCTGGAGCCCCCCCAATCCCCCACCCCCGTCAAGGCACATATGAGAAAATAATCAATGAACAACTAAAGGTGCCTCAACAAAGAACTGATGCTTCTCATCTCTCTCCCTTCCTGTCTGTCTGGCACTGTCTGCCCCCCTACCCATCTCTCACACATGAAAAAGTACAATTGTATATAATAAACATAGAATTTCATTGCTTACAAATCTTTATAAGGTGTTTTATTTAAGATTTTATTTATTCATTTTAGAGAGGACAGAAAAAGAGTGACAGAGAAAGAGGGAGGAACAGGAAGCATCAACTCCTATATATCCCTTGACCAGGGAAGCCAGGATTTCAAACCGGTGACCTCAGCGTTCCAGGTCGATGCTTCAGCCACTGCGCCACCATAGGTCAGGTAGTACCTTTATAAGGTTTAAGATTTGATGTTTGCCTTTACGATTAAGAAGTCTATATTTAAATCTAATTTTTATTTCCTAGAAAGACAAAATGTTCACACTTGAGTGCCCAATCTGAACTATACTTACTGTAATATTCAAGTATATTCAATTATTAATAATAGGATTTGCTTTGAAGTTAGAAACCAACTGTTCCTTGCTAAAATGGACATAGAGAGATAAGAGAACTTGAATTAGAGTTCCCTACTCATCCTGCAAAATTGAATCTATAAAAGAAGTACAGCCTGCCTGACCAGGCGATGGCGCAGTGGATAGAGCGTCGGACTGGGATGCAGAGGACCCAGGTTCGAGACCCCGACGTCGCCAGCTTGAGTGCAGGCTCATCTGGTTTGAGCAAAATCCCACCAGCTTGAGCCCAAGGTCACTGGCTCCAGCAAGGGGTTACTCGGTCTGCTGAAGGCCCACGGTCAAGGCACATATGAGAAAGCAATCAATGAACAACTAAGGTGTTGCAACGCGCAATGAAAAACTAATGATTGATGCTTCTCATCTCTCTCCGTTCCTGTCTGTCCGTCCCTGTCTATCCTTCTCTCTGACTCACTACTTTCTGTCTCTGTAAAAAATAAATAAAAATTAAAAAAAAAAAAGAAGTACAGCCTGACTGTGGTGGCACAGTGAGTAAAGTGTTGACCTGGAACTCTGAGGTTGCCAGTTCGAATCCCTGGGCTTGCCTGGTCAAGGCACAGACAAGAAGCAACTACTATGAGTAGATGCTTCCTGCTTGTCCCTCCACTTTCTCACTATCCCTTTCTATCTCTCTCTCTCTCCCTCCTTCTCCAAAAATCAATAAATAAAATCGGAGTAGAGCTTAGAGAAATAAGGAAACAGTTTTTAATGACACTCTGTAGCACTTGAAACCCCAAAAAACTCTACTTCCCTCATTCTTATCTCACTTTAATTCATCTGGGAAGAGTTAAAGCATCTGTGCCAAGCACTTGATTTTTCCCATTCCAAATCTTACCACTAGCACTACCTTTGCATAGTTATCTAATGGATATCCAGATTCATCCTGAATAAAATCCATCTACCATATTAGAAATAATGATAATAAGGTAGATCCAGAAATAAAGAGAACAAAATGTATCAGACTTAGAGTTAAACTTTAAGAGGCGGAGACTACCAGGAATGTGAAAAGCAAAACAAGACAAAAAACCTAGTGCTCTGAACCTTGAAGGACAGCCAGGGTTTTAAAAACAAAACCAAAAGAGTTACTCCAAATCTAGTACTGCTCACGCAGCTGTTTTGGAGAAAAAGATTCTGAGAACTATGAATTACCAAGACTTCTTATTATTTCAAATCTAATAGTGTTAAGAAATTTTTTTAAAAAACTAACTGATATATATTCTCCATACTTCACTTGGGATAGAACTATGTTTGATCACAAACACTTCAGATTAAAGAAGCAAGAGCCTAACAAACATAATTCTCTCTAGATTGAAAGTAACACAGCAAAACATGCTTTGTCAATTACCACGTGCACAGTTTATGGTTAAAGCTTCCTGAGAACTGGTCTGACTCTATATAAAAACCACAAAACAGACCAACTTTGTGTATCACATGGCCACCCCACTTTGTGACACTTCCACTCCCCCAAGCAGAGCAGTGGGGTATGTGGTCAGGGTAACGAGAGCCTGCGCACTGGCTGGCCTGGGTGTAAACTCTGACTGCCACTTAGTAGCTATTTGTTTGGGAAACATTACTTGACCACTGAACAGGCTTCCTCTTCAGTACAATGGGGAAGTACCCCTCTTTTAAGGATTGTTTTCAAAGTAGAAAAAACAGTGGATGTACAGCATCCCTCCTATATAGTAAGGTTCTGGGTGTACCTTACAGCTGTATTGTTCCTTCCCAACGCGGCATCCCTTTCATCAACATTTCTTATGCTAAATAATTTCCTCATTGCCTGGGTGGGGCAGTGGCATAGGAAGGAAGTTAGTATTGCTGTGATTGTAATTTGGTGTATGTATGAAAGGGGACAAGGGGAGGGGGCAAGTGGGTTAGGTGGTTCCCAAATCAAATATACTGCTCACAAAAATCAGGGGATATTTCAAAATGAATATGATGTGGTAAAATATCCCCTAATTTTTGTGAGCGGTGTATCTTCATTCCTGTCCTGGCAGGATACTCACTCAGTTGGTTAGAGCATCGCCCCAATGTGCCCGGATTGTGGGTTCAATTCCCTGGTTTGGAACTGAACATGCAAGGGTTAACCAATGGGTATATAAATGGGTGAAAAAATGGGTTATCTGTGTATCTCTCTCTCTCTTCCCTTCTCTCTCTAAAAAATACCATTAAAATTTTTAAGTATCTCCATTCTTGTTCACCTAAGGATAGCTCCAGGTTCTAAAAAAACTAAAGGTAAAAACACTAAGTGATATCTAAATGAAAGAAAAAGATAGCCTGATCAGGCAGTGGTACAGTGAATAGAGCATTGGACTGGGATGCAGAGGACCCAGGTTCAAAACCCTGAGGTCGCTGGCTTGAGCGTGGGCTCATCTGGCTTGAGCATGGGCTCATCTGGCTTGAGTGCAGGCTTGAGCAAGGGGTCACTGGCTTGGCTGGAGTCCCCCCCCCCTCCCCATCTAGGCACATATGAGAGAGCAATCAACAAATAACTAAGGTGCCCTAACTAAGAATTGATGCTTCTCATCCCTCTCCCTTTCCTGCCTGTCTGCCCCATCTGTCCCTCTCTCTGTCTCTCTCACTAAAAAAAAAAAAAAAGAGAGAGAGAGAAAAAGATATTAGCAATCCAAACAGCTATATGGCTAATATTTATATAGTACTATGTGCCAGACACTGTTTTAAGCACTTGATATATATTTATTTACTGTATTTCCCATGTATAAGATGTACCCTTTTTCAAAAAATTTGTGGTCTAAAAACTGAGTGCATCTTATACAGTGGTTGTAGATTTCTTACTTGCTTTTTCAGCTTTTTCGCACTTGTTTTTGCGTTCATTGTTGAAGACAGTGATTTGTCATCAGATACAGATGACAAGCTAATGGATGGAGTTTTGACAGTAATGAAGAGTTGTATGAATTTTATGATAAATAAAACTTGAGTTCAATAACTTTATGTAACACATTTTTTTTTCCAAATTTTGGCCCCCAAAATTAAGGTGCATCTTATACATGGGTACGTCTTATACATGGGGAAATATGGTACTTATTTCATCTTCACAACAATTCTATGAGATAAATGTTATTTTTATCTCCATTTTACAGAGGAGGAAACCAAAGTCCAGAATTTTAAGTGAATAACCCAAGGTCATACAGGTAGTAAAGGCAAGGAGCTGGTATCCTAACCCAAATACAGTAGTTTGTTTTCAGAATTCCTGTTTTTTGTGACAGAGACAGAAACAGAGAGGGACAGACAGATAGAAAGGGAGAGAGATGAGAAGCATCAATTCTTCGTTGTGGCACCTTAGTTGTTCATTGATTGCTCACTCATATGTGCCTTGACCGTGGGGCTGCAGCAGACCGAGTAACCCCTTGCTCAAGCCAGCGACCTTGGGTCCAAGCTGGTGAGCTTTGCTCAAACCAGATGAGCCCGCGCTCAAACTGGCAACCTTAGGGTTTCAAACCTGGGTCTACTGTGCCATCGCCTGGTCAGATCTCTTTTTTTTCTCTAGAGAGAGACACAGGAAGGGAGAGAGATGAGATACATCAATTCTAGTTGCATCACTTTAGTTGTTCATTGATTGTTTCTCATATATGACAGTGACCCCTTAGTCAAACCAGCAACCTTGCGCTCAAGCCAGAGACCTTGGGCTTCAATCCAGCAATCTTTGGGCTGAAGCCAGCAACCATGGAATCATGGTTATGATCCCATGCTCAAGCTGGTCCTCAGAATCCCAGGTTGACGCTCTACGCACTGCACCACCACCTGGTCAGGCCAGAATTCCTGCTCTTAACCATTTTGCTAGAGTGGGAGGTTTCACTGAAAAGTAACCCATGGGGGGAGGGGGTTGGGAAAAGGATATAAAGAGGGATACAAACATAAGGTGACAGAGGGTGATTTGACTTTGGGTGATGGATATACAACATAATCGACTGTCCAAATGATGTGAGATGTTTACCCAAAATCTATGTGCTTCTGTTGATTAATGTCACCCTGTTAAATTTAATTTTCTAAATTAAAAAACAAAAACCAGAAGAAAAAAAAGTAACCCATGAGTCAACCATGATACTAAGTCAATGTGACCTTATGGTATTTTAATAGATATATATATAGTGTTACAAGTAAAGGATCTATTAGTCCCACTGAAAATGGCCCATTATCTAAAATGATATTCTAATTGTATCACATGGCACACTAAAAACCAAACAGTCAGGGAGGGACAGTCAGGGTGTATGGAGTCCAAGAACTTGAATGAAATAATCAAGGGGAGACATGGGTGGCCTGAACTTAGATGGCAACCTCAGAAATGTTTTCAAGTGGACATCTTCCAGAAATATTAACAAGGAAGATGTCATGGGGCTTGGTGACTGGTTGAAGGGCAAAGAAGACTCAGAGAAAGTGAGGAGTAAGGGACAACCTCCCAGGTTCCTACTGTGTTTGGTATTCAAATGGAGGTTAAGTGCATGCTTGTCTGGAGAAATGTCACTGCAGTAACTGATACTGGGAGAGCAACTGGGCTGGATGGAATCTAAAGACTATTCGGTCTATAAATTATGATCAGGTTCCATTCCCTTAGGACATAAGGTTACCACAATCCATGAATACTCCAGCTGACTGATAAACCCCACCTTCCCCAAGAAAAGGAGTCAAAGAAAATCAGCCAATGCCTAACCTGTGGTGGTGCAGTGGATAAAGAGTTGACCTGGAAATGCTGAGGTCACCGGTTCGAAACCCTGGGCTTGCCTGGTCAAGGCACATATGGGAGTTGATGCTTCCAGCTCCTCCCCCCTTCTCTCTCTCTGTTTCTCCCTCTCCTCTCTAAAATAAATAAATAAATAATTTAAAAAAAAGAAAATCAGCCAGAAATCTCGGAGCCACACTGCAGCTCGGCCACAAGAGCTGTGAACCGTCTCCCCACCTGTGCTTGCCTCCCTCCAGTCCATTCTCCACACTGTAGAGAGACCTTTTCAAGACGTAGACTTGATCTTGCTACTCCCCCACTTAAAACCCCACTGATGACCTTGCATTGTTCTTAGGATGAGATACAAAACGTATAACATTAAGTCAGAAGAGTGCTGCGCTTAGAGCATGGATCCCGGAGCCCCAGTGCCCAGACTTGAATCCTGGCTCCACCACTTAAGACGTATGTGGGCAAGTGCCAGTTATTTTGCTTCTTTGTGCCTCAGTCCCCTCATCTGTAAAAAGGGGAGAAAACAGGACGTACCTCCCAGGGTCACTGTTAGAATTAGAGTTAACATACACAAAGCACTTTGGGCACAGCTGGCACACAGCACACAGGTGTTTATAAACACCTGGCCTTGGCACCAACCTGCTGGCTGAGCTCCTGGAACTCACTCTGCTCTTTTTCTCAGCTGCCTGAACACTCGGGCCTCCCTCCGCAGGCCCTGCACATGCCTTCCTTTCTGTCACCACTTAGACCCAAGCACTGTGACTCTGTAACTTGCACTTGTAGCCACTTTGCAGGACTGCCGGCTCCATGAGGACAGGTAGAAACTTGGTTTTTGCTCACTATGTGTCTTCCCTCTCACCCCCAGCATCCAGCAGAATGCCTGGCTCATAACAGGTGCTCAAAAATATGTCTTGAATCAATAAACCACTGGCATTAATTACAATTATACTGAAAAGCCAGATTCTCCCAGGCGAGGACACCGCATCCAGTAAGTTTTTTTGAGAAGCAGACCAACTCTCTCAGTTTTGCTTTTTGAAAAATTCAAAGATGATCCTGCAGTGACCTTTCAGTAACAGTAAACTCACAGTGCTCCCCAGCTCAAAACCATAACAAATTTCTCATTGTCCACTGCAAAATATTTATCCTAGCCTAAGGCTCTCCGACTCTTCAGCCAACGTAGGCCAACGCCAGCTCCTCTCTCCGGCCTCAAGATGACTTTCAGAAATGTCCTGTCTTCCATCAGGTCAACTTATCTCCCTCTTACCCCACCCCACCCTCCCAGGTGTTGTTCCTTTCTCACAGATATTTTTGCCTAAAATGTTTTTCCCCTTGGTGGCATCATATGTCCCCTTCCTGCCAGTGTTAGGCTTTCCCTAACTCACCTCTGGTCCAATCCCTGCTTTAACTCTGAATGCCTGCAGTACTTACA
Organism: Saccopteryx leptura; assembly: GCF_036850995.1. NCBI lineage: Eukaryota > Metazoa > Chordata > Mammalia > Chiroptera > Emballonuridae > Saccopteryx > Saccopteryx leptura. Next base: position 344,651,944 of record NC_089504.1, on the reverse strand, counting down.
TATGCAGCTGAGGCTTGCTCTTATTTGAATTCCATCTTCTCCATTTGAGGAGAAGCTCTCTGCGGGCAACCCTCCTGTATCCAGCAGATTTAGAGCTTGCAACTGGATATTAGACTTGAGACACCAAACAAACATTTCCTTTATACTTTACTCACATTTGCACATGCACATAAATACCACTTCTGCTGCAAAAGTTTCTACTGAACAGTCACTGATGGCTACAGTACTGAAAAGCATGGTACTCCTAATGGCTTCCGCATCTAGAAAAACAAGATGAGTTCTACCTGGTGTGATTGGCTACCTAGAACTTGGAAGTTTTCCTGGAGAGAAGCGAAGCATCCTTCCAACAAGCTGTGGATGCTGATGGAACCACTCTCACAGGAATCAGAGGCAGGCTGGAAAGCCTTTGAGAAACAACTGTAGGTTGGGCAAGCAAATCATCATGTCACAATTTCCAGGCTTGAAGTCAACTGAAGGGAGGAGAAGGGCAAGTTGCTGGGAAAAGCCTGTTATCTTTGGCCGAAGCCCAAGTAAGAGTCATATCCCTGGCCAGATAGCTCGGTTGGTTGAGTATTATCATAATATGCAATGGTTGCCAGTTCGATCCCTGATCAGGGATCATACAGACACAGATCAATGTTTCTGTCTGTCTCTTTCTCCCTTCTTCTTTCTCTAAAATCAACAAATAAAAAATTTTTAAGTTTTTAAAAGAAGTCATAAAAGTATCCACTGATCAAGAATGCCCATGTAAGTTATTAATAGTCATTTAAGAAAGGAAACTGAAATGAAGCAGAGAAAGGAAACTGATATTTTTGAGTCTCAACATTACAAATCCACCATATAATTCAATACTTTTTGAAGAGAAGAATCTTAATCATTTTTATTATTAATTTTATTTGTTAAAATTTTTATTTATTTATTTTAGAGAGGCTGGGGGAGAGAGAAAATGAAAGAGAATGAGTGTGTGTGTGTGGTGTGTGTGTGTGTGTGTGTGTGTGTGTGAGAGAGAGAGAGAGAGAGAGAGAGAGAGAAAGAGACGGAGGGAGAGAGAGAGAGAGAGAGAGAGAAAGGCAGGGGGATGAGCAGGAAGCTTCAACTCCCATATGTGCCTTGACCAGGCAAGCCCAGAGTTTTGAACTGACGACCTCAGCATTCCAGGTCAATGCTTTATCCAGGGCACCACCACAGGTCAGGCACTTATTATTAATTTTAGACAGAAAAGAAGGAAAAAAGAGAGAAATTGATGTGTTGTTTCACTTATTTATGCATTCATTGATTCATTCTTGTATGTGTCCTGACAGGAGATCAAACCCACAACCTTGGCATATCAGAATGATGCTCTAACCAACTGAGCTACCAGGACAGGGTAGAAAGAGCCATTTCTCAAATTTATTTAGGTCCCTTTCCCTATAAGAGATATTAAGGTAATTCTGGTTGCTTAGCACGAAGCAGTTCATAACGGGGGCTAAGAGTCCATATTCATGGATCCTGTGTTAGAACTCCTTTCTTCAAAGTAAATATGGATTGGGGGCAGGACCTCAAATTCAAAGAGCATTTGTGGTGGTTGGAAAACTTGACCTCAAATTCATTGGTACTTGTCCCATTGAAAGAAGAGATCTTTGTCCCTTCCTCTTGAACCTGGCTAAACCCACTGACTGTTCAACCAACAGAGTATGACAGAATTATCCACATGCAACTTCCAAGGCTATGCCGCTTCCACCTAATTCCCTTGGAAGGCTCATTCTCCAGAGCCCAGCCAACATTATGTAAGAAACCCAAGGCAGAAGGAGAGGCTACGTGAAGGCATTTGGTCTCATCCCAGCTCAGCCACCATATGTGAATGAAGCAGCAATGACTGCCCTAAGATGTTCAAGTCTTCCCACCTGAGGCCCCAGAAAATTTTTTTCTCTCCCTAAAAAAAAGAGAGAGAAAGAAAAAGAGAGAGAACAGACAGACAGGAAGGGAGAGAGATAAAGAAGCATCAACTCATAGTTGTGTAACACTAGTTGTTTATTGATTGCTTTCTCATATGTGTCTTGACCAGGGCAATCCAGCTGAGCCCGTGACCTTTGGGTTCAAACCAGAGACCATGGGGTCATGTCTATGATCCTATGCCTTAGCCAGTGACATCACGCTCAAGCTGGTGAGCGCACCCTCAAGCCAGGTGAGCCCATGCTCAAGCCAGTGACCTTGGGGTTTCGAACCTGGGTCCTCAGCTTCCCAGGCCAATGATCTATCCACTGAGCCACTGCCTGGTCAGTCTGTTAAATGTATTTTAACAGTAAGCCTACTTTTTCTCTATGTTCTCACTTTGTAAATAGTTCATCCAGCCCCACTCCTTCCAAATAACCCTATACTAACAATCCCCAAATTTATATCTCCAGCCCTATCCTCTCTCATGAACTCCAGAATCCTGTATCTAACGGCCTACTCAATATCTCCATTTGGATGTTTAACAAGCATCTCAAATTTAATGTACCGCACACTAACCCCTTCATTAAAAACCTCTCCCAGCCAACTTCCCCTTTAATCTTCCCCATTTTAGCAAATGACAGCTCCGTTCTTGCATGTGCTGAGGCTAAAAACCTTGAAAATAAACCTTGACTCCAATCTCTCCTCTTCCTCCTCCCCCTGCCACAACATCCAATCCATTAACAAATTCTGTTGGCTCTGTCCTCAAAATTGATCTAGAATGTGAGCATTTCTCACCAACTCCACTGCTGCAATCTGAAACCAAGCCACCATCATCTCATACCAATATTACTGCCTTCAACTCCCAGCTTGCTGTGATGCTCTCACCCTGTCCCCCTCCCCCTCCACTGCAGTCTCCACACTAAACGTCCTTTCAAAATTGAAGTCAGACCATTTTATTCCTCTGCTTAAACCTGCTTGGAAACAAATCCAAACTGCGACCAGGGCCCACTAGATAATCCTCTTTGCCTCTTTCACCTGCTCTCCCACTGCTGTCCCCTTTGCTCACACCTGTCTCCTTTCTGCTTCTGAAGCACACCATGGGCATTTCTGCCCCAGGCCTTTTGTATTTCCGTTCCTTGCCTAGAAAGCTCTTTCCCAGCTAGCAGTGGTAGTCAGCCTGGTCCCGACCGCCCACTAGAGGGCGTTCCAGCTTTCCTGATGGGTGGTAGCAGAGCAACCAAAGTATAAATAAAAAGATAGATTTAACTATAGTAAGTTGTTTTGTAAAGATTTATTGTCAAACTTAGCGAAAATCCGACATAAAGTACTTGGTAAGTAATTATTATTATATGCTTTAACTTGCTGTAACTCTGCTTTATAAATTTTATAAAGTAAAGTTACTTCCCTACTTTATAAATCACCATTACTGTGGAAGCGGTGGGCAGTTAGAAAATTTTACTAACAGAGATACAAAAGTGGGCGGTAGGTATAAAAAGGTTGACTACCCCTGCCAGATAGCTACATGGCTCAATGCCTCACTTCACTCAGGTCTCTGCACAAATGTCCCTCAACACCAATCTATCCAAAATAGTACATATACCTTTGCTGAATTTTTCTTCACAGTATTGATCACCCTCCAATATGTTATATATTTGTATTTGTTTATCTCCTTCCACCACCACCTGATAGGGATGTAAGCTCCATAAGAACAAAGACTTTATTCTATTCAATGCTACTTCCCTAGCACCTAGAGGATGCTCAAACATTTGTTGCATAAGTGAATAAAAATATTAAAAATCTTAAAAAATACCGGTAACATACTTTTAGCATAGAGAAGACTTAAATACCTTAAGAAGCTAATTAACTTCATATAATGGCATAAGCTGATCTTCATTAAGCAATAGCTAATAGGTACAAAAATTCATGCAAATTTCCGGTAAATGACAAAGTGAATATACAGTTTTCGGGAAAATGGTAAATGGGAATTGGCAAAGAAATAATTTCCCTTTCCAGCTTGAAAGGGACCCATCTATGTAGTAACCAATCCAATGAATGAAGGTAGACCCACACTAAGGCACATCCTGTGAAATTTCAGAACAGTGGGAATAAAAAGTTATGCAAGCTTCCAGAGAAAAGAACCAGGTCTCTTGGTGAGGATCGAAAATCAGAATAGCATCTGACTTTGGAACACAAACACTGACAGATACTAAGCCAACTGGGACAAAAACGCCTTCAAAATGATGAGCAAATGATTCACTGCCCACCTCATTCAAGCATGAAGAGAGAATAAAGATATTTCAGAATGTGACAACTCAAAAAATGCACTTTCCATGCACCTTTTCTTGATAGCGTGATACTAGAATATGTGCTTCAGCACATGAAGCGATAAAGCCAGAAAGAGGAAGACATAGGACCACAGAAAGGGGAATCCAACATAGCAGAATGGTAAAAGGAGATTCCAACTGCAGCAGGCGGGGAGGGGGGGGGGGGATAATGCAGAGATTGTGAATGTGTTTAATTAAGTATTTGAAGTAAACAGCGAGGCATGTCAGAAACCTGCTGGAACCTTTGGGGAAGTTAGCAATAGAAATAAGGGAAAAAAGTTTTTAATAAAATATTAAGTCCGGGGAAAAAACACAAATATTTATATGCGAATGGAAACATAATCAGAGTACTCTACACGGCTTATCAGTGAACAACACATTTGTTTAGTAGAAATAAAATGTATGATTCGTGGTTTAACAAAAGTTTAAAAATTATGATGCTTATATTATGAGGTATGAGGTATGTATGGGAAGGTACAGTAGTGGTTTAAAAACATAAATCTTCATCAATGATGACAGAAAGTCAAGACATTTAAAATCTGATATAGCAAGAATAGTAGGGGAGCACCTGACATCTTGCATCCTGGCACATGTCATCAGTTTGTCTCAAATCAACTCATGTAAAAACTAAAAAGATTGCCCTGGCCGGTTGGCTCAGCGGTAGAGCGTCGGCCTAGCGTGCGGAGGACCCGGGTTCGATTCCCGGCCAGGGCACATAGGAGAAGCGCCCATTTGCTTCTCCACCCCTCCGCCGCGCCTTCCTCTCTGTCTCTCTCTTCCCCTCCCGCAGCCACGGCTCCATTGGAGCAAAGATGGCCCGGGCGCTGGGGATGGCTCTGTGGCCTCTGCCCCAGGCGCTAGAGTGGCTCTGGTCGCAACATGGCGACGGCCAGGATGGGCAGAGCATCGCCCCCTGGTGGGCAGAGCGTCGCCCCATGGTGGGCGTGCCGGGTGGATCCCGGTCGGGCGCATGCGGGAGTCTGTCTGACTGTCTCTCCCTGTTTCCAGCTTTAGAAAAATGCAAAAAAAAAAAAAAAAAAAAAAAAAAAAAAAAACTAAAAAGATTAATAAAAAAAAAAAGCTTGACCAGTGGTGGCATAGGGGATGCCCCAGGTTTGAAACCCTGAGGTCACCGGCTTGAGTGCAGGCTCGCTAGCTTGAGCAGGGGTTTGCCTGCTTGAGCGAGGGGTCACTGGCTGGGCTGGAGCCCCCCAGTCAAAGCACAACTAAGCAATCAATGAACAACTAAGGTGCCACAACTAAGATTTGATGCTTCTCATCCTTCCCTTCCTGTCTCTCTTTCTTGCTAAATAATAGTAGTGGTAGCAGTAGTAGTACAGTATAAGCTTATTACTTAAATCAAGGACATAAATACCAGAAGAAAAAGCTAAATGCTCTGAAAGTGACTGTCTCTGGGAAACAGTATGTAGAAGGAGAAATGGGACAAAAGATTTCAGTATTCTTCAATTTCTAAATTATTTGTATGTTTTACTTGATAAAAATTAAAATTATGTTTTAAAGTGAAATGCTTAATACTAAAATACAAAAATATATATTGGGTAACATCACTACATTCTCTCAGAAGGAATCTCCTTACTCCACTCATGTGCTCATTCATTCATTAAAAAAAAAAAAAAAAAAAAGTACGGGCAAGGTACCTAGAGTGATGAACAGGACAGATAGGTGTCTGCCCTCCTTGCCATGGAAGAATACAGACAAGTAAAATGAGGAAGGTGATTAACACTGGTGACAAGAGCAGTAAAGATGAGAGGATAGTGAGTGACTGAGGTCAGGCTGGCATACTTTAAATAATCAGGTAAAAGGCACCTTAGAGGAAGTAATTCTTTGTTCTGGAAAACAGATCTTTTGACTTTAAAATCTCAGCTTGGAGTTTCCAAGACCAAAAAGATCATGTAAATTTAAATCTTAAAACGGGCCTATGCTTAGGGATTCTTTTAGGAGATCTGCCAGTTCCAACTCCTTACCAAGACCAAGACCGGGACTATGTCTCCTCCCTAGAGTGGCTGTTAACTTCAAATCCTTGGTAACAGACCTGGGTGCATCTCCCCCAACCCTCCACCCCAGCCCTATTATAGGCTGGCTTCTCTCCCCTTTTTTGGTAAGGTCCAATTTGATTTTTGCCTCTGAAGATTACCCTAACTTTCTTAAGAGCTCAGTTTACCTAACACTTCTTGGTGTTTTATTCAGGAAGGTTTTTAAGGTATCTAGTCTACCAGAGTGGGAACAGAAACCAGGATGTGACAATCAAAGGAATTTAAGAAAACTTTAAAGGCAGACCAATAGGACTTGCTGATAACTTGAAGAGAAGCAGAGATACGAGAGAACAGGGCAATTAAGGATATTCCTAGATTTTTTTACTTGCACAGTGGGGTGATGCCATTTACTTAGAAGGGGAAAGTTGGGGAGAATGGTGCAAGCCTGTGGTGAGAAAGTGTAAGAGTTATGTTTTGAATAAGACACACAGGAGGCAACTACAGGCTGTCCAAAGGGAAATGTCAAGAAAACAGCAGGATACAGGTTTTGGAAGCCTAGAGAAGCTTGGATGGAGGTACACCTTTGATAGTCATCAAGATGGAGATAATAATTAAAGCCAAAGTATCAGATAAGATAATGTAGGGAGGAATACAGAAAAAGAGAAGAAAAGAGAGCCCCAGCTAGAGGCCTGAGGCACTCTGACATTAGTGTTTTGGTAGAGGATGAACCAGGAAAGGCCCAAGAGAAAGACCAATAGGACTGAAGAAAACCCAGCAGTCACAGAAGCCAAAAGAAGAGAGTGTCTTAAGACAAAAAGAGGTGTTCAACTGTGTCTACTACCACTAAAGGATGAACAAAATGGTGACAGAGTGGTGGCATCTATTCAGTTTGGTAATGCAGAGATCACATTTCTTCCTTTAATTAGGTTAATATTTCTGAACCCCAAGATAAAGCCACAAAGAAGTCCACAAAGGCATTCAAGTCACTCTTGTTACTTTTCTTCCTAGGATTCATCTCCTTAGAGGCTGTCAGGATCCCCTGGAAACTGTCTCTCATTTTGACCCTTAATCTGACCCCCAAAAAGTGATTTCAAAGGGTCCAAGAAGAATGACCTCTAGAAATAGTGATTTTCCTCCCTCAAAAGATTTACAAATTTTCAGTATTTCTCCACCACTATTCCAATCCACCTAGGCTCAGCAATGTTCAGGCCTTAAGGAGGGATCAATGCACCATCCAGCACATTATATGCAAGGACAGAGGGATTTAAACATAAAGACCAGTATCTATGTCTGTACTCTGGACCATGGCCCTCTGGCCAGTCCTATCTAGATCCAGGAAAGTTGGATTATTAAATTTAGTGAGGGAAAAGGTAAAGGCTTCATTTCCTTTCCCTGGTACACTAACCACAAGCATCCTAAAGTTTGTTTCTGAATGAGCTTGACCTCTGACAGAATTTAATGACAGTCTTAAAGGTTGTAAAGAGGAAATTTTAAATTTATCCAAAATATAGAGAGCTCTAAAACCCTCTCAAAAATAAGAAAACAAGCAACTCAATTTAAAAAATAATAATCTGATTGCCTTAACCAGTGGCACAGTGGACAGAGCACTACCCTGGAGTATCACGGTTGCCAGTTCGAGCCCAGCGTCACCGGCTTAATCCTGAGGACACCAATGAGGAAGGAGGGACAGGCCCCCTCTTCCCTGAGAAGGAAGAAACGAAAAGAATACAAGGGAATGGAGCCAGTAGGGGTAACCAAGTCAGCCAGCAATAAATTAACTCTATCCTATAGTTCTCTAAATGGGTGCTTAGAGTCACTTACAATACAAAGCAAGAATAGCAGGATCTGCATGTAACTATGACCAGTGATCTGGAAACCCCTTCCCCCTTGCTGAACCCACTGAAACTTTCCCTCCCCTCTCCTTGAGTCCTAGGAAACCTTAAACAAAGAAATCACATGCCCATTGCTTAGATACTGTAAAGGGATATAACCTGTAAGAAAATCAACTTCAGGGAGTACATGTCTTTGGAGCTACTAATCCCATATGCTCCATCGGCTTTTAATAAATTCTCTTTTCCTCTAATAAAGTTATCTGAGTGTCTATCCTTCGTCGGGCCGCTTCCTGCTACAGATTTTGGAGCATTGGCAGGGAAGCAAGGAAGAGAGGCACCCACATTTGGCAGACTGGGTACTCCACTGGGAAGCCCCCAAACTGTCTTGTAGATGCACCTGCTGAGTGCGCACTGGGAATTTTCCCGTGTGTATGTCTCACAGAGCAGAAAGGGGAATTCCTATCAAGATTCAGGTAAAGGAGGAAAGGGAACGGGGGCGTGTCTGAAGCACGGTAAGGCATACTGGGTGTAAAACCAGTAGCCAGGGCCACTATCACAGCAGCCCGGCCCATGCAGGTTCGCACTGGATTCGGACAGTCAGGAAAGAAACAACAGAGCTGAGAACTGGTGGGCCATCATCTTTAATCCTAGCTTGTACCCGGCAGGCAAGTAAAAACACACACTGGGCGCCAAAACCCACTCATTCAGTGCTCACAAAGCTACTGACTTATCCGAGTTTCCTAGAATCAAAGGTTTCTAGCTCACCAGACTTAATCACCTCTGTTCCCCATCTCCTTCCTTCTTCCTGCACAAACTCTGCACAAACTGGCTTCTCACTCAGCACTCCGCCATCTTGGCTGCTTCCTCTGCTCTTCTCTCTAATGCTAGTCTCAGGAACCGACAGAGAGAGCAAGCTCCTGGTCTGCCCCCATTTTATAGTGCAGAAATCAAAACCTTTAATCCAATATACAAAATAGGGAAGTCTCTAATACAAAGTCACTTATCTGAGGCATGATGGCATTGCACCACCCCACAGCAAAAAGGCTGGAAAAGGCTTAGTCCTAAAACCAAGCCCCAGGCTACAAGGATCCTGCTTGCCCACAGCCCGCCCCCAACACACATTAATATCACCTGGGTGATGGGCTTCCACATGGGCAGTGCCATCTTTAACAAAGTGAGCATAATATATTTTATCTGCCCAACACTGGGCAAGGGTAGCTAGCTGAGGTTCTGCCCTACTGGGCAGAAGGAAGGCCTGATCACCCTCCAGAGAGTCACTAATCACCCTCCATAGGTTAGGGTCACCGGCTTGATCCTGAGGGAACTCACTTGAACCTGAGGTCACTGGTTTGAGCCTTGGTCATGGCATGACCCCTCCAATTGCCAGTCAGGGCATATTGTGAGAAGCAAGAAATGGACAACTAAACTGAACAAGTTGATGCTTTTCTCTCTCCCCCTTTCTCTTTCTCTCTCAAATAATAATAAATAATAGTAAGTTGACCAGGCACCTCACCAAGGAAGACCTAGAGATGGCAAAAAAAAAAAAAAAAGCACATGAAAAGATGCTTCTTCCCTCTACGCCAAGGTTGTGGTTTTCAATCCCTGGTCAGAGCACATACAAGAATCAACCAATGGGCCCTGGCTGGTTGGCTCAGCGGTAGAGCGTCAGCCTGGCGTGCGGGGGACTCGGGTTCGATTCCCGGCCAGGGCACATAGGAGAAGCACCCATTTGCTTCTCCACACCCCCCTTCCTCTCTGTCTCTCTCTTCCCCTCCCGCAGCCGAGGCTCCACTGGAGCAAAGATGGCCCGGGCGCTGGGGATGGCTCCTTGGCCTCTGCCCCAGGCGCTAGAGTGGCTCTGGTCGCGGCAAAGCAACGCCCCTGGTGGGCGTGCAGGGTGGATCCCGGTCGGGTGCATGCGGGAGTCTGTCTGTCTCTCCCCGTTTCCAGCTTCAGAAAAAAATAAAAATAAAAAAATAAAAAAATAAAAAAAATAAAAAATAAAAAAATAAAAAAATAAAAAAAAAAAAGAATCAACCAATGAATGCATAAACAAGTGGAACAACAAACCAAGGTTTCTCTTCCTCTCTTTTTCTTTTTTTTTTTTAAGGAATTTATTTATTTAAAGATTTTATTTATTCAATTTTCAGAGAGGAGAGAGAGAGAAACAGAGAGAGAGAGAGGGAGAGAGAAAGGGGAGGAGCAGGAAGCATCAACTCCCACATGTGCCTTGACCAGGCAAGCCCAGGGTATCGAACAGGCAACCTCAGCATTCCAGGTAGACGCTTTATCCCACTGCGCCACCACAGGTCAGGCTTCTTCCTCTCTTTCTCTCCCTCCCTTCTCCCATCTCGAATAAATAAATTAAAATAAATAAATAAAAATCACACCCATGCAGAACCTAGCCTGAGGCATGAATTAACATTGGATTTCCCAGTCAACCACTCAACTGAAGAGAACCCTCAACTGGCCAATATAATGTAACAATCCTATCAAGTAGGTGGTTATTTCCAGGTTACAGATAAGGACACAAATGTTAAGTGACCATGCAGATAAGAGTAAAGCCCAACACAAACTTGGAGTCCTCAAACTTCCAGGCTAGTGGGGTCAAGTTATGTTTTTAAACCTTCTCTCTGCTGTAAGATCTCTGACAAGTGAAATTCTCTTTGAATTTGTTATATAAACAATTATAAGAAGGAAAATGAGAGCTTTACTTATTTTATATGTAATAAATGAAAGTTAACACTATTATAAAGAGCACTACTTAGAGAATTTAAAGATAATTCTTTACCAGAATTGTCTATTTAAAGACAATTCTTAAATTGTCTTTAGAAATTAATCCAAACGGTCAGAAACTGTCTTAACAAGTTCATAGATAGCTTATAAAAAAAAAAAAGACTGAACATTAATTCGGTAAAGTAATGATTGTTTTGATAGTCATAATCCACCCTTGATCAATATTCGGGTTCATGAACACCACGAAGAGTAACAGAATAAACATAAATCTCCAAAGCATTTTTCCTTGGTAGATTACATGTCTACTCTACCATTCACCTTTACCTCCAAAACAATAATGATTTCTAAACCCTGTGGATGTGAGTTCACTAATCTAAAGACTGCAGTTTTCAAACCAAGGATCATTTGCACCAGAACGTCCAGCTGCCTGTCAAAATGACTACAGATATATTAAATCAGACTCTCTGGGGCAGAACCATAGAATCTTTTTTAAAAAAACAAATAACGGCCCTGGCCAGGAAGCTCAGTAGATGATAGAGCATTGGCTTGGTGTTGTGTGGACGTTCCAGGTTCAATTCCCGGTCAGGGCACACAGGAGAAGTGACCATCTGCTTCTCTTCCCCTTCCGCTCCCCCTTCTGTCTCTCTTCCCCTCTTGCAACCAGTGGCTCGACTGGTTCCATGACATCCTGGGCGCTGAGGATAGCTTGGGTGGTCCAAGCACTGGCCTCAGGTGCTGAGGATAGCTTGGTTGATTCGATCATCAGCCTTAGATGAGGGTTGCCGGATGGATCCCGGTCAGGGCATATGCAGGAGTCTATCTCCCCTCCTCTCACTTAAAAAAATTTTTCTTTCTTTTTTTTTTTTTTTTTTTTTGTACTTTTCTAAAGCTGGAAACGGGGAGAGACAGTCAGACAGACTCCCGCATGCGCTCGACCGGGATCCACCCCGGCACGCCCACCAGGGGGCAACGCTCTGCCCACCAGGGGGCGATGCTCTGCCCCTCCGGGGCGTTGCTCTGTTGCGACCAGAGCCACTCTAGCGCCTGGGGCAGAGGCCAAGGAGCCATCCCCAGCCCGGGCCATCTTTGCTCCAATGGAGCCTCGCTGCGGGAGGGGAAGAGAGAGACAGAGAGGAAGGAGAGGGGGAGGGGTGGAGAAGCAGATGGGCGCTTCTCCTGTGTGCCCTGGCCGGGAATCGAACCCGGGACTTCTGCACACCAGGCCGACGCTCTACCACTGAACCAACCGGCCAGGGCCAAAAAATTTTCCTTTTTATTTATTTATTTTTTTTCAAATTTATTTATTTATTTATTTTTAACAGAGAGAGAGAGAGAGAGAGAGAGAGAGAGTCAGAGAGAGGGATAGACAGGGACAGACAGACAGGAATGGAGAGATGAGAAGCATTAATCATTAGTTTTTCGTTGCGCATTGCGACACCTTAGTTGTTCATTGATTGCTTTCTCATATGTGCCTTGACCGTGGGCCTTCAGCAGACCGAGTAACCCCTTGCTCGAGCCAGCAACCTTGGGTCCAAGTTGGTGAGCTTTTGCTCAAACCAGATGAGCCCACGTTCAAGCTGGCAACCTCAGGGTCTCGAACCTGGGTCCTCGGCATCCCAGTCTGACACTCTATCCTCTGCACCACCGCCTGGTCAGGCAAAATTTTTCTTTTTAAAGACCAAAAGGATTCTTATGCCAAAGGCTTTTACACCAGCAGTTCTCAAACTTTTTGCTCTCAGGACCCTTCTGTATCTTTAAAAATCAAGGACTACAAAGAGTTTTTGTTTATATAGGTTATATCTGTTAGTATTTGTATCAGAAATTAAAACTGAAAAATAATTTACATATCATTTTAAAATAATAAACCTATTACAGACTAACACAGATAACATTTCTATGAAAAATAGCTATAGTTTCCAAACAAAAAATAGTGGAAAGAGTGGCATTGTTAAAATTTTGGAAATTTCTCTAATATCTGGCTTAATTGAACACAGCTGGCGTCTCATATATGCTTTTGCATTCAATCTGTTGCAGTACGTTGTTCACATTGAAATATATAAAGAAAATTTGGAAAGGAGAGGAGGGTATTTTTATAGCCTTTTCAGATAATTTTGGATATTCCTCTTTGATACTATACTAAAACTCAAGTGATAATTTCTTATAGGGTAGAGGCAACATGGAATCTGAAACCATATCAATGAACTTTTAACATTCAGTTATATTAAGATTCATTCATCTATCTTGCTTTTTCAATAGAATGTTTTCCCATGCATGATTTTGTAATATCATGCACTAGTCATTTAGAAAGTGTTATTTCAGAGACACACAGACAGACCTTACAAATGTTGATACATTTCATTCCACAATTCTACACTATCAAAAATATCACATTTGGCCCTGGCCGGTTGGCTCAGCGGTAGAGCGTCGGCCTAGCGTGCGGAGGACCCGGGTTCAATTCCCGGCCAGGGCACACAGGAGAAGCACCCATTTGCTTCTCCACCCCTCCGCCGCGCTTTCCTCTCTGTCTCTCTCTTCCCCTCCCGCAGCCAAGGCTCCATTGGAGCAAAGATGGCCTGGGCGCTGGGGATGGCTCTGTGGCCTCTGCCTCAGGCGCTAGAGTGGCTCTGGTCGCAACATGGCGACGCCCAGGATGGGCAGAGCATCGCCCCCTGGTGGGCAGAGCGTCGCCCCTGGTGGGCGTGCCGGGTGGATCCCAGTCGGGCGCATGCGGGAGTCTGTCTGACTGTCTCTCCCTGTTTCCAGCTTCAGAAAAATGAAAAAAATAAAAAAATAAATAAAAAATATCACATTTGTTACCAGTATCTGTAGGTCTGTCTGTTATTCTTTCAAGTAAAAATGGCGCTTCACAAAAAAAGCAGCCAGTTTGAGATAGCAACTCAAACAATTCCACAGTGCTTTTCCTTGAAACAACCATTCTACTTCCATATCCAGCAGAATTACTTTATTCAGGTTTCCCATTTCTTTACAGAATAGCTAAAGAACACATCCTCAAAAGTTGAGAGATAATCTGACCTGTGGTGGCGCAGTGGATAAAAGCATCGACCTGGAAATGCTGAGATCACCGGTTTGAAACCCTGGGCTTGCCTAGTCAAGGCACATATGGGAATTGATGCTTCCAGTTCCTCCCCCCCTTCTCTCTCTCCTCTCTCTCTCTCCTCTCAAAAAAATGAATAAATAAAATAAATAAAAAGTTGAAAGATAATGAAATTAATATTGTTTATTGTTTCATCACTCACATTAACTGACATCAGTTCTTTTTTTCCTGTGAATGCAGTGGATACAATGGCTAGTAGTATCAATATAAGTGAAAAGGCCACTAAGTAAAAAACACAAATAATATTATGAAAGTAGTTTTGGGCCCTAGCCAGTTTGCTCAGGGATACAGCATCAGCCCAGAGTAGGAAGTCCCAGGTTTGATACCCAGTCTGGGTACACAGGAGAAGCAACCATCTGCTTCTCCACACCCCCCTCCCCCCTTATCTCTCCTATTCTCATCTCCTACTACAGCATGGCTCGACTGATTTCAGCACATTGGCCAAGGGCACTGATGATGGCTCCATAGAGCCTCTGCCTCAGGCTCTAAAAATAGCTCAGTTGCTAGCATTGGTTCCAGATAGTCAAAGCTTTGGCCCCAGATGGAGGTTGCCAGGTGGATCTTGGTCCAGGCACATGCAGGAGTCTGTCTCACTATCTTCCCTCCTCTCACTTAAAAAAATAATAATTTTTTGCCTGACCAGGCGGTGGCGCAGTGGATAGAGTGTCAGACTGGGATGCAGAGGACCCAGGTTCGAGACCCCGAGGTTGCCAGCTTGAGCACAGGCTCATCTGGTTTGAGCAAAATCCCACCAACTTGAACCCAAGGTCGCTGGCTCCAGCAAGGGGTTACTCGGTCTGCTGAAGGCCCGCAGTCAAGGCACATATGAGAAAGCAATCAATGAACAACTAAGGTGTTGCAACATACAATGAAAAACTAATGATTGATGCTTCTCATCTTTCTCTGTTCCTGTCTGTCTATCCCTGTCTATCCCTCTCTCTGACTCACTCTCTGTTTCTGTAAAAAATAAATAAATAAATAAAAATTTTAAAAAATAATAATTTTTTTTAAATAATTAAAAAAAAATTGCCCTGGCTGGTTTGCTCAGTGGTAGAGCATCAGCCCAGCATGTGGATGTCCCAGGTTTGATTTCTGGTCAGGGCACACAGAAATACCATCTGTTTCTCTACCCCTCTCCCTCTTGCTTCTCCTTCTCTTTCTCTCTCTCTCTCTCCCTGCCTGTCCTGCAGCCATGGCTTAAATGGAGTAAGTTGGCCCTGGGCACTGAAGATGGCTCCATGGCCTCCGCCTCAGGTGCTAATAAGAGCTTTGTTGCTGACCAACAGAGCAACGCCCCAGATGGGCACAGCATCATCCCCTAATGGGCTTGCCGGGTGGATCCTGGTGGGGGCACATGTAGGAGTCTGTCTCTCTGCCTCCCCTCCTCTCAGAGAATAAAAAAAAAAAAAGAAAGTAGTTTTGATCTCAAAGACATCCCCCTCCAAAGGATCTCAGGAATCCACAGGGGTCTGTTGGGGACAATACTCTGAGAACTGCTGTTATTGCCCTGGTTGGTAGCTCAGTTGGTTAGAGTCTTCCCAATACACCAAGGTTGCAGATTTGATCCAGGTCAGGGTACACACAAGAATCAACCAATGGGCCCTGGCCGGTTGGCTCAGCGGTAGAGCGTCGGCCTGGCGTGCAGAAGTCCCGGGTTCAATTCCCAGCCAGGGCACATAGGAGAAGCGCCCATCTGCTTCTCCACCCCCCCCCCTCTTTCCTCTCTGTCTCTCTCTTCCCCTCCCGCAGCCAAGGCTCCATTGGAGCAAAGATGGCCCGGGCGCTGGGGATGGCTCCTTGGCCCCTGCCCCAGGCGCTAGAGTGGCTCTGGTTGCGGCAGAGCGACGCCCCAGAGGGGCAGAGCATCGCCCCCTGGTGGGCAGAGCGTTGCCCCTGGTAGGTGTGCCGGGTGGATCCCGGTCGGGCGCATGCAGGAGTCTGTCTGTCCCCGTTTCCAGCTTCAGAAAAATACAAAAAAAAAAAAAAAAAATCAACCAATGAGTGCATAAAAAAGTGGAATAAATTGATGTTTCTCTCTCTCTCAAATAAATAGATTAAATTTTTTTTAAAAAAGAATTGCTGCTTTAGACAACTCAAACAGAAGCATCAGTGAGCAACTCATCCATGGGAACAATACATAAACAACCCCTATCCCACGTGCCAATGGAGCAATGGGGCTTAACAAAAAGTTTGTTCCGTTTTAGGAATGGGGAAGTTGACATCAATGCAACAGGGGCCCTGGCATCATAGGTGTATGAACAGCAAGCTTAAAAAAAAACTGGGGTGGGGCCTGGCCCCTGGTAGCACAGTGGATAGAGCACTGACCTAGAATTCTAAGGTCACCTGTTTAAAACCCTGGGCTTGCCCACTCAAGACACATACTATAAGCAAGCAATGAACAACTAAAGTGAAGCAGCTATGAGTTCATACTTCTCACTCCTCCCTCCTCTCTGTAAAATCAATATATAAAATATTTTTTAAAAATGGGGTTGGGGGGAGTTGTAATAATTTCTACCTGCCCAAGTGACAAACACCACTGGGGTTTCATTTAATGAAGTTGATAGACTTCTCCCCAGAATTAATATTCAAATTTAAGGGGGAAAACGTGCACTCTATTAACTGAAAAGCTACATTTCTAAACAGTAAGCATATTACAATTAAAACATATACTGTCTGACCAGGCGGTAGCGCAGTGGATAGAGTGTCGGACTGAGATGTGGAGGACCCAGGTTTGAGACCCCGAGGTCGCCAGCTTGAGCACAGACTCATCTGCTTTGAGCAAGGCTCACCAGCTTGAGCCTAAGGTCGCTGGCACCAGCAAGGGGTCACTCGGTCTACTGAAGACCCACCGGTCAAGGAACATATGAGAAATCAATCAATGAACAACTAAGGAGCCGCAATGAAGAATTGATGTTTCTCATCTCTCTCCTTTCCTGTCTGTCCCTATCTGTCCCTCTCTCTCCTCTCTGTCTCTGCCACAAAAAAGAAACAACCCCCCCCCCAAAAAAAAACCCATATACTGATTTATTTGTATGCTCCTGAACATAAATTGATGATATTTACAATGTTGTTTTCTGTTTTTAGATTCTGCAAACAATCTATGCCTATCATTAGGAGATTAATTAAGTAAATAATAGCATTCATAGCCTAGAATACTACTCTACAGACCTTAAAAACATGAGGCAGATATAAACATATCCATATGGAGTGTTTTCTAAGATAAAGTGACAAAAAAAAGATACAGTTATTGGATATAATTTGTTCCTACCTGAGAAAGGAAGGAAAAAATATGTTTGCATGTGTACACATAAATCAGTCTGAAAAGATTAGTGAGATAGGTAACCAGCTGTCTCTGAGGAAGACGGTTCAGAGGACAAGGTGAGGAGAAGCCTTTCCATATACTACACACCCTTTATTTCTAAAAAAAAAAAAAAAAAAAGTTTCAATAAAGAAAACTGGAGTGCAGCCCTGGCTGGATGGCTAGATTAGTTAGGGTTGTCCCAATACGCAAAGGCTGCAGGTCCAACCCCCAGTCAGGGCACAGATCATATGTACAGGAACAGATCAATGGTTCTCTCACTCTTCCCCTCTAAGAAAAAAGAAATTGATAAATAAGTTTTTTAAAAAAACTGGAGTCTGGAACTGAAAAACAAAGCTAATATATTCTTGCTGCAAATTGATTAAGACTCACATTCCCTTGGAAAAGGGGAAGCAGTTCAATCCAGAGAGGTAGGGGTCTTTTCTGTTCCTACCTCCAGTCTCATTCTCCATTACTTGGAAAATATTCTCAGTGGGTATTAAAGAATGGTACTCTCATTGTAAAGCTTAGGGTTAACTGAGGTAGAAGTCTATGGAATCACACAGCTACATTTAGGGCACTTTGGACCAAGGACACCTTGGATATTTCTGTAGAAACAGAACTTTTTCTTTTTTAATTAATAAACTTTATCTTTTTTTTTTTTTAGTAAGAGAGACAGAGAGGGAGAGGGACAGACAGACAGACAGACAGGAAGGGAGAGAAATGAGAAGCATCAATTCTTCATTGTGGCACCTTAGTTGTTCATTGATTGCCTTTTCATACATGCCTTGACCAGGGGGCTCTAGCAGAGCTAGTGACCCCTTGCTCAAGCCAGCGACCTTGAGCTCAAGCCAGCGACCTTGGGGTCATGTCTATGATTCTGCATTCAAGCCAGTGACACCACACTCAAATTGGTGAGCCCACACTCAAGTCGGAAACCTCAGGGTTTCGAACCTGGGTTTTCTGCATCCCAGGCTGAAGCTCTATCCACTGCACCACCGCCTGGTCAGGCTAAACTTTACTTTTCTTTTCATTCAGTGAGAGAAAGGGAGGCAGAGACAGACTCCCACATATGCCAGGACCAGGATCCTCCTGGCAAGCCCACTAGGGGGTGATGCTCTGCACATCTGGAGCATTGCTCCGTTGCTCAGCAACCAAGCTCTTCCTAGCGCTTGAGGTAGAGGCCATGGAGCCATCCTCAGCGCCTGAGGCCAACTCACTCCAATCAAGTACAACTGCAGGAGGGGAAGAGAGAGAGAAGTGAGAAGGGGGAGGGGTGGAAAAGCAGATGGGCACTTTGAGTGGGAATCAAACTCAGGACATGCACATGCCACGCCAATGTTTACTTTTTAAAGCAGTTTGAGGTTCAAAGCAAAATTAAGTGGAAACCACAGAGAGTTCCCATAAAGCCCTAGTCCCCCAATAGGCACAACCTCCCCCACAATGGCCACTGGAACCACAGTGGTACAATGGAGAAACAGGAATCTTAGATGGCTCCATGATTCTTCAACATAATAATTAAGACCCTAAAGTGTCCCACATGCTTATGCCCACTTACAATCCCCTTTTTAAAAAAAATAAGTACAATGTTGTTATTGTTGTTTTTTAATTGATTTTAGTGAGGAAGAGAGAGAAAGAGAAAGAAATATCAATTTGCTTTTCCACTTATTTATGCATTTGTTGGTTGATTCTTGTATGTGCCCTGACAAGGGATTAAACCCGCAACCTTGGTGTATTGGGACAAAGCTCTAACTAACTGAGCTATCTAGCCAGGGCACATTCTACTCTTATTTATGCACTCTAATACAAAGGGGCAATAACATAGGCAATTAAGAATAAATATTGAGCCTGACCTGTGGTGGCGCAGTGGATAAAGCGTCGACCTGGAACTGCTGAGGTCGCCGGTTCGAAACCCTGGGCTTGCCTGGTCAAGGCACATATGGGAGTTGATGCTTCCAGCTCCTCTCCCCTTCTCTCTCTCTCTCTGTCTCTCTCTCTCTCTGTCTCTCTTCTCTCTCCCTCTCTCTCTCTCTCTCTCCCTCTCTCTCTCTTCTCTAAAAATGAATAAATAAAAAATAAAAAAATTTTTAAAAAAAGAATAAATATTGACATTTGGCTTCAGAATACTTCAGTTATTTCACCTGCCCCTATGAATTAGACAGTTACCATCCTAATTATGTTTTAGTTTGGTTCATGTTTCAATAAATTTGCTTTCCCTAAACATACTGATAAAAAACGGCCCAAATACAAAACAGATCTATCAGGCAGTCAGTAGGAGATTAAATATTTATTGTCTAAACCACGAGTAGAAAAACATTCAAAGGCCGACTATTTTAATGCTAACTGGACGCAATATTGCACTCGGGTTTCTAGGAGAGGTAATTACACAGCTAACATCTTGGTTTTGAGGTTTTGAGGATTACATTTGGGTGGGTTGAGGGGGGAGAGCAGGGAAGAACAAAGTAAAAGTCTAATGCTTTTAGATTCTGTCAGAAAGAATGCTTGCTAAACAGCAAAACAAAATTAACATTAGAAAATATACAAAAACCATGCAGTTTAGGAAGCTTTCCCCTAAGCAAGTGCTCAATTCAGACTCAAATGTTCTAATTCTTGTAACAAGAATGAGAGGTCAGGACACGGCAAACTAATAAAATCAATCAACAAAGCGGGAAAACAGGTGGTTAACACCAGACAAGGCAGGGTTTTCCAAAATTGAGTTTACCTTCGATAATCTAAATCAATTTTCAGAAATGGCTTCTACAAAAATTACCCAAACATCCCCCTAATAATTTGCACACCTCCTCCACAATGGGGAAGCCATTTATTTACCAGAAAGTTTACTTTCTCTTTCACGCTCTGCTGCACATACAGCCGAGAAACAACTGGAAGGTCTTTCCTTTCTGCCTTCTCCGATCCCAAACGGGAGGGCTGGTGTGTAAGAACCTGTTTCGTAGACAAGCTGAGTTCTTCTTCACCACAAGGTTATTTTGAATACAGACTCGTTGCAAACTAAAGTTACAGGACAGGAATAGCTCTACTCCTCCAATGAAAGCACACACTCATACACATGCACACAAGTACACACAGAGATGAGAGGGAACAAATGACCTCCCAGCCTCATAGACACCCTTCACTCTGCCTCACCCCCAAACTGCGTGCTTCCCACCCTCCTTGCCCGACTTCTCTACCTCACAAACTTTCAATATTATCTGCACTTTTTGTGTCATAAAGAACTCCAAGAGACTGTTCAAATTTCTAAGTGGTAATAAATTTTTAATGTGTTGAATATTGCTTTATATATATAAATGAGTCTCAATCATAGGTTTTGAAAGATGCAGAGAGACTTTTCATGGGGACATGGTATAAACAGGAATTTTTGGTTTGCCTTGCCTACCTCTTTTACGTGACGGCCTCTATCTCCTCCACCACAATGAAAATCCCCCAGGTCTCTCTTCATTTAGTTTCCTCCTATTAGGTTAGAATCGCCCAATTGCTCCTTCTTTCCTTTGTTTTGGGTCATTAATGGCTACTGTGAATCATAACTTTCCTGATTTTGTAGTTAGATACTGTGCTTTTTAATGATATTAATTAATAGCACTCAAGTGTTAGCTATTTGTCAGGTACTATGCAAAGTACTTATATATTGTCTTGCTTAACCTTCACAACTCTCCTCTAACTGGACCTGGTACCCACATTTTTTAAATTAAGTGAGTGGCAGGGAGGCAGAGAGACAGACTCCCGCATGCACCCCAACCAGCAAGCCCCCTACTGGGCAACGCTCTGCCCATCTGAGGCTGCTGCTCTGTTGCCAAGCAACCAAGCTATTTTTAGCACCTGAGGCAAGGCCAGGGAGCCATCCCCAGCACCCAGGGCCAACTTGCTTGACCACTGGAGCCATGCTAGAGTGTAGGGAGAGGGAGAGGAGGAGAGGAAGAGAGAGAGAGAGAGAGAGAGAGAGAGAGAGGCCCTGGCCGGTTGGCTCAGTGGTAGAGCGTCGGCCTGGCATGCAGAAGTCCCGGGTTTGATTCCCGGCCAGGGCACATAGGAGAAGCGCCCATCTGCTTCTCCACCCCTCCCCCTCTCCTTCCTCTCTGTCTCTCTCTTCCCCCCCTGCAGCGAGGCTCCATTGGAACAAGGATGGCCCGGGCGCTGGGGATGGCTCCTTGGCCTCTGCCCCAGGCACTGAAGTGGCTCTGGTAGCAGCAGAGCGACGCCCCGGAGGGGCAGAGCATCGCCCCCTGGTGGGCGTGCTGGGTGGATCCCGGTCGGGCGCATGCGGGAGTCTGTCTGACTGTCTCTCCTCGTTTCCAGCTTCAGAAAATTACAAAAAAAAAAAAAAAAAAAAAAGAGAGAGAGAGAGAGACAAAGGAGGGAAGGGGTAGAGAAGCAGATGGGTGCTTCTCCTGTGTGCCCTGACTGGGAATCAAACTTAGAACTTCCACATGCCGGACCAAAGCTCTACCACTGAGTCAACCAGCCAGGGCGGGTACCCGCATTTTTAGATAAACTGAAACACAAAGAAATTAAAGCAACTGACCCCCAAGATCTACAAGGCGATAGATAAAGATTAAAACCCAAGGAGTCGCCCTGGCCGGTTGGCTCAGCGGTAGAGCATCGGCCTAGCGTGCGGAGGACCCGGGTTCGATTCCCGGCCAGGGCACACAGGAGAAGCGCCCATTTGCTTCTCCACCCCTCCGCCGCGCTTTCCTCTCTGTCTCTCTCTTCCCCTCCCGCAGCCAAGGCTCCATTGGAGCAAAGATGGCCCGGGCGCTGGGGATGGCTCTGTGGCCTCTGCCTCAGGCGCTAGAGTGGCTCTGGTCGCAACATGGCGACGCCCAGGATGGGCAGAGCATCGCCCCCTGGTGGGCAGAGCGTCGCCCCTGGTGGGCGTGCCGGGTGGATCCCGGTCGGGCGCATGCGGGAGTCTGTCTGACTGTCTCTCCCCGTTTCCAGCTTCAGAAAAATGAAACAAAACAAACAAAAAAAAACCCAAGGAGTCTGACCTCATAGTCCATTGTTTTACCTCCTATATCAACTGTGGACTATGAAACCCATAAACATACTGCCCCACTGCCCTACCATTGCGACACCGCAATAATATATAGTTACCTTAGGGAAAGCTCAAAATATAAGTTCTTCATCCAATGTAGGTAAAGAGCCAAAGGTCAGGTAAAAGTTCATTAATTATAAACATTATTTATTGTTATGGATAGAGGTAGCAGAAAGGAAACTCATATAATCCAGACTTATTTAATGGGGGAGGGGGCAGATCTGCCTTCCACATTGTTCTTTTATTAAACTGTGAAAAAGAAGCCTGACCTGTGGTGGCACAGTGGATAAAGCGTCAACCTGGAATGTTGAGGTTGCCGGTTCAAATCCCTGAGCTTGCCCAGTCAAAGCACATACAGGAAGCAACTATTATGAGTAGATGCTTCCTGCTTCTCTCCCCTCTTTCTCTTCCTCTCTTTCTTTCTCTCTCTCTCCCTCGCTCCCTCCAAAAATCAATAAATAAAATCTAAAAAATAAACTGTGAAAAAGAAATTTGCAATAAATATGTATGTCCAAGATAAACTAATAAGTAGAAAAGGCTGCAAAAAACCTGGAGAAATATATACCAAACTAGTAACAGAAATATATAAAATAGACAGTTTATATTTCTATGAATTTCAATTTGTTTACAATAGCATGTATTACTTCTTTTTAAACTATTTCTTAATTTTTTATTGAATTCATTGGGTTAATAAAATTATCTAAGTTTCAAGTGTACAATTCTATAATATATCATCTGTTGTATTGTGTTCACCACCTAAAGTCAAATCTCCTTCCATCATTCTATATCCCCCCTTTTCCTTCTTCTATTTGCTCCCCTTTTCCCTTTAGTACTTACCAAGCATGTATTAGTTCTGTAAACAGGACAAAACAATTTATTTTAATGACATTTGAACCCACTTATTAACAGTAGAGAAAGGATAAGAGCTGTAGCTCCACAGCTTCCTTTCCCTTCAGTTTATTTCTCCTAAATTAAGGACCTCCACTTAGAGTTCCCTGAATTGACAATGCTGTGTTAAGCCTCTTTACACTCCTGTTCCTTCTGCCTTGAATGCAACTGTTCACTACTTAGCTTTGAAGGAGAATTCCTATTCATCCTACAAAACCCTATTCATGGGTTCCCACCCAGTAAAACCCCTGAATGACAAAGCCTTTTCTCACCCCTGAAGAGAAGTCAATCTCTTTAACTAAACATTTAATAAGAAATTCAATTTATGGAGTTCTTACCGTGTCTCAGGCATTGTGCTAAGCATTTTACTTGTATTATTTCACTGAATCTTCAACAGCCTCAGGAGACAGGTACTGTTATCCTCTCCTTTTACAGATAAGAAAACCGAGGCTTGGAGTCTGACTAGGAAGTGGCAGGTCTGCGATCCAATACCAGACCTGTTTGACTACAAAGTTTGGCCTCACACCACTATTCTGTCAACTGCTCTGCCCTAAGTCCATAATGACACAGCACACCCCATCTCCCACAATAATGCCATAGTTCCGTGAAAACGGGGACCATGCTTCATTATACTTGGATCCTGCCTAGCATAATAACTGGCTATCAAAAAATAATATGTTTGTCTATCTGAACTAAGAGTTGTGATCATCCTAACATGATAAATGAGAACTGACCTAATAGAAATTCATTCTTCCATATGCTGTTCCCTTTAAAAACTGGAGACATTCCAATTTATCACCAAAGTACCATCTGTCCATCCTGACTAAAGTGCACCAGAGAAAGCCAAGGTCCCTAGCAACGAGTATGTAACCACAACATTTTTTCCCCCATAACCAACAAAGACTGAAACAGCCCAGCAATGTCATCCTGCTGGCCCTCACCAAGGCTGCTTCAGGCCACCAAAGCTTCTTCAGGATTTGGGAATACCCTACAAGTGCTCTTTGGCTGGTTTTTATGAATAAATCAAAGGTTATAGTAAAATTTTTAACATGGAAGACATAAAATGTGAGTGGTCAATTTGTAGCCAATTTTAAATTCTCAAAAAACATCTCTTGGCCCTGGCCGGTTGGCTCAGTGGTAGAGCGTCGGCCTGGCATGCGGAAGTCCCGGGTTCGATTCCCAGCCAGGGCACACAGGACAAGCGCCCACCTGCTTCTCCACCCCTCCCCCTCTCCTTCCTCTCTGTCTCTCTCTTCCCCTCCCGCAGCTGAGGCTCCATTGGAGCAAAGATGGCCTGGGCGCTGGGGATGGCTCCGTGGCCTCTGCCCCAGGCGCTAGAGTGGCTCTGGTCTCGGCAGAGTGATGCCTTGGATGGGCAGAGCATCGCCCCCTGGTGGGCATGCCGGGTGGATCCCGGTTGGGCGCATGCGGGAGTCTGTCTGACTGCCTCCCCGTTTCCAGCTTCAGAAAAATACCAAAAAAAAAAAATCTCTTCATTTAACCCACACAAATCTGATAAATCAGGACACCCCTCTTTGGGTGCTGGTCCAGTTTATAAGGTCACCACCCTCAATGACAACTCCACTAGGACAGAGGCCATGGGCACTGATATACTTTGTAGAAATTAACCAATGCCCGACACATGACTGACACATTAGGCACTCCATAATTAAACACCAGTACTTGGCTTCAAACATCTTTAAAAGCTTCCCTTACAAAAGGGAGACCTGCCTGACTGGTGGTGGCACAGTGGATAGAGCATTCACTTGGGATGCTGAGGTCCCAGGTTCAAAACCTCGAGGTCACCAGCTTGAGCAGGGGCTCATCCAGCTTGAGCGTGGGGTCGCCGGCTTGAGTGTGGGATCATATCATGGTCGCTGGCTTGACCAAGGCGTCACTGGCTTGGCTGGAGCCCCCCGGGCCAAGACACATATGAAAAAGCAATCAATAAACAACTAAAGTGACAAAACTACGAGTTGATGCTTCTCATTTCTCTCCCCTCCTGTCTGTCTCTCTCTCTCTCTCCCTCTCTCTCTCTCCCCCTCAAAAAGAGAAAAAGGCAGAACTGAAATTCCTTGGTCTTGTAAAATTCCTTGGTCTTGTATTCAAGACGTCTTATAAGTAGGCACTCGTTCTCCCCTATTTAACTTCCTAGTCTACCAGGACTTTGTCCTATATCGCCATACCTCCTCTCCCCAGATTCTTTATATCTATCAAATTCCAACCATCATTTGGGACCCAGATCAAATCTCTCCTTTAGCAAGAAGACTTCCTAGACAATTCCAGGCCTCATAAGCTCTCCTTCCTCTAAAGATTGTGGCGCTCATTGCAGCATTTGCCCAGTAGAACTTACCATGATAACAGAAATGTTCTTTATCTGTGCTACATGTTTTTTATATAAAATAGCTAATGTATTGATCATCAGACACTGTCCCCCATCACTTTGAGGACATGTTGCATTGAATAGGTAAAGCATTTATCAAGTTGCCTCAGTAAACTGCAAGTTCTGTAAACAAGTAATTTTATTCTTCACAGCAACTTTCACTAAGTTGCCAAAAGTAAATATAAGGGTATTTGTTCATTTGAATACCATATCTGAGAAAACTATAAGGTAAAAAGGTACTGAACTTAGTGTCTAAAATGAAGGTCACTATCTCTACTCCATCTCACATCTGAATATCAAACCATGTAGAAGCAAATGGGAGAAAGCAACTTTGTGGAAACACAAATGACCACTGATCCAGTCACAAGGCATTTTGGTTGAAATGACATTTATAAGTTTGCCTAATAAATATCTCTTTCCATTAACAAATAGCTAAATTCTGATAAATTATGCCAAAAAAAAAAATTGTCTTCTCAAGTTAGTTAGACAGAGCAACTAGAAAAAGAACCCATCACTAAAAAAACAAAAACAAAAATAAACCCCACAACAACAATAAAGAAAAAGAAAGAAAGAAAAGAAAAATAACCTAAGCAAGTTCCACTTGTACTTTGTACTTTTCTGTTTACTACATATTCCCTATGTAGCATTTCACTGTCCAAGTAGGTTAGAATTTCACTGAGAGTTTTCCCAACAGGGTCTACTATACTCATTCTACATCAAGACCAAATACTTGACCAGGCGGTGGTACAGTGAATGGAGTATCAGACTGGGACGCAGAGGAACCAGGTTCAAAACCCTGAGGTGGCTGGCTTGAGCATTGGTTCACCAGCTTGAGCACAGGATCATAAACAAGACCCCAATGGTGGCTGGCTTGAGCCCAAAGGTTGCTGGCTTGAAGTCCAAGGTCGCTGGCTTGAGCAAGGGGTCACTCGCTCTGCTGTAGTCCCCCAGTCAAGGCACATATGAGAAAGCAATCAATGAACAACTAAGGTGCTGCAACAAAGAATAAATGCTTCTCATCTCTCTCCCTTCCTGTCTGTCTGTCCCTCTCTTGTCTCTCGCTGTCTCTGTCACACACACACACACACACACACACACACACAAAGACCAAATACTTAAGCAGAGTCAAAAGAACAAAAAATTTCAGGAGGTGTGAGTTTCACCATTGTGGCCCTCTGCTGCCTTGGACAAGTGTCATATTCCTTTGGCTTCAATTTCCTTATCTACAAAATAGGATAAGATTATATGAACTACCCCTTGAGCATCAAGTCATATCTACATAGAAAAATAAAAGATTCATAAATTTGCTAGTTTTTATTTGTGATGGATACACTAACAAATATAGAGACTAAGATCAACCCTCCAACATCTACAACATTTTTTTTTGTATTGCAGACTTCTTTCCCCTATCCCATTATGCAAAAGTACGAGCATAAATTCTCCTAGTACTCCAGTCTGGCACATGTAATAAGGAAATAAATGTGTTGAAATACAGATACTTAATATGTAACAAACAGAAAACTGGATGAATCAAGTTGTAACAGTCTAAAGCCACATATATAGATTGAGATGATTTACTATTCTAATTTATTCAAACCAACGCTTTATCAGCACAGCTAGCCAAAAAGTCACCACCCATATACTGAATAAATATACCCTTTAATAAAACCAGCAGATGCACAAGATTTACATTTTTTATAAGAAAATGTGTGTCAACACCATACACCCATTTGATATAACACAGAGGGATGTGTACTAAACATGGAAAAAGCAACTTGGGTGACAGTTTGAATTTTACTAACTTAAGCCCAAACATCCTCTCAGGTAAAGTTTGCACACATGGCTTGTCCAAGGCCAGCCTGTCTTTGTTTCCCTCTCTTCTGCATTTACCCAAGATCTTGGCTCTGAGACAAAAAAACTCCCACTCTCGATTGGTTCATTCTGTCCTATGCAATTAAGCAATACCACAATCCAGTAAAAGCAAGGGCTCAATTATTTATCTTCTAGACGAGTTTACCAGGTGCTTATAAAAGAACAATGTCAAGGAGAAAAGAGGTTTATTTCTCCCTAAAGCTGGCTTGATGGGGAGGGGGTGTATTTTGATTTTTAAGAAGGGGGTTGGAGAGAAGCAATGTTTAACCTAGAAAAATATGACAAGGAATTTAGAATGTATGTAAGACTGTCAATTTCCCTACAGGAAACTTGACTCTTATGCAATAATCCTACCCACAACCAACCAGTCCATGAGGCTGTAAGGGGAAGACACCTATTTCTACCTCGAGAGGGGCACAGCTGGCTCCTAAAGGATCGAGAACAGGGCAAGACCGAGGAAAGGGAGGCTGGGGGAAAGAAGGCTCTTTCCAACACCACCCCCACCTCCCCGTGATCTCCGCCGGCTTGACAGTCGCTCCCGTGGCCGAAACGCCCCCGGAGCCCCAGTGAGCAGGAAGTCGGGGGGCTGTCTCTCACTCCTGCCACCCCCACCCTAGAGTGCTCTCGCCCCGAAGTCCTCCCCCTCAAGTCCCTTCTTTCCTCCTCGGCGCCTCCCCTTTCTCCGAAGAACGAAAACTTCCTTCCAGCGCGCCCTGTCCCTTCCGAGACCCACTCTTGTCATCCCCGGGAGATGTCCCTTGAAAACGACCCTCCCTGTCTCCTCGGAAGCTCCCGTCCCACTTAAGTTTCCTTCCACAACTTCCCCAAACAGCCCAGAGGCTCCCAGCCCCTCCGGCGCCCCCCGGGGTCCCCAGGCCCGGCAGCCATGGGGGGTTGGCCCCACCCTTCACCCCCTTCACCTGTTTCTCCGGCTGAGGCCCGACAAGCCGGGGTGTGCGCTTGCGCCGGTGTGCGGGCCGCGGGCTCCCTCGGGCCGCAGGGTCTCTCCTAGCAGACGCGGAGAGAGCCAAAGGCAAGCAGGGTTACTCGTCAAGGATCCAGACCCGGCTCACTACCTCTGCTGAGACGATGGAACCCCAGGCTCTCCCTCCCGGTTTACGCCGCCGCAGCTCCGGAAACCTCTGAATTACAGCCCCTCCAGCCAATCCCCGCCCAGCCCTAGCCTGGCCTCAACACGCTGTTCTGCATAATTCATGAGACGGCCAGTTTTCTCCTCCACCCAGAGGCCCGAGAGAGTGTACTGTACACCCGAAGTCCCACCAACTGGCCAATGAGGAGAGCCTCTAAGAGAAGGGGCGGTGCCAACACGCGACTGGAAACGCCCCGTGATGGCTGTTCCAAAGCCGTAGTGCTCCTCCCTCCTCAACAGCAAGGGAATTGCCGAGGTCTTGGGCCCAGAAGCCCAAGGGGAGGGAGGGAAGGTGACTGGAATGTCCTGCTAAAAACTCAGCTGAGTTCCTGGCAGTGCGTGACGTCAAGACACTTTAAATGCCCTGATGCGGCTCTCTTTGCTTGCTCTCCCTTTTTCCTGTTCTTGACACCACGTGGCGCCGAGAGTGGGAGCCACTTACCACGTGGGAATCAGCCAGTTAGTCCCCAGGCATCGCCAGATCCTCAGGGGGTCCAACACCTCAATTGGGTTTCAGGGGACAGCAAAAAGAACATGGGTAACTCCTACCCTCTTTGAACTTCAGTTTCTGCGTGAGACAGGACACACACACCCGGAAATATGACGTGGAAATAGAGTAATTACTAGAGTGCGTGGGGAGAGGGTAGTGGATTTAACCCTGTTCTTCGCCGTCACTTGAAGCATGAAATGCCAACTGCTCGCACATTGTCCAATTCACGGGAATGCAGAAGACAGTATATACATATAAACATTGACACGTATACACAGTATTTTTATGCTTCTGAGTTGAAATACTTGAACTCACCTGTCCTTTTTTTCCTGCTCAACTTAGATCGCAAGTTTTACTGCATTGAAGCCAGTAGTTTATAGGAAATGTAGACATTTTACCTTACATCATAGAGGATGTACTTTGCATAATGGAATGATGTGTGTGTGTGTGTGTGTGTGTGTGTGTGTGTGTGTGTGTGTTGGTATCAGGTTTTTTGGGTTTTTTTTTTTTTTAATAACAGCTATTAGAGTTTGTGTTTTTTTAGTACAGGCGGGGTATAAAGCTAAAATTTTTTTTTTTTTTGGATTTTTCTGAAGCTGGAAACGGGAAGAGACAGACTCCCGCATGCGCCCGACTGGGATCCACCCGGCACGCCCACCAGGGGGCGACGCTCTGCCCACCAGGGGGCGCTGCTCTGCCCCTCCGGGGCATCGCTCTGCCGAGACCAGAGCCACTCTAGCGCCTGGGGCAGAGGCCAAGGAGCCATCCCCAGCGCCCGGGCCATCTTTGCTCCAATGGAGCCTTGGCTGCGGGAGGGGAAGAAAGAGACAGAGAGGAAGGGGAGGGGGGGTGGAGAAGCAAATGGGCGCTTCTCCTATGTGCCCTGGCCGGGAATCGAACCCGGTTCCCCGCACGCCAGGCCGACGCTCTACCGCTGAGCCAACCGGCCAGGGCCAAGCTAAAATTTTTAAAGGGTCCACTATGTCACCACCAAGATAACCCCTGATGGCAGTTTTGTGTTTTTTTTTATAATTTTATTTTTTTAATAGGGTGACATCAATAAATCAGGATACATATATTCAAAGAAAACATGTCCAGGTTTTCTTGTCCTTCAATTATGTTGCATACCCATCACCCCAAGTCAGATTGTCCTCTGTCACCTTCTATCTAGTTTTCTTTGTGCCCCTCCCCCTCCCCCTTTCCCTCTCCCTCTCCCCCCTCTCCCCGTAACCACCGCACTCTTATCAATGTCTCTTAGTCTCACTTTTATGTCCCGCCTACGTATGGAATAATGCAGTTCCTGTTTTTTTCTGATTTACTTATTTCACTTCATATAATGTTATCAAGATCCCACCATTTTGCTGTAAATGATCCGATGTCATCATTTCCTATGGCTGAGTAGTATTCCATAGTGTATATGTGCCACATCTTCTTTATTCAGACATCTATTGACGGGCCTTTTGGTTGTTTCCATGTCCTGGCCACTATGAACAATGCTGCAATGAACATGGGGCTGCATGTGTCTTTACATATCAATGTTTCTGAGTTTTGGGGGTATATACCCAGTAGAGGGATTGCTGGGTCATAAGGTAGTTCTATTTTCAGTTTTTTGAGGAACCACCATACTTTCTTCCATAATGGTTGTACTACTTTACATTCCCACCAACAGTGAATGAGGGTTCCTTTTTCTCCACAGCCTCTCCAACATTTGCTATTACCTGTCTTGTTAATAATAGCTAATCTAACAGGTATGAGGTGGTATCTCATTGCAGTTTTGATTTGCATTTCTCTAATAACTAAAGAAGATGAGCATCTTTTCATATATCTATTGGCCATTTGTATTTCTTCCTGGGAGAAGTGTCTGTTCATGTCCTCTTCCCATTTTTTTATTGGATTGTTTGTTTGTTTGTTGTTGAGTTTTATGAGTTCTTTGTATATTTTGGATATTAGGTCCTTATCTGAGCAGTTGTTTGAAAATATCATTTCCCATTTAGTTGGCTGTCTGTTTATTTTGTTATCAGTTTCTCTTGCTGAGCAAAAATTTCTTAGTCTGATGTAGTCCCATTCATTAATTTTTGGATGGCAGTTTTTTTAATGAAACGAATACATTTTGTGGTTAGCAAATTCAAATAGTTCAGAAAAGTTAAAAATTAAACATGAAAATCTCCCCCCTGCCCCCACTAGTTCTTCTCCTCAAGGATAGCTACTCTTATTAATTTCTGGTGAGAAAATCAATGATTCTTAACCTTTGGTGGTGGGGTAGGATGGACTCTGCTGGAGACTATGGATTCTAGCCCTAGAGATATACAGCATGAGCTTTTTTATTTATTTATTTTTAAGATTTTATTTATTGATTTTATTTTATTTTATTTTATTTTTATTTTATTTTTTTGCATTTTTCTGAAGCTGGAAACAGGGAGAGACAGTCAGACAGACTCCCGCATGTGCCCGACCGGGATCCACCCGGCACGCCCACCATGGGGCGATGCTCTGCCCACCAGGGGGGCGATGCTCTGCCCATCCTGGGCGTCGCCATGTTGCGACCAGAGCCACTCTAGCGCCTGAGGCAGAGGCCACAGAACCATCCCCAGCGCCCGGCCATCTTTGCTCCAATGGAGCCTTGGCTGCGGGAGGGGAAGAGAGAGACAGAGAGGAAGGAGGGGGGATGGAGAAGCAAATGGGCGCTTCTCCTGTGTGCCCTGGCCGGGAATCGAACCCGGGTCCTACGCACGCTAGGCCGACGCTCTACCGCTGAGCCAACCGGCCAGGGCTATTTATTGATTTTTAGAGAGAAGAGAGATAGAGAGAGAAAGGGGGAGGGGGAGGAACAGGGAGTGGGAAGCATAAACTCATAGTAGTTGCTTCTCATATGTGCCCTGACCAGGGTTTTGAACAGATAACCTCAGTGTTCCAGGTCGATACTTGATCCACTGCGCCACCACCGCAGGTCAGGCAGCATTTTAAATTCTCATGGTTCCCCAGATACCTGAAGCCCAGTGAAAGACTCCAGATTTGGATCTTTGGATTGCCTCATTTATATCCAAGTGAGAGCTGAATGTATAGGGTAACTGGTAGATTCACTGGTGATAGACTTGAGATTACCCTCCCATAGACCCAGTGTGGATATTGCTGTATCTATCTGTAGTGTGTGTGTGTGTGTGGTGTGTGTGTGTGTGTGTGTGTGTGTGTGTGTGTGTGTTGACTGCTGTGTCTATCTTTAATCTTCATCCAGGACAGCTATCCCCCACCTTACAACTCACTAAAACTCTGCTTTAGCTGTGCTGTCCCATGCAATTGACTGCCACCCTAATAACATGAGATCTAATATTTGTTCTGTTATCTACTGCTTACAAAGCTCTTACATACTCATTTACCTCTTTTCTTTCTCACAACAATTATGTATAGCAGATAGGAGAGGCCATATTACTTATTGATAGAAAACTAAAACAAATATAGTATGACAGTCTCAGACTATGTAGATGATCAGAGGTATACCCTATGGGATCATGGCCAGGTTTTTGAAGTCCACATGCCATAGCTTTGTTCTGTCCACTCAAATCCTCCCCTCCTCCCCTGACTCCTTAAAAGCTGACTCGTTAGAAGCTGCCCTCCTCGGCATTCACACTGAAAATCTACCCATGAGCTTTTCTGTTTCACCTACAAAACTTCTCTCCAGGCCAGCCACTGGCCTTTCCCCACATTCTGCCAGTCCCCCTTGACTTAAAGATGGCAGTTTCTTTTACTTGAGCCAATGCTTTGCCCTGAACTCCCCCCTTTCCAGCCTCATCCCATCCATCTCACACATCTTAAGCTCCCACAATGAATTTATCATCTTCCTCCAAACGTATCAACACCTCTGTAACTTTATGCCTTTGCAGATTTTCCCTCCCCCTGGACGCTCTTCTCTTTCCTCATTTCCTACCTGAAAAACTCTTACTTATTCATCGTAGCCCAGTTTCCACATCACTTCCTCAGGGCTTTCTGAGCTTCTTCCTGGCAAGGTGAATCTCTTCTTGTGCTGGACTCCCTTAGCAGGTTGTTTCCCCATCAACTATAGCAATCTGTACCTCAGACTGTAATGTATTCATTTATCAGTCTATTTCCTGATAAATAAAATTAACGAGTAACATCTATTAAGTAATTACTATGTTCCAGGAACTGAGCTAAGGTTTTTACATAGATTATCTCATTGGATCCTCACCAGAACCTACTATTATAATTCTCATTTTCCACCAAGGAAGCTGTGGCTGAGAAAGTGAAAAACTGATTGGTTTAAGGTCCCACAGCTAGAAACTACAGGTAAACTCAGTGAGAATTGGGTCTGGCTGACTCCAAAGACTGGACTCTGCCCACATGGTTGAAAGCATCTAGCATCTAACCCAGAACTCACCTATGCCTGATTTAATTAAATATGAATGAACAAGTGTTAAGTAATCATATCAGCAATATCTAACACTTATAAAATGTTTACTGTGTACTACCCAGTAAGTACTCTAAGAATGTATCTTTTTAATTTTTGTATTTATTTATTTATTTATTATTTTGTTGTTGTTGTTCTTTGGGTTTTTTTTGTTTGGTGGTTGGTGGTGATGGTGGTGGTGATGGTTGTGGTGGTTTTGGTCTTGGGGTGGGTGGTAGTGGTGGTGGTGGTGGTGTATTTATTGATTTGAGAGAGAGATTTGTTGTTCTACTTATTTATGCATTCATTGGTTGATTCTTGTATGTGCCCTGACCAGGGATCAAACCTACAACCTTGGTGTATTGATACAACGATCTAACCAAGTGAGGTAGCTGGCCAGGGGGGTTCTAAGTATGTATTATATAACCCATGTATTAGCATATTTTATTTCTATAATAACCACATCAGAAGGATATCATAATTTTACCAATGAAGAAGATGAAGCTTACCCAAGGTTAAGTGACTTCCCCAAGAACACAGAGCTGGTAAGTAGCAGAGCCAAGATTCAAATCCAAGTGTGTCTGCTTTAAGAGCCTGAATAACTGCTCTTCCTTGACTATCTCTCCCACCCTAACTTTCCTCTTGGATCCACCAAGAAGAGTCTAAAGCAGGGGAAAAGGCAAGGCCCCCGCTCTCCACCTATCAAGTGAATAAAAGCAGAATGCAGAAGCCCAGTAAGTTTATGGTGGTTTATAGACATGTCCGCAAATTCTTTGACACTTCTCCCATCTAAAGGTAAAGTCTAATTCCATTCCCTCGTGACTCACTTCTAATAAATAGAATATAGTGGAAATGATGCTGCATGACTTCTGAGGCTAGGTCATAGAGGGCAATACAGCTTCCACCCGACTCTTTCTCCTGGGACACTCACCCTTGGAACTTAGCCACTGTGTTATGAGGAAGTCCAAGCTATATGTAGAGGTCACATGAAGATATTCTAGCAAAAGTTCAGCTAAGCCCAGCTGACAGCAAACATCAACAGTGAGTGAGCCCTGGTGGGACAGCTTGGTTGGTTAGAGCATCATCCTGATATCTGAAGGCTGCTAGTTTGATCCCCGGTCTGGGCACATCCAGAAACAGATCGACGTTTCTGTCTATCTCTCTCTCTTTTCCTTCCTCTCTCTCTGAAATCAATAAGTAAAAAATATTTTTTAAAAAAGTTTTAAAAGCCTGACCTGTGGTGGTGCAGTGGATAAAGCATCGACCTGGAATGCTGAGGTTGCCAGTTCAAAACCCTGGACTTACCTTGCTGGTCAAAGCACATATGGGAGTTGATGTTTCCAGCTCCCCCCTCCCATTCTCTCTCTCTCTCTCTCTCTCCCCCCCAAATGAATAAATAAAAAAATAAAAATTAAATTTTAAAAAAAGAAAGAAACAAGTGGGCTAGGCTTCAGATGTTTCCAGCTCCCAGCTTTTAATCCACAGCAACAGCGGTCAAATGGAGCAGAGAAAAGCCATTTTTGCTGAGCCTTACATAGATTACAAATTCATGAGTAAAATAAATGTTGTCTATGGGAGTTGATGCTTCCTGCTCCTCCCCCTTCTCTCTCTCTCTCTCTCTCTCTCTCTCTCTCTCTCTCTCTCTCTCCAAAAATAAATAAAGTCTAATAAATAAATACATGTCATTGCTTTAAGCCACTAAGACCTGGGGAGGTTTATTATCCAGCAGTAGGTAACCAGGATAAGTTTCCGTTTGCCACCTCAGAGAGGCTCAGAGGAATTGTAGGCTAGATCAGGAACTGAAACTTATCAGACTTTGTAAAGTTCTAGAAACATTTTATTTACTTCCTCTTCCCTGGAGGAATTAATAGTAAAACTTTAATCAAGAAGAAGACATAACAAGGAAGAGAAATTTTGAGAAGACCATAGGAGGTAGTACATGGGTAGCAAGTCATTGCAGTGACCAAAAGTGGCAAGGGGCACTTGTATGGGTGATGGGATCTCCATGGGGCTCAACAACAAAAAGGTTCATTCACAGAGGGCCACCCAACTCCCCTCTCACTAAAGTCACAGAGAAGAGCAGGTCTGTGCAACACAAACTCCTTGGACCTTTACTTTCCTTGCGCAAAAACAGTTCTCAGTCATCATCATCTCCCTTTCCTCCTGTATAAAAGACAGTCCTCTCAATATTGTCATTCTGTTTCTTCAGTGGCTTCCATGAGGCTTAGGATAAAGGAGTTCTCCTTTTTCTTATCCCCTTTAAGGTCCTTCTTACCCCACCATCTTTCCTCCTGCCCACTAAATTCCAAGCCATCCACTTCCCATCTCAGGGCCTTTGCATATGGCAATCTTGTTCCTTCACCAGCTTTGATATGTCTAGTTTCTCCTCACCTTTCTGGTTTCACCTGCTCAGAGAGGCCTCTTCTAGCTACCCCCACCTATAGTTGTTCCCATCCCCTTAATCTCTATCTCTATATGTTATTTCTTTTATTTATTTATTTATTTATTTAGTATTTTTCTGAAGCTGGAAACGGGGAGAGACAGTCAGACAGACTCCCGCATGTGCCCGACCGGGATCCACCCGGCCCGCCTACCAGGGGCGACGCTCTGCCCACCAGGGGGCGATGCTCTGCCCCTCCGGGGGCATCGCTCTGCCGGGACCAGAGCCACTCTAGCGCCTGGGGCAGAGGCCAAGGAGCCATCCCCAGCACCCGGGCCATCTTTGCTCCAATGGAGCCTTGGCTGCGGGAAGGGAAGAGAGAGACAGAGAGGAAGGGGGGGGTGGAGAAGCAAATGGGCACTTCTCCTATGTGCCCTGGCTGGGAATCGAACCCGGGTCCCCCGCACGCCAGGCCGATGCTCTACCGCTGAGCCAACCGGCCAGGGCCCTATATGTTATTTCTTATGGAATTCTTATCCTAATTTTCATTTTATTTATGTTTCGGTTTTTTACCTGTCTTTTTCATTATACTATCAGTTCCAAACAATGAAACTTGCCTGTTTGGTGTTCCCTTGTCTCCCCAATACCTGGGGAATAGATGCTCAATAAATACCGAGTGAAGAAGGGTTAGAGAACAGTGTGGGCATGCTCCCAGGAGGGAGGGTGCATGCTGGGTTCTTCTTTCTTCAAGGGTTTTTAAAGGAAAGTATTAAGGGAGGATAGAATATTCATCAGTTTTATGCTGATGGACCAAAATGAGATTTATTCCAACTTCATCTGTCCTTGGGTCTGGTTGGCAAATGGCATTAATTGGATTTCTGCTATCTCCCTGAGTAGGGTGATTTAAGCTTTTTACCCCGCATTTGGGAAAGGAAAGTGAAAACCATTGACTCCTACATGTCTTGATTAGGGAAGATAAGATTTTGCAATTTACTAGATGTTTCTAAACTGCATGGTAGTTTAACTTTCTGCCTCAGTTTCCCTATTCCACTTGTCCTGGTTTACTAGCCTGTCTCAAAAGTGCCCTGCACCCAGCAAGATATCCTTTTCTGTTCCTGACCATTACACAGTCTACTTTGTTGCTCTCCCAACACCCATCATCCCCTAACAGTGGGCAGTCCTGCCTTTGACCCTAAATTCCATCTCTTCTCTCCCTAACTCCCTCCCTTGACACTCATCTGTTCCTAGAACTTCTAGGACCACCGCTTTCATTGCTTTCATTTAATTAACATAGATGGAGTGCCTACTGTTTCAACAGATATCTCTTGGGTCCTACCTGGCTCCCGTCCTCCTTTCCTGGGAACTGCTCTTCTCCTGTTCAATCATATACTGGAATGGGTCCCTTCAGCCATGCTTACATGACATGGTCCTAGATTATTCAATCCAGAGTGAACACTGATGTTAACTGGCTCAATCAGATTCTTTCTGCCAGGAATTTGGAATTTGAAACTGAGAGGCACACAGCCTGGGTTCCATTAATGTCAGCATTTTAGAGAGGACCATCCATCAACTCCCTCTCAGAAGTCCCTGGAGATCCCGATTCCTACTCTTCCTGGCCTGGCGGCTCAGCAGTTCCTTGGAGTCCATAGGATATCTTGGCAGCCTTCCAATATAAATTCCTTTTCTCTTTTAGGCCAAGGTCCTTTTCTTATACTTTTATCCAAATGACATTAACCAATACAATCGTATTTGAGATACTGTTAGGCGCCGGTGACACAAAAATCAAGCAAAATCTATTTGAAATCCTACCCATGTTTAGAATCACAACTTAAAAGCCCCCTTCTTCCTTTACGTTTTCCAATATTCCTGAAGCAGGATTAATTCCTCTCCACTGGATTACCATTGCATTTTGCTTTAACTCTCTCACGGTTATCTGTTTGAGCTATTTTGAGCATCTGCCTCTGCCACTAATTGCAAACCCTTTAAAAAGCTAGATTTGTTGTCTTTTTAGTCTCTTGGCTCCTAGCACAGTATCACAAACAGATTGTTCGGAAAGAACATCTATTGTTTTGTCTGGCATCATCCTCTCCCCTTTTTGTTAATTATAGCAACCCAATTTTCCTTTGGGAAATCGACCTTTCTTCATGCTCAATTCCACCCTTCAGGTGAGGTCTAGAAATGGTACATGACCTAGATTTGGTGAGAGACATGGTGATTTGTGACCTATCAGGGCCAATGGGCATCATATCTGAGATTTTGGCTGGAAGGATTTGGAAAAACCTGCTTTTAAAAAAAAAAGTTATTATTTTTTGCCTGACTAGACGGTGGCGCGGTAGATAGAGCGTCGGACTGGGATGCGGAAGACCCAGGTTCGAGACCCCGAGGTCGCCAGCTTGAGCGCGGGCTCATCTGGTTTGAGCAAAAGCTCGCCAGCTTGAGCCCAAGGTCGCTGGCTCGAGCAAGGGGTTACTCGGTCTGCTGAAGGCCCGCGGTAAAGGCACATATGAGAAAGCAATCAATGAACAACTAAGGTGTTGCAACACGCAAGAAAAAACTAATGATTGGCCTGACCTATGGTGGCGCAGTGGATAAAGCATCGACCTGGAAATGCTGAGGTCGCTGGTTCAAAACCCTGGGCTTGCCTGGTCAAGGCACATATGGGAGTTGATGCTTCCAGCTCCTCCCCCCTTCTCTCTCTCTGTCTGTCTCTCCTCTCTCTCCCTCTCTGTCTCTCTCCTCTCTAAAAATGAATAAATAAAATAAAATTAAAATAAAAAAACTAAAACAACTAATGATTGATGCTTCTCATCTCTCCATTCCTGTCTGTCCCTGTCTATCCCTCTCTCTGACTCTCTCTCTGTCTCTGTAAAATAAAATTTTAAAAAAGTTATTTTTATTGATTGATTTTTAGAGAGAGAAAGGAAAAAAGAGAGAAACATCAATTTCATTGTTCCACTCACTTAATACATTTACTGGTTGACTCCTGTATGTGCCTTAACCAGGGATAGAACCAGCAGCCCTGGCACATCAGAACAGTGCTCCAACTAGCTGAGCCACCCAGCCAGGGTGGAAAGAAACCCTCTTAACTGGGATTGTTCAGCTGTTAATGCTGAAGCTATTTGATGATCATCGTTGCCAAAACATGAGAAAAATCTGATTTTTTTTTTTTGTATTTTTCTGAAGCTGGAAACGGGGAGAGACAGTCAGACAGACTCCCGCATGCGCCGGACCAGGATCCACCCGGCACGCCCACAGGGGGCGACGCTCTGCCCACCAGGGGGCGATGCTCTGCCCCTCCGGGGCGTCGCTCTGCCGCAACCAGAGCCACTCTAGCACCTGGGGCAGAGGCCAAGGAGCCATCCCCAGCGCCCGGGACATCCTTGCTCCAATGGAGCCTCAGCTGCGGGAGGGGAAGAGAGAGACAGAGAGGAAGGAGGGGGTGGGGGTGGAGAAGCAAATGGGCGCTTCTCCTGTGTGCCCTGGCCGGGAATCAAACCCGGGTCCCCCGCACGCCAGGTCGACGCTCTACCCCTGAGCCAACCGGCCAGGGCCAAAATCTGATTTTTAATGAAACAAACACAGTGGAAAAGAGAAGATAGGAAGAGAAATACATTCCTAATGATATTA
Source organism: Saccopteryx leptura (assembly GCF_036850995.1). Taxonomy (NCBI): domain Eukaryota; kingdom Metazoa; phylum Chordata; class Mammalia; order Chiroptera; family Emballonuridae; genus Saccopteryx; species Saccopteryx leptura. Next base: position 344,612,492 of record NC_089504.1, on the reverse strand, counting down.
CATAAGGGACTTGCATCCAGACACCCCTGTACTATTATAGGGAACTTTTTTGATTACATTGATTCCCTTTGTGTTTTTGTTTTCAGTTTTGTTTCTGCTGAAGCCAGTTTGAGGTGAGTTTATGACACTCGCAATGGAAAGGGTCTTGCAATTTACTCATTTATTCATTCATTTACTCAACAAATGTTTATTGACATAAAGTTCTATGGGAGCCTGAGAAGGAAGTGATTAGTATGACTGGGATGAAGGTGGGAAAGAGGCTGGTTTAAGAGGGGAAGTGGGAAGGGGGAGGCCGTTCCAGGGAGAGGCACGAGCCTGAGCAAAGGCCCAGAGGCCTGAAAGTCTGTGGTGCATTTCTGGCCACCAGGCTCCCTAAAGAGCCTGTTAAAGAACAGTATGAAGTGGGGCAAGAGCCAGACTCTTAAGGGAACTTGTGATCCATGCCAAAGAGTTGGTCAAAGGAAGGCATTTAAACTATAAAGTATGTTCTATGTACTGGAGTATTCGAATATAATATAATCAGAAGGAAGTTTTTTGGCCCCAGTCTCTGAATTATCAGTATTAGTTTCTATTTCTTGTAGTGAGAAACCAACCTCTCCGGGGGAATTAGAACTCTGAACTCGAGTTGGGGGCAGGAGAGTGAAGGGTTATGTCTGGCTTAGGAAAGACTCAGCTTGTTACAGTAGTAGCAGGAGTTAAAGTAGAGCCTCGGAAGTGACATGTTTATTAGGGACGCTCCTTCCCAGGTGATTTTTATGCTGGCAGAAGCCACAGGATGATCTGAGTCCATCACGCTAGGAAATCCCTAACCTGAGGGAAGGTGGTGCGGGTTGCTCATGGGGAAGAGAAGCTGCACAGACAACAAAATAGGTGGGTCATGGGGAGAACTATCTATGTGTGTGGCTATGACTGGCTTATAGCATGCACTGGAATCTTTTTTTTAAATGATTTTATTTATTGATTTTTAGAGAGAGGAGAGAGAGAGAGAGAGAGAGAGAGAGAGAAAGGCAAGGCAGGGAGGAGCAGGAAGCATCAACTCATAGTTGCTTCTCATATGTGTCTTGACTGGGCAAGCCCAGGGTTTCGAACCGGCAACCTCAGCATTCCAGGTCAATGCTCTATCCACTGCGCCACCACAGGTTAGGCTGGAATCCCTTCTTTATTATTGATTTTTTTAGGGGGGGGGCGAGAGAAAGAAATATTAATTTGTTGTTCCACTTATTTATGCATTCATTGGTTGGTTCTATTTTTAATTTTATTTATTTATTTAGTGACAGAGAGTCAGAAAGAGGGACAGGCAGGAAGGGAGAGAGATGAGAAGCATCAATTCTTCGTTGCAGCACCTTAGTTGTTCATTGATTGATCTCTCACATGTGCCTTGCCCGGGAGGCTACAGCAGACTGAGTGACCCTTTGCTCAAGCCAGCGACCTTGGGCTCAAGCTGGTGCGCCTTGCTCAAACCAGATGAGCCCGCACTCAAGCTGGCAACCTCGGGGTTTCGAACCTGCGTCCTCCGTATCTCAGTCCAACTCTCTATCCACTGCGCTACTGCCCAGTCAGGCAGTTGGTTCTATTTTTTAAAAATTTGTTTTGTATTTTCATTGGTTGATTCCTGTGTGCCCTGACCGGGCATTGAACACACAACCTTGGAGTTTTAGGATGATGCTCTACCCAACTGAGCTACCCAGCCAGGACCTGGAATCTTTTCTTTATGACATTCAGCCCTCTGAGTCAGGCCTCTGATTTTTCCCCTCTCCAAGGCTGCCTCCTCTATAATTTTGAAGTGTGTATGTGGGGGAAGCTCAGACTAACTGGGCATGACTGGATGGCGTGTTTCTGACAGCGGGAATTGAATCCAGACTGCACAGGGTTATAGACTAAGAGTTACACCATGGGGCCAGGATGCCTGGCTTAGAATCCCAGCTCCACCACTTACCAGCTACATGACCTTAGACAAGTCACTCTGTTTCTTCATCTCTAAAATGGGGGTGATAATAACACACTCCACACACGTTCCAGGCAAGTGAGGCAAGTTTAAACCAACAGTCTTCTCTTTTTCCTCTCCCTTCAGGCTTCCCTCCGGTCCTCGGTAACTCATCCTATATAACTGCCTTCAGAGAATACAATCCAACACAGATCCTTTTAGAAAAGCAGGTTTATTGGTCGGGCTGCTCACCAGGACACAGCAACATGAAAGACTCCCCAGAGCCCGCAGGAAACTGCATCTGCTCACAACTCAGGCCCCTTCAGCCCATCAGCACCAAGGGACCTCATCCCAATCCCCATCCTCCCTCAGCTGACCTGTCTCCAAGCATTCACAAGAGAGAAAGGAACCAAGAAAAGGGGTGGAGGAAGCAAAGCTTTATATTGTAGAAAAGGTTTGTGTCCCCGGGCTCCCTCCCTCCCTCAAACCCTTAAAGCAATTAGCTATAATTCTAAAAAGCAGAGCAGGGAGGATAAGGCAGAGGAGATGGGGGAGGAGGAGGAATCCTTTAGCCTCCTAAGGGAACTTGTGAGCCGTGCCACAAGTGACTTGCAGGGAAGGGGAGTTGTCCTTGCCTCTGACAATCTCCTTTACTGGGGAGGAACGTTTAGTATCCTGAGAAGAACCTGGAATAGCAACCCTCTCACCCCCAAAGTTTCAGGAAAGGAACCCACGGCAAGTTCTGCAGCTCTGCAGCTCGTATCCTAGTTTTAGGGAAGGGACTTGGGAAGAATCGGCTGGGTAGCTCCCTCCAGCTCTCAGCCTGGTGGCCTGGCCACTAGCCCCCTGCTTTCTTTCTAGTCTGCCTCCCTCCTAACTCCCAGTTCTCCACAGACTGGTGCTGCCCCTTCTGGGATCCTAATTTTCTGGGCTCTGAGAAATAGACTGCCGCCAGGGCACCACCCAGATCCCAGCTTAAGGGCTGAATGAGGCTTACCTCTCTTTTCTCTTTGGGTCATCGCTTTCTCATCATCCTTCCTTGTCCTGAAATGGTCCTGCAGTCTTCTGAGAACCCCAGTAAGATAGGATTCTTGTCCTCTATTTCATATGCTGCTAATGAGGCAAATGCTTCTCTCTTCACCCATTTCCACCTTCTATCGATACTATTTTCTGTTCTCCTTCCTAAAGCCATAGCCACGTGTTTCTGTGTGTAGATGCGTAAGCATGTAGGAGTGCCCACTTCCAACCCGGCTCCCCAGGGCTCTGCTCGGCTCCAGCCTTCCTTGTTGGGACCCTTTGCAGATACAGCCTGTGCTAGACCCTCATCCAGGTTCATGGCTCACTCTGCCCTCTCTCCTCAGAGCCCATATTCTCCCAAAAGCTTCTTTCCAGTCCTTCCAGAAGGGGATCTCCCATATGGGCAAAGGTCTTCTTCAGTACTCACTCTTTTCTATTACATTAATTGTGGCTTTGAAGCCTCCAGGGATCAGGATAAGAAAGAAGAGCTCAGTGAGCAGGAATGACAGCAGCTGGATGTGCGAAGGGGAGGTTCGGGGGAAGGCAGCCTGCCCCAAGTGGGGCTGACTATAGAAATGATAGTCTTTTCCCGTAAGTTTCCCAACTTACACAGCCAGGACATGGATCACTCCCCTCTCGGTTTCCACCCGGACTATGCCCAGACTGGGGCTGTCCTTCGTGGAGGCTGCCTCCCCCTCCCGACTTAACAGCTATAAGACTCGGAGGCGTGCTCCTTGAGGGGTAGGTAGGTGTTCTCAATTTAGAAACATGTCAGCCTGTTTGGGGCCCGAGAAAGTATGCGAAAGAGAAAGTTCAGGGTGCAAAGGAATCAGGGTGGGGGCAGGGGGAAGTGGGTGGGTGGGGAAGGCCTCCTGGGCAGAGCCCCACGCATCCCGCATCCCACTCAGTCGCTGTCGCTCTTGTCCACCAGCACGGCGTCCGACTCCTCGGTGATCTCCAGCAGCGTGTGCACGTCGGGGCTGCTCCCACGCAGCAAGTCGAGGGCCTCGCCACGCTCAGGGCCACCCTCCTCGTCGTCGGCACCCACCTCCACCATCTCGGTGGCCTTCAGCACTTCCACCTCGCCCTCGCGGATCTTCTTGACGTGGAAGGTGAAGGGCGGCACCTTGTACACGGCCGTCTTGGAGCGCGCGTAGACCACGTGGTCAGGAGTGAAAGACTTGCGCAGCTTTTCTCGCGAGGTCTTGATCTTCTCCCGGCGCTCAGAGGGAACCAGGCGCGTGCCCAGCTTGTTCATGCGCTTCTCCAGCGTGTGCCGCGTCTTCTCCAGGTTCTCCTTGGTCTTGAGGCGGGTCTTCTCCAGGTTCTCGCGGGTGCGCACCTTGGTCTTCTCCATCTTCTCCTTGGAGAAGGCCTTCTTGAAGTCGTCCACGCGCCGCATGCCACTGCGCTTGATGCGCTCGGCGCGCGACTCCTCGATGACCTCCTCCACCTCCACTGCCTCGTCCGACGACAGCTCCAGCGCCGCCGCGTCCTCCTCGGGCCGCTCGCCCTCGCCCAGCTCATCGCCCTCCTTCTCGGGTAGTGTCTCCGACTCTTTCAGCGACTTGCTGATGCTCAGTTTGGCTGGTAGTTTCACTTCATCCTAAAGGGAGAGCAGAGCAGAAGAGATGAGGGGGGCTGGGCGGGCATTTGGGGGACTCTGGGAGAACCCGAAGCAGGATATCCTGGCAGTGCTCCTGGGAGGGCGTGGTGCACGTGAAATCGACCTGGACTTGTTTGCCAGTGTATCCCCGGCGCCTGGCACTGAGCTGCACACCTTGTTTGCACCCCATAAATGTGTTGAATGGGAATAGAGCTACAGGTCAGAGATCGGCTTGTAGTGGAATTGCACTTTGGTTAAATATCTCTGCAGCTCTCCAGCCCTGTCCTTGCGCCCTATATCCACCCTTCTCTCATGACACCGCTCCTTGCCCTGTGTGACCCAGGAAACACAACTTAACTTTGGAAATGGGCGGAGCGCCCTCTGGTGCACTAAGTCACACATTGCCGAGCCGAGCCTAAAAGCAAAGCGGTTTGTGAAAAGTTTTTTCTGGTTGAGGGGAAGGGAGATAAACACACAGCCGATATCAGGCGACCTCAAGTAGGGTAACTTGAAGGCAAGGTAAAGGAAGTGCGTTTCCCAGGCTTCAAACTATTTCAGAACAAATATTAAGAAAGAGGAGCTGTGGCCCATGCCCCCTCCTTGACCTCATACTCTTTGGCTCCACCAGGGCATTTTTCTCCTCTCCCCCCATGGAGAAATTTTGGAAAGAAAGAGGAAAAAGCTGGCTAGCAGCCAAGGGTATGTTTTCTCCCCAGCACAGATATTCCTTCTGATTCTGACTCTGACTTTGGAATGGAAGGGAAGGATTATTTTTCAATTCTTGCCCCCCCCCCCCAGATTGGAGCTCAAGGGGCCAGGAGTAGGATGGTGGTCCCACATCCTCTGAGATCCTGTAGCTTGGAGCCTGTTCTTCCCTCCTTCCCTCGGAGGACCCAGCACCAGCACTGTTTTCCATTCTGGAAAGATCTTCCAAGATCCTGACTCTGGGCCAACGTTTCAGCATCTCCAGATCACCTCCCACCAGAAGGTAGGGGAGGGTGACACAGAGAGGAAAGGGAGCACCGCCCAGAACATAAACAGGGTCTCCTCTCTGGCCCAGACTCTTTACAGACGTCAGACGAAGGAATGAGACACAGTTTTTCTAAATGGTTTCCTGAAGATTGTTTCCCAGAATTGTAAGAAAATCCTGAGAAAAATGAGGCAACGTGAGGTAAGCCCTGCCATAAACATGCAAATACACATACATATACATTGGCCACTTGGTATCTCCACACCACCTGGGATAGAAATTCCCTCCCCAGCTCCCAACCTCTTTCCTTTTCCCTCCCATCCACATCCCCCCAGAGTTTCCTGGTTTACACTGAAAACTAAGAACACCCCTCCCAACTTCCTTCCCTCCCTGTCAATAGCATTAACAGGGACAAAGCCAGAATGCTGGCTCCACCTCTTCTCCCAAACTGGGCAATAGCTTTTCTGGGCATCTAGCCACCTCAAGCTCTCATTACTTGACTACACCTCCCAGCAGGCAAGATGACCTAGGCATCAGGCATGCTGGGACTTGTAGTCTATGCTTGCCATAGCTGGCTTAGTACTACTGTGGGCATCCTACTTCATTCTGTCCATCCCTCTGCCTTTTTCCACTTACAGAAACATTGAAGGGGTGTTTTCCTCCCTTGTTTGGAGTATAGGAGGGTCCCAATTTCTCTTACCATTCCCTCTTAGTTCCAGTTGTACTTTTTGGTTCTCTTTTTGCAATTCATTCTCCCTGTCCACTACTCGAGTCATCTCTCTTTCACACCATTTTAGGACTCTCTGGGATATAAACTCTTCATCTATCTCCACCTAGAATTCACCTGAAGCACTGTATCAAAATAACCTTCATCTCTGATCTCTCCTTTATAGCCCCTCAGAATAAAACCCCACATACTCAACACCAAAGAGTGGAGGAGAACCCCTTCCTTTTACTAAGCTCAGACAGTGTGGATGGGATAGGGAAGGACTAAGGGTGATGGGGGGAGGGGAATAGTCAGGAAACAGGTCCAGGCACTGGAAAACAAATCCACATTGTCTCCCTGCCCCACTCCCAGCACCCCTGATTCTCCCCGCTGCTCCACCCCGTCCCTTAAAGGCTGAGCTGGCTGGTCTTCCTGGCCTCTGGCTTCCTAGATAAAGGTCTTTGCCAACTGAGCTTGGAAGTGAACAGGGCTGGGGAGAGAGTTGCAGACTTCTTATAGCCAGTCCAACTTCTAGTGTCTGATGAAAGATCTCAAATAGAACATCAGGGAGCAATCCCAGGAAGGGGAGGCTTATTTCTGGATTTGGGGGCAGCATCCCCCAGTTCAGGTAGGTACCCAGGAACATAACTCCTTCATTGTAGGTTTCCCCCAGAGTGACGGCTTGCACCAGAGGAGCTGCTTTCTTGGTGGGAGGTCAGAGGATAGGGGTAGAAGCAGCACGATCCAAGTTCCTGGACAACGTCCAGTAGGCTGGTTCTGGAGAGGGTATACCAGCATGACTGGCTTTTCCCCTCTATTAATGGATTTTCTCTTTTCTCTCCCTTTCCAAGCCAGGTTTCCCCTATGACTCACAGTGTTGGAGTGCTGTCTCAGGCCCACCCAATCTGCCTGTTGCTACAACAACCATAAACACAATCCCAAGCCACCTCCCCCCACCCTGGACACAGAGGCCAGGCACCCTGTTCCACCCGACTTCCCTGGCAGAACTCCTGAACCAAAGGAAAGGCCTCGGGGGTGGCAAGGAGGGAGGGCTCGCTTGTTCTGTTTTCACATTTTTTTATTAAACAAAACCACCACTCCCAACAGGCTTGGTTTCCAGCGTTACCTTTAATGACCAGGTCTGAACAAAAGCATGCACAGCTTCCCCCCCCCCCCCCCCCACACACACACCTGCCAAACACACCCAGCTCCCCAGCCCAGGAAAGCGCCAGTCTGGGAGGAATTTAGAGAAGCCCCAGAGGAGTCCCCAGCCCCTTCCAACCCTGTTGTATAAACTTAAGAAATTTTATGACTATAATTTAATTCATTTTAGAGAGGAGAGGGAGAGACAGAGAGAGAGAGAGAGAGGAGAGACAGAGAGAGAGAAGGGAGGGAGGAGCTGGAAGCATCAACTCCCATATGTGCCTTGACCAGGCAAGCGCAGAGTTTCGAACCGGCGACCTCAGCATTTCCAGGTTGACACTTTATCCACTGTGCCACCACAGGTCAGGCCTCTATGACTATAATTTAATTGAGCACCTAATATGTGTCTGGTCCTTAGTCAGGCACTTCACATTCGTCAGGGAGAAGGGACAATGTCATATAGTTCTGGGTAGGAGCCTTTACTTGACTTAGAGCACACCAGCAGCTCTGTCCCCTAATACTGTCTGGGACTGGCCAGAGACGTTGGAAAGGTATCTCACAGACCTAAGATCTGCTCAGAGAAGGTGTCGTTAAAGAGTGCAGACTAGGGGAGAGGTGAAAGGAAGGAAAAGTCTTTATTTTATTTTATTTTTATTTATTTTTTCTGAAGCTGGAAACGGGGAGGCAGTCAGACAGACTCCCGCATGTGCCCAACCGGGATCCACCCGGCACGCCCACCAGGGGGCCGATGCTCTGCCCATCCGGGGCGTCGCTCTGCCACAATCAGAGCCATTCTAGCGCCTGAGGCAGAGGCCACAGAGCCATCCCCAGCGCCCGGGGCCATCTTTTGCTCCAATGGAGCCTTGGCTGCTGGAGGGGAAGAGAGAGAGAGGAAGGAGAGGGGGAGGGGTGGAGAAGCAGATGGGCGCTTCTCCTGTGTGCCCTGGCCGGGAATCGAACCCGGGACTTCTGCACGCCAGGCCGACACTCTACCACTGAGCCAACCGGCCAGGGCCGGAAAAGTCTTTAAAAATCAGGCTCTCGCCTGACCTGTGGTGGCGCAGTGGATAAAGCGTCGACCTGGAAATGCTGAGGTCGCTGGTTCGAAACCCTGGGCTTGCCTGGTCAAGGCACATATGGGAGTTGATGCTTCCAGCTCCTCCCCCCTGTCTCTCTCTCCTTTCTCTCTCTGTCTCTCTCCTCTCTAAAATGAATAAATAAATAAAACAAATAAATAAATAAAAATCAGGCTCTTCACCCTAGATTGCCAAGACGAGGTAGGAGAAACCAAAGGCAGAGGGTCCTTCTTCTCCGCTACAGTGCGATTCTCAAAAGGGCTGACATTGTCCCCAAGAAGATAGAAATTGATTCTTAGGGGGTGAGGAAAGATTTTAGATATTGTAAGAGTTTTGTGGTGCTTCAAAGAGTCCCGGTATATAAACAGATATATAGTATAGCTGTAGAATTAACATTTCATGGGGAAAGGGACAACCGAGGGGGTAGAATCTCTGAAAGGGACTCCTTGGGGGGATGATTACAAAAATAAAAGTTGAGAAACACTGTGTTATGGGGAGGCCAGAGGAGCCAAGCCAGAATCAGCTAAAACGGCCCCCCTTCTGGCCTCTCCGAGTTGGCAGGCTTTGAGTGCCCCGCCCAAGGCAGGATCTGGCAAATATGAGGGAGCTCTTTGCAAAACATTTCTTAAAAACTGGAAAAAAATAAGTGTAAATGTTTTCCCCAGCTCCATGGGGGGAGGCAGAGAGGACACAGAACAGACCCCAGGCCTGGGCCTCATGAGGGCCTTCTGTAGAGAGGCCCAGAGCCAAAATGGCCTGCCCCTGTGGAGGAGGCGGCAGGGGGAGGGGAGGGGAAGCCGAAGCCACCACGCAGTTTCATGCAATTTCATGCAGGCCAGCACTGGGTGCAGCTCAAGTATGGTGTCTGGAGTGTCACTATTAAGATAGAAACAAAGAAGTAGGGGAGGGCCCCTTCCCTTCACCTCCCACCCCACTGCACACACCACATTCGCCTGAACTCTGCCTAATGCAAGAGTGCTTTACAATACCCATCACCCACCCACACAGGGCAGTGGCTTGAAAGAGGACAACCCTCCCACACTGACCACCACTAAGTGGTGAGCTGATGGTGGACTATAGTGACACCCCATGCCCACAACTCCATGGCTCCCAAGAGACCCTAAGCACCCCCACCAGCTGTTGGCTCCTTTGGAGTGGGCAGAGGCACAGGCTCTGGGTAATAGGGCAGTGCCCTAGGCGGCTGGTCAAAGGGTGGGAGCTCAGGTACTGTATCAGGCTTCAGGTCAAAGGGCTCAGTCTCAGGCAGAAGGTCAAAAGGCACGATCTTGGGCGTGACCAGGTCAGAGGGTGCATTCAGCTTCTTCTTGGGCTAAGATGAGGAAAAGGGGTTGAAATGGGGTTTGGAATGGGTGCAGATAGAATTGAGAGAAAGAGGCCTTGGTGAGCATGCAGAGTTGGGGACGGGTGAGTAGGGAGCGGGAGGGAGTACACAATGTGTTAGGATGGAAAGAAACCACATTTTAAATGCTTCATTGAAAGGGCCCTGGGGCTGATAGGGGTGGGACAAACTCAGGCCCATGAATTAATAAACACACTTAAAATGGAACCCCCGCCCTTCCTCCCTCTAGCATCTTTCCCAGTCCTGCTCTTGGCTTCCATCCCGACCAGCTGTGGGAGGGGGATGATGCTTTTTGGGGGCAGGGTTTGGAGTGATGGGAGGAAGAGGCTGCTGGGGGTAAAAAAGAAGTTTTCTCTTTAATATTACTTACTTATTATTATTTTTTGGTGAGAGAAGGGAGATAGTGAGGCATACTCCTGCATGCACCCCAACTGGGAATCACCCAGCAACCCCATCTGGGGCCAATGCTTGAGTACCGAGCTATTTTTAGCACCTAAGGCTGATGCACTCTGAAGGAGCTATCCTCAGCACCTGGGGCCTTGGTCTAACCAGTTGAGCCACTGGCTGTGGGAGGGGAAGAGGGAGAAAAGGGGGAGAGGAAGAGGGGAAAAGCAGATGGTTGCTTCTCCTGTGTGCCCTGACTGGGAATCAAACCTGGGATTTCCATACACCAGGCCGACACTCTATCCACTGAGTCACCAGCCAGGGCCAAAAAGGAGTTTTCTAAGAGGCCAGTCATTGGATTCTAACTGGGGAGGCTCCAGTGAGTAAAAGAGAAGGCAACAAGTCTTCACTCAGACACTGCTGATCCAGTTCTCATGCCCTCGGGCACTGGATGCCGCCCCGGATAAGGAGAGGGAGACTCATAGAAGAGGCAGATCCTGGCCATTTCCCTTTGGTCATGTCCGCACCTCCTGCCTCTCTTGCCTCCCTTCCCGCCACCTATGCTTAGGCTATCGGACACCAAGAGGCACAGAGAAGTTAAGATAAAAAAACCCAAGATGTCTTTATGACAGGTGGGTCCACATTCTGGGGCACCACGCAGCAGCTTCTAACTCTCCCCCCTGAGGGGCTGAGCTGTGTCACTCTTGCTTTGGACGATCCAGAGAAGTCAGGGGAGAGGAAGGGTTGGGGGCACTACCAGACCCCATTGACAGTAGTGTTGAATAAAGACCTGCAGCCACAAAAACACAATGCAGCAGGGGCCAGCCTGCCCTGTGGGGCGCAGGGAGAAAACTGGAGTGGCAGGGAGGCTGAGGAGACAGGAACTAATGTGGTCCTCTTCTGGCCAGATGCAGAGTCCATGCCAGGGGACACACAGACTGGCCAGGGAGCTCTGGTCCTTACACCCTGCTCTCCACCCCCACACTATCATCGGGCTAGGTGATCACCACGGCCTCTTCTTCAGCTCTATGAGGCTGAGCAGCTAAAGGCCACCAACCTCAGCCACTGTACTGTTAGCCAACACTGCACATCACACACACAAAGCAGCCCCAGTGTCAGGACTGTGAGACTATCTCCATGAGGAATGAAGGAGCCAGAATTAACCCTGTTAGGGCAAGCCCTTGCCCTCTGATTTCTGCTGCAGAGCCAGGAATGGAAGGAGGAGGTGGGCAGCAGAAAGTATAGCAGAAGCAGCGATGGGATGCACCTGGGTTCTGGCCTCAGCTTTGACCTCCAATCACTATAGTGACAATAGGCAAGCAACTTCCCCTTTCTGGGCCTCAGCTTCCTCTGCTACAAAATAAAGAAACTGAAGTTGATTATCTCTAAAGCATCTTCCAGCTCAAAAAAAAAATCTATGATGACAAAATGATGAAGCCTTCACAATGGTATGATTTTTTTTTAAATGGAACAAACCACTAATCATCTCTGAGATCACTTGCCCAGCGACAGTAACCCTTCTCCTCTCCCTACCAGTTGGCCACTCTGTGCCATCTCCTCCATTTTTTTAAATTATTTTTTAAATTTTATTTATTCATTTTTAGAGAGGAGAGAGAGAGAGACAGAGAGGGAGAGAGACAGAGAGAGAGAAGGGGGAAGGAGCTGGAAGCATCAACTCCCATATGTGCCTTGACCAGGCAAACCCAGGGTTTCAAACCGGCGACCTCAGCATTTCCAGGTTGATGCTTTATCCACTGCACCACCACAGGTCAAGCCTCTCCTCCATTTTTGACTCTGACCTTTACAACAGTTAGACTTTATTTACTTAAAAAAGTAAATTAGAGCAAGGAGCATAATTTCCTTTAGTCTTAGAAATACCCTAAAAACGCTTTCCCTGCTCTGGATCCAGTGACCATGGCTCTTAGGTTTAGGGGGACGAGAGGGACTAGAACCCCAAGTTAAAATTTTTTTTGACAAGGGTTTGGGGTTCTGGAACAAGGTAACCTTGCTTTGCTTTGAGTGCAGGAAGGAGCTGTAGGTCAGGTGAGGATTTGGGGAGAAATCAACAAGCCGTCATTCCAGCTCTGGTGTCCTCCCCTTTAATGTCCATGATCCACCCGATCCTTTAAATGCTTCCTGGCCCTATCCTCAAGCACCTGGAGCAGGTCTGATGGGTTTATGTGTAGGTCATTAACTGCCTCATCAAAACTGCTCCAGGAAACATTTCCATTTTGACTTCCCTTTCTGAATTCTAAAATAACTCTAATAATATCCAAATTATTGTCTGGGAGAACTGGCTGTTTAATGATCACAACTCCTCCTGTTTGCATGGTGCCCGATCCTCCCAGCAGTTCTCAATCCACTGACCCCAAACTCCTAGTACAATTCATTTCTCTCATTCACTAACTGTTGCCTAGCTTGGTGTCACCTGATAGGAACTTTTTGTTTGTGAGACCGAGGGAAATGCCAGAGAAGGACAGTAACGGCTCAGAAGTGAGGCCAAGGTAAAGGCTCTGATATCCTGGGGTGGGTGGCAGGGGCTGAATTGTGTGTGTGTGTGTATGGGGGGTGTCTAATGCAAACTGAACCTGTGATGCCATTATGTGTAGCAGTTCCCTGAATCTGGTGTGAGGCCACACAAGGAGTTCCCTCATGTGTCCCCCAGGAAGAAGGTGTGGGAGGCCAGATGACCTGATCCCACAGCTGGGGCCTTCCCACCCTTTCAGGCTTCCCTCCACCCTGCCCCCTTGGCCATATTATCATCTCCCACATCTGCATGGGGAATACAGAATCTCCTCCCCTGTTCTGGTTCCCATGCTGGGGAAGTCACACCATCCTGGGAAGCCTTTCTCCAAATCTCTCTCTGCCTGGCCACCCAAGGATCCTACCCCAACAGCTTGATTTTACCATAAATGTTGCTGCCCCCAATCTTCCCTATTAGGTCTCTGTCAAGGCCTAGGGCTATTTTTTACCTCATTCTGTTCCCAGGCCTGCAGACCTCAGGGAGGAGTAGCCTCAGCCTTCCTCCAGCATCTGAGTACCCCACCCGCTTGCCCCCACCTGAAACATCTGTTCTGCAGCTCAGGGAATCTCTGCTTCCCTGAGCCCCACCCTGCTGCTGGAATCTTTTCTTTAACTCTGAGCTCCTCTCAGAGTTGGCCCACTTTAGTTCGTTCCCCTGACATTTGGGGGCTCAGGGTCGTCAGCTTGAGCTATTCCTTCTACCTCAACTCTCTGTTCCCCTCTGGCCCTGGTTTAGCACAGATGCAGTCAAAGCCACCCTGAGATTAGACCTCCCCCCCCACCCAGACACACAACATACAGCCCCAGATCGCTGCCAACTGCTGAGAGGGAGTAAGGCAGGGATGCTATTCTGCACGAACTCTTTCCCCTCCATTCCTGTTCTCTCGGAATCTCCATCTTTGACATAGGGAGGTCTACCCCAGACCAAGAATTTTCCCAGGTCCTGTGGTCTGGGACAGTTCAAGTGAGAAGGGTCACCCACTCAGCCCTCCATGACAACCTTCTACTACACTAAAGAAGATAAATCTGGTCTGGTCCCCTGCCTTGTTCTCTCAATGCCCCTCAGTGCTAGATAGATCTCTTTTAAAATCTCTCTCTCTCTCTCTCTCTCTCTCTCACACACACACACACACACACACACACACACACACACACACACACACACAGAGCTCTTCTTCCTCCAAGCAGTTAGATCAGTGGAAACAACTCTGGGCAAACATTACTAGATAGAGCTGTGTGAGGAGAAGCAAAACTTTTCCAAGGCCAAGTGCCTCTTGGGGACAGTCCCTGGTCCCAGGGGGGTGGGGAATGCCACTTCTGCCTTTGTCCCACTGACACTCCTCAGGTAAGGACCAGCTCACCCACCTCCCAGTGTCTACTGTCTCCAAACACTTGTCTCAATCTGCATATTGAACAGCTCCTTCTAGAGAGACCAACCCAAGGACCTCACTGGCATCCCAGATGGTCTCCCAGAATCCGGCCTGACCAGGCCCCAGACCCCAGAGTCGGTCAGTGAAACCAAAGCTCCCTGATAGGGGTCTTCTCACCTAGGGGGTGTAGGAAATCTAGCCTTCCTTTACTTTCCACTCCCTTTGACAGGGAGAAGGAGGGAGAGAGGGAGCGCAGATTACCCCTCCACCCCCATGACCTCACCTCCTTGGGGTAGGAACGTCAACCAGGCCTGCGGGAAGCAGAGAGGAGGTGAGGCTGGGCACATTCCCACCCAGGCAAGTATCACCAAGCCCTCAGTGAGGCCTCCCTCATTGGTGCCCTCATTAGGGAGGGGTATTGGGGACGGACAGGTTTTTTCGAGGTTAAGATACCAAAACTACCTTTTGATGCCGGTGGCAAGAATGGGGAAAGGTGCAAAGGCAGCAACAAGCGGCCTGGGTGGAGCCAGGGGCGCGCGAGCCTCCTCCCGCCGGGACGCCAGCTCCTCCGCCACCCCCGCAGGCATGCTTGGTGATTCACTGTGCCCAGACCGCGGGACCCCGCGGGGACGGTCCACTCACCTTCACCAGTACCTCTTGCCCTCCTCACCCACCCACCACCGCCTGCCTGCTTCCAACGGCCCAAGGGTACCGGCGCGTCGCCGGCTAGGGTGTCCCTAAGGGCCTGAAAGTGCCGTTAGGCCCGGGGGCAGGTCGCACGGAGGGGGCCGGGTAGGCAGCCAGAGCTGAGGCGGGGTGCGGGGTCCGCGGGGGTGCGCTGGCTGCAGCGTCCCGCGCCTGACACCGCCCCCGCCGGTGCGTGCCTGGGCCCTGAATCACCCGCTATATCGGGCGGGCAGCGCCTGAGGCCCCAAAGTCGGGCCGCGCCGCCAGTGTCCGTTTACAGCGGATCCCCCCAAACCGCCAGGGACCCACGGCTTTCTCCAAAACTTCCTCGGAGTAGAAAGGCTTTTGACAGAGCCGAGTTGGGAGCAGTCTGCGGGGGCAGTGTCCCCGAGTCCAGCCCCCTAACTGGGTTCCAGTAGGTGTTTGGCACGGGTAAGGAGACACGGGGAACAGAGCGCGCCCCTCTGCGCGCTGCGGGAGCCCGCTGCTCACCCCAGCCCCCTGCGCCTCGCCACACCCCGCAGCGCGCGCCCGAGGCCGGGGATCCCTCCGGCCCGGCCGGGCTGGCGCGAGGGCCGCGCCGCGCTGCCGGCAGTCCCCCCACCCCAGTCCCCGGCCTGGGCCCCCGGGCCGGCGCGGAGCTCTGGGCGAGGTCCTCCTCCTCCCGGACAGCTCACCTGGTAGATCATAACTTTGAAGTTGCGGCGCCGCAGCAGTTCGGCCTCGTTGACCTCCAGCTTCTTGATCTGGCCGGCCTGGCGCTCCAGGCTACCGCGCACGGTCTTCACGTTGACGCTGACCTTGCGCACCTTCTCCAGCAACTTGCTCACCGTGTTACTGGTGGTGGCGTGAGCCTTGCCCAGCTTGCTCAGCTCGCCCTGGATGCTCTGCACGGCGCCCTCCATCTCCGCCTGCCGCTCCTCCAGCTGCGCTTGGGTCAGCTGGATCTGGTCAACGGCGCCGATGATTTTGTCCAGGAGGCTCAGCACCAACACGCCGTTCACCTGGTCCGACTTGATCAGCTCCTCAGAGCCGGCCCCCGACGGCTCCTCCGCCGCGGGCGCCCGCACGAGCGAGGACCCCGGATCCTCGGCATCCGAGTACCCGGAAAACGGCTGTTCGGTGATATGGAGCTGGGTGTCCTCCATGGCTACCCGGAGCCGTACGGGACCGGCCGGGTGGAGCTGAACCTGGAGCTGGAGACCCGGAGAGGAGGACGAGCCGGAGGGGGGCGGAGAACAAGCACGATCGGAGAGCGGAGGAAACTCGAACCACGTCCGTGCGCCCCGGGACCGCGGCCAGAACTGTGGGGCGGGGGATCTCGGAGCTCCCCCGCTCTCAGGCCAAACCCGGGAGTCTCGTCGCCCATTGGCTGGCCCCACCCCAGAAAGGGTGGGACCTCAGCCGAAGGGGAGACCGAGGGTGGTGGGGGAGAAGGCAACCGAGGGAGACCCGGGAGCCGAGCGCCCCACCCTTCCTGGGAGGATAGTTGGAATAGTTGGAGCGGGAGGCTAGGGCCTCCGCTGGGAGCGGAGGCGGTGAGAGCGGGACTGGGGCGGTGGAATGTGATCTGGAGAGGAAACGGGTCCTAGAATGTCGCTCCACTTTTCCCTCTCTCTTTTTCTTCTCACCCGCAAACCTGCCTTAGCCTTTTACGTTCTACAGCGTGAAACACGGGATCGTGAAATTACATGCAGAATATTGCATCGTATTGGTCTGTGCCCATTATTTGAAAGGGAAAGGACCCACAATCTTTTCGAAGAAAGCTCTAACCACCCCACCCCCAAGTTACCAGCTGCTGTGCTAAAAGCTTGAGGGGTTTGCTGGGGGAACGAACAGAAGAGAGAAGTTAAGTTAGGGTCATAGTGGTGGTGAGGGGCTGCAAAGCTCTTCTCGGTTTCTCTTAGGACTATCCTAACAGAATAAAATTTAAATAGGCAATAAAACAGAAAGTAGAGCCGTTTACCCGCTTCTAGCCTTTCACTGAAAATCAACTTTCCCTGTGTTTATCCCCGCCCGAGGCCTGGTTGACACTAACCTCAGAGCAGGATCTAGGAATGCACCCTTCTGTCTAGATCCTAGAGACCAGCGTTCAGCAATCAGAGAGATCATCAAGTCCTACCTTAGCACTGTATCTTTCCTTTGTATAGGGCAGGCACACAGGCACATACGGTCACCTACACGTGCTGGTGTTAAGCCTGTCTGCCTGAGGATTAACTACAGACATTCTTTTTTTCCTGAGAGAAGGAGAGATAGACTTACTCCCACATGAGCCCCAACAAGGATCCACCTGGCAACCCCTGTCTAGGGTGGATGCTGGAATCAACCAATCCATCCTCAGTGCAGAAGCCCACGCTGGAACCAATCGAAGCACTGGTTGCAAAAGGGGAAGAGAGATGCTTTGACCGGGATCAAACCTGGGACTCCCACAGGCCAGGCCAACACTCTATTCACTGAGCCAACGGAACAGAGCCTAACTACAGACATATATTCAACTATAATGGGTACCAAGGAGCAGGACCAAGGAGGACCCTTAGCTCAGAAGTCCAGGGAAAGAGGCTGCCCACGCAACCCCATTTTGTTCCTTAGCATGGCACTGGAGCTATGAGTTTGCTGGAGCGGTATCAACCCCCTTTTCCCCAGAAAAGCTGCAAACCTTTACCCTAGTCAGGAAACCAAGCTTGGGTTTCCCCAGCTAGATAGATGATGGTCTTGGCAAAGACCTGGTCTAGTCTGGCATGCATTCTCATTCAGAAGTGTGAAGAACTGCTTGGGGAACCATCAATTCAGTTGGAGAGCCACCAACCCAGAAAGGAGCTGGAGAGCTCATGGTCTAGGATAGTCCCCAGAAAAAAAATACTTCCCCCTAACACTACAATAACTGTTCTCTCAGAAACAAATAGCTTTTTTGAGATTAAAGGAGAATGAACAGTACATAAAATCATATATATTGCCTGATTGGTGGTGGCACAGTGGATAGAGCATCAACCTGGGGTGTGGAGGTCCCAGGTTTGAAACCCTGAGGTCATTGGCTTGAGCATGGGATCATCGACATGATCCCATGGTTGCTGGCTTGAACCCAAGGTCACTGACTTGAGCAAGGGGTCACTGACTTCGTTGAGACCCCCAGTCGAGACACGTATGAGAAGCAATCAATGAATAACTAAAATGCTGCCACTACGAATTAATGCTTCTCATCTCTCTCTCACCAAAAAATAAAATAAAAAAGAAAGAAAGAAAAGAAAAAAAAAATAACATGTATTTTGACAGTTTGTTACTTTCATTGAGAATTGGTAGATTTCTAGAAAAAAGAATAGTGACAGTAAAGAATCTTACTGGACCTTCACAAGGCTCTTACATTTTTTTAAAATTACTTAGATTATTTTCACAGATGACACGCAAAATACAAATTGTTAATAGCACACAAAAATATAGTGTAAACAAATTTTTTTTCTACCTTTGTCTGCAGCAACTAATTTCTTCCTCAGGAGACTATTTACTATTCTTTTTTTTTTTTTTTTTTTTTGGTATTTTTCTGACAGTCTCTTTTTTTAATTTATTCATTTTAGAGGAGAGAGAGAGAGAGAGAAAGGGGGGAGGAGCAGGAAGCATCAACTCTCATATGTGCCTTGACTGGGCAAGCCCAGGGTTTTGAACTGGCGACCTCAGGGTATTTTTCTGAAGCTGGAAACGGGGAGAGAGACAGACAGACTCCCGCATGCGCCCGACCGGGATCCACCCGGCACGCCCACCAGGGGGCGATGCTCTGCCCCTCCGGGGCGTCGCTCTGCCACGACCAGAGCCACTCTAGCGCCTGGGGCAGAGGCCGAGGAGCCATCCCCAGCGCCCGGGCCATCTTTGCTCCAATGGAGCCTTGGCTGCGGGAGGGGAAGAGGGAGACAGAGAGGAAGGAGGGGGGGGGTGGAGAAGCAAATGGGCGCTTCTCCTATGTGCCCTGGCCGGGAATCGAACCCGGGTCCCCCGCACGCCAGGCCGACACTCTACCACTGAGCCAACCGGCCAGGGCCCTATTTACTATTCTTTTGTGGAGCCATCTATAGAAAGTCTCTCCACATATAATAATTTATTATATATATATATATTGCTCAGCATTTTTCTTTCTTTCTATCACTAATATATCTTGGAGATCGTTCCATATCAGTCCACCTTGTTCTATCTTGTTTTCCAAAGTATAGATTCTTTAGCCAGTTCTCTATCAATTAACATTTAGATTATCATTTAAACCTCACTTGGGGAGGGATGCTAAAGAGGAATTTTAGTGGTTGACTGATTTTTGTGGTTGCATGCTTGCTAAAAAGAATTAAGTCCATGCCATTTTGGCTTTCCAATTAGGAAAATATTTTTATTCTTCAAAAAGGAATGACAGGACCCTGGCCAGTTTGCTCAGTGGTAGAGCGTCAGCTTGGCGTGCAGGAGTCCCGGGTTCAATTCCCGGCCAGGGCACACAAGAGAAGTGCCCATCTGCTTCTCCATCCTTCCCCCTCTCCTTTCTCTCTGTCTCTCTCTTCCCCTCCCTCAGCCAAGGCTCCATTGGAGCAAAGTTAGCCCAGGCACTGAGGATGTCTCCATGACCTCTGCCTCAGGCACTAGAATGGCTCCGGTTGCAATGGAGCAATGCCCCAAATGGGCAGAGCATTGCCCCCTAGTGGGCTCGTCAGGTGGATCCCGGTTGCGCGAATGCGCGAGTCTGTCTCTCTGCCTCTCCGCTTCTCACTTCAGAAAAAATACAAAAAAATTAAAAAGGAATGATAGTATTTGAGATAGTCAAATTATGTTACCGGGATAGTCTAATGAATACATGACTCATTTGATGCCTCATTAACAGAGAATTTTGCAGAAATGGCCCTATCCCTATACACCCATGTCCAAGAAAGGATCTGTATCAAGTTTCTCCTCTCTTCTTACTAACTTCCGGCTAAATCCAACAGGGGGCGTGCTAAGTCTTGGTGAACTATCAACACTGACACCCAGAACTGGAGCGGAACAGTCCTTCCCAAACGACTTCATTTCAGTGAAAAGAAGCAGTTTTTCTTCATTTGGAATTGCATTTAGCGTACCATTGCTTGCATTCAGGGTTGACGCTTTGCATTTTCTGTTGCTCACTCTAATTGCTGAGTGGCACATTGTTCCATTGTGTGCGTTCAGCTGCTGAGGCAGAGTCTGTAAAAGGGTAGAGAAGTGGAAACAAACAACCCTTTGGCCCAGAAAAAGAACACCAGGATGCAACCATGTCAGCAGTTAGAATCTCATTGCACTCTATCATATTTCTCCATCCGTCCACATGCTCAACAAAGTGTGACTACTTACCATGAGCCAGCTACTGGGCTGGGGACTTCAAGGAGGATGAATAAAGCTCAGTCTTTCCTGTTGAGAAATTCCTAGTGTAGCAGGAGAGACAGATGCCTAGTTTTCCATACAAGGTGGAGAGTTGTCCAGCAGCTCAGAGAAGGTTGCTACTACTTTCGGAGAATGAGAAAGGGTTCACAAGGAGAGGGTCTCTAAGTATAAAGGAGGCGAGAGGGCAGACCCTTTCTATCCTCCCTGCAGTAACAACAAGGGGTGTGAAAGTGTGGGGCTGAGGGGTGAGTAGCTAGGCATGGTTCATCTCTTATTGTGGTTCTGCCTTAAGTCTTATCGCTTTATATTTAAGAAGATTCAGCAAAATGTGAGGGACACGGCCTGTAATACGTTCCATTTAGTTTTGGATCCATGCTGGGAGAGATCCCTGGGAGATAATGTTTTGTTTTGTTCATTTTTTAAAAAATATTGATTTTAGCGACAGAAGAAGGGAAAAAGAGAGAGACAGGAACATTGATCTGCTCCTGCATTGTGCCCTGACCAGGGACCCGAACAGGCAACCTCTGCACTTCCGGATGATGCTCTAACCAACCATGCCATCTGCCACAGTGAGACAGTGTGTTTTGTTAATAATAAATGGTTGAGATGAATGATGTGTCCTCACATCAGAGAAACAAACCATCCCACGTGGAAAGTCAGTCCTCAGCGGCTGGCTCTTGGTTGCCACAGGTTTTCCTGCCCAGATTTATAGGCACTATTCTTGTCCTTCTGACCTACATGGAAAGTGCCTATAATGTCTGCATGTTTCTCTTCCTCAAAAATTGCTTCTTTTCTTCTTCAAACAATATATAGGGTAGGTTTCCTGAACCAGAAGACAATAAAAATATTGATTAAGTGCTAACTTGTGTATAATTTGGTGCTGGAAAGCAGTCACAGGACACAGCAAGTTTGCCATAGGGTAAGAGTTTTAGTCTCAAGAACAGTTTCAAGCTAACACAGAAAACATCAAGGAAATACAAACACGAAAATGCCATAAAGCTCGCCTCATCCTGTGCCTTCAACATGCACTGGTGTCCTATCTTACAAATGGAATACAAAAGCAAACACACTCAAACAGAAAATGCAGTCTTTATTGGTTCTACCTTTCTGTCTCCTCAGGTTGGGTCTGTTTTCTCTTGTTCAAATTCCGTTGTTTTCTAGAACTGCTGTGCTACAGATCTGTTACCCCTGATTCAGTCCTTAGATTTCTACAGTTTATCCAAAAAGTCGGCTTCCTATCTCTACTAAAAGAGCATTTAAGTCACTAATATGGGGGGTACGATGAGGGATGTAGAGAGTGTTATATTGAGTAGGACACTTGAAACTATGTCAACATAATAAATTAAAAATTAAAAAAATTTAAAAGTCACTAATAACTTCATATTCTATGAACTATTTCTCCTTCTGTGATTTTATTTGAACTCTGCAGAATTTAGTACTGCTGTCCTTGAGATTCTCCCTTGTAGCCTTTTATTTTTATTTGTTTCTGGTCCCATTTGCTAACTTATTTTTTCTTCCTTTTATTTTCTAAAAACTGCACTTAAATCTGCTCAAGAAAAGCCAAAAGCCCCAGCTCTATTGACATATAATTTATATAATATACAATTCACCTATTTAAAGTGTTCAATTGAATGATTTTTTTAGTACATTCACAGAGTTGGCAACCACAATCAATTTTAGAACATTTTTAGCATCCCCAGAATAAACACCTGTCAAATAAAAACCAGATCTGGACTTGGGACAGGGAGAGTTTATTTGAAAGTATTATTGCATGGGAAGAAAGTGACTATTACAATCAGGGGAGGGGGTTTATTGTAATAGACAGAACACAGTGACCTGCCCGTGTCTCAAGGGCTAGACAAAAAGGGTTTTTCTTTTACAGAGAGGACTAAACAAAGCTAAAAAAAAAAAAAAAAAAAAAAGGAAAAGAAAAGCCAGTTGCAGGGAATGGGTGAAAGGGTGCCATGAGAGTAGATCAAAGAACGCTTTTCCCTGAAGCCAGCCTATCCTCAAGAGGAGCTGTGTGCTGGCTGAGGTTGAGAGTGGGCCAAAGATCAGGAGCCTGGAGGAAGGCAAGAAGCTTAAACAACGTTTGGTTAAGAAGCATTTTGTTCTGAGCGATCAGCAGGAACAAGCAGTTCTATCATCATTTATGAGGCAAAGAATGAAAATGTGCAGGATCTAAATGTCCTTGTTAAATAAATAAGAAGGGCATCTGTGAGTCAGTCATAAGGAGAAGGGTGATTCTTTGTAGTGAGCTGTTTTCCAGAACACAAAATGGTAGGAAGATGCTTTTATTTATTTTTTAAAAATTGACTTTAGAAAGAGAGGAGGGGGAGAGAGCGAGAAACATCAAGTTGTTGTTGCATTTATTCATGTATTTATTGGTGGATCCTTGTATGTGCCCTGATCTCATAATCAAACCTGCAACCTTGGTGTATCGGGACGATGCTCTAACCAACTGAGCTACCCAGCCGAGGCAAGTCATTCCTTTTAATAGTTGAATAATATTCCATTGTATATATATATGTTACATGGTGTTTGTTTATTCATCAGTTGATGAATATTTAGGTTGTTTCCAATTTTTGGCTACTATGAATAGTCCTGCTATGAATTATGATGCTATTTTCCTTTTCCCCTTTCCTTTGTCTTTTTCATTATACTTTATTTTTTTTATTATTTATTTTTTATTCATTTTATAGAAAGAGTGAGACAGAAACATCGATATATTCCTGTGTGTGCCCTGACCAGGGATCAAACACACAACCTTTGTGTTGGGCACTACATTCAAACCAACTGAGCTATCATGCTACTTTGTTTTGTTTTTTTAATTTTTTTTATTTATTCATTTTTATAGAGGAGGGGGGGGGAACAGAGAGAGAGAGAGACAGAGAGAGAGAGAGGAGAGACAGAGAGAGAGAAGTGGGGGAGAAGCTGGAAGCATCAACTCCCATATGTGCCTTGACCAGGCAAGCCCAGGGTTTCGAACTGGCGACCTCAGCATTTCCAGGTCGATGCTTTATCCACTGTGCCACCACAGGTCAGGCCTGTTTTTTGTTTTTTAAGCGAGGGAGGGGGACAGACAAGGACAGACAGGAAGGGAAAGAGACGAGAAGCATCAATTCTTTATTATGGTACCGTAGTTGTTCATGGATTGCTTTCTCATATGTGCCTTGACCAGGGTGCTCCAGCCGAGTCAGTGACCATTTGTTCAAGCCAGCAATTTTGAAGTCATGTCTAGGATTCCACGCTTATGCCTGCGTGAGCTGGTGAGCCCGCACTCAAGTGAGTGACCTCAGGATTTTGAACCTGGGATGCTCTATACACTGTGTCACCGCCTGGTCAGGCTTGTGCTACTTTCTTAATGTCAGTATTTAATGTGAGTTCTGTCTCCGGCTTTCTATGCGGGTTCCAGTCTCTCTCCCTCTTTTTTTTCCATCTTCACTCCTGACATCCTCTTTGCTATGACTCTAAAATCCATGTCTCTGGTCCTTTAAATGTTAAAAATATTCTGCTCACAAAAATTAGGAGATGCTTTATCACTTCACATTCATTTTGAAATATCCCCTACTTTTTGTGAGCAGTATCCTTAAAACTAGTGGCACAGGCCCTGACCAGTGGCTCAGTGGGCAGAACATTGACCCAGTGTATGGACATTCTGGGTTCGATTCCTGGTCAGGGAACACATCATCAGCTTCTCTCCTCTTCCCTCTCCCCCTTCTCTCCCATTTTCCCTCCTGCAGTTGGTAGCTTGATTGCAAGCATCATCTCTAGGCACTGAGAGTAGTTTGGTTGGTCTGAGCCTGTTGACCTCAGGTGCTAAAAATGGTTTGATTAATTTGAGTACTGGCTCTAGAAAGGGTTGCTGGGTGGATCCTGGTTGGGGCGCATGCAGGAGTCTGTCTCACTATCTCCTCTCCTCTCACTTAAAAAAAACAACAACAGGCCCTGGCCGATTGCTCAGCAGTAGAGCGTTGGCCTGGTGTGTGGAAGTCCTGGGTTCAATTCCCAGCCAAGGCACACAGGAGAAGCGCCCCTCTGCTTCTCCACCCTTCCCCTTCTCCTTTCTCTCTATTTCTCTCTTCCCCTTCCGCAGCCAAGGCTCCACTGGAGCAAAGTTGGCCCCGGGTGCTGAGGACAACTCCGTGGCCTCCACCTCAGGCACTAGAATGGCTCCGGCTACAATGGAGCAACGCCCCAGATGGGCATGCCAGGTGGATTCTGGTTGGGTGTCTGACTGCCTCCCCGCTTATAACTTTGGAAAAATACAAAAACAACAACAACAAAAATAGTGACATAATAAAGCGTCGACCTGGAAATGCTGAGGTCGCTGGTTCAAAACCCTGGGCTTGCCTGGTCAAGGCACATATGGGAGTTGATGCTTCCAGCTCCTCCCCCACTTCTCTCTCTCTATCTCTCTTCTCTCTCTCTGTCTCTCCCTCTCCTCTCTAAAATGAATAAATTAAAAAAAAAAACAAACAAAAAAACAAAAAAAAAATAGCGACATAGACATACATCAATTAATCAAAAGGGATGTTGTCTATCATGCAGAAGCAGAGTTCTCGTGGTCCTTGCTGTGCCAGGCATTACCAAGAGTCCTGAAGTAGCTGCTGACTCCCATGAGGCCAGAAGGAGTAGTGATTGTTTACCAGTATTTCAGCCTCTCTCTCATCTCCCACTGCTTATAGCCTAGATGCATATCCCACCATCATCCTAACTCAACACAGATAAACTGAATTTAATATCTTCTCTCAAAAATCACTTCTCATGACCTTTCTTACTTCCATCAGTGGTGCCATCATCCTTTCAACCACCAGCCTCCAACCTTGCAATTATTTTTAATTCCTCTCTCTCTCTCACCTCTCAGAGCAAATGAAATCCCAAGGCCTGACAATCTTTCCCCCATAATTGTTCTCCTGTCCTTCCCATTACCGCAGCCATCTCTCTGGTCCCACTGATGCCTGCCTGTTATTGTACTTTCCTATTTGGACTCTGAGTCTCTAACCCAGGGGTAGTCAACCTTTTTATACCTACCGCCCACTTTTGTATCTCTGTTAGTAGGAAAATTTTCTAACCGCCCACCGCTTCCACAGTAATGGTGATTTATAAAGTAGGAAAGTAACTTTACTTTATAAAATTTATAAAGCAGTTACAGCAAGCTAAAGCATATAATAATAATTACTTACCAAGTACTTTATGTTGGATTTTCGCTAAGTTTGGCAGAATAAATCTTTATAAAACAACTTACTATAGTTAAATCTATCTTTTTATTTATACTTTGGTTGCTCCGCTACCACCCACCATGAAAGCTGGAACGCCCCCTAGTGGGCGGGAGGGACCAGGTTGACTACCACTGCTCTAACCCCTTCCCTCTAATTCACTCTGCATGCACAGCACTGCCCGTTAATCTTCCTAAAATGTTACTTTGTTGTCTCCCTCTGCAAAGAAAGCCTTCTGTGGCTTTACTTCATTTATTCAATGTAGTGGAGATTTGTTAGTTTTTGGCATCCAGATTTTGCCTGGTATCTACGATGTAATATATATTGATGATTTATTGATGATTATTATTAATTCTTTCTATTCCTTTACATTAACCTCCTGCCACTTCAGTGTACCTGATAGACCCTGTTCCAAAGACACATTATGAGCATCATCCCCTTTGACATCTGTTACATTATTGCTTCTTTCTGTGTATGTTTGCTCTCTTCTGCTAAATTCTTGTAGGTTTGGATTTCTTTGAAATCTATGCAGCACCTAGCACATTTTGATATATTCAAAGGGCATTCAATTTAGAATTATGGCTTGAAATCAATTAATTATGAAATGTTAGCCCAGTAAGGAAACCTAGTGATACAATGTTCTTTTTTATTTATTTATTTCTTAAAATTTATTTTATTTATTTATTTATTTATTTATTTTTTTTTTTTTTCCTGAAGCTGGAAACGGGGAGAGACAGTCAGACAGACTCCCGCATGCGCCCGACCGGGATCCACCCGGCACGCCCACCAGGGGTGAAGCTCTGCCCACCAGGGGGCGATGCTCTGCCCCTCTGGGGCGTCGCTCTGCCGCGACCAGAGCCACTCTAGTGCCTGGGGCAGAGGCCAAGGAGCCATCCCCAGTGCCAGGGCCATCTTTGCTCCAATGGAGCCTTGGCTGCGGAAGGGGAAGAGAGAGACAGAGAGGAAGGAGGGGGGGGGGTGGAGAAGCAAATGGGCGCTTCTCCTATGTGCCCTGGCCGGGAATTGAACCCGGGTCCCCCGCACGCCAGGCCGACGCTCTACCGCTGAGCCAACCGGCCAGGGCCTAAATTTATTTTTTATTTTATTTTATTTTTTTACAGGGACAGAGAGAGAGTCAGATAGAGGGATAGACAGGGACAGACAGGAACGGAGAGAGATGAGAAGCATCAATCATCAGTTTTTCAGTGCGACACCGTAGTTGTTCATTGATTGCTTTCTCATATGTGCCATGACTGCAGGCCTTCAGCAGACTGAGTAACCCCCCGCTCGAGCCAGTGACCTTGAGTCCATGCTAGTGAGCTTTTTGCTCAAGCCAGATGAACCCGTGCTCAAGCTGGCAACCCCAGGGTCTCAAACCTGGGTCCTTCCGCATCCCAGTCCGACGCTCTATCCACTGCGCCACCACCTGGTCAGGCTGCCTTTTTTTTTTTTTTTTTTTTAAATGAGAGGAGGGGAGATTTTTTTTTTTTTTTTTTTTTTTTTCTTTTCATTTTTCTGAAGCTGGAAACGGGGAGAGACAGTCAGACAGACTCCCGCATGCGCCCGACCGGGATCCACCCGGCACGCCCACCATGGGGCGACGCTCTGCCCACCAGGGGGCGATGCTCTGCCCATCCTGGGCGTCACCATATTGCGACCAGAGCCACTCTAGCGCCTGGGGCAGAGGCCACAGAGCCATCCCCAGCGCCCGGGCCATCTTTGCTCCAATGGAGCCTTGGCTGCGGGAGGGGAAGAGAGAGACAGAGAGGAAAGTGCGGTGGAGGGGTGGAGAAGCAAATGGGCGCTTCTCCTGTGTGCCCTGGCCGGGAATCGAACCCGGGTCCTCCGCACGCTAGGCCGACGCTCTACCGCTGAGCCAACCGGCCAGGGCCGATTTTTTTTTTTTTAAATGAGAGGAATGTGAGACAGATTCCCACATGTGCCCTCGACCAGGATCCACCCAACTACCCCCAACTGGGGCCCATGTTGAATCAATGGAGCTATTTTTAGTGCCTGTGGCTGATTCACTTGCACTAGGACCAACCAAGATATCCTCAGAATCTGGGGCCTACGCTGGAACCAATCAAGCCACATGCTGCAGGAGGGGAAGAAGGAGAGAAGTGGGAGAGGGAAGGGAAGAGAAGCAGATGGTTGCTTCTCATGTGTACCCTGACTGGGTGTTGACACTCAGGACATCCATACCCTGGGCCGATGCTCTATCCACTGAGCCGCTGGCCAGGGCCACAATGTTCTTTCAAGATTAGGTATTACTTTAGAAATCTGATTTGATTTTTCAGATAAGGAAATTGAAACCCAAAGGGATGGGGTAAATAAATGGCAACTTGATTTAATTTAGAACATTCAACTAAAATTTAATTTAACTTAACTAATTATAAACTTAAAAATTAAATTTAGAAAATGAATTAGCAAGTCTGACTAGGTGGTGGATAGAGCGTCGGACTGGGATGCGAGGACCCAGGTTGGAGACCCTGAGGTTGCCAGCTTGAGCGCAGGCTCATCTGGTTTGAGCAAAGCTCACCAGCTTGGACCCAAGGTCGCTGGCTTGAGCAAGAGGTTACTTGGTCTGCTGAAGGCCCGCGGTCAGGGCACATATGAGAAGGCAATCAATGAACAACTAAGGTGTAGCAATGAAAAACTGATGGTTGATGCTTCTCATCTCTCTCCGTTCCTGTCTGTCCCTATCCCTCTCTCTGACTCTCTCTCTGTCTCTGTAAAAAAAAAAAAGAAAAAGAAAATGAATTAGAAGACATTACATTATGGAATAGCAAACAACTTTTAAAAGAAATTTCAGTCTATTATTTCTTGTTTTGACCCAAAAAAGTTGTCTTAATAAATATGATGCTTAATCTTTCTGTGATAAACAAATAAGTGGAATTTGAATGAAAATTGTAATTGCATACCAGCCATACTTAGCACAAATCTTACTATTTAAAAAGGGTTTAATTTTTTTAATGTGCCCAGAGTCATCTATAGGCAGAACTAGTGGCAATAATGAGTTTCTCTTTAAACATTGCAAATATGGTTATCCTTTGCGAGTTTAGTAAATTTAATTAACATATAATATGAGTATTTATCATGTCTTCTAGACTTGTGGGGAAATGACTTGCTCGAGTTTAATCAGACATATTATCAAGTTAAAGAAAATAGGGATCCCTGCCAAGATAACAACAAAAGTTTATCCCAGTTCGAACTGGATTAAAATAAAGAGTCCATTTATCCAAAGATAGAGAGTGTTCCCGTTAATTTAATATCTTGTTAACTGAATGTTTCATCTGTAAAATAGATTATACATAATCTATTAGAAGAGAAGAAATTCATTTTATATTAAACATCTGCTGAACAGAATGTTTATTCATGGCTCGACTTCCACATTAGCAGGTGATTTCAAGTGAATAGCTTTTCTTCCCTTAGTTCTGCTCCTCTCTCTTAGTTCTTAGTTTTTTCATCTATAAATTAAAAAATAAGTGTAGAAAATTTCAAAGTTTCCTTCTAGTTGTGACATTCAGTATGCCTATGAAATTAATCTTTGATACTTTAAAAAGCCCTTTGAGACCTTATAGTGCTTCAGAAAATCATTTTCAACCTCATTCAGTCAAACATTTAACAAATATTTATCAAATGCCTATAAAGTGCCCATCCCAATACCAAAATATGAGGATCCAAAGATGGAAAGATATGGTTAGGAACTTGTAGTCTAATATCAGAGCTAGACATGTACCTCAACAACTACAATTTAATGGGATAACGGCCCTAAAAGGCATTATATATATAATGAGCAATGATAGCACAGGGGAAAGAGTGCTTCTGTTTACATAATGGTCGGGAGACATTTCAGAGCAGTTGAGCTGTGGCATTTGTCAAGCAGAAAAAGGTAGCTGAGGGGTTGGGTTTCAAAACATAGGAAAGATCTTGGTAAAGGCATGAGGATATCTGAGCCCTCATGGCTATTTGCCAAGGCAAATATCTTATTGAGGCTAAAGTATAAGCTGTTTGAAGGCAGAGAGGCTAAAGGTGAGGTTGGGCAGGGAAACGTTGCCCAATCATAGTGCATCCTGGAAGACATGCTAAAGGGTGCGGATTTTATTCTAAAGGTTATAAGGCACTACTTAAGGATTGTAACCAAAAGAGAGAAAAATTGATTTGAATTTTTTAAAACAATTATTTGAGGATATATAAATAATAGTTTGGAAGGAGCTGAGACTAGAAGCAGGGAACTTTATTAGGAACAACTGCAATAGCCCCAGCGTGAAACGATGACCATCTGAATTAAAGGAGTACAGTGTACATAAAGGGAAGAGATTTGATACGAGAGATCTATAAGAGGAAATAGAAATAGGGCATAGTGACTGATAACGTGTAGAGAATGTCAGAGAAAGGGGAGTTTAACATACTATAATTTTCATTATGTGATAGAACAGATGTAGAAACCACAGAAGATTTGATTTAATATGCACTAATCCTATGCTATTCCCTGGAAAATGCCTTTAAAATTAACAGTCTTAATGTCAGTTTATTTATTTGTAATTAATTTTTTAAAGGGAGAGGAGGGGAGATAGACTCCCACATGCACCCCAACAGGGATCCACCTGGCAACCCCGTCTGGGGCAGATGCTCAAATAATCTGAGCTATCCTCAGCACTCATGGCTGTGGGAGGGAAAGAGAGAGAGAGAGAGAGGAGAGGGGGAGAAGGAGGGCTGGAGAAGCAGATGGTCACTTCTCCTGTGTGCCCTGACCGGGAATTGAGCCCGGGACATCCACATGCTGGGCTGGCACTCTACCACTTAGCCAACAGGCCAGGGCCTCTTTCTCCTTTTGAAAAGATTTTATTTATTGATTTTAGAAAGAGAGAGAAGAGAGAGAGAGAAAGGTGGTGGTAGGGAGAGCAGGAAGCATCAGCTTGTAAGGTTGCTGCTTGCATGTGCCTTGACCGGGCACGCCCAGGGTTTGGAACCAGCAACCTCATCATTCCAGGTCTATGTTCTACCCACTGCACCACCACAGGTCAAGCAATGTAAAAACAGTCTTTCTTTATATAAGTAGTAAAGCATGTATAGAAAAGCACTGCTACTTTACTTTTCAGTTAATATACATCAAATATGTTTAAATCTATGAGCTCATAATTATTTTTTAATGTTTATTTTGTTGATTTTAGAAATAGAGGAGGAAATATCAATCTGTTTCTGTATGTGCCCTGACCAGGGATCGAAATGTCAACCTTTGTGCTTCAGGATGATGCTCTAACCAACCAAGCCATCCAGGCCTCATAATGATTATAAACAAACAAAAACTTCCCTGAAATCACCTTTGGAAAATACTCAAGAACCAACCCATTATTTTGAAAACTAGAAATAAAGGAAATAACTAAGCTTTTATCCTGCCGCTCTGAATTGTACCTCAGGGAAACCAAATCATCGGTGGAAAAGTTTCTATTTATAAATAATTTCAGCTCATAAATGAAGAAAAAATGATAGAATGTCACTAATTTGCAGCCTCTATTTAAATAATAATCTAGATAATGATTATTAATGCCTGCTAAAACTATTAGGTGAAAACTGATGGGGAACTCTGTAACCATTTTATCAGACTAACAATACTTTTTTTTTTATTAAATAATTTTATTTTTTTAATGGGGTGACATCAATAAATCAAGATACATATATTCAAAGATAACAAGTCCAGGTTATCTTGTCGTTCAATTATGTTGCATACCCATCACCCAAAGTCCGATTGTCCTCTGTCAGCTTCTATCTAGTTTTCTTTGTGCCCCTCCCCCTCCCCCTTTCCCTCTCCTTTTCCCCCCTCCCCCCATAACCACCACACTCTTATCAATGTCTCTTAGTTTCACTTTTATGTCCCACCTATGTATGGAATAATGCAGTTCCTGGTTTTTTCTGATTTACTTATTTCACTTCGTATAATGTTATCAAGATCCCACCATTTTGCTGTAAATGATCCGATGTCATCATTTCCTATGGCTGAGTAGTATTCCATAGTGTATATGTGCCACATCTTCTTTATCCAGTCATCTATTGACGGGCTTTTTGGTTGTTTCCATGTCCTGGCCACTGTGAACAATGCTGCAATGAACATGGGGCTGCATGTGTCTTTACGTATCAATGTTTCTGAGTTTTGGGGTTATATACCCAGTAGAGGGATTGCTGGGTCATAAGGTAATTCTATTTTCAGTTTTTTGAGGAACCACCATACTTTCTTCCATAATGGTTGTACTACTTTACATTCCCACCAACAGTGTATGAGGGTTCCTTTTTCTCCACAGCCTCTCCAACATTTGCTATTACCTGTCTTGTTAATAATAGCTAATCTAACAGGTATGAGGTGGTATCTCATTGCAGTTTTGATTTGCATTTCTCTAATAACTAAAGAAGATGAGCATCTTTTCATATATCTGTTGGCCATTTGTATTTCTTCCTGGGAGAAGTGTCTGTTCATGTCCTCTTCCCATTTTTTTATTGGATTGTTTGTTTGTTTGTTGTTGAGTTTTATGAGTTCTTTGTATATTTTGGATATTAGGCCCTTATCTGAGCTGTTGTTTGAAAATATCATTTCCCATTTAGTTGGCTGTCTGTTTATTTTGTTATCAGTTTCTCTTGCTGAGCAAAAACTTCTTCAGACTAACAATACTTAAACCCACTCATTAACCTATGAGTTTGTAGGAGAAATAGTTCATTTCTTCTTTTGTTTATTAAAAACATATTCAAGAAAATTAATTTAAATGCAGATTAAGTGCTCCAATCAAAAGATATATTGAGGCTGAATGGATAACAAAAGAAGACCATTACATATGCTATCTACAAGAGACTCACTTCAGATCTAAAGTCACACACATTTTATTAACCAATGTTGCCCCAATAAGTTCAATAAAAATAAAAATAAAAACACACAGAGACTGAAAGTTAAGAGTTGGAGCCCTGTCCAGATAACTTGGTTGGTTAGGGCTTCATCCTGAAGCACAGCGGTTGCCAGCTTGATCATGGTTAGGGCACATACAGGAACAAATTGATGTTCTTGTCTGTCTGTCTGTTTCTCTCTTCCACCCATCCTTCCTCCCTAAAGTCAATAAAAATAATTTAAAATGAGCCTGACCAGGCAGTGGCGCAGTGGATAGAGTGTCGGACTGGGATGTGGAGGACCCAGGTTTGAGACCCTGATGTCGCCAGCTTGAGCGCGGGCTCATCTGGTTTAAGCAAACCTCATAAGCTTGAGCCCAAGGTTGCTGGCTTGAGCAAGGGGTCACTCGGTCTGCTGAAGGCCCACGGTCAAGGCACATATGAGAAAGCAATCAACGAACAACTAAGGAGCCGCAACAAAGAATTGATGTTTCTCATCTCTCTCCCTTCCTGTCTGTCTGTTCCTCTCTCTGACTCTCTCTGTTTCTGTCACACACAAAAAATTAAAAATGAAAGTAAAAAGTTGGAAAAAGATATTTCATGAAAATGGAAACAAACAACAAAAATATCTGGGTAACAATACTTATACCAAACAAAACAGACTTTAAAACAAAAGCTAGATAGCAAGAGACAAAGAAAGAGCTAGCAATTCCACTTCTGGGTATTTATCCAAAAAACCCTAACAACATTAAATCAAAAAGATATATACATCTATATGTTTATTGCAGCATTATTTATAATAGCCAAGATATGCAAGCAACCTAAGTGTCCATCAACAGATGAGTGGATAGAGAACTGGTGCATATATACAATGAAATGTGACTCAGCCATAAAAGAATAAAATCTTGCCATCTGGAAAAACATGATGGACCTCAAGGGAAATGTACTGAGTGGAATAAGTCAGACAGGAAGACAAACGCTATATGATTTCACTTACATGTGGAATCTAAAAAACAAGATAAATTAAGAAGCAGAACAGAAACAGACTCATAGACACAGAGAATATTTTGACAGTTGTCAAATGGGAGGGGGTTTGGGAGAATGGGTGAAAAAGGTGATAGGATTAAGCACTACAATTAGTAGTTACAGAATAGTCATGGGTTGTAAAGTACAGCATAGAAAATATAGTCAATAATATTGTAATAACTATGTATAGTGTCAGATGAGTACTAGATTTATCAGGTGATCACTTAGTTATATAATGTCTAATTACTGGGTTGTATACCTGAAACTAACATAATATTGTATGTCAATTGAAAAATAAAAAGTGCCTGACTATTTTGGTTTCACAGTGGGTAGAGTGTCAATGTGGGATGCGAGGCCCCAGGTTCAAAACTCCGAGGTCATTGGCTTGAGCTCAGACTCATCTGGCTTGAGTGCAGGCTCACCAGCTTGAGCGTGGGTCATCAGCTTGAGTGTGGGATCATAGACATGACCCCATGGTCTCTGGTTTGAGCAAGCGGTCACTGGCTCAGCTAGAGCCTCCGGTCAAGGCATATATGAGAAGCAATCAATGAACAACTAAAGTGCCCCAACTATGAATGGCTGTTTTTCATCTCTCTCCCTTCCTGTCTCTCTCTCTCTCAAAAATAAATAAATAAATAAATAAATAAGATGGCAATAAATACATATCAATCACTAAATCTAAAAAGAAACAAAATAAATAAAGGAGAATAAAGAAAATAAAAATAATCCTTATATTTAAGAGATATATACTGAAGTATTTACAGATGAAATGATACCACACCTAGGATATGATTCAAAATAACCCTGAGGGAAGTGGATGGGATATAGATAAAATGAGGTTGGCCGTATGTTAAGCACTGTTGAAGCAAGGTAATAGTACATAGGGATTCATTACATTATTCTCTCCGCACCTGAACTTTCACATAATAAACAATACTAAGGTTGTTTTGAGGTTGAAATATGTTCATACATATAAAGGGACATGACGGAATGGTTGACACATCATTGGTGGCAAGAAATGTACATAACGCTTTTCTCTTTCTAGCACTTGAACCAGTCAAGAGCTGGTATTCAAGAAAATTTTCTGTTAAACTCATTCTATTGCTCACAGGAGGATTCCCACACCCTTCCTTTCAACTTTCCAGCTGGAACCAAGACCAGATCTTAATAAAAACAGTAAGTGGTTAGCAGCTGTACATATCTAAGCAAAACCATTTCATTTGTGGAATCTGGCCCTTTTCCCAGGAAATGGTTTCCATTTCACAATGTAACAGAACAGGAAGAATATGAACTCTTGTTCAGATATAGATTCTTTGTGCTTCACTCAGATTTCCACATACCCATTGTGTTCTGGATGTGAGAGTCCAGCTGTGTGTTGGTGGAATGACTCATTTTTCCACCAAAGCACGTATTACTATGAATCCTGGAGGCTACTGATTGGTGTGAATGAGCAATCAACACAGACTTGGTTCCTGAATCCATTCTAATACTTCAGAGAGATGATTTAAAGTTTTCCATGATTTAAATTGAAAGAAGCAATTCAACTATTCAGATAATTCATGCTCCAAAACGTTTAATGTGTATAAGTGGCTATTAAGAGCAGTCATAAGGGAATACAAAGGAAATAGAGGCATAAGCTATGTTCTTTGGTGTTTTATAATCTCATTGAGGAAATAATATACAAGTAGAGAGATCCCCAAATAAGTACATGATGTTCAATACAAATGTATATAAAATATATTAATCAATATTTAAGATCACTAGAATAATAGAATGACTAAAATGGGAAGAAGCTATCTGGAAAAAATTTTCATTTACAAAATTTTTTAATATTTAATATTTACAGAAAAGTTTTTTTTTAAGGTCAAAAAGACTTTTTCTGAACCACTTGAGAGTAAATTGACAACCTGATATTTCATCACCCTCAAATATTATGTATTTTCTACAAACAAGGACATTCATATATACAACCTAGTACAACCATCAAAATCAGAAAATTAACATTGATACAAACCAGAATCTGTTTCTCAGTCGCCTTCCAAATTTCATCATTTATCCCAAAAGTATCCTTATGGCTTGATGATCCAATCTGAGAGCACTCCTTGAATGTAGTTGTTGACTCCTTTTAGTCTCCTCTAGTCCAAGGAATATGACCTCATTATTCCCTGGACTTTCATAACTTTGACATTTTTGAAGATTAAAGGACAGTTATGTAGACTGGTGCTCAGTTTGGGCTTGTCTGAGATTTCCTTGTGTTTGGGTTTTAGTATATTTATCTTTGGCAAGAATAGCACACAATTGTTCTTCTCATTGTACTCTTTCAGGTGGTACATGATTTCAATTTGCCTATTGCTAGTGATGTTAACCTTGATCAGTTGGTTAAGGTGGTGTCTCTCAGACATTGCCAGTGTAAAGTTACTCTTTTCCTTTTTATCATCCGTAACTATTTTGTAAGGTGGTATTTTTTTTTAAAAAATTTATTTATTCATTTTAGAGAGGAGAGGGAGAGACAGAGAGAGAGAGAGAGAGAGAGAGAGAGAGAGAGAGAGAGAGAGAGGAGAGAGAGAGAGAGAGAAAGAGGGAGGAGCTGGAAGCATCAACTCCCATATGTGCCTTGACCAGGCGAGCCCAGGGTTTCGAACCGGCGACCTCAGCATTTCCAGGTCGACGCTTTATCCACTGTGCCACCACAGGTCAGGCCTAGGTGGTATTTTGAGACTAACTAAATATACTATATTCCAACTCCTGAATAGCACAAACTACCATAACTTACCCAATGTGAAAGAAATAGTTTGAATAACTCTGTAACTTTTAAAGACATTTAATTTGTAATTATAAAATCTCAAAAACAGAAACCTCCAAGTCTAGATGGTTTTAGTGGAGAATTCTACCAAACATTCAAAGAATTAACTCCAATTCTACATAATCTTTTCCAGAAAATAGAATAAGGATCCCTTCCCAACCCATGTTATGAGACCAGTATCACCCTGATATCAAAACCAGTCAGACAGTATAAGAAAAAAAAAACAACAGATCAATATCCCTTATAAAAATACATCTAAAAATCCTTAACAAGACATTATTAGCAAATAGAATTCAGCAATATGTAAAAAAGAATTATATACATGGCCAGTGTGTTCTAGAGTTGTAGGCTGATTCAACATTCAAAATCCAGTCAGTGTAATCTACCATATTAGTAAGGTAAAGAAAAACAATAGATTCTATCAATTGATGTAGAAAGTCTATTTGACAAAATCCAACATCTATTTATGAAATAAACTCTCAGAAAACTAGGAATAAAAGGAAACATCCTCAACTTGATAAGAACCTCTACCAGAACCCCTACAGTTAGCATCATATTTAACAATGAAAGACTGAATTCTTTCTTCCTAAGATTGGAAACAAATCAAGGATGTCTGCTTTTAACACTCATATTCAACATAGTGCTGGAAGACCTAGTTAGCACAGTAAGGCAAGAAAAGGACATAACATGCATACAGATGGGAAAATAAGAAATAAAACTCCAGCCTGACCTGTGGTGGCGCAGTGGATAAAGCATCGACCTGGACCGCTGAGGCTGCTGGTTGCAAACCCTGGACTTGCCTGGTCAAGGCACATATGGGAGTTGATGCTTCCTGCTCCTTCCCCACTTCTCTCTCTCTCTCTCTCTCTCTCTCTCTCCTCTCTAAAATAAATAAATAAAATCTAAAAATAGAACTTAAAAAAAAAGAAATAAAACTGCCTTGGTGCAAATGGCATTATGGTCTGTGTAAAAAATCTCAAAGAATACAAAAAACTCCTAGAATGAATACATGAGTTCAGCAAAGTACTCAAAAATCGGTTGTATTTCTCTATAGTTGAACACACGGAAAGGGATATTAAAACTATAATACAATTTACAATTGCTCAAAATATGAAACATATGAATCTAACAAAACATGTAAAACAAGTTAGGTGTGTTCATTTATAATTTTTAAATAAAATCTCCCAATCTGTGTGTGTGTGTGTGTGTGTGTGTGTGTGTGTGTATTTTTTATGTTGGAAACGGGGAGGCAGTCAGACAGACTCCTGCATGTGCCTGGCCGGGATCCACCCGGCATGCCCACCAGGGAGCGATGCTCTGCGCATCTGGGGCGTAGCTCTGTTGCATCCAGAGCCATTCTAGCGCCTGAGGCAGAGGCCATAGAGCCATCC
Source organism: Saccopteryx leptura (assembly GCF_036850995.1). Lineage (NCBI taxonomy): Eukaryota > Metazoa > Chordata > Mammalia > Chiroptera > Emballonuridae > Saccopteryx > Saccopteryx leptura. Next base: position 344,575,059 of record NC_089504.1, on the reverse strand, counting down.
TCAGTGCCCGGGCCAACTTTGCTCCAGTGGAGCCTTGGCTGCGGGAGCGGAAGAGAGAGACAGAGAGGAAGGAGAGGGGGAGGGGTGGAGAAGCAGATGGGCACTTCTCCTGTGTGCCCTGGCCGGGAATCGAACCCAGGACTCCTGCACACCAGGCCAACACTCTACCACTAAGCCAACCGGCCAGGGCTGTTAATATATTTAATGTATTAACATTTATATTTATAATTGTATATAGTATTTTATGATTTATATTTCTTCTGTATCTGTTGTTAAAACCAATCCTCATTCTTATATTTGTAGTCTTCTCTCTCTCACTTAACCAAATGTTTTCTTATTTTTATTGACATTCAGAAGGAATTAGCTCTTATTTTTGTTAACCTTTAAGTCATTTTGACTCTAATAATTCTTTCTTTCTGCCTTATTTGGGTTTTTATTTTTTTTGTGGCAGAGACAGAGAGAGTCAGAGAGAGGGACAGATAGGGACAGACAGACAGGAAGGGAGAGAGATGAGAAACATCAATTCTTTGTTGCAGCTCCTTAGTTGTTCATTGATTGATTTCTCTCATATGTGCCTTGACTGGGGGAGGGGGCTACAGCAGACCGAGTGACCCCTTGCTCAAGCCAGCAACCTTGGGTTCAAGCTGATGAGCTGTGCTTAAACCAGATGAGCCTGCGCTCAAACCAGCGACCTGGGAGTTTCGAACCTGGGTCCTCTGCATCTCAATCCGATGCTCCATCCACTGCGCTACCACTTGGATAGGCAATAAACACATTTAAAGCTATGATTAATTTCTAATTCAATCAGTGGAACTTTAGTGATATTCTATCACTAAAATTTGATATGTAGTGTTGTTGTTATTAAAAGATTGATCTTTAACTCAGTCTTGCAAGAAACAATTTACAGAAAGGTGGTAGAATCACTCCCAATGGGCAAAGAAGGCAAAGAACAGACCAGGTTTGTAGTAAACAGGCAAACAACTCTCATCTTTTAATACTCAACTCAAGAATAGTAAAAAACAATCAACTTAAATTTCATCTCCTCTGTAAATTCCAAAGCATAGCTAGTGATGCCTATATCAGTGCACTCATAGTACTATCTATATATCCTTAAGAGTTGCATTTCTTGAAGTTAAGACCTTGTCCCATTTCCTATACTTTGGCTTAGGTCATATCAGTACCAAAACTTTGTATTGAATTAAAGAATTGAAAAGAGGCTTGGATTTCTGGCCTTTATATTTTCTACTGTTTTTCCAGATGTGCTTGTTGAAAGTTCACCTTCCTCCTCAAGTGTAGTTAGACAGAACTTGACATAGACGGGTTAGGGGAAGTGATCCAGGGAAGTGCAGCACTATAAAATTCTCAGTAATTACAAAACAGCCCTTTTGTTCAGGGATTACTCGAGATGTAATCAACAGCCCCTAAACAACATTTACTTGGTAATCCCATGCAAACTGAGCTGGATATTGCTTTGGACAATTGATTTAGACTATTTTGTCTTGTATTATTCAACCTGCCCTTTTAAAACCATTTTTTAATTTTAATTTTATTTATTTTAGAAAGAGAGGAAGAGAGAGAGAGAAAGATCGATATCAATTTGTTGTTCCACTTATCCATGCATCCAGTGGTTGATTCTCATATATTCCCTGACCGTGGAACCCTCAACCATAATGCATCAGGACGATGCTCTAACCAACTGAGCTAACTGGCCAGGGCTCAACCTGCTCTTTTAAAACTATCAGTCACCCTGATACACATTCTGACCAATATTTTAATACTACACTGTTTGGAGGGAAATGAGCATTGCATTTTGAATCCAGTACATTATACCTAGTACTGTATCTAGTATTAAACATTGAAATGGATCGTTGAAGGCTTAATAAATTACTATACTATACAGCATGATACAACATAGCCTCTTAATATTTTGTGTCTGAATCTGACATCTGGCACTGCTGTAGCTGTCCTGTGACCATGAGGAGAGCAATAAAATGATTTTTTTTTAATAATTTAAAAAAATTTTTATTTATTCATTTTAGAGAGGAAAGGGAGAGACAGAGAGAGAAAGAGAGAGAGAGAAGAGACAGAGAGAGAGAACGGGGGAGGAGCTGGAAGCATCAACTCCCATATGTGCCTTGACCAGGCAAGCCCAGGGTTTCGAACCAGCGACCTCAGCATTTCCAGGTCGACGCTTTATCCACTGCGCCACTACAGGTCAGGCCTAATAAAATAATTTTTTTAAAAATTTAAGTGAGAGGAGTGGAGATAGACTCCCACAGGCACCCTGACTGGGATCCACCTGACAACCCCCATCTGGGGCCAATACTCTGTCCATCTGGGGCCATGCTCACAATGGATATTTCAAAATGAATATGAATCAATAAAAAATCCCCTAATTTTTGTGAGCAGTATACAGTATATTTTTAGCACCTGAAGGTGAGGCTCCAGGGGGCCATCCTCAGTGTCCCCAGGGCCAACATGTTCAAATCAACCAAATCAATCGAATCAAACGAGCCATGGCTGGGGGACTAGAAGGAGGGGCAGAAAGCAGAGGGAAGGCGAGGGGGAGAGGGGAGAAGCAGATGGCTGCTTCTCCTGAGAGCCCTGACCGGGAATCAAACCCAGCACTTCCACACACTGAGTCAATGCTCTACCACTGAGCAGCCGGCCAGGGCCTAGAATAACTTTCTGCTGAACCTTGAATATACGCATTCAGACTTGTTCACTGTGTGACCCTGAGAAACTGCTTCCCCAAAAGAAGGAACCAGAGCAACTGCTTACCAGAAAGCTAGTCAGAGTCGGTAGAAAATCTGCTTGGTGGTGAGTTTGTAACTATACTATCCAGACTCGACAAACTGACTTGGGCCATAACAGTCCACTGTGCCAAGCTACACTATAACTAACCAATTTTGAACTGGCAATCCAAGGGATTGTTTAAACCAAGAAATTGTTATTATTATTATTATTATTATTATTATTTTGGTAAAAATTTATAACTTCTGCTTTTATAGTTCCTGCTCTTGCCCTTGATCAGAGACACAGCCTTCACCACACCCACCTCTCCCTGCTCCAGAGCCACTGCCCCTGGCTGTCCCTCAGAGCAAGCTAGGCTTGCTCTTGCTTCAGAGGCCTGTACTGGCTCTTATATACCTATAAATGAGTAAATCTCCAACACGTTGCACAAGATTTGTTTCCAAAGTATTCTTTGCTGTTTAACATTTACTCTGCCTCAGAATCTTTAGGTTTCTTTTGTCTGGATATCAAAACTGATACACCAAAGATGGCAAAGCAGAAAAAAAGAATCTGGCTTCTTTTTATTAATTTTCTTTTTTTAGAGAGAGAGAAGAGAGAGAGAAAAGGGAGAAGGGAAGGAGCAGAAAGCACCAACTCATAGCAGACCACCATAGGTCAGGCACAATCTGGTTTCTTGGTGATATCTTTATTTTACTAATGATGGGACCCTCTTATATCTGGACTTTTTGTTATGTGATATAATAAATTTCCTTTTTTGCTTAAAAAAAAAAAGAATTGAAGAGAGGCATGTAAAAGTTGATTGGAAAGCTTCTAAAATTTACTTACCTTGCTTAGCTTATGGTGATGCAGTGGCTAGAGTGTCGACCTGGAACGCTGAGTTTGCTGGCTCAAACCCTGGGCTTGCACGGTCAAGGCAAATACAACAAGCAATAATGAACAAATAAAGTGAAGAAACTATAAGTTGATACTTCTTTTTTTTATTTTATTTTATTTTTTTATTTTTATTTTTTACAGAGGCAGAGATAGACAGGGACAGACAGACAGGAATGGAGAGAGATGAGAAGCATCAATCATCAGTTTCTTGTTGCGCATTGCGACTTCTTAGTTGTTCATTGATTGCTTTCTCACATGTGCCTTGACCGTGGGCCTTCAGCAGACCGAGTAACTCCCTGCTGGAGCCAGCGACCTTGGGTCCAAGCTGGTGAGCTCTTTGCTCAAGCCAGATGAGCCCGCGCTCAAGCTGGCGACCTCGGGGTCTCGAACCTGGGTCCTTCCGCATTCCAGTCCGACGCTCTATCCACTGCGCCTCCACCTGGTCAGGCAAGTTGATACTTCTCATTCCTTCCCCGCCCCTGTAAAGTCCATTTTTAAAAAAAGCTAAAATTCATTTACTTTACATTTCTATTCAAATCTAGTGTGGTCAAAAGCTAAACATATTACCAGAAAATTTTAAGGTCCTTTTTTTCTTTTTTCTTTTTTTGGTGAGAGAAAGACAGGCAGACAGGGATAGACAAACAGGAAGGGAGAGAGAAGAGAAGCATCAACTCGTAGTTGTGTCACTTTAGTTGTTCATTGATTGCTTTCTCAGATGAATGCCTTGACTGAGAGGCTCCAGATGAGCCAGTGACCCCTTGCACAAGCCAGCAACCTTTGGGCTCAAGACAGTGACCATGGGGTCATGTCTATGATCCTATGCGCAAGCCAGATGAGCCCACACTCAAACCAGAGGCTTTGGGGTTTTGAATCTGGGACCTCTGCATCCCAGGTCGACTCTCTACCACTGTGCCACCACCTGGTCGGGTCAAGATTATATATTTTTTTAATTTTTTTTGTGTGTGACAGAGACAAAGAAAGACAGAGGGAAAGACAGACAGATAGGAAGGGAGAGAGATGAGAAGCATCAATTCTTCATTGCAGCACCTTAGTTGTTCATTAATTGCTTTCTCATATATGCCTTGACCGGAGGGCTACAGCAGATCAAGTGACCCCTTGTTCAAGCCAACGTTGGGCTCAAGCTGGTGAGACTTGCTTAAACCAGATGAGCCCACACTCAAGCTAGTGACCTTGGGGTTTCAAACCTGGGTCCTCCGCGTCCCAGTCTGACACTCTATCCACTCTGCCACTGCCTGGTCAGGCTATATATATATTTTTAATAGAAATAATTGTTCACCTGTATTCTGAATCTCCAAAACTCCAAGCAAAAAGAAAATTATAATTGAAATAGAGCTCAAGACAATATCCAACTGGAAGTTTTCTTTTGGATAACGTTCTGCTTCCCCTAAAATTTTTTTCTCCTCTGAAGACCTTGCCTTTATACAGTCTTTTTACAAGTTCCCTGTAGACTCCCTCCCTTCCCCACAACTCTCTCCTTAAGATACCACATAAGCCCGATTTTTATGAAACAAAAACAACTCAACTGTAAAGCATAGCAATCTCCAGCCTTAAATAAGTACATGGTTACAAATTCACATAACACACAAGTTAAGATACTATATTTCCAGGTTTGTTTTCTTTCAGAAATATTTATTAAGTATATTTGAGCCTGACCTGTGGTGGTACAGTGGATAAAGCATTGACCTCTAATGCTGAGGTCACCGATTTGAAACCCTGGGCTTACCTGGTCAAAGCACATACAGGAAGCAACTACTATGAGTTGATGCTTCCAGCTTCTCTCCACCCACCCACCCCCGCTCCTTTCTTCTCTCTAAAAATCAATAAATAAAATACATATATTAAAGAGTATATTTGAATGCCAGGCCCTAAGCTAGGCAGTAGGAACACAACAGTTCAAGTCAGATCTATTCCTTGACCGTTGAGTCAACCGGATCCTTTCTACTGGAATTTTCCAATGTATTTCTTCACTCCAGGCATCACCTTCTTTCTCCAACTCGCTAGGAACCAAATACAGAAACCTTTGCCAGACCCTCTACTTCAGAAAGCTCTTTGAACTAGTTTCTTGTTTTCCTGGGCAAATACTTCAGGTCTAATGTCACGGAGAGGACCCTCTGCCCTCTGTCATTCAATCCTTCCCTTCTGACCATCTCAACTTCTTTCATGTTCCCTAACTTTTATTTCTTTAAGAAGCTTCTTTCATGGCTTTCTTAAATTCCATGAGTTAAAGGCTTTTTGCCTCATGTGTAGTCACAAGAGCCCTGAGGGTTGTCTAAAATGTCACATGCCTTAGGTTCATTCATATCTACTTATGGATGTAATCATTAACAGAGCTAAAGTAAGCTGACATTCCTTAAACTCCAAAGGAAACCTTAAAATCTATTATGAAGAGGACTTCACTTCTTTCTAAAAGGCTTTTATTTTAAACATTGACAGGCTTTGGAAGTAAAAACAGAGTTATTTTTGAGGAATTCGGACTGAAACTGCGAAAGACAATACTTCTATGAAAACAAACTGAAAATCTGCACTTCAAGCATGACAAAGTGATTACAGGCCACCTAAAGATCGTGGCAGGACAATTCTCTCATTCAATGCTCAGAACAGATCCTTGGTAGAATAGTTTAAGAATTAGAGTTTCTTTGTTTTGTTTAGTCAAAACATATTTGACTAGACAATCATTAAACTGAGCTACTGTCATCTTAAAGATATCAGAGAAAAATAAGTAAAATTTGATTTAAAAAATTTTTTAGCCCTGGCTGATTGGCTCAGTGGTAGAGCATCGGCCTGGCATGCAGGAGTCCTGGGTTCAATTCCCGGCTGGGGCACACAGGAGAAGCGCCCATCTGCTTCTCCACCCCTCTCCTTCTCCTTCCTCTCTGTCTCTCTCTTCCCCTCCTGCAGCCAAGGCTCCATTGGAGCAAAGTTGGCCCGGGCACTGAGGATGGCTCTGTGGCCTCTGCCTCAGGCACTAGAATGGCTCTGGTTGCAACAGAGCAACGCCCCAGATGGGCAGAACATCGCCCCCTGGTGGGTGTGCCGGGTGGATCCCGGTCGGGTGCATGCGGGAATCTGTCTGACTGCCTCCCCGTTTCCAACTACAGAAAAATACAAAAATAAATAAATAAATAAATTTTATTTATTGATTTTAGCAAGAGAGAAAGAAAGAGAGAGAGAGAGACAGACAGACAGACAGACAGGAGCATCAAGTTGCTTCTGTATGTGCCCTGACTGGGCATTGAACCAGCAACCTCTGTGCTTTGGCAGGGTGTGCTAAATGATTGAGCTATCTAACCAGGGCTTAAATGCAAATCTTACTGTTTGCTTCCAACTACTTGCAGGTGAACAGTTGAAAAATTATGCAGAGCAAAATTTCCTTCCCAAAATTGGTAAGGGAAGTGTATGGGGTTGAGTAGTGCTCCCCAAAAGTTCATGTCTACCTGGAACCAGTGATTATGACCTTATTTGGAAATAGTGTTTTTGCAGATGTAATCAAGTTAAGATGAAGTTATACTGGATTCAGGTGGGTCCTGGCCCAATGACTGGTGGTATCGTTAAAAGAAGAGAGAAGTTTGGACACAGATACAGATATACAGAGGGAGGAATGCCTTGTGAAAAAAGCAGTAATTGGAGTGATACAAATACCAGCCAAGGAAAGCTAAGGATTGCAGGTAAGCAATTACCTCAGCAAGCATTTGTTGCCTGAATGATATTATTCAGGCAGCTTGGAAGTCCATCTCTGAGTCTTGAAGAGAGGTGAATGGTAAATAGGTATGAGTCCCACACATAGACACTTAAACATGACAATAGGCAGGACTGCTAAGGAAAAGATTGTAGAGGGGAAAGATATAGAATACCGGAGAAAGATTGATGGCAGGAGATGGAAGGAGACAGAAAAGGGGCTCTGGAGGATGTGCTTTCAAGGAAGCCATTAAAAAAGAGAGTTCAAGGGAATTGAGCTAAGTCCAGATGAAAGGCTGTCTTAAAGGTAGAGTATGAAAAATATGTGGTTAGCAAGCAGCTGACTCGGAGGTTTAAAAAATGGTCTGTTTTCTTTTTTAGACTCAGAGGAAGGAAATAACAGTCATTTCGTAATGGTTTTCTAAAACTTGGCAGACTTTCAAATGTGGGTCTCTATCCCCTTGCCGGGGAAAGTTGATAGAGCAAGGGAGCATTTAAGATCACAAGAGAAAGGAAAAAGGTCTGGGGCTCTCCAAGGTGCTACTTCTCAACTAAATCGTAACGCAGTTAAGTTCTATCTTCACTCACAATGTGAAGTAGAAAAATCAAATAAAATGTGCATTTTTGCCCTTCGTTATTTAGTTTAGGCTGGTAAAGCAGGATTGATGATGTTTTATTGTCAGGTAGACGCAATGATTTATCAGCTTCAGGTTTTCATCTGAAATGTCTTCCTCATTACACCTGACTCTCAATAGAGTTCTACCACCCACGGAGACTGAATAACCGGTTTTCCAAGTTTTTCCTGATACAGTTCTGGTTATTGCAAACGCCTTGGGATCCCTACTACTTTTTAAAAAGCAGGTCAAGAAACGAATCAAGATCAATATTTGAGGGAGGTAGTTTTATAAAAACCGGTGGCATCACTCGTGCTTTTTAAAAAACAAATTATTATTTTTTTTAAATTTGAGGACTAAAAACTTATGTGGTTAAATGTACCCACTGGGAACTCACCAGACAAGATACAGATAGCCCTGGCCAGATAGCTTGGTTGATTGGTCCTGATACACAAAGGTTGTGGGTTCCATCCCTAGTCAGGGCCCAGAAAGGAACAGACTGATGTTTCTGTCTCTTTCTTCCCCTCCCTTACTTTCTTTCTAAATTCAATAAATAAAAATTAAAAAAAAATTTAAGATACCAATATACTTTCACAAACACGGTCTTAGGGTTTCCCCCCACTATTAATTGGAGAAAAATGGACCTTGTGCAGTTGCTGCAGGTGCTAGACCAAGTAGTTTTTAAAAAGGGGTTTTCATCCTGGCGGGGTAGCTCAGTTGGTTAGAGCTTCCTCTTGACCCCCGTCATAGTACATACAAGGGTTAATTAAGGAATACATAAGTAAATGGAACTACAAATCAAGGTTTTTCTCCCTCTGCTTCCTCTCTAAAGTCAGTAAATAAAAATTAAAAAATAAAGGTTTTTCATAGTCAAGTGACAAACCCCTGTTCAAGGATTTACTACAGAATTTAGCACCTTTAGCAAGGACTCCACACTCTAGGGCTCAAATTTTCTTTTCTGTAAGCTAGGGGGGAAAGTGTGACGTGAGTGTGTGTGCGTGCGTGTGTGTGTGCACCTGCACTGTGTGTGTGTGTGTGAGCACCTGAAAGTGTGACGTGTGTGTGTGTGTGTGTGTGTGTGTGTGAGCACCTGAAAGTGTGACGTGTGTGTGTGTGTGTGTGCGTGTGTGTGTGTGCGCGCGCGCGCGCACCTGCACTGCCCACCCAGCCGGCCGGAGCGGCCGCAGAGGGGACAAGATGGCGTCTACCCACAGGGTCTCGCCTGAGCCCCCAGGACTCCTCACTCAGCCTCAGCGACCGAGGCCGCACCCCATTGGTCGACTACAATGATGTCATCTTAGGGGCGGAGGCCGGCGGCGGCGCGGGGGTGGGGCTTTGCGGACGCACGAACGTCAAGGCGCTGCAGTCCCGAGCCGCGGAGGCTGCGGGCTGGGTCTGTGGTGACTGCTCTGGTATTGGCTCGGCCGGTGGCTGGAGGTGAGCGGGGGCGGTAGGTACAGCGCCGCAGGTACAGCCGGGCAGGGAGCGGTCTCCGAGGGGCGTAGGAAATTCTTCTGACAAGCCTTTGGTTTGTCAAAGGAATTAGCAGGGATCTTAGGAAACTGAAAGGACAGGAGGATTCACCCCTCTTTGGGCACCCCTCCTGTGGGCAGAAGAGCCGGAGGTTCACTCCCCTTTGGAGGCCCAAATCCCTACCCTTATTTAAGGAGTAGGCGGAGGAACTGAAGGTTATTGGGATGTTCGAAGAGTTTGGAGGGGACTTCTTAAAGGAGGTCCCAATTTGAGGATTTCCCCCTTTTAGTCCCTACTCCAGGACGTAGATGTGCCTGGGCTCACTGGGTAGACAGGAAATGAAGCAGGTGAATCTCAATGCCTCGTTAGGAGTCGAGGACTGGATGACAGTGAGGCAGTGAGCGGGGACTTTACTTGGGTTCCTCTTGTGCAGAATGACCATTTCTTCATATTTTGTTGTGTGACACCCCCACCCCATTCCCTAATCGCTTTGGTTTATTTGGTTTCCTGTTTGGCTCCAGTCGGAGGGATATCTAGGGAGACTAGTAATAGTTAAAAATAGTAATAAATTAAAAAACAACAACGAGGGTGGCAGCTCTTTGGGGGCTGTCATTTATGGCAGCCCCTGAACTATGCTGGTCAGGCATAGTTTTATGTGTTTAGAAATTATGGAGTCCATCCCATAATTGAGGAGGGATGTGTATTAGGCTGGTAATAGCTGTTTTGGATGATTCAGGTGTAGAAAGTCGTAAAGTCAAGCTACATAATCTCTTGAGAAATCCTTGCTTATATCGGAGTGTGTCGTGCTGCTGCCTTGAACATCAAATGCACAAAGGTTTTGTCATCCACATTTCTTAAAATGTCTCCCAGCCTTCCCGAAGAGTAACTCTTCCTTTAATGCCAGTTTCACCTATCATTATGGATGCTCTCGTGATACTAAAAATACTGTACGTTTTGCTGAGTTTAGTTTCTTAACAGTCTGTGCCTCACAATGGCTGATTGAGAGTAAATAATTGCAGTTTCAGGACCACTGATAGCGCCAATTGTCTTTCTAACCCGGCAGCGATAAGACAGCCCTAAAATGAAACCTTTATTGACTTATGCATGAGAAGCTTTAACAGATGGAACAATGTAATTAATCTTGAAGGTGGGGATAAGATACAGAAAGCTTCGGAGGTGGAAAGCATATTCGCTGTGGCTGGATAAAATTGCTTTGTCATTATCAATGTATTCCCATCATGCTTCGCTTTGAAATGGAGCTTAATATGCAAGCTGGTCCTCCCCTCCTTTTTTGAAAATAATGATTATATATTTAGATTCTTTAGAGAGAAAATGGTGCTTTCTGAGGAATTTGGCAGGTTAAATAAACCCTTTAAGGTAATAATAGCTTTAGGGTAGCGCTGGGACTTTGGCTTTCAGAAAATAGCAGTAGAGGGTAGAAAATGAGTGAAGTCTCTTTGTTTCCTGACACAAATGGAAAACAGGATAGAGCAGTGTGAATGTCACTGCCTCATAATATTGTGTCCAGGGTATTAAAAAAGCTGTTTGGGATTCCCAGTTCCTGTTTTTAATCTGGATACATTCTTATGTATTGAGATGTCCCCACATATTGTCATTTGATCCTGCCGTTGACTGCAAGGGAAGTGACTTTTCATCAGGCACTCTGTGGGAGAGGATTCAGTAACAGCCTTTGCAATTTCTCCTTTCCATCTTTCTAAGCAGGATGTCAAAACAGTTGTTAAAGAGCTGTCAGCATGAGGTGGAAGACATGAAATGCAAAACCAAAAAGCCATACTTGGTGTTGTTTGCTCTTAGCCCTTTTAGTAATTTACAAGGTCACGTAATTTTCTCTCTTTGCCTTAGGTTGGAGAGAAATCCGGGTACTCAGTTGGTGTGCTTTTCTGCCGCCATGGGGGAGCTTTTCCGGAGTGAAGAGATGACCCTGGCCCAGCTTTTTCTACAGTCAGAAGCTGCTTATTGTTGCGTCAGTGAATTAGGAGAACTCGGGAAGGTTCAGTTTCGCGATGTAAGTAGTGGTGGAACTGCTTCTTTATTACTGCTGAACTATATTTTTCTTGTCATGGCCACTTGCCTTAATGGTGAATGTTTTGCTTTTTATTTGCAACAAATAGCATTATAGCATGGCTTACTGTTGCTACACTTTTTTGAGTCATCTTCCTAAAAGTGAGAATGTTGTGTGCCCATCCTTTCACGTTTTTACTAGCTCCCACTTTGAGAATAACCCTAAGCATTCTCATGGTGATTGCTTGGAATGCAGGTGGAGGACACCAAACGAACCTGTTCAAGGCTTGCACAGAGCTTTGGTCATTCACATTTCTCAAAATGTCTCCCAACCTTCCTAAAGAGTAACTCTTTTGGGCTACTTAACATCTGCAGCAGGGTGTTAAATTTTTTTTTTCAGAGCTCTTTTATACAGTAGGACAGATTTATTATAAGATCTGAAGCATCCAGTTACAGATAGATAGTATATAAGTAAACATACACTGAATACTCATTATTCTGAAGATTTATGCTGGGAAGTTGGAGAAGATAGCAAAAGAAAATGGACAGTCTAAGAGTATAAAAATATATGCCTTATGGGGCTTACAATCAGATATATGCTGCTGAAGGGAGGGGGAGTTCACAATTCTCTATTAGGTCATCTCAAAGCTCCCATGTACCTCTCATTGGTAGCATTCATTATAGTCATGATTGTACATTCATCCGTGTGAGTAGTTGTTTAAAGTGTTTTGTCTCTACTATGAGCTAAGTACCAGGAAGACATGGACATTTATTATCTTATCCTTAGTGCCCACATAGAAGATATACTCAATCAGTATTTGTCGAAATGAATGGATGGATGAAAGAGGAGTGGTCAGAAAAGTGTGAAATTCATCAGTGTTGGCTTCCTGGAACTGACAAGCTTTCAGGAAGTTCTCTGTGAGCTGATACTGCACGAATATAATCCAGTGACCGTCTTATTCCTCATTCTCTGAAACTATAGATACCATCTCTTTTGGAGTGTTCTCCTACTTGACTCCGGTTCCCTCCTTACCTTCTTGTGTTCTACCAGCCTCTCTTTCATCTTCTCCTTCCCTGTCAGTGTTCTCCAAGCTCTCTGCTCTCTCAGGACAGCCTCTCCACACTCCATCTTCCTTTATCACCTTTGTCAGTGATCTCATCTATTCTCAAATTTTCCATCTTTGTTCAGTGAGTCCCAAATTTACACCTCTGGCCCTGACTTCCCAAACACCTTCCCTGAATGTACAACTCTCTGAGATTATTGTCATCTCTGTGTCTCAAGCTAGCATGTTTAAATCCTAACACCTTCCCTTTTCCCAAACTGTTTCTTCATTCTGACTACCTAAACTTGAGTTAATGCATTGATATTCTTCCCGTTTTTTAGACTTGAGACCTAAATCAAACCTAAGTCACCCTTAATTTGCAATCCTTCATCTGGTTTTATCGTGTGTCCCTTTCTAATACCCGTTATGTCCTTTCAGTGTTCTTAACTTTTACTTATGATGTATTTTAATCATATAAAAAAATTATAGGGAATAATATAATGAATACCTATGTTTGTGCTATCTACTTAAGAGATAAACATTCCACATATAATTGAAGGCTTCTGCCAGTCCTTCTTCCCTGACATTCATTTCTCTACCCTCTGCCCCAGAGGTAACTTTCTTTCTTTTTTATTTTTTTGTGGCAGGGGCAGAGTCAGAGAGACAGATAGGGACAGACAGACAGGAAGGGAGAGAGATGAGAGACATCAATTCTTTTTTGCGGCTCCATAGTTGTTCATTGATTGATTTCTCATATGTGCCTTGACTGGGGGGCTTGCTCGAGCCAGCGACTTTGGGCTCAAGCTGGTGAGTCTTGCTCAAACCAGATGAGCCTGCGCTCAAGCTGGTGACCTTGGGGTCTCGAACCTGGGTCCTCCACATCCCAGTCCGACATTATCCACTGCGCCACTGCCTGGTCAGGCCCAAAAGTAACTTTCTACAGCAACTTTTATTTTTATCATTCCCATAGGTTTTTACTTTTTGCTTTTGCTATATATGTATGTATCACTAAATAATATGTATATAATTTTGTATGTTTGAAAACTATGTACATGGATAGTATCATACTATATGTATCCTTCAGCAGGTACTTTTTAAATTTAATATTTGTGAGATTTGACCATGTTGATACAGGTAATACTAGTTCACTTATTTAAATTGTTACATTGTTATTGTAAGGATATACAGTTTATTATTTTTTCCTTCTGATGGGCGTTTAGGTTGATTGCAGTTCTTTGCTATTACAGTATTGCAGTGAAGATTCTTGTCTGTGTCTCCTGGTATACATCTGTAATAGTTTCTCTGGGGCAGTGGTTCTCAAACATTTTGGTCTAAAGACTTCTTTTTTTTTTTTTTTTTTTTTTTTTTTCTGAAGCTGGAAACGGGGAGAGATAGACTCCCGCATGTGCCTGACCAGGATCCACCCGGCACGCCCACCAGGGGGCGATGCTCTGCCCCTCCGGGGCCTCGCTCTGCCACGACCAGAGCCACTCTAGCGCCTGGGGCAGAGGCCAAGGAGCCATCCCCAGTGCCCGGGCCATCTTTGCTCCAATGGAGCTTTGCTGCGGGAGGGGAAGAGAAAGACAGAGAGGAAGGAGAGGGGGAGGGGTGGAGAAGCAGATGGGCGCTTCTCCTGTGTACACTGGCCGGGAATCGAACCCGGGACTTTTGCACGCCAGGCCGACGCTCTACCACTGAGCCAACCAGCCAGGGCCTCTAAAGACTCTTTTAAAAAATTGAGAACCCGCCTGACCTGTGGTGGTGCAATGGATAAAGCGTCAACCTGGAAACACTGAGGTTGCCAGTTCAAGACCCTGGGCTTGCCTGGTCAAGGCACATATTGGGAGTTGATGCTTCCTGCTCCCCCCCTTCTCTCTCTCTCTGTCTCTCTGTCTCTCTCCCCTCTCTATAATGAATAAATAAAATCTTAAAAAAAAAAATTGTGAACCCTAAAGGGCTTTTATGTGAGTTATAGTTATTCATATTTACTGAATTAAAAATTAAAACTGAGAAATGTTTAAAATATTTATTAAATCATTTAAAATGATAATAAAAATATGTTATAACAAATTTGTGAAACATAGCTATATATATATATATTTTTTTTTTTTTTCATTTTTTCTGAAGCTGGAAACAGGGAGAGACAGTCAGACAGACTCCCGCATGCGCCCGACCGGGATCCACCCGGCACGCCCACCAGGGGGCGATGCTCTGCCCATCCTGGGCATCGCCATGTTGCGACCAGAGCCACTCTAGCGCCTGGGGCAGAGGCCACAGAGCCATCCCCAGCGCTGGGGCCATCTTTGCTCCAATGGAGCCTTGGCTGCGGGAGGGGAAGAGAGAGACAGAGAGGAAAGCGCGGCGGAGGGGTGGAGAAGCAAATGGGCGCTTCTCCTGTGTGCCCTGGCCGGAATCGAACCCGTATATATATTTTTTAAATAGTGAAAAAAGTTGTATTGCTTTTACGTTTTTGAAAATCTTTTAGTATCTGAATTAATGGAAGACAGCTGGATTCTCATTTGCTTCTGTAGTCAGTCTGCTGTGATGTATGTCATGAGACTCTGGAAAACTCACTGGACACTCACAAGACAATGAGAATAAAAAAGGCAAATGATGTCTTAGTGTTACTGTGAAAATTGTACTGATCACATGGACCCGCTGCTACTCCAAGGATTGTAACTAGAAAGGGCATTACTGAATACATACAGTGTGCATCTCTGGCTGTTGGATGTTGTCACAGTGTACTTTTCAGTGCATGTACCTGTTCATGCCAGATCAAGAGTTCTGTCATTCCACCAACTGTGTCAACACCTTTGTGATCAGACTTAAGGAAATTTACCAATCTAGTGAGTGTGAAGTGGTATCTTATTGTTTTAATTTGCGTTTTCTAGATTAGTACATTTGGTATCTTTTTATTTGTTTATTGGACATAATAGGTTTCATTTTTCCATGAGTGTCTGTCCATAATATGTGCCTGTTTGCTATTGGGTTTGCTTATTTTTTGCTTGCTAACTTGTAGGATTTGTAAAAGTTCTCCATGTCTTCTGGAAGCTAATCTTTTTCTACTCCTTTACTGATAAGTTCTAGGCTTTTGCTTGTCTTTTCCCTTTGTTTATGGTACATTTTGTCATACATAGTTTTTTGGGGTTTTTTTTTTGCTTATTGGTATCTTTTTTCTTTTTTCTTTTTTTTTTTTTTTTGTATTTTTCTGAAGCTGGAAACAGGGAGGCAGTCAGACAGACTCCTGCATGCGCCCGACCGGGATCCACCCGGCACGCCCACCAGGGGGCGATGCTCTGCCCCTCCGGGGCGTCGCTCTGTCGCAACCAGAGCCACTCTAGTGCCTGAGGCAGAGGCCAAAGAGCCATCCCCAGTGCCCGGGCCATCTTTTGCTCCAATGGAGCCTCGGCTGCGGGAGGGGAAGAGAGAGACAGAGAGGAAGGAGGGGGGAGGGGTGGAGAAGCAGATGGGCGCCTCTCCTGTGTGCCCTGGCCGGGAATCGAACCCGGGACTTCCGCACGCCAGGCCAACGCTCTACCACTGAGCCAATTGGCCAGAGCCTCTAATTTTTTTTTAAAGAGAGAGAGAAAGGAAGGAGTAGAGATAAGAAGCCCCCACTTGTAGTTGTGTCGCTTTAGTTGTTCATTGATTGCTTTCTCATATGTGCCTTGACCGGGGGCTCAAGCTGAGCCAGTGACCTCTTGCTCAAGCCAGGAATCTTGGGCTCAAGCCAGTGACCTTTGGGCTCAAGCCAGTGACCCCTAAGGTCATATCGATGATCCTGCCTTGCTCAAGCTGGCAATCCACACTCAAGCTTGTGAGCCCACGCTCAAGCCAGATGAACCCGGGCTCAAGCCTGTGTCTTCAGGGTTTCAAACCTGGGTCCTCAGCATCCCAAGTCGACTCTCCAGCCACTGTGCCACCATTGGTCAGGCCTAAATTTTTTTTTTTTTCATTTTTTTCCTGAAGCTGGAAACGGGGAGAGACAGTCAGACAGACTCCCGCATGCGCCCGACCGGGATCCACCCGGCACGCCCACCAGGGGCGATGCTCTGCCCACCAGGGGGCGATGCTCTGCCCATCCTGGGCGTCGCCATGTTGCGACCAGAGCCACTCTAGCGCCTGAGGCAGAGGCCACAGAGCCATCCCCAGCGCCCGGGCCATCTTTGCTCCAATGGAGCCTTGGCTGCGGGAGGGGAAGAGAGAGACAGAGAGGAAAGCGCGGCGGAGGGGTGGAGAAGCAAATGGGCGCTTCTCCTGTGTGCCCTGGCCGGGAATCGAACCCAGGTCCTCCGCACGCTAGGCCGACGCTCTACCGCTGAGCCAACCGGCCAGGGCTCAGGCCTAAATTTTTTATTTTGAAAAATTTCAAGCCTGAATACTCTTACGTAGATTCACCAGTTCTTAACATTTTGTCACATTTGACAAAATTTTTTACTGCACCATTTAGAGAGTTTCTTACTTTCAAATCTGTACCCTTTTCTTTCTTTTTGTCTTTGTACCATAGATAGACACTGGGACCTTCAGCAACATGTTGACGAAGAGGAACAGCAGGCTAATACTCATTGGGATTGTGTTTAGCTGTGTGTAACCAAAAACCCAAGTGAAAGGGGTGTTCTTTTCTTGTGTAACTTGAATCCTCATTTCACAGATTAGGAACCTGTGGCGTAGGTGAAAATACCTCAAGGAAACAAAGATTAGTACCAGCTCTTCACTGTCATCAGTGTCCTAAGATCATTGTATCTCTCTCTCTCTCTCTCTCTCTCTCTCTCTTTGACCATCCTTAAACATTTGGCTTTTGTACTTATAGATTACCACCACAGCTGTAGGCATATCACTGAAGGAAGTGCAAGGAGGAAGGAGAAGTACTTATATCAGGAGAAAAATACTTTCCCAGACATCCTCAGCATATATATTTTTTAATCAAGAGAGAAGAGAGAGGGGCAAAAAGACAGGAAGGGAGAATGAAGAGAAGTATCAACTCATAATTGAAGCACCTTAGTTGTTCATTGAATGCCTTCTCATATGTACCTTGACTGGGTTGAGGGGGGTCTCCAGCCAAGCCAGTGACCCCTTGCTCAAGCCAGAGACCTTGGGCTTCAAGCCAGCGACATTTGGGCTCAAGCCAGAAACCATGGGATCATGTCTATGATCCCATACTCAAGCCAGTGATCCCACATTCAAGCTGGGGTCCCACGCTAAGCCGGAGACCTTGGGGTTTTGAACCTGTGTCCTCAGTGTCCCTGGCCAACACTCTATGCACTGTGCCACTGCCTGGTCAGGCATCCTCAGCATACTTTTCTAATTTTATTATTGGCACCAAGATTATGGTATATACTAGTTGCAAGGGATTCTGGGAAATGTGGTTTTTGAACTGAGCAATTACTGCTCTGAACAAAATTGGGATTTTTTGTTACTAAGGAAACAGGGCAAAATGTTATGTACTGTGGCCGTCACTTGGTATTCTTGTCTTGTTCCTGACTTTAAGGGAAATCTTTTTTTTTGTATTTTTCTGAAGCTGGAAACGGGGAGAGACAGTCAGACAGACTCCCGCATGTGCCTGACTGGGATCCACCCGGCATGCCCACCATGGGGCGATGCTCTGCCCACCAGGGGGCGATGCTCTGCCCCTCTGGGGCATCGCTCTGTTGCGACCAGAGCCACTCTAGCGCCTGGGGCAGAGGCCAAGGAGCCATCCCCAGCGCCCGGGCCATCCTTGCTCCAATGGAGCCTTGGCTGCGGGAGGGGAAGAGAGAGACAGAGAGGAAGGAGGGGGTGGAGTGGAGAAGCAAATGGGCGCTTCTCCTATGTGCCCTGGCCAGGAATCGAACCCGGGTCCCCCGCACGCCAGGCTGACGCTCTACCGCTGAGCCAACCGGCCAGGGCCTAAGGGAAATCTTTTTAATGTTTCACAATTTAAATAAGATGTTTTATTTTTTGAAAATTTTATTTATTAGATTATTCAAATACTTTTCAATTTTTTATTTTCTAAAGTTATTGTTACAAATGATTGTGGAAATTTATTGAATGCCTTTTCATCTATTGAGGTTATTATGTTTTTTTTCCTTAATCTATTAATTTGGTGAATTACATATCTAGATTGTTCTCCTATTTTTTTACTGAGATGTAATTCACATACTATATAATTTGTCCATTTAAAGTGTACAATTCAATGATTTTTATTATATTCACAGAGTTGTACAACCATCACCATAGTCAATTTTAGAACATTTTCATTATTTCAATAAGAAACTCTGTACCCATTAATAGTCATTCCCCCCACCCCCACCCCTACCCCAGCAACCACTAATCTACTTTCTGTTTCTGTTAATTTGCCTATTCTGAACATTTCATGTGAATGGAATTCTACAATGTCTTTTGTGACTGGCTTCTTTCACTTAGTGTAACATTCTCAAGGTACATCTATGTTGTAACATGTATCTGTAGTTTTCTGTCTTTTGCATCTTTTTTTAAATGTGACAATGTGCAACATATTAAAATGAGTGGTTTCAGTATAAGAAGTAATTGGTATCTTCTATCTTCTCTGCAAAAGATACCCTCTGGGTGTTAGAGAGATGACTGAGGAAGACGTGTTTCCTCATTAAACTTGTTGAAAATCTTTTATGTCCCCTCTCTGTTCCTTCTCTTTGTCATACTCTTCCCTACTCTTCCATACTTCACTGTCTAACAATCTTACTGACAGTTTGCGTTTTTTACCAGATGCCATAGTGAGCGGTTTGTATTATTATTGCAGGCATTTCTCACAATAACCCTGAGAAGTAGACCTACCTTTGATTAATGGAGCCACCATCTTCATTTCACAGATTAGGAACCTGTGGGGTAGGTGAAAATACCTCAGAGAAACAAAGATTAGTACCGAGGATTATCTGATTCCACTATCTATGTTCTTTTCAATTGAGATATACCAAAAGAGTCACCCTTTTCCAGTGTACATTCAGTGGTTTTTAGTGTATTCACAAAGCTGTGCAACTATCATCACTCTCCAGTTCCAGAACATTTCACCCCCCAAAGAAACCCTGGGCCCATTAGCAGCCACTTTTCCCCTAGCCCACGGTAACCGCTTAGTCTAACTTTCTCTGTGGATTTCCCTGTTCTGAATATCATATAATCCTATGTATAATATATATATGGATTCATACAATATGCATCTTTTGTAACTAGCTTCTTTCAGTTAACATATTGTATTCAGGTTACATCCATGTTGTAGCATGTATTAGCACTTCATTCCTTTTTATGTCTGAATGTCCGTTGAATGTTTATTCCACCTTTTGTTCATTCGTCAGTTGATGAACATATTTGGGGTGTTTTTACTTTTTGGCTATTGTGAGTAATGCTTCTGTAAACATTCTTGTACAAATTTCTGTGAGTGTTTTTTCTTTTTTTTACATAAGTATCTAGTAGTGGAATGCTTAGACATGAGGTGGGAAGATGTATGTTTAATTTATAGTGTGTATCCCAACAAAGTGTATTTATTTTTATTTTATTTTTTGTTTTTTAGAGAGATAGAGAGAGAGAGACAGGAAGAGAGAAAGAAAGGGGTAGGAGAGAGATGAGAAGTATCAACTCCTAGTTGCTTCACATTAGTTGTTCATTGATTGCTTCTCTTGTGTGCCTTGACCTGGGAGCTTAAGCCTAGCCAGTGACCCATTGCTCAAGCCAGTGACCTTGGTCTCAAGCCAGTGACCTTTGGGCTTCATGCCAGCAAGCTTTGGGCTCAAGCCAGCAACCCTGGGATCCTGTCAATGATCCACGATCAAGCTGGCAACTCAGCATTCAAGCTGGCAAACCCTGCTCACACTCTAGCCAGGCTTGGGGTGACCATGGTGTTTTGAACCGGGACCCTCAGCATCCCAGGCCACTGCTCAATCCACTGCACCAGCCCTGGTCAAAGTATATTTATTGATCTGTGTCTATCTCTTCTGTGAAACTGAGCTTCTCAAAGTTAGGGCATATCTTATTCTTTGTTTTTACACCAGTGCCTAGTATAGTATCTGGCACATATTTGGTGCTTGCTCCATAGAACTTGAAGGAGTAACTATAGTAGTTGTTTATTTGTACTCCTTTTTTTTTTTTTTTTAGAGACAGAGAGTCAGAGAGAAGGATAGATAGGGACAGACAGACAGGAACAGAGAGAGATGAAAAGCATCGATCATCAGTTTTTTGTTGCAACACCTTAGTTGCTCATTGATTGCTTTCTCATATGTGCCTTGACTGTGGGGCTACAGCAGACCAAGTAGCCCCTTGCTCGAGCCAGCGACCTTGGGTCCAAGCTGGTGAGCTTTGCTCAAACCAGATGAGCCTGCGCTCAAGCTGGCTACCTCAGGGTCTCGAACCTGGATCCTCCGCATCCCAGTCCAACGCTCTATCCACTGCGCCACTGCCTGGTCAGGCTATTTGTACTACCTTTTTTTTTTTTCTGTTTGAACTACTTTTATGGAATTGATCACATGCTATCTTACTGGTTATATCCATGTTTTGTCCCTACTAGATTGCAAGTTTCTTAATGAATATCAACTTGTTTTATTCTTATTTGTATTTCCCAGAATATCTGTCACACTGCTTTGTGAATTACTTGTGATATATGAATGGATGAACCAGCCTGTCACTTTTGAAGGGGAAGAACATGGAACAGAAGAACAAAAGAAGTTTGCCTTCTGTTTCTTCTGATTGGGAAGAAAGAGAGAAGGAAAACCAGACAGACTTTCTATTATATAATACTAGTAGTCCAAATTTTTGGTTGTGGTTGAGTGCTCATGGGCAGCTCACTGAGACTTTGGACATATCTGGGAAGAACATTTTGTACTTTGTTTAATTGGCCTTCATTGCAGTATGTTGTAGCTGTGAGGAAGGGGTTTTTACCTTCAGTTGATTCAGCTGCCCCAGAGTAGATCAGTAGACAGTTTTTATTAGTGTTGCATCATACGTTGACCAAAATTAGGCTTTCACTTTGCAGGATGTGTTGCTTGTGAAACAGAGGAAATAGATGCAGTGTTTGACTATTTGGTATTGTGTTCTTGTTTCGCAGTTAAATCCAGATGTGAATGTTTTCCAGCGGAAATTTGTGAATGAAGTTAGAAGATGTGAAGAAATGGATCGAAAGCTTCGTATGTGCATTTTGATCTTGTATGATGTTCCTATAATGAGTCATTTGTCTTAAATTAAGATATCAGTCCTCTTAATAAAGGGAGGGAATACTACAGGAGAAAAAGAAAGTAGTAGGAAAAATGTTGTGACCCTGACGTTAAGATGAGTTTCTAGGATGCAAGTAGCTTTTGTGGTGTTTGTGCTAAGTGATGCTTAATGAAAACCTTATCTGAGATGACAAGGCTGCAAGCTGAAAACACTGGTTATTTATTTATTTATTTTTGTGGGAAGGGTTTTATAACAGAATTACATTATAGAATTCTGAGATGGAACACAGACCACCATGAATTTTAGATGTCAGCATAGACACTTTTTTAATCTGAGCTATTTATGCAAGAGGGAAGAAACTAACAGTTATTAAGGTCCTATTGAGGCCCTGGCCAGTTGGCTCAGCAGTACAGCATCGGCCCGGCATGTGGAAGTCCCGGTTCAATTCCTGGTCAGGGCACATAGGAGAAGCGACCATCTAATTCTCTACTCTTCCCCCTTCCTTTCTCTCTCTCTCTCTTTCCCTCCTGTAGCCATGGCTTGAATTGTTCCAGCGAGTTGTCCCTGCATGCTGAGGATGGCTCAGTGGCCTGGCCTCAGGTGCTAAAATAGCTCTGTTGCTGAGCAACAGCAGTGGCCCCAGATGGACAAAGCATTGCCCAGTAGGGGGCTTGCTGGGTGGATCCCAGTCAGGGTGCATGCAGAAGTCTCTCTGCCTCCCTGCCTCTCAATTAATAATAAAAACAACCCCAGTTCTATTGAGAGTTAGGGTGTTCGTATGCTTTTTTTCTTCTTCTTATTCAGTGAGAGAAGTGAAGGCAGAGACAGACTCCTGCATGCACCCTGATTGGCATCTACCCAGCAAGCCCACTTGGGGGCAATACTCTGCCCATCTGGGGCATTGCTCTGTTGCTTAGCAACCCAGCTCTTCTTAGTGCCCGAGGCAGAGGCTATGGAGCCATTCTCAGTGCTCAGGGCCAACTTGCTCCAATCGAGCCATGGCTGTAAGAGGGGAAAGAAAGAGAGAGAGAAGCAAGAGGAGGAGGGGTGGAGAAGCAGATGGGCACTTCTTCTGTGTGCCCTGGCCAGGAATTGAACCCAGGACATCCACACGCCAGGCCAATGCTCTACCACTGAGCCAAACGGCCAGGGCCAAAATTTATTATTATTATTTTAAAGTTTTTATTTATTCATTTTCGAGAAGGGAGAGAGAGAGAGAAGGGGGAAGGAGCAGGAAGCATCAACTACCATATGTGCCTTGACCAGGCAAGCCCAGGGTTTCAAACTGGCGGCCTCAGCGTTCTAGGTCAACTCTTTATTCACTGCACCACCACAGATCAGGCAGGGTGTTCATATACTTCATATCATTCATTTGCCACAAAATTCCTTCATTATGAGTGTTAACCTCATTTAATAAATAAGAAAACCAAACCAGAGAGGTTAAATGACTTGGACTAAGAATGTAAGTGGTTGTGATGGAATCAGCATTTGAATCCAGGTTGTTTTTTCTGGCTCTAAAATCCAAGATCTTGCTGTTTATACTATGCCAGCTCTCGGTTGTTGGTAGGTAAATTTGGTCCCCAACCTAAAAAAAAGTCAGTAGTTATCAGCTGAAACACTTTTCTATTCTAATATTTTGGAGCCTTATTCTGCTTCTTGCTTTTTGTTTGTTTTGTTTCACTTAAACTGACCTGCTTGTTTCCAAATGTATTAAAACCCTTTTGAGCTAGAGTTGTCTGACTAGTGTGTCAACTGCAAATATTCTACTGAATTGGCTCTTCTGTAGCTCTGCTCTGCCAGAAATACCTGTGAGCCGAAGCGTCATACTCTGGGGTGGCAGTCACATGTGCGGCGCTGAAGCAGAGGTGGAGCACTTTGAAGATCAGAAGAGGGAAAGAAGACAGTAGTGGGATGATGACCGTCTGTGGGGTAGCTGTGCCTTAGAGAGTGTGGGTAGGAGGAAGAGGAATATAGAGAAAAGGATTTACATGTGCTGTTTCTTTTACGTCCAAATATCTTTCTTAGAATGAAGCTCTTTTTAGCCAGGTTTGGCATCTTATTATTTTTCTCAAAAACTGGTAATTCCAGGCATGTGCTGTACATGAATGTTTTGATTCTGTCATTTTAGGATTTGTTGAGAAAGAGATAAGAAAAGCTAATATCCCAATTATGGACACTGGCGAAAATCCAGAGGTGCCCTTCCCCCGGGACATGATTGACTTAGAGGTAAACAATTCTGAAGAAGCCAGATAGGTTTCTGGCTATTTAAGTGTACGCATTTCTGAGTGGATGGAGAGTAGAGTAATTCTCGCTGTCCTTGTCAGCGTTGTGTATTGATTGCAAGTTTCTTGTAGATGGGATTAAAATGAAGTCTGTTTGTTATGGTATAGAACAGTATGTTGAACAGTATCATGTGCCACTAAATAAATGTTTCAGCTTATTGAAACCTTACTGAATTAATGTCAATTTATCTAGTAATTTATTAACTTAGAGTCTAAATAAATGAATAGCCAATAGGTTTCAATATTTATTTTATCCATCTGAAGTCCCCTGAGAAATTCGACCAAGTGTTAATAGAAGATATAAACAAAGTCAGTTTTAAACAAAATTTTTTATAAAGGAAATGGCCCTGGTAAAGTCATATATTTGCAAGGTAGATGTAAGATAACTGTCGGGTTGGCAGTAGTGCTATTGGGTGAATTCATATCTTTCAAAACAAGCACGTTGACCTTAGTGTGAGTTAGTAGTTTGATTTCTTCTTTTTTTTTTTTTTTTTTTTTTTGTAGGCTAATTTTGAGAAGATTGAAAATGAACTAAAGGAAATCAACACAAACCAGGAAGCTCTGAAGAGAAACTTCCTGGAACTGACTGAATTAAAATTTATACTTCGCAAAACTCAGCAATTTTTTGATGAGGTCAGACTATTGTTTCTTTTGGTATTTGAGCAGCTGGCATTACACCTGCACAAGTGGGCCATATTTTTATTCCAATAATTATTTTAATTTGCTAATTTGAAAGCAATGCCATTTTCACACCCTACTTTAGTTGAAGAAATGTCAGATTATGCTCCATTTTTCATGCAGTACACAGCCAGATATAGTTTTGTAAATTTTTTTGCATTTTCTGTAGTTTTTCATCTCAAGATGGGGAAAGGAACCCTAAAGTAGTTGTATTAAACATAGTTAGTTGAAATTTTTACATTATATTTTAAGGTAAGTGAATGTTTAAGGTTAAATTTGAAGCAACAAGAAACATTTGGTTTCCATGAAGTTATAACAGAAGTTTATTCTTCAAAATCTTTTTATCAAACTTTACCTTTAATTTTATTTTCTGTTTGCCCATCAACCTTTGAGCACACTTTTAACTGCTTTAGATAGCACATATCACACTTTAATTTTTTTGTATTTTTCCGAAGCTAGAAACAGGGAGAGACAGTCAGACAGACTCCCGCATGTGCCCGACTGGGATCCACCCGGCACGCCCACCAGGGGGCGGACGCTCTGCCCACCAGGGGGAGACGCTCTGCCCCTCCGGGGCGTTGCTCTGCCGTGACCAGAGCCACTCCAGCACCTGGGGCAGAGGCCAAGGAGCCATCCCCAGCGCCCGGGCCATCTTTGCTCCAAGGGAGCCTCGGCTGCGGGAGGGGAAGAGAGAGACAGAGAGGAAGGAGAGGGGGAGGGGTGGAGAAGCAGATGGGCGCTTCTCCTGTGTGCCCTGGCCGGGAATCGAACCCGGGACTTCTGCACGCCAGGCCGACGCTCCACCACTGAGCCAACCGGCCAGGGCACACTTTAATTTTTTAAGTGTTTTTTTATAAATACTTTATGGAAATGTTCTTGGTAGGATGCTTGTTTGGAATCACTGGATTTTCACATAAATTCAACTGTATTACCATATAGGGGAAAATGTTAGTTCCTGGATTAGTAGGTGACTAAGTTGCCAGGCAACAGCTTGCTGAGGTGACCCCATTGAAAGGATTTGGAGCAAGAGTTTCATAAAGCTTTCTTCTCCTAATTAAAACCTGGGAAGGAGTCCTAGCTTTCAGCCTGGACATGCTTTTTCTGATGGCTTAAAATATGGGTAATTTTCTCTTCTTACAGTAAAATCAGATACTTACGAGGTTGTTCTAGTCACCATTCAGTGTGCCTTCCCATAAACTTAATTCCTTTGCTCAAAAAAAAAAAATATTTTTTTTGTGGCAAAACTTTAAAAAAACAGAGGACCCATTTTAGTTAGCATCTGTTCTGTTCTCAGTTCTAGTTTTAATTTCTGTCTTTTGAGGAAAGAACAACTCCCCATAGTTCTTAGACTAGAGCAGGGGTTCTCTAACCAGAAGCGTCAGCCTTACTTGGGAACTTGTCAGAATGCAAACTATCGGTCCCCACTCTAGACTTGCGTCAGAACCTCTGAGGGCGGGGCCCAGCCGTCTGTTTTCACAAGGTGATCCCAAGGCAGCTAGTGCGAGAACCACTGTGCTCTAGAGAGTCAGCTGAAGATGTGATACATTCCTCAGTAACTAAGATTTGACTTAGAGAAGCCATGCTAATTAAAAAGACTGCTGGGGCCAGGGGAAAGGGGAAAGGTCTTATGAATTTAATCACCTAATCCTCCCAAGAATCAGAATGTGGCAATATTTACAAGAGAGGTCTGGAATGAATATTCAGCTAGCTCACTGAGTTGAGAATTTTGGGACTGATGGTAACTTCTTTCACCTATCCCCAGTTATCGTCACATTAGATGGTGTGGGACAGTGTGATTAACTCTCACAAGTGTTTCAGGTCTTTTGCAACAGTCATGGCCACTTATGCCTTATGGTTTTAATGAACAAGTAATCTAGAATTCCCATATGCTCACTGCCTACACATTGTATTTATCTTCATTAATTCACTGAGCGTTGGAGGAACACCTACTCTTGGTGAGGCATAAGATGAGTAAGACATGGTCCCTGTGCTCAAGGAACGTATCACTTAGTCATATCAAGAAACATCCCGGACACAGTATATTCCTGTGCTCCCAGATGCGTGTTTTTCTAAACGTGTTCAAGCTGCTGCCCACAGTACAGTGTAAACCTGGCGTCAAGATCAAAGCTCGGCTACTTTTAGCATCATTTGGGGCTTAATTCTCCCCCCGCGTCTTTCATCCTTTTGATATAGTCTTTTGTTGACTGCTGAGATGTTACTGAAAAGTACAAAAATGTCTTTCATAACCTCCTGAATTTAAGGATAGAAATAGGCTTCCCAGTCTAGTTCATTCTGCAAGAAATTCTGAATAAAGACTGACAACTGGACTCCCACAGGGAAAATGGTTATTTAAACTTTATATTATAATTTTTTTAAAAATAGTGAAAAATAAAGTAAGAGGAACCATTTTGGAAAGATGATGTAAGATTTTAAAATCATAAGTTATGAAAAAAAATCATTTAAGCTATGGGTTTAGGAATTTCTTTGTGATTAATAAGTCTAATAAGTCTAAATATGAAATGCCCATGCTGAGAAGGCAGGCTGTAAGTCTTCATGACCTTCACGCCCAGTCCGTGGTGAGTTGTTTTCTCCTCCTAATCAAGCAAAACATTTAAAACAAAAAGCAAACATTTTTGGAAGCACTTCTGAACACAAGGCCTTGGCTGTGTGCGAGGTTCTTCCGCTGCTCTTGTCATCAGTTCCTCTCATCCCTGGCCCCGGCCCCACAGGGCAGGAAATCTGGCAAGAACCGTCTGCCTTTTCTCTCCAGATGCGCAGTCAGTGCCTTGCTTGCCCCTGCCACTAGCTCGTAGCCTCCGCCAGGCCCCTTTCGGTAGCCCTTGCCCTGCTGTTCCTAAACGGCAGCCTCAGATGTCACTGCCTTGACAGGAGACCAGACCTCACAGAGGGAGCGTGTGTGCACACTCAAGGGCGTGCTTTAAGTAGTGCAAAGGATAGGAAGCTTGAGACCCTCAAATCTTGGAAACAAAGGTTTTTCATGAGATTTTTTTTCTTCCATGCCTGAAATGAGAAGGTTTGCAAATGGCCTAAAACACTGCCAATTTCAAAGCCTTCTTATAGGTGCATATGATTAATAAATTATATGATTAATAATAATGAGTTAGCAGAAAATGGCTAAATCGGAGAATGATTCTTTCCACCTTTTGGTATAGGGGTTGTGATTGGTGACGGGTATAGAAGGGGAAAGGTAAACCCATTGACTATTATGATTTAAGATGATTACAAATTTAACTTAGCCATTTCTTATCCAGAGCATTTAAAGTGACTTGTTAATGATTATCCTTTTCTCAGTCTTCTTGCTTATGAAGAGCTGTAAGAGCTGGAGAGATTTCTCTGCATCTTTTACCATAAGCACCATAACATGAGAACGTAAAGAAGACTGGAAAAGTAATGGTTAATGGCATGCAGATCCTGCCTCCCTTTCCTTCTGAGTTTTCCATTCATCTGCTTTCTTTATTTTTCTTTTCCATCTGCCATCTCCTTTGGGGTTTGGGTAAATTCCTTCGGTGATGAAATGAAATTTCTTTCTTAACATAGATGAAAGTAAAAGCGCTTGCGCTTGGTAGTTAAAGTAGCTTGAACTAGACGTGCTGCTTGTACTTGAGAGTAGAAATATTCTCCTGAAGCTCTGCTACTTCCTTTTTCAAGGCATGGTTTCAATGTTCAGACTGGGGGAGGGGGTAAACCAAGGGCTGAGCAAGTGATTTAGAGGAACGTGGGCAGTGTTATTGTTACTAGAGAACTCAGATTAGGATTAGACACTCGATGACATGGTTTTTGAGATTTTTTTAAAGGCCCTCAGTCTGTAGTGCTGGTTGGTTCATCCTATTTTCTCATCGGGTATAATTATTATATTTTTAAAAATTTAAGTTTCTCTGTAAGACTTAGAATTCTTAAGTATGAAGTAGTGAAATTATGAGTTAGAATATTATTGTAAATTTCTATTTAATTTTAATTCTGTGGGTGTTTTTTTTTATACTAAGAGTTTCAAGTACAGTCTTTGGAGTAGTCTAGTTGCTGTTTTGTCATTTGTCCCCTTCAGAGTACATATGTGCTCTCTGAGTCTGATTGTTAGGGTTTATTTAAACCAGGCCTTACAGCCCACACAGAGAAGTAGGCAAGAGTCTTGTGAGTAGCAGTCAATTTCACTGTTTTTTTTGTTTTGTTTTTTGCCAAGGGACATTCCAAGAGCAAGCTGAAACGCAATGGTCATCTGGATCCTCAAAATAAATTGCTTGTGGCTTGTAGTCAGCTGATTTGACTTTTAAGTAGAAACAAAAAGAGCCCCCTAAACTTCCATTTGATAGCAAGCGGTAACCTGTGCCCCCGTCGTCTCATTTCAAGCTTTTCCAAGTCTCCTGACAGTACCTCTCTGCCCTCTGGCGTGCCCAGAGCTGCCCTTCCCTCTTTTTTTTTGGATCAGAGTTGGTCCTGCTTTTAGAATTTACTTCCCAAAACAATTCCTTTCACTTTTTAAGGCTTTCAGACTTACAGTTGAAGTTCCCATGAGGTGGGGTTTTTTATAATGTTTATTTTATTGATTTTAGAGGGAGGAAGGGAGAGAGCAGGAGACAGACAGGAACACGTGTTCCTGTACGCGCCCTGACTGGGGATCAAACCGGCAACCTCTGTGCTTCAGGATGAAGCTCCAACCAACCGAGCTCTCCGGCCAGGGTCCATGAGGTGTTTTTTTTTTTTGATATGGGGTTAACAGGGCTAGAATCTTGAGATTTGAAATGAAAATGAAGAAAAAAATTTCCTGATTTTTTGTTTGTTTAGTTTTGCTTTTGAAGAAGATTATTGTGGCTTACTTCTAGTTTTTGGTCAAACAAAAACTGCCTGGGTATTAAGTTGGAGAGATCAGGCGGTGGACTTGATTGGCCTTTATTTTTTAGGGTAACTTCCCTTCCTGATAGGAGTACTAGGTGGTGGGATATGTTGTGTAGAGAGAGTCTAGGAAATATAGACATAGCACATCTGAGAAGGTCCCTCTCCTCCTCCATTTCATTGTATAAACTGTCATGGTGGAAATCATTTTAAATCTAAACAAACCAGCTCACCCACTCTACATTGGCTTAATATCTGTTACTCTCTTCTCTTCACTTGATTTAGATTGTTGGATTAAGCTATGTTCTCAAGAATCCTTAAACTATAAAGCCTGCATGAACTTTTTAATATCCCTAGATTCCTGCCCAGAAACTAGGCTATACAGATGTTTTCACTTTTTCTTTCCTTTATGGATGTGATAGAGACCCAGGCCTGTCCTGCTATTGTGCTTCTTATCCTTTTGGAGAAAGAAATACTCCTTAAGCCCCATGGTTTGGAGCATTTTATACAGTAGCCTTCCTGAAAGTTCTCATATTCTGCATTTTTAAGTGCACGGAAAACCTAGATATCTGGAGATGTCCCTTCTGCCTTTCTCCGGAAACTAGTAAAGGCCCAGCCTTTTGCTCTTGAACAGCAAAAATACACATGACCCCGCCAGATACAGAGGGTGAGGTGGTACTTACCCAAGTCTTAAAGGCGTGCCTGTCCTTGGGTGACGATCCCTTGCTTTCTTCCTGGGAAAGAGAGTCTCCATCCTTCACGTTTTCACACAGGGAAAATTCTAGTTTGTAATTGCCTGGAAATTTGGTGTTGAGAGTATTTGCCAAGCTGCCTCGTTTTTGCTGAAAAGAAAGAAACATTTCAACTTCTATCCACATGAAAAGCTATTTCCTGGTACTTTCGTGGCTCATTTGGGAAAATATTTTTTTTAAAAATGGCTTCCACCAAGTAAGATTTATACATGTCACCATCATTAATGGTTTTTATTTTTGTATTCCTTATTTCTTAAACCATTTCCCCAGATGCTTTACTGGGGCAATTATGCTTTCTTTACCTGTTGTTACTTTCCTTTGTTTTCTTTCCCTGTTCTTGTTTCTTTTTGTGGGTATGTCTTCTCTTTTGGTGGTTTATTTTTCATCTTTATTTTCTGAACTTAATCCTGGTTCCTCGTTCCCTGCATGCCACTAACTATTTTCATTAGATATTAATTGATTTGTGAATTCAGGCTGAATTGCATCATCAGCAGATGGCGGATCCAGACCTGTTGGAAGAGGCCTCATCCCTCCTGGAGCCAAGTGAGATGGGAAGAGGCACGCCTTTAAGACTTGGGTAAGTACCACCTCACTCTCTGTATTTGGCGGGGTCATGTGCATTTTTGCTGTTCAAAAGAGCAAAAGGCTGGGTCTTTACTAGTTTTCAGAATGCACGCTCTTCTGAGCTGACTGAGCAGAGTTCCTAAGTCGATTTGGATTCAGTTCCTGAGTTGTGTTCTGGCAACCCTCTTCTGGGACCAGGAATAAACTTCAGCAGTCCTTTTGACGTAACAGTGCATAGCCTCGTGTTTGTCGCCTTTGTCCCTCTCCTCTCATTGTCCTCTTTGTCTCAAAGCCTCCTGTCCCACAGCGTGGAATAGATTTCCCAATCTGGCTCTTCTTCCCACAGCTTCGTGGCTGGTGTGATTAACCGGGAGCGCATCCCTACTTTTGAGCGCATGCTTTGGCGGGTGTGCCGGGGGAATGTGTTCCTGCGACAGGCTGAAATCGAGAACCCCCTGGAGGATCCTGTGACTGTAAGACAAGGGAACTGTGTCCCATGGAGTAGGTCTTGTAAAGGGAGCTCAGAGCAGTAGTAACACAGTATGGTGCCACCTGACTCTGACCCTCCCACAGAGAAGCCCTTACGTTTACCCCGCTTTGATCTGCGAATATGAGAGACTGCTCTTTTCCTTTTAACGTCCATCATATGTGTACATATAATGTATACATGACATATACCTATACATTTTAAAGCTACACTGGTAAATTATTTTGATTGTAAATATGTGTTTTCCAGTTATTTTAACCTATAGCTTCGTATGTTTTCTCTTACTTACCTGGAACCAAAAGCAAATTAACTTTCTATGAAAGTTAACTTAAAGTAAGATATCTGGTTCCAAGTTTAATTACATATATCCATATGTAAAAAGAGAAGGAGAGAGGTCCTAAATTGTGATCTCTGTAAGTTGACGAAATTTTAGTTGGCAAGGTTTTCGTTGTCTTTTGTTTGTTTGGAGATTTAGAAACTTAAAGATACATATTGTGCAAGGTAGAATGATCTTCCCCACCCAAAGCTCTGAAAGGCAGGAACAGCTTAACAGTTTAGCCTTTGACAGAGTGAGGCCGAGTTCCTTACAAAACCCTACATTAGTATGGTGAGTCCTGCTGTCAGGGATTACAAGCAAAGATGAAATGTTCTGTAAAAACTTCACTTCACTTTTGTATTAATATTACTTAGAAGCCTAAAGGTTTTTTTTCCTCTCCTAAATTATTTTCTGGATGTTATTTATTTATTTATTTTTATGATTTTATTTATTGATTTTACAGAGAGAGAGGAGAGGTTGGGGAGCGAGAAATATCAACTCATAGTTGCTTTCTTAGTTGTTGCTTGTTTGTTGTATGTGCTTTGACTGAGCAAGCCCAGGGTTTTGAACTGGCAACGTCAGCGTTCCAGGTCAACACTATTTACTCTGCCACCACAGGCCAGGCTGGATTTCTTAAATTAATATTCTTTGCCCTACCTAAGAAGAGAGATTGAATTGTGAGACTTCTCAGAGTAGGTGGGTCATGCAGCTGAAAATAATGCAGTGACACTATATAACAGTGGTCCCCAACCTTTTTTGGGCCACGGACCGGTGTAATGTCAGAAAATATTTTCACGGACCGGCCTTTAGGGTGAGACGGATAAATGCACAAAATAAAATTATGTGACCGGCGTAAAAACTGTGGTATTTTAAAATATAATTGTCGAACTTACGAGACAAGCGTCAAGATAGAGTCTTAGACAGATGTAACAGAGGGAATCTGGTCATTTTTTAAAAATAAAACATCGTTCAGACTTAAATATAAATAAAACAGAAATAATGTAAGTTATTTATTCTTTCTCTGTGGACCGGTACCAAATGGCCCACAGACCAGTACCAGTTCGCAGCCCAGAGGTTGGGGACCTGCTATATAACTTCTTCTTGTTTCCCTTCTTTTCCAAGTGAGAGGAGGAGAGATGGAGAGACAGACTCCCACATGTGCCATGACCAAGAGCCACCTGGAAAACCCCATCTGGGGCCATGCTTGGAACTGAGTTATTTTTAGCACCTAAGGCAGAGGCTCCACAGAGCCATCCTCAGCCCCCCGGGGTAATGTGCTCGAACAAGCCAAGCCATTGCTGCAGGAGGGGAAGAGAGAGAAAGAGAGAAAAGGGGGAAAGGGAAAGGTGGAGAAGCAGATGGTTGCTTCTCATGTATGCCCTGACCGGGAATCAAACCCAGGACATCCACATACCAGGCCAATGCTTCACACGCTAGGCCACCAGTCTACTGCTGAGCCAACCAGCCAGGGCCAGTATATGACTTTCATCTTCAGAATTGAGGGGTGAATGTGGTGACACTTAAGTTACAGTGAGTCCCCCTTATCCAGAGGAGCAGTTTTACAGTCTAGCTGAAGGCTGTTCTTGGGTTGTGCAGACATTGCAGTGTGCAGCACACCTAATGTGAACCTGTTCTCAGAAATGTCCAGCCAAGTTTCTGGGCAACAGAAACCATTTTATCATCAAATTGCGGAAAGAATTGGGGTCTGCAGCCTGCATAGCTACAGCAGAGCAGCTGCACCAACAATGTGCACCAGTTTATCCCTAGAGGATTTAGGAATTTCAGAAACTTGAGCCTTCTTTTCTTTTCCTTCCTTCCTTCCTTCCTTCCTTCCTTCCTTCCTTCCTTCCTTCCTTCCTTCCTTCCTTCCTTCCTTCCTTCCTTCCTCCCTCCCTCCCTCCCTCCCTCCCTCCCTCCTTCCCTCCCTGTTTTTCTTCTTTTTAAAAAAGAAAATATTGATTGACTTAAAGAATTAAAGAGAAAAGGAGAGAGAGAGAGAAACATGGGTTTGTTGTTTACTTACTTACACATTCATTGGTTGATTCATGTATGTGGCCTAACCAGGGATCGAACTGGCAGCCTTGGCATATCAGGATGACGCTCTAACCAATTGAGCTACCCAGCCAGGGCAAGCCTTATATTCTTCACTCCTCATCCCCTTTTATCCTTCTAGAGTTTTATTTGCTTGTTTTCTATTTTAAAAGCTCCATAGGAATATGAAAAAATACAGGCATCCAGAGACAGTCCTGGTGAAAAGCCAATATAGCATATTTTTCTCACCTTTCCTTGTAGTCCTGTGTGAGATTTCAAGTATAAACTTGGTATTTGAAATGGCTTGCCTTCTACTCTGTTCCCTAAAGTCTAACTCAACATGGATCATGAAATTCTACATCAACATTCTCCTAGCTACAGTACTGTTTCTTGTAGTTATCCAGTTGCCTTTATCTGGGAATTTCTAAGTATGGGAACAGACAGGAATGACTTTCTTCTCTTTCTTCTGCAGTTATGGCATTCAGGCAACATAAGATTTACCGTGGAATTGGTAGCCCTGGCCAGATGGCTCAGTTGATTAGAACATTGTCCGAAAGCACAGAAGTTGCCAGTTCGATACCTGGTCAGGTCACATACAGTAACAGATTGATGTTTCTGTCTCTCTTTCTCTGTCCTCTAAAATCAATAAAACAAACATTAAAAAAATAAAATAATAAAATAGAATTGTGCCCCTGGCCAGTTTTCTCAGTGGTAAAGCATCGGCCTGGTGTGTGGAAGTCGTGGGTTTGATTCCTGGTCAGGGCACACAGGGGAAGCAACCATCTGCTTCTCTACACCCCCCTCCCCCTCCCACAGCCATGGCTCAAATGGTTTGAGCAGGTTGGCCCAGTGCTGAGTATGGCTCCATGGCATCGCTTCAGGTGCTAAAAATAACTTGGTTGCCAAGCAACGAAGCAGTGGTCCCAGATGGGCAGAGCATTGCCCAGTAGGGGGATTACCAGATGGATCCTGGTAGGTGTGAATGCAAGAGTCTGTCTCTGTCTCCCTGCCTCTCACTTAATAAAAAAATAAAAATTTAAAAATTAAAAACAAATAAAGTAGAATTGGTAAATAGGGCTAAATTGCATGAAGAGGAAAATCATCTCAGAGTCTGTGTCAAGCCCCTAGTTGAGTTTATAAACAAATACAGAACTTGTTTTGTGATTTAGTATTTCAGGGCAAATGTTCTTATAGTGATGTGTAAGAAATAGATGGAGGATAGTAGTTAAAGGACAGGGCTGCCGGAAAGGATTTTTGTTGTTCCTGTATCACCAAGAAAGTAAGCTATTTAAGAAGATTCCTTCCAGGTTAGAAGTCTGAATTCTCGGTTTTCTGTTCGGTGCCTAGGGCGACTATGTGCACAAGTCCGTGTTCATCATTTTCTTCCAAGGTGATCAGCTGAAAAACAGAGTCAAGAAAATCTGCGAAGGGTAAGAGAAAAGTGCTCCCCCAGGGTGCAGCCGTGCTGCGAACTCTTTTAAGCCTTCGAATGTAGAATAGTGAAACACAGCCCTTTTAGTTTACCTTGACATGGTGAGCATGTCATCTCCTAATGGTGGGCTATTCTAAATAATTAAAAATGGCCCAAATTCCGTTTTTAAAGTACCGTCAAAACAATTTCCTCTTGTTGAAAAAAAGTAATTAGGATTCATGATTTATAAATGCTGCATTGTTCTGGGACAATGGGGCCACACACCCACAGTGTACCATAGGCACTGTGCCCTTAAACTTGTCTGAAATTCTGCCCATCAGATCTTTCTTCTGTGCCATTTTTCTACTCTAACTTGTATTACCAGTTTTTGTGTTTTAATCTAAGAGAATTTAATAGATAGTTCAAATGTTACTGCTCTATCTATAGGCCACTCTCCATAAATATTTATTGTTGATTACTGCATCAGTCCAAACTAATTTTTTGGTCCTTCCTGGTACATTAGGATTGCTTTCTAGATTATGTCAATTGGCTAGGTTAAGGTATTTCCATGTTTCTCAGGCTGCGTCTGTACGTTCCAGATTCCGGGCCTCACTCTATCCCTGCCCTGAGACACCCCAGGAGAGGAAGGAAATGGCTTCTGGAGTCAATACCAGGATTGATGACCTCCAAATGGTACGAAGAGGGCTAGAGGAAATTTGTTTTTGTGAAATATTGAAATAGAAGATCCATCTCCTTCCTTGAAACACAAACAGTTTATTAGCCACCGGCAGCTACTCAGGATACAAAAAAAAAAAAAAATCAAAATACCTCCCTTTGAGAGCTGGAGAGAATTTTAAGGAGTGACTTGAAAATAGCATTAATCATCATCAAGTGAGACAGGAATGCTGTGCATCTGAAATCATGCCTGCTTAGAGGGTTTAATTCTCCTCATCATGAGTCATATTTTTTATAATAAATTTAAAAAGTATGCTTAGTTAAGAAAAGCAAATCAGATGATACAGAAGTATGTACAAAGTCAGTTCTGCCCTCCCACACACAGTCTACTCCAGAGCCATCCTCCACAGCCGGGCGAGTATCCCTCTGGTCACCTTGGATATTAACCACACAGTCTGGCCACAGCATCCTGGTGTAACTCTTTTTTTTTTTTTTTTTTTTTTTTTTTTTTTTTTCTGAAGTTGGAAACGGGGAGGCAGTCAGACAGACTCCCGCATGCGCCTGACCGGGATCCACCCGGCACGCCCACCAGGGGGCGTCGCTCTGCTGCAACCAGAGCCACTAGCGCCTGGGGCAGCGGCCATGGAGCCACCCCCAGCACCTGGGCCATCTTTGCTCCAATGGAGCCTTGGCTGCGGGAGGGGAAGAGAGAGACAGAGAGGAAGGAGAGGGGGAGGGGTGGAGAAGCAGATGGGCACTTCTCTTGTGTACCCTGGCCGGGAATCGAACCCGGGTCTTCCGCACTCCAGGCCAACGCTCTACCACTGAGCCAACCGGCCAGGGCCCTGGTGTAACTCTTATACCCAACAAGAGACTGCGTTAGATTTTTACCAAATCGCAACGTGTGGTGTACGCACACCATGACTGTCAGTGTTCTAAGGACGGAGTCAGGATTTATGTGTATGTGGAAGGAAAGGGGTGGCCAGTTGGAGCTTTGTTTCCTGTTGAAAGAATGTGATGAGTACCCCTTGAAACACTAATAAACATACCAAGCCCCAAAGCATTTCTTTCCAGCAGTGGCAAAATTGTCAGAAATATGTTATAATTCCCATGTCAACTCCCTCGTTTTTCCTTCCAACCCTTATTGTATGTGACCCACCAACTTGACTACTGCCAGTTCCTTTGAGACATGCTTATCTGTTTAACCACAACTGCTGGTGGGAGATAGGCCATATTAGTCCCTTCTGGGTTCTAGGACTGTCTTATCCCCTCCCAGGGTTAGGGGCAGATTTTTTTTTTAATTTTAGAGAAGAGAGACAGAGAGAGAGAGAAGGGGGACGAACAGGAAGCATCAACTCCCATATGTGCCTTGACCGGGCAAGCCCAGAGTTTTGAACCAGCGACCTCAGCATTCCAGGTTGATGCTTGATCCACTGTGCCACCACAGGTCAGGCTAGGGGTAGATTTTTAAAGAACATGTGCAACCCAGCTGTACGAACTGAAACTTTAAAAAAGGATTGAATCACCAAGGAGTGAGATGGGGTGGGGAACAGGGAAAGAAAAAAGCAAATAGAACATTGCTTGCAGGTTTGCTTAGCATTCTTCCAGATGTTATAATAGTTATTGTGAAATTATCAACAGCCAGAAGGAGAAAAAGTAACTTCATCCCTTTAGTCTCAGTGATGTAAGAGTTCTCCTAGTATACCGTGGCTTTTTTTTAAGCCTCTGTATGGAAGTCACATTCTATTGCCCAAGCCAGTTTTTCAGGGAATAGTTACTGCTGCTTTTCAGAACTGACCTGAGGAACTATGATGGAGACTTGTGTTAAAATGATCAGTATATAGCAGGGGTCCCCAAACTTTTTATACAGGGGGCCAGTTCACTGTCCCTCAGACCGTTGGAGGGCCAGACTATAAAAAAAACTATGAACAAATCCCTATGCACGCTGCACATATCTTATTTTAAAGTAAAAAAAACAAAACGGGAACAAATTTAAAATAAAGAACAAGTAAATTTAAATCAACAAACTGACCAGTATTTCAATGGGAACTATGGGCCTGCTTTTGACTAATGAGATGGTCAATGTGCTCCTTTCACTGACCACCAATGAAAGAGGTGCCCCTTCCGGAAGTGCGGCGGGGGCCGGATAAATGGCCTCAGGGGGCCGCAGTTTGGGGACCCCCAGTATACAGCATTTTCCTCTTCAAAGAAGTAGAGAGTTAAGACAGATTTTTATGCGGAAATATGAGTGGTGGGTTGCTTGCCTAATTTTGCCTTAGCCTCTTTTCTGCTACTAAAATCCTAAATATTTGGTAATAAATAAGATAGTAGGGGCCTCACCTGTGGTGGATAAAACGTCGACCTGGAATGCTGGGTCACTGGTTCGAAACCCTGGGCTTGCCCGGTCAAGGCACATATGGGAATTGGTGCTTCCTGCTCCTTCCCTCTTTTCTCTCTCTTTCTCTCTCCTTTCTAAAAATGAATAAATAAAATCTTAAATAAAATGAAATGTAAGATAAATAAATAAGGCAGTAGGGTGTAAAGTGTTCCTGCACCCTTCTCCCACTCTCGTCTTGGCAGTAGGATTCCTCTCAGGGAAATCTGTACCGGTCTCCAGAGGGTTGGCACTGAAGCGTTTCCCCAAGCCCGGCAGGAAGATGAGCCTGACCTGCCCCCGGTGACCGTGGCATGTGGCAATCCAAATCCCTCTGAAGTGTCTGGATCCTGCTGACCCCAGTGTCTCCTGTGTCCTGTTAGGGGGTCTCTGTGGCACAGGCAGGTAGTGTTAGCACCGCCTCTCCCATCGTTCCCAATGGTGGCTCATGCTCCGCGGATTCCGCAGCTCGCTGTTCTCCAGAATGGCTTTGTTGCTTGTCAGCGCCTGGGCCTGTGATGCTGACTTCTTTGAGTCGGCGTTACAGGCTCCACCTGGAAAGTCACCGCTCTTGTAATGATGCAAGTAAAAGCCGGTGGCTTACAGTGCTGTGCCATAGATTTGGTGGTAAGATTAAAGATTAAATGTATAGGGAAAAGGTAAAAAGCATTTTCTTAGGTTTCTCTTGAGCTTAAAACTAAATAAAAGTGAATGTTAGTAACTAGAATTCTAATTTCTTGTAATTTGGCAAAAAAAAAAAAAAAATAGGCATTCTAGTCAAAGGAATTAAAAAAACAGATCCCCAGCAACCCTCCTCAGAAAGCCGTGCCACCTTGCCATTCATATCCTGAGATTTCGGACTGGTGTTAGAAGGGTTCTCCCTTGTCCCTTTCTCTCCCAAAGGTTTTGAACCAAACAGAGGATCACCGCCAGAGGGTTCTGCAGGCCGCTGCAAAGAACATCCGTGTCTGGTTCATCAAAGTGCGGAAGATGAAGGCCATCTACCACACCCTGAACCTGTGCAACATAGACGTGACGCAGAAGTGTCTGATTGCAGAGGTCTGGTGCCCGGTCACTGACCTAGACTCCATCCAGTTTGCACTCAGAAGGGGCACGGTGAGTCCCTGACAGCTAGCGGTGTAGCCTCTAATCAACAGTAACATTAATTAATTATACTTTTATGGCATTTTTACTTTCGGAATTCTTTAATATGCTTATCTTGCACCTTGACAATACATTTGTCAAATGTGGAAATTGCAGTTCTGAAAAGATTAAATGACTTAATCTTATAGCCAGGATTCTTCAGGGTAGCTCATGACCAGAATGGCAGTTTCCTGATCCACACTCCCTCTCCATTAGACTCTTCTGTAGAATAACCCTGGCAGACCCACTTAGTAGTTAGAACTACTGCTCTGTCCAAGGCACTAATCTAGGCGGAGATGTAAAAAAATAAGCCCTCAAGTATCTTAGGCTTTGCTTGGACAGGCTGACATGCAAACATGTAAGAGCCTGTGCTAAGAGTGGTAAATGTGTATGGAGAGAGAGTGCCAGCCTTTCCAACTAAGGTGATTGGACAAAAGCTTCAAGAGGAAGGTGGCGTTGGGGCTTTGAAGAAAGGGTAAGATGTCTATCAACAATGATAAAATATAGACAAAGGCAGGGAATGCAATACCACCATGCTTGGTTGGGCAAGAGCAAGAATTGTAACGGGTGAGCCAAAAGACTAGGATGTCAACCTGATAAAGTAGATTGGAACCTGATTGAGAAAGGTTTTTAAATCCCAGGTAAGAGGATTTGCATGTCATTCCAGAGGAAATAGAGAAGCATTGGAAGTTATTAACAGTGAAAGGAGATGAACAAAGCCAAGTTTTAAAAGAATCATCTGTTTGATAGCGTCTTGGTTGGGTTGGGAAGTAGATAGAGTCTGTAGGTGGGAGTCAGAAGGTTATTTTAAACCAGGTAGTAAGGCACAAGGGCCCTTGGGATAAGAATTGACAATGGGAAAAGGAAATAATGATGAATTTGTGAGACATTCTGAAAGAAGAATCAGGGAGGTATAGTTGGTTTCTAGCAATGTGGGGGCAGTGGGGAATGCATGGAAAATAAAGTAAATGCTTCTGAGGCATCAAAGCTGTTTGGCCAGTAGAATAACGATTCCATTAATAGAAGTAAAAGTTCAGCAAGAGAAAATTAGGGGAAAGATAGTAAGTTCAGTTTCATTCACATCAAGGGGCTGGATGGAAATCCGCACAGACTTGTCAAGCAGAATATGGGACAGGTTCTCAATAGAAAAGGCAGGATGAAAGACGTGGGATTTGTGAGGGTAGATAGGAATGAGACCTACAAGAGAGAAAGTGAGGAAGGTAAAGATGGGACCTGCAGTGTTTTGGAAGGTGGAGGAGGAAAAGCCAGCAAAGAGACATAAAAAGCATGGTTAGTGAGCAGGAGGGGCCTCCTAAGGAATCAAGATTTTCACCCAAGAAGAGGAAGATCTCAAGTCAGGGACTTTGATCAGGTGACCAGCAGTCACTTTGAATAAGTGCGCTCAGCTAGATGATAGGTGATTAGGGCGTTTAGAGCAGGTGGTGGAGGAGTCAGAGAATACACTTTGCTTTCTCCATAGATAGGAGAAACCAGTGATAGTCCTAGAAAGACAGGTGAGAGTGTCTCCAGGGAAAGAAGCTCCATGTTTTCTTTAGTTACACATTTTAGAAGTAAGTGTTCTTTCATAGCAGGGTTTTCTTCCCAATACTTAATTTAAATCTTTCATTGTAAATTTTATACCCAGCTTCAGTTTTCCCAAAGACTGAGAAAGATTGAGATATAATTTACATAAAATAAAATACATTTTATGTGTACCGTTCGATGGGTTTTGATAAATATATACACCTGTGTCCCCACCACCACATTTAGGAGGACAGACTAATTTTGATGTATGTGCTTAATGTTTCCCAGGAGCACAGTGGTTCCACGGTGCCCTCCATTTTGAACAGGATGCAGACAAACCAGACTCCCCCAACCTATAACAAAACAAACAAGTTCACACATGGCTTTCAGAACATAGTAGATGCTTATGGAATCGGAACTTACCGAGAGATAAATCCAGGTAAAAAAGCTTGAGTCGTTCCCCTCTAGAGGTTTTATATTTTGTTTGTTGTATCTCTTAATGCCTCACTTTAAATGCTGTCGAACAACTGGCTTAAAACTAAACATGCTAAGACCTCAGCTGCAGTGTAATTCCTGTAAAGAGGTGCCCACTGTGGTCAGGAGGCACTCCTGTTCTGTGGCTTTGCAGAGCGGGTTATTGGGAGAACTTTGTTGATTATGATGCAAAAGTTATAATTAACAATTTTATTATTAAATTTTGAAAGAATTATAGACGTTATCTCATTCAGGTTCCCTTCAGAGGGAGAAAAATCTTATACACACACATGCATGCAAATGAGGTGGTTTTATAGGAATGAGCTCAGTAGATTAGATTCTTCTGTGTAACCTCACAGCTATAAAATACCTGGTTTTGACTGACCAGGCAGTGGCGCAGTGGATAAAGTGTCGGACTGGGATGCTGAGGACCCAGGCTCGAGACCCCGAGGTCGCCAGCTTGAGCATGGGCTCATCTGTTTTGAGCAAAGCTCACCAGCTTGGACCCAAGGTCATGGCTTGAGCAAGGGGTTACTCAGTCTGCTATAGCCCCATGGTCAAGGCACATATGAGAAAGCAATCAATGAACAACTAAGGTGTCACAACGCGCAATGAAAAACTAATGATTGATACTTCTCATCTCTCTGTTCCTGTCTGTCTGTCCCTATCTATCCCTCTCTCTGACTCTCTCTCTGTCTCTGTAAAATAAATAAATAAATAAATAAATAAATAAAACACCTGGTTTTATGCTCTGGCCAGATGGCTTAGTTGGTTGGATCATCGTCCCCCAGACAGGGCACATACAGGAACAGATCGATGTTCCTGTCTTTCCCTCTCCTTCTCTCTCCTCTCTCCCTTCTTCTCTCGCTAAAATCAATAAATAGAAAAGAAAACCCCCACAAAAACACCTGGCTTTCTCTTGCACACCATTGGTAGGAACTGTTTTAAGCAAAAAAGTTTTTCCCAAGCTCTCTGACATTTTAAAATGGCTTCCCAGTTCCAGGTTAGAGAAAATATAGCAATTATTGACCATGTTAGGCACAAAGCAGCTTTCTCTTCTGTTTGGAGAGTTACTTATTAAATCCACAGTCAGGAATTCATTTTCAGCTGGAGCCTCTGCGGGCCCCGCTTTGCTCCGGGTCCTGGGCTTCCTCCCCTTACCCAGCAGCTTCTCTCCGCTGGGAAGTGGCTGCTGCGCAGGGGAAAGCTGGCCCTGCTGAGTGGAGTCCCAGGGCTTGGGAAAAAGGACTGAAAGAATAAACCACACAGTTGCCAATGCTGGGGCGAAACTTTCACTTCCTGTGTTCTTTGTTTAAAATGCTAGCAGTGGCTCAGATGCCATCGGCGCCGCTTTGGGAGGGTGTAGGGTGCCAGGGAAGGTTTTCTCTGCAAGTCCATCTGGCCTACAGCGTGGGAATAAGTCACGTTACTCTGATCCGTGTATGGAGAGGAATGTGATATGTTGGGAGTTGGGGTTTTCTGTGCTTTGTCTTTTCCCTCCTTTTTTAAAATTTTACTAATTTTTAAATTATAATTGACATACACATTATATTAGTTTCAGGTGCACAATGTGGTGATTAGATATTTATACACCTTACAAAGTGATCACCCCAATAAGACTGGTACCCATCTGACATCCTTTGATTTCTTTATAGCTCCATATACTATCATCACTTTCCCTTTCCTATTTGCTGTGATGTTTGGGGACTTTGGCCATGGCATTTTGATGACCCTGTTTGCTGTGTGGATGGTGTTAAGGGAGAGCCGGATCCTCTCCCAGAAGAATGAGAATGAGGTAATGTTTAAGTTACGTCTGCAGTAGACTGGAACTTCGTGATTTCTCAAGCGTTCATTATGAAAATTATGATCTGGAAGCTTTACCGTAAATTTATAGAGACGTTACATTTATTCTAACCCTTAAGAGGCCATGTGCTGTGGAAGTGAACTTCTTGCTTGCCTTGTATTTTGGTCTTCAAGCTCTCTGACCAGGCTGGGGTGAAGTGGTGTGAGAGGAAGGGTCTAGAAAGGGGTATTCTAAATAACATTGTCACAACATCAGCTACAGTCGGTCGGTTTCATTGACTTCTCTCTTCCTCCTGGTTCCCAGATGTTTAGCACTGTGTTCAGCGGACGGTACATTATCCTGTTGATGGGTGTGTTTTCCACCTACACCGGCCTCATCTACAACGACTGCTTTTCCAAGTCTCTTAATATCTTCGGGTCATCTTGGAGCGTACGGCCAATGTTCACTTTAGAAAATTGGACGTAAGTTGCAAAAGAAGCTAAAAATCAAAGTTTATTCCTTTTATATTCAGCTTTGACTTTCCGGACAAGTAGTAAATTACTACCTCTTTAGGAGCTAGTTGGGAATGTCTGTTTCAGAAGAATGTGCCGTGTTTCCTCTTACTTATGCTTCAGCCTGAGAAACTTATTCAGTAGTCTTAAGGAACTGAGAACTAATTAGGCACATTGATTCTTTTATAAATCAAAAGTAGATCCTCCAAATTCCCTACTTGGTTATCTGTATGTGTGTGTGTGTGTTGTTATCTCTGATACTTTCTCATCGCAGATGCT
Organism: Saccopteryx leptura; assembly: GCF_036850995.1. Taxonomy (NCBI): domain Eukaryota; kingdom Metazoa; phylum Chordata; class Mammalia; order Chiroptera; family Emballonuridae; genus Saccopteryx; species Saccopteryx leptura. Next base: position 344,531,298 of record NC_089504.1, on the reverse strand, counting down.
AGGCCCTAGTTTTTTATTGTAGAGACAGGATAGCTGTAGTAGTTTCTTCTGGGATCAGTTTCTGGACCCCAGTACTTCCCCTCTGTTGATAAAAAATAAATGCAACTTTTCTCCTAACATGGCAGGGACGAGACGCTTCTGGGGAACCGTGTGCTGCAGCTGAACCCAGCTGTCCCTGGGGTTTTTGGTGGACCATACCCTTTTGGCATCGATCCAGTAAGAACACTTCTTTCCTATACGGCTAACACGAAAATTTTAAACTAGGACCCTAAAGTGAGAAAATGAAAGTGAAGAGAAATAGTTACTTGATTTTTAGTTGACCTGTTTTTGGAAAACCTTGGTTTATCTATCCAATGCACTTTAAAGCCAGAAAAGACCCAGGTGCCTTGGGGAGCCAGAGTAACTTTCCCTGTGCTGCTTGCTTCAGAGGCAGCTGATAACACTGATTCTGGGAGACCGATTTCCAATACTCCCTCCCAGTTTAATTTATTTAACTTACTTTGGTTTTTCTTTTTCACAGATGTCTTAACAAACCAGAAATAGCTCTTCCCTGTGGTTTTAGATTTCCATTCTTATTTTTATATACTTAAAAGAACTTATCCCAGAATTTAATTATTTTTTCAAATACTTAGGCAAATAAAGTGTGCTCAAATCTTTTGCATTGTGTGCTTAAGAAAAGTGTAGGGGGAACTGAAGAATAAGCCTTAGTCAGTAAGGATTATAAAATTCCAGGAGAACATCATTATGGGCCAGAAAGATTAAGGTTTCTTATTAAAATGGGAATTAGTCTGGCCTTTAAAAATATTTCAGCCCTGGCCTGTCCTGTGGTGGTGCACTGGATAGAGTGCAAACCTGGAACACTGAGGTTGCCAATTTGAAACCATAGGTTTGCCTGCCTGGTCAAGGCACATACGGCAAGCAAATCAGTGAACAACTAATGTGAAGCAACTGTGAGTTGATACTTCTTGTTCCCCCCACCTCTCTCTCTCCTCTCTGTAAAATCAATAAATAAAATCTTTAAATATATATACTTATATTTTTTCACCCTGGCTGGATAGCTGGGTTGGTTAGAACGTTGTCCCAAAGCACAGAGGTCGTTGTGGGTTTCATCCCGGGTCAGGGCACATACAGGAACAGATGGATGTTCTTCTCTCTCTCCCTCTCCGTCTCCCTTTCCCTTCCTCTCTCACTGAAATCAATAAATAAAAATTAAATGAATAATATTTTAGATTGTTATAGGTGAAGAGAAGTATTTGAAAAAACAGAGGTGGGGAGATACAGAGTTTATTATTTTAATTATTGGAGACGTGACTGTTACTAAAATGCTTACTGTGGCTTCAGCATATCTGATTTATCCTCAATCAGTCTATCAGGTAGCTGATGCTGGTCCCGTTATACAGAAATGGAAACTGAGGCTTGGATAGGTTTAATAACATTTCACATATGCATTTAACATGTTTATTAAATCTCTATTGTCTGCAAAACATAGTGCCTGCTGGGGGAAACATAGAACCTTAAGACATAATTCCTGCCCTCAAGTAGTTTGGAATCTTGTAATAATATTACCTCACATTTATACAGTGTTCTGTAGTTACAGAGGTTTTTTTGCAGATGTTTCATTTGATGCTTACCGGGTAGATGTTGAGTTTGAAGTGCCTGTGGGACACCCAGGCAGAAATGTCCATCAGGCAGTGAGGTAGAGACGAATTTCAGGTGAGAGGGGGCTGGAGAGAGAACCAGTCACATGTTTTCAGGTTAGAGGTCTCCGAGGATTAGCCCTCCATGAAGAGGCCAGTTCAGGAAAAAAAGGATGCCAAGCTAGGTGGTAGAAGATCTGGCTTCTCAGGCTATAGATTTTATACTCTAGCCTAGAGATGGTGGTGAGAGTTCGGGGGAGGTTTGGGCTCAGCAGAATGACTATGTCAGAGTCATAATTTAGGAAATGTGAACTGATGGCCAAGTGGTGGCAGAAGAACTGTCAGGAAAATATTACAGGCATTCACGCCTTAGGGACAAAGCTGAAGGCAATTACTATTTAAAAGTAGATGGACCAACAGCAGCACAGGGACATGATCAGCAAAACACAGATCATGGGAACATCTACAGATAACTGACCCAATTTCTTCAACAAATCCATGAGAAGGTATAAAAAAAGAGAGCTGGCCTGGCCTGTGGTGGCGCAGTGGATAAAGCGTCAACCTGGAATGCTGAAGTCACCAGTTCAAAACCGTGGGCTTGCCTGACCTGTGGTAGCGCAGTGGATAAAGCATCGACCTGGAAATGCTGAGGTCGCTGGTTCGAAACCCTGGGCTTGCCTGGTCAAGGCACATATGGGAGTTGATGCTTCCAGCTCCTCCCCCCTGTCTCTCTGTCTCTCTCTGTCTCTCTCTGTCCCTCTCTGTCTCCTCTCTAAAATGAATAAATTAAAAAAAAATTTTTTTTAAATAAATAAATAAAATATTTAAAAAAAAACCACCAAAAAAAAAAAACCCGTGGGCTTACCTGGTCAAGGCACATACAGCAAGTGATCAGTGAACAACTGAAGTGAAGCAACTATGAGTTGATACTTCTCACTACCCTCAACCCTCTTTCTTCTCTCTGTAAAATCAATAAATAAAATCTTAAAAGAAAATAGAACAGGAGGGAGAACCTATAGATTAGACACTTAAGAGCTGTAACAAGGATCACAATATATAAACCTTATCTGGACCCTGCTTTGAATAAATGAGGTATTAAAAGTATTTGGACACAATCAGGAAAATTTGAATATTCACTATGTAGTTCATGATATTAAAGAAACCTTGTTAATACTTTGGGAAGTGATAATCATATTGTGGTCATATTTTTTAAGTGAGTCTTTACCATTTAGAGATAGACACTGAAATATTTATAGATAAAATGATATAATATCTGGCCCCGGTCAGTTAGATCAGTTGGTTAGGGTGTCATCCCCATATGCCAAAGTTGCTGGTTTGATTCCTGGTCAGGTCACATACAAGAATCAATCAGTGAATGCATAAATAAGTGGAAAACAAATCAATGTTTCTCTCTCTCCTTTCTCTCTAAAATCAATTTTTAAAAATAATATGATATCCGGATTTTGCTTCAAAATAATATGGAGGTGGGGAGCGGGCTGGGGGTATGATGAAACAAGGTTGACCAAGAGTTGATAAGTGGGTAGCGATTGCTGAAGCTAAGTGATGAGTATGTGGGAGTTGTTTGTTACGCTATTCTCTCCACTTAAGTATATGTTTAGAATTTTCCATAATTTTTTTAAATGGGTGACTATTTTTCCATTTGAGCACTCTTTGTCATACTATTTTGTTTTCTTGGGTTGTGACAGATTTGGAACATTGCTACCAATAAACTGACCTTCCTCAACTCCTTTAAGATGAAGATGTCTGTTATCCTTGGTGTCATCCACATGATGTTTGGAGTCAGCCTGAGCCTTTTCAACCATACGTGAGTCACTCTGTTTCTGCATAAGAATGTGCATAGTTTAGATAATGCTTTGCCTGAGGAATTCATGACATTTTTGGGGAGGGATTAGTAACTCAGAACCCTGCTCTGCGTTAAATAAGTGCTTTTAAGAAATTGCATGTTCTTTTTTCTTTTTAAATTTTATTTATCGATTTGAGAGAGAGAGAGGAGGTAAGAGAGAGAGAGAGAGACAGAAACATCAATCTGTTTCTGTATGTGTCCTGATCAGGAATTGAATCAGCAACCTATGCACATCAGGACAAGGCTCTAATATTAGTTTCTTAATTACAGTAAATATCTTTGAGAGAATCTTGTGTAATTTCATCAAAATGAGTGAGTTACTTTTTTTCCTTGATGTTTAACTCACATAAAATTATGAACTGTGTCTTGGAATATACTAGATTTTCCAAACTCTTCATGAAAGCATGGTGGGGATGGTACTGGAGCTGTTCAAGATCCAAAAGTTTGGAAGTCATAGTTAATCCTGCTTGTCTCTGTCACCTCCAGTGCTCTGGCTATTGCTTCTTAAAGTGGTAAAGACAGATTTGAGGGAGTGTTAGGAAAAAAATCTCTTGAGGATTCCACTTGGATTAGGTCGGGGTGATCCTGGGTCTCTTCACTTTTCACATTTTTTTCTCTGTTCCTTTTTAGGTATTTCAGGAAGCCCCTGAATATTTACTTTGGGTTTATTCCGCAAATAATCTTCATGTCCTCTTTGTTTGGCTACTTGGTTATCCTTATTTTTTACAAGTGGACAGCCTATGACGCTCATACATCTGAGAAAGCACCAAGCCTTCTGATCCATTTCATAAATATGTTCCTCTTTTCCTATGAGGACATTCATAAGTCAATGCTATATTCTGGACAGGTGCGTCAACCGAGAAGTGGACTGTCAGGTGGTTATGGAAGTTAGATGTTTGTGTTATCCTGAAAAAAAAACTTTAAAAAGCCCATTCTGTAGAATTTGGTTTTCAATTTATACATCCACATCTAAACTCAAGCCATCCTCCTTACTTGGGCGGATCTACTGTAATTTCTGTATCCCGAAAAGGTAGAATAATAACTCTCATCCTATGGGGCAATTCCTGGGCTTTTCCACATCTGCTAATTATTTTTTTTTTTTTAAAGAAAGAATTTTTTTTTAAATTTTTTTTTTTTAAAGATTTTATTTATTCATTATAGAGAGGGGAGAGAGAGAGAGAGAAGGGGGGAGGAGCAGGAAGCATCAACTCCCATATGTGCCTTGACCAGGCAAGCCCAGGGTTTTGAACCAGCAACCTCAGCATTTCCAGGTTGTCGCTTTATCCACTGCGCCACCACAGGTCAGGCATCCACATCTGCTAATTATTTTAAGAAACTGGATAGCATTATTTACAGGTCAGTCAGAAAGTACGGTTCTGGGGGTAATTGGTGCTGTAGTTGGAAACTCCATGTTTGATTAATGGGATGTGCCTCGTCCTTTTTTGCAGAAAGGAATTCAGTGTTTCCTGGTTGTGGTTGCGTTGCTGTGTGTTCCCTGGATGCTACTGTTTAAACCACTGGTCCTTCGCCATCAGTATTTGAGGAGGAAACATTTGGTAGGTGTTTTTCTGTTGCTGAAAGTTACTAAATATATATATATTTTAAGATCAAGGCAACTCCTCATTGGAGCCAATGAATTATGCATAAGTCTGTATACTTCTAAAATGCATTGTGTCATATCCCAGCATGAGCACTGAACCTGCTGAAATCAAATAATCATGTTTTTGCTGCCCAGGCATCTGGATTCAACTTTGAGTGGCTCGATATAGAGAATAAGTCATAAGTTTTTACCTTTCCTGGTTATGTTTTGCTCATGCTGCGCTCAGCAAAATCCACGTCTGGGCCTGTCTAGATGCAGCATCAGATACAACAGGCTGCAAGAGCTGCAGCCAGGTGAACCCACTCGTGTGGTTTCCTGGGCAACCACAGCGCTGACGCTGAGACATTTTCTTTTGAAATAAGACCATGATACTTTCACCAACCAAAACATCCGGTAAAAAGATTTGGTTTGAAGCATGTTGTTGTTTTATTTCTCTTCTTTTTAAAGAGCAGCATACATACTCATGTTTACTTAATGAACGTGTGCATCTGAATGCATATGAGTTCTATACATACACGCACATAAGTCGCCAGATGTTCATTTCTGGCCATGCAGTAATGCTCACTTACCACACTGCCTGGTAACACCCGAAAGCCCTTTTGCATGACTCATACAGCTGTTAGTATTGCTCCTGTTGCAGAGCAGCTGAGTTACAAGCCCCTCCCTCTCCCTTCTCTGACCATCTTCATCCTTCCATGTACCCTGCATTCGTCTCCCCTTTCACTCCTTCCCTCTTCCGCTTCCTCCTCCCTTCCTCTTTTCTTCCATTCACTATCAGGAAGGGCAACCCGTGGAGGCCCCAGTCAGCCCAACCCCGAGCCAACAGGGACTAGAGGCAGCAGCGGCTGCAACAGTGAGTGAATTTAAACCAACAAACCATCACATTTTGTTTAAAGAGGTGGCAAACAGTGCAGCAGAATTCTTTTTAACTAGATTGAGAGCATGGGACATGTGTGCTCTTGGGAAGTATGTCCTTGTTACTCACTGAGCTGACAGAAGGTTTCCACCTCTTATGAGTAGGTTCTGACATCTTCATCACTGGTCTGCTAGGTTCCATTCAACTGTGTAAGTACAGTCATGTTTATGGAAGCAAAGTGGCTGTTGTACCCTCTCCGGGTCCCATCATCTTAATCCAAGGTGGCAGCTCTTGGACTCATCCACTTTCATGTCTGTATTTTGTGACCATGTATTTATTGGGTGATTTTTCAGCATGGTACAAGAACATCTCTGTGATTCTTGAATTGATTTCCTGACACTTAAAGTTCTGCTTCAGAATGATGCTTGGACATTTGGCCCATTTTAGCTGTGACGGACTCCCTTTCCCGTGGAGGCTTATACGTGCCTGCTTTTTTGTGAGAGACTTAGGAGCCCTCCGTCCTGAGCTGTTCAGGGAGAGCTCCACTCTGCCGGGTGTGCTGTGTGCACCGTGCATCTGGTGGAAGACCAGAGTCAGCTTCCATTTTGATCTTTTCTTCTTCCAATATTAATATGATTCAGCATCAGCACTTTGAATGTTAAACATTTCAATATTTGTCCTTAAAAACATCTCTTAACCAAAATCTTGCAATGTCCTAATATCAAACTAGTCTAATCTATTTTAGGTAATGAATCTAGAACATTTTTAAGTCTCACCAGTAGTAATTACTCATGTATTGTGTTCTAGTAGCATCATACTCCTTTAAAAGGAAGTAAAATATTTAGATGGGTAATCATTTCCTTTAGTAGGTGTTTCTGATCATTTTAAACTTAGAAAACTCCTGTGATCATCCTTCTAGAACTAGTCTACGAGGACTGATACTTTGGATCAGAAGACTTTTTAATATTGCTACTTAATACTGTTTTCAAGTAGGGACTTTCTCTCTTCCTATGAGAATTTTTTGTTTTTTAGAAAACCCTTAAAGTACATACTACCCATTTACTGACATCCTTTCCATGTGCTCTTCTTTCTGCTCATCTTACTACACTCTTCTCTGCAACTCTATTATTAACAGCATTTGCCTCTAAGTTTTTTCTGTGTAGGTCAGCATATATCTTATCTATTTATATAAGTGTGTATGTGGATGAACATATACGCTGCTCACAAAAATTATGGGATATTTCAAAATGAATATGAAGCGGTTAAAAAAGAAGCATTTGATTTCTTTTTATTAAACAAGAACATCAGAAAAGCAAATGACAAAAACTTGTTTGATTATGCAAATGAGATGCAAAACTAACTTTTATTTCATTGGTGAAAATGTGCTGTACAAAAGGCTGAAAGTACTGGAGTATCTCCCCGTTCCCTGATCCCCTAATTTTTGTGAGCAGCATATATGTTTAAAACACGTTAGGAATTGTGTTTAAATTGTAGCACTATTCTGCCCCTTGATTTACTAGGTTATTAAAACTTTAGTGTATCTTGGAGACTGTTTCATAGTGATACTTACTTTTGTATAGTTGTCTAGCATTCCACAGACCATTCTGTTGGGCATGCTAAAGTTATGTAATCATTTTCTTACTAATGGATACATCTGTTGTTCCCAACTCTTTGCTATTACAAATATAATGCAGGGAACATCCTTTTCTCAATAAAATTGCACAAGCAAATCCCCAGCAGCGGGTGGGATTGCTGAGACTTACAGGGTGCGTGCACTCTTTTTGTGTGTGCATACATTTTCAATTTTGATCAACAATCAAACTGATTATACAGCTTGTACTTTGAGAAATTTTTTTTTTATTAAGTGAGAGGCGGGGAGGCAGGGAGACAGACTCCCGCATGCACCCGACTGGGATCCACCTGGCCAGCCCCTTACGGCGCGATGCTCTGCCTATCTGGGGCTGCTGCTCTGTTGCTGAGCAACAAGCTATTTTTGCACCTGAGGCAAGGCCATGGAGTCATCCTCAGCCTCCAGGGCCAACTTGCTCAAACCATTCGAGCCATGGCTGCAGGAGGAGAAGAGAAAGAGTAAGAGAAGGAGGAGAGGTATAGAAGCAGATGGTCACTTCTTCTGTGTGTCCTGACCAGGAATCAAACTCAGGACTCCACATGCCAGGCCAGCACTCTACTGCTGAGCCAACTGGCCAGGGCTGGAAATATTTTTTAATTACAGATTTTCTAGGCCCTACCCCAGACCTACTAAATTTATACTTTCAGGGAGTAGTATTTGAGAATCTCTATTTATTGAAATGCAGCTTTCAAGGTATTCTGATGCAACTGGCTCTCCCACCAGTACATGAGAACCACTGCTAGAAGAGAGAGAATTTGTCAAGCAGTGGAGTCTGGTGGTCAGTAACCAGGAGAAGAGGAGGGTGCGAGCAGGAAGCTCAGGGCAGTTGACCAAACCTGCTGACATTGTTTGTGCTGCTGGCCCAGAGGCCATTTTGCAGGAAAGCAGTCTTCCATCTCTTGCCTTGTTTGGCTCCGCAGACAGAAATGATATGTAGAGGCTGTTTCTTAGCTCCTTCAACTCTGAGGCAGGTCAGCACTAATTGGTAGCAGTCAGACTTAGTCCCAGTTCTGTCTGGTTTTTGTACCCAAAGAGCCCTTTTGCCTCAATAAACCCAAGCCTTCCCATATCAGTTTGACGTAGAAATTCTGGTTCTGGAGACCCTGCCGAGCGCTATGCCTGGGAAGTGAGGAGAAGCAGACACGCCGCCAGCTTGTGCCACGTGCCTGTGAAGGAGTTGTTTTCATACTCCGAGTGCGCCGTTGAAGGAAAGGAGCCTTTTTTCTTTTTTTAAACTCAGTATTCTCTAGCCACACGCTAATGTACACTAAGCCTTTTTTCCTTCCCTGACCTAGGAAGTTCTTTGTTGCTGAGCAGAGACCCAGTATATTGCTGGGAGAGACTGCTGGAACTCTTGGGGCTCCTGTGGAAAGCTTGTCAGGCTAGGTTACAGTCACCATGCCATTTGGCTCCCCTCCCTCTTAGAAAGTCTACTCTTTAGTTCAGTTCCAGAAAAACTGAGGCCACTGAAGGCTTTAGACCTACAGTTGGTGTTGGTGTGAGAGTCTGTTCGTATTAAGCTTTTCCAGTCGAGTGGGATTCTCAATTAGCACTGACCGAGGCAGGGTTGGCATTTCTCAGCGCAGCAGGCAGAACTGTGTATTTCCTCCCATCTGGATGAGGTGGTGAACGTAGATGGGGCTGGGCTGGGGTGCTGGTGGTTGTGGTGGGAACAGTGGTTTGTCTTCACTCAGCTGTTTGATCAGCGAGTTTTGTTTTTGTTGTTAGAATATATGCTTTTCTGAGGTTTGTATGTACTAACCATTGCCCTTCCCCACCTCACAGAATGTCACATGAAAGCCCAGGCAAATTCTGCTCTTTCTGTTCATGTGTGTAGGGAACTCTCAACTTTGGTGGGATCAGGGTGGGCAACGGACCGACAGAGGAGGATGCTGAGATTATTCAGCATGACCAGCTCTCCACCCATTCAGAAGATGCAGAAGAGGTAAGATCCAGTGGCGGGGCTTCCTCTCCTTCCACCTGGGGTCAGCCCTGGTCTTGTGTCCCTAAACGGCCTCACTCCAGTCTTCTCCTTGAAAAAGAAAATCCTAATACTAATGGTCAGCCTGTCTTCTGGCCCTCCAGGGCACCACAGCTTTTCCCAGTGGGCCCCTGATCTAAACTCCAGGTGTCCCCTGCAGAGCCCACGGCAGTTTCGTTGTGTCTGTTGTTCGGCGTCTTACATTCCGAACTGCATGCAGATCACGGTTCCTAGCTGCCCCCCTGGGCCCCGAGGCAGAGTAGACCCAGCTTCCCAGCCCTTAGTACCAGAGGCACAGCCCACCTAGGCGGCATGCTCATCCCTTGCCCCTCCAAGGATGGTTCCAACTGGAATTGTAACCCAATTGGAACTGGTACTTTTGAAGTCCTGTTCCACTGATGTGCTCTTGTCACAGATACTTTATTTGAACCTTTAAATTTTTACCTGCTTTTTATAGGGAGGGTGAAAAATAGTAAGGCTAAGCTAGTCTTTTCCCACACCACCACCTCCAAGTTCCGTTTTTGAAATCCCAGTCTCCTTGCCTAACCCCTCATGCCACAAAGCCTCTGAACTTTTGAATCTCTTCTATTCATTATATTCCTTTTAAAGCAAACAGAATAGGAGTTGAGGACCCAGATAACTGGGCTTTTCAGTCTGATTGACCACTTTCACTATGAGTTTTTAAAAAAGAAAATGCAAGGGTTGGAGTGCCTTTTAAAAATACGTGTCTTAACACTCTAAATCCTGCTGGTTTTGCTGTCTGTGTATGCTGAGGAGACCTGCCTCCCAGACCCACTTAACACGAACAGTCCTCCCCAAGAAGCAGTTGGTAGTCTTGTGTTCGTGACTTGTGACCTTGTGTGTGCCGTGGCTTCCCACTAAGTGTAACTTTGTATTTTCAAGCCTACCGAGGATGAAGCGGTAAGAAACAAGCTGCTTTGCCTTCATGTTTATCTGGGGCTTCTCTTCACGTCCTTGTGATCACTTTGCCAACCCTGCTGCATCCGGGGGCCACACATGACACCCGCGTATCCTGCATCTCACTGGCCATTTCTAACCAGTCCGTGAAGCCATGTTCTGAAAATGCTCATCTCCATTAACTGCATCTCGTGTCGGTCACCTCTGTCTTTGTTTCATTGACTTTGCTGATCTAATACCTCTGTGAATGGCTTTGTAAGGAGCTACAAGTAATGTCTGCACTGGCATTCTTGAAGTGACTTCCCTTGGGAGTTAAATCCCATTGGCTTCTGCCTGCTTCTCCTGTGATGTTATGTATGGTCGCTCTGCCACTGGGAGTAGCTATTTCCTCCCTGATCCTCTGAGTGCTTATGATTAAAGCTCCCTTCACCCCTGTCTGAGATGCAGCTAGCCTCTTCCTGCTGCCCTCATCAGCTTGATGATGCTTGAAGTGAGAATTGCTGGGCCCTTGCTTGGGGTCAGCTCTACTTTTGGGTGACCCAGATAGACAGCTTTGAAAAGGAGGCTTCGCCTCTTAGATGCATCCCAGAAAAAACAATCCATCTGCGTCAAAGGAGTTCCTATCATATCAGCCACACACACAGAATAATAACGGAATAGAGAGAAAGTTGGCTCAGTGTTCAGGCCGCATCTGGAGTAGGCCTTCTAGTTCAGCAAGAATTCATTTAGCAATATGCAAGTTTGGAATTTGGTTTTTTAAAGGCCGTGCTGCACTGTTTGCATCTTCCCCCAAAACTTCTTTCCAAAATACTTAGACCCATGAACGCTTCCTTTTCCTGGCTTCCTGGTCCTCTGTAAGGGGGCAGTGGAGTGGGAATGGGAACATCTTTGCTGTTTAGTGTAAAAACAGAGTGCTCAGCCTCCCCAAAGGCTGGAGAGGCTCCGGTGCTGGCGTCCGGGAACCCCTGTGCCCCCTGGACCGCTCACCGCTCCGGCCGCGCGGCTGGGAATGGCCAGCGGGAGCGGGTTCCATGTTAGCGAGGAGCCCAGCTCTCTCCTGGTCACATTCTCTCCAACGACACTGCTCTTTCTAAATGTCTTCCTAACTGAGCACCCAAATGCCAAGCCCTTATTTGTAGCCATGTCCCAGAGGAGTGGGACTTCCAAGCAAGATGGATTGTAATTCAGCTGCCTTAGTCTCTGGCCCCCAGCTCCCTCAGGGGCTCAATTTCTCGTAGCTTCCTGAGTAGTCATAACACTTTATCAGGCACATACACAGCCTAGTTCTCTGCAGCCAAATTTGGATAACGGTCACAGTTATCTAAAGATGTCAAACAAAACAGATTTTTTAAAATGCCCAGCCTACCTCCTCTAGAGCTTCCCCATTTAGCTTGGCCGAGGAAACCTGCATGCCCTGTGCAGGCCGGTGCGCCAGCCCGCGGAAGCAGCGTCCCTCTCCTGGGGGCACTCAGTACAGTGGCAGACCAGGGCCTGGTCTGTCGTTGCCTGGGAAAGCCCTGAGGCTGTAACCATTCAGCAGGGTCAGGGGCGCCGCTCCCTACTGTGTCATCTCACCAGGTGCGTTCATCAGCCCATCCATCCATCGACCCATCCATCCATTCATCCACCATCCACCATCAAGCACTCTGTTTAAAGCTGTAGAACCTGGAAGAAAAACATAGTCCTTGCCTTCAAGGAACTCCCAACACATTGAGGAGACAGCCTGGGTGACAGGTGCTGTGATCAGAGTGTGCCCAGGATGCTGTGAGAACACAGAAAGAACCTGAGGAACACTGGAGGGGGGTGAGGAAGAGACCAGGAAAAGATTCCCGCAGGAAAACACTGCTAAAGTTATGGTCAAGCGGGAGTCTCTGGAGGGGGGAGAATGCAGAACCATCAGTATAAATAGTTACAATGATGCAGAGGCCTGCAGGCCCGTCACACCTGGGGGCTAAGCAGGTATTCAGCTGGGCTGAAGCTCAGTCAGGAGTTGAGGGGCTGGTGAGAGGTGAGGCTAGAAATGAGCCATAGATTAACACGAACCGTCAGGGTGGTGAAGCCAGAAGTGACACAACAAATGTGCCTTGCTGAGACGCCCTGTGGGGATGTCACAGGACATGCTTGATGGGGTGGGGGGCACAGTCTGGAGGCATGGGGACCGCTAGTCTGCTGTGAATCAGGAAAGAATTGGGAGGCCTAGAGACAAGCAAGGCATTTCCAGGGGGACTTGGAAATGAAGGGACCAATATGACACTGTTAAAGCTGCAGCTCCCAGTGCCTTAAGGAATATTGGCAGTCAATAGTGGTCACCATGCTTGGGTTCCTGGGGGGACAGGCTGTGACACTGCGGGACAGGGGACGTGGACTAGAAGTGGGTCTTGCTGGGGCCAGAAGACAGCAGCAAGTTAGTTTCATCTGGGTGGCTTTGAGTTGAAGTGCCTGTGGTGCACCAGGAGGAGAGACACAGCTAGTTGGAAATGGGACATGGGAGTGCAGGTGACCATCTGGGAGTCACTCCTATGGGTGGCCGTGAGGCCCTGAGTGGCAGTGCTGCAGCAAAGATGTCTGGGCGGCTGAGGCTGGGACTTCCACATTTAAGAAAGAACCAAAATGCAGACAGAAGGAACCTCTAGAGAAGCAGGAGGGAAACCTAGGGAAGGTGAGTGTCTCAGGAGGGAGGAAGAACAGGTGACAGTGACGGCCACTGCAGAGGCTCAGTCGGGACACAGTATTAGACCTCATGCCTGGGGGGTAAGAGTGACCGGCCATGAAGGGCCCGTGTGTGGAGCGGAGACCGAGCCAGGGCCCAGCTGGCGAGCAGCACGTGGGCGGTGAAGGTTATAGAGGGAGATGGAGTGTCTGCAGAAGTTCATAGTCAGCCATGCCGACTCGTCAGGGGGTCTGAGTGACAGACCCTCTTTGTACTCACCCCACTACCATCCCCTATTACACAGGAAGTTTGCCCAAGGTTACAAAACAGGAAATCGGGAAACATGGACGGCAGAAAGTTAGGGTGACACCTGGAAAGGAAGCTTCCTCTATCCTCCCTTTTTTTTAACGGGAGAAACTGGAGATGGGATAAAAACGCTGAAAGGGGCTGGTTCTAAGGGAGCCCAGCAGTCACTGCTTCTATAGAGCTCTTGGGAGGGGAGACTGCTTCCTGAAGCCAGGTGGCTCCTTTCTCTGGGCACGGGCTTTGGGGCGACAGCCAGCATGGCTGGGGCCGAGGTGACTAGATGGCGTGGCAGGCTTTTTCCGGAAGAACCGCACTGCGGTGTTCAGGGTGGGTAGTGGGTGGCGTAGGTGGTGACAGTCACAGGGAAGGGAGGGAGGCACTGCTGGCAGACCCAGTGTTAGCTGCTACTGAGCTTGACAGCCCACCCCCGGGGCCCGGCCTGGGAGCCTTTACCAGGCAGCTCTGTCTACTTTGGGTGTGGAGTCATGTGAGACTTGAAAGAAACTGTGGTGAAAAATAGACTCTGCCCCGAGGTTAGAGCAGGCTAGGGAGGCCCGCTGGGCAGCTGCCCTCTGCCCCTGGAGTCCTAGTCTGGGATGTGGGCGGGGCCCCGGGAATGGAACGGCGTGACCTGTGCTATCATGGCTGTTGGTTTCTTCGCCTGGGAGAGCAAGAGGCCACGAAATGCACCTGGTGCTTCTAGGGCATCTGTGTTTTTCCCCGACTGTGCTTGGAACAGTCCTAAATGTGAACTCCTGAAAGCTTGTTCCAGCCCAACTTCTTTATTCTGGAAATAATTTTTGATGTTGAAATGAAAATTGGGAGAAAAGGAACGTGAGAACAGAAACAAAACCAATAGGCACTCTGGTCTCAATCAACTGCCCAAGTAGGAACTGATAAAACTTTTGCCAAAATGTCCGTGTCATCTTTTCATAAGACACACACACACACACACACACACACACACACACACACACACACACACACACGTTATCTTGCTCCCAAAGGTTTGTAAAAGTAAGTGAGATGAGTGCAGAGGTTTAGCCCGGCAGGGAGGGTGCCCCCTCAGCATGGCGAGGGGTCCGCTAGCGCAGCTCCAGGTCTCGCAGTCCCCAGTCCTTTTCTCTGAGTGCTCAACGCCGTGCACGCTCACGTGAGCTCACAGCCTAGCAGGGAGGAAGAACAAATGTGTTGAGAAGACTTTCATAAAGATGTAGTTTGTTAAAAATATAGTGTATTGAGGGGAACAGGGTGTCCCAGTTGGGGACCAAGGCAGGATTTCTGGGGATGGCATAGCTGAAGTCACCACCGTTCAACCCTGGGCGCCCCTGGCCCGTGGAGCCCGAGGTGCACGTGGCCACAGCCGTTCCCCTCCGAGCCTCACATCTCCTCCCTGGTTTCCTCCCCCACAGTTTGACTTTGGCGACACCATGGTCCACCAGGCCATCCACACCATCGAGTACTGCCTGGGCTGCATCTCCAACACCGCCTCCTACCTGCGGCTCTGGGCCCTCAGCCTCGCTCACGCACGTGAGTGTGTCCCACTCAGACCAAGCACTGGTTTCCCTTCTCTGGGCACTTTCACGCGGGGGGCTTAAGGAGGGCGGACATGACCCAAGGATTCCGGGATTATTCAGACTCCGAAGTCCAGAGAGAATGATGTCCAGATGGGAGAATCAGCACTTTTGCCAGGTTAACGATGCACAGGGGTCCCACTAAGGTCGTGGGAAGCCAGGCCACAAGGATCACTCAGGTGAGGGGTGGCCAGCAAGGTGCAAGGCCCCCGGCACCTCTCACCATGATGAACCAGCGATGTCTCTCCCGCGTCCCCAGAGCTGTCGGAGGTGCTGTGGACCATGGTCATCCACATCGGCCTGCATCTGAAGAGCTTGGCAGGCAGTCTGGCGCTGTTCTTCATCTTCACCGCCTTTGCCACCCTGACCGTGGCCATCCTCCTGATCATGGAGGGCCTCTCGGCGTTCCTGCACGCGCTGCGGTTACACTGGTGAGGGGGCAGTGGGGGCGGGGGCGTGTCCTTAGCTGCACTGAGGACAGCTTCGTGCCTGTACAGAATCCAGAGACACTAGGAAGTGTTTGCTTTCACATCATTACACCCAGGGCCCAGTTTAGGAGTGAGCTTAGGAAATGCCACAGATAGGCGGCTCACTTTCCGTAGCCCCAGGGAGAAGTCTCGGGTGGGTGTGGTCAGGTTCCCTCTCCCTGCCTCTGCAGCGTTGTGCAGTGCTCCTGATGATAGCTCGGAAGAGCTGCTGAGCTTTTAGTTTTTGTCTGTTTGGGGTTTTTTTTGTTTTGGTTTTGGGGTTTTTTTGCTCTGGCATAGAACTTTCTCCTGTCTTCAGAGCAATGAAAGCAGCTCTGGAATAGATTCTAAGCCCAAGAAAGTGCTAGAGCTCCCTTTGTCCCCTGTCTGTCATTGTGCCAGTGTCTGAGCAGGACCCTGGCAGCTCCACGCGGGTGGGGGCAGCCTGGTTCCGCGGTGTGTGTCAGCACACTGAAGCAGCTGCAGGGCAGCTTTAGGGGTTGTGGTGTGTGTGTGTGTGTGTGTGTGTGTGTGTGTGTCTGTGTGTGTGTGTGTCTGTGTGTGTGTTTAATGTAGTTTGTGGTTCTTAATGGCCCGGCATGGAGTGTGCTTCCTGCCTAGGTAGTGGGAGTGGTGGGGTCCGAGCTGGGCGTGACTCCTTCACCTCAAAGTAAGGCTGCCAGATTCAGCAAATAAAATTTCAGGACACCCAGTTAATTTCAATTTCAGATCAACATGAATAGTTTGGTGGGAAGTTTTCTTGCAGTATCAGTATTTTCTAAATGTGCCCGGGACATATTGTGTATCCTATACTGTATCTGGCTACCCTGCCTCTCCGAGTGTATTTCCTCTTTTATGTAGTGACTCTCCCTTTCTGGGTCTCGAACCCCAGTGGCTCTGGAAGCTCTGGACCCTCTCTGCAGAGAAACCCCCCCCCAGTGTGTGCACACAGTTTTACCAGGTTAGGGGGTCACAGACCCACTGACCCGACCGTAGGCGCTCACCGATGAGAGGATCTGTGGGGTTAATGATCTCAGGGACAGAAGAGAGCTAGTCTCTTTCCATCGCTAATCCAGACCTGAAGAAAATCCAGAATCTCAGCTGAGAAACCCATCTTCCCACCCCCCTTATCTTTGCTTTTTCTCCTTTGTTTTAGCTGAGCCTCCTCAAAGATTCCACTGTTTGTTGTTCTAAATCACAGAGGAGAAAAGTGAGGCATGAACGGGGAGGTGGCGCTGGGACTGTCTTCTCTCAAAAGCCCCTTCAGCAGTGTCTGTCTGGCTGTGGCAGTGTGGCAATGCTCTCTGGCCTGTTCCTCCTCCCTGCCTCCCCGCCGCCTTCCTCCCCGCCCCCTTCCTCCCTGCCTCCCCGCCACCCTCCTCCCTGCCTCTTTCCTCCCTGCCTCCCCGCCTCCTTCCTCCCTGCCTCCCCGCCACCCTCCTCCCTGCCACCCCGCCACGCTCCTCCCTGCCTCCCCGCCTCCCCGCCACCCTCCTCCCTGCCTCCCCGCCTCCCTCCTCCCTGCCTCCCCGCCTCCTTCCTCCCTGCCTCCCCGCCTCCCTCCTCCCTGCCTCCCTCCTCCCTGCCTCCTCGCCTCCCTCCTCCCTGCCTCCCCTCCTCCCTGCCTCCCCGCCACCCTCCTCCCTGCCTCCCTCCTCCCTGCTTCCCTGCCTCTGCCCTCCTCCCCACCATCCTCCTCCCTGCCTCCTCGCCTCCTTCCTCCCCACTGCCCTTCTCCCTGCCTCTACCCTCCTCCCCACCACATTCCTCCCTCTACCCGCCTCCATCCTCCCCGCCTCCTTCCTCCCTGCCTCCCTTCTCTCTTTCCCCTCCTCTCTCTTCCCCTCCTTCCTCCTCCCTGCCTCTGTCCTCCCCGCCTCCCTCCTCCCACCCTCTTCCCCGCTACCCTCCACCATCTGCCCCTTCACCCTCCTCCCCGCTCAGCTGTTGTTTACTGTGGAGCCAGGAGCCCGCATGAGTCAGACTGTTGGCCGCTCCCCTGTTCTTAGCTTATCAGCTTACTCTCTGCCAACACACTTCCTCAGCCACTCGGGCAAGGGGACGGCTGTGGAGCCAGCTGTGGTGACTCACTTTTTCTTGTGCTCCTGGCTTCCTTCCTTTCCTAGTAACTTCTGTGTCTCCTGAGCCTTGGGCTTGTGGACACAGCTTCCACCCACCATGGTCCCCGAGTGGGGAGCCGGGTGCCTCCTCCGGGGCGGGCTGGGGGCAGTCCAGGTGCCGGGTCAGAACTGTTAGATGGAGCGGTGAGGTAGGCACCCCACCATGAGGACGGTCGCGGGGCTTGGGCCTCATCTCCAGTGTGAGCCTAAGCAGTTTACAGGGTCCCGTTGTGTTGATAACAAGATTACTTCTTCCTTAGGCTCATCTGTGGCCTTCGAGTGAAGGTGTCTTCCCTCCTTCTCATAAATGAGCCCAAGAAAGTGACAGGTGACAAGAGAGCAGGCTTCAGAATGCGGCCTACTTGGGTTTGAATTCCAGCTCTGGGCACACTGGCTGGCTGACCCTGGGAGAGCCCTCACCTCTCTGACCCTCACTGTCTCGTGTGAAGAGAGTAGTATCCACATGCCACGGCTGCCTGATTAAACAAGAAATCCTGGACATTCCAAGTGACTCTCCAGGTGGCCTGGCACATTGTGAACTTAGTGATCACGGCTGCCCTGCTTAAAGTATGGTGTCCTGTGGCGAGGGCGCCTGGCTGTGGTGACTCATAAAGAAATTACTTTTAGTCTGTTCAGAGACAGGGGAGGCCACTGGGTAGAGGATACATAATACCGTCTGAAAGCTTCTCAGATATAGTTTTCAAGGAATAGGCTTGTCCGCCACCTTGTGCTTGCGGGGCTTTGGTGGTGGAAGAATTGAGAGAAGAGGAAAAAGCAGAAAAACTCCTTTGTGCAACAATTTTTCGAATCCCACCATATGGAAGGCCTGCTTGGAGCTCATCCCACCCCAAAAAAGAAGGGAATGAAATTGGTGCTAGTGTGCCCCCTTCTGGCCGAATATGGACATGCTTCAGGGATGCCTGGCCTCAGTCCTGGGCCACAGGAGTTCTGGACTGTAGTCCTTTTGTGAGGGGTGGAAACTGCTTGTCCTGCTGAAAACAGCTACAGGGACATTGGTGCTGTTTTTCCTGATGTCCAGCTTGGATGTCTTCATACCTGTCACTTTATCCCTGGTATTCAGCTGGGGTTTTCTGATTCTGATGCAAGGGCTGTCCCATTATGCATATTCCAGATCTCTTCTGTGGGGACAAGAAGAAAGACATGTAATCTGATGACTATAAACCACTAGTCTGAGATTCGTGTAGGGTCAGAAGGAGGTGGGTGACCCTTGAAAACATCAGTGAGCAGGTTAAGGTGCCAGCCTGCTAGGTCTGACTCCTGAGTCATCTGTCCTTCTTTTCTGCCACCAACCATGTAACGTGAGTGGGCTTTCCTGCCACTTTAATTAGATGTCTTTTCTTCCTCAGAAAAGGCAAAGGCAGGGATGTGCTTTGTAGTTATAACTGTGGACACCAAAGTGATTTTATCAGGAAGACTGTTGCCCCATGGCCTGCCTTCTTATCTAGCAGGTTCCACATATGTGTAGATGTGCACACATGCACACTCATAGGCTGTTGATGGCTACAGGGACAGAACTGGGACCAGTTTGTTGTAAGGACTGTGGTGGTGCCCCGGCAGGACACCGTGGGATAGCTGAGTGAGTGGCTGACCCAGAAGAAGGAGGAACACCCGAAATGGAGTCCCAGGCTGACATCATCATCCGGACAGTTGGGCCATCGGAGAGATGCATGTGCCAGGCCCTGAACTGCTCAGAGTGACAGAAAGGACGCGAGAAGCATCTAGGCCTAGAATCATCTTTCTAAAACTGCCTCCCCTCAGTCACACCCCTGCCAGGAAAGGGAAGAGGCCCCGGAACTCCTTCCCCCCTCACTCACTCACGTACTCACTCACTCACGTACTCACTCACGCACTCAAGGAAACAAGGTTTCCTGTTACATAGCAGGAGCGCTCTCTCTGTGGACTCCCAGTTCTCCTCTGGGTCACTGGGCGGCCTTGGCCAGGTGCTGGAGCTGGCAGGGGTGACAGAGAAACTCAACTGCCGGGGCTGTCCTCACAGCTGTGGAATTCTGCGAGGTGTTTTAGTGGCTTGGAGCATGGCAGGGCCTGGGGGCTCCCCAAGCAGAGACCCGGGGCGGCCACTGGGGCCCGTTGTACCCCCAAACAGGGGCTTGTGTTTGTACTTTCCCAGGGAGCCGTGTCCCTGGTTTGAAGGGGGAAAGGGCAGGGAGACTGGCGGGGCGCTCGCTTTCCAGTTTTGTGTCGGGAGGTGGGCGGGCACGGCTAAGCAGGAAGGCGAGGTCAGGCTGACCCGAAATGCCTGAGATGTGGCTGGTGGTAGCCCACCTGTCAGCTAGAGGGATGGCAAGAAGGGTGGTAACCCCATGGGCATCTGAAAACTTCTAAGCTTTTCCTGCATTCACCCGATTTGAAAATAGATTTTTTTGTGTGATTAGCCAGCCAGGAAGCCAAAATTCAGGATACTTCACGGACCCAAAGGTGACTTGCCTGCTATCTGGCTACATATTATTGAATGAAAATGGGATGAGTCAACCTGTTTTCAGTGTTCAGAAATGCCTTGCTGTGTGCAGACACAGGCTTGCCAACATGAAAATCTCAGACCTAACAGCAGTGGGTGGCAAGCAGGACCCCCCACCCCATCCCAGGAGGCCCGTAGCTGGAACTGGTAGAAGGACTTCGGAGAAGTGTTGGGATGTGGGGACAAATCCAGGTCCTGGTTTGGAATTGCTCTTGTGGAGAATCCTGTGTCTGACTTGAATTTGAAGCTCCCCCTCCTGGATGTGGTTTTCCCTGGGGAGCTTGGCCCAGGCACTGATGAGAATTCTCCAGTCTGCCAGGCTTGGGACCCTGGTCCAGCCCGTGGGATGTGAGGCTTGGGGCGAAGGCCACCAGTTCCTATGGCTGCACAGAAGGTTGCTCACCTCTCCTCCCCGGGGGTGGAGCCGACAGTCCTGCTGTCAGGGTCCTGGGCCGGCACCCCAAGGCCCACAGGCCAAGGACTGGCAGGGAGAGGCCATAGACAGGCTGCAGGGCCCCAGGCCACTCCCTGCACTCAGCTCCTCCCTCCCCTCCTAGTTTGGAGGGAGATGAAGCCGGTTTGTAAAGTGCTGCCTGCAACCTGCCTCACCCGCCTGTGCTTGCAGGGGTTCTGGTGCCCCAGGCCGCAGTCCTGAGTGGAAACTATTCCTCAGGGCAGCTCTCCTTGGCTTTTCTGTCCTCTCAATCAAGCATTTTTCTGCCCATATTTGGTGCTGGTTCGGTTGCTGGGCAGCCATCCAGGGTGAGCTTGCTGGGGAAGCACAGCCCAGCGGCCTGGCTGAGCGCCTCTCCTTCCTGCCCCGAGCTTGAGAGGGCCCCAGGGGGGCTGCGGGTGGACGCTGAGCTGCCTGGGAAGGGAGTTAAAGCTCTCTTTTTCCTTTCAGTTCCCCAGAGAAGAATTCTTTCTCAGATGTTTTTGTAGTTGGAGCATATTTTTGCCATAACTTTGAGGAGATTTCCCCTCCTGACTTCCCCCACTTTCCTGGGAATTTCCTCCCTAAATCGAAAACCTCCAATGTTCACTCAGAAACCTCCCTTCGCCCTGGCTGGTTGGCTCAGTGGTAGAGCGTCGGCCTGGCGTGCAGAAGTCCCGGGTTCGATTCCCGGCCAGGGCACACAGGAGAAGCGCCCATCTGCTTCTCCCCCCTTCCCCCCCTCCTTCCTCTCTGTCTCTCTCTTCCCCTCCCGCAGCCAAGGCTCCATTGGAGCAAAGATGGCCCGGGCACTGGGGATGGCTCCTCGGCCTCTGCCCCAGGCGCTAGAGTGGCTCTGGTCGCAGCAGAGCGACGCCTCCTGGTGGGCAGAGCTTCGCCCCTGGTGGGTGTGCCGGGTGGATCCCGGTCGGGCGCATGCGGGAGTCTGTCTGACTTTCTCTCCCTGTTTCCAGCTTAAGAAAAATACAAAAAAAAAAAAAACAGGAAAAAAAAAGAAACCTCCCTTCTCCTTCCCTCCGAGGAAACAAGCAAGAAAACAGTGGTGTTTGCAGGGTTTTTGGAGCTGGGCACAGCCACTCGGGGCTTCCCTCGGAGGTCTGCTGTGAGCCCTGCCAGGCACCAGTGTTTGGGGGCTCCTCCTCTTTGCTGTTAGAAACTCAGGGCAGCCAAACTTTGGCATGTGGCTCCCTGCTCAGCAGGCCAGAGCAGGACTGCGGACCCGCCAGGGCTCTGGTCACTGCCCTTGCTGCGGGCCGGTCCTGGGCTTCAGAGGCAGAGCTGTGTGCCCTGGGAGAAGTTGGCCCAGGTCTGGGCTCAGTGGGCTGGCAGAGGCTGCGGAAGGTGGCACTATTTTCCAAGCTCATCTAGGAAAGGAAGGCTTCGGGGAGCGTCGGGCCGGGCATCTTTCTGGCCCAGCTGTGATGACTTCCCTCTTCCCTTTCCCCAGGGTCGAGTTCCAGAATAAATTCTATAGCGGGACCGGTTTCAAGTTCCTCCCCTTCTCCTTCGAACACATTCGGGAAGGGAAGAGCGACGAGTGACGAGTGAGCCTTCGTGTGCTATGTCCCTGCTGCCCTCCCCCACTCATCCATGCTGATGAGCTGAGCTCCTCTTGCGTGTGGGTTGTGATCCCTGGATTGTGGGGATTTGTATCATCCTTGCCACCCTCCCCCAGCTGTCTGTGAGTCATTTAGATAGAACCGGCCCCCTCCTGGGTCCCCTGCCACCTCAGCTTTGTGTGTTGTACCGTGGTGATTTTCTAGAGAAGCTGAGTTCTGTCACTCACGCCCCTGGGCACCAGCCTTGTCCTCCCTGTCTCCAGCCAGCCAGAGACAGCCTTTCTGACCCCTGGTGGTGACTGTGTGCATCTACACTTGAGCCCAAGCCCGTGGAAGGAGCGCCTTTGCCATCCACACTCAGATTCTGAGCTTCTGCTCCCACCATTCTAGTTGTGGACAGGGTTTTCCTTAACACCCTTTGCTCGGCTGAGCACGGTGGGGCCAGGAAGGTGGTACCTCTGTTCTCTGCCTCCCGATGTCTCCGGTCTTGTTAACCAGGAATTCAGCTGGGCCCCACTGTGCCATTGTGCATGGCTCCTTGTCACCCCCAAGGGTCCCAGGGTACCCAACACCCCTTTCTGACCTCCACTCTATAGTCATACCCTCTCCTCCTCCCACCCAGAATCCCCTTCTTTCCCTCCCTTATTTGCACTCTGCATAATAGCACAGCTGGGAGTCACCCAAAAGCAAGGTCCTGGCTAGCTGCTTCTCAGGCCCTCTGTGGCAGGGGACTTAAACTGATGCTCTTTCTGGTGCAGACCCTGAGATTTCCCCCACCCCCAAATCATGAATCTAAGTGAAAGACTGTAGTCATCAAAGGGGTTCTCTGGCAGGCTAGCCTTGCTGCCCACTAGTGCCCCGTCCCACGCTCACAGTGAGCCCAGGTTGGGGGAGTGAGGTCCTGGGCAGGGAAGGCCCCTGCAGCTTGCTGGTTGGAGGCCATGGGTAGAGCTGCTGCAGGCGGTTGTGAGAGACAAGCAGCCGGCACTGCGCGCTGGGGGAGAGCACCCTGAGGCTGCTCCCGCACTCCCACCCCACTGCGGACCGAGCACCTCTGAGCAGGTGCTGCCGCTCCTTGTCCAGTCACTTTCTGTGGTCGCGACCATCCCCTGCATGGGCCAGGCCCCTGCCCGCTTCCCACCTTGGCTTTCCTGAGGGGGCTGCTTGCAGCTGCTCACTGGGCTCCGGCTCCAAGGCTGGCCCAGCCCTGGGTGTGGGCCACCCGCCCCAGTTGCCCGCTTCACCGTGTGCTGGCCAGTGTGACCTGACCCAGAACTTGTGTGGAGCCCTCTTCCCTATGGTCCCCGTGGTGTACGTGATGGTCTTTGCTCTGTTCACAGCGGGGCTTGAAGCAGAGTTCTTTTTCAGGAGCCCTGCCCAAGACCCTCCTGTTCAGACATTCCTGTGCTGAATAAAGTGTGTTTGACTCTGCCCGACTGTGCCCACAGCCCCGCGCGTACCCTCCCCTCCCTCCAGCATTTCTGCTTCTCTCTGATCAAAGGCCACAGCTGCAGTGGCCCTGACTGGGCAGTTAGTTTGTGAAATTCTCACCTTATCTCAAGTTTCCCAGGCGCCTTCCCACTCCCATGAGCCAAGGCAGCTTTGCAGACACTACCCATGGTGGGGAGGGGAGGCAAGGACCGCCTTCATCTCCCCTTCCCTCATGACACACCCAAACAGCAGGGGCTTGCAGGGGTCCAGACATCTGCCTGCCCTCTCCCTCTTCAACAGTTGTGCTCTGCAGGGCTCAGCAGCCTGGCTATTTTGAGCCTTCCTGCCTTTGGCCTCTCTGTAGTGGAGGGTTCAGTGTGGGACTCCTCAGGGCAGCTGGAGAATGTGTGATGCTGAGGTAGGCAGGTGGCTGGAGAGCCCGCAGGCTGGCCAGGCGGGCGGGGCGGGGTGGGCAGGGAGGGGGCCTTTGCCTGCTAAGTGCCATGTAAGGAAGCCACATTCTTTTCCAGTGCCCTTCCTCCCCGCCCTCCCCCGTGGGGCCTCGGGGCAGGGGCTGCCTAGGAATGTGAGCAGCAGGCTGACAACTGCGGCTCCAAGACGGCAGGAAGATCACTTCATGTCCCCATCTCCCCACCCCCACCCAGCCTCAAGCCCGCCCTGGAGTAGGCCCGGGGTGTGGTGCCCCACCTGGCTCCTTTAAAAATCCAGAGTGCAGGTTCAGGTAAATGAGCTCTTTGAGCCTCTGCTGTTACTGACTCAAAAAAGAAGTCCTAATTAAAATAGGTAGTTGGGACCAATGAAATAGAATTGAATTGAGAGCCCAGAAATAAACCCTAATATTTATGGTCAGTTGATTTTCCACAAAGGGGCCGAGATAATTCAGTGGGAAAAGAATAGTCTTTACAACAACTGGAATTAGTACAACTGGGTATCCACATGTGAAGAAGCAAATCTGGACCACGACCCAACACTACATAGCAAAGTTAACTCACAATGATCATGGACCTAAACGTAAGAGTTGAAATGAAAACTAAAACTCTTAGAGGAAATGAGTCTTCATCCTGACCTTGGGTTAGGCAATAATTTTTAGGTATGATACCAAAGATAAGTAATGAACATGAGTTGGACTTGAGCAAAATTTAAAATTTTTTTGCTGCAAAGGACAATCAAAACTGTTAACACTGGGAGACAATATTTGCAAATCATACAGTTGACCCTTGGATAACATGTTTGAACTGTGCAGGTCCATTTACAGGTGTGTGTGTGTGTATACATATATGTATATATATATGTATATATATACATATATGTGTGTGTGTGTGTGTGTGTATATATATATATATATACACATATATATATGGTTGGCCCTCTAAATGGCCAATAAGCCCATGAAAAAATGCTCAACATAATTAGGGAAATGCAAATCAAAACCACAAGAAGATATCACATGTCAAAAGATTGTAAGTTAATGACGTGTCAGCAGGGATGTGGAGGAACTGGGAAGCCTAGTGACTGCTGGTAGACTGACATGGTACAGCTGCTTTGGAAAGCAGTGTGGCAGTTTCTCAAAATGTTAAACATAGGAGTAACATAAGACCCAGCTATTCAACTTATAGGTATCCACTCAAGAAAAATGAAAAGACAGGCACACAAACGTGTGCACAAGTGTTCATAGTAGCATTATTTATAATAGCCCCCAAATGTTCATCATCTGGATAAACAAAAGGTGATCTATCCATACAATGGGTATTATTCTACAGTAGAAAGGAATGAAGTACTGATACTGCAGCATAAATGGACCTCACAAAACATGCTAAGAAGCCAGACACAAAACCACATTAATATGTGATTCTATTTATGTGAAATGTCTAACAAGCAGATTACAGAGAGAGTCGATGGGGTGGTTGCCTAAAACTGGCTGCTGGATTTGGGGGCAGGATTAAAATGGGAGAGCCCCTTCTTGTGGAATCTCTGGGCCCCAGACATCTGCTGAGTGAGACTGCCCCCATCCAGCAAACCCTCCTCATCTTGTGGTCCTAGAACCAGCATGGAGAGGGTGGCCGTGGACCGGTTCAGTGTTAGAGACAAGGCATAGTTCCATCACCACCCTCAGGACCCACTCTCTATCTTGTTCATTGGTGACCTGTGTGAGACTCGGCCTCTTTCTGTCTCAGGAGCTCTGGGTAGTAAGG
Organism: Saccopteryx leptura; assembly: GCF_036850995.1. NCBI lineage: Eukaryota > Metazoa > Chordata > Mammalia > Chiroptera > Emballonuridae > Saccopteryx > Saccopteryx leptura. Next base: position 344,505,541 of record NC_089504.1, on the reverse strand, counting down.
GAATAGGAACTCCCTTAAGATCTGAGTGACCTGGCTGCCTTCCCAGGTCCCTAGCCTACCCAAGGCATGTCCTAGACATCGACTGCCCCCTGGTGGCCAGACAGAGAAGGACTCCTTCCTCCTCATTGGCAAGGTGAGTGTGATCCTAGCTAGACATGCAACTAGACTGGCTGGGCAATACTCTGGGGTACATAGGCCAAGTGGCCAGGAGCAAAAGAGGACATGATGAGATAGCAGAGAGCTGGCCTATTTGTTTCACACACATTAGTTGAAAAAGTAAAGGCCCTGGCCAGATAGCTTGGTTTGTTATAACAGCATTCTGAAACACGAAGGTTACTGATTCGATCCCCAGTCAGGGCACATACAGGAACAGATCAATGTTTCTGTCTCTCTCTTTCCCTCCTCTCTCTAAAATCAATAAATAGCCTGACCAGGTGATGGTGCAATGGATCGAGTATTGGCCTGGAATTCTGAGGACCCACGTTAGAAACCCTGAGGTCTGGCTTGAGCATGGATCACAGACATGACCCCATGGTCACTGGCTTGGGTCCAAAGGTTGCTGGCTTAACGCCCCAGATAGCTAGCTTGAGCAAGGGGTCACTGGCTCAGTGGAGCCCACACACACACACACACACACACACACACCCATCAAGGCACATATGAGAAAGCAATCAATAAACAACTAAGGTGCCTCAACAAAGAATGGATGCTTCTCATCTCTCCCAGTCCTTTTCTCTAGGGGGAAAAAATCAATAAATTTGAAAAAAAAAATGTTCTCCCATACCCAGTATCCCAGTAATCCATGGGAGGCAACCACTGTTTACATAGCCTTTTTTTTTTTTTAAAGAGAGAGGAAGGGAGAGAAAAAGAGTAAAACATAGTTTGTTGTTCCACTTATTTATGCATTTATTGGTTGTCTTTTTGTGTGTGTGAATATAAGTGTCTTTAATTCTTTTTTTTTTTTTAATTCAATAAGAGGAGGGAGGCAGAGACAAACTTCTGCATGCGCCCCAACCAGGATCCACCCAGCAAGCCCACTGGGGGGCGGTGCTCTGCCCACTCTAGAGCATTGCTCCATTGCTCAGCAACCCAGCCCTTCTTAGCACCTTAGGTGGAGGCCATGGAACCATCCTCAGCACCAGGGGCCAGGTCACTCCAATGGAGTGTTGGCTGTAGGAAGGGGGGAGAGAGAGAGAAAGAGAAGCAAGAGGGGTATGGAGAAGCAGATGGGCGCTTCTCCTGTGTGCCCTGACTGGGATCCAACCCAGGACATCCACACACCAGGCCAATGCTCTACCACTGAGCCAACTGGCCAGGGCCAATTGTCTTTAATTCAATTGCCAGCAAACGCAAGAAGGCAGAGGGCTTCGGACCCAAAGTCTGCAGTAACATTCTCAGTTTGTAGGCCTCTTTTGTAGTGTGATCCTGGCTTGTTATGATGGGAAAGGAATGTGGCTACATGCCCTTCTAAAGCAGATCAGTATGTTCTGCTCTTGAGATAGATAATGGGCTATCTGCCTTTTTCTTGTATGTGCCCTGACCAAGGATTGAGCCTGCAACCTTGGTGTATCAGGACAACACTCTAATCATCTGATGTATGTGGTCAGGGCCTAATAACCTTCTTTAAAAAAAAACAAATGGGAGGCCCTGGCCGGTTGGCTCAGTGGTAGAGCGTCGGCCTGGAGTGCAGGAGTCCCGGGTTTGATTCCCGGCCAGGGCACACAGGAGAGGCGCCCATCTGCTTCTCCACCCCTCCCCCTCTCCTTCCTCTCTGTCTCTCTCTTCCCCTCCCGCAGCCAGGGCTCCATTGGAGCAAAGTTGGCCCAGGCGCTGAGGATGGCTCCGTGGCCTCTGCCTCAGGTGCTAGAATGGCTCTGGTTGCAGCAGAGCAACGCCCCAGATGGGCAGAGCATCACCCCCTAGTGGGCATGCCGGGTGGACCCCAGTCAGGCACATGCGGAAGTCTGCCTGACTGCCTCCCCGTTTCCAACTTCAGAAAAATATATTAAAAAAAAAAAAAAAAAAAAGAGCATACTATACTCACTGGTTTGACCATTAAAAAAAAAAAAAAAAAAAGGAATATACTTTGCAGAACATTCCAAATCATTAACAGTACATCTTCCTCATTTTTTTAGCAAATGCTTGACATTTCATACCTTAATTTTTTTCAACAGCTCCCTACTGTCCTCAAAGAGTTCCCAGACTGATGGGGAAGATGAGAAAAGAGTGTGGCCTGGTCAGAGTCATCCCGGAAGCTCCTGCCCAGCCTCTATGAGCTCAGGCTTTAAATGTGCTAACAACCTACTGCCCCTGTCAGCCACCCCCACCACTCTCGGTTAATCCAGACCCCATAGAGAGCCCCAATTCTCCTCACCCACGTGTTCCCTAAGATCCAGAAATTCCAGTAAAACAGTAGAACGCGGCCTTGGCTAGTTGGCTCAGTGGTAAGGTGTCGGCCTGGCATGTGGATGTCCAGGTTCAATCCCAGTCAGGACACCTAAGAGAAGCGCCCACTGTACCACCTCCCCCCAGGCTTCTCCACCCCCCCTCCTCCCCCTTTCTCTCTCTCTCTCTCTTTCTCTCTCTCTCTCTCTCTTTCCCCTCCTGCAGCCTCTCAATTGGAGCAAGTTGGCCTTGGGCACTGATGACTCTGTGGCCTATGCCTCAGGCCCTAAAAAAGAAAGGCTCGGTTGCAGAGCAACAGAGCAATGCCCCAGATGGGCAGAGCATCACCCCCTATTGGACTTGACAGGTGGATCCCGGTGAGGGCACATGCGGGAGTCTATCTCTCTGCCTCCCCTCCTCTCACTAATAAATAAGTAAGTAAATAAATAACAGTAGAACAGGCAAGAAGAGAATCTGACAAGTCTCACCTGGAGTGAGGGGTGTTTGGGGGCACATGGGGTGGGGGTGCCCTGGCTGGATAACTGGGTTGGTTGGAACATCGTTCTGAAGTGCAGAGGTTGCTGGTTCCATCCCCAGTTAGGGCACATATAGGACAGCTCAATGTTCCTGTTTCTATCTCTCTCTTCCCCTCTCACTGAAATCGATAAATAAAAAATAAAATAAATAAAAAATTTTAGTGGGGTGGGAGTAAAGGAGACTGGAGAGGAGTGGAGAAGCCTGGGGGGAGGTGGTACAGGCTATAATTCTAGGAGAGCACATCTCTCTGGGCCAGTCTTAGAGCTGCTTTCTGGGAAGAGCCGAGAACCTTCTGATACTAGGAACTGAGGTTACACTTCCTGAAGGAGCTGCTCACCAGCCAGGAGCAAGGCAAGGGGACTGCAGCCTTGTCTGCAGCCAGGGCAAGGAGCAGGGACCAGGACAAGCTCCGTGGGCACCGTGTTCTTTTTCAGTCCCGAGGGTTTCGAATCTGCAACCTCAGCGTTCCAGGTTGATGCTCTACCCACTGCACCATCACCGGCCAGGCCTAAGACTGATTTTTAGATGTGCTCTGATGAGGGATCAAACCCACAACCTCAGTGTATGGAACAATGCTCTAACCTGCAGAGCTCCTAGGCCAGGGCCCTCTCCTACAGGTATTTATCTCGTCTGATCCGTTTCCTTTCTCTAGCCCTCAGTTTCTCAATATGTAAAATGAAGGTAACTCTTGTGGTGCTGGTGCTGCTGCCGCCGCCAACCTTAAGTATCCAAGGAGAGACAGCATGTCCACCACGCTCTGCCCACCGCCCGTTCAGGCTCCCCTGGCCCACTGCCCCTCCACTTGGTGCACAATCTTTTGGTTCCTCAAATCTGCTCAGCTCTTTATCCTTCAGGGGTCTTCATATAGACATTGTCTCCACCTTGGGTACTTACCCTGTCTCTTCCAGTGAATCTCAGTTTAATTTCGATTAAATGTTACTTCCTTTTGAAAACCTTAGGCCGGGCCCTGGCTGGTTGGCTCAGTGGTAGAGCGTCGGCCTGGCCTGTAGAGGTTCCGGGTTCGATTCCCGGCCAGGGCACACAGGAGAAGCGCCCATTTGCTTCTCCACCCCTCCCCCTCTCCTTCCTCTCTGTGTCTCTCTTCCCCTCCCGCAGCCGAGGCTCCATTGGGGCAAAGATGGCCTGGGCGCTGGGGATGGCTCCTTGGCCTCTGCCCCAGGCGCTAGAGTGGCTCTGGTCGCAACATGGCGACGCCCAGGATGGGCAGAGCATCGCCCCCTGGTGGGCGTGCCGGGTGGATCCCGGTCGGGCGCACGCTGGAGTCTGTCTGACTGTCTCTCCCGGTTTCTAGCTTCAGAAAAATACCAAAATAAATAAATAAATAAATAAAAAGTGTGGGTCCCCTTGGGGGGGGGGGAGAAAACCTTAGGCCGGATGCTCTTGTATTTCTTCACAGCATCACAACTCTAATGCAAACCTTTACAGAAGTATATGGTTTCTCGGTCTCCCCCAGAGAGGAGTGGCAGTGCCTGGTACAAAATAAACTCCAAATAAATATTTATTGGATGGTTGGGTGAATGAAAGGAAAGTGACTCGCGTATGAAAGCGTGTTGTATCTGAAGATGCTTGTGAAGGATAGCGGGTGACAGCCGGCCCTGGACTTCTGATGATACGGGGGTCACGCGCTCCCGCACAGGATAGCGGGTGACAACCGGCCCTGGACTTCTGATGATACTGGGGTCACGCGCTCCCGCACCACGTGCAGTCAGTAGACACCCTCAGACAGCTGCCTGGGACCCGGAAACAAGTCTCTCTGCAGGCGGGTGCTTTGCCTTCGGTTCCATGTGACCCAAGACACGCAGCTGATTGGACCCAGGCCTTCCCGCCCCCTAGGGGAGTCCCGAATTGGTTTCCGGCGGGGCCACCACCAGGTTGAGACTGTAGGACCACGGAGGCGGCGGTGGTGGCTATGGCCGCGGCTCTGGGGTTCCTGTTCCTGGTGGTGGCGGGGGCCTCGGCCAGGGACGAGGCCCAGGAGGCGGAGGCCGTGCGGGCGCTGCTGGCCCGGCTGCTGGGGCCCGGGCCAGCGGCCGCCTTCTCAGTGTCAGTGGAGCGCGCCCTGGCGGCCGAGTCCGGCCTGGACACCTACCGCCTGAGCGGCGGCGGCGCCGGGGCGCAGGTGCGGGTGCTCGGCTCCACCGGCGTGGCCGCTGCCGCAGGGGTGCACCGCTACCTGCGCGACTTCTGCGGCTGCCACGTGGCCTGGTCAGGCTCTCAGCTGCACCTGCCGCAGCCGCTACCCGCCGTGCCGGAGGAGCTGACCGAGGCCACGCCCAACAGGTACCGGCGGGACCCGCCCGTCGGCTCCCCTGTAGTTGCCTCCAGCCCCCGCGCGCACCGCCGCACCCCAGCGCTAGGCTGGTTCCTACCAGCCTTAAGGTTGCACAGCTCTAGCTTCAGATCCTAGCCCTTCCTAATCCAACTAACTGGAAAAGAATCTAGGAGCTTTGGCTAGAAATAAATGATAAAAACATTTAGCCTGGCGCAGTGGATAGAGCGTCGGACTGGGATGCTTAGGATCCAGGTTCAAAACCCCAAGGTCACGGGTTTGAGGGCGGGCTCATCCGGCTTGAGTGCGGGCTCGCTGGCTTGAGCGTGGGATCATAGACATGACCCCATGGTTGCTGGCTTGAGCCCAAAGGTTGCTGGCTTAAAGCCCAAGGTCGCTGGCTTGAGCAAGGGGTCAATCGCTCTGCTGTAGTCCCCCGTCAAGGCACATATGAGAAAGCAGTCAATGAACAACTAAGGTGCTGCAATGAAGACTTGATGCTTCTCATCTCTCTCCCATCCTGTCTGTCCCTACCTGTCCCTCTATCTGACTGTCTCTGTCACCAAAAAATAAATAAATGAATATACAAGGGTCTTAGGGTTTTTAAACCGGAAACACAACTAGGCAAAACCCAGAGTGTTTCCAAGAAGAAAGAAAAGCTAAGAGTTCTTATAATAAAAGCTACGTTCTTCTGAAATCACGAGATCCCGTGCGTTCACGGTGGCATGGCCCTGGACATAAGAGGTACATTCTTGAGAACAGTCATCTTGCATTCTTAACCTCTGGAATGGTCCCAAATGGTAATCCTGTGGGCAGGATATGACCATTTTTTCCTTAGCCCTTCAAAGAGGTAATCAAAAGGTTACCTGGACTCAATCGGAGGAGGCAGGGGAGGTTATCTGGAGGTTTGCTGTATATCCAGACATTGACCAGGACTGGAAAGATCAAGGTCTAAGTTCCCAGACTAGTTAAAACAAGAATAGAATAATTTTTTCTATGCGTCAACCTTTGTGATTTTAGTAATTTAGCAGTTTGACTACAGTGACCATTTCACTTCTTCACTCTATTCTCAGCCTCTAAAAGCCGTGTGTCCTTGAGCAAGTCACTTTCCCTCTCCAAGTCACTTAGCCTCTCCAAGCCTTGGTTGGTTCATCTGAAAAATGAAAATAATGGCATCGACCATGCAGTGTTGGTTGTGAGGATTTGCATGGTGATAGGAGTAGGATTTGCAAAATTGATCAGTAAATGCTATTTCTTTCCTTCCCCACCCTCTCTTCAAAGGTGCTCACTGAGGCCTGACACCCATTCCTCTCACAGGCCTCTGTTCTAGCACTTGCCTAGCTGCATAGAGGTGATGTGTTCCTCCTTCCGAGGCAGGGACCAACGCTGCCAGAGAGCACGTAATCTCTGCAGAGTAAGGGCTCTAGGAGAGTTAAATGGAATACGCTCTCTCAAATATCTGTGGGGCTCAAGGGCCCCGGGGGAGTGCTGGGGGCAGGTGTGTGGGCACCTCAGAAGCTCAGGGCCTGAGTCTTTGCTCTACCTGGGGTGAATCCCCAAGTGAAGCCGTAAAGGGGCCACATTTGGAGCCATTCCCCTCTGGGCTGGATCTGGAGTCAGGCGTCCTCTGAGCTCTTCCAGGATGATGCACATCTGGGGTAAGGGACATCCTTTTTGCTCTGAGGGACACAGCCCAGCTCATGGCCCTGCCCGCAGGTACCGCTATTACCAGAATGTGTGCACGCAAAGCTACTCCTTCGTGTGGTGGGACTGGGCCCGCTGGGAACAGGAGATTGACTGGATGGCGCTGAATGGCATCAACCTGGCGCTGGCGTGGAGCGGCCAGGAGGCCATCTGGCAGCGGGTACGTGCCCACCACAAGGGCCACCCCGGGTGTCCCCAGCCCCCACTCAATCTCCACATCAGCACAGTGTCAGGCACACGGAGAATAAGAGCTCCAGAAGTGTTAGTGTTATGCATGATAGCTCCAGCTCCCTGGAAACTTAGGCTTCCACTGCTGAGACATATAGGAATGCTTACCTAGAGCTGGACCCCACCCCCCACCCCACCCCGCTGTAAACACTAGGAAGTCGGGGCTTCCATCTCTCACCCCTACCCCACCCCAATCTGGTCAGCCAGTTGCTTCTACAGATTCTCTCTCATTAGCAGTTCCTTGATCTGCCTTATCCTCGCCATCCTTAGTCAGAACCGTAGTTCAGGCTCTCGTGCCCTGGACCCCCAGCAAGAGCCTCTGAACAGGATTCCTGGCTTTCCGAGTTCTGCTAGCCAGAGTGCCCTTTGGAAATGCTAATCTGGTCAAGAGCGCCCTCTAACACTCAGGAGTGCCCCGTGGCCTTCAGTCTCTGCGGGGCCTGGGACCTTCCATCCCTGGGCCCCGAGGGCTCTGGCTGCATCTGGGGCTGCTTAGGCTCCGCACAGAGCTGTTCTCACCCATCACTCTAGCCAGCCTTACTCCAGGAAGCCTTCTAAGCCTCCTTTCTCATTTGGGAGAGAGCCCCATTGCGCCTCACCTCACCTGCATGACAAGGGTGAAAACTCACCTGTTCGCAGATGTTTCTACTGGACTGTGGGCTCCTTGCAGGCAAGGTTGCATGTTGTCTTAGTAACATAGCACAGAGAAGAGTAAATGTTTGTTCAATGGATCAATAAATGGAGATGCATGTATTCATGTGCATGGGAATTGCCTTCCTGCTCAGGTGTACCTGGCCTTGGGCCTGACCCAGTCAGAGATCGATGAGTACTTCACTGGTCCTGCCTTCCTGGCCTGGGGGCGCATGGGCAACCTGCACACCTGGGGTGGCCCCCTGCCCCACTCCTGGCACCTCAAGCAGCTTTACCTGCAGGTGAGATAATGGGGAAGGAAAGGGGCAGAGTGGGTGCCGGACAGTAACTTGGCTAGGGAGGGTGGTATTGGGCAGCCTCAGGGCTGTTCACCGGACCCTGGGACTCCGGGCCCTGGGGGAGGGAGGGCCTCCCGTCTGGGCCATGCTCACCAGCCCCCCTCCCATTCTTTCCAGCATCGGATTCTGGACCGAATGCGCTCTTTCGGCATGACCCCCGTGCTGCCTGCATTCGCGGGGCATGTCCCCAAGGCTCTAACCAGGTGAGGTTCTCCCTGCCCTCGCTTCCTACTTAGCCCAGAAACAGAAGTTATTTTCCTGTGCAAGACACGATTTAAAGAGAAACTGTAGTTCTGAACATAGGCCTTGGCTTGATTCCTGGCTCCGCTACTCACGAGCCATGTGACCTTGGACAGATTGTGTGACTGCTGTGTGCCTCGGTTGCCTCACTTGTAAAATATACATGGCTTGGCACAGAGTCTTAGCAAAGGGCAGCTCTTATGACTGGTAGTAGGGGTGCACTGGTCTCCGTCATTCCTGCTCCTTGGTGCTGGGAAAATTCTTCCGGGCCCAGCTGAGACCTCCCCTCCTTCAGGAAGCCTTGCTGGGACCCCAGCGTCGGTCACCACCTCCTTCATGCCCAGAAGCACCTGGTTTCCATCCCTTCCCGGTACTTCGTGCACGCTGCCGGCCTCGCTGGCCACCCTTCGTCTCTCCAGCTGGGTGGCAGAAGCCTCATGCATACGTTCAGTGAACACTTGTCAGGCTGTCTGCAGTGCCAGGCCGGGCTCTGTGCTGGGCCCTGGGCGGGGGCAGCGACAAAAGTGCCCTGAGTTCCTGCCCCTGCTGAGAGATAGGCTGGCAGGGGGGCCTATCTTCTTGGTCAGGGTCACTTCGTCTCCGCCAGTGGGAGAGGAAAGACAGCAAAAGCTTTCCAGACTAGGAGAACTTGAAAGATGTGGAGGAGTAACCAGCTGGATAAGCAGGGAGGGAGAAGGAAGGACTCCGGGCACGGGGCAGTGTGTGCAGAAGCGCGGAGGCGTGGGAGGCCAGGGTGAGTTGCAGGAGTTGCCGATAATGAGGCTGGCAGAGAAGACTATGTCAGCCTCCAGTGACTGTCTGGACTGTTCCCACCCCCAACTAGGGTGTTCCCTCAGGTCAATGTCACCCAGCTGGGCAGCTGGGGACACTTCAACTGCTCCTACTCCTGCTCCTTCCTTCTGGCTCCGGAAGACCCCCTATTCCCTACTGTGGGGAGCCTCTTCCTGCGGGAGCTGACCAAAGAGTTTGGCACAGATCACATCTACGGAGCTGACACGTTCAATGAGATGCAGCCCCCATCCTCAGAGCCCTCCTACCTCACCGCAGCCACTGCTGCTGTCTACCAGGCCATGATCTCAGGTTTGTGCCGGGGGAGGCGGTGGGGGAAGCCCTGGGCCCTCAAGGAGGTAGGGCTGGGGGAAGGGACTGGAATAATAACACCTGATTGTGACGCACAGCACTTGACGGGTTAGTAAACTCTTGTACACGTACATTATGTCATTTAATCTCACTGGTGGAGAGATGAGATCTGGAACCAGATGACCTGCTCAAATTCTGGCACGCCACTTCCTGCGTCTGTGACTTGCAACAAGTTACCTCCCCCCACCCAGTGCCTCAGTTGCTTTATCTGTAAAATGGGACTCCCTCCTAAGTAAGATGATGCCTGACCCAGAGTAAGTGTCATTAAGTGCTGGCTATGGAAGGCACAGGGGTGAACAAAAGTAGGTTTACAGTTTTGAGTATGTAAACACAGTTAGTTCTTGTATTCTTATTCAGTTATTATTTTACAGTTTGTGTTACATCTGTAAACCTTTTCCCACCTCATTTTTGTTTTTGTTTTTAGTCTCTACCTTATTTGCTATGTAACACAGGCCAGAACTTAGGGAATGTGCCCCAAACTGGCAGGTGCCCTTCCTGGTACTCCTTCCTGAGACCTACAGGGAGGGTGGCGAGGAGCCAGGGCAGGGGTGGCTTGGTGGGGCAGCCGCTGTGTCCGCTGGGAGGCGCACCAGCTGGCTCAGGGCTCCTGGAGCAGCTCCGCTCCGGGTCTGTTCCAGCCCAGAGCCTGGCAGGACTGCCAATTCAGTCTCCTTCCCTCCCCTCCCCTCCCCCTCCTCCTGAGTCAGAGCAACCGGGGCTGGAGTCCATGACTGTGCCTTTAGTGACCCTCTGGGTGATTCTGATGTTCCATGAGGCTTGGTCACATGCTCTGGAGCTCCCGGGTGGGGAGGAGGAGAGGGGAAGGGTGTGTTCGATGAGATGTCCCGTTGGTTGGGGTGCAGGGGAAGGAGGTGTCCTGTGGTAGTCATTTTACTTTTCTGGACCTCTTTCCTCATTTGTAGAATGGGGTGAATGTTCCCCTGACTCCCTCTCTTCTCATCACCCCTCTTCTCTGTCCCTCCCACCTCCAACCGCAGTGGACCCTGCTGCCATATGGCTCCTGCAAGGCTGGCTCTTCCAGCACCAGCCCCAGTTCTGGGGCCCTGCCCAGGTGGGGGCTGTGCTCAGGGCGGTGCCCCCTGGCCGCCTCCTGGTTCTGGACCTGTTTGCTGAGAGCCAGCCCGTGTACGTCCACACAGCCTCCTTCCAGGGCCAGCCCTTCATCTGGTGCATGCTGCATAACTTTGGGGGCAGCCATGGCCTGTTTGGGGCGCTGGAGGCCGTGAACCGAGGCCCCGTGGCTGCCCGCCTCTTCCCCAATTCCACCCTGGTAGGCACGGGCATGGCCCCTGAAGGCATTGGCCAGAACGAAGTGGTCTATGCCCTCATGGCCGAGCTGGGCTGGCGGAAGGACCCAGTGGCAGATTTGGGGGACTGGGTGACCCGCTTTGCAGCCCGGCGGTATGGGGTCTCCCACGGGGACGCAGAAGCAGCGTGGCGGCTGCTTCTCAGGAGTGTCTACAACTGCTCGGGCGAGGCGTGCAGTGGCCACAATCGCAGCCCACTGGTCAGGCGGCCATCCCTAAAGATGGCTACCACCGTCTGGTACAACCGATCAGATGTGTTTGAGGCCTGGCGGCTGCTGCTGACAGCCGCCCCCACCCTGGCCTCCAGCCCGGCCTTCCGCTACGACCTGGTGGACATCACTCGCCAGGCGGTTCAGGAGCTGGTCAGCTTGTACTACGAGGAGGTGAGGACTGCCTACCTGAACAAAGAGCTGGTTCCCCTGTTGAGGGCGGCAGGCGTCCTGGCCTACGAGCTTCTGCCCTCACTGGACAGCCTACTGGCTAGCGACAGCCACTTCCTGCTGGGCAGCTGGCTGGAGCAGGCCCGGGAGGCAGCGGTCAGTGAGGCCGAGGCCCATCTCTATGAACTGAACAGCCGCTACCAGCTGACCCTTTGGGGGCCAGAGGGCAACATTCTAGACTACGCTAACAAGCAGCTGGCCGGACTAGTGGCCGACTACTACACCCCCCGCTGGCGCCTCTTCCTGGAGATGCTGACTGAGAGCCTGGCCCAGGGCGTCCCCTTCCCACAGCACCAGTTTGAGGAGGACGTCTTCCAGCTGGAGCAGACCTTTGTCCTGGGCACACGCAGGTATCCTAACCAGCCCCAAGGTGACACTGTGGACCTGGCCAAAAAACTCTTCATCAGATATTATCCCCGGTGGCTGGCTGGCTCCTTGTGACAGAGTAACCACCCCTGGGCCACGTTCGCCCCAAGCCTCAGGCCGGGGCAGGTTCCCGGGGCCTGGAGCAGAGGAACTCAAGACCTGCCAGTTGGATCAGGGGTAGGAGACGTGGAGGGAAGTGAGCTGAAATTTGGGATCAAAGTACTGTTCAGTACAACTTAATAAACTGATGAATCACCTGGGCCTGTGTCAGTGTTGCTGCTGCAGTACCGGGAGGACTCAGGGTTATTGCGTGGACACTGCTGTGAGGCCGGTTCTCCCTGCCCCCTTGCCTTAGTCTCCATTCTTTTTTTTTTTTTTTTTTTTTTTTTGCATTTTTCTGAAGCTGGAAACAGGGAGAGACAGTCAGATAGACTCCCGCATGCGCCCGACCGGGATCCACCCGGCACGCCCACCAGGGGGCGATGCTCTGCCCACCAGGGGGCGATGCTCTGCCCATCCTGGGCGTCGCCATGTTGCGACCAGAGCCACTCTAGCGCCTGAGGCAGAGGCCAAGGAGCCATCCCCAGCGCCCGGGCCATCTTTGCTCCAATGGAGCCTTGGCTGCGGGAGGGGAAGAGAGAGACAGAGAGGAAGGCTCAGCGGAGGGGTGGAGAAGCAAATGGGCGCTTCTCCTGTGTGCCCTGGCCGGGAATCGAACCCGGGTCCTCCGCATGCTAGGCCGACGCTCTACCGCTGAGCCAACCGGCCAGGGCCTTAGTCTCCATTCTTAATACTGACCCCTGACCTTTGAACTGAGAATGCCTTCCCAAAGCATTTCCTTTCTGTTAGGCTGCCAAAGAAGGGACGCACAAGGCTGCTGAGTTTTATAAGAAATTTATTTATGCATCTGCAAACCGATGGGCTGAGACCCTGGTGGCGTCAGCCACGAGGGGGCAGTGATTTTCAACTTTTGTTTCTCACGCACTCATAAACTAATTACTAAAGAAAAAGGGGCCCTGACCTCTTCTCCCTTAGTAACTAATTTATTTGTGCCATGAGGTGAAAATGGTTGTATTTAGTCAGGGGCACTGACCTTAGTAATTAGTGTGTGTTTGTGCCATGAAAAAAAAAAGGTTGAAAATCCATAGGACTGAGTTTGGCTGTACAGTATTTCTCGCCACAGGGGGAAACTTCTGTTACCTGTGGTGGTTAAACAATGAGAGAGGGGTGGTGGTGCTTACTAAGTAACAGAATATTCAGATAAGTGATGGAGAGGTGACTAACTGGCAGGATGTCCAAGAGTGAGGGTCGGAGGAGGTGAGACTTCAATCAGGATTGCTTAGGTGGAGACTTCTGGAAACTGCCCCAGTGCCAGGTCACCTAAAGTTCAACCTGGCTAGTTGAGGCCTTTAGTAAGGGGCCCTGGACCTGAACCTAACACTTTCACACCCTCAGCAGCAAACTTTGGAAACTATAATTATCCCTGTGGGATAGAGCATGGATCTGCCCAGGGCACTCAGCACCCACATGGGAGCCCACACCTCCTCATTGCAAAGCTTCACCCTACCTCTGACCAGTATCTAAAGGAGGGTGTTCCAAGCAGGGGCCTCATTTTTGCCTTGTTCTAGAGCAGATTGGAGAGAGCGCTCAGGGGCCTCTGGAGGGCTCAGCCTTGAGGTGGTGGCGCTTAAGACACAACAAGGGGTGGGAATCTCTGCAGCAGGGGCGGGGTGAAGTAGGTGATATCTAGTCCAGCGACTAGAGCCTAGCAGCCCAGAGCCTCTCCCACACCCTCTCTCCATGGACCGCACTGTGGTGCTCATCACTGGCTGCTCCTCGGGCATTGGCCTGCACCTGGCTCTGCGCTTGGCATCAGACCCATCCCAGAGCTTCAAAGGTATTGAGGGGACTGGGATGGAGAGAAGGGAGCAGCCCTTGTCCAAGGGGACCTAGATAAGTTAAGCAGGACATTCAGACCCTCATCTTCTCCCCCAACCTCCAGTGTACGCCACGTTTCGGGACCTGAGCACACAGGGCCCACTGTGGGAGGCAGCCAGGTCCCAAGGGTGCTCTCCTGGCTCCCTGGAGACGCTGCAGCTGGATGTGCAGGACGCAAATTCTGTGGCTGCAGCCAAGGCACGGGTGACCGAAGGCCACGTGGATGTGTTGGGTGAGCCTCCCCAAAACACATGTGAAGAGCCTTCCGGCCCTGTGTCCAAACCAAGGTGTCCCCAGGGTCAGGGAACCAGCTGGGGCGGAGGGCGGTGTGCGAAGCACATGGGGTCAGACCTCTTCCCGCAGTGTGCAACGCGGGCCGCGGCCTGCACGGGCCGTTCGAGCTGCACTCGGCGGAAGCAGTGGGCTCTGTGCTAGACGTGAACTTGGTCGGGACCCTGCAGATGCTTCAGTGCTTCCTGCCGGACATGAAGCGCCGCCGCTCAGGACGAATATTGGTGACTGGAAGCATGGGAGGCTTAATGGGTGAGCGGAAGGGGGCTGGGTTGGGGGAGATCAGAACCCAGCTTCGCAGGGGGCTTTCCGCGGATGTGTTTCCCCAAGCGTCTCAGCGGCCACCTCTCCCCTCAAAGGGCTGCCCTTCAATGCCGTTTACTGTGCCAGCAAGTTCGCGATCGAAGGTTTATGTGAGAGTCTGGCGGTTCTGCTGCCGCCTTTCGGGATCCAGTGAGTCACCTCCCTGCCCCTGGACCTTCTGAACCCTGACTTTGGGACCCCCCCCCCATACCCGTCTCGTTGGAGCTGCTCCCAAGCGTTCTCCCCGGGCCCTACCGACTGCAGCCCATAATAGTTGTGTGCCAGGCACTGTGCTGGGCCCACGACACAGGCGGGACCTAGCTGGTGAGGTGTCTTTTTATTATTGGGAAGTTCAGGCCCAGAGAAGTTAGCTGACTGCCCAGAGGTCACACAATGACCCAGCCGAGTTGGAATTCTGACGCCAGAGTCGCTCTCACACCCTGAGATGGATGTGGGAGCGCTTTTCCGGCAGAGAACCACTTTTCAAGCCTAAGCGTCCGTCACCTGCGGTGCGCAGACCCCTCCCCACCCTGGCTGTGGGCGCGGCGTGGTGGGTCCGGCCGAGCCCGGATCTCACTGGCCCCCACGCCCACTCGCTGCTCTGGGCCGCCAGTGTGAGCCTCATCGAGTGCGGCCCGGTGCGCACCGCCTTCCAGGAGAAGGTCCAGGACGGCCTCGGCGCGGCGCTGGACGCAGCAGACGCCCAAACCCGAGACCTCTTCGACCAGTACCAGCGCCACTTGGAGCAGGTCTTCCGAGAGACGGCGCAGGACCCAGAGGAGGTGACAGAGGTGGGTGCCGGGCCGGGCTCCGGGAGCGGGGGCGGCACTCGAGTCCTTGCAGCCATCCCCGGCGAGCGCTCCGCCTCCGTCCCCCGCAGGTCTTCCTCGCCGCGCTGCGCGCCCCGCAGCCAGCCCTGCGCTACTTCAGCTCCGAGCGCATCCTGCCCTTCGTGCGCCTGCGCCTCGCCGACCCCAGCGGCTGCAGCTACGTCGCTGCTATGCGGCGCCTTATGTTCAGTGACAAGCGCGCGGAGGGTCCGGACAGCACCCAGACGGAGGCCGGAGCCGGAGAACTGGGGGTTCCTGAGTTCGGTGCTCCAACAGCCGCCCCGCAATAAAGGCCTGGTCCCCGTGATCTCCCTCTCTCTCCTTGCGCCCCCGAGGATGTGTGGTTCTGGGGAATGAAGCAGGATTGCACTGTACTGAGGGGTGCACCACGTGGGCGAGCTGGAACAACCTTCCTAGCCCGAGTAATACCTACCTGGAAACCTTCCAGAAGGAGGGGGAAGCTATCCAGGGGCACGCCTCAAGTCCTCTTATCCGCAGCAGTAGGAGTGAGGCAGACTTGAATGGAAGGAAAGTCTGTCATGGGACCACTAGTCATGGGACCACTAGTCATGGAACCTCAGGCGAGTTCCTTACCCTCTCTGAGTTTTTCTTATCTGTAAAAGGGGTATAATCCCTAAAGCATGGATCGTAGTGTGAACGGAAAAAGGGCTGCAGGCTGAATTTGACAAACTCTGGGGAGGACTGCACCGCGGCCTTGCAGACTCAGAGACCTAAAGCAACGGCGCAGGCTGGTCTGAAATGAAAACTTTCTAAAAGCAGCTCTTGGTGGGTAGTCATGTCTATGGCGGTATTTTTCTCTAACCAAGGTCCATGCTCACCTTAATTGAGCCTGTCCAGCTACAATAACATACCTTTAACGTCTTCAATAGCATGTCTTTGAAATGTAAAAGTAATCTTTCCAGGACACAATCTCTGACCAAAGCAAGGGACCACAAAATCCTTCATTGTTATTGTTATCGTGTTAATTGTTAACTATCCTATAACCACCAATGTAAAAGACACATGTGTCTCTACCGTTTTCCTTTTCATCTAATCCCACAGATTTCCCCGCTTTGCTTTCTCCTGCCTCCCTAATCTGTTACCTATAGATTTTATGTACCCGGTTTATGTCTTCCCCTTTGATTCTGATGTATACATATAAAATAAATGGTTTAAACCCACAAAAATCCTTACAGGTTTGGATGTTTCTCACGTTGGCTTTGGCTCCCTGCAGCGCTTTTAGTGGCTCCTGCCACTCCAGCTCCTTCCACTGACCTCAGGAAGGCGGTCAGTGCACTGGGCAGACCAGCCAGGCCTGGAGCCTCAGCTAAGCCTCCTGGTGGCACCCTGTCCAGATAGCTTGGGTCGCAGATTCGATCCCTAGTCAGGACACATACAGGAACAGATTGATGTTTCCATCTGTCTGTCTCTCCCTTCCTCTCTCTCTAAAATCAATCAATAAAAATAGAATAATAAAATAAACCCCCTGGTGAGAGGCAGCTTCTGCGCCTGTGGGGATCTCTCCCACTGAATTTTGTCTAGGGCAGGGGGCAAAGAGGAGGGTGAGTGGGGCTGTCTCCTTTTAACTCATTTGGCCTTGTTTATTCTTTACACATCTGGCTTCCACATGAGAATACAATTACAATACTAGAAATATGGATTGAGAAAGTGCTCCAGAAAATGGCAGTTTCACCACTCATTTTATACATCAGAATCAAAGGAGCCCTGACCAGATAACTCGGTAGCTTAGAGCATCGGCCCAAAGCTCACAGGTTGCTGCTTCAATCCCCAGTCAGGGCACATAAAAGAACAGCTTGGGCCCTGGCCGGTTGGCTCAGTGGTAGAGTGTCGGCCTGGCGTGCGGGAGTCCCGGGTTCGATTCCCGGCCAGGGCACACAGGAGAAGCGCCCATCTGCTTCTCCACCCCTCCCCCTCTCCTTCCTCTCTGTCTCTCTCTTCCCTCCTGCAGCCAAGGCTCCATTGGAGCAAAGTTGGCTCGGGAGCTGAGGATGGCTCTGTGGCCTCTGCCTCAGGCGCTAGAATGGCTCTGGTTGCAGCAGAGCAACAGCCCAGATTGGGCAGAGCATTGCCCCCTGGTGGGCATGCTGGGTGGATCCTGGCCGGGCGCATGCGGGAATCTGTCTGACTCTGACTGCCTCCCCATTTCCAACTTCAGAAAAATACACACACAAAAAAAAGATCAACTTTATGTTCCTGTCTCTCTCTCTTTCTCCATCTCTCACTAAAATCAATAAATAAGAGAGAGAGAGCCTGACCTGTGGTGGCGCAGTGGATAAAGCGTCAACCTGGAAACGCTGAGGTCGCCAGTTCAAAACCCTGGGCTTGCCTGGTCAAGGCACATATGGGAGTTGATGCTTCCTGCTCCTCCCCCCTTTTCTCTCTCTCTCTCTCTCTCCTCTCTCTATAATAAATAAATAAAATATATATAAAAAACAACAATTTGCCGTGTTGTTTTTTTTAAAAAATAATAATAAAAATAGAGAGAGAGAGAGAGAAATACCACCCTAGGACATGCTACCTACTAAGAACTGCTTTTCGTTAGAAAGTTTTCATTGCAGATCGTCCTGTGCGGTGGCTGTAGGTCTGAGTTTACAAGGCAGCCATGCAGGTTTAGCTTGCCAGGCTTCCTATGTGGCCCCTTTTTGTCCACACCAGTCTCCTAACTTCCTCCCAGGTTGGGTGCTGGAGGAGGGGTGGAGAATAGAGAGGAACTAGGTGAGGAGGATGCAGGCAGAGGAAGGGGGAAGGGGAGCCCTGGAAGGGGTGGTACAGAGGGGGAGACTAGGGGAGGGGGAGGGGGCGGCCAGGAGCATGGCTGCGGAGAGCCTGATCGTGGGAATAGAGAGAACCCGCCTGGGGTGCCTGGGGCTTTGTATGGGACCTTGGGGGAAGGAGGCACTGTGCCCTGACCTGCCCCTACCTCCTGATCTGCTCTGGGCCTTCGGACACCCTGCTGCTTCCGCTCCTGGGGGAAGTTTCAGCCACCCTGACCCCTCCTATCTCCCTGTCCTTTTGGCCCAGATGGTCTGCTGTCCCTATAGCACCCAGGAAGACCATAGGAAAGGGTCGGGGCCAAGGTGACACACAGCTCTGAGGCGTAGGACCTGTTCTCCTTGCACTTGTGTGTGAGAGTGTATGTGTAGCCCGTGGGGGGGTGGGGGGCGTGATGATGAGAAAGGCAGATCGTGACCACCGTCTCTTCCATAGGTCCGTACTCCTAATGATCTCGAGCAGTCCTGTAGCCGAGCACCTCGTGATTTTAATCCTCATATTTTTGGAAGCTAGAATTAAATAATTTAATTCTTAATTAGGCCTTTGTTTAAATGTTAACCACTCTTCTTGCCCAACTCCTTTGTACTCAGGAATGTACTAATAAGTTGCTGATGTGGTGTATCTCTTTGTCAAGCAGGGGGAGATAACTTCAGGGGCAGGAGAAGAATTTATGAGTTTGTTTAGCAGAAGGAAAGAATGTCTTCAAAAAGAAAGTTATCTGTGACTAAAGAAACACAGACTTCTCTCTCAGTGCCCTGAAACTCCCCCTCCCTTACTCCCTTTGCCACATAAAAACTCCCTACTCTTTTGCTTTTGGGGAGAGACAGATTTGAGGGATCTTGCTCTCCCATCCTCTCGCTTTTTTTTTAAATTATTTATTCATTTTAGAGAAGAGAGAGAGAGAGAGAGAGAGAGAGAGAGAGAAGGGAGGAGGAGCATGAAGCATCAACTCCCACATGTGCCTTGACTGGGCAAGCCCGGGGTTCTGAACCGGCGACCTCAACATTCCAGGTCTATGCTCCATCCACTGCGCCACCACAGGTCAGGTTCCTCTCGCTTTTGTCAAATTGAACACACCCTTCTCCAGCTCCAAGCACTGATGCCTCAACGTTTTGGCCTACAAGCACATCAGGTACATGAACCTGAATTTTGGTAGGTGATTCAGTAACAGTCCCATGATTTTGAATATTATTTACATGCTGATGACCACCCCCAGCAAAAAACCCACAGATCCAACTCCATTGTCCCCCACGAACTCCAGGCTTATATATCTCCAACTGCCTTCTCAACATCTTAATATCTAATAAATTTAATATGTAGAAACCTCAGTTTCTTATTTCCAGCCCTCTCATTCGTCTCTACTTCAGTATATGACAGTTCCATGCTTCTAGTTGCTCAGTCCAAAAACCTTAGACACTCCTTGACTACAGTCTCTCTCTTTCTCTCATCCCTCAACCAATCCAGCAAATACTGACAGCTCTACCCTCAAGCTTCAATGTATTTTTTAGTTCACCCCAGTCCATGTGCTATCATCTCTCCTGGATCATTGCAATAGCTTCCTAACTGGTTTCCCAGATTCCACCCTTGCCCACCAATAGTGCAGTTTCCACAGTGCAGCCAGATGGTCTTTTAAAAATGGATATGGGCCATGGCCAGTTAGCTGAGTTGGTTAGAGTGTCATCCCAAATGCCAAGGTTGTGGGATCGGTCCCTGGTCAGGGCACAAATGGGAAGACAACAATAAATGCATAACTAAGTGGAACAATGAATGAATGCTTCTCTCTCTCAGCCTTTCTCAGTCTCTCTAAAATCAATCAATAAATAATAAAAAGATGAATGTCTACTCGTTTCATATCGCTACTCAAAACACCTTCTGTGGCTTCCCATCTCAGTTAAATCTAAGGTTTTCCCCCAAGGCCTCCCAACACCTTTATTGATCTGGTCCTGCCTCCTTTTTTACTTTCTTGCTACTCTCCCTTATCTGATCCAGCTCTACTGGCCTTCTGCCCCAGGACCTTTCAACTGTCTGTTTCCTCTGTGTGGTTCACTTTCCTTTAGGTCTTTGTTGTTTTTGTGGCCGACCCTATCTAAAATAGCATTCCCTCCCCTCTGCTATAGTCCCCTTACCCTATTTTATTTTTTTCCATAGAACTGATCACCACTAGATGTGTTATAAATTTAATTATTGACTCATTGACTTTACTGCTATAAATTTATTTATAGTCTTCATCACCTCATCCCAAGGCACACAGGAATCTAAACTCTAGGAGGGCAGGGGCTTTGTTTTGTTCACTGGTTGATCCCTTGTGCATAGCACTTTTCCTGATCATGGAAGGCACTATACACTTATTGAATAAAAATCACTATTGGTTTGCAACCTGGAGAGTTCCCCAGGTGAGATCTGAAATTGACCCCCATACACAGAGGGCAAGGAGACACCAAGAAAGAGGCAGACCACTCCAGATTGGTAGATGGCAGGTTTAATAAACAAGGGAACTTTCTTTTATATATATATATATATATATATATATATATATATATATATATATATATATATATATATTTACAGAGACAGAGAGTAAGTCAGAGAGAGGGATAGACAGGGACAGACAGACAGGAACAGAGAGAGATGAGAAGCATCAATCATTAGTTTTTCATTGCGCGTTGCAACACCTTAGTTGTTCATTGATTGCTTTCTCATATGCCTTGACTGCGGGCCTTCAGCAGACCGAGTAACCCCTTGCTGGAGCCAGCGACCTTGGGTTCAAGCTGGTGGACTTTTCCTCAAAGGAGATGAGCCCGCACTCAAGCTGGCGACCTTGGGGTTTCGAACCTGGGTCCTCTGCATCCCAGTCCAACGCTCTATCCACTGCGCCACTGCCTGGTCAGGCCAAGGGAACTTTCTTATAAGGCTGTTGTTCAGGTTTAGGACTTTTCACAGGCAAACCAACATAGCATTGGCTTTATCTGTTCAAATGGGGTTGTGACTGCAATGTGGTCAAACCACATTTGCTTCTGAGTTACTTTTACTGGACCCCTCACTGCTGATTGAGATAGTCTTTTGGCTTTTTTTAGCTCTGTCTCTGTCAAGGGCTTTTCTGCCACTCATTTCTGAGATTTGCCAGTTTCCCCCAGATCAGCAATGGACTTACCTGAGTCATAAATGTCTTGTACCACTTGACCAGGTGGTGGCACAGTGAATAGAGCATTGGACTGGGATGCGGAGGACCCAGGTTCAAGACCCTGAGCTCACCAGCTTGAGTGCAGGCTCATCTGCTTTGAGCAAAGCTCACCAGCTTGGACCCAAGGTTGCTGGCTTGAGCAAGGGATTACTCAGTCTGCTGTAGCCCCACGGTCAAGGCACATATGAGAAAGTGATCAATAAACAACTAAAGTGCCACAACGAAAAACTGATGATTGATGCTTCTCATCTCTCTGTGTTTCTGTCTGTCTGTCCCTATCTATCCTTCTCTCTGAAAATAAAAATGTCTTGTACCATGATGATTCAGCATGGATACCTGTGTCCCTTCCAGCTGCTGGGGCAGATGGAGTACCTTGGCTTGCATTTCTGCAGTGAATGTGGCTGTCAACACAGAAGCTTAGATGGCCTGTGTCATTCCCAACTTCTTAAGAAGTTGCTGCACCTCCTCTATAGATTTCTAAGGTCCCCTATGCCCAACGTGATCCCCCTCATGAGGCCAAGCCTCTCTGCAAGCTAGAATAATCCAATCCATAAGACAGTGAGTACCTTGAAATCCCCCCCTCCTCCAAGTGCCATGCAGGCACTGCTGGAAGGCAGCTGTGTGGTGATGTTGCTCATTTTCTCTGTCTCCTGCCTGGTCAGAGAAACATAGAGGCAGATTTAATGGTGGGCGCACCAGGCGCACGCCCTGGGCCCCAACTTCTGAAGGGCCCCGCAAAACCCCGACTTTACACTTTTTTCTAATGACACCAAGTTTGGTTTTATATGTGCAATTTTAACATTAACAGTAAGTACATAATATTTTTTATTTATTTAAAAACATGGTTAACATATATTTTTATTTTCCCTCTCTCTGTTTTTTAAGTGGCTCAATATTTTCTTCTGCATCTGGGGCCTCAGTTGACCTTAAGCCACCTCTGGAGAAACACTATTGCTTCCCTTCCCATACCGTAGCTGCAATAGCCAGAACAAAATACCTTCCATGGCCTTTTACTGGAATTTAGCAGCTATATCAAAAAGCTCAGCAGAAATATATTCTCTCATCATGAATTTTTCTTGACTCGGGGTTGTTGCTGGGTTTTTGCTTCCCTTTGTATTAGAGATTGGATGGCATGGGGTGCTTTGTCCCCCATTTCACCACCAATTACCACAATACCCTTCCCTTCTCTCTTCTTACTTTCCTTAGGGATCCACCTTTTCATGTCCCAACCAGGCTCTGTCACAAGCACTCAGGCCTTTATCTGAGGCAGTGTGTGCACTCCTGTTTGCAGCACGCTAAAGTTTCCAACTTCTTACCCCGCTCTCCCACCTGTCTACTAGCCCCAAAGCACGCAGAATTGTGGACAACTGAACGTCCTTTCCAACCTCAGCTCTTCTTTCAGCTTTTTTAAAATTGACTTTAGAGAGAGGAAGGGGGAGAGAAAGAGATAAAGAGAGAGAGAGAAAAACACCATTTTGTTGTTCCACTTATTTATACATTCATTTGTTGATTCTTCTATGTGTCCTGACTGGGTATCGAACCCACAACATTGGTGTAACACGATGACCCTCTAACCAACTGAACTACGCAGCCAGGGTTTCTTCCAACTTTCTAACTGAAGCTTGAGCCTCTAGCTGGGCATCGGTGGCCGGCCAAAGTGCCCCAGTAGAAGCCAGCCCACTGCGGCAGCCGTTGGGTCCCCTTGTTTGCTGCAGTGTACTGTGTGCAGTTCCTCACACATTAGACTTGCTGGTATTTGGGGTGTGCTGGTGGTAGTCCAGAAGCATCTATCATATAGTCCAACCTGAATTTCCCCAGTGGATGCCTTTTCTTCAAAGCCATTTCTTTGGTCTTCCAGATGACTTGCCAATTTTCGGTTTGCAACCTGGGGAGTTCCCCCCTGTGGAATATGAAACTGACATCCCTCCCCATAAAGAAAGGGTGAGGAAGAAAGAGGCAGATCACTTCAGATTAGTAGGTAACAGGGGTTTTGGGGATTTTTTTGGTTTTGTTTTTCAGTTATAGTTTACATTCAATATTATTTTGTATTAGTTTCAGTTGTACAGCATAGTGATTAGGTGGCAGGTTTAATAAGCAAGAAGAAAACTTACAAGGACTTGTAGGCAGGCACAAGACAAATAGATCTCCGCACCCACTCATCAGAATCTTAAAAGTTTAGACGAAGCCTTTAACTAGGTTTAGTCACAGTCCAGTCCAGATGGTCTCAACAACACGTCTCTTTCTCAAGGTGTCGTCCTTGAAGACAGCTCCCACTGTGAGGATGATACATAGAGCATACATTCCAAGGACAGGAGAGAGCGTGAGGTCCAGCTCAAGGGTCACCCAGCAGTTGTCCTCTTAATGCCCTCATCCAGTAGTGATTTAATGTTGGCATATGAGACTGTGTGTCCAGATGTTTCAGAGTATTTCCTGATGCTCTTTGCATTTTGCTTCTTCAAACTGCTCCTCTTTAAAACTCTTTTAAAAATTTAAATGTCTCCTGCAAGAAGCCTGGCTTCAGTGACTCTATAATTTTCCATCCTTGACTCCAGGGGCAGATTCAGGTTCTGTGGGGCCAGAGGCTTATACAAGTTGGGAGACTGGGGGACCCCTTTAAGATTCCAAAACATGTTAAGTGTAAAAGTTACCGTATTTCCCCATGTATAAAACGCACCTTAATTTTGGGGCCTGAAATTTGAAAAAAAAAAAATGTATTACATCGTTATTGAACTCAAGTTTTATTCATCATAAAATTCATACAACTCCTCATCACTGTCAAAACTCCCCCATCCTTTAGCTTGTCCTCATCTGTGTCTGATGACGAATCACTGTCTTCAACAATGAGCGCAAAAACAAGCGGGAAAAAGCAAGAAACGCAAGTAAAAAAAAAAACCAAAAAACTACAACCACTGTATAAGATACACCCAGTTTTTAGACCCCAAATTTTTCGGAAAGGGGTGCGTCTTATCCATGGGAAATACGGTAACATTTATTTTATGTGGGAAAATAAACCACAGCACTTTACTGTAACCTTGGAGATTGGTTTCCCTCCCGTTTGAGATCTCCATGGACAATTTACCTGAAATGTTTCCCCTCCTCACGGAAACTATCAATTCCAGCTTTTCCAGCCCTCATTGACTTCACGGTAAACCCCTGCCTCGGGCTCTTGCCGGCTTTTTCCCTGTCAGCAAAGACGATCCTCTGGCGGCTCTAACGAGCTCATGCGGAGAGCTCTCCTCTCCTGCAAACGGGCGCATCTCGGAGGGCATCCCAACGGAGCCACGGAGTCACAAGATATGGCGTCTGTCACTACCTCCCTATACGTTTCTGCAACATACAGGATCTAAACTTTCCCATCTGTTAAATGAGGACCTGAACAGATTTTTTTCTGTGGCCTCCCACGTAAGGATCCTCGGACCGAGGGGACCCAAGAGGACTCCAGGAACGCCGAGCCCTAATTTAAGCGCTACCATGTGACGACCGCCTACCTCCGTCCCCCCGTAATTTATCAAGGACAAAAGCAGGTGTTCAGCCTTTGTTGCTGTCTCCTTAATGACCTGGCTGAAGCCAGTCTTTCTCTCGGGGTCTGAAGGGCATCCGTGAATAGGACTTTCAAGCTCTCGCCTCGTACTTCACCCAATCCCTGTGTGTGAGCTGTGAAAAGAAGCTTTCACCCATCTCCCAAACCTCCGAGCTCGGCCCCGCCCCATCGGCAGGAGGCCCCGCCCCATCAGCTGATTTCCCCACCCCCTGGGAAATCTCGCAAGGATCCCGTTCCGAACAATAATTGAGACTCTTGGCCTTTCTCTGATTCCGTAGCTCGGAGTCGCAGTTCTTAAGTTAGTGTTTCCGGTTTGCTTTCAGGGAAAGCTTTAGCTGTACTGCAAGTGGAAGCAAACCCTGGAGCTGTCAGTAAGTAGGAGATCGAGCCGAACCTGAGCCCCCGCCTTTGATTCCTTTAGTCCCCTCCTTTGATTCCTTGAAGACCTTGCAGCTTAGCAGAAGGACCCAGGATTTCTGGATCCCCAACTCTAAGGACACAGGGACTCCTGTCCAATTTCCTCTCCCAGGATTTCGGTTCAGTTCAGCGAGCTCACCTCCCCGTCTGAAAGACGAGGAAACCGTGTCTTACAGCACAGCCTCGAGGCGCGGTTTACCCGGCCCAGACCCCTCCCCTGGTTTCCCCTCGATTGGCACAGACCCTGCCCCTGCTCCAAGACCCCTGTCTTGAGTCCAAGGTCCCGTACAGATAGCGACCTCAGGCACACCCCCCTCAGTCACCCTCTACAGGTCTCCCTGATTGTCAACAGGCTTAGGCAGCATGGCCTTATTCCGTTCGGGCCTCCTGGTGCTGACGACGCCTCTGGCCTCCCTGGTCCCTCGCCTGGCCCCTATCCTGACCTCTGCGGCCCAGCTGGTGAATCGCACACTTTATGTACACCTGCAGCCGGGCATGAGCCTGGACAGCCCTGCTCAGCCCCAGTCCAGCCCTGTACAGGCCACGTTTGAGGTTCTCGATTTCATCACGCACTTCTATGCTGGCGCCAACCTGCACACAGACCTGGACATCAGAATCCTGCTGACCAATATCCAAACCAAGAGCTCCTTTCTTCCTCCCCTGCCCAGCTCAGTCCAGAACCTGGCCCACCCGCCAGAGGTGGTGCTGACTGACTTCCAGACCCTGGATGGAAGCCAGTACAACCCGGTTAAGCAACAGCTAGAGCGTTATGCCACCAGTTGTTACAGTTGTTGCCCGCAACTCGTTTCAGTGCTGCTATACCCCGACTATGGGCCGGGAGAGCTGTCTGTGGAGCCCCTGGATGTCCCCTTACCCTCCACCATCAGATCATCCTCCCCCGTGGCCAGATCTCCAAAGCAGCCCATGCGTGGCTACCGTCGTGGGGCTGTGGGCGGCACGTTTGACCGCTTGCACAATGCCCACAAGGTGTTGCTCAGTGCTGCGTGTATCCTGGCCCAGGAGCAGCTTGTTGTGGGAGTAGCAGACAAAGACCTGTTGAAGAGTGAGTGGGAGAGACACTGGATTAGGGTGGTGGAGGACCCCCAAAACTCCTTGCATCTGCGAGTGCCAAGATTGAGAAAGGGTGGGGGCCAACCATAACTTTCCACCTCTCCCCACTGTCACACACAGTGCCAGGCACTCAGTTCCTGCTAAGGAAATTTTGTTAAATGAATAAATGTAGCTTTCTCAGTGTGTGGTTTAGTCACTGTTCAATCAGAATCCCCCCAAATGTGGAGCCAAGGAATCTGCACTTTTAACAAGTTCCCCAGGTGAGGAACTCTAAAGTTTGAAACCCTGTGAATAAATGGGTGAATGAGTTGTAGGTAGTGTGGCAGAGACAGGAAGAAGGGACACAAGGATAATATGGTTTTTGAAAGCCTCTGTCTGGCTCTGACGCCTACTGGCACTGCTAGTCTCTGGACACATGCCAGCTCTTGCAGTGACTACTACCATGCTTGCCTTCTGCCTGCACCATCACAGACCACTTCCCAGCTTAGTCCTTTCTTCCTGCCACCCACCTCTGGAGATAGGATGCTTAGGGATACTCTTCACCAACTGGCCTACATTCTTTTCCCCAATAAAAAGATCTCACTGTTCTGGGCTCCTTCCTCAGGCAAGTTGCTCCCTGAGCTGCTCCAGCCCTACGCAGAACGTGTGAAACATCTGAGTGAGTTCCTGGTGGACATCAAGCCCTCCTTGAGTTTTGATATCGTTCCCCTGTTGGACCCCTACGGGCCCACTGGCTCTGACCCCTCCCTGGAGTTCCTGGTGGTCAGCGAGGAGACCCATCGTGGGGGGATGGCTGTCAACCGCTTCCGCCTTGAGCATGTAACCCTTGAGGGAGACTGGTAGAGGGAGTGGGTGGGGATGGGGCAGGCCATTGCGGGTGGGGGTGCTGTTGGACGTACCATGGTCCCAGAGAGGGGAAGAAAGATCTTAACGTGGTAGAAAGAGGCAAGGAGGAACTCATTCCCAGGTTGTCCTCTGAGGCAAACTCTACGTCCAGGGTAAGTATGGGAGGGTAAGGGGGCAAGTTGGACATCAGTGTTTGTCCTTCATCTTAGCCCTCCTTCCCTCTCCTCATCTCTACTCCTTTACTTTAGGATATGGAGGAGCTTGCCTTGTACCAGATCCAGCTGCTGAAAGACCTAAACCACAAAGAAAATGAAGAGGATAAAGTCAGCTCCTCCAGTTTCCGCCAGCGAATGCTGGGAAACCTGCTTCGGCCTCCACATGTAAGCACCCCCTGCACACACACACACTGCTTGGATGGGCTGGAAATGCTGGAAGGTAGGGACTGATGGATTCAGCCAAAGCGTGAGCCTGAGGACCCTAGTAACTCAGGTTTCTCTTATCTAACCCAGAAGAGGCCGGAGCTCCCCCCGGGTCTCTACGTGATTGGGCTGACAGGTATCAGTGGCTCTGGGAAGAGCTCAGTAGCTCAGCGGTTGAAGGACCTAGGAGCATTTGTCATCGACTGTGACCAACTGGGCCATCGGGCCTATGCCCCAGGTGGTCCTGCCTACCAGCCCGTGGTGGAAGCCTTTGGAACAGGTAATAACTGGAGAGGGCTGGGGGAGGCCTGAAGTGAGGAGGTGGCCTGGTCTCCTTGCCCAGTCCTCTGTCTCTGTCATCTAGATATTCTGCATAAAGATGGCATTATCAACAGGAAGGTCCTGGGGAGCCGAGTTTTTGGGAACAAGGTAAATGCACACTTCTCCAAAGGTTCTCAGCTGCTACAGACCCAGGGGTTGGGATCTAGTAGACCTCTCTGGTCTGGTTCAGAATGCCAGTTTCCATTCATCTATTCCCAACTACCTCATCCCTTGAGCTGGCTCCATCTGCAAGGAGAGGTAACCACTGCCTACTCCCTCTGTCCTGCTCCTCAGAAACAGCTGAAGAAGCTCACGGACATTATGTGGCCAGTTATCGCAAAGCTGGCCCTAGAGGAGATGGATCTGGCTGTGGCTGAGGGTGAGTGGGAGGGATGATGGGAGTGGCTAAGGGGCACAGTGAAGCAGATGTTTTCTCTGGGAGTTTCCCCACTCCAAGCCAGACCATCCACTTTCCCAGGGACTGTTTCATTGGCTCTCTGACTAGTAGCAAGTGATAGGGTACAGCTGGCAGTGACTGGCTTGTCCCTACAGGAAAGCATGTGTGCGTGATTGATGCCGCTGTTCTACTTGAAGCTGGCTGGCAGAAGTTGGTGCATGAGGTGTGGACCGTTGTCATCCCTGAGACTGAGGTATCTGGAGCCCACCTATAACCGCATCTCCACTATAGACTGCATCCTGCTCTGAGCGGTAGGCTGACAAATGTCATGTCTGTACCCAGGCTGTACGACGAATTGTGGAGAGGGACGGCCTTAGCGAGGCTGCGGCTCAGAGCCGGCTGCAGAGCCAGATGAGTGGGCAGCAGCTTGTGGATCAGAGCCACGTGGTGCTAAGCACCTTATGGGAGCCACATGTCACCCAGAGCCAGGTTGGTTCCCAGGGAAAGGTTTGGTTGCAGGGAGGGAGTCTCCAGTGGATGCCTGCCTGACTCCATCCTCTCTTCCTCCCCACATTCTGGCTTGTCCAAAGGTGGAGAAAGCCTGGACCCTCCTGCAGAAGCGCATCCAGTAGTTGCCATCATGCCATGACTGATAATGCATTTTCTGTGGGGCCACATTGGCCCCGGGAGCTGCCAAGAGATCCAGTGATGAGGAGGAATGGGAGCTTCAGTGCTCACCATATCTTGAGTCTGGAGGGCTCTGAGCTAATCTGGGCGGGACAGGGCCTGGTGGACACAGGAAGACTACCCAGCTTGCTGGTGTTTGGCCAACACTGAGGATGTGGCCCATGGGGAAACAAGCCTCTCTGGCATTCCAACTCCATTCCTGCCTACACGCATCTGCACTACTTATGGCTGGGTGGGTGGAGGGCAAACTCTGGAACTTGTGACAGAATTAAAGCTGAATGTTTCAGGTGCTGCCTTTATGGTGTCTGCTTTCTGCTCCAATGCCTCTGGGTGTCTTTGGGACCCTTGAGCCGGAAGTGCAGAGCTAAGGCCTGAGCTGGAAGTCAATATTCAGTGGTTAAGAACATGGCCTTTGGAGCGAGCCAGACTGAAGCCAGCTTTGGCCCTCTCATTGGCCAGTCGTGTGCATTTGGACATGTTGCCTTATCTATAAAGTAGCAGAACTTGACTAATAGGCTCTTCGAAAGTACTCATTCCACAAGTATCCAGCCGGAAGCTGGGCTGGGTGGTGGAGGACTATCCTTAAACAAGCCAGGCAGATCTCCGCCATCACAGAGCCTGCAGCCTAGTGAAGTGGGACGAGGTAGACGGGCCTACAAGTCGTGGTGAGGCGGGCTGGCGAGCCTGGCGGAAAGGCGTCCCCGGGAGCTGGCTAGGCCTGCCAGTGCGTGTGTACACAACTATCCGCAACATTACTACAACAAGCCTTTTGGGGGGACTCCGTTTCACAGAATGTGCTTCATGCCGCCAACTCCCCAAGGGAGGGAGAAACCAATTGGGTGACGTTGCCAAAGCAACCTCTGTCAGTCGGAACAGGCTTGGGCCACTCAGCGGGCTGGGTTATTCCTGCGCTGCGCTGCGCACGCGCGTCACCCTTGCCCCGCCCTTTCTCCTTGGGTGCGGATTGGTGGATTTGAGTCACGTGGACACTCCCCCTTCTACGCGAGGCGCCAGCCCTTGGCTGCTTTCCGGTTACGGTGGGTCGGAGATGACGGAACCCGGAGCCTCTCCAGAGGACCCCTGGGTCAAGGCAAGCCCCGTGGGCAAGCACGCCGGTGGAGGGCTGGTGGGTGGGGCGCGTGCACGTAGAGGGTCTGGAGGATGAGGGAAGTCCATTCGGTCCCCAAAGTACCCCCATCTTCGTTCTCCCGGCCCAGGGGCTGCAGTGAAGACAGCTCACCCCCTCGCACGTGCCAAGGTGGGGAGATGACTGAGGCGTGTGCGCGCGCGAGTGTGAGGGGACAGGGTTTACGACTGGGGGTGGAGGTGTGGGGCGGGCGGAATCATGCCGAGGGGCGGTGTTCCCAAGACGTAGCCAGTCTTGGCTCTGTGGGAAATCCTTTAGTCCATCAGTTACCTGGCGCACGTGTGTGTGTGTGTGTGTGTGTGTGTGTGTGTGTGTGTGTGTGCGTGTGTGTGCGTGCGCGCGCTTTCGCGTTCACGGGAACACGCACAGGGAATGGAGGCAACTTCCTCCGGGGCGGCAGTCCGATGAATTTGTCTCCCTTGCTTGGTGCCGTAGGTGGAGTATGCCTACAGCGACAACAGTCTGGACCCCGGTGAGTGCCGCCCCCATCGTCTTCAGCTCTGCACTGACACTCCCACTTCAGCCCCGTAGATTCGCTTGGCCTTGTCAGCCACACCTGATCACAGTCCACTCTCGGAGCCTGAAACAGTGAGGGAGGAGCTGGAGGACCAGAGCAGGAAGCATGAGAGAGTGACGTGTAGTTCCCTCTGCCCTGGAGCAGGGAAGTGATGGAAATGGTGACAGCTTGGTCACTCTCGTCCTCATCAAGTCCAGATGTTATTTTGTGCCCCAGCGAGTATCATTGCAGACCAGTGGAGCAGGGTAGACACTAGGGGCAGGAGCTTTACAGTGTGGCACTACAGGAAGTGGGTGGCCCAGATGGCTGGCTTTTGGGTTTAAGGGGAGAGGTCAGCATCTAAGCATCAGGGAGCCATTGTGCCCACAGGTGTCTGAGGGCCTAGCAATGTCCCCCAACCTTACCCCTTAGTGATTAGAGCCTCTTTTTTCCAGGGCTTTTCGTAGAAAGCACCCGCAAGGGAAGTGTAGTGTCCAGAGCTAATAGCATCGGTTCCACCAGTGCCTCTTCTGTCCCCAACACAGGTAGGCAGCAACACCCCACCCCACCCCCAACCTGATAGGGCTCAGATATGCCATCATTTTAGTATTTTTCTTAGGAAGCTCTAACCATCCAATTGGGTTCTAGAGCCCTAGTGCTAGGCTGGACACAGGGTTTCACCATCTTCACCTCATCAAGAATATTAGGTTCCTGTGTCTGTGTGCCACCTGGGGACCACGTTCTTTTTCCCAGTTAGGAAAAGGTGGACTAGCTGGGCCTCACTGGGCCCCAGAATGATCTCTTCCTGCCCCCAACTCTGAGTGTAGATGACGAGGACAGTGATTACCACCAGGAGTCCTACAAGGAGTCCTACAAAGACCGGCGGCGGCGAGCACACACTCAGGCTGAACAGAAGAGGAGGGATGCCATCAAGGTAATTGGGGAGGCCCTGGCCAGCATAGCAAGGCCCTGCATATTTCAGATTCATTTTTGCCCTGACCCCATCAGACAGTCCCCAGCAGCGTCTGGACAGTTAGTCTGGTCCCTGGGCATGAATACCTCCCTCCTTCCAGCCCCTCATCCCTGTTAGTTTGTGAGCATTGAACTTGGTGTCATGGAAGAAGAGCTTTGTGTTAGTTTGCCTTAACCCCTCAATAGTTAAGGAACCTATTTTCCTTGCTCTCTCCACAGAGAGGCTATGATGACCTTCAGACCATCGTCCCCACCTGCCAGCAGCAAGACTTCTCCATTGGCTCCCAGAAGCTCAGCAAAGCCATTGTTCTACAGAAGAGTATGGCCAGGGAGAGCCCTGGGGGATTGGAGCTAGTGGGGCTCTGACAAGGCTAGCCTCCTACCCACTTTTGGCCTGGCCCTGGTTGGGTGGTTGTAACGAAAGAGTTGGGATCCGGGGAGAGGGGAAAAAGATGAGCCTTGTCCTCTGGTTGAGATTTCCTCTGTGCTTACCCGCTTTTCCCACCCCCCACCCTAGCTATTGACTACATCCAGTTTTTGCACAAGGAGAAGAAAAAGCAGGAGGAGGAGGTGTCCACACTACGCAAGGACGTCATGGCCCTAAAGATCATGAAAGTGTAAGGGGGGCTGCGAACTGCAGGAGCCAGGGCTTCTGAGGCCAACTTAAGTTCACACTTTTTTGTTCATAAGCTGCATCAGATAGTACTCACTCCCTCAGGTGGCCCTTTAGAGGCAGGACCCCTGACACAGCAGGCACTCTGGAAAAACCTGTTGGATTAACGAAAGATTGGAGAGCATTGCTCTCTGTTTTTGAGCTAGAAGCAATATCTAGCTGAATATATTCCAAAAGCTCTCTAGGAGTCCCCTTCCTGGTGTGGTGGGTGGCATGGAGGGTCACCCTAGTCTTCCTGGCCTGGGTGAGCTGCTGTAGCACCTTAGCCCTGGCTTAGCCCTCGCTTGCCTGCTTTCAGGAACTATGAGCAGATCGTGAAGGCACACCAGGACAACCCACACGAGGGGGAGGACCAGGTCTCTGACCAGGTCAAGTTCAACGTGTTTCAAGGCATCATGGACTCCCTGTTCCAGTCCTTTAATGCCTCCATCTCCATGGCCAGCTTTCAGGAGCTGTCAGCCTGTGTCTTCAGCTGGATTGAGGAGCACTGTAAGCCTCAGGTACGGGGTGGCAGTGGTCACAGGGCCTGGGGTCTTCTCCCCACCCTCAGACGGAGTGATCCAAGCCATTTCCAGAAAAGCAGGAAGCAGATTTTAGGTTTCTTCAGGGTGTTTCTACAACTTTCAGTACTCATTCCACCCGTCTTTGCTTTCTCAAGTCCACATTTCCTTGTTAGGGCTTCATCTGTCGAGTATAATCTGAGCACTTACTCCTGCAAGACCCAACTTGGCCTTGGTTTAGCGCCTGTTGTGGCTGCCTCAGTCATTCCTGGGCTGCCCAGTAAGTTCCCATCACTTGAAGCAGAATTACTTGAGGTTTTTGGGAAGATTTCTGGCCCCCACCCCCAGGCCTACTAGTTTTTCCTGGGGCTTATTACTCTTATTTCTAACATTGTGGTGTGTTAATGTTTTTGTTCTATTTTTAAGAGTATATTGACCTTAGAGGGAGGGGGGAGAGGGAAGAAGGACTGAGAAGTGTTCATATGTGCCTTGACCAGGGTTTCAAACTGGTGACCTCAGCATTCCAGATTGATGCTCTATCCACTGCACCACACAGGTCAGGTGTGTTAATGATATTAACCGGAGTCTTCTGCTCTTGAGGCCTAGTTGCTTTTTCTGAAACTTGAACTTGTATCTGAGATTCTTGCATTCTTTTTTTGATTCCCAACATTTTTATTGTGAGACACTTTATCATTATTATTATTATTATTATTATTATTGAGAGAGAGCCAGGGAGAGAGAGATAGGAACATCAAGCTGCTCCTGTATGTGCCCTGACCAGGGAATTGAACTGGCAAACTCTGTGCTCCAGGATGACGCTCCGGATCTGTCCAGCCAGGGCTTAACTTTTATTGATTTTTAGAGAGACAGAGAGAGGAAGGGAGAGAGCAGGGAGAGGATAGGGAAGCATTTGTTGTTCCACTCAGCTGTGCATTGCGCCTTGACTGGGGATCAAACCCACAACTTTGTTGTTTCAGGACAATGGTTTTTTTTTCCTTTGAGAGGAGGGGGGAGGCAGAGACAGACTCCGCATGTGCCCCAACCAGGATCTACCTGGCAAGCCCAGTAGGAGGCAATGCTCTGCCTATCTGGGGTGTTGTTCTGTTGCTCAGCAACGGAGCCCTTCTTTGCACCTAAAGCGGAGGCCATGAAGCTGTCCTCATTGCCTGGGGCCAATTCGTTCTATTTGAGCCATGGCTGCAGAAGGGGAAATGAGAAAGAGAAGCCAGAGGGGGAGGGGTGGAGAAGCAGATGGGCTTTTCTCTTGTGTGCCTTGACTGGGAATTGAACCCAGGACATCCACATGCCCGGCCGACACTCTACCACTGAGCCAACCAGCCAGGGCCAGGACACTGCTCTTAATTGGTTGAACTAACCAGCCAGGGCTGTGAGGCACTTTAAACATACTAGAACATCAAAAGAATTTACAATGAATATTTATCTATTACCTAAATTCTACCATTAACATTTTGTTTGCTTTATCACGTAGTTAGTTGTCCATCTCTCCATCCTGTTCTAGTGGTATTGCAGAGTAGAAATCAATGCTTCTTGGTTTTGTTTTTTTTTTAATATAAAGAGCACAACTGCTCTAGGCAGGTGTCACAGATAGTTGTGCCTTCACCTGAGCATCATCGCTTCCTCTGCTACCCCCCAACAGACTCTACGGGAGATCGTGATGGGCGTCCTGCATCAACTGAAGAACCAGCTTTATTGACCCGCAGAATGGCCAACAGGAGGCCTTTAGCCTCCTACTTGGCTAGAGCCACTGGGCTTATGAGATTGGACTGCAACACTGTATTATCAGTCAGCTGATTTCCTCTTGATGTTTGGTCCCAAGTCTCCCTCATCCTCAGTGGGACTGGGTTGCTTTTTGAAAACTTCTCATTAATTTATTATATTGACCATAGAGCTTGAACCTACCCAGTGTTTCCCCCTGTAGAAATGTAGAAATAATCAACGTGGGTCTGTCTGGGTACCTCCCCCCCTTCCTGAGCTTCAGATTACAGGTTTTGGCACATGACCTATAATATTTAGAAACCACTGTTTGCTTGTCTTGGTCTCTTGGGCAATAACTGGCCCAAGTTTAGCCATTTTGGCAATAGTCAGATGGAAGAAAAGGATTAAAAGGAAACACTTCCATGGCGACAAAAAGTGAAAGGCCACTCACGCCTAGGTTACAGTCGCCTGGCCAGCCCACGGTAAAGCCATGGCTTTCTGGTCCTGCCAGGTTCCTGCTCCTGCCTTCTCTTGCCCTCTCCGTCCCTCTCAGGCAGTAGCACTGCACAGCAAAGTCAAATGTGACACAGCACCACCTATTAAAGTTTTTATTTTTCTAAATACCAACAATGCAATTTTGCTAAAGTTACAATTTTAGAAAATTAGCTGGGCCTCAAAACCACCCCCAGCCTTGTCAGGTATATCTTTGTCTCTACCATCTCTCTGCTGCCTGCATTTCTCCCAGGACTTGGGGGTGGGTAAAGGCCTTCTAGGGTGTATAGAACCCAGGGGAGTCTGGGGTGCAGCCCTCGAGACTCCCTGAGTGCTGTATATAATAGCCTCTCTACCCTTGTCCCACTAAGCTCCCTTTCGGCCTTCCTCAGGTTTCATATCTGGGAGGTTTGATTATCCAGAGGAAATGAAGTATTTTTATATCAAATTATATTACAATAAATATTGCTAATGCTTTCCTTTAGCTTTGTTCTAAGTCTAAGTGTTAAGCTCAAGCATTTGAAATGTGGATGATGGAATGAGTGTAACCATCCACTCTGGGTGACCAGCACTCCCTCCCTCTCTGCCTAATACTCTGGTTTATACTTCTCTCAACTGCTTTGCTCAAAGGTGGAAAGTAGTAACAACAAAGAAAACAAAAATAAAACCGGCCTAAACAGGGCAGCCAGTTTGGGCTTTTTGAAAGCTTCTCATTAATTTATTTATCTGTTCCCATCCCCTACTTGTGCCACAAGGGCTTCTCAGCGGTCTGGGAGCTGGACGTTGTAATCTTCATCTGTCTCGATCCCAACTTCTTCCTGTGGGGCAATGAGACAAGCGGATGACACCTCCCTGGACCACACCCCAGGGGAACAAGAAAAGGAACGAGATCCACTTACAAAGAACTGCTTCTTGCTTTTCGGGTATCCTTCAAGGATTGCATCACACAGCTCTGATGCCTGACAAGAAACAAAACCACCCTTTCCAGGCAGGCAGTACTCGGCACTGTCTGTCAGCATGGTCTGGGCAGCACTTTCCAGGGCCTGCTTTGCAGTTCCTGCACTTACCATCCTCTTGCGCTTCCTCCACTCCTTGCAGTACTTCTGCCTCTCTCTGTACACCTAGACAGGAGAAACAGGTTCCTCCGAGCCCTGGTCCCCATGGCAGCTGCTGGGGTCAACCTCTGCCCTCCGTTCTCTGCAAGGTGGCCCTCCCTACTAGCCCTGCCACCCAACCCACCTGCTCTTTCTCTTCAGGGGTTACGTGGTTGGTGGCTGCTTTAATGTTCTTCAGTCTCTCTGTGTAGCCAGCTAATTCCTTCTTTAACTCCTGGATCTCTTTTTGCATCTCTGGTGTGGTCAGGGCACTAGTTAACTCCTTCAGTTCTGAAAACACCATCTCCCCAAGGTCACTTGCTATCCCCCAAGAAAGGAGTTCTCTCTTACCCAGTGGGTGCTCCCTGAGGTAGGAGACCAGGCCTCCACTCACTCTGGCTTCTACACCCAGGGTCCAGAATGGGCCCCTTATTCTGGATATCATCAGGAGAAATTAAGACTTACAAATTTAGTTTATTCTAGTTTTATTTCCTCTTCCATCTACAAGTAGGGGTTGGGTGTGAGGTTAAACAGACTGTTAGTGGTAGCTAAAGGAACAGGAATAAAGGGAAGTATGGGAAGAGGATAGTCATAATAGGGAAGGCAAATGCATGCCTTGCCCATTTCAAAAGCCATTAGCTGTCACATTTCTTTTCATGTAATGGCATAGCAGCCCAACAAAGGGATCTTCACTAAAAGACAATGCAATCAACAAACCATTCCCTTAATAATTCCTGACCTCTGCACTGACCCTGACGGTAGGGGCACCCTCCCGGACTGTCCATTCCTACCAGCCTCCATGTGGCGGCAGCTCTGCTGCAAGCTCTGCACCTTGGCCACGAGGCTCACGATTTTGGCATCCAGGCTCTGGAGGTCAGCATCACTCACCGTGTCAAACTGGTTCTGCCAAAGACAAGAGGAAAAAGGGAAGTGGGCTGATGTGTGGCATAGGATGAGACCCTACGTCTAGACAGGCAATGTTCACATACTTTAGAACCTGGGGTGCCCCAACCTTCCAAAGGGCCCAGGAAAAGAGTGAGAGTGTACTTTTGAGAAGGATTTCAGTTATAGTGCTGGGTCTACCAAAGAGGTATCAAAGTTGGAACCTAACGCCAGTCCTCAAGGGTCTTCTAGGTTGGCAGGATATTGAATAGGACAAATATCTTTCAGATTAGTGCTCAAACTTCTCACTGGGCTAAAAGAGTAAAGGAACATTCTTCCCAAGTGGTGCTACCTAAATTATGGGCTTCTATAACAGGAAGGATCTGAACAAGCAAAGAGGCTCAGTGGAAGGTATTTAGCTAAGGGACTAGTAAAAGTCTCAGGAGCTTCTCCCGTGAGAGACCAGCTGCTGGAAAAGGACTGCGTTGGGGCTCGGGGGCCTTGTCAGTTGTTAAGAGGGAGCAGGTTATAGCAGCTGGGAAGTTTGGACTCTATGTTAAGGCATGCAAGAAGCAGCAAACTAGCCTGTAAGCCAAATCATGCTGATGCTTTTGTTTTTGGGTGTGTTTTTTTTTTTTAGCGAGATAGAGACAGGGAGAAAGATGAGAAGCATCAACTTGTAGTTGCATCACTTTAGTTGTTCATTGACTGCTTCTCATATATGCCTTTATTGGGGGGCTCAAGCCGAGCCAGGGATGCCCTGCTCAAGCCAGTGATCATGGGATCATTTAGATGATCCTGCACTCAAGCCTGCGACCCTGTGCTCAAACTAGATGAGCCCATGCTCAAGCCAGCAACCTCGAAGTTTTGAACCTGGGACCTCAGCGTCCCAGATTGATGTTCTGTCCACTGCGCCACCATCGGTCAGGCTCAATGCATGTTTTTTCAAACAAAAATATATTGATGGGCAGCCCTGGCCGGTTGGCTCAGTGGTAGAGCATCGGCCTGGTGTGCGGGAGTCCCAGGTTTGATCCCTGGCCAGGGCACACAGGAGAGGCGCCCATTTGCTTCTCCATCCTTCCCCCTCTACTTTCTGTCTCTCTCTTCCCCTCCTGCAGCCAAGGCTCCATTGGAGCAAAGTTGGCCTGGGTGCTGAGGATGACTCCATGGCCTCCACTCAGGCACTAGGGGCTCAGTTGAGAAATGGGGTCTGTTAGGATAGTTTAGTGAGGGAGACAAGTAAAAACACAATTATAATACAGTGTGCCTCAGAGGTAAGCACCTGAAAAAGCCATTAGCTCAGAGCATTCAAGGACGGTTTCTGGAGAAGGTGATGCCTGAATGAAATTCTAAAGGACAAGTAAGAGTAGGCTGGGCAAAGGGGTAGCAAAGGAAGGGATGAAAACACTGTAGGCAGAGGAAGGACAATGAGCAAGGGATACAGGAGTAAAATATATAAATGGTAACAGCCAGCTGAAGGTAGAGGCAGGCTCGGGCCAAGTCTCCAAATGCCTTTTACCTGTTCAGAGAGCACTAGAGTTTTAAGTAGAAAAATGGCATGACTAAAGATGCACTAACACATCACTCTGACTAGTGTTTAAGGAGGCCAGGAGATCTGTTAGGATATCGCAATAGATGAGGAATGCCTGAAGTAGGGCAGTGATGACAAGTGGAAAAAAAATGATTCAAAATGGGAAAATCAGCTGGACTTGATGGCTGGCTAGCCATGTGAGATAAGGTAAGTTAAGAATGACTCCCTAGTCTCGGGGGCTTGGGTGAAGAGTGATTCCATTAAGAAAGAATGGAATGAACCTGACTGGTGGTGGTACAGTGGACAGAGTGTCGATCTGGGACGCTGAGGTCCCAGTTCAAGACACGGAAGTCACTGGCTTGAGCACAGAGTTGCTGGCTTGAACGTGGGATCATCGATATAATCCCATGGTTGCTAGTTTAAGCCCAAATGTTGCTGGCTTGAAGCCTAAGATCCCTGACTCAGCTGGAGCCCCCGTCAAGGCACGTATGAGAAGCAATCAATGAACAACTAAAGTGAAATAACTACAAGTTGATGCTTCATACTCCCTCTCCTCCTTTTTACACTTCCTATCTCTCTCAAATCAATAATAAAAAAAAAAGTGAGAGGAGCCAATTTAGGAGAGAGATGAAGCATTCTACTTTAGCCATATGATTCTGAAAGACATCCCAGATGGAGGTCTGGGCTGGAATTAATGTGTGTGTTAGGGAGGGGAGTGGAGACAGAAGGAAAATCATTCGGTAGAAGGTGGTTCTAATCTAGATAATTAGGAATAAGAACTTCCAAATGGAAATGGATCTTGGTAGAAAGAATTCAGGATTTTTTGTCATCCTATTTCAAATCTGTAAATGTCATGAAGTCTGGATCACAGCATGGGAAGACACACTTTGATTTAATGGATGGTTGGGCCCTTCTAATGGCGAATGATAGCTGAGTTTCATTCTGCCAACGACAGTTCATACTAGGAACTGATTCACCTAATACTGGTGTCTCACACGGGTGATAATCTGCGCAGGCTTCCCTCACCTGGTCTGCAAAATATATCTTCTGCTT
This sequence comes from Saccopteryx leptura, assembly GCF_036850995.1. Classification (NCBI taxonomy): domain Eukaryota; kingdom Metazoa; phylum Chordata; class Mammalia; order Chiroptera; family Emballonuridae; genus Saccopteryx; species Saccopteryx leptura. The sequence continues at coordinate 344,466,282 of NC_089504.1, read as the reverse complement.
GCCGTACATCTTCTCTTTGATCTTGCCCTGCTGGGCCAACTGCTCCAGGGCCTTCACCACCGCCTGGCAGAGAGGGTGCGGAGCAATCAGAGCGACTTGGGCCGGACAGCCAGCGCGCGACAAGCGTTAGGAAGCCCAAAGCTAGAATGCCAGCCTCGAGAGGGCAGGACCCCATGTGATTCGAAGGGTCCCACGGGGAGGAATCCGGGAGAGGGTCCTCACCGCTTTGCCCAGTCCGTGTTCCCGCTGCAGGTTCCCGAAAACATCCTGGGCGCTGTAGGGCCGGTTCTGCTCCTGCAGGTACTTCAGAAGGATCCCGGGGGCTACGGGAAGAGACATATCGGGGAGGGGGTCACTAAGCCGACCCCCTCACCCGCTCCCTTCCGGGTCTTCCCGGCTCCCAAGGCCCGCTTACCTCCACTCGCAGCTTCAGCCCGGCCTTTACTCATGGCCTTTCCAAACTTCGAAACCCGGACGTTACAGTTGCTCTGGGCAACGGCTTTTTCCGTTGACGGAGACGGCCCTCGCGCGGTGACTGGCGGAAGGGAAGCCTTCGCCAGGAACGAAGTGACCCTTCCGGGGCTCCGTAGTTGGGTTTCTGCCCGGAGCTTGGGCTGTGAGCCGGGCCCAGTACCTCTCGACTCTGCGGAGGAGCCAGGGGAACCTACCGTACTTCCAGCCTCTCCCTCCCTCCCACTCGGAACGAACGCCGTAGTAAACCACGCCTAGGTTTCGAGACCCAGCCCCAACGGCGGCGAAGCACTCGTGACCCTGTATGAGGCAGAGTGTTCGAATGGGAAGAAACCTTAGTCAACTCCCGCTGGGCAAACGGTTTGCTCAGGGTCACAGGGCAGTTACCCACAGGGACATATTCTATCCCACGGCTGGAGGCTGTTTGTCAGTCTTTTTATTTTTTACTTTTCATTTTTCTGAAGCTGGAAACAGGGAGAGACAGTCAGACAGACTCCCGCATGCGCCCGACCGAGATCCACCCGGCACGCCCACCAGGGGCGACGCTCTGCCCACCAGGGGGCGATGCTCTGCCCATCCTGGGCGTCGCCATGTTGCGACCAGAGTCACTCTAGCGCCTGAGGCAGAGGCCACAGAGCCATCCCCAGCGCCCGGGCCATCTTTGCTCCAATGGAGCCTTGACTGCGGGAGGGGAAGAGAGAGACAGAGAGGAAAGTGCGGCGGAGGGGTGGAGAAGCAAATGGGCGCTTCTCCTGTTTGCCCTGGAATCGAACCCGGGTCCTCCGCACGCTAGGCCGACGCTCTACCGCTGAGCCAACCGGCCAGGGCCTGCCTTTTTTTTTTTTTTTTTTTTTTTTTTTTTTTAAACTTATTTTTGTAGATAACTTTTTTTTTACTTTTTATTTTATTTATTCATTTTAGAGAGGGGGGAGAGAGAGAGAGAGAGAGAGAGAGAAGGGGGAGGAGCAGGAAGCATCAACTCCCATATGTGCCTTGACCAGGCAAGCCAGGGTTTTGAACCGGCAACCTCAGAGTTTCCAGGTTGACGCTTTATCCACTGCGCCACCACAAGTCAGGCTTGTCAGTCTTATTATTTGGAAAACAGAAACTAGAGGTAATTCCTGGAGGATAGGAAGACTGGAGTGCGTAAAATAGCCCTGGAAAAAGCATAACGTCACCTTCGTTTGCTCGTTTCTGAGCTCCGCACACAAGAGGGCGCTCAACCCATGCAGTGGTTTGAAAGCCAAGGAAAGGGAGGGTTGGGAGGGGGTTATTCTTAAGCCACAAAGCTTTTAGAAGTTTCCTGTTGGTTGAGTCAATCTTATGGCAACACCTGGCAGGTGCTTTCCACTCCTGCCCACAGTGGCCAATGGGACAAAACCTAAAATAATATTTCTAGTTTCTGAGGTCAGCTTAAGGCTGAAGAGCAGCTGTCCGTGCAGCTCAAATAATCTGGAGAGAAGCATGGTGTTACTTTTAAAACCTTATTACCTAAAATCTCAGCCTTTGAAATGTCTCCTCACGTTTAGGGGGCATTATCAAGAATTAGCATTGATGGAGGCTGGCCAGGAGGACCAGTTACACTCATGTCTGGGCTGTCCTGGGTAGGGACAGTAGCCTCAAAGCATGGTGGTTGTTCTGACCACAAAGGAAAACCAGGGATAGGCAAATGGGTCCCTCACACCTGGGCTTCCTCTTTTGAGGATCTCACCTTCTCAAATTAATCGCATACCAAATTAACAATATAAGGCCTACCTAAGGGTAGAACACCATTCGACATTAGTCTCTGAAAGATTGTTCTCATACAAGATTTATTCCCCAGCACCCTCCCACCCCCAGCCCCGATTCACAGTGGAGGACTAAGATTCAGAGCAGGATCCCCCAGGTACAAGAAACACCTTCCAAAGATTTTGCTCTCCTTCCTTCCCTCCATAACTCCCAACACCTGAGGCTACACACACTCATGCAAACACACAAAACCCCACTCCTTCCTCCCTCACCTCCCACTTTTTCCACATCAGAGATCACCTGTAAGACATCTGGGCTCTGAGAAGAAATGAGGTGTCCAAAATGTTTGACAAACCTAAAGTGGGGAGATGCCATTACCCCTGTCACACAATGGTGACTACGAAACAGGCACCTAGTTCTTCTCACTTCTCACTGTTAACTATTTTTACTTCCTGGCCTCTACCTTATCAACCATGAGCAAACATGTTAGCACACTCCCACCTGTAGCACACGAAAATAGGCTCTATCCAGCATCCCTCACCCAGGTGTGGGGTGTTGGGGGAGTGGTCCCTGAGGATCAGCAAAGGGTTAATGCAGAGGGAAAGAGGACAGGAGAGTGGCCTGAGCTCTGATTAGGGAGGCAGAGAGAGGGTGTAAGCTGGCACAGGTTTAGAACTAATTACCAATTTTAGTTTTTGTCTCACATGATTTTACTAGGGGCAGTCTAACAGATACCCCTTAGAGGGGGTCTCTGCTCATTACAGACACATTCTTACTAACTGGGCTCATCCTTAAACGAGGCCCTGCCAAGTTGGGAAGCAGTTCAATACAAAAAGTATTAAAGGAGCTGAAAACAGGGAGTAAGAATAGCTGGTGAAGAGGAGCTGGTGGCTCCTCGAATGAACGCCACAGAGCCACTTGTAAAGTGCTACTCTGGCACTCCCCATGGAACACTGCTTCTCCAGAGGAGGAGCAGGAGTATGGAAATGGGCATGGTATTGCTTTGCTAGTTGCTCAGGGTGATGGTCAAACGGAACCTGGGGTTAGCAGCACCAAAGACAAGCAGGCAGCTCCAGAAGACTCAGTGAGACCATGAGATAGAAAAGTACTCACCCTCCCAGTCAGCTGACCCCACGGTCCAAGGTAATGTAGAAGACATCCACCCCCACATCATGTTCACATTTCTTAAATTTCACAAGCAGTATTTTGGAGCACTGGAGGTTAGGCCTTAAGAAATGAGGATGAACTGGGGCAGAGGGAACAGGTCTGCTCTGCAGAACCAAAGGGCAAGCTTGCTTAGAAAAAGAAAATCAAATCATAGCTTAGCAAGAGGATGACAATGTAACTCTTCCAGCTGCTGCCTGACTTGAACCTCTAAGGAGGTGATGAAGGAGGAAGGAAAGGAAGGACTCTTCTACCACTGAGGGCCCCTGAGCACCCATACCTAGAAGCAAACAGCAGCACTCCCTCAAAGGGGAACCCCTGACTACTTTGTTCTCCAAAAGTACCATCCTGATGGGGAGAAGCCTCCCTAAGGAAGCACAGCCTCATGTTAGTGACTGAGCTCAGAAATGGGTGTCCAGCTGGGAGCGGGGAAGTGGCTATCCACTCTCAGCAGGCCTCTGAGCATCAGCCAGGCCACCGGCATACAAATATAATTCAGGGGGTAGGACCTGGGTTCTTCTCTTGCCCCTTCACCTTTAGTGGGATGAGGAGAAAAAACCTAAACCACAGTGACCCCCAAAAGGAGTCTGTGCCTCAGTGGCTCCTGGAACTGGCAGGGTCCAGCTGATTCAGCTCTGACTGGTCCAAAAGTTCAAAGTCATCCCCCTCAGCATCAGTGTCTAGGTCTGAGCTGGGGGCCCGGAGGAAACCTCTGGTTGCTCTCCGGGGAGGTGGGTCAGAAAGGCCTGGCTGGGAGGCCCCTGACAGGGCCAGCTGGATCACGCCTTGGGAGACCAGGCTGGCAAGGTTGCTGGTGAGGTTGGATCCTGCAGGCAGGGCACCAAGCAGGAGCTCCGGCAGTGCAGTCTCGTCCCGGCTGGCGGGGGGGACCTGGGGCTCCCTGGCCCCTGGTGGGGAACGGTACATCAAGCTGGGCATTCCAATGCTTGTATCATCCTCATCATCCAGGCCGGCAGGATCCACATTAATGGAAGGGAAGTCTGGAAGGTCTCTGGCAAAAGACTCCTCTGGATCACTGTGACCATCTAGGTCTGAGAGAATAGAAGAGTGTGTGAGACACAGTAACTGCCTGGCCGCAGCCCAATAGTCAGCTCCATGCAACCAGATTTTTCTACTCTGGATATCTAAGGTGAAGAAAACCGGCCCTGGCCGGTTGGCTCAGTGTTAGAGCATCGGCCTGGCGTGCAGGAGTCCTGGGTTCGATTCCCAGCCAGGGCACACAGAAGAAGTGCCTATCTGCTTCTCCACCCCTCCCCCTCTCCTTCCTCTCTGTCTCTCTCTTCCCCTCCCACAGCCAGGGCTCCACTGGAGCAAAAAGTTGGCCCGGGCACTGAGGATGGCTCCATGGCCTCTGCCTCAGGTGCTAGAATGGCTCTGTTGCAACAGAACGACACCCCAGATGGGCAGAGCATCGCCCCCTGGTGGGCGTGCCAGGTGGATCCCAGTTGGGTGCATGCAGGAGTCTGACTGCCTCCCCGTTTCGAACTTCAGAAAAATACAAAAACAAACAAAAAAACCCCCATTGCATTGTCAGCTTTCCCCCTTCACTTACGGAATGCTGTGACCTCTAATGGCCAGATAACTTCCCATCTCTTCTTCAACTATGGCCCTCATGAATATACAACCTGAGGCGACTAAAGAACTGAGGATTCCAAGGAGGGCAGCTGTGCCATCCTGGCTGTAGCCATACCCCTAAGGCTGCTCTGCCACCTGATCTACTAGTCAGAAAACAGGAGAGGGGAGGGCATGTATCCAGACAGAAGGGTATCAACTCAGACCCAAGGTTCCCCTCACCTTCAGAGCCTTCTGTTAGAGGTGTTTGGCCCCGTGAAAGATTGAATGTGCCATTGTCTGTACAGGAGACTTCAGCATCTGAGTGCTCAGAGTCTGTGATGGCCAATTCCCTGGCAACAGTAGAATCATCCAGCTTAGGAAAGAAAAGACCAACATGCCTGAAGAAATGATGCCATTAAAAGCAGATGCAGTTCCCTAGAAATAGCTTTACGAATTAGCTGGCCCTAAAGGCTACCCTAAGGCCAGAAGTGTAACCAGGCACAGATGGGGACTTCCTTCAAAATCTTGACCATTTTTAGGCTCCCCGCACTAAGGAAAACACCCTTATTCATCAATCTTGAGCACAGGAAAGAAAGCAGTCTTGGGAGTCAACCAGCCACTTACTCTTAAGCAAAATGATCCAAAGAATATTTTTCACAGATGGCCTGGAGAATACACACACTGCCCAACCAAAGGTGAGCAGAGCTCTTTAAAAGATGATCACACCAGTTCCAGAAGTTCTGCCATGATGGTAGGCGTTAAAGGGAAACATGGAAGAGGGTATGCTGGTCACCAGGCTCAAACTGAGATCTATGTACAAATTCCAATATAATACTCTCTTCTCTCACAGGGGTTCCAGTTATGCTCATGTCTGGGCTCTTATGGGCAGAAGCAGGGTGGTACTTGAGCCCATGAGCTTACTGCCTAAATGTGAGGTGCCAAATGGTTAAAAGGGAGCTAAACGCAGCTCCCACACCCAAGATACCTGAGGACAGAAGGCAGCAAGCTCCTCTTCGCTATCACTGTGGTTGTCCATGGCACGTTCGGGGTGCAGAGCTCTGCGGCGCACTATGTGGAAAGAGCAGAAGGCCTGACAACCTTCCCTTGAGGGGAAACCCCTGCCCACTTTGTACTTGGAAGACATAAAATGAGAACCTATGAGAACCAACCCATCTGAGTATGGCCCTAAGCCTGTCTAACAGTGCCCGAGGCTGGGATGCAGAGCCTAAGTGGAAAGGTAAGTTGGTAACACAGAAGAGAAAGATCTCTCTTCCAACAGCTCTTCCTCCGCTAGCCCCTCCTGACCCCCAAGCTTTTTTGTTCTGGATAGATGATCAACTACCAGGCTTGTCAACAGTTCTCAGGATCAGCAACAGGCCAACTGGATGTCAAGGTGGACAGGAGACACTATCATAGAGGCAAGGGGAGAGTCCCCACCTTAGTTAAGACAAGCCTTTGGGACTGGTACTATTCAGTTGGCTGCAGCAGGGGAAGCAAGGCCTTAGTGACCACATGCAGAGCTCTTTGAAGGCCAGGGCTTAATGAAACACTCAACCTGATCAGACCGCAGCAGAGAAAAAGCTCGCATGACTGTTTTTACTGTGCTGGAGAATCTCAAGCTAGTACACTTCTGGCTTCTGAGACAGCAGTCTAAATCATCTTTGGAAGACAGCTCTCAGTAGTGGAAAGAGGCCTGGCTTTAGGGTTTAAAAGACCTGTTCTGCCATTAATAACTGTGAGCTTCAATTTTCTCAACTGGAAAAGGAAAATAATACCACCCTCTTCTCAAGGTTGTTGTAGAGGTTAAATAAAACGCAGTATGGAGAGCAGCCAGCACAGTGCTTGGGCACATGGAAAATGCTTCATAAAAAGCAGCAAACACTAGGGATATCTTCACTGTCTTTTACTCAACATGGGAGCACTTTTCTCAGATTTGTTTAAAATAGGCGTGTCTTGAATTCCAAATAAGAAAAATTGGTAAGCTTGAATATATATCCCTGGAATAAACCATCACTTTACCTACCACTCCCTAAACACCAACCACACCTCATTTTTCCCATTTTTGAGGTATCTACCCATTATGTTAGACCTATGGGCTTTCCTTCTCTTCCCCAAATTGTCCAAGTGGAAGGAAGCCTCCCCTTCACACTTACGTTGTCTCTCTCTCTGCTTGGACATCATGTAGCCGCGAACACTGAAGTCCAGCCGCTGCAGAGCTGGCTTCAGCCGTACAGAGGCTCGGTCCCACAGTCGGTGGTACACAGCAAGGGGCCACATCATGACAGTGACAACTGAGAGGAGTAGGAAATAGTGGCAAAATGGAGAAGGAACTACACAAAACAGTCCTACCTGTCCCTCAGCTATTGTGTCTTGAGGGGCTTAGACACTCAGTGTGGAACAGTTATGCTTAATTCTGCTGGTCACCTTCACTAGTCTTCCCTCCTACATAAGGAGGTTTTGTTGGAGGGCAGACACTTCTACAGCCGCCTACAGAGCTGATATACTGAGGGCAGAACATGGCAGTGTGATAATTTGCATATGGGTGTCACACTGAGCCATAAACAAGGCCAAATAGTAGCAATGCCTCAGAAACTACACAGCAAGTCATGTGAGCTTCTGATATATAACAGCCATAGCCTTAACTACTCAGTTCTTCCAGCCTCAAGCAAGCAGAATCCATGCCAATAGGAAGTAACTAAATTTATAAAACTGTGCTCCTGGGCGGGGGTGTTCTAGGGTGAAAAGGACCTAGAAGAGAATCCCCTGAGAGTTATGTTCTCCTGTTACACAATAAACTGACTCTAAAAATCCCCTCCTCAAATGGGGGCAGTCCTTTATAGTTGGTAATATATGTTAGGGGATCCTCATCAATTTTTTGTTACTTTTAAAAAAGATTTTATTCATCTTAGAGAGGGAAAAGAGAGAGAGAAAGGGGGAGAAGCAGGAAGCATCAACTCTCATATGTGCCTTGACCAGGCAAAACCAGAGTCTCAAACTGGTGACCTCAGCGTTCCAGGTCAATGCTTTATCCACTGTGCCACCACAGGTCAGGCACCACCTCGTCAATTTCTAAAGCTGACTTGGTAAGATAAGGACTTTATATGTGGGGAGCCTGCTATAAAGGTACAAGGATATTTTCTTTTTTATTTAGAAATTAAATTTAATGGGGTGACATTGATCAGTAAGAGGACATGGGTTTCAGGTAAGCATTTCTACAGCATTTGAACTGTTGATTGCATTGCATGCCCATCACCCAAAGTCAAATCATTTTCTGTCACCGTATACAAAGATATTTTCATGACACTCAACAGGTCATGAAAAAAATAAAAAGGTAATTTCCTAGCCTGACCTGTGGTGGCGCAGTGGATAGAGTAGTCAGCTTGGAATGCTGAGTTAGCCAGTTCCAAACCCCGGGCTTGCCAGGTCTAGGCAGGTATGAGAAGCAATCAATGAACAACTGGTGTGAAGCAACTATGACCTCACTCCCTCTCTCCCCACTCCCTAAAACCAATAAAATTTTTAAAAAATGGTAATTTTCTAGAGAATCAAAATAGAAAAGTCCTCTTCCTAGACCCAGAGTTAGCTGTGGCTGGAAAAGCTATGAGTAGAGTAAGCTGACAGAGGAAGGTATATGCCATACTTACGCATTAAATAGGACAGCAGGAGCCCAGGGATGTAGCGGCCCAAGACGGCCAAAAAGGTCAGTATCCCACAGCTCAGCAAGCAGAACTGGAGGAGTCAGGAAACACTATTAAGTCTGTGCTACATGGCTGGGGTGAGGATAGGAGAGAATGTAGAGATGTGCCTGAAATAATTCTTTACGAGGAAAGCATGGGCACATCAGAATGACAGATGTGCCTAGCCACTCTGCAATCCAATGGTGATTCTCTTTGGGAGGAAAAGGAGGCTATCCACTTCTATTCAAACTCCTTTTATGTGGCTAGCCCCATAGGGCTGTGCCTTTCATGCTGGAAAACTGGTTTGAATAGGACTTAGCCAAATATTGTCTCTAAAAGCAAGTGTTGGTGGTGGGTTTTTAAAAGTAACAACAACAAAAAAACCCAACAAACTATCACATGTTTAACATGACACAGAATGCACACAAGCAAGCTTTCTTTCTCATCTTGGGTCAGAAAGGTGGCCTAATATAAGTGGCAAGTGACCAAAGGAGGAGTCATCAAGCTCTTTAGTCCCAGTGGCTCGTCAGAAGCCCTTTCCTATAACTTCCCTTTGTCTCTACAAAAGTCACGGTCTTTCTTGAATAAGGATATATATAGTAATGGGCTATTTCAGTATAGCATAAACTGAACTGAGAAGCCAGAAATGAAAGTGATAAAGGGAAGAGTCTTACCTTGCCTGGGTTTTGCTTTTTGAAAAGCAAAAGATTCCTTATGAAAATGGTCCCACTAACCCAGACTTCAGCTACATGGTGACAGAGCTCGGGCACGCTGAGTAACCGAGGGTGCACAAAGCCCCAGCTATGGAGAGAGAAGGGGGAGCTGTGAAAGGAGGGTGCTGAGGGTTCCCCCCATCTTGCTGTGTGGGCAGCCAATGCTTCCAGGTTTAAAATGGGGGCTGGGGAGTGGCTGTCCTAGGGGCTTTGGAGGTGAAGCATGGCTTTCTTCTTGGCTCACCAGGTTGAAACTTGAATTGAGGGACTATGAGGGCAAACTTGTTCTGACAACTCCACCCTAGAAGCAGGCAGCCCAATCCTCATGTGTAAACCTGCCACCAGCTCCAAGGCCCTTTGTGCTTAGAAACATCATCCCTGCACTCAACCACTGCAATTCACTGTGATTGCAATCCAGGGATAAAAGTAAAGCACAGTCTGACACCACTGCTGCTGAGAGGGGAACAACGGTGGAAATGCCCCTCTGAAAGAAAACGGAGCCAAACCAAAAATAAACCACAGCAGAGGAAATTTCTTGGGTCACACATATGGGATGAACGAACTGAGAAATGAAAGCAGGAGCTGTAAGACACAAGAAGAATCTTTGGCATGCAGAGCCAGGAACCAATGTGTTTTCTGACCAAGGAACGTGAAATCGCCAAAGGTAACAGAAAACACTAAATGGCCTGGTATAAAAGCTGGAAGACAAATGAAGTAAGTTGCCTCTAGGTTTTCACACTAGGGCTGGATAATGTAGCTAATTCCCTCGCATATCAGGTTATAGGGCACTATAATGTTTCTTTTTCAGAAACTTCCCTTGTAACTATCAGAGGACACTACCCATTTCAACATATTGCTGCCTGAACTTAAGGATTTGTTAAAATGATTACTTGGAACAGACTAGGTTCTCAGCTTACACTTTGTCCAGAACATGAGGTTAACAACATGGAACCATAATATTACAAGAGAATCAATCAGAGCAATAAAAAGGGATTTAATTAGTATTCCATACCTCTCATTGTCTAATGCGTCGGGTCTTGGCACTACAATATTAAAACAAACACCAGCATTAGTTGGTAGGGAAGACTAAACATGAAAATGTTAGGCTGTTGGTCTGACTGCTGAAGTTTTAATAGGTTTGGGGAAAGAAATAAAAGGGAGACACTATGTTATACTGCCAGAGTTAGGGAGCTGTAGACAAGGGAATGATGCCTTTTGCTTGCTCATTTCTCCAGCAGAGTAGGGGTGGGGGTTGGAGAGGATCCCAATGGAGTATTAGGGCCCCTTCTAATTACTAAAGCTTAGAGCCAAGGTATACACAAAAAATAGTTCATCCCATCCCTCAAGTGTATCTGGTTTGCCCAAACACATCAATGTGCACCAGGTTACTGAGGCATGTTATAACTACTCCAATCCTAGAAATCTGCCTATTCTTTTGCAAAAGAAACCCATTAACTACAATGAATGATGTAAAATTCTTTGGACATGATTCCTTGAAGTCTCTGCAAAATAGAATGGGAATATATTTAAAAGCTGGATACTCTGGTTGGAATATACTGCCAACACTCCAAAATTAATATGTCCACCTGATCAGGGGGTGGCGCAGTGAATAGAGCGTCAAACTGGGATGCCGAGGACCCAGGTTTGAGACCCCGAGGTTGCCAGCTTGAGTGCGGGCTCATCTGGTTTGAGCAAAAAAGCTCACCAGCTTCAACCCAAGATCGCTGGCTCAAGCAAGGGGTTACTAGGTCTGCTGAAGGCCCACGGTCAAGGCACATATGAGAAAGCAGTCAATGAACAACTAAGGTGTTGCAATGAAAAACTAATGATTGATGCTTCTCATCTCTCTCAGTTCCTGCCTGTCTGTCCCTATCTATCCCTCTCTCTGACTCTCTCTCTGTCTCTGTAATAAAAACAAACAAAATTAATACATCCAAAACCCACATCAACTTTCCTCGCTCCCAAACCAACTCCCACCCAAACCAACTCCCTAGCCTGACACTGCTTATATCTGCTAACTATAATTCTATTCTCCTTCGTTCCTATCTTTGAAATCCCACAGTTGGCTTTTATCCCTTACTCTTCTAACCCATTCAGTCTTGATGTATTTTCCTCCTTCACAGCTCTCCAAACTATCTGCCATTTGTTTCCACAGACACTTCTACTAACTGCTTTTCACAAATACTGCCATAGTCTCCTTATCAGGTCTCCCTCCTTCCCCCTTTTCTCCTTTCATGTGGTCCTTTAAAATGCTATCATAAAGTAATCTTTAATATCATCTCAGCATATAGCTCTAATTTTAAAAATCTGCCATGACCACTTACTACCTTAAGCCTAACTTGAAAGCCTTATAAAAATCTAATCCCAACATACTTTCAATTTTACTTCCTGGTACTTCTTTAATAACCTAGACACTCCTGTGAAACTGATCGATTCCTTGCTCTCAGAAGATGCTTTGCAGCTTCTGTTTCCTCAGGCTAATCAAGCCAAACCCCTCTGGAAACACACTTTTCTCTCTACCTATCAAAATCTGTTGCTTCATTCAAGGCTTGAACTAGGGCAAAAATATATGACAAACATACTAATCACAAATTGCACCGTGACATCTCTGACACTGTTCTATAACTGTCATTTATTTTTTCTTATGTTTATGTATGTGTAATCATTAAGAAAGGAAACATATCTTAGAATACTTTATATTAGTTATAATGCCTAGCTTTAGTGGTTTGCAAATAGACAATTTAAAATAAATTCCAGAGAGGCAAATTGATACTGCCTTAGTAAAGACATAGTATCCAATGAAGCGGATGGTTTTTTAAAAACGTGAGGTCTACTTACAGACTACTTATTCCTCAGGACAATTATGAGAGCAAGAATGTCTCAGGTGGCAAATATAGATTTCTTGAGCTTACCAAGGGAAAGGGCGGAACTCAATCCTAAGGAACTACATGCAGATGGAACATTATTAGCCTTTCAAGCGACTCCTTAAGCAAATAATTTGAACATCAAAAGATATTCCAAATTCTACATACTCTCATAAATCCCCAAAACTAAAGGTAAAAATTATAGGAAAGACCATTTTCAATTCAAAGTGTTCTAAATGCTACCAAACTTACCTTTTATTTCGGGCCAGATTTTGTTCTTCCATTGATCTATACACACTATGATCATCAAACTGAATGCAAGTAAAAATACAAGACGTAAGGATGTCAGTGCAAAGAACCTAGAAAGAAGGAAAAACAAGAAAGATCATTACCCAATTAAGCTGATTTCAGAAAAGACATATGTGCACTACAGGTTCTATAGTAAATAAGACTTAGAATCCTAGTTACATACTTTGAGAAAAATCACTCAAATTTTCTGAAATTCAACTATTTTATCTATGGGGCAAGGATAATAATTTGCTTCTATAAAGGACTAAACCAAATATCCTCTTAAAACCCCTTTCAACTTTTAAGTCTGTGATTCTATTAATTTTAGGGAGAAATTCATCCTGATAACAAGTTACAATGAAAGCAAACATCTTTCTACCAAATTAGACCTGAGTGTAGAGCAACAAACTGATAGAGATGCATTCAAGAGCATTTAATTCAATTAGATATCCTTTGGGAACTGAAGTTCAAAAATGTAAAAGGATTTGTCAAGGTCACACAGAAAGCACTGAAGCTACATCTAAAAGCCTGTATTCAGAATTAACACCAATCTGTCTTAAACTCTTTCCAAAAACTGAAGAAGAGGGAAAACTGCTTGATTCATTTTATGAGGCCAGCATGACTCTAATACCAAAGCCAGATCAGACATTACAAGAAAACTACGGACAATATCCCTTACGAATGCAGATACAAAATACTCAATAAAACACTAGCAAACTGAATTCAGAAGCATATTAAAAGGATTATGCACTGTGATCAATTCCTAGGATTTATTCCAGTAATGCAAAGGAGGTCCAACATACAAAAATCAATATGTGTAATTTATCATATTAACAGAATGAAATAGCCTGACCAGGTGGTGGTGCAGTGGATAGGGCATTGACCTGGGATGCTGGTCCCAGGTTCAAAATCCCGAGGTCACCAGCTTGAGCACAGGGTCACTAACTTGAATGTGGAATCATCGAAATGATCCCATGGTTACTGGCATGAGCAAGGGGTCATTGGCTCAGCTGGAGGCCTTCAGTCAAGGCATGTATGAAAAGCAATCAATGAACAACTAACATGCACATTTAGCAGTTGATGCTTCTCATCTATTACCCTTCCTGTCTGCCTCTAAAAAAATAACAAACCAGAGTGAAGGAAAAGCTAGTTCTTTCTTTTTTTTCCTGAAGTTGGAAAGGGGGAGGCAGTCAGACAGACTCCTGCATGCGCCCAACCAGGATCCACCCGACATGCCCACCAGGGGGCGATGCTCTGCCCATCTGGGGTGTTGCTCTGTTGCAACCAGAGCCACTCTAGCGCCTAAGGCAGAGGCCATGGAGCCATCCTCAGCGCCCGGGCCAACCTTGCTCCAATGGAGCCTTGGCTGTGGGAGAGGAAGAGAGAGACAGAAAGGAAGGAGGGGGGGAGGGGTAGAGAAGCAGATGGGCGTCTCTCCTGTGTGCCCTGGCTGGGAATCAAACCCGGGACTCCTGCACGCCAGGCCGACGCTCTACCACTGAGCAAACCGGCCAGGGCCAAAAGCTAGTTCTTATTTGAAGGAATCAATCATAAATCGAGTTCTGGCTGGGTAACTCAGTTGATTAGAGCCTCACCCAATGGTTGGATTCAGCCTGTTCACATGGGTTCAGCAGAACTGATACCTAATTTTTTGTTGAGTTTGGCTACTGGTTGTTAAAATGGCACTTGTCATCAGGGTTCTCTCTAAGGTGGGTACTTGGGTAGCTGCCCAATGTGGAAATCACAAATTTACATTCCTTACTTTTTTTTTTTAATTTTATTTATTTGTTTATTTTTTTACAGAGACAGAGTGAGTCAGAGAGAGGGATAGACAGGGACAGACAGACAGGAACAAAGAGAGATGAGAAGCATCAATCATTAGTTTTTCGTTGCACATTGCGACACCTTAGTTGTTCATTGATTGCTTTCTCATATGTGCCTTGACCGCAGGCCTTCAGCAGACCGAGTAACCCCTTGCTGGAGCCAGTGATCTTAGGTTCAAGCTGGTGGGCTTTTTGCTCTAACCAGATGAGCTACGCTCAAGCTGGTGACCTCAGGGTCTCGAACCTGGGTCCTCTGCATCCCAGTCTGATGCTCTATCCACTGTGCCACCGCCTGGTCAGGTCATTCCTTACTCTTTTTTTTTTTTTTTTTTTATTCCTTACTCTTTTTTAACGTTCATCTGCGCAACAGTGTTTTATAAGGGCCCGTAGTAATGTTTATTCCGTCCATAGGTGAAAAAAACTGCAAGTGAGGACGACAATCAAGAAGCAATATAGAAATATCTTAAATAACAGTTTTATTGTTTTTTGTCAGGTATTATTTAATATTTTTTCATTAATATTTTAAAACTCTTATAACAATCTAGTTTTGTGTACCTCTTTTATTGTTCTTAAGTATTAAATGCATGAAATAATAAACTACCTTTCAGTATATCATTTTTTTATACTTACAACGGTCATTAGGGCAGAGAACCGGTTGTTAAATTATTTGAATCTCACCACTGGCCTTCTCCTGATAACACCAAGGTTGCAAATTCAATCCTGGTCAGGGTATATATAAGAATCAACCAATGAGTCTGACCAGGCAGTGGTGCTGTAGATAGAGCATCAGCCTGGGATGCTGAGGACCCAGGTTTGAAATTCCAAGGTTGCTGGCTTGAGCATGAGCTCATCTGGCTTGAGTGCAGACTCACCAGCTTGAGCATGGGATTATAGACATGACTTCATGGTCGCTGGTTTGAGCTGAAAGGTCACTGGCTTGAGCAATGGGTCACTGGCTCAGCTGAAGCCCCCAGTCAAGGCACATATGAGAAAGCAATCAATGAACAACTAAGATGCCACAACTGAGTTGATGTTTCTCATCCCTCTCCCTTCGTCTGTCTGTCCCTGTCTATCCCTCTCTCTCTTGCAAAACAAAAACAAAAACAAAAAAACAATGAATGCATAAGTAATGGAACAACAAATCAATGTTTCTATTTTTACCTTCCTCTCTCTCTAAAACAAATAATAAATTTTTTTTTTTTAATTTTTCTGAAGCTGAAAACCGGGAGAGACAGTCAGACAGACTCCCGCATGCGCCCAACCGGGATCCACCCGGCACGCCCACCAGGGGGCGATGCTCTGCCCCTCCGGGGCGTCGCTCTGTTGCGACCAGAGCCACTCTAGTGCCTGGGGCAGAGGCCAAGGAGCCATCCCCAGCGCCCCGGCCATCTTTGCTCCAATGGAGCCTCGGCTGCGGGAGGGGAAAAGAGAGACAGAGAGGAAGGAGAGGGGGAGGGGTGGAGAAGCAGATGGGCGCTTCTCCTGTGTGTCCTGCCCGGGAATTGAACCCGGGACTTCTGCACGCCAGGCCGACGCTCTACCACTGAGCCAACCGGCCAGGGCCCAAATAATAAATTTTAAAAATATCATAAACAGGCCCTGGCTGGTAGCTCAGTGGATAGAGCATCAGCCCAGCATATGGATGTCCCAGTTCAATTCCCATTCAGGGCACACAGGACAAGTGACCATCTGCTTCTCTCCCCTTTCCTCTCCTCTTTTCTCCCTCTTCCTCTCCTGCAGCCAGTGGCTCAACTGGTTCGAGCATGGCCCCGGGCACTGAGGGAGGACAGCTTGGTTGGTCCAAGTGAGTCAGCTTCAGGAGCTAAAATTAGCTTGGTACTCAAGCATCAGCCCTAGACAAGGGTGCCAAGTGGATCTGGTCAGGGCGCATGTGCAAGTCTGCCCCACTATCTCCCCTCCTCTCACCTTAAAAAGAATTCATAAATATTTACAAACAATCTGGGAAATCTGAACACTGACAGCACAATTGAATTATCGTTAATTTTTTTTAGGTGTGATGTTATGGAAGTTACATTTTTAGAGTTCCTATTTTTTATTTTTCTGAAGCTAGAAACGGGGAGAGACAGTCAGACAGACTCCCGCATGCGCCCGACAGGGATCCACCCGGCATGCCCACCAGGGGGCGATGCTCTGCCCCTCTGGGGCGTCACTCTGTTGCATCAGAGCCATTCTAGCGCCTGAGGCAGAAGCCACAGAGCCATCCTCAGCGCCCGGGCAATCTTTGCTCCAACGATTCGGAAAAATTAAAACAAAAAACAAAAACAAAAAAAACAAAACCAGTATTTATGAGTCTTACAATTGTAACACCCACAAGCCTCTAAGGCAGTGTCCTGAAGTAAGTATCTAGTCCAGGGCTGATTTCACCAGTCTGTGGGGAAGTAAGTATAGAAATTGAAAATAAGCATTTAGAAATTTGTATAACAATCTGACAAGTAATTTTGAATCAAAGAATACATTTGGGCTTGTATTCTTTTTTTTTTTTTTTTTTAAGTGAGAGGAGGAGAGATAGTGAAGCTGACTCTCACATGCATCCTGACCGATCCACCTGACAACCCCATCTGGGGCCAACGGTCAGGTACTGAGCTGTTTTTAGCACTTAAGGCTGATGCGCTCCAAAGGAGCTATCCCAGCAGCTGGGGCCAATGCTTGAGCCAGTCAAGCTACTGGATGCAGAAGGGGATAAAGGAGATGGAGAAGAGGGAGAGAAGGGGAAAAGGGAGAGAAAGGGGAATGGAAGGGGGGAAGAAGCAGATGGTCACTTCTCCTGTGTACCCTGACCAGGAATCGAACCTAGGATGTCCATTCGCCAGGCTGACACTAACCACTGAGCCACTGGCCAGAGCCTGAGCTTATATTTTTTGTGCCTTTTAAACTTAATTTTTCTAACAAGTAATTTATTTTGTATTATCCAAAGGTATCTATATGCAACAGATTGGAGAAAACAGTGTATTAGTCCTCACCACAGAAATGGTTTGAGATTGAAAGGGAAGCTGAATGCATCACCAGATTGGTGGTTCAGCAGGGCAGTTAGGCATGGCTTTTAAAGTTAGTCTGGCTGGCCGGACCTGTGGTGGCGCACTGCATAGAGCATCGACCTGGAATGCTGGGGTCACTGGTTCTAAGCCCTGGGCTTGCCCGGTCAAGGCACATATATATGACAAGAAACTGCTGCCAGTTGATGCTTCCCACTCCTCCTCTCTCAAAATTCAACAAATAAGTCTTTTAAAAAAATGTTAGATTTGCTTGAGTTTAATTATCTGAACAGCCACTCTATTAATCATGTGACCTTGAATAAATTACCTTAACTTTTTAAATTCGCAGTTTCCTCACAATATGTGATTTAACAATAATAAATCTTGCAGTATTGTTTGTAGGTATCAGAAACAACATACTTAACCACCTAAGAAAAATCATACTTGACCCTGCTAAAATGACAAGATACAAGTCACCTAATACACTGTCAAGTTGAACAGAAATTCTAGTCAATTTTACAACGTAGAAGTGTTATTAGCTATTATCACAGCAACTGATCCAACAAGGGTAATGATTACCAAGGTGGTTATAAAGGAGCTCTTTTCAACTCAACATGACCTAATGACTTGACATAATCACCAAACAATAACAAGAGTACAATCCTTATAAAATATTTTTCGACAGTGAAAGATTTTATTTTTTCTTTTACTTTCATCCAAAACATACCCTTTTCTGAAAAACACAAAAGTACATTGATGGCATTCTTATAAAGAAAAAATAAATGATAACTAAACTGAAAATCAACCATAACTCACACAAAAGCTTATATGATATTATGTGAAAAGATTTACAAGTAGATATAGGGCTCTTAATCTTAGAAAATAATAATTCAAGTCACACAAATATATGTTAAAACATATTTTTTAAAGTTTTATTTGTGTGTATATATAAATACACATACAAATATAGAGACTGGCAAAGAAACTTTCATTTTTGTCTCTAGACATTTTTGTACTTTTTTTTTTTTTTTGAAAGAGGGAAGGAGAGAGAGAGAGAGACAGGAACACAGAGCTGCTCCCACATGTGCCCTAACTGGGGTCTCCAGCAGGCAACCTCCATGCTCAGGACAACACTTCAGGCAACTGAGCTATCTGGCCAGGGCTTAATTTTTTTAATTCATTGACAGAGACAGAGAGAGGAAGGGAGAGAGAAAAGAGGGAGAAGGGAACCATCCATTTGTTCTTCCACTCAGTCATGCATTCACTGGTTGCTTTCTATGTATGCCCTAATCAGGAATTGAACCCACAACCTTGTCATTTCGGGACCACACACTTAACTGAGTAAACCGGCCAGGGCGGTACTTTGTTTCCAACAAACACGAATCCATGTTATATAATTTTAAAAAACTATACAAAGAATGAGAATTGGAAAGAAACAAGAACTTAGAAAGCCAGTCACCAGTGACAAACTTATTCCAATTTTGCACCCCACCACTTAAAGGATACGGTAATTATATATGAAATTAAAGAATGAAAGCAGCTTAATAGAAATAAGCTTCTAGAGTTGCAACAGGCCATTCATCTTCTCTCCAAAGCCAGGTCCTCATTCCAACAAACAAGCAAACTTAATAAGACTAAGGATAGGGCTCTAGAGCTTCCAGCTCCTTAGTGCTGCTGCTTCCATGTCCCAGGAGCAAGATGTGGTGCGACTACTGTTTTCTCCAGAGTACTTGAAAGGGCTCTCTGGGGAGGCCATCTACTCAGTCTGCAATCTCCACTTCCCAGATCATGATTACTAACACAAACATAAACTGGAGGAAGGCAGGATATTAAACTCACCCAAGAAAAGGTCGGTTTTCCAAAAATGAGGCAATAAAAATGTTCCTTCAAGATCTGGACTATTTTAGTAGTCTGCTATAATCCCCCCACTTATGCGTCAACTCAATTCCACAACCATTTGAGTGCCTATTAAATGCCAACGCCTAGTAAGCAGGCCAGTTACAGAAAAGAGTAAAGCATGGATGTTATTCCCAAGTGTATTTATGTGTCTGTGTGTTTGCAACATAACATGACATGGTAATGATAACAAAGAAGAGGACATCTAAGCTGGGATTTGAAAGACAAATGGTAAGAAAACACAGCCAAAAGGTGTAGGGAAGAAGGAAATGACATTCAGATAGGGAGAACAGCCAGCTGGCATAACATATTTAAGACAAGTAGTTTGACAGAACTGAGACATAAAGAACAGAGGGAGAAAATGACTCCAGGAAGAGGCAGAAGTCAGATCATGATAAAGGGTATTGAATTTTAAAGGTGAACTAGTAAAGAGTTTCACAAAACGTGTATTTTCTGCATCATGAAAGCTAACATCACCTGACCTGTGGTGGCTCAGTGGATAAAGCGCTGACCTGAAATGCGGAGGTTGCTGGTTCGAAACCGTGGGCTTGCCAGGTCAAGGCACATCCAAGAAGCCACTTGATACTTCCCACTCCTCTTCCCCCCTTTCTCTTTCTCTCTTTCCTCTCTCTAAAATCAATAAATAATAAAGAGATAAATTTTTTTAAAAAAGAAAGCTAGTATCTTCTTGAACAAGATTAATTAATCTACTAATTAATACTGGTCCACAAGTCAATTTTAGGACCAGATGTATCCTTTTCTTGAACAAGACAATGAAGGAACTTCAGAGAAATAAAGAGTTTTGTGTGGTATAAAATAATATTTCTTGGGAAAATAGTTTCCTCCATATAAATAAAAACTTAATTAATAGAAAGATCACCTCAAACCACTAGAGTTGACCCCTCCTAGGTAACTAGACAATATCAATGTTCCCTCAGAATCTATCAAATATAGAAGAATACAGATAAGCATGTACTCCTTTTCTACCAGCCCTCAACACTAAATTCCTAAACAAAAAGGGAGTCTCGATCTCGGATAGTTGTGTTTTGGATATACAAAGGGTCACACTGTCCTTGTCATTTTATGGAGGCAACCTGAAAGCCTAACTGTAAAAAACTCTGCAACTATTAGCAAGGACAAGACATAACTGAAGATAAAGTACTTTTGAAACTGGCATAGGTAAGGGATGGAAGAAGCATAAGGGAAGACTCCTCTGGATTAGTTTAATCCTGCAGTGTCTATTCACACAGGCCAAAATATTTACATGCTGCTTTCCCAGTGGACAAGTCTGATAAGACAACATGTGAAACACTGTTCAGCATAATCATCATGAGAACATCCCAATTTAGCAAAAACAACTGTAAATGCTGTCAATTCTGGATAGTCACATGTGAATTATTCAAACTGGGCACTGCCAATAGGCCATTATTACTCCTTCTATCCATTGTGAGCCTATAATCAATTTTTCCTTATGATATTTATTTTTCTTATTTCTAAAGGCAAGCATGTTGACTGAAGAAAGGTTAGAAAATATAACTAATCAAGAAAAAAAATGAAATTAATACATCTATGAATAGTCTTGCAAAAAAATTTTTTTTGAACCTGGATCTGATCAAGCCTCTAGATCCAACTACCAATTTATAGAACATACATAGCACAGGGGAACATGTTAAGCCACAGATGAGGATGCAATGAGCAAAATCCAGTCTGCAGGACACTTTACAAGTCTATAGGGCACTTTACAGGACAAACTGGTTTCTTCAATAAATACACTGCAAAAAAAGGAAAGAAGACTAAAAAGGGAACCAGCGAAGAGATGTAAAAGAACAATCACAACATATGGACTTTATGGATCCTAACCCAAAATGCTTTAAAAAAAACATTTATGAGAAAACTGAAAATCTGAACACTGATTGAAATTATTAATTTTTTTACATGTGATAGTAGTATTTTTAAAAGATTTTATTTATTGATTTTAGAGAGGAGTGGGGGGGGGGGCAAGAAGTATCAACTCCTAGTTGATTGCCTCTCGTCTGAGCCTTGACCAGGCACGCCCAGGGTTTCAAACCAGCAACCTCAGCATTTCCAGGTCACCGCTCTATCCACTGCGCCACCACAGGTCAGGCAGTTGTATTTTTTAAAGTCTAGTTTTAGAGAGACATACTGAAACACAGATTAAATGATATGGCATCTAGAATTTGCTTCCAATTCAAGAATATGGAAAAGAACTGGGGTGTGGAAGACATAAAATTGGCCAGGAAGTGAAAATATTTTAAAGTTGAGTATATGGTGGTAAAAATATTATTCTGTCTACTTATGTGTTTTAATGTTTGTTTTAAAAAAGTTTTTTAAATGACCCATTATCCACATATATACCCAAAATGTGAACAGAGGTTATGGTTATTCCCTTCATTTAAAAAGATAGGCACAAGAAAACCCTAAAAATAAAAAAAAATATGTACATATAAGAACCAAAAAAAAGCAAAAATATATATATATATGCACATATAAAAACTCCATGGAAATATATGGCATATCTGGTTTTAAAACCTTCCTCTTTATTTAACAATACATAGATATGTTTTCCTATATCATCAGAAAAGCATCACTTTTTAAATGCTTGCATCACACATATATACAATTAGTATTTTAAGCCTTTTCCTAACTGAACTAAGATGTTTCCAACGTCTGATGTAATGAAGTAAAGCTGAACGGTGTATCACTGTGTATACAGAACGTATGTCTCTACTTAAATGAACCTTCCCTTCCATTTCCTGTTCCTCACTATTGTTTCTTACTCAAATTATAACCTTTTAAATCAGAATCTCTTTATACCTTTAATCACTTTTTGGGTTATTTAAAAAAATAATGCTTTTTTTATTGAGAGAGACAGAAAGGAGAGAAGGAGGAGATGAGAAGCATCAACTCATAGTTGCTTCACTTTAGTTGTTCACTGACTGCTTCTCACACGTGCCTTCACAGGGGTGGGGGTGGGGGGGTATCCTCAAGCCCAGCCAGAGTCCTGGGCAAGCCCGCACTCAAGTGGTGACCTTCAGGTTTCGAACTAGGGACCTCAGCATTCTGGATCAATGCTCTATCCATTAAGCCACCACTGGTCAGATTGGGTCATTTTTTTAATTTGAGTAGATTTTTTTTTTGGGGGGGGGGGAATACCTTGTGTTTTTTCCATCATGAACACAATGGATTCCATAATAACTCCTAGAATATGGTATGGTTAACTCAGCCTAGTGACTGTAAAAGCAGACCCCAACAGGGAAACAGGTTGTGGAGTCCTCTAAATCAGCATCTGTAATGTAAAGACCACTTAGAATCATACAATATTGAAAACCAGAAAGGAGTTCAGCAGTCACCTAGCCCTCCTTGAACTGTATGCTCTTCATACATTTCCAGGGCTCCTTTGCCCTCCCCATTATCTACGAGGTCTCATCCGAACCAAAAAGTTACTCAAACATGTTCTTTTCTGATCTTGTCAGAATACACTCTTGCTGACTCATATTCTTCCCCCAAATCACTCATTTATAGGTGATGTTGAAGATAATGAAAATACAAGCAATTGGGGGGAAAAATAGAAAGAAAAAAAAAATCAAACAAAAAGAAAAGGAAAGAGGCCCTGGCCGGTTGGCTCAGTGGTAGAGCGTCGGCCTGGCGTGCGGAAGTCCCGGGTTCGATTCCCGGCCAGGGCACACAGGAGAAAAGCCCACCTGCTTCTCCACCCCTCCCCCTCTCCTTCTTCTCTGTCTCTCTCTTCCCCTCCTGCAGCCAAGGCTCCATTGGAGCAAAAGATGACCCGGGCGCTGGGGATGGCTCCTTGGCCTCTGCCCCAGGCGCTAGAGTGGCTCTGGTCACGACAGAGCGACGCCCTGGATGGGCAGAGCATCGCCCCCTAGTGGGCGTGCCAGGTGGATCCCGGTTGGGCACATGCGGGAGTCTGTCTGACTGCCTCCCCTTTTCCAGCTTCAGAAAAAGAAAAAAAAAGAAAAAAAAAAAAAGAAAAGGAAAGAAATTATAAACTATTAAAAAGGAAGGCCTGACATGACTGTTATTAGCCTAGTAATAATAACATATCTGTGACCAGAAGCAAAACGGGCTGGAAGATCTCTGATTGAATCACCGTAATTTCTCTGGAGCCTGAAAGAAATTATATAAAAAGCAAAAACCTTGAAATACCGTAGTGACAAGGTATCTACATCTACCTCTATCTTTTATGTTTGTTTGTTTATTATGATGAAAGAGGGCACATTCAGATACAGAAAAACCTCCACTGAGAATACAGTACACGGAAAGATAAAAGTCACCTTTCTGAATTCTGATTTTTTGTACTCCTACCCAATCTTTTAACACCCAAAACGTGTAAAACCTCAATGATCAATCATTATTCAAAACAAATAGTGAAAAATATTTCCGATTTGATTTCTCTCTGACCTCCTTCATTTCCTAAACACTTAAAATGACCAAGAATTAAACAGTCACTCTTCAACATTCTACAAAGTGAACTGTCAACACCCATATTCCATATGATGCTACTGGAATGTAAACTCTGACTTTCATTTTGAACCTCAAACTACCTTCCAGGAAGCACCTTTACTATAAAACAATCCTGTGCATTCCAATGCCAAACTACATTCGCCTCTGGGGCCTTAACATCACCAGTCATTCTGTACCATTCACAGGTATGAGTCCTCTCCATCAAGGGCTTACCCATTTGCTTTCAGTGTCAAGAGTCACACCCTCATTTTGCTACATCTCTTCCCCACCTACTTCCAGTGTGATGGGAAAGTAACAAGAGGAACTGTTCTGGATACACAGCAAATTACCAGGAAATGCCAGAGATCAAGACTGATCAAAACAATGCTTTAATGGGAGACCAGGAGTAGGAAAGGGGGATCTGGGTGAGATTCTAAATACAGCATACACTGTTACGGGCAAACAAATTAAGACTAACACTATAACATTTAAAGATGTGTCTCAAACAGAGCAGCTCCTTCTATGTAGACCTCCATCTGCATTTTACTTCAAAAATCTCTCTCAGGCAAGGGGTATGGAGAAAGTCTCTTCATTCCCCTGCAAATGGGGCCTTTTTTACGTTAAACACACACGCACAACTTACATGCTACTTGATCCATGTGCATTAATAAACCCTTGGTTTATCAGGATTTGTTTAAATCCTGACAAAGTTCTTATACATATATCATATCAGCCAGTCACACTTTCATACAAAGCTGGTTGACTGAGGACCAACTTTTTTTTCCTTAAGTACAATCCCAATTTAGGAAATGAAGTTTTGACTGAATGGTCTGGAATTTGGGGTTGGGATAGTGATGCAGAAGGAAAACAGAAGGAAAAAACAAGTCATTTTGTTAAACCAACCTGAATGAGGTTACACGTTTCGACAGAACAAGAGAGAAGTAGGTACCTGGGGATCAAGGAAGAGGACTGACCACCCAAAAATGAAGAATGGTATAAAAAGAAAAATTATCATCAAGTTCCTAAAGACTCTGGAAGCAACAAATGACAGAGACAACTGTGACAACTTTAACCTGAGTCTCCTTCAAACTGTGAGAGTATTAATAGTTGAACTCTGTGTCTTCCTTTTTTTCTTTACAGGGACAGAGAGAGAGTCAGAGAGAATGCTAGACAGGGACAGAGAGAGATGAGAAGCATCAATCATTAGTTTTTCGTTGCGACACCTTAGTTGTTCATTGATTGCTTTCTCATATGTGCCTTGACCACGGGCCTTCAGCAGACCTTGTAACCCCGTGCTCGAGGCAGCAACCTTGGGTCCAAGCTGGTGAGCTTCTGCTCAAAGCAGTTGAACCCGCGCTCAAGCTGGCAACCTCGGGGTATCGAACCTGGGTCCTCCGCATCCCAGGCCGACGCTCTATCCACTGTGCCACCGCCTGGTCAGGCTACCGTGTCTTCCTTTCAATGACCTCGAAAATGTTTTTGCTCCAGCTGACTGAAAATCTTTCAGAGAAAGAATAATAAATGTTTTGGGGTTTACATTTTTCTTAATTCATTGATTTTAGAGCGAGAGAGAAACATCGATTTGTTGTTCCACTTATTTATGCTTTCATTGGTTGATTCTTGTGTGTCCTCTGGCTGGGGATAGAACCCTCAACTTTGGCATATCAGGACAACGTTCTAACCAACTGAGCTACTTGGCCAGGGCCATAAATGTTTTGGTTTTAAAACCAAGAATTTTAAAAGGTAAGCCATTTTGAACAAAATTTAAACATTTTTGGAAACACACACCTTGTTCTGTTTCAGGCTTACCCAGGATAGCCATTTCATTCAGTTGCTGAAGCCCCCCTACACCTCAGTTCCCTGGGAATTTGATCAATACTTCCCTAGATCAGCTTGGCAGATTCTATGAAGACCTTAGTCCACTTTAGGTGATGACAAATTAGAGACGCAGCAGTTCCATTTTCACAGAGCATGACACATACAGATTCTTAAAAGTATATTTATAGTCCCACTTTTCCAGCACAGGAAAACACACAATTAGATATCCTCAATTTTCTTGCTGCTAAACCATGGCTAAAAACGCCTAATTCCTTGGAACTAGGAAGAGTTGCAATCATAAATGGCTTTTAAATGGGAGAAATCTCACAATCACTACTTCATAACTGTTCTTTAAACGCTTGTAACTTTCAAATTGCAGTTTTGGAGGCGCTCATTGACGCTCAGACTTCACAAACTTCCTTGAGTGGGCAAAAGGATATCTCAACATGCTAATGCTAATTCACATCGCTCAAGCTTGTTTTCTTATTATACCTCTTCAAGATCTCATGCATCTACCCAAATAACTACTAAAATCTCTGGAGACAATCTTCTAACCACATTTGAGCAAACAAGAGAAAGGAGGTGATGGCCTTAAGGGACACAGCTTTCCCTGGCTAAAATGAGGCGCCCTCGCTCACAGCGAGCGGGTCAAGATGTTACCAAAAAGCTCCTGCCAGATGTGCGGGGCGAGGGTGCGGGGCCAGGTAAGCAGGGACGACAACTGGAAGGCCCTGCGGAGAACTGCGGTGCCAAAACTCGCAGGACGGATGGAGTGGAAGGTGAGGCAAAATTAGGCAGGTAAGGAAGGAGCCAGTGCAGCGAAGAAAACAGGGGAGGCGAGAGGTGGAGCTCTAGAGAAACCTGACGAATTCGCGCCTCGGAGAGTTTCCGAGGGTCCAGTTTCTCACCAGAAAGCTGCGTTCAGCCCCAGGCACCACAGGGCGCTTCTGGCTGGCCGCTCCCACACAAGGGCCGCCTGCACCCGGCTCAGCAGAGGCTCGTAAGGCCCCAGCACCTCCAGCAGGGCCCGCTGCGCCGCCTCAACCTGCTGGTCCCGCTCCAAGGTGCCTGACATGGCGCCGTGGCCCTTGAAAGTCGGCCCCGAGGCTGGGTCTGGGGCCGCGGCCACCCCCTCTGCCTCCGCCATCTCCCCCCGGCAGCCACCACATCCGGGGCCGCGGCCCGACAGTGACAATAACACCAACTGCGCAGATGCGCGATTCGGCGGGGGGGGGGGGGGAGGTGGCTTCCCTTAACAGTGCGCCTGCGCAAGGGCTCCAGCTCGCGTCTACCAAGGGAACACTGCGTCAAAGTGCGTCCCTTTTTCCAGGGAGCAGAGACCCATCCGGAACTGCGCACGCGTAGTTGGCATGACTGAAGCCAAATGAATAAGGAAGTGCCATCACCAGAACTTACTTGCCATTGGAGCGGAGAAAGTTCGTGGCGGGGCTGGTTGGTTGGCGCCTGCGTCGTGCGGTGAGCGGGCTGGCGAGCGGCGGCTTTGCTAGCTAGAGCGGCTGCAAGGCGGTGCCTGAGGAGCGATGCCGAGGGAAATCATCACCCTACAGTTGGGCCAGTGCGGCAATCAGAGTGAGCGAACCTCCAGCCCTTCTACTGGCCAGGCTCCTTAGATTCAGTGAGATCTCGCTGCGGGATCTTAGACTCCCATCTGCCCTTCCCAGAATCGAAAAGCGAGACATGCCTGACCCAGTGTTCAGTTGCCCAGCCCCGAGGGCCCTTTCCCTGCCCAGTCGCTGGCATACAGCCCTTTCCTCGGTCGTGGGAGACTCCTGAAGCTTGACTTCCTATCCCCCGACCCAGGCGCTCAGTCCCCCAGCTGCTAGTTGGAACCTGCCCAGACCCAGATCTCCTCTTTCTCCCCCGCCCACCCCTTCCCTCCACCCCAGTTGGGTTCGAGTTCTGGAAACAACTGTGCGCGGAGCATGGTATCAGCCCCGAGGGCATCGTGGAGGAATTCGCCACCGAGGGCACTGACCGCAAGGACGTCTTTTTCTACCAGGTGCAACCAGCGACTTGGCCAGAGCCGGCAGTTGCCCAAGGGGCCTAAAAGGGAAGGGCAGAGGGTTGCTACTGGGAAGCCCTCTGGGCAAAGGAGCCAGAGTGGTTGGCTTGAGGTGGGAGGGTAGGCAGGAGAGTTGGGAGGATGGAGGACTGGCAAGGCTTTTGCTAATTGGGTTCCGTCCTGGACTCTCCTTGACAGGCAGACGATGAGCACTACATCCCCAGGGCCGTGTTGCTGGACCTGGAGCCCCGGGTGATCCACTCCATCCTCAACTCCCCCTATGCCAAGCTCTACAACCCAGAGAACATCTACCTGTCAGAGCATGGAGGAGGAGCTGGCAATAACTGGGCCAGTGGATTCTCCCAGGTCATTTGCTGTTCCCTGGCAGGAGGCTCAACACTTTTCCTGTGTGGAGACAGGCCCTGTGACTTCCCCTAGAGAGATGAAATCAGATAGAGAATGTATAAATGGGAGAGGGAGAGAGATGCTGAGGGGAGTTCCTTTCTCTAGGTCAACTATGTAATATTATTATTATTTTATTTTATTTTTTTGTATTTTTCTGAAGCTGGAAATGGGGAGGCAGTCAGACAGACTCCCGCATGCGCCCGACCGGGATCCACCCCGCACGCCGACCAGGGGGCGATGCTCTGCCCCTCCGGGGCGTCGCTCTGTCGCGACCAGAGCCACTCTAGCGCCTGGGGCAGAGGCCAAGGAGCCATCCCCAGCGCCTGGGCCATCTTTGCTCCAGTGGAGCTTCTGCTGCGGGAGGGGAAGAGAGAGACAGAGAGGATGGAGAGGGGGAGGGGTGGAGAAGCAGATGGACGCCTCTCCTGTGTGCCCTGGCCGGGAATCAAACCCGGGACTTCCACACGCCAGGCCAACGCTCTACCACTGAGCCAACCGGCCAGGGCTATGTAATATTATTGAGAGACGAAACTAGCTAGTGCTGTGTACCAAACCATGCTAACTTGTTTAACCTTCTAACCCACAGACACTTAGCTGCCTTTCTAGAATCAAAAATAGAAAGAAAGAAAAACCCTGAAAGCAAAAGACTATGTATAACTTATTTAGCAGCAAAACCAACTCTCAATGGAGACAGGCTATTTTATAACTTCTACTCAATTTATTGTCATTATGCATACTTCTCTTTGCAGAAATATTCCTGTATTTGATTAGCACACCTCAGACCCCACTAGTGTTTTTCTGAACATACATTATATGTATCTTCTGGGTACATATTCTAGAATCTGAAATATTTGAAGTCCAAAACCTAAGCCCCAACTATTTTAGATAAGGGTATATGAACTTGTATTATTACCTTCATTATACAGATGAGGAGACTGAGGTATGCAAAGATTAGGTAACCTGCCCAGAGTCACTCAGCTACATAGAACTAGAGCTAGTATATGAGCCTAAGCAGTCTGGATGTAGAGTGCCTCCTCCTAACCACTGTTACACTGCCTCTCAGCGAAAATAAAAAGCAGGGCCACTGTGCTCCAAAAAGGACTTCTAGGTGCTATAAGGAGAATTAAGGGTGGCTGTTCTGATGTCGGAGTCCTTGCCTCATGGTCCTGCCACTCTGACCCTCCCCACATCTGTACAGGGAGAGAAGATCCATGAGGACATTTTTGATATCATAGACCGGGAGGCAGATGGCAGTGACAGTCTAGAGGTAAGTGGTCAGGAATGCTGGTGGAAATTGACATAGGGAAGGCTCAGTAACGCCCTTTAGAAGCCACCTGTTAGGTATGAGACTCACCCATGTACCCTTTGCACTGGAAGCCTCCAGACCTTCAGGGAAATAAGGCGAAGTCGCCTAAGCTCTATGTGTGGGGGGAGAGGAGTGGAGGAGAGGGCTCAGAAAGGTAGGATTCCGAGAAATTGTGGGACGGGCCCAATTTGAAATCCTGCCACAAGATACCTAGATTCTGCCTGACCAGGCGGTGGCACAGTGGATAGAGCGTCGGACTGGGATGCAGAGGACCCAGTTCGAGACCCCGAGGTCTCCAGCTTGAGCGCAGGCTCATCTGGTTTGAGCAAAGCTCACCAGCTTGGACCCAAGGTCGCTGGCTCGAGCAAGGGGTTATTTGGTCTGCTGAAGGCCCACGGTCAAGGCACTTATGAGAAAGCAATCAATGAACAACTAAGGTATCGCAATGAAAAACTAATAATTGATGCTTCTCATCTCTCTCCGTTCCTGTCTGTCTGTCCCTATCTATCCCTCTCTCTCACTCTCTCTCTGTCTAAGAAAGAAAGAAAGGAGGGAGGGAGGGAGGGAGGAAGGGAGGAAGGGAGGAAGGAAGGAAGGGAGAGAAGGAAGGAAGAAAGAAAGAGAGAAAGAAGGAAGGAAAGAAAGAAGGAAAGGAAAAAGGAAGGAAAGAAAGAAAGAGAAAGAAAGAAAGAAAGAAAAAGAAAAGAAAAAAGAAAAAAAAGATACCTAGATTCTGACTGCCCCTTTCCCATGCAGGGCTTTGTGTTGTGTCACTCCATCGCTGGGGGGACAGGCTCTGGCTTAGGCTCCTACCTCTTAGAACGGCTGAACGACAGGTACGTCTGTGTTTTGAGCGGCTGGGAGGACTTGGTTTCCTAAGTAACTGGGAGTCCCTCCAGATATGCCTTCCTACTCACTGGAGCAGGAAAGGGACCTCTAGTTCTTCCCGTAGTGAGGAAAGTCAAGATATGATGGCTGAGAACCAAATCCCGGGAGTGGAGCCTAGAATCCAGACCTAGATTAAGAGATAAAGGTTCAGGGAGTTTGGACAGTTTGGAATTGGAACCCTAGATCCTAAGATGTCTCTCTGTCGTTTGGGAAGGTTACAGACATCCAAAAGTCAAGTCTACCTTCTCTACTGATCTCATGGTCCCACGCTATTTTCCCCATCCAGATGTAGCTGCTTCCCAAAAGTTGTTGGGAGCCGCATGTTTACCAAGCCTCCAGTCTGTTGCTCTGACTCTCTTCTCCCAACCCCCACCAGATACCCCAAGAAGCTGGTGCAGACATACTCAGTGTTTCCCAACCAGGACGAGATGAGCGATGTGGTGGTCCAGCCCTACAACTCACTGCTCACACTCAAGAGGCTGACCCAGAATGCAGACTGTGTGGTGAGTCCTAGATTCTACCTTTCCCTACTTCTAATCCCCCTGTTTCATCATTTTTATGCACTTAAAAGTTCCATTTTGAGACCTCCTAGGCCCCAGTCCTGTGTAAGTCCCTTTTGGGTAGGTCTTTCCGGCTTTGAGGCCCAAGGGAAATTAAACTTCAAAGCCCAGGCTCAGGCAGAGGTCCTGTTCTTTCTAATCCCCAAAATTTGCCACCCTCTTCCATCCCCCCAGGTGGTGCTGGACAACACAGCCCTGAACAGGATCGCCACAGACCGCCTGCACATCCAGAACCCATCCTTCTCCCAGATCAACCAGCTGGTGAGCCCCCACTTCTGGACTCCTTTAGACTGGAATCTGTCCCTATTGGAGTGCTTTCTGGTGAAAGGAGCGCCCTCCAACCAGGTCAAGAGCCATGACATGGCATCCCTATCCCCAGGTATCCACCATCATGTCGGCCAGCACCACCACCCTGCGCTACCCTGGCTACATGAACAACGACCTCATCGGCCTCATCGCCTCGCTCATTCCCACACCACGCCTCCATTTCCTCATGACTGGTTACACCCCCCTCACCACAGACCAGTCGGTAAGAAGAGCTCTCGGTGTGGGGCCCAGAAGCCCTAACCTCGTCTTTCTCTTCTCCCTGCTGCCCCAGGAGGCTCTGTGCTCAGGGACTGGCACAGACTAGATGAGTTCCGTGCTGACTTGCTCTCCTCTCTCCCCTGCCTTTGGCTCCCTGCAAGGGCTGGGCTGTATGGAATCTGCTTATGCTCCTGTACAGGGACATGAGTTTGCTGAGCTGAGGCTGCCTAAGATTCCTGATCCCACGGCAGAGGCTCAGTATAGACCTGAATCTAAAGACACTCCCCAAAGAGACCATACTGCCCCGAGTCTGGTGGGGAACATGTGTTGCCTACTCTTCTCTGTCCATGCATCTCCGGATATTGACCTGAGTGCTGGCCTCGTCACTGTGGCCCACTGTCCCCTCAGGTGGCCAGTGTGAGGAAGACCACGGTCCTGGATGTCATGAGGCGGCTGCTACAGCCCAAGAACGTGATGGTGTCCACCGGCCGGGATCGCCAGACCAACCACTGCTACATTGCCATCCTCAACATCATCCAGGGGGAGGTGGATCCCACTCAGGTAGGTGGGACCCCTTCGTTCCACCCCTGGGACCCATCGGGGTAGAGGAGAGGTGACCACCACCACTCCTGTTCCAACTCCAGGTGCACAAGAGCCTGCAGAGGATCCGGGAACGGAAGTTGGCCAACTTCATCCCCTGGGGCCCAGCCAGCATCCAGGTGGCCCTGTCCAGGAAGTCTCCCTACCTGCCGTCTGCCCACCGTGTCAGCGGGCTCATGATGGCCAACCATACCAGCATCTCCTCGGTGAGTTTCACGCTTTACCTATTTCCCATACTTCCCCTGGTTGCGCCTCACCTCTCCACCCCTGCTGCTCTGCTTTGGCTTTTTTACTGTAACGATAGCCCAGCCTTGATTCCCTGGCTCTCTGGATCGTATTGGTCCTCAGAGTATCTCGTGACCCTGCTTTCTATACACTTCAAGCTCTTTGAGCGGACCTGCCGCCAGTACGACAAGCTACGGAAGCGGGAAGCCTTCCTGGAGCAGTTCCGCAAGGAGGACATCTTCAAGGAGAACTTTGATGAGCTGGACACGTCCAGGGAGATTGTACAGCAGCTCATCGACGAGTACCACGCTGCCACGCGGCCAGACTACATCTCCTGGGGCACCCAGGAGCAGTGAGTGCCCCAGGACCGAGACCCTCATCTGCCTTACCGGTTGGCCCAGGCCCTGCCTGACTGACCATCCCTTCAGAGCACAGATCAAGGACCTAACACATTTCTTTTTCATAAATACACATACTCTCTTTTGGCCTGGGGACATGTTTATTTTTCCTCTTATGAGACTATTTATGTTTAATAAAGCACTGGCTATAAATCAAATCACTGGTCTCTTTGAAGGCTTAGAGAACTGGGGAAGGGGAATGCCTGTTCTCTCTCTAGCACTAATAGGGTCTTCCCCCACTTCTAGCATCTTCAACTCTGAGCAAACGGCCTTCCCTGGCTTTTCCTTCTCCTGCCTCGTTTTGGAGAATATGGGTAGGGTTGACCTACTGAGAAATTCATTTCCAGGCTAAAAAGGCCCATATATATTACTTTGCTCTCTGACACCCTGGATCCCAGTTTCTTCCCACCCTCTCCACTCCACCAGTTTCACATTCCTACATCAGTGTCCTTTGGTTGTCATGGCAGCAGGCCTGTGGCCACCACCACCACCACCCGACCCTGGGCAAGCAATAGAATCTGCCCCAGTACCTTTA
Source organism: Saccopteryx leptura (assembly GCF_036850995.1). Lineage (NCBI taxonomy): Eukaryota > Metazoa > Chordata > Mammalia > Chiroptera > Emballonuridae > Saccopteryx > Saccopteryx leptura. Next base: position 344,433,322 of record NC_089504.1, on the reverse strand, counting down.
ATCTAGCAAGTAGTAGGGCAGTGCCCAAGAGCCAGGCCATGAGAGCCACTGGTCAGGCAGCTGGAGTCTAGGACAGTTAAGTCAGGGTACCAAACCTGAAGCCTAGACTAAGCAGGGTCAAAAATGGACCCATAGCACCTGACCTGTGGTGGCTCAGTGGATTAGGCATTGACCTGGAATGCTGAGGTTGTGGGTTCAAGACCCCTGGTTTACCCAATCAAGGCACATACAAAAAGCAACTACAAGTTGGTGCTTCCCATTCCTCCTCCTCTCTTTCTAAAATCAATAAATAAAATCTAAAAAAAAAAAAAAGACTTGTAGCTAAGGCACCATGATTCTGTTCTCATGTGATCTCGTTATTCAAAGGGCCAGTTCCTTCCGCTCTGGTGGAAGATTGCAGGGAAGTAATAAATACATAGTGATTTAAATATTCAGGACCAAAAGGGCAAAGCAGGTAGTTCCTCGACTGTGGTGTCCAGGCCCCTCCTAGGCCCATATACCCCCCCCCCCAAGGGTAAGGATTATAGTAGCAGTAATGTGTGTAGGCACTGTGCTAAATCCAAAGCATTCTTTTATGTAATCCTCATGACAACCCTCTGAAGTAGTAGATATTTTTCTTTCCTTTTTTTTTTTTTTACTTTTTCCATTGATTTGAGAGAGAAGCATCAACTCATTCCACTTAGTTGTTCCTCAAGTAGTAGATATTATTAATCTTATTTTATAAATGAATAAACTGAGTCCAAGAGTTTAATTTAGTAGGTTGCCCAGCTAATAAATGGCAGAGAGGGAGGCAAACCCTGGTTTGCCTGACTGGCATCAGTGTTCTTAACCATTGTACATTGCTGTGCCTTTTGTGACACCTCACAGAACTGGGGTAGGATGATCTCATTTCTGAGGCCTTTTGGAGCCATTGGATGGGCCCATGCTTGTCAGAGGACGCAGGGACCTTGAACATCTGGGCAAATAGGGCAGATGCAATCCGGGGGCGGGGGTGTCAGCTTCAACTGGCTACATCTACAAAGTATACCCACTGCCCAGCTCAGAGTAGCTGGGGAGCTGTGTCTGCCTTCTTACCCTCATCACCCCGGGCTGTCTGGGATCAAAGCCAGAAGGTCAGGCCCGGTGGATGAGGGATTGGGGCTGGCAGAGCTCAGCACACAAGTGAAGAACCAGCCCTAAGAGGTGTCTGCAGCTCCATATGGAGGCTGAGAGCACCCAGGAACTTGGGGCCATGTTTTGTTCCCCCCCTGACTGGTGGCAGTGTGGACAGAGCATCGATCTGGGACACTGAGGTCCCAGGTTTGAAACTCTGAGATCACCGGCTTGAGCATGGCCTCATCTGTCTTGAGTGCAGGCTCACCAGCTTGAGCGCAGGGTCATCAGCTTGAGCATGGAATTATCGACATTATCCCATGCTCATTGGCTTGAAGCCTAAGGTCACACTAGCTTGAGCCCAACGTTGATGGCTTGAGCAAGGGGTCACTGGCTCAGCTGTAGCCCCCAGTCAAGGCAGGTATGAGAAGCAATCAATGAACAACTAAAGTGCTGCAACTACGAGTTGATACTTCTCATCTCTGTTTCTTCCTCTCTCTCTCTCTTTCCTGCTTAAAAAAAAGAATTTTTTTCTCTTTTGCTTACTATTGACCTAATACACCCTTTTTCTTTTTCTTTTTCTTTCTTTCTTTTTTTTTTTTTTTTTCATTTTTCTGAAGCTGGAAACGGAGATACAGTCAGACAGACTCCCGCATGCGCCCGACCGAGATCCACCTGGCACGCCCACCAGGGGCGACGCTCTGCCCACCAGGGGGCGATGCTCTGCCCATCCTGGGCGTCGCCATGTTGCGACCAGAGCCACTCTAGCGCCTGGGGCAGAGGCCACAGAGCCATCCCCAGCGCCCGGGCCATCTTTGCTCCAATGGAGCCTTGGCTGCAGGAGGGGAAGAGAGAGACAGAGAGAAGAGGGAGAGGGGATGGATAGAGAAGCAAATGGTCACCTCTTCTGTGTGGGACTTCTACACTCTGGGTTGATACTCTACCACTGAGCCAACTGGCCAGGACCAGAACCTATTTATCTTTAATAAAGCTTTATAAACCCAGTGAACAACAGACAGGTCAGACCCTTATGTACAAAAGGAACCCTTGGGCCCTGGCGGGTTGGCTCAGTGGTAGAGCGCCGGCCTGGTGTGCAGAAGTCCCGGGTTCGATTCCCGGCCAGGGCACACAGGAGAAGCGTCCATCTGCTTCTCCACCCCTCCCCCTCTCCTTCCTCTCTGTCTCTCTCTTCCCCTCCCGCAGCCGAGGCTTCATTGGAGCAAAGATGGCCCGGGCGCTGGGGATGGCTCCTTTGCCTCTGCCCCAGGCGCTGGAGTGGCTCTGGTCGCGACAGAGCGATGCCCCAGAGGGGCAGAGCATCGCCCCCTGGTGGCCGTGCCGGGTGGATCCCGGTCAGGCGCATGCGGGAGTCTGTCTGACCGTCTCTCCCGGTTTCCAGCTTCAGAAAAATGCAAAAAAAAAAACAAAAAAAAAACACCAAAAAACAAAACAAAACAAAAAAAACACAAAAGGGACCCTTGCAGGGTTGCTAGGCAGAGACAGGCTGTCAGAAGTCGGGTCCTGGGCTGCCTGAGAGGTGGCAGGGAGGCCACAAGCCTGACTCTACAAGAGTCAAAGAAAAAGCCTTGCCTGACCTGTGGTGGCGCAGTGGATAAAGTGTCGACCTGGAATGCTGAGGTTGCCGGTTCAAAACCCCAGGCTTGCCTGGTCAAGGCACATATGGGAGTTGATGCTTCCTGCTCCTTCCCCCTTCTCTCTCTTCTCTCTCTAAAAGTGAATAAATAAATAAATAATTTTAAAAAAAAAAAAGAAAAAAAAAAAGAAAAAGCCTGACCAGGCAGTGGTGCAATGGATAGAGCGTCGGACTGGGATGCAGAGGACCCAGGTTCGAGACCCCGAGGTCCCCAGCTTGAACGCGGGCTCATCTGGTTTGAGCAAAGCTCACCAGCTAGGACCCACGCTGGCTCGAGCAAGGGGTTACTTGGTCTGCTGTAGCTGCACGGTCAAGGCACATATGAGAAAGCAATCAATGAACAACTAAGGTGTTGCAACGAAAAACTAATGATTGATGCTTCTCATCTCTCTCCGTTCCTGTCTGTTTGTCCCTATCTCTCTCTCTCTCTGTCTCTGTAAAAAAAAAAAAAAAAAAAAGTGTCAAAGAAGGAGCCTGTCGCTATAGGTTGCCAAGGCTGACTCAGGAATATACAGCCGGGTTGGTGTCAACCAACAGTAGGGAAGAAGAAGACTTCAGGGAAAGCCAGCCTGTACCTGGTCCCTTCTGACCTGGCACCACTGGTGGCACCACTGGGTACCTTGCTTTGCTTCTCCCCTTTTACTGCTCCTGCCCCTGATAACCAGCATTTCATCACTGGATTATGAATGGGCAGATGAGATGAGGTGCGTGGGTGGCCAGCCCACCTCCCGGCCACCATCCATCCCAGGGCCCTCCTTTGCAGTGTTCAGTAAGAGTGTGGAGACCCAGGTGGAGCAAACACTTAGCTAGTCCAGAGTAAAAGTTTGGTGTGGATACTACTACGGTCTCCAACCCAGAGGAGTGAACACTCCACACAACTGGGCCTCCCTGGGAGGAACAACTAGTTGGATCTACAAAGATGCCTCCGTTTTCTGACTGCAGAGTGCCAGGCATTGTAAGCACAGGCAAACAACTCAACGATAGCTTCAGAGCCAGGCTCCACCCCCAAGGCTATGTCCAGATCACCCATCACCCCACACCAGTGCAGCCCCTTCCTCTTCTTGGCAAACGCAAACCCCAACTTGTGTCAATTAGAGGGCAGTGAGAAGGCCAGGTGGAAAGGGAGAGAAGCCTCTGGGAATCAGGGCAGCAGGTGGTGCTGATGGTGAAAAATCCCTGTGGTCTGAGAGACTGCAAGCCACAGAAGTAACAATCCCAATGAGAGAGGACAAGACTGCTGCAAAAAAAATGGAGAGAAAGCAGGATGCTCAAGCCTGGAACAGGGGGCCTCTTTTGACTAAACAAAGAAGAGAAAATGAGCCAGTTCAAGGTAATGTTCCCAGAATACTCCATGTGATATGACCCTATGGATCCTCGAACTTGCATGAGACACAGACTTAGTAGAGGAAGCACATAACCAAAGACAAATAGAGTGGTATAAACGAATCTGAAACCTAAGGACTGTAACTTTGGAAAGTGGATTGAGACGAGGCAAAGAGATGATGAGGATAAGCACAGAGGCTTGACAGAGCTGGTGATCAGTCCAGTAAGCCTGATCCATGGTCTCCACAAGCCACAAGCATTCTACATAGATCTCCCTAGAAAAATGGGCAGTGGAAAGTTGTTTAAAATCCAATTTTCTAGACTCCCTCCAGTGATGCCCACTGCCACTGGCTCACCCAAGAGGGAATGCCCTCTTGGATATCTTAAACAGGGAAGAGGCTGTCCTAGAAAACTAACAGGAACAGTTTAAATTGACATTCTTATTTACTTATCCATCATTTATAAGTTTTAATTAAATTCCCAAAGGCCAGATCACTGGGGCATGAATCGGTAAAATCGAGTTTCTTGTAAAGTGGCAGGCCCTGCCAGTCAGGGTCTAACACCTCATGCAACCCAGATAGAAACATTCTCCTCACGTCTCTGGCAGTGCTATATTAGTGACCTTGGCTGTGGAACCCAGAGTTGAGTAATTCTTTCCTCAAGCCCTCAAATCCATCACTGAATTATTAATAGAGTGACCAACTCATTCTAGTTTTAACACTAAAAATTCTGAGTTCCAAGAACCCCCTCGGATTCAGTTTTAAAATGCATAGTCCCACATTCCCTCAGTCATGAGAAAACCACGACAATTGGTCACCTTAAATTAAAGAACTCCAGTCCGGTATTACCACGAAGGCAAACGCTACCACCAACCCGTCACAGTGGCTGCCCCGCCTAGAGCTTGTGGACAAGTGCATCGGATCAAGAATTCCCATCGTGATGAACAGTGATAAGGAAATTGTTGGCACACTTCTAGGATTTGATGACTTTGATGACTGGAAGATGTCACTGAAATCACACCAGAAGGAAGAAGGATTACTAAATTAGACCAGATTTTGCTAAATGGAAATAATATAACAATGCTGGTTCCTGGAGGAGAAAGACCTGAAGTATGACTGGGTTCCCTTGACTTACGTCAGATTCTGCTTTGTCTTAACAATGACAACAAAATATATATATATATTTTTTAAGATTCTCTGAAGTTTCCCGTTAAAGGGGAATGTTTTAGAGAGGCATTGTAAATGCTGTTTTTAAGTTAATTGTGTTTATCTTGGAAAAAAAAGAACAGCTTGTTCTTTGAAGATGAAAATAAAGGTCTGTTGGTTCACTGTCATTTTATTTATTATACTGTAACAGCCATTGGAACAAGGTTTGTAGCTATTTTGTCAATTGCTCTCTTGCCATCTTATGTCAGTTTGCATCCTCATTTACATGACCACTTGATTTTTAAAAATTGTTGCAAACAAAATGATGAACTTTGATTTGTAACAGGCACATTTAAGAAAACCTGAAATGATTCCATTCAATTCAAACTGTGATACTTTGAAATTCGGTTTTTCTACTGAGCTCAAATTCTGTTAATTCCTATTAAAAACAAACAAGGAAAAATATACTGGTAATATATGTACGTTGTAGAAATGCAGATGAATAAAAAGGAAAATATTCACTATGCTTTGCTGTCTATCTTCTTAGACTATCTTGGAATACGTTTTATATTTACCAAAATTTGTTCACCCTGATTACACTGTTCTGTAGCCTCCATTTAAGACTTTTTAAAAAAATTATTATTATTTATTCATTTTAGAGAGAGAGAAAGATAGAGAGAGAGAGAGGTGGAAGAGCAGGAAGCATCAACTCCTATATGTGCCTTGACCGGGCAAGCCCAGGGTTTTGAACTGGTGACCTCATAGTTCCAGGTTGATGCTTGATCCACTGTGCCACCACAGGTCAGGCATTTAAGATTTTTTAAAAATGTAAATGGTGGACATTTTTCCATGTCAGATATTTATTTCAGTAATATTAATACATGCATAGTAGTTCATTAAATGAACTTAGCATAATTTATTTAGCCTATTCTTATTATTGGCCACAGTAGTCTAACTAAATCTTTACACATTTTTATTTTTCTTAGAAGGAATTCAGAAATGTGTAAGGTCAAAGGGTATATTAGCATGTCGCCAACAAAAAGTTCATCAGCAGTTTTTCATTGTGTCCTTTACGTACTTAACCACCATTGGCTATGCTCTCTCTTCTCCTGTTATTGTGATAGGCAAAACCTGGTATGTTTAAAATTTTCTTTGTTAAGGCCCTCAGTGGTAGAGTGTTGGCCTGGCGTGCAGGAGTCCCAGGGTTCGATTCCCGGCCAGGGCACACAGGAGAAGCGCCTATCTGCTTCTCCACCCCTCCCCCTCTCCTTCCTCTCTGTCTCTCTCTTCCCCTCCCGCAGCCAAGGCTCCATTGGAGCAAAGTTGGCCCGGGCGCTGAGGATGGCTCTGTGGCCTCTGCCTCAGGCGCTAGAATGGCTCTGGTTGCAACAGAGCCACGCTCCAGATGGGAAGAGCATCATCACCCCCTTGTGGGCGTGCCGGGTGGATCCCGATCGGGCACATGTGGGAGTCTGTCTGCTTCCCTTTATCCAACTTCGGAAAAATACAAAAAAAAAAAAATTTTCTTTCTTTGTTAATTTTGTATTTTATGAGTTACTTCTATGAGGCTTTTGCCAGGAAGATGCTTGTCTTATTTCTAACTAATTTGTAAGAATTCTTAATTGGTTACTCTTAGTCATGTATTTTGAAGGTAAATTCCCCTCTTTTAGTTTGCCTGTTAGTGGTACATTCTTTTGATACAAATAAAAAATATTTTTATGTAAAAAAAAAAAATTAACTCCACAGAGAATGATCAGAAAATCTTGAAGTAGTGCATACGAATGATCAGGGCTAAATTAGGCCTAGTAGATAGACATTTGTTTGTTCATGGCTCAAGCAAGCATTTATTTAAAACAGAGACCACATTGCCCAGTATTAGCTTCACAATGGACCCTCCCTATGGGGGTTCCCAATTTTATTGGAGTAGGGAAATGTAGCACCATTACCATTTGTATAGCATGTTACCCTTCATGATACACTTTCATTTACATTAATTTCTGAACCCTTTGAGGTAAGATGTTTGTCATCTGTCACCGTAGGCAAATAGCTCAGAGAGGTTAAGTAACTTGTCCAAAATCATGCAATTGGTAACTGAACACACTCAACCTCAAATCTTCTGGCTCCAAATCAATAGCTCTTTCCACCAGACCCAGCATCTAAGAGACACTCAGAGGTATGCTGCTGTGTGAATGGCAATGGTAGGTTCCTGAAGTGGGAAGTGACATGATGAAATCTGTGCTTTAGGGTGGTTAGTCTGAAACCGGCTTGAAAAGTACATTGGCATCATTTACTGTTAAGTGAAAAAGCATTTAGTGGTATTTATTTTTGTTTCAAAGATATAGATATGTAGAGATAAAGCTGGACAAATGGAAAGAAGACTGAAAACACATATGATAAAATATTAATAGGAGTTATATCCAGGTGGTGTGTGTGTGTGTGTGTGTGTGTGTGTGTGTGTGTGTGTGTGTACATACTTTTATTCATTGATTTCAGAAAGAGAGGAGAGGAAGGAAAGAGAAAGAGAACCACTGATTTTCTGTTCCACCCATTTATGTGTTCATTGGCTGATTCTTGTATGTGTTCTGATTGGGGATCAAACTCAAAACCTTGGTATATTGGGATGATGCTCTAACCAACTGAGCTACCCAGTCAGGGCCAGGTAATGGTATTATGTGTATGTTTTTCTTGGTTTTCTATGTATATTTTTCAAATGGTCTACAATGAATATGTATTATTTATAATCAGAAAAAAATAAATTTTACATTTGAAATGTAAAAAAATATACTGAAGTATAAATGAGTAGAAGAGTAAATAGGGAGAAAAATCAGAGGTAAAGGGCCCACAGGTGGATAATGACAATACAGGGTATGAAAAGGGAGATGCGAGTCACGGAACAGAGGAATAAACTATGTTTCTTAGAGGTAGAGGCCAATACATTCTTTTTTTTTTTTTTTTTTTCTTTTTCATTTTTCTGAAGCTGGAAACAGGGAGAGACAGTCAGACAGACTCCCGCATGCGCCCGACCGGGATCCACCCGGCACGCCCACCAGGGGGAGACGCTCTGCCCACCAGGGGGCGATGCTCTGCCCATCCTGGGTGTCGCCATGTTGCGACCAGAGCCACTCTAGCGCCTGAGGCAGAGGCCACAGAGCCATCCCCAGCGCCCGGGCCATCTTTGCTCCAATGGAGCCTTGGCTGCAGGAGGGGAAGAGAGAGACAGAGAGGAAAGCACGGCGGAGGGGTGGAGAAGCAAATGGGCGCTTCTCCTATGTGCCCTGGCCGGGAATCGAACCCGGGTCCTCCGCACGCTAGGCCGACGCTCTACCGCTGAGCCAACCGGCCAGGGCGAGGCCAATACATTCTTATTTCTCACAGATTGTTTTACCCTCTACCTGAAAACTGTGGGGAGCACAAGAGATTATTTAAAGAATAATTAGATACACTTTGTTTGATTCAAATTTAGAAGTGCGTAAGAGCCCAGGCTGGGTTGCTCAGTGGATAAAGCATAGACCTGGTGTACCGGAGGTCATGGGTTCAAATCCCCCCACCCTGCCAGCCCCACTCAGGGCATGTGCAAGAAGCAATCAATGAGCACACAACTAAGTGGAACACTAAGTGGAACAACAAGTTGATACCTCCCTCTCCTGCCTCCCCCCGCCTCAAATAAGTGGGAATAAAAACTACATAAGAGTAGCCAGCAGGGAAATAAGCTCTCTAATTTTTTGTGTCAAGAATAACAAAAAAGTTATTCTAAATTAACTCTCTACATTATATTAATTGTATTAGTATATAATAAGTATCAAGTATATATTTACAATGTTTAAAATTAATGTATAATGTGTATATATTAACATACTATATAAATGGATATAAAGTATTTTAACAAAACTCTTAAAGTGATGGATAGTTAAATACACAAAAAGCTAAGGATGGACTGTTGAACATAAATAACTTTTTATTGCTTCTCATATGTGCCTTGACCGGGGGCTGGGAGGGTAGGGATTAAGCCAAGCTGTGACCCCTTGCTCAAGCCAGTGATTTTGGCCTCAAGCTAGTGACCTTGGGATTATGCTAATAAGCCCACACTCAAGCTGGTGACCTGAGAGTTTCAAACCTGGGCTCTTGGCATCCCAGGTCAATGCTCTATCCACTGAACCACCACCGGTCAGGCAACACAAATAATTTTTGTGTATGATCATATATTTTGTTTTTCTATTTTTTTAATGAAGGAAAATGTCTCAAAATACAAGTTGTCCAATTTTAAGTGTTCCATATAAAATATACTACAGAATAACACTGAAATTATTATTGAGGAGTTAATTTAACCAAGTACTGTTCTAAGCACTTTATATATATGAGCTCACTTAATTTTGACAACTACATATATACATACTGTTTTATCCCAGTTTTTACCAGCAAGGAAACTGGAGCTCAGAAGAAATGATGCTCAGAGTTGCACAGCTAGTAAGTGATCTTCCCCCACCTGGAAAGAGAAAATTTAGGCAGAGAAAGGGGGTTGTGGCCCAACCCTGTATGACAGAAAGCTTCACAGAGAGAAGCCAGCCAGAAGGGCCTTGTAGACAGGAGAGCAGTCCATTCGCTGACATCCACAGGGAAAAGTATAGTAGGCAAAGGGAAGCACCTAACAGGGAAGGGAGGCCTAAAGACAGGACTGTGGGATCTGGAAGCTATAAAGGCTCAGAAGGTGCATCTGGGGAAGCAACAGGAACTGGGGTCAGGGAGAGGTTTTGAGACCAGACAGGTCATGCAGGACCTTTCGTGCCATGAAGTGTTTGGACTTCATTCCCCAGCAAAGAAGAACCTCTGAAAGCTAGCTAGGAAGTTCCAGCAGCCAGCCTGCCCTTTCTGGACTCACCTCCCTCCACCGCCACCAAATGACATTGCTTTCCCATCCCCACCCCCTGCTTTCTATTCCCTCCTGTTCCCTAACTCTTAGTGTGGCCAGTATTTGCAGAACCTGATATCAAAACTCCTGCTATTTTTTTCTGAAGAAGTCTCCACTCTCACTTCAATGCTCATGCTGGCACACTGACAACCTGCTCTTTAGCATTTCCCCCAGGAACCGTGGCCTGCGCTGCCCTGCACTGCCCTGCCCTGAGCTGCCCTGCCCTGAGCTGCCCTGCCCTGAGCTGCCCCAGAGCAGCTGGCTCAGCAGCCTGCCCCCCTTCCTTCTCTCCACCAGATCATTCCTGGCCAGGCACAGATGGGGCCTCCTCCCCACGCTCAACCACAACAACCTCCATTCTGTCTCCAAACCATCAGATGCATAATATCACATTATTTTAGTGTTATAATTTTGTCATGTAATTTCTTTTTTCTCGTACTCTCAAATACAACCCCATGCATTCTACAGAATGTGTAGGCATTCTTGAAGTTAATTCTAAAATACATTAAGACTGGCCTGACCTGTGATGGTGGGGAGGATGGAACATCGACCTGGAACACAGAGATCGTGGGCTGGAAACCCTGGGCTGGCCTAGGTCAAGGCACATACCAGAATCAACAACTGCGAGTTGATGCTTCCCACTCCTCCCCCACCACCTTTCTTTCTCTTTCTCCTCTCTCTAAAATCAATAAATAAAATCTTTTTAAAAAATACACTGAGCCTGACCTGGCAGTGGCGCAGTGGACAGAGCGTTGGACTGGGACATGGAGGACCCAGGTTCGAGACCCCGAGGTCGCCAGCTTGAGCACAGGTTCATCTGGTTTGAGCAAAGCTCACCAGTTTGGACCCAAGGTCGCTGGCTTGAGCAAGGGGTTACTCGGTCTGCTGAAGGCCCAGGGTTAAGGCACATATGAGAAAGCAATCAATGAACAACTAAGGTGTTGCAATGAAAAACTGATGATTGATGCTTCTCATCTCTCTCCGTTCCTATCTGTCTGTCCCTATCTATCCCTCTCTCTGTCTCTGTAAAAAAAAAAAACACACTGAGATTGGTTTTTTGTTTTTGAAATTAATCAAGACATATGGAAACAAAACTTAGAACATTGTCTTTCTGTTAAAAATAAAAATATAAATAGGAAAAGTAGGGCACAAAACACTACCTATAGACTGTTCTTTTTTTTAAATTTTGAAATGATAGATTCACAGGAAAGTACCACAAAATAAGTGGGAGTCTCCTGGACCCTTCACCTGCCTCCCCAAATGTTAACATCTTGCATAACTATAATACAGTATCAAAACTAGGAAATTGAAACCACACCATCCAAAGAGCATATGCAGCTCTCACCTGTTATATACAGTGCACTCATTGTGTGTGCATATCTCTATGCAATTTTCTGACATGTGTGTGTAGCTTCATGTACCATCACCATACTCAAGATGCTTAACTGTAGCCTGACTGGTGGTGGCGAGTGGATAGAGTGTCGACCTGGGACACCAAGGTCCCAGGTTCAAAATCCCGAGGTTGCCGGCTTGAACATGTGCTCATCTGGCTTGAGTGCAGGTTTGCCAGCTTGAGCATGGAGGTGCAGCTTGAGCGTGGGATCGTCAACATGAGCCCAAAAGTCACTGACTTGAAGCCCAAGGTCACTGGCCTGAGCAAGTGGTTACTGGCTCAGCTTGAGCTCCCCCAGTCAAGGCACATATGAGAAAGCTATCAATGAACAACTAAAGTGACACAACCATGAGTTGATGTTTCTCATCTCTTTCCCTTCCTGTCTCTCTCAAAAAAAGTCTAATTGTACCAATATCACAAGACTCTCTGTACCCCTTGTATATACATTCTCACCTTCCCCGGCCTGATTTAAATATGAAAAATGTGAAATGGAGTACAGAAAAGTTACTGACTCAGAAAATACACCAACATGATTGTCAACAGATGTCTGGAGTATGGGAAAATGTCTAATTTATTTTTTTTAATTTTCAGTCTTTCTCATTTTTCTTCAGTGAAAATATATTACTTTTATAAGAAAAATATCTTGAAGAAATGTATAACATATATTATAATATTTACAATAGCATGCTCCAACAATTTTCAAGTTGGAATAAGATCTGTTACTAGCAGGTCAAAATAATTTCCATTTCATGTGTAAAATATTTTCCATTTCTCTCAGAGCAACTTGCGAAGTAACACATCCAAGCATTATTCATAACTCCATCTTACTCTGCCTTTGAGGTCAAATTAAACCAGGTAGAAGACATTGTACCTGTTAATTTAGTGCTGCACAAAATTTCATTGAAAAACATAGAGACATGTTGAGATATTGTTTCTCTTGATTCTGTAAGTTAATTGGGAAGCTCTTCTGCTGGCCTCCTGTGGCTCATTTGGGCTAGATGACTGGAATGACTGGGAGTTTAGCTCATTCATATGTTTGGTCATTGGTGCTCGGTAGGGAGACTCAGTTCTCCTCATGACCCCCGAACCTCCAGTAGACTAGACCCACCTCCTTGCATTGGGACGGTGTTCCAAGAGGGCAAACCCCAATACACACACACTTACTCTCCTGTGCTGTGTCATGCACACTGACCAAGGCGAGTATACACTGACCAGAGTCAATATAGAAGGAGCTACCCAGGGCATAAATATTGGGAGGAAGAATTCATTAGGGGCCATCAACATAACAATCTACCACAGATATGAAGGTTTGCCCTTTATAAGAATTTAGATAGCAATAAAATAAAATATTGCTGGCCCTGGCCGGTTGGCTCAGCGGTAGAGCGTCGGCCTGGCATGTGGGAGTCCCGGATTCGATTCCCGGCCAGGGCACACAGGAGAAGCACCCATCTGCTTCTCCACCCCTCCCCTTCTCCTTCCTCTCTGTCTCTCTCATCCCCTCCCGCAGCCGAGGCTCCATTGGAGCAAAGATGGCCCGGGCGCTGGGGATGGCTCTGTGGCCTCTGCCTCAGGCGCTAGAGTGGCTCTGGATGCAACAGAGTGACGCCCCAGAGGGGCAGAGCATCACCCCCTGGTGGGCATGCTGGGTGGATCCCGGTCGGGCGCATGCAGGAGTCTGTCTGACTGCCTCCCCGTTTCCAGCTTTGGAAAAATGAAAAAAAAAAAAAGATATATTGCTTTGGGTCCAATGGTATAGATAAGATTATATGAGGCAATTTCTAATCTGCATCTAACCATGATTCAATCAAAATAATAGAAAAGGCCAATTTCCCCAAAACTAGCTTAGGAAATAGTGCCCTATAAAGTGAGTTGAATGATAAGGTTATATAATCAATTAGATGTTACATTCATTTTCACATCATGGCCTACACTTTATAAATTTATTTCCATATGTAGAAAATGTATAGATAAGAAATGTTCTTTTCTTAACATTCCCCAAACATAATTTAGCTCTTTATTTTAAAAAAAGATTTCTTTAAAAACAAGTATTTATCTCCCTGTTTCCAGCTTCAGAAAAATACAAAAAAACAAAACAAAACAAAAAAAAAAACAAGTATTTGTGAAAAGTCTAATCCCAAAAAAGTTATATATTCAACCAACTTATACCTCAGAACTAATTTCTGCAAATATAGGAAATATAAAATGAATACGTTTTAAAATTTTTAATAGATATGTTTCTTTCACTATAAAGTAGAATCTATACATGTTATATAACTGATTTTAAAAATATGTCCCCCCAAAACCTGATTAATCCAATGGCTCCCCAAAAGCATACAGCAGTTAGCCTAATAAGACTTAAGATCCACTGAGAATTTGGGGGATCATATGTTTCAGCTGATCTTGATTGAGAATACTATTTAGTTCTCCAGACATTAGCTGTGTTGCTTATATCTACATGGGAAATTATTTTTCTGATAAAAATGTAAAAATGGTAAAAACAATAGTAAAAAAATGAGGTGCCTGACCAGATGGTGGTGCAGTGGATAAAGTGTTGGCCTGGGATACTGAGGACCCAGTTTTGAAACACTGAGGTTGCCGGCTTAAGTGAGGGCTCTCCAGCTTGAACGTGGGATCATAGACATGACTCCATGGTCTCTGGCTTGAGCCTAAAGGTCGCTGGCTTGAAGCCCAAGGTTTCTGGCTTCAGCAAGGGGTCACTGGCTCAGCTGGAGCCCCCACGGTCAAGGTACATATGAGAAAGCAATCAATGAACAACTAAGGCGCCAAAACGAAGAATTGATGCTTCTCTCTCCCATCCTGTCTCTCTCTCTCTTTCTCTCACTAAAATTAAAAAAATGAATGAATGAATAAATAAATAAATAAATAAATAAGTGAGGGTCTACTGCTTTTCCACTGAAAGAAGCCACGGCCTTCTTCAAGGTAACTTGCACTTTGTTCCTGCTCTCCTGGCAATTACCCCATTATGTTCAATTAATGATTCATTTCCCTGTCTTCCCCGCTGGTCTATGCATTTCTGTGCTTGGGACAGTGTCTTTATTTCTGCATTCCTGATATCTACCACAGGTCTAGCACAATGTAGCTGTTGGACAAACACTGGCTGAACAAATGAAAGAATGATGTCAAGGCCACAGCTTCTGCTCCCCGCCTTTCCTTTAACAAGACATAAAAAGACTTGCCACACAATCAAATAATAGTGTATCCCAGGATAAATTTGTATGTTGACCATTGGCCTACAGATTAGGAATATTGTGACTTTATTCTTAGATGGGAGAAAAAAGGGGGGAAGAGATGTAATTGCTACAACTTTGAAATAAAATTTTTTTCAATTCCTTTTATGCATGTCATAAGAAAAAATAGCCCAAGATTCTTATATTCTTATACTGAATAGCTTATGGTATTAGGAACCAAATAGGCTGATGTAGCTGAATTTCTGATATTTGATCCTTTGGAAATTTTCTCAATGGATACCTTATACAATGTGCTATTGGCACTTGAACAAAAACAAACTAGTTGAGGTGGGGGTGGTGGTGGAGGGACCCCCAAAGACCAAATGGACCAAAAAAGAAACACAGACAATAGTGTGGTGATTGTGAGAGGGGATAAGGTGAAGGAGAGTATAGGAGAGATAGAGGGTGATGAATCAACACCTGACTTGGGGGGATGAACATAATACAGTGTACGGAGAAGTGCTTTAGAATTGGGCACTTAAAATATGTATAATCATGTTAACCAGTGTCACCCTAATAAATTCAATTAAAAATAAACAACATGTGGCCCTAGTCACCTGGCTCAGTGGATAGAGCATTAGCCAATGTGCAGAAGTCCTGGGTTCGATCCCCAGGCAGGGCACACATGAGAAGCTTCTCTTTCTCTCCCTCTCCCCCTTCTCTCCCTCTTTCCCCCTAGCAGTCAGTGGCTCCATTAGTTCGAGCACCAGCCCTGGGCTCTGAGGATAGCTAGGTTGGGCTGAACATTGGCCTCAGGTGCTGAGTATAGCTCAGTTGATTTGCTCATCGGCTCCAGATGGGGGTCAGGGCACATGCAGGAGTCTGTCTCTCTATTTCCCCTCCTCTCACTTAAAAATATTAAATTTAAATAAATAAATAAATAACGTAACATTAAGTTTACCATCATAACCAAACCAAAACAAAAAACTAGTAACTATGAGTATCTTATTTCCTACAAGATCAAATAATAGTCATGAATCATGAACTGGATCTGTGGACAGCTGCACCAAAATGGGTTATCAGTGGAAGGTAGAGCAGTTCCAAGGCCAAACCTGTAAAATTGAGAAAAGGGGGTGGCCAGAACTGGATTAGCTGGAATGTCTTCATAAAATAAAACAAAGTTGCCACCCTGAGTGGATTGCTGGGTTGGTTAGAGCTTCGTTCCAAAGCACAGAGATTGCTGGTTAGATCCTCGGTCAGGGCACATACCAGAACAGATAGATGTTCCCGTCTCTGTCTGTCTGTCTGTCTCTTTCTATTTCCCTTTCTTTCCTCTCTCAATAAGTAAAAATTAAACAAACGAACAAAACCTTCCAGTGCCTTGCCCAAGGAGCACGGCCATGGCCTGGAAGGAGATGGAAAAGAGCGAGAAGCCTCAGGATCACCAGCCTACACCCGGGCACCAATGAGGAAAACCAAACAGCCCCACTTCCGAGTCTCAAAAATGATTTCTCTTTTTTTCCCTGAGAAGTCCCACTCCTGCCCCACCCTTCTCCTAAATCTAGAAAGAACTGCTACACACAACTCTCTTGCCCACTTAGATCCCAGTTCCTGGAAATGGTACTATTTTCTGAGTACAGTATGCCATCAGCCCGGCCCCCAAGGCTGGAAGTAGAAACATAGAGAGCACTGGCCACAGAGATAGTATGAAAAATACCCTGAAGTTCATGAAAAAAAAAAAATGAAGTAGATATGAACAAAATAAATAGGGTTCAGGTCAAGAGGCTAAGGAAGGCCAGACTACTACCTTTGCTTCTAGGACACACACAACCTTAGGCAATACAGTTTATGAGGGTCCCCTACCCAGAGCCAGGGAATGACCTTAACTGAAGTCTACTGTGGCCATGGGAAGTCTGTGTAGCCTGGCCTCCTTGTGGATTGCAAACACACCAGTCCTGAGAACAGAGGATTCGGGAACAAAAGCTGGTCAACCTCACTCCTGAGATCCAGCCAGGTGTTGTCCTCACTTGTCCATCTGGCTGAGGCGGCAGGCTCATAATGACCAAGGGAGGCAGGACATGGGCCCCTCCCCTCACCCACACCAGTACACCCCTGCACACCCCTATGTAAGGGTCTAGCCCAGATCTTACACACTTTTCTATAGGGCCATCAGGCAAACCAGGTAAGTCTGGTACTCTCGTTGTCACCTTGAAATAGTGTATGAAAAGGACCTCCACCAGGTCTGTTGGGCCACACCTCCCTGAAGCACATCTTCAGATCAAACTCTGCTGAGTTCAGTGATGACTGACACCTCGCCAATGGCCAGATTACCTTTCCTGGGTTACTTAACCTCTTCAAAAGCCACAGCTGTCTCTGAGCTTGTGTTTTAATGCTAATATCCCACTGCAACACTGTCTCCAAGAAACAAAAGCCAGCCTTGATCTTGGCACAGGACAAAGTGCTCATCACACACACACACACACTCACACACTCACACACTCACACACAGTGTTGCCACCAAACCTTCCTCAACCTATGCCAAAGATGATTATGTATTTCCAACAAAGACTGATCATGAACATAATCACCTATCTGTGAACCCAGGGATGGGGAGAGATCTCACTGCCATTCTACAGATCAGGGACTTCTTCTATTCTAGCCTTTCCCAACCAAGGTGACTTCCTCCTCCCAACAAACATGTACCCATCATTCAGCTGGTAGAGTATTCGGAAAAAAACCACAAAACTTTAAGGTATCAAAAAAAGTTCTCATGATGATGTCAAAGTCAACTCTTTTTTTTAAGTGAGAGGAGGGGAGATAGACAGACTCCTGCATGCATGCTGACCAGGATCCACCCAGCAACCCCCATCTGGGGCCAATGTTTGTAACAACCAAACTATACTCAGTGCCTGGGGCCTGTGCTTGAACCAGTCAAGGCACTAGCTGCGAGAGGGGAAAGAGGGAGAGAAGGCAGAGAGGGAGGAAAAGAGAAGCAGATAGTCACTTCTCATGTGAGTCACCAGGGATCAAATCCAGGACGTCCGCATGCTGGGCCGACACTCTATCTACTGAGCCAACCAGCCAGGACCAGAGTCAACTCTTGATGCTGTGGACTATTGCATGAATTTCTAATTCTGTGAATAACCTGTTACCAGAGTTTGGTTCCAGGATGCAGCCAAATTCTGGCCTCTCATGTGTTTTCAAGCAATGCAATGTAATTAAAATGTATCATCATCTGCCTATCAGTTACTAACTAGATTTGTGATCTTAGGCAAGTCACTTCCTGTCCCTAGGCTGTGGTTTCATCATTCATTCACTCAGCAAATGTTTACTGAGAAGCTAGTAAGATCCAGGCACTGTGATAAGTGCTGAAGACAGCAAAGATGAGCAATGTATCTCCTGGCTGAAGAATTTCTCACTCTATTGTTTATGTGTTAATGTAAATAACTTGTCACATGATTGCAAGAGGAAAACTGGGAGGGGAGCACCTGTGTCTGATTAGGGGCATAGGAGTCTGTAAGAATAAGGGTTGGACTTCTAGATCAAAGAGTCTATTATTCTAAGATGGTGATGCATTCCAAAAGGACACAGAAGTCATTTGAATATTTCATCCCAGGCAAATGTGTGCAATACCTGCCCTCTACCAGTGCAGATAAGGCGTTTACCATTGGCAGTTCACCATTTGGCACTGATACCTCTCTTTCAAATTCAATAGAAGCCCGATTCTCATTATCCGACTTTTGTGTTATCTAATTCTAATGATCATCTAGGAATGTAAATGACAGTTGGTAAAATTAAGTCTCTTCCAATTAAAAGGTCAGAAAACACATTATACTTGTGCCGTATATACATATGTACATACACTTAAAAAGCTGATGAAGCAAACATCATTTAGGAGGGGGAAAAAAGAAAGCTAGACACATAAAATGAATCCATCATAAGGTTTTCTATCAAACAAAAACAGAGATAAAACTGATTGATGTGTTATTGCCAGGAACTCAGTATTAACCCTAAAATGCTATTGAATTAAAGTTTGCTAACTGTGGCTTACAATTAACTCACACATCAGTTAATACTATTGAAATCCTCGAATACTGAAAGGGACAGTTATGAATTCCTAAAAGGTCGGTATCAATCCTTCCAGGTTATTTTCTTTTTCTGCTATATTTACTACAATAAATATGTTTTGATAATGTAATGTTGAAAACCTGGAAGAAGTTATTTTACATAGACCAAACTGTCATCTACCATTAAAATATTAGTGGGGTTTTTTTTCCTGTATTCCCAAGGAAGTGTGAAGAATAGGATGATGCCACATCCAGATTGGTTGGTAAGTCAGTTATATGTATAATTCAGTGCTTAGAATTTTTTCTATCTTGAAGTAGAAATGGAGGTAATAGGCCCTGGTTGGTTTGCTCACTGGATAGTGTCCTCCCAGTGTACCAAGATTGCAGGTTCAAGTCCCTGGTCAGGGTACATATGAGAAGTAGCCAATGAGTGCACAGCTAAATGGAACAAGTTGATGCTTCTCTCTTTTTTTTTTTTTTTTTTTTTAAAGATTTTTTTTAATTATTTTTATTTTTTTTAATTTATTCATTTTAAAGAGGAGAGGGAGAGAGAGAGAGAAAGAGAGAGAGAGAGAGAGAGGAGAGACAGAGAGAGAGAAGGGGGGAGGAGCTGGAAGCATCAACTCCCATATGTGCCTTGACCAGGCAAGCCCAAGGTTTCGAACCGGCGACCTCAGCATTTCCAGGTTGATGCTTTATCCACTGTGCCACCACAGGTCAGGCGATGCTTCTCTCTTTTTCTCTCTCTCTTTCTCACTCTCCCCCTCTCCCTTACCCTCTCTCCCAGTCTCTCTCTCTCTCAAATCAATGGAAAAAGAAAAAAAGAAAAGAAATGCAGATACTATACAAGCCTTCCCCATTCCATTTTCAATTCTTATATATATATATGTGTGTGTGTGTGTGTGTGTGTGTGTGTGTGTGTGTGTGTACATGTGTGGATGTGTGTGTGTGTGTGTGTGTATATATATATATATATATATATATATATATATATATATATTAGAGAGAGAAAGAGAGAGAGACAGGAAGGGAGAGAGAGAGGGGGAAGAAAGATGAGAAGTATCAACTCATAGTTGCTTTGCTTTCATTGTTTTTATAGATTGCTTCTCACACGTGCCTTGACCTAGGGTGGGAAGTGCTCAAGCCAAGCCAGTGATCCCTTGCTCAAGCCGCGACCTTGGGCTTCAAACAAGCGACTTTTGGGCTTAAGCCAGAGACCTTAGGATCATGTCAATAATCCCACACTCAAGCAGGCGACCCCGCGCACAAGTTGGCAAGCCCACACTCAAGCCAGTGACCCCATGCTCAAACTGGATGAGCCCATACTCTAGCCAGTGACCTTGGGTTTACGAACCAGGGCCCTCAGTGTCCTGGGTAGACATTCTATCCATTACTCCACCACCAGTGAGGCCATATATATATATATATACACTTAGTAATTAAAAATTTTACATGTTAAGAAGACATGTTGATGATTGAGCAATGTAAACATACTTAATGCCACTGAACTATACACTTAAAATGGTTAAAATAGTAACTTTTATGTTTTACTACAATTTTTAAAAATAAGTAATTAAAAAATTTTAATTTAAAAATACAGACTGACCTGTGGTGGAGCAGTGGATAAAGCATTGACCTGGAATGCTAAGATCACCAGTTGGAAACCCTGGACTTGCTTGGTCAAGGCACAAATGGGAGTTGATGCTTCCTGCTCCTCCCTCCTTTTCTCTCTCCCCTCTCTAAAATGAATGAATGAATGAATGAATGAATGAATGAATGAATGAATAAATAAATAAATAAATAAATAAATACTGATTTATTTATTTGATTGCCTGACCAGGTGGTGGCACAGTGGGATGGAGCAACAGCTTGGGATATTGAGGACCCAGGTTTGAAATCCTGAGGTCGTGGGCTTAAGCACAGGATTGCCGGCTTCAGTGTGGGATCATAGACATAACTCCATTGTTGCTGACTTGAGTCCAAAGGTTGCTGGCTTGAAGCCCAAGATCACTGGCTTGAGCAAGGGGGTCACTGGCTCAGCTGGACTTCCTCTCCCCCCCTCCCGTCAAGGCATGTATGAGAAGCAATCAATGAACTAAAAGTTGATGCTTCTCATCTCTCTCCCTTCCTGTCTATCTCTGTCTCTCTCTTTTTTTTTTTTTTTTCATTTTTCTGAAGCTGGAAACAGGGAGAGACAGTCAGACAGACTCCCGCATGCGCCGGACCGGGATCCACCCGGCACGCCCACCAGGGGCGACGCTCTGCCCACCAGGAGGCGATGTTCTGCCCATCCTGGGCGTCGCCATGTTGCGACCAGAGCCACTCTAGCGCCTGAGGCAGAGGCCACAGAGCCATCCCCAGCGCCCGGGCCATCTTTGCTCCAATGGAGCCTTGGCTGCGGGAGGGAAAGAGAGAGACAGAGAGGAAATCGCGGCGGAGGGGTGGAGAAGCAAATGGGCGCTTCTCCTGTGTGCCCTGGCCGGGAATCGAACCCGGGTCCTCCGCACGCTAGGCCGACGCTCTACCGCTGAGCCAACCGGCCAGGGCTTGTCTCTGTCTCTTGATCTCTCTCTCTTTCTCTTTGCCTCTCTCTTGCTCGCTAAAAAAAGAAAAACTGAAAACGAAATACAATTGACTTGTACATATGAACCCTGTATCCTATAACCTTTCTAAACTCACTTAGTAGTTCTAGTAGCTTTTTAAAATACTCCTTAGGATTTTCTAGGTACAATCATGTCTTATGTCTCCTGTAAATACAGCTTTATTTCTTTCTTTCTAAAATAAAAAACCTACATTGACAAAGCAAAGGCTCCAGAGCATAATATCTTTTTTTCTTTTCTTTTTTTTTGCTCCCTCAAAGGCTTCTAAAATATGCCAAGGAGCAGGAGCTGTGTCACATAGATGTCAACTCAGATTAGGGAAGATTAAAATTACTTTGATCCCAACATGTGAGAATAGTTTGAGAATGACTTTGCTTCAACATGTGATTAACAAAAACGCCTTAAGCCTTGTATCACTCCTGAGCTACAGAGGAACGATGGTAGAGGGAATTGGACACTGGTTGGTTCCAGGGTTCCTTGCTTATGTGATCACAGGGTGATTCAACAGAGGGAGCCCTGTTCCAGCCTGTTTGGTCTTGGTTCATCCAGAAAACACACATGCTGACTTGCTTCTATCACTAATTTACAGTTGGGGTTGAAGCAAGCAAAGGAAGGGACTCTGACGGTTTTCACTGGGGAATCCTCAAAACAGTCTCAGACCCATGCTGAGAGCTTGTATAAAGAGATTGTCCGAGGCCTGCAGAGGCCTAGGGTCAATAGCCAAAATCATAAACAGGAGAGGTAAGGAGCCAGAGGTATAGGCAGGCCAGGACTAAGAAAACAAGAACTCCAAAAAACGGACAAAAACCATTAAAAAAAGTGCTAAAAGGAGAAAATAGGGCTGGGCCTTCCGATTTTCCATTAAGCTGCTAAATAACTATTCTTAGGAGTTGGTTGATTTAACAAATCGAACGATAGAGAACAGGAAACTAAAACCATGTCTTAAGTTATTTCCTAATAATCTCCTAAATAGTTTTAATTAGCCAAATTTGCTAACCTGGCATAGCTGGAAAGATGTACTGACATCAACAGTCAAAATAGAAAAAATATTTAAGACACACACACACACACACACACACACACACTTAAACAATGAAAGCTCTAGAAATAAAGGAACAACAACTCCAGATACTTAAAAAAGATCAACTTATTAAATATAACAATATATTGCCTGACCTGTGGTGGCGCAGTGGATAAAGCGTGACCTGGAAATGCTGAGGTCGCCGGTTTGAAACCCTGGGCTTGCCTGGTCAAGGCACATATGGGAGTTGATGCTTCCAGCTCCTCCCCCCTTCTCTCTCTCTGTCTCTCCTCTCTCTCTGTCTCTCTCTCTCCCTCTCTTCTCTAAAAAAAAATAAAAATGAATAAATAAATAAAAATTAAATATAACAATATATTAAAGCAGTAGCAGGAAATACAATATGCTACTATATTTTTAAATCACATCAGAAAAAAAAATCTGTGAAGACACAAAAGCACAAATGGCTGGGCCAATAGGATCTTAAAACGGAATTGTGACAAAGCTCTGGCCAGATTCTTCAGTTGGTTAAAGCATTGTCCCAATACACCAAGGTTTGATCCCCGGTCAGGGCACATAAAAGAATTAACAATGAATACATAAAAAAGTGGAACAACAGGCCCTGGCCAGTTGGCTCAGTGGTAGAGCGTCGGCCTGGCGTGCGGCAGTCCCAGGTTCGATTCCCGGCCAGGGCACACAGGAGAAGCGCCCATCTGCTTCTCCACCCCTCCCCTTCTCCTTCCTCTCTGTCTCTCTCTTCCCCTCCCACAGCCGAGGCTCCATTGGAGCAAAGTTGGCCCGGGTGCTGAGAATGGCTCTGTGGCCTCTGCCTCAGGCGCTAGAATGGCTCTGGTTGCAACAGAGCAACGCCCCAGATGGGCAGAGCATCGCCCCCTGGTGGGCATGCCAGGTGGATCCCGGTCAGGCGTATGCGGGAGTCTGACTGCCTCCCCATTTCCAACCTCAGAAAAATACAAAAAAAAAAAAAAAAAAAAAAGTGGAACAACAAATCATCAATGCTCCTTTCTCTCACTCTTTCCCAGACCCTCTCTCCTTTTCTCACTCCCTATAATCAATAAATTAAATTAAATTAAATTTTAAAAAGTGTGACAAAAGCACTAAAGCAAATATACATATCATGAATCAGATGGAAATCATATTTACTGAAAGGAGGAGGGAAAAAGCACAACTCTCACAAGAAAAGAAAGGAAAATACAGACCCTGCACAATAATACTATTATGTGTACCTCTGCAAATACTTTTTTTGAAAAAGAAACGAGCCTCAGTTTCTTCATTCATGAAAGTTGAAATAGACTCGGGTGCTTCAAGTGGGCGCTAGTTTGTGACGGGAGCCTCGAGGCAGCCCTGCCATGGGGAACCGTATCTTCCTTTCCCTTTCCTTGGAGTGCTGTACAACTGTGTGAACTCTGAGGGGGAAGGGTTGGGAAGGCCTAAATAATAAATGACGTCCATGTCCTGTCCAGCCCCAGGATGCAGTCACTGTGCCACCAGGAAATCAACATCATAATGCACAGTGGCACCTGGGCACAGGCTCCATTCTACACAAAGAAATGTAGCATATAATGGAAATAATAGAAAGAGTTTTATTTTATTTTTTGCATTTTTTTGCATTTTTTGCATTTTTTGCATTTTTCCGAAGCTGGAAACGGGGAGGCAGTCAGACAGACTCCCACATGCGCCCGACCGGATCCACCCGGCATGCCCACCAGGGGGCGATGCTCTGCCCCTCTGGGGCGTCACTCTGTTGCATCCAGAGCCATTCTAGCGCCTGAGGCAGAGGCCACAGAGCCATCCTCAGTGTCCGGGCCAACTTTGCTCCAATCGAGCCTCGGCTGTGGGAGGGGAAGAGAGAGACAGAGAGGAAGGAGAAGGGGAGGGGTGGAGAAGCAGATGGGCGCTTCTCCTGTGTGCCCTGGCCGGGAATCGAACCTGGGACTCCTGCATGCCAGGCCGACGCTCTATCACTGAGCCAACCGGCCAGGGCCAAGAGTTTTATCTTTTTAAAAGGGTCTTTTTCTGGAAAATACATTTCCAGGAAAATGTGTTTCTGAGGGGTAAGACCTTACATTTTATGGCTGAAAATGTAGCGTGAACAACTATCAGAATGGACATACAATTAGGGATAATGTGGACATAAACTAAGGACAGTCACAGATTCCTGAAAATGCCATCATGAAATACATATTTCCAGTAAGTGGTGTAAAAGGATTAAAAAAATATTTAAAAATATTTAAATTTGCCTCTATCCTTTCTCTAATTAGTATAAAGATATTAAAACACATATTTTCAAATATTACATGATTTGTCTGGCCGGTGGTACCGCAGTGGATTGCGTGTCGGACTGGGACGCTGAGGGCTCCAGTTCAAAATCCCTAGGTCCCGGGCTACAGCACAAGCTCATTGCTTGAGCACAAGGTCATCAACAAGATCCCAAGGTCGCTGGCTTGAGCAAGGTGTCACTGGCTTGGCTTGAGCCCCACCCCCCCAGTCAAGAGAAACAATCAATGAATAACTAAAAAAAGTGAAACAACTACAAGTTGATGCTTCTCATCTCTCTCCTCCTCCCCGCTTCCTGTTGCTATCTCTACAAAAAATATATATATATTTTTTAAATTTTTTATTTTATTTATTCATTTTTAAAGAGGAGAGAGAGACAGAGAGGGAGATAGAGGAGAGAGAGAGAGAGAGAGAGAGAGAGAGAGAAGGGGGAGGAGCTGGAAGCATCAACTCCCATATGTGCCTTGACCAGGCAAGCCCAGGGTTTCAAACCGGCGACCTCAGCATTTCCAGGTCGACACTTTATCCACTGCACCACCACAGGTCAGGCTTTTTTTTTTTTTTTTTTTTTTTTTTACAGAGGCACAAATTTACCTTAGCATTCAGGTGATTCCCAAAAGAGTGTTCTCAAATTTATACTTGGGATAAGTTTTTCATTTAAAATCAATTGTGAAGAGCTAGACCTGTGGTGGCGCAGTGGGTAAAGCATTCAATCTGAAATGCTGAGCTTGCCAGTTTGAAACCTTGGGCTTTTCAAGTTAAGGCACATATGGAAAGCAACTACTACAAGTTGTTCTCATATGTGCCCACTCTGCTTCTCTCTCTCTCTCTCTCTCTCTCTTCTCTCTAAAAGTCAATCAATTAATTTTAAAAAATCTTAAAATCAATTGTTAAATAAATAGGGTGTAATTATACTATCTTTTTTTTCCAGAGACATTGAGAGAGTCAGAGAGAGGGATAGACAGGGACAGACAGACAGGAACGGAGAGATGAGAAGCATCAATCATTAGTTTTTTGTTGCGCATTGTGACACCTTAGTTGTTCATGGATTGTTTTCTCATATGTGCCTTGACCGCGGGCCTTCAGCAGACCAAGTAACCCCTTGCTTGAGCCAGTGACCTTGGGTCCAAGCTATGAGCTTTGCTCAAACCAGATGAGCCCGCGCTCAAGCTGGCGACCTCGGGGTCTCAAACCTGGGTCCTCGGCATCCCAGTCCAACGCTCTATCCACTGCGCCACCGCCTGGTCAGGCTATACTATCGTTTTTATTTTTTATAAGTTTTTTAATGTTCAAAATGTTTTGTTTTGTTTTGTTTCTTTTTATTACAGAGAGAGAGAGAGAGAGAGTCAGAGAGAGGGACAGACAGGGACAGACAGACAGGAACGGAGAGATGAGAAGCATCAATTGTTGGTTTCTCGTTGTGCGTTGCCTAGTCGTTCATTGATTGCTTTCTCATATGTGCCTTGACTGCGGGCCTTCAGCAGACCGAGTAACCCCTTGCTGGAGCCAGCGACCCTGGGTCCAAGCTGGTGAGCTTTCTGCTTAAGCCAGATGAGCCCGCGCTCAAGCTGGCGACCTCGGGGTCTCGAACCTGCGTCCTTCCACTTCCCAGTCCAACGCTCTATCCACTGCGCCACTGCCTGGTCAGGCGAAAATGTCTTGTTTTTTTCGAAAATTTTAGTTTATTGATTTTTAGAGAAAGACAGGGAGAAAGAGAAACATCACTCTGTTCCTGTACGTACCTTGACTGGAGATCGAACCTGAAATTTTTGTGTATTGAGATGCTGCTCTAACCAACTGAGCCATCTGGCCAGGGCATGAGATAGTCTGTCTATCTATCTATCTCTTTTTTTTAAGAGAGACAGGAAGGTAGAGAGATGAGAAGCATCAACTCGTAGTTGAGGCACTTTAGTTGTTCACTGATTGCTTGTGCCTTGACCAGGGGACTACAGCACAGCAAGTGACCACTTGCTCAAGCCAGCGACCTTAGGCTCAAGCCAGCGACCATGGGGTCATGTCTATGATCCCATGCTCAAGCTGGCAACCCTGCACTCAAGCTGGTGAGCCTGTGTTCAAGCCGGTGAGCTTGGGATTTCAAACCTGGAACCTTAGTGAATCCTAGGTCAATGCTCTAACCACTGAGACCCACTGGTGAGGCACAGATAGTATATTTTTTATTTTTTTTATTTTTATTTTTTCTTCCTCCAGGAAGTCAGCTCCCTGGGGGGAGGGGGAGGGGGAGGAAGGAGGGAGAGAGAGAGGGAGAGGGAGAGGGAGAGGGAGAGGGAGAGGGAGAGGGAGGAGGAAGAGGAAGAGGAAGAGGGAGGGGGAGAGGGAGGGGGAGGGGGAAGGAGGAGGGGGAGGGAGAGGGAGAGGGAGGGAGGAGGGGGAGGGAGGCAGGAGGGAGGAGGGAGAGGGAGAGGGAGAGGGAGAGGGAGAGGGAGAGGGAGAGGGAGAGGGAGAGGGAGAGGGACGATAGTATATTTTTTAAATAATTTTTTTAACAAGCCTCCAGGTAATGCTGCTGCTGTGGGTGGGTCCAGAATCATACCCGAAGAACATGGGTAGAGAGCAGGGGCTCTCTAACTTAGGTGCATGAGAATACCTGGAGGGCTCTTTAAACCAGACTGTGGCCCCTCTCCCAGGATTTCTGAATTAAGAGGTCTGAGGTGGGGTAGGAAATGCTGCATTTCTAACAAGTTCCCCAGTCAATGGTAATGCTTTAAGACCCACTGCTGTCAAGGAAAGCACATTAGATTATGAGAGAGAAAATTTGGGGTTGGCCTCAGCTCTGTTACTAACTGGCCCTATGAGTCTATCAGGTAGTAAAGCATTCAGCTGAAAATAACAGAACATCTAATTAATAGCGGCTTAAACAAATAGTTTGTTTTTCTCACTTGGTTAATCCAGAGGTGGGCATTGCAGGGCTGAGACACATATTAGCATGCCATAAAGGACACACGGACAGCCTGACCAGGTGGTGGTGCAGTGGATATAGCGTTGGACTGGGATGCGGAAGGACCCAGGTTCTAGACCCCAAGGTCACCAGCTTGAGCGCGGGCTCATCTGGTTTGAGCAAAAGCTCACCAGCTTGGACCCAGGGTTGCTGGCTCAAGCAAGGGGTTACTCCGTCTGCGGAAGGCCCGCGATGTTGCAACGAAAAACTAATGATTGATGCTTCTCATCTCTCCGTTCCTGTCTGTCTGTCCCTGTCTATCCCTCTCTCTGACTCTCTCTCTGTCTCTGTAAAAAAATAAATAAATA
Source organism: Saccopteryx leptura (assembly GCF_036850995.1). Taxonomy (NCBI): domain Eukaryota; kingdom Metazoa; phylum Chordata; class Mammalia; order Chiroptera; family Emballonuridae; genus Saccopteryx; species Saccopteryx leptura. The sequence goes on along the minus strand of NC_089504.1, from coordinate 344,405,374 downwards.
AAAATAAAAAAATTTTAAAAAATTAAAAAAAAAAAAGGACACACGGACATTGAGGACATCAGGCCTCTCTCTCTTTGTGTTCCACCATCTCTAATGTGTGGCTTTTGTACTCATGACCATGACCACAAGATGGCTGGCTGAACAGAGGAGGATTTAAGGGTGGGTGCACAAGGCATGCGCTCTGGGCCCCAACTTCTGAAGGGCCCCGCGAAACTCCAACTTTACACTTTTTTCTAATGACACCAAGTTTGGTTTCATATCTCCAATTTTAACATTAATAGTACATAATATTTTTTATTTATTTAAAAATATGGCCTGACCAGGTGGTGGTGCAGTGGATAGAGCAGTGGTTCTAAACCTTTCTAATGCCGTGACCCCTCATGTTGCGGTGACCCCAAACCAAAAAATAATTTTGGTGGCTACTTCATAACTGTAATTTTGCTACAGTTATGATTCGGAATATAAATACCTGATATGCATTATGTATTTTCCGATGGCTTTAGGCGACCCCGCTGGGGTCGCGACCCACAGGTTGAGAACCACTAGGATAGAGCGTCGGACTGGGATGTGGAGGACCCAGGTTCGAGACCTCAAGGTCACCAGCCTGAGCGTGAGTTCATCTGGTTTAAGCAAGGCTCACCAGCCCAAGGTCGCTGGCTCGAGCAAGGGGTCCCTCGGTCTGCTGTAGCGCCCTGGGTCAAGGCACATATGAGAAATCAATCAATGAACAACTAAGAAACTGCAATGAAGAATTGATGTTTCTCATCTCTCTCCTTTCCTGTCTGTCTGTCCCTATCTGTCCCTCTCTCTGACTCTGTCTCTCCCACAAGGAAAAAAAAATGGTTAACATGGATTTTTATTTTCCCCGTCTCTCTCTCATTTTTAGGGGCCCAATATTGTCTTCTGTGCCTGGGGCCTCAATAGACCTTAATCCGCCTCCGCTGCTGAACCAAGTTCCAAGCAGAAGGAAGAGAGCAGAACAAAGGGGACATCTGGCTGCATGGTCACCCTTTTGAAAAAGTTTTCCTAGGAGTTTTACTTCATGACTTTTGTTTACATACCACTGACCAGATCTGAGGTGACCATAGACCTATCATTGGAGGTGACAAGGGAAAGGGGGTTGGATTCAATAACCAACATTGTCTACCACAGTGACCTCACACATAGCCACAGATCTTAATATAATATCAAGACTACAGAAACCCCAAAATGTAAGTACTGTATATATCTCAGCTCTCTGAAAACTAGTCTCCTCATCCATACAGTGCATGAGATGTACTACTGGCATTTGGGGGCAGGACAATTCCTCACCACATGGGACTGTTCTGTACACTGCAGGACAGTTAGCATCTCTGATCTCTAGGTACCAAATGCCAGTATTGTCCGTCCCCATCATTGTGATAAAAACAAATAGGCCTCTGCTGGTTTGTGGATGCCCCCTGGTTGGGGGGGGGGAGATGGGAGGAACTGTCTTCAAGGATTGTAAACCACTGTACTAGATTGTGTCAGGTACAAAATTGTAATGATTCTCTTCTGGCATCTTTAACAAAGACTATTTATTTATTTATTTGAAGTTCTTGCTATATGGCAGAAGAATGGGTGGATAGGCATTCTTTCATCTCCTTATTGCTACTTATAAAGAATTAACTATTTTATCTTACTAAAAAGCCCTCCTCCTCCTTTGAGGCACGTTATCCAATACCACCACACTCGACTACTTGTTCCAATGATCTACCTACTTCCATATTATTCTTCCACATTCTTCAGACTTTCCTCTCCACTCTCAGCCTTGCCTTCATCCTTGATAACTTTTATATCCATAAGGATGGTCCTGACTAGACTGGCTGTTTCTTTTTTTTTTTTTTTTTTTGTATTTTTCTGAAGCTGGAAACGGGGAGAGATAGTCAGACAGACTCCCGCATGCGCCCGCTGGGATCCACCTGGCACGCCCACCAGGGGCGCTGCTCTGCCCACCAGGGGGCGATGCTCTGCCCCTCCGGGGCATCGCTCTGCCGCGACCAGAGCCACTCTAGCGCCTGGAGCAGAGGCCAAGGAGCCATCCCCAGCGCCCGGGCCATCTTTGCTCCAATGGAGCCTTGGCTGCGGGAGGGGAAGAGAGAGACAGAGAGGAAGGGGGGGGGTGGAGAAGCAAATGGGCGCCTCTCCTATGTGCCCTGGCCAGGAATCGAACCTGGGTCCCCGGCACGCCAGGCCGACGCTCTACCACTGAGCCAACCGGCCAGGGCCTAGACTGGCTGTTTCTTGACCTCCTCAGCTTCAATGTCTTTTACTACTTCTCTGCTTGTCACCTGCATTATATGGACAGACCTCATCACCTGCCATCTCACAGACTATTCCTTATCCTTATCCTTGAGTACACTTGACTGGTGTACTCTTGTACCACCACTTCCTGCATCTCCACTTCCTTATGCCTGTTGTCCCATTCTTCTTCCTAATGTTGACTGCACTCTCCCAAGCTATGAGCCTTTCCTAGCTTCCATTCTTCTCCACGCAGCCTGGACAATTTGACCCATCTTCCTTCCTTTACTCCCAATCATCACCTCCTCTTCCTAGTAAAATTCCAGCCCTAGCTCTAGCTGACTTTCTGCCCTAACTCCTACACACAGACTGTTGCCATGACAACCCAGCGATCTCTACTGCCCCACCCCTCTCCACCCACTGGACTGATAGTCCTACTTGTCCTTGTTCCCTACCTTTATCAACTCCCCTCTCATTCTCACTCTCAGCAGATAACTTCACTCCTACTTCATGGTGAAAATAGAAGTCATCAGGCAGAGAACCCCCCTCAGCTTCCTGCCCCCACTCCCACCCCACTAAAACACTTATTTTTATCTACACTCATCCTTTCCTCCCTTTTATTGTGGGAAAAGTTTCCTTCCTGTATTAATCCCTCCACCTGAGCCCTGCATCCAAATAGCTCCAGCATCCTCAGGGACCTTGGCTCTCAAAATCCTCTCTCTGTCCCATCAGTGTTTCAACATGGAAACCTCTCCTATGTTCTAAAAAGCAGCGCTCCTCACACACTACATTCCCGTTCCCCATCTACAAGTCTCCCCTTCTGGCTTTGCCTTTAGCGCTCGAATCCTTAACCTTTTTCACACTGTGAATGTCTTTGGCAGTCTGGCAGATTATGTTTTTGAATGCATACAATGATACACATAGACTTAGTATGAAAACCAATTATATGTTACAATATATTTTAAAAAGTGACATGGTAATACTTATACTTCTTTCTTTTGTGTCCTTTATTAAAGCATTAAGTTAAAAAATCTTAAAGTAGACATCCCGTGTTTTCAAGTAGCAATGACTATAAACTATATTTTACAACATATGCATCAAACTGCAATGTGATGTTAATATAGCTGTGCTTTTTTTTAATGTTTTATTCAGTTTAGAGAGAAGAGAGCAGAAAGAGGGGGGAGGGAGCAGGAAGCATCAACTCCCATATGTGCTTTGACCAGGCAAGCCCAGGGTCTTGAACCAGCAACCTCAGCATTCCAGGTTGACACCTTATTCACTGCACCACCACAGGTCAGGCAGCTGTGCTTTTTATAGGTGACAAAGTCATAGGTACTAAATACTACTGAAGTGTGATGCCTACAGTCTTTTTTTTTTTTTAAGTTTTATTTATTGATTTTTAGAGAGAGAGAGAAAGGGGGAAGGAGTAGGAAGCAATTCATAGTTGCTTGTCGTATGTGCCTTAACCAGGCAAACCCAGGGCCTCAAACTGGTGACCTCAGCATTCCAGGTTGACACTTTATCCATTGTGCCATCACAGGTCAGGCGCCTACAGTCTTTTTTTTTTTTTTACAGAGACAGAGTCAGAGAGAGGGACAGATAGGGACAGACAGACAGGAACAGAGAGAGATGAGAAGCATCAATCATTAGTTGTTCATTGATTGCTTTCTCATATGTGCCTTGATTGTGGGGCTACAGCAGACTGAGTAACCCCTTGCTCAAGCCAGTGACCTTGGGTCCAAGCTGGTGAGCTTTGCTCAAACCAGATGAGCCTGCGCTCAAGCTGGTGACCTTGGGGTCTCGAACCTGGGTCCTCCACATCCCAGTCCGACACTGTAGCCACTGTGCCACCACCTGGTCAGGCTGGCGCCTACAGTCTTAATTGAAGGAAAGACTAAATGTTAGTTAGAAGTGAGTGAAAAATCAAATGTAATTTTCTCCCCATTTAAGTTCACAAATACCTGAATTTTATCCATGGATCCTTTGAAGGGGAACTCTGTGCCCAGATTAAAACCCCTGTTTTAAGTCTATATAATCCCTGTTTACCTCATTTTCCATTCATATCTCAATTTTATGATTCCTTCAATATCCATTTGTGCCAACTATATATCAGGGTAAATAATGTGTGTGTGTGTGTGTGTGTGTGTGTGTGTGTGTGTGTGTGTGTGACAGAGACAGAGAGAGGGGCAGATATGGACAAACAGGAAGGGAGAGAGAGATGAGAATCATCAGTTCTTTGTTGCAGCATCTTAGTTGTTCATTGATTACTTTCTCATATATGCCTTGACCGGGGGACTACAGCAGAGCAAGTGACCCCTTGCTCAAGCCAGCAACCTTGGGCTTCAAGATAGCGTCCTTTAAGTTCAAGCCAGCGGCCTTGGGATCAAGCCAGAGACCTTGGGCTTTAAGCCAGCGACATTGGGGTCATGTCTATGATCTCTCAGTTAAGCTAGTGACCTTAGGGTTTCAAAACTGGGTCCTCATCCGGCTTGAGTGCAGGCTCACCAACTTGAGTGCAGGGTCACTGGGCTTGCCTGGTCAAGGCACGTCTGGGAGTTGATGCTTCCTGCTCCTACCCCTCTTCTCTCTCTCTCTCTCTCCCTCTTCTTTTCTCTCTAAAATGAAAAAATTAAATCTTTAAGAAAAATATTTGTATTTTCCTGATCACTAGTAAGACTGAGCATCTTTATATATGTCTGTGTGCATGCACGTGCATGTGTGTGTAGAGCAGCGGTTCTCAACCTGTGGGTCGCGACCCACAGGTTGAGAACCGCTGGTATAGAGAGATTTTTTTTATCATGAATTGTTCATTCCTTTTACCCATATTTTTCTTTTTTCTTCTTCTTTTTTTTTTTTTTTTTAGAGAGAGAGAGAGAGAGAGAGAGGCTGGAAGGGAGAGAGATGAGAAGCATCAATTCTTCATTACAGCATTTTAGTTGTTCATTGATTGCTTTCTCACATGTACCTTGACTGGGGGGGGGGGCCCTCCAGCAGAGTGAGTGAACCCTTGCTCAAGGCAGAAACCTTGGGATTAAAGCCAGTGACTCTTGGGCTCAAGCCAGCGACCATAGGTTCATATCTGATCCCATGCTCAAGCCAGCAACCTCAAGGTTTCAAACCTGCATCCTCAGCATCCCAGTCCAACACTCTATCCATTGCGCCATTGCCTGGTCAGGCTTATCCATATTTTTTTAACTGTTGGTTTATTATTATTATTATTATTATTACTAGTGAGAGGCCGGTAGAGACAGACTTCTGCATGTGCACCGACTAGGATCCACCCAGCAAGCCCTCTACGGGGTAATACTCTGCCCATCTGGGGTCACTATTCCATTGCTTGGCAATCAAGCCATTTTGTCACCTGAGGTGAGGCCATGGAGCCATCCTCAGCACCCAGGGCCAACTTGCTTAAACCATTTGAGCCATAGCTGCAGGAGAAGAAGAGAGAGAGAGGAAAGAGAGCAAGAGAGAGAGAGAAGGGGGAGGGGTGGATAAGCAGATGGTAGCTTCTCCTGTGTGCCCTGACCAGGAATTGAACCCAGAACTTTCACACACCGGGCCACTGCTCTACTGCTGAGCCAACTGGCCAGGACTGGTTTTCTTTCTTTTTATTTTATTTATTTATTTTTATTTTTTGTGTTTTTCCAAAGTTAGAAGTGGGGAGGTAGTCAGACAGACTCCCACATGCACCCAACCGGGATCTACCCAGCATGCCCACCAGTGGGCAATGCTCTGCCCATCTGGGGAGTCGCTCCATTGTGGCCGGAGCCATTCTAGTGCCTGAGGTGAAGGCCATGGAGCCGTCCTCAGCGCCCAGGCCAACTTTGCTCCAATGGAGCTTTGGCTGCGGGAGGGGAAAAGAGAGATAGAGAGGAAGGAGAGGGGGAAGGGTGGAGAAGCAGATGGGCGCTTCTCCTGTGTGCCCTGGCCAGGAATCGAACCTGGGACTTCCACATGCTGGGCTGACACTCTACCACTGAGCCAACTGGCCAGGGCCTGGTTTTCTTTCTTTTTTTAAAAAAATTACGTTATTGAATTTAGAGAGAGGAAGAGAGAGAGAGATACAGAAACATCAATCTGTTTCTGTATGTGCCCTGACAGGATCGAACTGGTAATCTTTGCATATTAGGATGATGCTCTTACCAATCGAGCTATCTGGTGAAGGCCAAGTGTTGGTTTTCTTATTGATTTGTATCCCCCTCCACTATCCCCACATGCTCAATTCCTACCAGACATTCAAGACTAGACCAAGCACCACCTCCTCCAAAAAGTCTTTCCCAATTATTCTCTCACCTCTCCCGCCCTCACCTCCAAGTTAAGCTCTCTACTCTGCATGCTCTGCTAATCTTGCTGTGTGTCTCCTCCACAAGGCCGTTGGCACTGGGGTCTGCCTACTCCTTCCCAGCTCCTATTATTGTGCTCTGTAGTAAAGAGGTACAAAATAAAAGAATGAAGGAATGAGCAAATGACACAAACAGGATTACTTTTAGGCTTATTTTCTTTTCCCTATTTCTGAGAAAACAATACAGAACAAAATAGAATTTAGCATAACACCCTTCAGATAAAGAGCTTCAGCTCTTTGCTTCCATTGTTTGAGTTTTTCCTGGGTTTCCTTTTGAAAGTTAAACTCCCTGGAGTCATAGGATCCCAGTCTCAAGATCTAAAGCTGCTCTAACTAGCTCTCTTCCTCCTGGTCCCTAAGACACACCTTTATTTTCCCACCTCACACCACTGCTTACCTCCCCAACATACCTGTGTTCCTGACATACTGCAGGCCAGGTGTCCAGGAAAGGCCAGTAATAAAGATGCAGCCAAAATAATGTTTTTTCAACTAGAATGTCAAATAAAGGTTTAAGACATTTAACCAACTTGTTAGTTTACAAATGCTACATTTATATCAGAGACAGACCAAGGCCTCAGACAGAGGAATACCATACCTCAGTACATTATCATAACCTGGATCAGAGCACACGGAGCCAAGCAAATTAAACTCAACCCTCAGTAGTCAAGTCGTGGATTCTGACCTTGAGATCCTGGACCTGAGCCTTTTGCTCAACCTCAATAAAGTTAGATCTGTAGGATCATGACAGAGAATTAGGTTTTAATTTTTAAAAATTGTCAGAGATGGCTTCTTAGAGGAAACTTACACTGTAACTTCTCCAGCTCAGATACATTCACACGTTCTAACCTGTTTGCCCATAAACTGGGATTTGAAGAACGGTTTCCTACTTCTGGGCAACTAGGAGGAGGAGCAAGTCACTGTTACTAATCCTAAGAAAAGGGTGAAATTAAACTCTGGTGTTTCACAAGTGTTCACAAACTGCTTACAGCTTATTCTTTTTCAGGAAGCAAACAGCCCGTTCCAGACTCACCAAGAGGGAGGCCTGGCCAAGTTCACTGTCTTCTCTGAAGCCTTTCCTCTTCACCTGAGCAGACTCAGAGAGGGGCCTGGCACAGCCTCTGAAGTCAGCCCGCCCTGAAGGAGCGGCTCTGGCGGGGGAGGGGAGCCGCGAGGCTAACGATGGAGCGCCCACCCCACCCTCAAACTTCAAAGGGAGTAGCCAGACCCTCCCTGAAAGGGCAAAGCCATCAGTCCTCCCGGAGCCGCTCGAGATCTTCCGACAGCACGGCGTGAGCGGGAGGGAGCGGGCTGGGAGGCCTGGGTGGAGTGAGCGGAGGGAAACTGAGCCAAGGTCGGGGAGGGGGCGGGCGTGGGGCGAGCCAGAGCCTTCTAAAGAAGCCCAGAGGATTCCTGGCGGCTGGCGCTGGATGGAGGCCGAGTTCTCTTAAAAGAGAGAGAGAGAGAAGAAAAGAAAACAAAAAACCTCGTCTGAGCATGACTCTTGGCGGTGGTGCTTTCGCCAGCGCCTCTGTAGCGGCTTCGGGAGGAAGCCAGACAGACTGGGACAGACAGACAACCCAGCGGAACCGAAGAGCAGCCGGAGGTGGCCCACGTCGGGGCGGGGACTTGAAAAGTTCCGGGTGTGGGGGAGATGACACTTCAATAATTGGTTCAGAGACAACTGGCCGTCCATGTGGAAATGATAAAGTCGATCCCCATCTTACAGGAGGCCTCCAAATAAGTTCCAGATGAACTAAAGACCTACAGGGAACTAGCGAAACCACGATGGGACTTTGGGAAGAAGGCATAGAAGACAGCTTTATGATGCTGGGAGACGGAAAGGTTTCTTTAACAAGGTATAACATGTGCAAAACGGAAGAAATAGATGGATCACTTTGTCTACATAAATAGAAAAATGGGCAAAGGATATGAACAGGCAATTCTGAAAGGTCACTAACAAAACAAAATCAAATCAACTTCACTTGTGATCATAACTGGAAATTACAACCAGGAGACCCTATTGGGCAGCCATGGATTGACAAAACTTAAGATCTGATAACCCAAGGGTAGATGCAGGTGTAGGGAAATATTGCTGGTCAGAGTGTAAATTGATACAACTATCTAGGGGAAAATATCTTCCTTCATCTTCACAAGCGAAGAAGTCCCTGTACTCCTTCAATGTAGTAGGGATTAAATGAAAAGAATCAAATTGTTCCTGTGTGGTGGAAACAGCATAGCCTGGCCTGTGGTGGCACAGTGGGTAAAGCACTGACCTGGAATGCTGAGGCTGGTGGTTCCAGACCCTGGGTGTGCCTGATGAAGGCACATACGATAAGCAATCAATGAACAACTAATGAAGCTACTATGAATTATTGCTTCTTGTTCCATTGCCCCTCCCTCTTCTGTAAAATCAATAAATAAAATTTTTTTAAAAAAGAGAAAGAAACAGCATAAAGTTTTATTCATCTCATAAAATACTATAAAGCAGTTAAATGGAATTAAATAAGCCTACGTATACCGACATTGCTCAATTACAAAACTCAGGGCCCTGGCTGGTTGGCTCAATGGATAGAGCATCAGCTGGGTATATAGACTTTCTGGGTTCGATTCCGGTCAGGGCACACATCTGCTTCTCTCCCTCTTTCCCTCCAGCAGCCAGTGGCTTGGTTGGTTTGAGCCCAGGTGCTGAGGATAGCTTGGTTGGCCCAAGTGTCAGTCCCAGACAGGGTTGCCAGGTGGATCCTGGTTGGGCACATGCCAGAGTCTATCTCACTATCTCCCCTCCTCTCACTTAAAAAAAACAAAACAAAACAAAAAAATAAACAAAAGGATATTATACTTCGATAACATTGATATATAATTTCAAAACAAAAATATATAGTAAAAATACAAAATCATGCTTATATGTTTAAAACATTTTGTAATTTAAAGTAAAATAGAAACTGCAATGAGACTACCACTTCACACTCGCTAAGGTGGTTATTATTATTTTAAAACAAAACAAAGTAGCAACTGTTGGCAAGGATGTGGAGAAATTGGGACCCTTGGGTATTGCTGGTGGGAATGTAAAATGGTGCAGCACTGTGGAAAATGGTATGACAATTTCTCAAAAAACGAAACATAAAATTACAATATGACCCAGCAATTTTACTTCTGGGTATATACCCAGAAGAATTGAAAGCAGGGACTCAGATATTTGTATACCCATGTTCATAGAGAATTATTCAAAACAGCTAATTTGTGGAAGCAACCCCAGGGCTTATGGACAGCTGAGTGGATAAACACAAAATGTGGCATGTACAGGCCCTGGCCGGTTGGCTCAGCGGTAGAGCGTCCTCCTGGAGTGCGGGGGACCAGGGTTCGATTCCCGGCCAGGGCACATAGGAGAAGCGCCCATTTGCTTCTCCACCCCCGCCCCCTCCTTCCTCTCTGTCTCTCTCTTCGCCTCCCGCAGCCAAGGCTCCATTGGAGCAAAGATAGCCCAGGCGCTGGGGATGGCTCCTTGGCCTCTGCCCCAGGCGCTAGAGTGGCTCTGGTCGCTGCAGAGCGACCCCCCAGAGGGGCAGAGCATCGCCCCCTGGTGGGCAGAGCGTCGCCCCTGGTGGGGGTCGGGCGCATGCGGGAGTCTGTCTGACTGTCTCTCCCCATTTCCAGCTTCAGAAAAATACAAAAAAAAAAAAAAGTGGCATGTACATACAATGGAAATATTATACAGCCTTAAAAAGGAATGAAATTTTAACACATGCTACAACATGGAGTAACGCTAAAGACATTATGGTAAGTGAAAAAGCCAGATGCAAAAGGATAAATACTGTATGATCCCACTTATATGAGATACCTAGAATAGTCAAGTCAGAGGCAGAAATTAGAATGGTTATGGGGGGTGTTCTTGTTTAATGGGTACAGAGTTTCATTTTGGAAAGATGACCAAGTTCTGGATATGAATGGTAGTGACGGTTACAGAATAATGTGAATGTACTTTATGCCATAGAATTATACATTTTAAATTATTAAAATGACAGATTATATTTAGGTACATTTAATTTAAAAATGGAAATTAGAATATTGGCTTGAGTCCAGCCACTCCATCTAGGTGAACTGCTCACCAATCTACACAGTGAAACTGACACCACACACCTGGGCCACCTCTCCGCGAACGTCCCCTATACCGAAGTCTACCCTGCAGCCCCGGCTAGCCTCACCGCGCAGGCGCGGAGCTGGGGTGGGAGGGTAGGGGGTGGGGAGTGGCCTCATTCTGCGCCTGTGCCGAATTCCAGTTGCAAGTGCTGTGGGGGAAATGATGCCCAGGTTGGGCATCCCGGCCTGCCGGCCGCGGGGAGACCTGCACTGCACACGCGCAGACCGAGCACCCGCGTCAAAAGACGAAGAGAGCGCACGCTCCCCACGTCTTGCGCGTCCGGCTGCCAGGCTTTCGTCTGTGCCGTGACTCCCGCCGGGCCGGGCTGGCGCGCCCGCGTCTGAAGAGCGATGCCCCGGGAGATCATCACCCTGCAGCTGGGCCAGTGCGGCAACCAGAGTGAGCAAACGTGCGCCGTGCCCCTCCAGTCTTCGGTTCTGCCCCTTCAGGTCCCACTCAAGTGCTTGGCATCCTCCAGTTCCCGATTTTCTCCCATGACCGCCCCCGCCCGTGCCCTACTGCGCATGATGAATAAGCCCCACACCCAGAACTGCGCCTGCAGCCCTGGGCTGTGATGGCTCCCAGAACAAGAGTCTTGGATCCAAGCCTTTGAGTGGCTTGGAGCCTGTGAGCCTAATCCTGGGCTTCTGGGGCCTTATGACTCTAGCAGACCCAAACATCTCTTACCATCCCCAGTTGGGTTCGAGTTCTGGAAACAACTGTGCGCAGAGCATGGTATCAGCCCCGAAGGCATAGTGGAGGAATTCGCTACCGAGGGTACTGACCGCAAGGACGTCTTTTTCTACCAGGTGCTCCCAGCGACTTGGCCAGGAGGCTTAAAGGGAGGGGCAACGGCCTGGTCCTGGGAAACTCCGCTGGGCAGAGGGGCCAGGGCAGTTGGCTTGAGGAGGGAGGGCAGGCAGAGCCAGGGTTAGGAGGATGGAGGACTTGGCCTTAGCTGCGTGGGCTCCCTCCTGGACTTCTGTTGACAGGCAGACGATGAGCACTACATCCCCAGAGCGGTGTTGCTGGACCTGGAGCCCCGGGTGATCCACTCCATCCTCAACTCCCCCTATGCCAAGCTCTACAACCCAGAGAACATCTACCTGTCAGAGCATGGAGGAGGAGCTGGCAACAACTGGGCCAGTGGATTCTCGCAGGTACGCAGGTGGCCAGCCCAAAGACCCTTGATGTTCCCTCCCTTAGGCAAGGCAAGCTTAAGCAGCCTGGAGACTCTTAACTAGACCAGAATTACAATAATAAATTGGAGACAAAGGGAACCCCAGAGAGGGGACAGCCAGGGAGAGGCTTATGCAAACTTTGCAAATAATTTGAAAAGTAGCTTTTCTGGGTTGAGGGCCACAGCTGAGGCTCTGCTTGAGGGTGGCCGCAGTGTCCCTGGATAGAGTTATTGGTACTGAAAGATGCTTTCTAGAACCTGCATCCTGATCTTCCCCATGTCACTATGCAGGGTGAGAAAATCCATGAAGATATTTTTGACATCATAGACCGAGAAGCAGATGGAAGTGACAGCCTAGAGGTAAGGTTCTGTCCCACTGAGGAAAAAACAAAAACGCTGAGAGGTGCTGGGGAAAAGTCAGGAGGTAGACTGAACAGGTGGTATGATGGGGAAAACTCAGGTTAAAACTCATTTATTGAGCATCAGATGTGAGATATTGAGGTAAACAAAGTACAGTTCTTGTCCTCAAGGAGATCCTAATCTGGATGGCACCAGCTTCTTAGGTATGAGTCATCCTTCCCAAGGCACCTCAGCCCGGACAGACACAGAGGAAGGCTTGAGATATGAGTGTGTTGGGAGTGGGGAGTGAAACAAACCTGAAGCCTCTCCCCAGATCCCTGGAGACTGGCTCTCCATCCCTCCCCATGCAGGGCTTTGTGTTGTGTCACTCCATCGCTGGGGGGACGGGTTCTGGCCTGGGCTCCTATCTCCTGGAGCGACTGAATGACAGGTAAGCCTGTGTTTGGGGAGAGGGCATTAATTAGCCCTGGTTCCCTGGGTAATGTCTTTCCTTTTTAAAAAACAATTGAAAAAAAAAAAAAGATTTCATGTATTGATTTTAGAGAGAGGAGAGAGAGAGAGAGAAAGGGTGTGTGTGTGTGTGTGAGGGGGGGTGGCAGGAAGCATTACCTTGCTTCTCATATGTGCCTTGACTGGGCAAGCCTGAGGTCTTGAATTGGCAAGCTCAGCATTCCAGGTGGATGTCCCATCCACTGCGCCACCACAGGTTAGGCAGGTAATGTCTTTCCTTTCTGTCACTTTTTTTCTCTTAGACTTACAGGTCTGCAATAGCCCTTTGAGTCACAGGATAGGAACAGAGTCTGGCCACCCAGGGAACATCTTGGAAGCAGTAACTCCTGGGAGGGGGTTTACCTAGGAAGAGGAGGAGGCCTACAGGGATTGATGCTTTAGGTTTATTCTTTTTGGCTCCTGTGCTCTGAAGACTCAGTTCTGCTCTCACTCCTTTTGTGCAAGAGTTTGGTGGCACTTGGAAAGTAATGGCTTCTGTTATCCCTAGCGAAGACAGAGATGGGCAGTGTTGGGAGTCCTTCCCCTTTTCTTTTTCTTCACTTCTAGATACCCCAAGAAGCTGGTGCAGACATACTCAGTGTTTCCCAACCAGGATGAGATGAGCGATGTGGTGGTCCAGCCCTACAACTCACTGCTCACACTCAAGAGGCTGACCCAGAATGCAGACTGTGTGGTGAGCGTAAGAGGAGGAAATGGGGGGCTTGGGTTCACCTCCCCAAACCAAAGAGACACATACACCTGTCCTTCATGAGAACCAGCCAAGAGAACAGAGGACCAGCAAAGCCATATCTTGTGGCCCAAATTATGAAATAAGGACGTGATCCTAAGTTGCTTACAGTTTCCCCCATGTCTCCACTTAGCCTATTTAATGCCTACTCGTGCTTAAATTTACAGCCCAAGGGTCACTTTCTTATTATAAACCTTCCTGACCTGACCACGCAGTCAAGGTCAAATACGTTTGTGCATATTTCAGGCTATAACTAAACTTTTCTGTTGTTTTATATTTAAAGTCAGTCTCCCTCCATTAGACTGTAGACCTGACGAGGGAGAAGACCATGCCTGTTTACATTCTTGGTGTCTGCAGAGCCAGGCACAGTGCATGGCACGTGGGATAATCAAATAGTTTTTTTACTGCACTGAGTGGTCAAGTGTCTCATGATATCTATGACACAGTAAATTAACATACTTTTAAATTAACATACTTATTTCCTTTGTAGTTAAGAGGGGACTAAGCAAATAACTTATTTCTCTGACTCCTTTCTCCTCAAAAAGGTGCCGTGACCCTCTTCTGTCCCCCCAGGTGGTGCTGGACAACACAGCCCTGAACAGGATCGCCACAGACCGCCTGCACATCCAGAACCCATCCTTCTCCCAGATCAACCAGCTGGTGAGCCCCCACTTCTGGACTCCTTTGGAACCGCTCCCTACTGGAATGCCATCTGGGGAAGAAAGGTACCCCTAGACAAGAGCCATGACATGGCATCCCTATCCCCAGGTATCCACCATCATGTCGGCCAGCACCACCACCCTGCGCTACCCTGGCTACATGAACAACGACCTCATCGGCCTCATCGCCTCGCTCATTCCCACACCACGCCTCCATTTCCTCATGACTGGTTACACCCCCCTCACCACAGACCAGTCGGTAAGAAGAGCCCTCAGAGTGGTGCCCAGAAGCCCTAACCTCGTCTTTCTCTTCTCCCTGCTGCCCCAGGAGGCTCTGTGCTCAGGGACTGGCACAGACTATGAGTTCCGTGCTGACTTGCTCTCCTCTCTCCCCTGCCTTTGGCTCCCTGCAAGGGCTGGGCTGTATGGAATCTGCTTATGCTCCTGTACAGGGACGTGAGTTTGCTGAGCTGAGGCTGCCTAAGATTCCTGATCCCACGGCAGAGGCTCAGTGTAGACCTGAATCTAAAGACACTCCCCAAAGAGACCATACTGCCCTGAGTCTAGTGGGGAGCATGTGTTGCCTACTCTTCTCTGTCCGTGCATCTCTGGATATTGACCTGAGTGCTGGCCTGGTCACTGTGTCCCACTATCCCCTCAGGTGGCTAGTGTGAGGAAGACCACGGTCCTGGATGTCATGAGGCGGCTGCTACAACCCAAGAACGTGATGGTGTCCACCGGCCGGGATCGCCAGACCAACCACTGCTACATTGCCATCCTCAACATCATCCAGGGGGAGGTGGATCCCACTCAGGTAGGTGGGACCCCTTCGTTCCACCCCTGGGACCCATCGGGGTAGAGGAGAGGTGACCACCACCACTCCTGTTCCAACTCCAGGTGCACAAGAGCCTGCAGAGGATCCGGGAACGGAAGTTGGCCAACTTCATCCCCTGGGGCCCAGCCAGCATCCAGGTGGCCCTGTCCAGGAAGTCTCCCTACCTGCCGTCTGCCCACCGTGTCAGCGGGCTCATGATGGCCAACCATACCAGCATCTCCTCAGTGAGGCTAATTTACTGGTCTTCTTTGGCCACTCTGTTCTTCATCATTCCCCCCCAGTTCATTTCCAATCCCCCCCCCCCCATCCTGCACTGGTTCCCATCATGGAGATTTCTCTTACAGCTCTTTGAAAGTTCCTGCCAGCAGTACGACAAACTGCGGAAGCGGGAAGCCTTCCTGGAGCAGTTCCGCAAGGAGGACATCTTCAAGGAGAACTTTGACGAGCTGGACAGGTCCAGGGAGGTTGTACAGGAGCTCATTGACGAGTACCACGCTGCCACGCGGCCAGACTACATCTCCTGGGGCACCCAGGAGCAGTGACTTCCTCCCCTGGACAGTAAGCACTGTTCCTATCATGTCTGGTCCGTCTGATCCCAATTTCCCTCACCAGCAACCCTTTTAGGTTCATGTCTAGCCCCAACTCCCTCCCTTCCATGCCTTAACCCTTGGTATGTTTGTTTACCTCTAATAAAATAATAAAGTTTGGTTGTGAATATCATCAGGATTTGGTTTGTGACCATGGGAATGATGAAGATCCCTCCATGTTCCCTCCCAGTGTCCAGGCATGTGTTGGTAGAATGGCCTTGACCTGTTCTAGCTTCTTACCACTTAGCTCATCCTAGTGTGTCCACTGTTTCCATTGACATCCTTGCCTAGAATACACTGTTATACTGGAGTTAGCCCTGCTCTCAAGACTACAGAGGATTGATTACTGAGGTCTGCTGTCTCCTCCGTGCCTAAACTCCTGCCCCAGGGTGGATCAGTATTGTCCCATCCTTTTCTACTCAGGGATGAGGCTGTGGGGACTACTGAAGGAGAGCTAGCATTCTGGATTCCCAGTGCCCAAGGGTATCAGGTCCTCAAGAATTCAACCCCATTCAATTCAACCTGATAAAGCCGGAACAGAGTTCAGGAGTAGGGCTGAGCCCGTCCTAACAAGCTCTTTATCTGTGCCAGAGAAGTTTCGGGGGCTAATCCTATCCCTCCATTCCAGCCTTCTCTCCATTCTAGGTCTAAAGCAGTAGGCACACTAAAGATGGATCCACTAAGCCCTACAAGCCAGACACCAGGGTAGGAACTGGGTAGTGCCAGTCTGATGACTCACTGCCCTCTGGCCTCAGGAACACCAGGAAACCACCCCATGCCGTTCAATAGAGAAGAGAGGTTAAGTAATTGTCAGCTTCCAAAATGTCTTCTTGTCTATCCCACCACCCACCCACTGGCAGCATACTGGCCAGGAGAAGGTTAAATCCAGTCAAGGAGGGTGGGGCCCTGTGGTGTCCAGACTCCCCTCAGTGCTGGTAAAAGCTCAGAGTGTGGGCGTCCCCAGGGGTGGAGCTCTGAGCTATGGGGCTCCAACTTGTCCCACTGACAACACTCCCACAGGAAGGATTTGTGTAAATAACCTTTTTTTTTTTTTTTACTTCTCTTCTACAAATAAATTAAGAAACAAACTAAAAAATTGTCTGCACCCACTGCAGCCCTTGCATGTGAGGTGTGCCCTGTCCCTGCAGGGCTAAAAGAGTCCATGGTTCTCTCAAATCTCAGAGCAGTCCAAGTCCAGGCTGGAGATGGGAGGGAGGTCATGACCTCTTGGCAGGCTCATTTCTGCAGCTGCCCCAAACAGCCAGACTGTCCCTGGGGCTCATCCAGGCCCGGGCGCTGGCTGGGAGAGGAGGTGTCTGGCAGGTCTTGGCATGGAGGAGGACTGCTGTAGGGCCTCTCCGGGGAGGGGCTAGCCAAGTAGGCATTCACCAGCTGCATGATCTCTTCCACCTAAGAGGGGGCAGAGGTCAGGATGCGACAGGGGCCACTGGGTTCTCCTTTCTCCTCCTCCACCCAGGCTCCTTACCAAGGCCTTCCATGAGCTGTCCCCTACAACCTTTCCTTTCTTACCGTCACTCCCTCACTCACTATGTTCCAGTCACACTTCCTTCTTTGTGCTCCTCCGACAAGCTAAGTTTATTCTCATCTCAGGGCCTTCGCACTTGCAATTCCCTCTACCTGGAATGTTGTTCGCCCAGAACTTCCTATGGCTAGTTCTTTTGAGTATACTTTCCTGACCATCCTACAGAATGCTATGGTCCCCTCCAGTCACTTTCTGTCACACTACTCTTTCCTTTGTAGCACTTCTCACTACCTTAAATAGCCTTTGATTCCTGGTTGGTGTCTGACTCCCCCACTCTAATGTAAGCTCATGAGTTTGTCTTTGATCACTACAGGATCATCAGTGGCTAGAGCTGTACCTGGCCCATGCTCAAGTGTTTAAAAAATGTTTCTTGACATCCTTCCCCTTCCTTCCTCCTTCCACACCCCCTTCTCACTTACCTGGGGACTCTGCAGGAGGAGTTGGCTCTCTCCCACCCTCAATGCCAGGGTGTGGGGGCCCGTTAGCTGGCAGGCGGCCACATGACCATAGCTGACACTGTGGATGGGCTCTGTCTCACCGGGTCGGGAGAGGGACATGGCCTTGGCTCCCAGGCCCAGGCATAGCTTCTGTGGAGCACCCCCACCAGGCTTCTGGGGACAGACAAGCAGAGTCAGGGTACAAAAAGGGGACCCTGCGGCATAATATTTGGTGGGAGGAGATGGCTGAGAGCAGGAAGCTTCCGGGTCCCCCTATGATCCACAGTGCATGTGTGGACGGGAAGCTAAGACTACAGAGACATGAGGGTCCAAGGGCCAGTGATTCTTGGGGTCTGAGATGGGCGGCTGTGCTGGATGCAGGGAGTGAAGTGACCCACAGTGGGGGCCTCTGGCTCTGGGGCAAAAGTGTGGGGCTTGGGCCACCAGAGTCCCCTTCTCCCTTCTCCCCCTCACCGTGCTCAGCTCCAGAACTTCATACCGAGCAGCGCCGAACCCTGGACACTGCGCCGCCAGAGCCAGGTAGGCAGCCATGGCCTCAGCTCGGCCCATGCCCCGTAGCCGCTTCCAGCCGCCTAGTACAGCAGCCGCCATGCCGGCGCCACCTCCTCCCTCTCGGACTACGCTTCCAGCCGGGCGGCCAGCCCCGCCGCTGAGCCGGGCCCGCTCCGCTCGCCTCTTGGCCAGGCCCGAACTCCAGATTGCCCCGGCCAGCAGGGCAGTAGAGGGACGAGGCCTGGGGATCGGGCGGGTAGGGTCTTCACGCGGCGGGGCGGGAGGTGGCAGCAAGCGGTCCAGGCGCGGCAGGGGCGCGCGCGGGGAGAAGTCCCGGTGCAGGCTCTGCAAGCGCAGCGCCGCCAGGGCGCGCAGCGTGTCGTCTGGCGGGAGCGGCCGGCCACGCAGCAGCAGAGCGTGAGCCTATGGGGGAGGCGCCGGGCGTCAACGAGGCAGAGGCAGAGGCAGAGGCAGCTATACGGTTGTGAAAACAACTCGGGGAGAGAATCTGAGGTCTGGGTTCGAGTAAAGCCTCCCACGGAGTTGCTACAACGCTGAAATGTGATGGTCCAGAAGGGAGTTCAGGGTCAGGAGGCTTTTAGGGGCGTGAATGCTGGAGCTCCTCACCTGCTCAAAGAGGAAAGGCAGTTCATGACTGTCAGGGGACAGTCCTTCCGGATGCAGAGGTCCGTGAAGACGCAGACACAGTCTCCAACCCGTATTGGGCGAGTCCTCCAGCCGGGCTTCCTCCGCCGCCAAACTGCATTAAAGAACCTGGTGCTAGGCGACACAGAGGCAGCCCCCATTCCCTAAGGGCTGGGGCGGGACTGGGCCAAAATCTGGGTGGGGCCGATGGTCAGGGTGGGGCCAGGCCGGAGTGGACTGCGGAGATAGCACAGGGGTCCATGTCGGAACCAGCAAGCGCTCATAAACGTTTGCTTAGGAATTGACCGCGAAACTGAGAGGAAGATGGGCTAACGGTGAGCAGGACTGGGGCTGGACATTTACTTCTCAAACCTGGTGAGCACGTCGGCC
Organism: Saccopteryx leptura; assembly: GCF_036850995.1. NCBI lineage: Eukaryota > Metazoa > Chordata > Mammalia > Chiroptera > Emballonuridae > Saccopteryx > Saccopteryx leptura. The sequence continues at coordinate 344,386,249 of NC_089504.1, read as the reverse complement.
ACGAGAGTCCCCCCAGCCAAGGCTCGCTCCTGGGCCCCTCGCTGCTCGTACAGTGCGAAAGCATTGCGGCTTCGGGCCAAGCCCAGCCGCCCCACCAGCTCTCGAGCCACCTGGGGGAAGAGGGGCGAAGCATGAGGGGAAACTCAGACTGCTCAGCGGTCTTGTCCATACTTCTAGAGGGGCTTTCAGGTCTTTTGATCCTGCCACACATATCCCTCACCCAAATGATGAATCTCATACGCGGGCAAACCTGGAGCCTGCGCACCAGGAGAACAGGACATGAGAAGTCGGGAGGAAGGGTTGAGGTTTCATTGGTCTTTCTCTGGCCTTACCTCAGCAGCCGTGGTGTGGGAGTTTATGGCCACAGGGCATGCACCAGCCCCCGGACAGTGCACGGTGCACAACAGCTCTTGCCTTTGGCTCAGAGCGGAAATCTCTGCCAGTGAGGGCACCAACTCTCGCCCGCGAGTCCGGCTCAGTGCTCTGCGGATGAAGCGAGCATATTCTGCCAGTTCCGAATCCGGGAGCGCCTGCTCTGTCCTGAGATAGAAAGAACCCCAAGATCACTGCTTGGAGGGCTTTCCTTCTCCCTCCCCACCCTCACATTTCTTTTCTTTTTTTTCTTCAATTAGCAATAATCGTGCCTCGGATAAACCTCATTGGCTACGATACTACCACTGAGCAAAGCTTCACATTCTTATAGTTTATTTCATCTCGTTGATTCTCTCCCCTCCAACTCTAAACTCCTTGAAGGCAGAGACAGGCTCTTCTGCATCTATCCCTGTTGCTCTGTGTGGAGCTGAATTACTTTCTATGGCCCCTAGCAGCTCTCTTCTAACTGCCCCCACCCCCCACCACTTTCCAAAGTCTCCATGGTCCTTCTTCAGGGTGAAATCCAAAATCCAACCTAAAAACCTGGCGCTGGACTATATCAGCCCCGAGCCTTTTGATTATTCCTCTGCCCAAAGATGGCACCTTTTTGTCATTCTTCCACCGGCAAGTGAGATGTGACCTTATAATTCTGACGAAGGCATTGTACATATAAGCAGCAGCCTTGACCTTGGGCAAGTCCCTTCCCTTCTCTGGGAAGTTCTCCATCTGCCAAACCATTTCAAAAGGCCCATCATTCTCTCCCACCCCTATAGCCTCCTTGTTTGGTTTTATCGTACCCCAGCCTTCTCACCTCTCCAGATGTCCCAGGAGATGCCCCCGTACAGCTCCCCCAGGCCGGAAGGTGCAGCTCATGCAGGTGAGAAGCTGCCAGTACCGTAGGGATGCGGGGTCTTGGGTAGCCAGGAGCCTGGGGGGCCCCGAGAGGCCCGAGGTCTGCTTAGCCAGCTGCAGGAAGAGTTCGTCGCGAAGCGCAGGCAGGTCCCGGCAGGTCTGAAGTACACCCTGCATCAGGGGCCAGGGGCGCCGCGCCCCCTCCAGGGCCTGCAGCGCCAGGAACAGCCGTACAGCCTCCTCGCGCAAGGGTGCATAGCCTGGACCTGCGGGAGGGTGGGGGCGGAGGGACGGTTTGGAGAGGGGACACAGAGCTGGGCCCTGGGAGGAAGGCATGAACCAGGGGAGGTCAGAAGGAGCATAAGGGGTCAGAGGGTGGGCAAGGAGGGGAGAGTACGAACGACAGGAAGAGTGAAGGGAAAGCAATGGTCCCCACAGAGCCAAACTCTCAACCCCTGCCTCCCAGGAATCTCCCCCTCAGGATCTGCTAAAGCTGCACTTCGAGCTAGTAAGGTAGACTAAAGGACATAGGTTCAAACCCAGATCCTGTAAGTAGGTATAGAGAGCCATCCCCATTGGCCAGAAAACAGGCTGGTCTGGGAGTCAGAAAATCAGGGTTCTTCTTCCAGCTTCCCTTAATCCTCTAGCTTTAGGACCTGGGCCAGTCACTAATCCCATTTGGGTAGAAATATAGCTGGATGAGGCCAATACATTCTCCCAAAGTGTTGGCTTTCCTACTACTTGTAAAGGTAGTATGGCATAGTCATAAGAATAGTATAATAAAAGAAGACGGTAAAAACTCATGAAGGAACACCAGTAGTCAGAATGAGATCCATATAAAGGAAGTCAAAAGGGACCTTTTTTTGTGTGCTGGTTTCCCACCCAACACCCTGGGTATCAAGTCTGGTTGGCTTCTGACTTCATCCTAACATGAGGGGCTGAGGACCTGGTCAGTTGGCTAAGTCAGAGCCTCCTCCCCGAAAAAAAACCCAAGATTGGTTGGATATCCAGTCAGGGCACATCTGGGAAGCAACCAATGAATGCACAACTAAGTGGAACAACAAATGAATGTCTCTCTCTCTCTCTCTCTCTCTCTCTTTCTCTGTCTCTCTAAAAATCAACCAATAATTTTTTTTTAAGTGAGGGTCTGACTAGGTCCCCTGAAGACTCCTAGGCAGATCTCCCATCAAAGGGACTGGGCCACTGGCACCACTCACCTGGGGTGCAGACTCCATAGGGCAGGGGCAAGAGTGGGGCATACAAGGCCCCACTGGTGTGCCTCAGAATTGGGTTCCGTCGGTAAATGAGGGCCACCGCCTCTGGGTCTCCACAACTCTCCTAGAGGTCAGGGAAGGGGTTACAGTGATGGGGAAAGGGGCTCCCCAAGAATCCAGAAAGCTGGGCCCATCACCTCCTCTTTCTCGATGGAGTCCCCTCTCTCCTACCTGAATGTCCCTGAGTAGCAGCTGGGTGGGGGTCTCCAGCGGCGCCTTGGAGGCGATCACCTCGCGCAGCGCCACCCCCCAGCGCTCAGCTTCGGCCTGACGCGGGGAGCAGAGCCGGACGCTGTGTTTCCGGCCAGACACGGTCACTGACCACAGTCCTGGGGGAAAAAGAGGCCGCGGAGGGCAATCAGGGCCGGCCGGGGCTACTGCCCAGGGGGGTAGGAGAGTCCCCACAAGGTCTCACCTGTCTCCTTGGGCCTGCGCTCCGGGCCGGTCACCGAGCACAGGCTGGTGAGCACGAGGCTCCCAAGGCGCCGCGCCCCCTTCCCGCTGCTGCTGAACTGGTCCAGGGAGTCCCGGGTGAGCACGAACCAGGCCCGGCGCGGCGGCAACCAGGGCCGCGCCCCTCCTCCGCGGGGCTCCCGATACAGCCAACCTGGGGAGAGCAGGCGAACACATTATCCCCTGGAGGCTTGGGACTGGGGGACATCCAGAATGCATGAGGTGAATCCTCACCTTTTACGACGACATCCGTGTCGTCTTCCAGCAGCCCCTTCTCCGGGATAAGGCTCCGTGTCTCCTCCCAACTCTGCAGCCTGGGCCAGAGAGGAGGAATGGCTGGATGAGGCTGCGGGTCCTGCACTCCTCAATACGGGTTCTCCAGACAGCAAGGGTTGCCTGCTCCTGGCCTGGGCACCCCTCCCCCAGGCTGTGGGAACCGCTAGGCCGATCTGACCTCGCACCAAAAATAGCCCGACCCCACCCCCCCCCGCGCGCCCCCAGCCGGACCGCCCCCTCGGGACCCCAGCCAAACCACAGCGTCCGGCGTTAAGGACTCTCCCTTATTGCACAATCGCGAGAGGGAAGGCGGTGAGAATGGGGGTCCCAGGAACAGACTGTGGTCTCCAGACTATGGGACGCAGGGGAGGAGCTCACCTGTCTGAAATGGGCCCGGTCCTCACAGGCTGAGTCAGAGTCACATCCAGGGGGCCCTGGGGAAACAGGCTTAGGATCAGAGCCCTCCTCTCGGGAATCCCGTGGCTTCTGCCCCCAGGACAGCGCTGCTCAGGGGATTGAGGAATCATGGAGTGGGGTCGTGACTGTGCCGGAGCAAGCTGAAATCACTGGGCTCGCCCCTCCTGCCAGTCTTTACTAAACAGCTGGAGCTAAGAAGCACTGTTTCCGCTACCCTTCGAAGATGCAATCAGGGGTTTGGTAGAGCTGAAAGAGCACTGGGCAGGGAGTCAGAAGACCTGGGTTCTACTACCAGCTCCAGCACTTATACCCCAGGGAAATAAAAGAGGGAACTTGGCAAGCCCCTTCAGTATTTGAGCCTTAGCTTCCCGATAGTTGAAAAGGAGAGGTGGATGAAGTCCCTTCTTGCCCTGGCAGGTTCGAAGTCGCCCCCTCCCCCTCATTTTCCCTTGTTGGCTGGTGTGCGGGTAGGAGGTAGGCACAGAGGTGAACGAAAGTAAGAGAGATTCCTTCAGTATAAGATTTTCTCCTAAAGCTTCTTATGCCCTCCCACAACACCCCTAAGACTCAATGTAAACACAGAGCCTGCCCCTTTACTGGGTCTCAGCTCAGGAAGGGCTAGTCTCAGCTCAGGAAGGGCTGGCCAGGCTGAGGAATGGCACACCCTATCAGGGGAGATGCTGTAGGGGATTCTTCCCGCTCCCACCACCCCATCCATGCCCTAGAACTTCAACTGTAAACTGGGGTCTGAGAGAGGCCACAAATCCATCCAGGAGCCCGGTCAGGCAGGAACTGTGCCATCATCCCATTGCACCCAGTCTGCTAAAGCCAAGAAGAGAAGATGGGGGAGGGGGGCCAGGGACACCTGTCCCCGAGCTCCAGGGAGGAGTTGGAGGTGGAGCATGAGGGAGGCAATGGCCTGGTTCACAGAGCCAACCCTGCCCAGCCTGGAAGCTTAGGGACTCCTGGGTCCTGTGCATTTCTAAGGCGAGGATCCACCTACTTTCTGAAGGGTCTGATAGGGGCACTTGGCCACACCACCATGCAGGCAGGTGCTGACCACTCTTAGACCAACTCCCCTAATTGCAGTCCCCTGCTTCCCTCCCCCCCCTCTATATTTATCCACCCTCCGCCTCCGCCAGGTGCTGGCGCCGGCCGGGCAGCGCAGCCCGCTCCACCCGGGCACAGAGCCACCGGGCCTGCTGGGGACCCCTGAGTGGGGGATGGGAACCTGACCTAGGCCACAGCACTAGGGAGTCTGGTTGCCTGTCTGCCGGGTAATCAGAGAGGGGACGCCAGGGGATAGAGGTCTCCTACATCAGTGGTGCCTCAGTTTCCCCACGAGGAGATTCGGAAAAAAAGCGGGAAGACGAGTGTCTCTCACCATCCCCTCCGAGATTTCCCAGGAGGTTCACCAGGGAGATCCGAGAGTTTTGTCCTGAGGGTAATGATGAGGGGTCCTCGAAGAGTTGTGACCCTCAGCTCCCTCTCCTTGGGGTCCCCGCCACGGACCCCAATCTGAGGATGCCTTCTGCCCCTCTCCCAGGTCCTTGAGGCCGGAGGTCCCGCATCTGACCCCAGCACTCAGCACTCACGACCTGGGAGCAGAGCGGACCCAGGCGTCCGAGCTGCCCAGCCGGCCTCACCACATTCCTGGGCGCTGGCGGAGGCGGAAGGAGACGGGATGGGACGCGAGCCCGGCGGAGAAGGGAGAGGCCGGGCCAGGTCGGGCCACGCGTGACGCCTTCCTGCCTCAGGGCCCCCAGCAGGTGGACAGCGCCCAGCGTGCGGCGGGAGGCCCACAGGCACATCCAAGCAGGGCTGCTCCTTGAACTCCCGGGGGCTTCTAGCCCCCAAGCAAAAACCTCTCCCATGTCCCCAGCCTGCTAAGAGCACGGCGTTTGGCTTGAGTCTGGAGCAGGATTCAGCGTGACGGCCCGTGGTAGGGAGAGGGATTGAGACAAGGCTCCAAACCCCCAGGACTTACCCTCCTGCCGCCCGCTGGACTCGGGGTCCGTAGCTCAAAGGTCTCCTCGTCCTCGTCTTCGTCCCCGTCCCCGCTAAGCTCACCGTCCCCGTAGTCCCGGTGCAGAAGAGTAAAGCCTCGACGGCAGCAGAGGAGCCACCACAATCCCCCGGGGAGAGGCATCCGGGCAAGCAGCCGGGGGATGGGGGCGCGGGCAGCGGGGGCCGAGCTGCACGGGGTCGAAGAAACTGGCAGGGCTCCGAGAAACTGGCAGGGCTCCGACCCGATCGGTGTAAAGATGAGGCGGGTAGAGGGGAAGGAAGAAGGGGACAGGGAAGAGGCGGTGTCTGGCGCTGGGGTGCTAGGGGTTGCTAGCTAGAGCCTGAGGGGGGCTCAGTGTCTGGGCCCCCGAAGGGGGAGGGGGAAAAGCGTCCAGGTCTCAGGGGGGAGAAGGGAGCAATGTCCGGAGCTGGGAAGTAGTGTCCGTTGTAGTGTCCAGCCCTGTGGGGGGCAGTGTCCGGTGCAGTGTCCAAGGTGGGCAGCTGTCCAAGCTCCAGGGAGGGTCGTGTCCGGTACAGCGTCCGGTGGCCGGGGCCCGGGCCGCGCGCGCTGCGCTCCCTGCAGCCCCAGGACTCGCGCGCTAGGTGCGCGAGCACAGCGCCCGGACCCCGCCTCCCAAATCTCCTCCCCTCGGGGCGCCCCCCCTTTCTTCTCCTTTCTCTCCTCCCTTCTTTACAGGGCAGGGTCCAATTTTCACAGCCTCCCCTGCCCAATCCCTGTGCCTGGCGCCGGGCGCGGCCACCAATCAGAATACTGAAACGGCGGCGGGTTGCATCATGTGCCACTGGCTTGGAGACAGCGGGGAGGGGCAAGGAAATAGGGAGGGAGGGGGCGGTGCAATGTTAGTCACGCCCCTGTCTCTGAGGTCGGACACCGAGTGCTAGTGACGTCACGGAAGCCCGCCTTCAAGCTCTTGTTTTAACTCTTGGCTCACCAACCTACAGGTTAAAAACCCTCCTGAGAAGGTTTAGGGAACGAAGGGCTTCTTAGGACATCGAGAAAGGCCCTAACTGCTACCCTCTGAATCTCTGTCTGGTCTTAGGGTCCCCGAGAAAGGAAGGAGTCTTAGCTACCTGCGTCAGGCACAGCTCTGGGGCTGGCCCTCCGCCCCTGGATAAAGTCCAGTTCCTTGACAAGTCACCTCTTTTTGAAATGAAGTGCAGACCTAGGCCGGAAATAAAATCTAATTTAGAGGGCACAGCTCACTGAACTCCAGTGGGGATTCTAGGGAATTCTGTTGTCTTCGAATAGAGTGGAGGTCTCTCGGTGAAAATCCTGCGGTTCTTTGTAGGAATGAGTTAACAGAGGAGCTAAGGGGACGGGGCGGGGCCGCGGGCTGGGCGGGGGCCTGAGGGACAGCGGGCGCGCGCGTGTGTTGCTGACTCAGCGGCGATTCCCGCGGTCTCCGGTGGAGGATTCCAGGTTGGTTGGCCCCCAGTGGCTGGCGTGTGGGACATTTTGAGGATCGGCGCCATCTCCGTGTCTTCCGAGGTTCACGGCCTCTAGAGGCTGTGGTTTATGTCAGCCGCCGGAGGCTCTCTGAGAAGGAAGACTAGTCCGAGCTGGGAGAGGCGGGACAGGGCGGGGACGTCAGGGCAGCGCCTCCCTGGAGACTTCCCCGCCACGCCACGCCACACCCTTCTTTCCCCAGGTCCCCAGACTGCTGGTTGGAGTAGCTGGGGCAGCTTTGCTGACCGGATATTAAACTGCGAGAGTTGTCGCACGTGAATACCATCCTGCCTTTCGTGATTGTGTAAAACAAAGACCAAGAATCAACGCGACTGTCTCTAGAGGCCATCCTAGCCTTGCCCTGGCCCCAAAAGAGAGTGGACTGCACTGAAGTTTCCTAGGAGTGGAGACACCACAACCATATACTCTCTTCCCTGTCTGGATCCCAGGCCCTTTTGCGGGGAAGTTCTTTCCCATGTCTAACCTCTCTCTTTCTGGCAGGCTAAGTGCATTTCTTTTGACCCTGTTCCCAGAGAAGACAGAGGACAACAGTCACGTCCACCCCCACCATGTCCATGATAATGACTATTTGGAAATTTGCAAATTGGAATTCTCTCCTGGCTTTTTCTCCAAGGTGAAAAAACTCCGACTCAATTTTTTACCTTTTTTTTTTTTCCACCACAGAACCTTAGAAAAGACTGTAAAATAAAATGGTACTCTAATCCAAAAAAGTCCACCAGAAACGGGAATCTCCTGCCCCGTCCCTATCCCCACACCATGCTCAGGCACACACAGTTCCCGACAGATTCAGCCAGAACATTCCAGAGACCGGGAACTCGGTACTTGCTAAGGCAGCCATTACTGGACAGCACTCTATGTTATTAGAAAGCTCTTCCTTATGTTAGTTCAAGAGGAACCCCCATCCCTCGCCTGGCAGCTTTCCCACCTCACCTCTGTTAGCAGAGAGCGGACGAAGGGGTGTGTGTGTCAGTGCCTGGAGCTTTAGCAGGCTCAACAGCACCCCAACCCCCACCAAGGCTCCCAGCGCCTTCCACTCTAAGCTTAACACCCTGGAGGTGGATGTGGGGGGAGACCCATAGCTCCGCCCTGCTACAAATATTTCCCAAGTCAGTGACTCAAAAATAGTAACAGTTGTTGGGTTGCATATCAATTCCATGTTATCAATTTAATGTGGCAAAGCACAGAAGCAATTGCTTTAGGTTCCTACCTCTTTTTCAGCGTTCCCCCACCTACTCCCCTTTTCCACTACCCTCCCAGATTCATTTCCTCAGCTTGCCCCCTCCTCTTGATTCGCAGCCCTAGTTGTCCCAGAAGGAAGCATTGTGGGTCTCGGTGGGAGCGGAGCAGGAAGAGAGGCGGGGCCGCCGGGGGCAGCGGCCGCGCGGGTGAGGCACTGAGTTGCAGCTCCCACCCCGGAGCAACCTCCGCAGGTCCTGGCGGAAGCGCAAGCCCAGAAAGGCATAGAGCACGGGGTTGAGGCCGCAGCGGGCGAGAGCCAAGCTCCCGGTCACCAGCAGTGCCAGATCCTTGCGCTTACTGGCAGGGCAGCTCCGTTCACGGGCCGCCAGTAGGTCGGCTGTATCCAATAGCAGGGCGAGACTGTAAGGAAGCTGCAGCACCACGAAGGCCGCCACCAGAGCCACCACGACGCGCAGCGCGCGTCGGCGCTCCGGCCCCCTGGCGGCCAGCAGCGTGCGGCCCAGAAGTGCATAGCAGGCCGCCATTACACCCAGCGGCAGCGCGAAGCCCAGGACCACCTGTGCCAACGCACTCGCCCCCTTCACCGTCTGCGTGAGGCCCTCGGGGAAGATGAGACGGCAGCGCCGCTGGCCTTCTCGTTGCCGGTCCTGGCTGTAAATGAGAGCAGGCAGTGCCAGGAGTAGCGACAGTAGCCACACCATGACTGAGACCAAGTGTGCTTGGCTTGTCCTGGAGGGCCTAGGTCCAGCTGGGAGGGCCCGAGTAATGGCCATGTAGCGGTCGGCGCTAATACAGGCCAGGAAGAGGAAGCCTGCGTAGAAGGAGGCTGAGTAGAGGCCGGAGATGACACGGCAGGTGTTGCTTCCCAGACTCCAGCCCCGCAGAGCGCCCGCTGCGACAAAGGGCAGGGTCAAGGCCAACAGAAGGTCGGCCAGGGCCAGCTGGAGCAGGTGGGCGAAGGTGGGTGAGCGGGCAGCACGTCGGGCTGCCAAGTGGGTGGCCAGGACCAGGCCATTGCCTGCCAGACCCAGGGCAGCCACCGTCAGGGAGACACTGGATTGGAAGGTTCGACTGAGGGCTTGGACATCCGCCTTGTAGCAAAGCTCTGGCAATGGCTCAGCCGAGTATGCCTCCTCATCGTCCCCGGAGTAGGGGCCCCAGGAGACCTGGAGAGTTCAAAACGAGAGGAGAGACCTTATGAGACCTTATCTTCCCACTCACCTCCCCTTCCCATACATGCCTTCTAATCTGGGTGTGACCAGATACAACTGCACACGGAAAGAAGGCACAAACTTATTTGCAAACTCCCCAGCACACCCACAACAGGCCTTGGCTTCCCTTGCACCCTTCCTTCCTCTGCATCCAGCTTTCTGGGTGACCTTGAGCAAGCCACTTGCTCTTTCTGGATCTCAGTTGTCTAATATGTAATGTAGAGGTTAGAAATCCTGACCAGCCCACCTGACAAGGTTATTTGAAATAAGGATTGTTTGAAATAGGAAGATAATGGATGTGAAGCATCTGTGCTCTGGCCAAGGGTTTGTATTACTAATAAGTCTTGAAGCTTCAGTTCCGCTTGCAGCGCCCTCTCCTGGAAGAACGTCTAACTGCGGGCTTTGCCTCAGACCTGGTGGCCGGGCTCTGGGCTGTGTCTCATTTCTCTTTTCTCCTCCCCAACCCCAACCTCTACCCCGGTACAGGTGCACTGAACTACTCTCTTGATAAGCGGGTCTTAAGAATTGGGGCTCAGGTTTTCTGTTGGCACCTTGAACTTCTACGTTCAGCTCACCCTTCCCTTGCACCCCATTCCTGTCCCCCAACCCCAGCCTCACATCACCAGCCCCACTTATCTGGAGGACTCCTGATCCCAAATGGCTTCAGGCATCTTGAATAGGTTACAGCATGGCAGAGGCCTGTTGCCAGGTGTGGAATCCCATCCCTTCACCTTACCTCCCTCTCTGCAATCCTTCCATTCTACCCCCACTCCCACCTGTTCTGAAGTCTCGGTCCCCATCTCTGGCTACACCGGTTTCTGAGGTACAGCCACTGGGGAGAGAAGTTAAAACTACTGGGACAGGAAGGAAGGGGCGGGGAAAGGGGCCAAGAGGGGGTGGTGGGTATTAGGGTCTGTGGGCCTTCTCTAACTTTCCCATTCCACCCCCTAAAAAAACAATTTCTCTTTACCTTGCCAAAAGAAAGAATGGGTTTTTGCAATGTCCACATTTGCTAGCTACCTAGCAAATGTGTGATTGCAAATGTGTGATTGTAAGGTTTTTGTTTTTTGGTTTTTTGTTTTTGTTTTTTTACCTCTCCGAGCCTCAGGTTTTTCATCTGCAGAGTTGGGTAAAAATGCTGAATTCACAGGGTTATGAGGGTGCCTAACAAGGGTCCTTGGAGCATAATTTGCCTTCGGAGAATGTTAGAATCTTTTACTCTTCTTCCCATATCCAGACCCCCCACCCCTTTTCTTTAAAGACCTCCCTTCCCCCACCCCTGCGACCACAGTCCCTGCCAGCCTCGGGTTATTCAAGGTATTTCCCGGTGTCTGGAGGCTCTCTACCCCCGCCCTTTCGCAGCAAGGCTGAGGCGCGCGCTTGCGCGGGGTCGGGGAAAGCAGCGCGTGCTAGGAGAGGCTGGGGTAGGGGGGGAGGTGAGAGGAGAGAGGGTGGAAAGGAGAGGAGAGAGAGCACAGCGGAGAACTAGGAACGACTTAGAGAAGGGGGTGGGGGGAGAAGGGTTGGGGGACAAAGGAAAGAAGGAGGGGTGGGGAAGGAGGGGAGACAGTGATCCGCTGCGAACCCCAGGAGAGCTGGGAGCTGGAGCTGGAACTGGAGCCCTAGCCAGAGCCGGGCACCGGGAGGCGGCCGCGGAGACCCGTGAGACCTGCAGGATGCATCTCCGGCTCTTCTGCATCCTGCTCGCTGCGGTCTCGGGAGCCCAGAGCTGGGGCTACTGTGAGTGCGGGGCTCCGAGGCCGGAAGGGTTGGGTCCGGGAGTTCAAAGCCTGCAGGGCGGGTCCCGCACCGCATTGCGGCTGGGTGGTCGCGGGTCCCTTCCCGGCCGGCGCGCGCTCGCTCGCTCGCCCGCTCGCTCGCTTTCATCCTTTGCGGCCTCTCCCCCGCGCTCCGCAATGCAGCTCCCGAGCTAGCGCGCGCGCCCCGGGTTTCTGAAGCTGGGCTCGGAGCCGAGGTTAAACTTGGCCCCGGCCGGGATTTGGCACTACGATCCAAGCCACAGCTGGCGCCTGGGTTTGAAGGTTGGAGATAAGGTTGTTAACTGGTGAATCGGGATAGGGTTAAGGTTTTGCCAGGGACTGGGGTTAGGCTTGGAGCTGGCCCAGGGGCTAGGGTTTGGGGTTGGGGGTTGAGATCCAGGCAGCAGCTGGTGCCCAGTTGACGCTAAGGTTGAACATGGAGCTGGTGATGGTTGGGAGCAAGGCCCGGATTTGGGGTTGGTGCAGGTTTGAGGGTGCTGATGAGTGGGACTATGCTCATGCTGGGGCCGGATTGGTGTCTTGGGCTGACTCAAGTTCTGAGAGATGCTGAGTTTGAGAGTGTGTTTTGAGGCTTACCGAGCTCAGTTGGCACCACGGCAAGAATAGGGCTAGGGAGGGCCTGGTCTAGGGGTTCCCCCAGAAGAAGGTAGCCTCCCCTGAGTGTGCAGCTGTTGCTGCAGCCAGGGTTGAGTAGACGGCTTAAGTTAGGGCTGGGTCTGCTTCTGGGGAACTGAGAAGGAGGAGCTCTAGTTCTTAGTGTACCCGACCTTTGGGAAGACCTGGAAGGGGCTGCCCCTGACCAAAGTGTCTTTTCCCCCAACCCAGATGGCTGTGACGAGGAGCTGGTGGGGCCTCTGTACGCACGCTCTTTGGGTGCCTCCTCCTACTATGGGCTCTTCACTGTGCCGCGCTTTGCCCGGCTACACGGTGAGCTCCAGTCCCCACGGACGGACAGGTGGGAGACTCTGGAGGGCTGGGGGTAAAGGGGGCGCCAGTGGTGAAAGCCCTTGCCCCTTCTATAGGCATAAGCGGATGGTCTCCCCGGATTGGGGACCCGAATCCCTGGCTCCAGATCGATTTAATGAAGAAACACCGGATACGGGCTGTGGCCACACAAGGCTCCTTTAACTCCTGGGACTGGGTCACACGTTACATGCTGCTCTATGGCGACCGAGTGGACAGCTGGACAGTGTTCTACCAGCAAGGGCACAATGCGGTACTCCAGCCTCCTGCATACACACTGGGGAACCTCCTCAGCTCCGCGACCTGGACTGGGCGTTAGCTTGTGGGAAAGAGGAGGAGGCAGTGGTGAGGGCACAAATGAAGAGCAGTAACTTCCACAACGGGGACTCAGTCCAGAGGGACTGTAAACTCACCATGTATGTGAGACACTCGTGGATGACAGGGCTTAATTAACAACCTAAGGGTAAAATCTGGGAGAGCTTCTTGAATGAGGTGACACCTGAGTTGAGCTTTGAAGAAGTGAGATAGTGGGAGAGGACACTCTAGGCTAGGGAAACTAACCGTGTTTGCAGAAAGCCATGAAGGCAGGGGAGATCAATGAAGGCAGGAGCGTTTGCTTTCGGGAAGTTGATTGGCTGGCTGGGACAACTGTGGGCCGAGAGGCTGTTGGGGAGCACGCCGAAGGTGGGGACCTGGTCACGCTTCTCTTCTTTCCCCTCAGACCTTCTTCGGTAACATGAATGACTCGGCAGTGGTGCGCCACGACCTGCACTACCATTTTACCGCGCGCTACATCCGCATCGTGCCCTTGGCTTGGAACCCGCGCGGCAAGATCGGCCTGAGGCTAGGCCTCTACGGCTGTCCTTACAGTAAGGATGCAGAGATTGTGGAGGGGGGCCGGGAGACAAGACAGTCTCCTCGGTCCCCGGCCCACCTGCGGTCGTTCGCGCAGAGTCGGATGTGCTGTATTTCGACGGCGATGATGCCATCTCGTACCGCTTCCCGCGAGGGGTCAGCCGAAGCCTGTGGGACGTGTTCGCCTTCAGCTTCAAGACTGAAGAGAAAGACGGGCTCCTGCTCCACGCTGAGGGTGCCCAAGGCGACTACGTGACACTGGAGCTTCAGGGGGCGCACTTGCTGCTGCACATGAGTCTGGGTGAGCGAGGGACTGGGGTGCGACTCCGAAGGCGCTGTGGCTGCGCGCTTCGCTGCACCTTCGCGAAGCCGCGCGCACACTTGACGTCCCCTCTTCTGTTTGGACCAATCTGCCTTTTTTCATGTAGAATTTGGTGCTAGCAAAGCACTGGTCTCCGAGTTAGTAGAACTGGATTCCAGTCTCAGCTCTACCACCAACTAGCAGTGTGACCTTGGACAAGGCACTTCCCAGTCTGTCTGGGATTCATTGTAAAAACATTACACACACACACACACACACACACACACACACACACACTAGTTATTTTGTATCTAATTAGTTTTTCATAACATCCACATAATGAGATAGAAGCAGCTATTGTACAAGTCCCAAGTTTTACCGATAGGAAAACAGGCTCAAAGAGGTCAAAGGACTTAACATAAGTCACATCCTGGCCAATGACCACCACTCCATCCCAGGCTCCTGGTGGTCCAATCTCTGTATGCCCACCCTCCCTGGCTGCTGCTGGCCACTGCTTCAGGGGTTCTCCAGTGTGAGGTCTGATTTCTCTCCCTCTCCCTACCCTCAGGCAGCAGTCCCATCCAGCCAAGACCAGGACACACGACAGTGAGTGCTGGTGGGGTTCTCAATGACCAGCACTGGCATTATGTGCGTGTAGACCGATATGGCCGCCAAGCGAATCTCACCCTGGACGGCTACGTGCAGCGTTTCATTCTCAATGGAGACTTTGAAAGATTGAATCTGGACACCGAGGTGAGCAAAGCAGGAGGCTTCATTTAGCTGAGTGGGGTGCTGGATCACTGTGTGTGGGGGGAGACTGCATTTCTCTCCACCAAACGTGAAACCTCGCTTTCTGGTTTCTGAATATCCTAGCAGCTTTGGGCAAACTTGCAGCTCACAGAAAGGACCTGGTTTTTTATCATTGCTGTTAGCATGCAGATTCCTGGGCCCCACCCCAGAACTACTGAGATGGGTTTGAAAGTCTGGATTTGGGGGATTGGGCAAGATGAGAAAATTGCCCCCTTAGGCCCTGGCGGAGTAGCTCAGTTGGTTAGAGCATCCTCCTGAAAGTTGCAAGTTCCATCCGGGTCAGGGCACATACAACAAGCAACCAATGAATGCATAAATAAATCAGTGTTTCTCACTTTCTCTCTCTAAATCAATCAATAATTTTTTTTTTTTCTGAAGCTGGAAACAGGGAGACAGTCAGACAGACTCCCGCATGCGCCCAACCGGGATCCACCCGGCACGCCCACCAGGGGCGACGCTCTGCCCACCAGGGGGCGATGCTCTGCCCATCCTGGGCGTCGCCATGCTGCGACCAGAGCCACTCTAGCGCCTGGGGCAGAGGCCAAGGAGCCATCCCCAGCGCCCGGGCCATCCTTGCTCCAATGGAGCCTCGACTGCGGGAGGGGAAGAGAGAGACAGAGAGGAAAGCGCGGCGGAGGGGTGGAGAAGCAAATGGGCGCTTCTCCTGTGTGCCCTGGCCAGGAACCGAACCTGGGTCCTCCGCACACTAGGCCGACGCTCTACCGCTGAGCCAACCGGCCAGGGCAAAAAAATTTTTTTAAATGAAAGAAAAGTGCCCCATCGAATTGCCCAACTCTGTGAAGTTGACAAAGACCCTAGCCTCCATCTGTATATAAAGTTTTGTTGACTTACCTAAGGGAGTGCAGCCAATCTGCGGTAGAGTTAGGACTAGTACCGCAACCTGGGGAGGCCCCGTGATCTTCCAGCTTTAATACCAATATTGGGGAAATATTGGTTGTGTTTCAAGTCTTTTAAAAAAATTATTATTAATGCGAGAGAGCAAAAGAGAGAGGGGGTGGGGAGACAGGCAGGAAGGGAGAGAGACAAGAAGCATCAGCTCATAGTTGTGGCACCTTAGCTGTTCATTGATTGCTTTCTCATATGTGCCTTGAAGGGGTAGGGGTGGGGCTCCAGCCGAGCCAGTGACCTGCTCAAACCTGCTGACATTGGGCTGGGGCCAGCGACCCCCGCGCTCAGGCCCGGTGAGCCGGCACCTTCCGGGTTTTGAACCTGGATCCTCAGTGTCCCAGGCGGATGCTCTGTACACTGCGCCACCGCCTGGTCAGGCTCAAATCTTTTATAAGGCTGTATGTATCCCCGGAGCGCCAGGAAGGTGCGCAGGCTTCCGCACCCAAGGAACCTCATTCCCTACCCTGCCCGCAGATGTTCATCGGGGGTCTGGTGGGAGCCGCGCAGAAAAATCTCGCTTATCGGCATAATTTCCGCGGCTGCATAGAAAACGTAATCTTCAACCGAGTCAACATCGCGGACCTGGCAGTGCGACGCCATTCGCGGATCACCTTTGAGGCCAGTGGGCAGGGGATCTGGGAGGATGGGACATCAGAGCCTCTTGGAAAGCAGAGGTGGAGCGGGAAGAAATCTTGAGAATCATATAAAAGCCCAGGACCTCTCTCTCCTCAGCCAGATGCTCAAGTCGTGTGTGTATGTTGGGGCGGGGGGGGGGCGGGGTTTGGCATCACGGAATCACAGGAGGTGCCAAGGCCATCCCCCTGCTGCCTAGTGAAGAGGCTGTGGTCTGGTCCAACCACCTCAATGAATAAGATGAGGAAAATAAGGTACAGAGGCCAGGAGTGGCTTAGCCAGAGGGGCACGCAGTTGCGCCGTGGCTCAGTAGGAACTTGAACCCAGGGCTGTTTTGGCGTGCTTCCTCTACCCCAGCTCAGGAGCGCCTAATCCAGCGCCACTGCCAGAAAATCGCCCTGAAGACCATGTAGATCAGTAATTGCGAACGAGCAGAGACCCCTCTCTACAGCTCGACACGTTTCTAGGGGGGTTGGGAATAGCTAGAGCTGGAGGTCTTATTCCGACGCTCCTCCTCCCCACACGAGGGAATGCTGAAGCAAAGATCTTAGACCAAAATGCCAACGGAATTCCCAGTAGAGGCTGGGCAGGGACTTGCGGCTACTGATGAATCCTCGCTTTTGCCCCCAGGGTAAGGTGGCCTTCCGCTGCCTGGACCCGGTTCCTCACCCAGTCAACTTCGGAGGTCCTCACAACTTCGTGCAAGTGCCTGGCTTCCCGCGCCGCGGCCGTCTCGCAGTCTCCTTTCGCTTCCGAACTTGGGACCTCACGGGACTGCTACTCTACTCCAGCCTGGGGGACGGGCTGGGCCATGTGGAGATGATGCTCAGTGAAGGGCAAGTCAACGTGTCCATTGCGCAGTCTGGCCGAAAGAAGCTTCAGTTCGCTGCTGGTGAGGGGTGAAGAGGGGGCACTAGGAGGCCAGAGAAGGGCAGGGGAGATCTGGGGAGGTTATAGGCTTGGACTGGAAGGCCTTTGCATACTGGAGAGGGGTGAGAGAGTGAGGACAGCAGAGCAGGAGGTCCCAGGGCCCTGGGAAGAAATGAGAATGGATGGAGGCACCTGGGGCTGGGAGCAGATCTGAGAAGCTAGGGGTGCTAGGAGAAGCAGGAAGACCGAGTCCTGGTATTCTCCAGTTCCAGGGGGTCTCTGGAGGTGTTATTCATGTAGAACTTTGCAGACTCTGTATAAGCTGCTAGGGTTATGGATAGGGAAGAGAGACATTCAGAGATGTCATGACTCAGTGTGATAAGCGTAACAATGGGAGGGGGAACAGAGGCTGCTGTTGGGACACAGAGTAGGGGTGCTGCTTTCCCACGAAAGACACAATTCTCCTAGAGCCTGGTGCTTTCCCCATCCACAGCATCCTTTTCTGTCCAGGGTACCGCCTGAATGATGGCTTTTGGCACGAGGTGAATTTTGCAGCACAAGAAAATCATGCAGTCATCAGCATCGATGATGTGGAAGGGTCAGAGGTCAGGGTCTCATACCCACTGCTGATCCGTACAGGAACTTCATACTTCTTTGGGGGTAAGTGGTGGCCAACCTGGCTAGACCCTGTTCCTAGGTAGGAATGTCCCCACCTAAGTCCACCTAGATGGGGCTACATAGAGAGTTTTGTGGGGATAAATCCCTCTTTTCCCTTTGTGGCCTAGGGAACTGGAAAGTCACTGTCATTATTTATTGGCCCTCTCCCTTCCTTCATGTCTGGCTCTCCTTTGGTATCACCCTGGGGGAGGGTGTCTGGAGTTTCCCCTGGGGAGAGCCTCACAGGGGCGGTTGTTCCAGGTTGTCCCAAGCCAGCCAGTCGATGGGGTTGCCACTCCAACCAGACAGCATTCCATGGTTGCATGGAGCTGCTCAAAGTGGACGGTCAGCTGGTCAACCTGACTCTGGTGGAGTTCCGGCGGCTTGGCTACTATGCTGAAGTCCTCTTTGACACATGCGGCATCACTGATAGGTATCCAGAAGTCCCTCCCTCTGCAAGAGGTGACTCCCTCCAAAGCCCTCATCCATGGTCTCCCAAAGGGAGTGGTCTTTCTCAATAATCTTTCTTCTCCTGGTCCCAGCTCCTCAGTCTCCCAGCTGGAGAAGATTCCTCCTTGATCTCTCACCTCTTGTTTCTTCCCTTAAAGTGACATATGCTCAGAATGGAAATGAAGCATCTTTTTGGTCTTAGAGGGAGTTTTGGGGGAAGGGGCAGTATAAATCATTCTTGGTCTTTTAGCGAATGGGAAACAGTACTTGGGCTCTAAGGCCTGCCTAATAATGACCCAGCATTTAGGCTCATATCTGGCTAATTAGGCAAGGTGTATCTCATGGGGTTCAGGTGCCCTCAGGCGCTGGCAGTAGAGCCTTTATGGGTCTGACCCCATTCTTAAGCTCCCAATAAAGCTTCTTCCTTTGGTGCTGACTCCTTCCTTAGGTGCAACCCTAACATGTGTGAGCATGACGGACGCTGCTACCAATCTTGGGATGACTTCATCTGCTATTGTGAACTGACAGGCTACAAGGGGGAGACCTGCCACCAACGTAAGCCAGCTGGGATGTGGGGAAGAGTAAAGACCAGGGGAGGTCAGGAGAAGGTTGCTGGGGATCCTGAGGCTGCTGGAGATGGTTGGGCTGGTTCACCTAGCCCTCTGAACCCACAACCACCTTTTCCCCACCCTACCACCTACCAGCTTTGTATAAGGAATCTTGTGAGGCTTATCGGCTTAGTGGGAAAACTTCTGGAAACTTCACCATTGATCCTGATGGCAGTGGCCCCCTAAAGCCATTTGTAGTGTACTGTGATATCCGAGGTAAGTGGCTCTGATAGGTGGTGAAGGGGCAGTTGACAAGGCTATGCTGGGTGTGGGGGAAACAGGGAAGGATTAAAGGATGGACAGGGCCCAGTAAAATGAAACTGTGGTGGGGTTAGCTTGACTGGTGGTGGCACAGTGGGTAGAGCACCAACCTGGGACACTGAGGTCCAAGGTTCGAAACCTCAAGGCTGCTGGCTTGAGCACAGGCTCATCCGGCTTGAACACAAGCTCATCGGCTTAAGCTGGGTTGTTGGCTTGAGTGTGGGATCATAGACATGACCCCATGGTCACAGCTTGAGCCCAAAGGTCGCTGGCTTGAAGCTCAAGGTCGCTGCCTTGAGCAAGGGGTCACTAGCTTGGCTGGAGCCCCCCAATCTATGCATGTATGAGAAGCAATCAGTGAACAACTAAAGTGCTGCAACTATGAAACTATGAGTTGATGCCTCTCATTTCTCTCCCACCCCTGCCCCACTCTCTTTCTCTCACCAAAAAAACACACACAAAACAAAACAAAAACTGCGGTGGGGTTAAAGGAGGGCAGAGGGGAAAAGTGACACTCAGGAATTTGTAACCTAGCCTTGCAGATAAATTCCAACTTCCTGATCCATTCCAGCTGTCTCATCTCCAGACTACAATGTACAGTGCCCAGAGCTGGGCTGGAATGGAGCTGCTGGCCACAATTATTGGCTCTGAGTTGCAGCACTGGTGATGGTGGTGGGTAGGGAGATAGGTAGAGAATGTCCATCTCCAGCCAAAGCTCTGTCCCTTCCCCTCCCCCAGAGAACCGGGCATGGACAGTTGTGCGGCATGACAGGCTGTGGACAACTCGGGTGACAGGTTCTAGCATGGAGCGGCCATTCCTGGGGGCTATCCAATACTGGAATGCATCCTGGGAGGAAGTCGGTGCCCTGGCCAATGCTTCCCAGCACTGTGAACAGTGGATCGAATTTTCCTGTTACAATTCTAGGCTGCTCAACACTGCAGGTTGAGGCTGGGGTCCGAGAAGGTGGGATGGACAGTTAGAGGAGGGACCAGTGGGGGGCCTGGGAGGAAAAATCAGATGGTTAAGCTGGAGCCCTGGGCTAGAAGATTCAAGGGTCTGGACAGGTTAGAAGGGTGAGAGGGGAGCCCAGAGGCTGGTGGAGGGACAGGGCCTGGAAACTGCCTGCACCTCTTCCCCAGGAGGCTACCCCTACAGCTTTTGGATCGGCCGAAATGAAGAGCAGCACTTCTACTGGGGAGGCTCACAGCCTGGGATCCGGCGCTGTGCCTGTGGTCTGGACCGGAGCTGCGTGGACCCTGCTCTGTACTGTAACTGTGATGCTGACCAGCCCCAGTGGTGAGGGGAGCAAAGGGACAGGACTTTCAGGATTCTGGGGCAGGTGAATGGCAGTGGCTGAGCCACTGCATCTTGCCCCCACAGGAGAACGGACAAAGGACTGCTGACCTTTGTTGACCATTTGCCTGTCACTCAGGTGGTGGTGGGGGATACAAACCGCTCCACTTCTGAGGCCCAGTTCTTCCTGAGGCCTCTGCGCTGCTATGGTGATCGTGAGTGGCAGACCCCTTTCGTGTACCCTTCCTGGGTTGGCTCTTTGGTTTCCATAATCTTGGCCTGACCCACTGAGTGCCTCCAGGACGCACTGCCAGACACAGCAGGTCCTGCTATAATATGACCCCCATCTGTGTTGCACCTCTCTTTCATTACACCCCTCAGTCCCCCTTGGTTACTGCTATCTGTATTTGTCTTTCCCTCCCCCATCTACCGGAGACTCCCTTACTCTCCCACCCTCCAATCCCCCTGACAAGGCCTTCCTCCATCTGGTTTTGTAGGAAACTCCTGGAACACCATCTCCTTCCACACTGGGGCTGCACTACGCTTCCCTCCAATCCGTGCCAACCACAGCCTTGATGTCTCCTTCTACTTCAGGACCTCGGCTCCCTCAGGAGTCTTCCTAGAGAATAAGGGAGGCTCTTACTACCAGTGGTGCCGACCTTACTTGCGGGTGGAACTAAACAGTGAGCAGGCACACCGGGAGGGGCGTGGGGGAGATGACGATCTCTGTGGAGAAAAGGGATAGGTGGAGGCTGGGGCAAGAGACAAGGCCAGATGCCCTTCTGAGGGGCAGTGTGGAGAGGGCTTTCAATGACCGTGGGGTCTAGGCCCAGCTCTGTCTTGAAAGCTGGCTTTTTGGCCCAGTTCATCTATTGGAGCCGTAGGCCCCTTACTTGTAAATAAGGAAGGCGGACACTTGAGGTTTCTCTGAGCTGACCAGCAATGCGTCTAACCTGAGAAATGGGGCTAGGACGCTAACTCCGGAGACCTGCAAATTTGGGAGAGACCAGGGGTATGAGGTTTTAAGCAGCTTATGGGTTTTGTCCCAGGCTGCAGACAAATTGGAGGGACGTGCCAGGAGCTCTGAAGAGTGTGAAGAAGAGAGGTTGTGTTGGGCGAGGAATCTGTGAGGGATCTTGGAGGTGTGAATGCTCTTTCCCTCACCCTTACACTGTCTAGCATCCCGGGATGTGGTCTTCGCCTTCGATGTGGGGAACGGAGATGAAAACTTGACTGTACACGCAGATGACTTGGAGTTCAACGATGATGAGTGGCACCTGGTCCGGGCCGAAATCAACGTGAAGCAGGCCCGGCTCCGTGTGGACCACCGGCCCTGGGTGGTGCGGCCAATGCCCCTACAGACCTACATCTGGCTGGAGTATGACCAGCCCCTCTACGTTGGTGAGCAGCAACCCAGAGGCAGGTCTGAAGCTTCCTTATCCTTCCCACCTTCTCAAGGCTGCTCTTGTTTCCAGGAAGCCCACATCCTAGTTTCCAACCCCCTCTGCTTCAGAGTGAGCAAGGCCCACCTTTCCTCTCCAGTCCCTGGCCCAATGGCTCTGTTCCATTCTTTCAGCCCCTTTGGCTCCTTTCCCAACCCCAGCACTTAGCTCTCTGTCTCTTGCTCTAAACCCATTTCTTGACCTGCTCTCCATTCCCAGGATCCGCAGAGTTAAAGAGGCGCCCCTTCGTGGGCTGCTTGAGGGCTATGCGTCTGAATGGAGTGACTCTGAACCTGGAAGGCCGTGCCAATGCCTCTGAGGGTACCTCACCCAACTGCACAGGCCACTGCACCCACCCCCTGTTCCCCTGTTTCCATGGAGGCCGCTGCGTGGAACGTTACAGCTACTACACATGTGACTGTGACCTCACAGCTTTTGATGGGCCATATTGCAACCATGGTCAGTGCTACTGGTTATGGGAGGACAGAGAGCCATTGGGTATAATGGCATGTAGGATGTAGGGATGCCAGGAAAGAAAGGAAGGAGGGTATAAAGTCAGCACCAGGGAAAACTAGAGTTGTCTCTGGGTTCCTGAGCTCTGATCTGGGACCATTAGGCAGCTGAAGATGCGGGGTGATGCCAAAGGCATAAAGTGGGGCAAGGAAGGGGTGGTACAGCTAGCTAGTAGTAAAAGAACTCAAAAGCAACAAGCAAGTAACTTCCCCATCTTCCCCTATCACCAAGGTAACACAGGTTACCCCCCTTGCGAGCATATCCACCTCAGGCTGCATGAGGCCCTCCTATGCCATTTCCTATTTGACAATTGCACTCCTAAAACATGTCTGCAACCTGGTTCTTGGTTAAGGAGAGCCTTTTCATTCACCACAGCAAGATCTCTGCACATATAACCAGACTGCATCCTCCCTAAGGCTGGTCTAGGAGGATGCGTGAGCAGGTAGGTTACTGATGGGAAGTCTGGTGGAGTTAGGGAGTTACAGGGACTTAGGGACCAACAGGAGGAGACCTTTGGTCTTGGTTTGGAATGTGTGAGTAGCGGTGAATGTTCTGGATGGGGTCACAATATCTTGATTCTAATCTTGGCTCTTCACTTACTGTGTATCCTTAAGCAAGTCATTACCCAGTTCTGGGCCTCAGTTTCCCCACCTGTAAAATACAGGGGGTAGATTAGATGAAACTGTGGTGGTGGCAGAACTGAGGGCAAGTCTCATGGGTGGGTGTGTACAGATGACATATACAATGTCTGAATGTGGGACCAGAAGCCCTGACTTCACTACCTCTGCCTTCAGATATTGGTGGTTTCTTTGAGTCTGGCACCTGGATGCGCTATAACCTGCAGTCAGCACTGCGCTCTGCAGCCCGGGAGTTCTCCCACATGCTGAGCCGGCCGGTGCCAGGCTACGAACCCGGCTACATCCCTGGCTATGACACTCCTGGCTACGTGCCTGGCTACCATGGCCCTGGGTACCGTCTGCCTGACTACCCGCAGCCCGGCCGGCCTGTGCCAGGTTACCGGGGCCCCGTCTACAACGTCACTGGAGAGGAAGTGTCCTTCAGCTTCAGCACCCAGTCTGCCCCTGCTGTCCTGCTCTATGTCAGCTCCTTTGTGCGTGACTACATGGCTGTGCTCATCAAGGAAGATGGTAGGCTCCCAACAGGCTGTCTCCCTCAACTCCAGTTTCCCCCACGGCACCCTTCATTCTCACACTGTTGACTCACTAATACATATAGGACCCAAGTGCTCTTAGAGAAAGGGGGCTGTGGGGCCTGAGAGGAGATTCCTGGTTTCTCCTCCCCACCCCACAGGGACTCTGCAGCTGCGGTATCAGCTGGGCACCACCAGCCCCTACGTGTACCAGCTAACCACCCGACCCGTGACCGATGGTCAGCCCCACAGTGTCAACATCACCCGTGTCTACCGCAGCCTCTTCATCCAGGTGTGTACAGAGGGAGGTGGAACAGTTCAGATCATAACCTCATGATCTAGATTGTGGCACCCAGGAAAATGTCAAGTGTTTAGCATTTGTAGAGCACATCCCAACTTACAGAGAATTTTTACATGCATTACCTCATGTGACTCTCACAACAGGACTGTGAGGCTGTTCAGGTATGCAGGTGTTATTATTTCTGTTTTACAAATTGTTAAATGGGCTCAGAAAGTAAAGTGGTTTATCAGTCAAACTACTAGGAAGCTGCAAAAACGGGGCTTAAAACCAGGTTGTTGGATTTTTTTGTTTTTTTTGAGAGAGAGAGGGACAGACAGGAAGGGAGAGAGATGAGAAGCATCAATAGCTGTAGCACCTTAGTTGTTCATTGATTGCTTCTCCCATACATGCCCCAATTGAGGGGGGGGGGGCTCCAGCTGAGCCAGCGTCCCCCTGCTCAATGAGCCAGCAACCTTTGGGCTCAAGCCAGACCATGGGGTCATCCAGCTGGTTGGTTTTTTAATACCAAATCCTACATCTGGGTCCAGGGGTTACCCACCTAGGACAGAGCTAGGACTTACCACCAGTTTGGACAGAGTTCAGAGTTCCTGCACAATCACGGCTGTGTCTGCCTCTGTTCTCTCTCCCTCGTCTCCTTCCTGCTCCCCGCCTCAGGTGGACTACTTCCCAATGACAGAACAGAAGTTCTCCCTGTTGGTGGACAGCCAGCTGGACTCACCCAAGGCCTTGTATCTAGGGCGTGTTATGGGTAAGCTGCGGGTGACTATGCGTTTTAGGTAAGAAATTGTGGGTGAAGTCCCTGGAGCCTAGAAGAGAATGACGGAACTGGGAATTGCAGTGCAGGTGGTGGGTGAGTGGGAAACTTGTGGATGGTGAGAGGGCTATTGGAGGTCCAAGCCCCTTTCTTTCCGGGCCTGCCTCTTCCCCAGAGACAGGAGTGATTGACCCAGAGATCCAGCGCTATAACACACCAGGTTTCTCGGGCTGCCTGTCTGGTGTTCGATTCAACAATGTGGCCCCCCTCAAGACCCACTTCCGAACCCCTCGGCCCATGACTGCTGAGTTAGCTGAGGCCCTTCGAGTTCAGGGAGAACTGTCTGAATCTAACTGTGGAGCCATGCCACGTCTTTTCTCAGAGGTGCCACCTGAGTTGGATCCCTGGTATCTGCCCCCAGGTACGTCCCTGGGACAGGAAGAGGGAGGGAAAAAAAATGATTCTTGATGCTTACCATGTAGAAGGCTTCTCCTACCTGATGCTTTCTCTTTTTCAGACTTCCCGTACTACCATGATGATGGATGGGTTGCCATACTTTTAGGCTGTGAGTAGTGTGATCGCTGTCCAGACCTCCTGATTCTACCCTGTCAGCATTCCCTCCCTGCCCTGTATCCCCAGGGCTGAGGGGTGGTGACGGCCCTAGTGCATGGTGGTGCAAAGGATGAGACAGCCTGTGCTGAAGGTAGTATATGACTGGGCTGGCGATTTTTAAATGTTTGAGAATGCTAGAGATTTTTATTTTATTTTATTTTTTTAGTGAGAGGAGGGAGGCAGAGATAGACTCCTGCATGTGCCCTGACCAGGATCCACCCGGCATGCCCACTAGGAGGCAATGCTCTGCCCGTCTGGGGCCATTGCTCTGTTCCAACTGAAGCCATTTTTAGCGCCTAAGGTAGAGGCTATGGAGCCATCCTCAGTGCCCGGGGCCAACTCATTCCAATCAAGCCATGGCTTCCAGAAGGGAGAAGAGAAGGGGGGAGAGAGAGAGAGAGAGAGAGAGAGAGAGAGAGAGAGAGAGAGAGAGAGAAAAGCAAGAGGGGGAGGAGTAAAGTAAATGCGTGCTTCTCCTGTGTGCCCTGACTGGGAACTGAACTCGGGACATCCACATGCAGGGCCAACACTCTACCACTGAGCCAACTGGCCAGGGTGAGGATGCTATAGATTTTTTGTTGTTGTAGTATTTTTCTGAAGTGAGAAGCAGGGAGGCTAAGAGACAGACTCCCTGCATGTGCCCCACCAGTATCCACTTGGCACACCCACTAGGGGGCGATGCTCCGCTGCAATGGGAGCCATTTTAACCAACTGAGGTGGAGGCCATGGAGCCATCCTCAGTGCCCGGGCCAACTTTGTTCCAATGAAGACTTGGCTGCGGGAGGGGAAGAGAGAGACAGAGAGGAAGGAGAGGGGGAGGGGTGGAGAAGCAGATGGGTGCTTCTCCTGTGTGTCCTGGCCGGGAATCGAACCCGGGACTTCCACATGCTGGGCTGATGCTCTATCATTAAGCCAACTGGCTAGGGCCCTATAGATTTTTTAATTAATTAATTAATTTTTATTTTATTTATTCATTTTAGAGTAGAGAGGGAGTGAGAGACAGAGAGAGAAAGGGGGGAGGAGCAGGAAGCATCAACTCCCATATGTGCCTTGACCAGACAAGTGTATGGTTTCAAACCAGCGACCTCAGCATTCCAGGTTGATGCTTTATCCACTGCACCACCACAGGTCAGGCTAGGGCCCTATAGATTTTTTAATTGAAATATCAAGATGGGACTATGGGTAAGAAATGAAGAAATGGGGTATAGTAACATCCTAGAGAGATAAGAAATTGGGGTAATTACCAGGGATGTGAAAAGAGAATATTAGAAAGAAAAATGACAGGGGATAAGCCAGGAATTCAGACATACCTGACACTGAGGAATAGTCTGATATGGTTGGAGAGCAGACACTGACGCACACGTATGCTTTTAGTCAAGAACATACATGTGCATCTGTATATAGGTGAAACCCCAAAGATCTGCCCTGAATTGTTTCTTTTTTCCCTTTCAGTTTTGGTGGCCTTCCTGCTGCTGGGCTTGGTGGGAATGTTGGTGCTCTTCTATCTGCAAAATCATTGCTACAAGGGTTCCTACCACACCAATGAGCCCAAGGCTACCCATGATTACCACCCTAGCAGCAAACCTCCCCTACCTGCTTCAGGCTCTGCCCAGGCCCCAGCCCCTACACCAGCTTCTACCCAAGTTCCAGCCCCAGCCCCAGCTCCAGCCCCAGCCCCAGCCCCAGCCCCAGCCCCAGCCCCAGCCCCAGCCCCTGGCTCCCGGGACCAAAACCTACCCCAGATCCTGGAGGAGTCCAGATCTGAATGATTCAGAAGGGCTTCAGGGACCAAGTCCATTTCCTCAAATTCCCCAGTACCTGCCTCTACCCAACCCTGTCAGGGACATTTGGCTCCTCTTAGCTGGTTCTGCTCATCCTGAGGATGCCCCTCTTGCCAAGCTTGGTGGGCAGATCTATAGATGGGACCAAAGGGAGTGGCCGAGCCTCACTGCCTAAACCAATGCCCTGCCTGTTTCCGTTTCCCCAGCCTCCTGGTGTTTGCCTGCCCCAAAGGAGAAGCTTCATGAGGTTGAGACAGGCCCTTCCTGCCATCCCTATCCCAGCTGCTGCCAGGGATTAACAGAGTTCAGGGGAAATTAACTGTCTCTCTTCAAACATTCAATCTCAGCAGGGACAGATGTGTGGGATTGCAGGGATGCACAAGGTCTGGGGGAGGAGGCTGCTAAATCATACCCAGCCTTCCCCCTGCCCTGCAGAACATCTTCCATCTACGTCCACTCAGTTGGGGGTTAGGGAGGGCTTCATCACTGTCTCCCACCCCCCTCCCTTTTCTTTTTTTTACAGAGACTGAGAGGCCTCAGTTTAGCACCTTAGTACCTCCGCTGCTTCAAACGCTTTAGCCAAAGCCATAAAAACTTGCAACATAGAGAAAATAATGCAGACACACTGACTAGCCAGCCTCCTACTCCTCCTCTCTCTTCCAAGGTATGCAATAGCCTTGGTGCCTGTCCAAAGGCTTGGCCCCTTCTCCAGTGCATGAGGAGCCCTCTTTCCTCCGCTCAGAGATGCTGCTTCATTTGCCAAGGATGTCACATTCTTT
Source organism: Saccopteryx leptura (assembly GCF_036850995.1). Taxonomy (NCBI): domain Eukaryota; kingdom Metazoa; phylum Chordata; class Mammalia; order Chiroptera; family Emballonuridae; genus Saccopteryx; species Saccopteryx leptura. Next base: position 344,358,974 of record NC_089504.1, on the reverse strand, counting down.
ATATATATTTTTTGTTGCAAAGTCTCTCTAGAGAAACTCTATATATTACTCTAATTTTTAAATTATCAGTTTATATATAAAAGAAAAAAAACCAATCGATTGTCCTGTCCTATGCTGTGCCCACGGTCTGTAGTTTGCTTCTCCTGTGTTGGAAGTTCATGAGGTCTGCTGGTCACTCCTCCAGCCTGATCTGGCCTCCACTCTGAAGCTGTGCTCTCAAGACTCAGAGCCATTAATAAAGCAGAGTGGCAGAGCCCCAGTCTGTGTGTGGTGGCTAGTGTCGTGGTTAGGTGGGGTTAGTGGGATGGTTGAAGGGAACTAATCTTAGAGCTTGGAAATGCCTCTGGGGAGTCCTCAGAATTCTTGCATCATCTAACAGGAGCCTGACTGGTTCTTGCCAATCTCCTCCCCTCCCCAGCCCCAGATCTCAGTGGACAAGTGGGGGTCAGAATGCTAAACCTTTAGCCCAAGCTGCCCCTGAACTGCCATCCCTGGATCTTTCCAGCCCACAAACATACGGTACACAACTTGCTAAAATGGATTCTGCCACTTTATTCAGATAAGAGGTCACAAGCCACAGGACTTTATAAAGTGCGTGAAATTCACTGGCAATAAAGCCGCACATATACCAGCCTCCCCCGCACCCACCCCACCACCTTGCTCCATTATCATTACATGTCTGGGGGGAAGGGTTGACACCCGTCATTAAAGGTTGAGGACAGCAGGGAAAAAGGATGGGAATGCTAGAGAAACAGGAGTATTAGTGGTCTGAAACTGGGGAAGTAGGGATGGACCACAGTGATTCTGCACACTGAGGGAAGGGTGGGGTCAGTCCTGCCTCTCAAAGGCTGGATGTAATTTTTTCCCACCTATTCCTCTTGGCCAGCTGCTAGCATTTCAGACAGACCTAACTCCTCCTCCTTCATCGGTCTCTGGTTTTCCCCTATAATTTATGAGTAATTCAGAACCCACAGTCCAGCTAGAAGGTGTCCCCAATACACAATGAGTATAAACCACAGCAGATGTGCATATCAGAATCATGGTGGAGGCTGGCCCACTCAGGTGAGAAGAGGCTCTGTCACACGCTGGCTGAGCGTGTGCTCTGCTGAGTACATGTGCCCACAAGTGTGGTGAGTGAGAATAGGTGAATGTGTGTGTGTGTGTGTGTGTGTGTGTGTGTGTGTGTCCCACAAAAATCCCTGGATGGCTGCTTGGCCAGAGAGAATCCTCCTCCTTGCTTCACGGGACAGCCAGTGAGACTGGAGGAAGGGAGTGGTCAGCATAGACTTGGAAAGAGAGGCTCTGATTCCCCAGAGAGAAGGGAGACACCCGCTCCCTATTCTGATACTCCCTAGGCCAGTCTGTACCTGCCCATGTCCTTTCACCCAACACAATGCTCCTCATTCCCTGCCAGCTCAGCATGCCAGCCACAGAGCAGCTCTTAGAGCTGGCCTTTCTCATTCAATTCTTCTCTGTCAAGGCAGCTCCTCTACCTCCACCAGGCAATGAGACAGAACAGGAGACCCTTCCACCCCCTCCTTCCCCCTCCCTTAGAAATAGGACTTACGCAAGGACCCCAGAGACCTTAGCTCCAACTCCACCCCAATCTACAGACCTAAAAGAAATAAAGTGCTTTGCTCTGCATGAATCCCAGAGAGAACAGCATCACAGACTGGCACAGGTGGTCTTCTCGACGCTTTGAATACCCTCTGCCAGTGCAGTATACACGTGATGCCATCCTAAACACGTGCAATTTGGGAGTCCTTCACCCATCTCCAAACACATACTGTCAACTCACCCTTTCCAACAGCAGGTGCTACAGACAGGAAAATCAATCACACCAACAATCTTCCCCCAGTCCAGGCCTACACCCATCTATGCAGAGGAGATAGGTAACAGTGGCTCTGTGGGCCTGAGTCTCTAAGGGGAATGAAAGGCCTGAAAACAACTACTGCTCCAGGGAACCAGAGCACTCCCACCCAGCCTGGTATACCCCTCCACGCTTCTTCAGTAGCAGCATAATGCCTGCCTGCAGTTGCTAAGCTAGAACTTTGGAATGAGCTAACAGGGCACTGGTACTTGCTCTGGGGCATCTGAAAATGTGTCCATCTCCAGAATACATAGAGGTTTCTCAAAGCCTGCTGGGCCAAAGGCTTAGCAGTTTAACTACTATCATCAGGCTGGTTCTCACTGTCCATCGGAGGATGATACTTAACTTTCCTTCTCCCAGTGCAGAATATTTCTACTTAGAACCCATTCTTTCCGTTTGAATCCTGCCAGGAAGGAAGAGGTAGTAAGGTGATCTATCTCCCCTCTGAATTCAGTCTTTGCTGCCTGCCAGGCCCACCTTTAACCCAGGCCACTCAGGAGCTCCAGGTACCAATTTCACTTAGCCTGTCCTCTCCAGGTCTCGGGACCACAGAGATACGTTGGCAACCCAATTACACAAGGGCCCTTGATGTGGAAAGTTAGAATTATAGGCTAATGCTTGTTAGGATCTGCCCAAGTGGGTTCCTGAGACCCACAGCCTGGGTGACAAGAAATCAAGCATACATCACCTACCCCCAGCCTGTGTTCTCTTCCCCCGAGGCCTGAGATGCAAGCTTTGACATCTGCAACACTATCTCCTGGGACCCAAGCCCTAGCTGCCTGTCTGCCCTTACACTGAGCCAGTTTTGTCCCCACTGGACACAACTGAGGCCTCACTACCGAGGGAGTGGGTGGGGGGTTTCTTGGTGTGGGAGACACATAGTGCAGGAAACTCGAGCAGCAGTGGTGTGTGCATACAAGCAAAGACAGTGCTGCTACCATAAGCGCTGGTGGGGCCCAGGAGGGCTAAAGGACATCAGTCTCCCTCTCAATCCCCACGTACTTGAGAGCATCAGCTTGGCTGTACCTGTTCCAGAGCAGGAGGAGGAACCAGATTACTATCAACGCTTTTCTGATTAAAAAGATGGGAGTCCCCTCCCATTTCACTTCCCCTCCCATTTCTGAACAGCAGTGTACAGTGCTCCCCCTTCTGAGGCAAGGCACCAGAGAGCAGAACAAAGAAAAAGCCTTGAGCACCATGAGATCCTCGCCTTCATCCATATCACCACCCTAAGCCTTAAGTCAATTCCAACAGCTACCCTTCCCCCTCTAGGGCCACCTCTCTAGGACCTGGCTGTCTCACCTGTAATCAAAGAAGAGCTCTTCGCCAGCTTGAATTGCCCTCTTGGCAAAGATCCCAATCCGGTGATCCCCATTCACCATGACCACTGCAAATAGGAATAACCCAGGGCTAGGTTCCTAGTCACCCCAAGTCAACAATCAGTTGTGATTCTGGGCTGATTTTCTTCAAATTACCAGTGAAAACATAAATGAAGTGGAATTAGAAAGTAGTCAATAAAGCTGCCTCTTCACTTTCAGATCTCTTTTTCTGGGTAATGACGTGGGGAAAAAATTATCTTTAAAAGACTCATGTTTGAAGGAAAATGTTTATAATGTATTCAGTCAAAAGAGCAGATTATAAAATGGGGGGGGCTCAAAATGATACTAGACAGTAATCATAATTATCTTTGGACAAGAAAATAGCTCAGCTATAAAAAAGTTAATAATGGATAGAACATAGTAAGTGAAGCATACATTCGCCCAGCCCGCCTCCCAGTTCACTGGGGACTCACCTTTGGCATAACAGTTGGGGTTCACTGAATGGTTTGCAAATCGAATTTTGTTTCCCTTCCGGGTTGCATCCACTACAAAATCTGTATAAAGTAAATCAAGGAAGACCATGTGTTCAACAGGTAACTTCACAGCTTCTTGACTTTAAAATCAATCAAACAGAGCCTGACCAGGCATGGCGCAGTGGATAGAGCGTCAGACTGGGACGCGGAGGACCCAGGTTTGAGACCCCGAGGTCGCCAGCTTGAGCGCGGGCTCATCTGGTTTGAGCAAAGCTCACCAGCTTGAACCCAAGGTCGCTGGCTCGAGCAAGGGGTTGCTCGGTCTGCTGTAGCCCCACGGTCAAGGCACATATGAGAAATCAACCAATGGGCAACTAAAGAACCACAACAAAGAATTGATGTTTCTCATCTCTCTCCTTTCCTGTCTGTCTGTCCCTCTCTCTGATTCTGTCTCTGCCACAAACAAACAAAAAAATCAATCAAACAGTAACAGAAACAAGACAATCCAGTGGGCATTCTGAAGCCCAGCACACTAACAGGATCTGGGAAAGCAGGCAGCATAATAATGCAGCTTCAGTGCACGACTGCAGGGAGTGGGGTGTGGAGGTGGGTGAGGGATGAGATTTGACTTGGGGGAGAACACACAAGACAGTGTAGAGATGTGTTATAGAATTGGGCACCTGAAACCTGTCTAATTATGCTAACCGGTGTCACCTGAATAAATTCAATTTAAAAAAAAATGCAGCTTCATGTGGGAGTATTCCCTTTGAGTTCCCCCTTTTCACTGGAATTCTGGTCTCCTCTTCCCATCTAGGGAGGGAGATTTCTGAGGTGTAAGTGCTCAGTGCTCTGATTAGAAACACAACTAGAAATGGAAGTTCTCCCAAAGCAAGTGAACTGTGGCTCGTGGTATCTCTGGGTTCAATCTCATCGCCTTGCTCTGTGCCTCTGTTGGAAGATTCAGAGCTGATCTGAACCTGGACCGTAACAAGGGACATCTGGTAGGATGACCTGCCCAAGACGACCTTGGGTTGAGAAAGAAGACTTCATACCATTGTTGAGGTTGAAGAGGAAGCTGGACATGTATTTGTCATAGACCTTCCCTCGTCGGTCTGCCTCATCCTGAGAAATGAGCTGCAGAGACAGACAAGAACAAGGAGATCAGGCTGTCTGCTCAGGGCACAATCCCCTGCCCCTGAACAGGAGGGGGAGGGGCAGTGGCACATCTAGGTGCTTGCTGAGGATTATAGCATACTGAGCTCAGTTATTTCATTGCAATCCTTACCCAGGCTGGCCAATGTTATGCTAAAGAGTCCCCCCACCAGCCCCTTTTGTGTGGCCTCAGCTGCCAGAGTTGAAAAAGAGTGGTTTGTTTCAGGACTGCGAACAGTTCTGTGGGATCCCCCAAAAGGCCCTGTGAAAACTCAGCTGAGTTATTTAGAGATTAATTCACAGAAGTCTGGACCACAGAAAATCAGAGTTTCTCATCAGTATCTCCCCAGATAAGAATGTGGGCCAAACTGATAGCACTCACCTCACCACAGTATTCAGAAATGAACTCATTCTTCTGCACAGACTCTTTAATGAAGGTGCCCCATCCAGCCACATCTGAGGGGGCCAGCAGCAGGTGCTGGGGAAGAAGGAGTCAAACCTCAGACTACAGGGTGTGTGAGTGAGGGGGTATGCGTGCTGGAGGTGCACGTGTATGATGTGGGGCAAAGTGGAAAGAACTACCAACTGTTAAGAGGATCTGAAAACAGAAAAAGGTGTAAGCCATTCTGTTCTTGTGGGAGGAAAAACAAAAAGGGAGGTGGGGAAAGGAAACATGACGCCCCTTCCTCTAGACCTGGGGACCTTCTGGATCTGACTCTGGGCATTCACTGCTATGTGTCAAATAAAAATAAACATCAATGACCAGTCCATCCTTCTGCGCCTTTCCATCTGGCCAGTTTAGTCACTTTTCTAATCCATCACTGGGACAGAAAACTTGACTAATTCAGTAAAAGTGTGTCTTTTAGAATTTACCAAGCACTTTCAAGTACAAACCTGCCAAGGAACTGGTAGAAACAGGCTGCTGGGAACTATCCAGTCTCTCCCACATCCCATAACCCGGCCTAAAGCCCTGAGAAAGGCCCCCACCTTCTTGAGGCCCCGCTGGATGCTACAGTTTTTGCAGGAAACCACTTTGCAGTCCCAGTGCTCTGAGGCCCCGCAGGTGAGACACAGGTCCGGGTCACACTCTCGCACAGCCAGATAGCAAGGACACTGCTTGGTATTGCACTGGGTCTTACAGCGACAGCCAGGGAAGCGATTCTGACCTGGGGGGACAACAGGTAAGGGTAGGAAGAGAAGCAGGCTAATGCTGGGTCAGGTTTGACTCAAGGGACAGCAGAGAAGTAAATGTTATGTGTTCAAGGATATTTGACAAAACAGAAGTTCCCTTCCCGATAATCATAAAATCAAAAAACATTTTTTCTGGCCCTGGCCAGTTGGCTCAGTGGTAGAGCGTCGGCCTGGCGTGCGGGAGTCCCGGGTTCGATTCCCGGCCAGGGCACACAGGAGAAGCGCCCATCTGCTTCTCCACCCCTCCCCCTGTCCTTCCTCTCTGTCTCTGTCTCCCCCTCCCACAGCCAAGGCTCCATTGGAGCAAAGTTTGCCCAGGCGCTGAGGATGGCTCTGTGGCCTCTGCCTCAGGCGCTAGAATGGCTCTGATTGCGGCAGAGCGACGCCGCAGATGGACAGAGCATCTCTCCCTGGTGGGCATACCGGGTGGATCTCGGTCGGGCGCATGCGGGAGTCTGACCCCCTCCCCGTTTCCAACTTAAGAAAAATACAAAACAAACAAACCCCCCCCCCAAAAAACCATTTTTTCCAAAGAAAATGGAGTGCCTCCCAACATTTATGCTTGAGAGTCAAAAAAGCAGGTTTGACTACAGAGATGTATTTCCTAGAAATTCCCCAACAGTGAACAATGTTTTCCCTTCTCCTTGATGGCAGAATTTGGAAGGGAGGTGGATAGTGCCCCCTCCCAATGAAATCAGTGTTTTTCACTGGTAAATAGCCAACATCAAAACAACAATCATTTTGAAAACAGAATGCATCCGTTCTGTGTCACCCTCCCCCCCACATTGCCCTCCCCAGTACCAGCACCCCTCTGCTGTGGTTCAGAGTGGTATCTGCTATGGGTTGGGAGTTATTTTCAGCACAAACGCCTGGGCACCAGGTTCTGCAAGCTCTGGGGACTGCCATCAAACTGCCCTGAAGGGGGAAGGACACAGTGTGATAAGAGGTGAGAGAAGCCCTTCTGGCCTCTATCCTACCTCCTGCTGACATCCAGACATACTTGATATTAAAACTCCAGGTATTAAACTGAAATAGACATACACAGGGTTGTAACCTTTATCTGTTATAAAACATTCTGGGAAGGGAGGCTGTAACTGCACCATAAGGAAAAAGATTCCTGTTATCTCTTAATTCTGCCCTAGATGGTAAAATTGGGGAAATAACTGATTCTGTATAATTATTGCTTTTAGAATCATATATGTAAGGGTTTTTAAAAAATGACCTTTCCAGATCTTAAGTCTCTTGTAGAATGCTTAAAATGCAGCAGCCAGGAGAGCATCAGAAGGCCCCTAAGCAGCAAAAGGCACAGGAGGGAGGGCAACCGGGGATGCCCTGGGGCCGACTGACTGGGCCGGCTCCAGGGAAAACAAAGAGCTCTTACAGTCCGGGTTGCACTGGCAGAACTTCTCACAGAAATTCTGAGTCATGATGCAGGGGCAGGTGCTGTCACAGGGGCGGTCCGGGTGGTCGCAGGGCTGGTAGTTGTACACTTGTGTGGAAGAGTTATCTAGGACAGAAGAGAACAGTGCGCTGCTGGGCCCAGGCTCCCGAGCGGCCCTCCCTCCCCACTGTCTGACGGCGCTGATTCAGAGGAGGCTCGTTCTAACCATAACCTTGGACACTCATTTGACACCGGAAATGAGAGGCAATCCTTGATGATAATTGTTCATAAAAGCTACAATGGGGTCATTTGTTTTGTGGGGAAAGTGTGGAAATAGCCCAGGACTGTAGCGCAGCTTTCTGAACATTAAATGAAGTCCAGGACCAGGAAAGCCAGAGGCCACAAGGTCCGTTAGTCTACCTCCTCAGTGGTCTCTGCAGCTGCAGTGAGAAGCTGAGCTGTTCTCAGCTGCTGCAGAAAAACCGTAACCCATGGAAGCGGTGTCGGGTCAACAAGTACAGCTGCAGGTGGGGCGGAGGACGGCCACAGTGGTGAGACTTGGAGCTGCACTGTCGAAGGCCCTGCTGGAACCTACCTTTCTTCAGCTGAATCTTCCTGCAGTGTGCAGCCCACAACCTGAAAAAGAGACAGGATGGGTCTGGGTCATGATTCTGGGGAACTCTGTAAACGTGGGTAAAGGACAATGCAACCTACTCCGAGGGACTGCAGTTTGATAACTGGGGATTGTCCTTCCAAATCCCCCCACAGGAGGCCCCTGTTCTGGTACAGGGCAGCTAGAGTCCATCCCAAATCCCACTGGCCTATGCTTCAAGATTTAAACATAAGCAACAACCCCCTTAACAAACAAACATATATAAAACAAAAAATAGACACCAAACAAAATCCAACCCTCTATGTCTAACACTATTGTTCCTCCTTCTCCCCTGCCTTTGGAGGGGTGGAGGGGTGGAGGGGTTGGGGGGTGGAGGGATGGACGGGTGAGGGGGTGGGGGGTGGAAGGGTGGAGAGATGGAGGGGTGGAGAGGTGGGGGGTGGAAGGGTGGAGGGGTGGGGGTGGAGGGTGGAAGGGTGGAAGGGTGGAGGGGTTGAGGGGTGGAGGGGTGGGGGGTGGAAGGGTGGAGGGGTTGAGGGGTAGAGGGGTGGGGGGTAGAGGGGTGGAGAGGTGGGGGGTGGAAGGGTGGAAGGGTGGAAGGGTGGAGGGGTGGAGGGGTGGGGGGTGGAAGGGTAGAGGGGTGGAGGGTGGAAGGGTGGAGGGGTGGAGGGGTGGAGGGGTGGGGGGTGGAGGGTGAAAGGGTGGAGGGGTGGAAGGGTGAAAGGGTGGAAGGGTGAAAGGGTGGAGGGGTGGAAGGGTGGAGGGGTGGAGGGGTGGAAGGGTAGAATGGTGGAGGGGTGGAGGGGTGGAGGGGTGGGGGGTGGAGGGTGGAGGGGTGGGGGGTGGAGGGTGGAAGGGTGGGGGGTGGGGGGTGGAAGGGTGGAAGGGTGGAGGGTGGAGGGATGAGGGGGTGGGGGTGGAAGAGTAGAAGGGTGGAGGGTGGAAGGGTGGAGGGGTGGAGAGGTGGGGGGTGGAGGGTGGAAGGGTGGACAGGTGGAGGGGTTGAGAGGTGGAAGGGTGGAGGGGTTGAGGGGTGGAGGGGTGGGGGGTGGAGGGGTGGGGGGTGGAGGGTGGAGGGGTGGAGGGGTGGAGGGTGGAAGGGTGGAAGGGTGGAGGGATGGACAGGTGAGGGGGTGGGGGTGGAAGGGTGGAAGGATGGAGGGGGTGGAGGAGTGGCAGAGTTTCAAGATGGGGAGGTGAGAAGACTTTTCAGGAACACGCTCTGAGTGAAGGAACTGACAGGGAGCGGCCACAGGGACTTCCTTCTACAACTAGAATCCACATCGGTTCCTTCCTTCAATAGGTGATAGTAATTAGGGAACCACGCCAAGGCAGAGTATCAATACTTTTTGTTTTGAAAAAAAACACCTCAAGAAACAAAAACTTCCAACTCTAAGCAAAGGCTAACTAGAAAACAGTATTATGAAACTTAGAAAAACAATACACGTGCCAAAAACAAAACAAAACAACTCTGGTGTTAGGGTTGAGAAGTGGGTACAGTGGTTAACTAATCACCCAATGAGGAAAATGGCCTCAGGGTAGAACCATGAGGCCAGCTCACATTCTACTGGCCAGGAGCTTAAATGGAAAACCAAACAATGATCTCATGATCCACAGCATCTAGGGACAGGGCGCAGGCTGGTCCGCGGCACAGACCCACAGGGAGCGCTGAGAAGGCTGGCCCGCACTTGCGCAATGCCAAAGGGATGGGCAGTGGCTAAAGAGGGAGGCAGATGGGAAGTCCAAGGGGAAGTCAGAGCACACGGAACAGCCTGGCCACAGAAAGTCCTTTGTCCAACCCTTGCCTGTGCTTTCTTTTCTTCTTCTGTGAGGGGTTCATGAGCTCATCTGTTGGCAGCTTCAGGATAAGTGATTCTTTGACTGCAAACTGAAAGACCTGGAAGAGAAATCCAAGAGGTCCTGTCACTCCTTCTTGAGCTAGGCGGTCATATAAGTGACCCAGCCAGGTGCTGGGCTTAGGGGGGCTCTAGAGAGCTCCCAGCAGCTGACTGAGCATCTCTCTAGTCAGGGGGAGACAGAGTGGTGATGGCTCTGAAGTTCATTCTTAACCATTCATCCTGACTCAAGAAAGGAGAAAAACTGAGCACACTTACAGCTTTCCTGTTAGTATCTCTCATTTACAGCTCTGCCTGCCAAGCCCTGCAGGTGGGCTGATCCTTACCGACAGTATCTCTCTTCTCAGGAAGGGCAACTTTGTGTACCTTGTGTAACTGAGCGTGAGAACTGACATATACCAGCACTAGCTCCCTCTGCTGGTACAGAGATGGCAGAGCTGGACTACCCCAGAAGGACAGTATTTCAGGAAAGCTGGCTGCCTTTCATGTGCTTCTTTCTTTAGGGTATTCCTTTTTAGTCTTTTTCCTTCCTTTTTAGTTATAGACCCTTTTGAGAGTTCAGGAAAAGTATACATCTTCTTCTCAGGAAAAGTACACACAAAAATTGTTTTGCACCCAGCTTGATGGATCGTTAGGGTTAAGAATCTGTCTCAGGCCTGACCAGGCAGTGGCACAGTGGATGGAGCGTCGGACTGAGATACGGAGGACCCAGGTTCGAGACCCCAAGGTCGCCAGCTTGAGCGCGGGCTCGTCTGGTTTGAGCAAAAGCTCACCAACTTGGACCCAAGATAGCTGCTGGCTTGATCAGGGGGTTACTTGGTCTGCTGTGCCCCCCCCCCACCCCGGCCAAGGCACATATGAGGAGGCAGTCGATGAACAACTAAGGTGTCGCAACAAAAAACTGATGATTGATGCTTCTCATCTTTCTCTCTGTTCCTGTCTGCCTGTCCCTATCTATCCCTCTCTCTGACTCTTTCTGTCTCTGTAAAAAAAAATAAATAAATAAAAATTAAAAATAAAAAAGAATCTGTCTCAGGGAAATAGGTCTGAGCTCAGCAATGAAAGCAAAGGGCACTTCAATTCTTGGTTCTATTGTCTGTTCTAAGTAAAGGAGGCGTGAAGAAGAAGCCACAGAAACTCCTCCAGAAGCTAGGAGCCTGGTGAGCAGGGTTCAGGCTCTGGCATTCCTTTCTTGTTGGACAGACTGGCCTTACTACCTGACTCCTTGTCCCTGTTCTACAGGGTCTCCTCACTACAGCCCTGTCCTGCCTCAGAGTGTCACTGGCTACCATCAAACTGTGATTACAGTGACGGTATGAGTGAGAAGGCGAGGTCCAGGCCTATCTTTTGGGAGTGTAGTCATGAAATTGTGTGCTAGGACGTTCGTAGGATAAAGCAATAGGAGACTGATGGGAGGAACAGGAGCAGCAGCAGCAGCTGGGGAGCAGGAGTACACTGGGTTAGAATGTCCCCAGAAAGACCTGGGAGCCTGACCAGGCGGTGGCGCAGTGGATAGAGCATTGGACTGGGATGCAGAGGACCCAGGTTCGAGACCCCGAGGTCGTCAGATTGAGCGCAGGCTCATCTGGTTTGAGCAAGAAGCCCACCAGCTTGAACCCAAGGTTGCTGGCTCCAGCAAGGGGTTACTCAGTCTGCTGAGGGCCCGTGGTCAAGGCACGTATGAGAAGACAATCAATGAACAACTAAGGTGTTGCAACGCACAATGAAAAACTAATGATTGATGCTTCTCATCTCTCTCCGTTCCTGTCTGTCTGTCCCTGCCTATCCCTCTCTCTCTCTGAAAAAAAAAAAAAAAGACCTGGGAGTCCCTTCTAGAAAATGAATACACGCTTAAAAGAAAAGGTGGGAACCAAAAAGGAAGCTAAGAGTATGCTGGAACATCCAGAAGAGTTAGATCATGGCTAAGACAGAAATAAGAGTTCAGCAAGGAGGACAGCAGAGCTCCAAGCACTGCTGGGCTGGCCTCCGCAGAAGGCCACGTGTTTGGAGATCCCCTTTATAGCTCAGAAGCACAGGCTCACAAGGGACAGCCTGAGATGGCTTCTCTCCACATAGGCAGGCTTACTGGATGGCAAAGGGCTGGCAGAGCAGTGCCCACTAGTGACAGAAAGGAGGGACCACGCTTGTTCCTGCTCCTTTCAGACAGTACCTGCTTGCATGTCTTGGTCCCCAGAAGCCTTGCTATTGAACAGAAGTTGTTGAAGTAGGTGCCATGAAAGACTCGAAAAAGGGATTCCTCGGCCCCAGTCCATTCCACCGGCTCCGAGGGTGCTTCCACAACACAGAGCTGAGGTGGTGCCGGACTAGCCTTCTGTTTTGTGGGGGTCTGACAGCGAGAGTTAGCCTCTAAGAGAGGAAGAAATAAAAGAAACAAAAGAAGGTGGAATGCAATTGGTCACAAACTCAGAAGTACTGTATTTTATTTAAAAGGCAGCATAGCTAGTAAAAAAAATAGTCCCGGGCCCTGGCCGGTTGGCTCAGTGGTAGAGCGTCAGCCTGGCATGCAGAAGTCCCAGGTTTGATTTCCGGCCAGGGTACACAGGAGAGGCGCCCATCTGCTTCTCCACCCCTCCCCCTCTCCTTCCGCTCTGTCTCTCTCTTCCCCTCCTGCAGCTGAGGCTCCACTGGAGCAAAGATGGCCCGGGTGCTGGGGATGGCTCCTTGGCCTTTGCCCCAGGCACTAGAGTGGCTCTGGTCGTGACAGAGTGATGCCCCGGAGCGGCAGAGCATCGCCCCCTGGTGGGCAGAGCGTCGCCCCCTGGTGGGCGTGCCGGGTGGATCCCGGTTGGGTGCATGCAGGAGTCTGTCTGACTGTCTATCCCTGTTTCCAGCTTCAGAAAAAAAAAAAAAAAAAATAGTCCCTGTCTCCCCTGGTGAACCTGTAGAAAGAATTAACAATTTTATAAAACGTAGTAATGTTAATAACAGATATTGGGAGTGATCCTGGGTTTACCAGAGTCCTTGTGTGGAAAGAAAAGATCATCTTGTTAACTGTACCTGAAGAACTGGAGGCCCAGTCATTGCCTGTGTCCCTGTCACTATCCCCTTCTTTAGTCTCAGCCACAGCAGAGGCTGAAGTGTTGGAGCAGGAAGCACTGACCATGTGGTGCCTTCGCCGGCGACGACCAGAGCACTTGGAGCGAGGATTGTGGAGCATGGCGTATTCCTTTGCTCCTTCCTGCAATGGACACGTTATAGACAGAAAACCAGAATAGGCCCAGAGTCGCCATATTTTATCCCATCATCACAAACCGTCTTCTTCAACATCTGTACTTACACGCAATGATACTGTCTTTCTAATTTGTTTGCTCTGTACCATATAAGTGTGACCATCTGACAGCTGCTTAGCAAACACTGTAACACTTAGAAACTTATACTTCTTCACAAAAGAGCAATCCTTTAAAGTAATTTAAAAAAGATATAATCTATGCATTTTCAACTTTCCAGTGAGTTGTATCTACAATTATTTGTGTATTAGCTGTTTGGAATTTGCGAACACATTCTCCTGTAGATGAGTTGATGAGGTTGAGAGGGGAAAGGACCTGATTGAGAGTATACAGCTAATTGTTCCAGAGTGGGTAAAAGGATCAGGGTTCCTTGTCCCCAGGCCACACTGCTCTTTATATTCTACTGCTCTGTCTCTGTTTCAATAAAATGTGTAATCCCTGAATTTGTACAATATTATTACTTAGTTTTGGAACTTCCCTCCAATTAAGTATATTAAACTTGAAAGAATACTGTTTCACTACTTTATAGCTTTATTTTTCCTTTTTTTAAAAAAAGATTTATTTATTCATTTTAGAGAGAGAAGAGGGGAGAGGAACAGGAAGCATCAACTCCCATATGTGCCTTGACCAGGCAAGCCCAGGGTTTCAAATGGCAACCTCAGCGTTCCAGGACGACGCTCTATCCACTGCGCCACCACAGGTCAGGCTGCTTCCTTTTTTTTTAAAGACCAAATCACTATCATGCAACTTGATCATTTATCATCTTACCAGACTTGGTTACTAAAGACATCTAGCTGTTTCTAAAATCTAAATCTATACATAAAGGATAAAGGTTTGCCATTAATAAGAATATTCAGAACAATATACTGTAGGCCCTAAAGGAAATTCCAAAAGAAAAGTTTTGAAATTCACTGAAACTGATATTATATGCCTATGCTACAATGTGACACACAGAGCATCACTTATAATATATCCTTTTTTTTTTTTTTTTTTTCTGAAGCTGGAAACGGGGAGAGACAGTCAGACAGACTCCCACATGCACCCAACTGGGATCCACCCGGCACGCCCACCAGGGGGCGACGCTCTGCCCATCAGGGGGCGATGCTCTGCCCATCTGGGGCGTCGCTCTGTCGCGACCAGAGCCACTCTAGCGCCTGGGGCAGAGGCCAAGGAGCCATCCCCAGTGCCCGGGCCATCTTTGCTCCAATGGAGCCTCGCTGCGGGAGGGGAAGAGAGAGACAGAGAGGAAGGAGGGGGGGGTGGAGAAGCAGATGGGCGCTTCTCCTGTGTGCCCTGGCCGGGAATCGAACCCGGGACTTCTGCACGCCAGGCCGACACTCTACCACTGAGCCAACCGGCCAGGGCTATAATATATTCTTATATAAAATGTTTAACATAAATATAACTAAGCCTTCAGAACTAATTCTAGCTTATGGGAAATAGGGAATAGAGTAACATTCCCTATTTTAAAGTTAAATGACACCAGGAGGAAACAACAGACAAACCAGAATATGGGACATACTACAAGACAACCAGCCTAAACTTTTCAAAAGAAAAAAAGAATATGGCCTGACCAGGCGGTGGCGCAGTGGATAGAGCGTCGGACTGGGATGCGGAGGACCCAGGTTCGAGATCCCGAAGTCGCCAGCTTGAGCGCAGGCTCATCTGGTTTGGGCAAAGCTCACCAGCTTGAACCCAAGGTCGCTGGCTCGAGCAAGGGGTTACTCAGTCTGCTGAAGGCCCACGGTCAAGGCACATATGAGAAATCAATCAATGAACAACTAAGGTGTCACAACGAAAAACTGATGATTGATGCTTCTCATCTCTCTCTGCTCCTGTCTGTCTGTCCCTATCTATCCCTCTCTCTGACTCTGTCTCTGTAAAAAAAATAAAAATAAAAATGTGGTATTATTGAGACTGAAAAGACATAACCAAATATGATGCATAACTGTATGATCTTGATTTGAAAATAAAACTAACTATTCTTGGTACTGCTAAAAAAAATTAAATATAGAATGGCTAGAGCCCTGGCTGGTTGGCTCAGTAGTAGAGTGTTAACCCAGCGTGTGGAAGTCCTGGCTTTGATTCCTGGTCAGGGCATACAGGAGAAGCAATCATCTGGTTCTCCTCCCATCCCCCTCCACCTTATCTCTCTTTCTCTCTCTCTCTCTCTCCCCCCCCCTCTCTTTTCCTCTCTTGCAGCCATAGCTTGATTGATTTGACAGTGTTGGCCCTGGGCACTGAGGATGGTTCCATGGAGCTGCCTCAGGCGCTACAGTTGCAAGCATGGCCCAAGATGGGCAGAGCACTGGTCCCAGATGGGGTTGCCAGGTGGATCCCGGTCGGGATGCATGCAAGAGTCTGTCTATCTCACCTCCTTTCACTTAAATAAATAAATAAAAATTAAAAATAAATGAGTGCCTAGGTATATTATGAAATTCTTGTTAGTATTCTTAGTTGTAATATGTAAGAAAATGTCTTTATTTTTAGGAGATTCATGCTGAAATACTTAGCAAACAAGCATCACAATGTCTGCAACTAATTTTCTTTATTAAAAAATTTATTGATTGATTCTAGAGAGAGAAGAAGGGAGAGACAGAGATAGAAACATTGATCTGTTCCTATCTGTACAGCCCTGACTGGGGATCAAACCCACAACCTTTGTGTATCTGGATGATACTCCAACCAACTGAGCTATCTGGCCAGTGCTGCAACTTCTTTTCAAAGGGCTCAGCAAAAGATATACAGACACAAATATAAGAATAAAGCAAGTATGGAAAAAATGTTATTAAATTGAGGGAAAAAGTATCTTTCAATTTTATTTACATAACTAAAATTTTTCTTAATAAAAAGTTTGGGGCAAGATAGTTCAGCATTTGAATATGCACTGATTTCTAAAAAGCAATAAAAGAAAACTTGTGTATATACTTTTCTGTAAGTTAAACATACACAGCTCAGTTCAAATAATACAGTTTCAGACTCTGAAATTTGAACAGATGACAATTAGACCAAGAAGCCATCAGTGCTCTACAAACCTCACTTCAGAAGACTAACTTCACAGCTCTACTGCCTCAGTATCTGGGAGCTCCTTAAGAGCAGAAATCATGTTTTATTTCTACTTAATGACCCAAGTGCTATATACTGTCTCACTTGGTTTGTGTTCCCAGGGGCAGAAAGACCAAGGACCATTTCCTGCTCAATTTTCAACAAAGTTTACAGTGGTAGAACAGCTTAAGGACGTACCAGCAAAAGGAAGCAGTCTGTGCCACATGGTTCTGGTTCAATCTTGATTTCTTTGTTCTTGCGTTTATATACATTAGGGGTAGCATGAAAAGCTGGAAAACAAAACATGGTCCTGTTTCCAATAATTCATCTCCTTGACTGGATGGAGGGGAACAAGACTGAATAAGGGAGCTACTACAGAATTTAGATATAAATAGCTCCCAAGGTGCATAAAATTTAATCATCTCTGATACCAGCACAATACTTTCAAAGCTAGGAGGTATTCAAGAACAATTACGTTGCTGGTTATTCCGTCCTGGCCATGCAAAGCACATTGCACTATAACTGAACAAGTGACAATAGACTGGTCCTTTGTAAAACCATCATCAGATCAGAAGCTGGGAACTCTATATGATAAACTAAAATCAAGAGAAGGAAATGGGGGCTGGGAATAGAAAACAGGAGAACATTTTGGAGTAGCCCACTCACGGTGCAGGAAGCAGTCGTATTTAAAGCAGCGCCGGCAGAAAAGTGTGTGGAAGGAGTGCAGAGATTGCTCCCGCTGCACGGACTTGGCATTGGGGCCATCGATGTTGGGTGTGCACTGAGGGGGAAGTGCATTGGGGTCTGACATCTCTGTAAGCTCTCGATACCTATTTAAGAAAACAGAGATAAGAGTTCCTTCCCAGGGAATGTCTACACTGAGAAAATACAGATTGAGTACTGACAGTCATCAAGGTACAGTTGGCCAAGAGAGGATGGGAGTTTTTATGAGTCTTTTTTTTTTTTTTTTTTACAGAGAGAGAGAGAGAGAGAGAGAGAGAGACAGGAATGGAAAGAGATGAGAAGCATCAATCATCAGTTTTTCATTGGGGCACTTTAGTTGTTCATTGATTGCTTTCTCATATGTGCCTTGACCGAGGGCCTTCAGCAGACCAAGTAACCCTTTGCTCGAGCTAGCGACCTTGGGTCCAAGCTGATGAGCTTTGCTCAAAACAGATGAGCCCATGCTCAAGCTGGCGACCTCAGGGTCTCGAACATGGGTCCTCCGCATCCGAGTCCGACACTCTATCCACTGTACCACCACCTGGTCAGGCTTAGATTTTATTTATTCATTTTTAGAGAGGAAAGAGAGAGAAAGAAGGGGGGGGCAGGAAGCATCAACTCCCATATGTGCCTTGACCAGGCAAGCCCAGGGTTTCGAACTGGCAACCTCAGTGTTCCAGGTCAACACTTTATCCACTGCACCACCACAGGTCAGGCAGTTTTTATGACTCTTGTTGATGATGGAATTGTGTATAACTAAGTGGGTACACTGTAATTATGCTGGGCTGGGCATATGTCTAAAAGTAAGGCACGGGAAAGTTTTGATAAGTATGGTGCTAAAGTAACTCTCCAAAAAAATGGCAGAATTATAAAAGTTCTCTGTTCAGACTTACTCAAAAGCCAGGAAACAATGACCCTTAATATGGGAACAGATATTTAGGGGTAAGCAAGTAAGCCAGAAATAATCAGAAGTACAGGCAAATACTAACGCACTTAGCATAAACAAGGCTTTTTATTAACCAAATACAAGTTTGACCAAAAATTTTGCTTCATCACTCTATATGGCCTGAAGGGAACAGCTTTCCCTACCTCTCCTTCATGTCATCTGGAACACCATTCTCAGGGAACATCGAGGCAATTGCACTGAAGATCATGTCATTTGGGAACTGTTTCTTGGAACTCTTTTTGTTGCCTGAATTAGAAAAGACAAAGTTCCAGAGTGTCATCTACAATCAGAGTAAGCAAACAAAGCTGTTTGATCCTTTTTCCTTTTGTCACAGCATTTCGATGAGAGCTTTGTTAATTAACCTAAGCATTGGCTGTTTTGGAATATATCAAGAAGGTCAAGGCTACCTGGACTTATCTAATAGACTACCAGGAAGTAGGGGAATTAAAGAGTCATCTACACATTAACATCAAAATCCACTGCCCAAGATAGAATCTGGAGGTGAAAACCACTGGTTCCTCAGAGAGACCTGAATATAGAAGAATCCTATATGTTGATGCTAAAGAATAAGACATAACTTTTTTATCACAAAAGAGACACACATATATAGTATAATTAAGTAACAGAGTATAATTAAACATTAAATAGTTAATTATTAACAAAATGAAAAAATGCTCATGCTATAATATTAAATAAAAAGATATATATGTGTGTATACACACACAAAACATGATCCTAATTTCACATAACACATATAAATAGGTTGATTTATATATGTACTATTAAAAAACTGAGATATATTTGACATATAACATTGTATGCACTGTATATATAACACACACATTTTATATATTTTTAAGTCTAGAAGGAAATATTAATGCTGGTTATTCCTAGGCAGCAGGATTATAAGCAAACTTTATTTTGTTCCTTGTAAGTTTCCATGTTTTCCAAATATATTACTTTTTTAATTAGAAAGGAACAATGATTTTAAAAAATGTATTATTTTATTGGTTGATTTGAGAGAGAAAAGGGAGAGGAGAGAGGAAGAGAAGGAGAAAGGAAAGAAAGGAGAGAGGAAGGGAAGGAAAAAGGGAAAGAAAAAGTTAGAGGGGGAGAAAGGGAGAGGAAGAGAGACAGAGAGGGGGAGAAAGGGAGAGGAAGAGAGAGAGACAGAGAGAGAGAGGAAAAGAGGGGGAGAGAGGAAGAAGAGAGAGAGGAAGAGAGGGAGAGAGAGATTAGTTGTTCCACTTATTCATGCACCCATTAGTTGATTCCTGTATGTGCCCTGACCAGGGATTGAACCCACAACCTTGATATATTAAGACAATGAGCTACCCATCCAGGGTCAATGATTGTTTTCGAAGTTCTACTTTCTTCTCAGCTAGATCCCAGATATATTAAGCTATCATCAATGATCATTTTTCCCCTTTTAAGCAAACCAATGACAAGCAACAACAGCCTTTAAAAAGTAGTAAACCTTCCTGTATTTTCCTTCTTCCTTTTTCTTACCTTTTTTTTTTGTTTTTTTCCTTTGTATTTTTCCAAAGTTAGAAGCTGGGAGGCAGAGAGACACATTCCTGCATGCACCCAACCAGGATCCACCCACATACCCACCAGGGGACAATGCTCTGCCCATCTGGAGCATTGCTCCATTGCGGCCGGAGCCATTCTAGCACCTGAGGCAGAGGCCATGGAGCCGTCCTCAGTGCCTGGGCCAACTTTGTCCCAATGGAACCTTGGCTGCGGGAGGAGAAGAGAGAGATAGAGAGGAAGGAGAGGGGGAAGGATGGAGAAGCAGATGGGCACTTCTCCTGTGCTCTGACTGGGAATTGAACCTGGGACTTTCACACGCCAGGCCGATGCTCTACCACTGAGCCAATCGGCCAGGGCCTCCTTGTTACTTTTAAAGTGGAATAAGAAAGTAGTAGTATTTACCTTCAATAGCATGTCGTTTTCTCTTTCTTGTTACTGGCAGATCTTCTTTGCTGTCATCTTGCTTTCCATCTGAGGTGTCATTGTGCCCTTCTTCTTCCTCATCCGAGTATTGATTCAGGGCATCTACCAACTCCAGGAAAACAGCATCACTTATTAGGACAGATCCAGGGATCATTTCTGAAACATAAGAATTAAACAGATGAAGAGTGGTTGTTTCATATTCCATTAGTTCTCCTACGAAGGTTTTCTTGTATTCACTCCTGAGACTCAGATAGGTTACACGTGTACATGGGGTTTTTTTTGTATTTTTCCGAAGTTAGAAGTAGGGAGGCAGTCAGACTCTGGCATGCACCCGACCGAGATTCTCCTGGCACGCCCACCAGGGGGCGATGCTCCATTGCGGCCGGAGCCATTCTAGGGCCTGAGGTGGAGGCCATGGAGTCATCCTCGGCACCTGGGCCAACTTTGCTCCAATGGAGCGTTGGCTGCAGGAGGGGAAGAGAGAGATAGAGAGGAAGGAGAGGGGGAAGGGTGGAGAAGCAGATGGGTGCTTCTCCTGTGTGCCCTGACCGGAAATCAAACCCAGCACTTCCACACGCCGGGCCAATGCTCTACCACTGAGCCAACCTGCCAGGGCCATGTGTACATTTTTATATGGACAACCAGGGAATTATAATAATTTCATTGGTTCTTACAACTGTGACAGGTCAGCTGACTAAAATGGGAAATCCAGTTATAAACTTTATTCTCACTGGGGTACTTTACTTCTATAGTCACAGGTCAACCTGTACTTATAGTCCAAAATCTCACAGAAATGTACAAACAATGCATATGTGACAGAAAAAGAATGATAAAATAAAAATGTACTTGGTTTTGTTGCTAATTAGTCAGTAGTTACTTCTTTGAATAAAAAGACTTTTTTTTTTTAAATCAGACTATCTGGAGTTACACTACACCTTAGGAGAAATACTTTAAACACTAGAGGGCGTAGTGATAAACGCAATTCAGCAGCATACTAACAGCACCCAAAAAGGTCAAAAGTGCAGGTGAGGCTATTGCTTTGCAAATCCATGGGGAGTCTCTCCTCATCTTCCCACTTCTTACACACTGACAGCCTTTTCTAACACAGTTTAAAAATTTTTTAATTTGAGAGAGAGAGAGAGACATTGATCCGTTCCCTGTCCAGGGATCAAACCCACAACCTTTGCATATTGGGACGATGTTCTGCCCAACTGAGCTATCCAGCCAGGGCTGACAGCCTTTACTAGGTCTATAACTAAGTCCAAATGACCTTCTTTTAGGAAAGTCAAGATATTATAAACAACTTCTGAGATATGATATCTGGATCAAAGTTGTATGACAGGTTATGGTCATTGCCATTCTCAGAGAAAGGGAAATGAAGAACAAAAGGCCTTGGGTGGATTTATGAAAAACTTCTATAATCACTTATTTGTATACTGAACTTTCTCTCCCATCACTGATTACTGTATGATCCTTTTATGTCCCAACTCCTTTTAAAATTTAACTGGAATATTTTTCAATATAAATATTTTTATTTTTTTAAAAAGATTTTATTTATTGATTTAACAGAGAGAGGTGGGAGAACAAGAAGTATCAACTCATAGTTGCTTCACTTTAATTGTTCATTGCTTGATGTGCCTTAACCAGGCAAGCCGAGGATTTTGAACCAGCGATCTCAGCATTCCAGGTCGATAATCTATCCACTGAGAAACCACAGGCCAGGCTGGAATAGTTTTACTATAAAATTTCTACTCTCAGCCACGTGATTACCCTGAAATATTCTTCACTGTGTACACCACGAGGCAGCCAGCAGATAAAAGGAAGAGGACGATGGACCAAAGAAGAGGCACCATTCTAACAGAGTTTCCTCCCAAAGAGCCTAGCACCACTACCTTCTTCCCCGTGGACTTTCCCATCGTAGTTATTGATCAGCTCCTCAATGAACGTCTCATCTTCTTCCTTCACCTCATCTCCCATGTAGGGAATATTGCACAGAACTGTCTCATCTTCTACCTGAAATCAAACCAGATGTGATTTGTTCCATGAATCAACTATGCACCTCCTCTTTTCTGTTTAATGAAATCTTTGCTGAGGCTTTTTTTGCTGCTTGAATCTCCTGAAAATGACTTTGGTCACAGTTGACTGCATTTTAAAAACTGGCCATTTTGTTTTGCTGACAAAACCTCAAACCTCAAATGGAAGAGGGCACTGCTACTTTTAGAAACAAAACATCAGTTTAACTACCTGAGGATATTAACCACCAAATGTTTAGCATGATGCTAACTAGGATACTTCCACAAACACCTAAAATTTGATAGCATATTTACCGTATTTTTCACTCCATAAGACGCACTTCCTCCCCCTCCACCCCGCCAAAAGTGGAGGGGAAATGACCATGCGTCTATGGAGCAAAAAATATGGTATTTTATTAAATATTTTAACACACCATTTGGTTCAGAATATTTTTTCCTTATCTTCTTCCTTAAAACCTTAGGTGTATCTTATGGTCAGGTGGGTCTTAAGAAGTGAAAAATACAGTATTTTTCACAGTGATTCCATCATCTATTGCCTCATTTTTATCCACTAATCATCACTGTGAAATAGGTATGAATATCACCTAAAATAACAACCTAAAGAGTCTTTAATACTAACTCTTCTCATATGTAGAGAGAGTAAATAAGAAGGAAGGTTTCCAAAAGTATAATCTGCAATATAACTAGAATATTTAGAACAGAAACTGAGCAATCATAAAATCTTCGGATATTCTATTACACACTAAGACTAACCTCCCATAATCATAATAAAAAATATGATTATAACTCATGTCAATCATACTTAGTGGGAACCTTAAGTCAATCAATAGTATGAACTACAAATACTTTCTAGCAATAAGTAATATTAATGGATTTTTTCTTTTTTTGGTTCAGCAGAGGGCACATTCTCAAATCCTCAAGTTACAAAGTAAAATTATTCTTAAGGTTTATTCTAAGAGCAGATTCCCTTCAGTAAATCCACATCCTATTCTAGTCAGCAGAATTGTTATCTGTTACCGGGCAGATGATAAGCAATGGCAGTATTTAGAGAGGACTGATTATCAGGACCACAAATAATCCCAGCAGAAGTCAGCATAAAGGCCTAGATGAAAGGATTGTGGATCCCTGAACACCTACCTCATTTATCTCAGTTGCTTTCATAGTATCTTGCCTTTAGGGGACTCAGAAAGGATTGAGCCATCAGCAGGGAGTTGTCAACATGCTTAAGCCTCAAGTGTCTGACTTAGACTGCATTTAACTGCACACAACGTTGTAAAATTGGGCCAAAGTAGTAAGGGAAAACTGGAGTCTTGCCCAGTCTCATTCATTCAAAAACGAACCAGCATCGACACAGTCCACTTCAGAGAGCACAACATCTAACAAGTCAGAACAACTTGTAATATACTTTTTAGAGTAAATAAATTACAAAAGCACTCGGCCCTACATGTCCAAGGTTTGTTAAGTATACTCAGATAATATTTACCTTAAGAAAGGTGCCAGGATATCAACATAAGAAAATCATAGAGTTTAAACATTAGCAGAGTGCTTTCAATACATACCATAAAGTTCTGCTGGAGAGGGGACCAGGAATACATGATGGGAACCAATGCAACTGTGTTCAGAGATCTCATTAACATATGTTGGCTTGCAAATCCTGGGAAAATGCTCTCTATGGTACACTGAAATATAAACAACGACATGGAGAGGGAAAGGCAAGCACATAACCCAAGAGAGAATTGGCTTTTCCTTCTAAAAATGATGCCAGCAGCTTTCTAATTTTTTCAAATTAATAGGCTGAGAGTTTTGTAACAGTTCCTAAAAGGAGCCACTGCACTGTAAACCTGTGGAAAGCAGGAACTATCTTTTATTCACCTTTGTATCCTCTACTGAATCCAGCACAGTGCCTCCTATATTCAATGATTTTATTTCAAATCCCACACTTAAAAATGTTTTTTAATTTTATTATTATTATTTTCATATCAAGTGAGAGGCAGGGAAGTGTAGAAACAGACTCCTGCACACACCCCAACCAGGATACACCGGGCAACCCCCATCTGGGGCTGATGTTCTGCCCATCTGGGGCTGCTGCTCCATTGCTCAGCAACTGAACTATTTTAGCACCTGAGGCAAGGCCATAGAGCCATCCTCGGCACCCGGGCCAACTTGCTCATTTGAGCCATGGCTGTGGGAAAAGAGAGGGGTGGGTAAAGGGGTAGAGAAACAGATGGTTGCTTCTCCAGTGTGCCCTGACCGGGACTTCCACATGCTGGGCCGACACTCTACCACTGAGCTAATCGGCCAGGGCTTCAAATCCCACACTTGATGTTTACTTCAATCTAAAACTGTTGGTTTTGGCCCTGGACGGTTGGCTCAGTGGTAGAGCGTCAGCCTGGCATGCAGGAGTCCCGGGTTCGATTTCCGGCCAGGGCACACAGGAGAAGCGCCCATCTGCTTCTCCACCCCTTCCCCTCTCCTTCCTCTCTGTCTCTCTCTTCCCCTCCTGCAGCCGAGGCTCCACTGGAGCAAAGTGGGCCCGGGTGCTGAGGATGGCTCCATGGCCTCTGCCTCAGGTGCTAGAATGGCTCTGGTGCAATGAGCAACACCCCAGATGGGCGGAGCATCACCCCCTGGTGGGCATGCCGGGTGGATCCCGGTCGGGCACATGCGGGAGTCTGTCTGACTGCCTCCCCGTTTCCAACTTCAGAAAAATACAAAAAATAAATAAATAAATAAATAAAAATAAAACTGTTGGTTTCCTTGAGTTATGTACACATAACAGCAAAGGACCTCTGAAAATCCTAAAAGATGAGGAGGAAGACGAGCAAGTTTTCCTGAACACTCAAACTTTATGACAGTCGACATCAACTTAGCTGCACAATTGATGGGGGCAGTACTGAAGGAAGCAAAAGAAATTATAGTCATATTCTACTTTGGGAAACAAAATTACTATCAATATACTACCCACTTTTTATATTTTAAAAATATTATCTCAGCCCAGGCCAGGTGACTCAGTGGATACAGCATTCTCCTGGCACACTGAGGTCACAAGTTCAATGACTGGTTAGGGCACATACAAGAAGCAATCAAAGAATGCACAACTAAATGGAACAACTAAGTGGAATGACAAGTTGATGCTTCTCTTTCTCACTCTTTCTGTCTCCCTTCCTCTCCCCTCCCTTCCTCTCTCTCTCAAATCAATAGAAAAAACAATTTACAATATATTATTTCTTTAAGAAACTAGAATGGTTTGTAAATTTACAATAAGGGATATCCCTTTGATCAATATACTCCTGTCATTCATCCAGGCCATTCCTTTTACCAACATCAAAGGGCTGAAGCTGCCAAACAAGGCACAAAAAAAGGTTGCTTTGAAACCTGGACACAGAACCCAGGAAAGTAGATAGCAGATGTCCTACTTTTCTACGATGACTATGCTGAAACAACAATAGGCAAAAGGTTCTTCTTTAAGCTACAGATTTACCATCCTAGTAATTCAAAGTTGACTTGAATATATTAACTGTATCTGTTATCCTTTCTTATTTTCTAATCACAAATACAAGTCCAGGAAAAGAAGAAGCTGAGCTCAGACACCTGGAAGTACCTTTTTGAGAAAAGGATGCCCACTCACAGGCTTCATCAACTGAACAGGTTGAACATGAAGCTTCTTCCATTCTTCATTGAGGATCTGGGTTTTTTCTTGGACCTTTGCAAAATTTGCTACATATAGAGCCTAGCCAAGCCAAGAAAAAAGTTGTTAGGATTTCAAAGAGAAGAGAAAAAAATTCAACCCCTCCACACTGGACCAATATATTAAAATACAGAACCTTTCACTTGGGGACTATTTTTTACCTTTGCACCCATATTTGCCTGAAGCCGTTTAAGTTGTCGAAGTCTCATGTATTCAGACTTAACTTTTCTTTTCCAGTAAGTGATACATTTGGAAGTTGGGGGATTTGGTATATCCATTTTGCTGTAATCTAAGAGAGACAAGGATGAGAAACAGCATTTTACTGCCTGGAAATGGAGCATTTCTCAAACTCAAACATGGTCAGCTATACTTTCACTCTCATCATATTTACTCATAAAAACATATACTTAAAGAACCCATATCTAGAAGTTCAACAGAAAGTTTCAATTAAAATATTTCATGTCAGCAATTCTTGGTCTGATTACCAAAAAGCTTATCCTCTGTCCACCTGTGATACCTCATTTTTAATTTAGCACTGAAGAAGTTCTCTCAGAGATATTTAGGAAGTCCATTACTTAGAAACTTTGAAGCCTACTACCTTGATTATGAAAAATGTTCATCAAGAACCAAATTAATATCAAAGAGGTTCATGGAAAGTACTATAAAACCATACTTACCAAATTGTCTAAATCTACCATACCCTTAGCCAAGAAAGGGTAGTTATGACCACAGCATAATTTCATCTCCAAGTCAACAGCAAGACATATGGAAATATATAACACTGCAAATAACTTTTCTTGATGTTTGAAGTAAGAGTCATAGTTTTAAAGAAGTACTTACTATAACATACTCTACCTACCTCATAGAATGCAAGGGAAGTGTCCGGTTTTATAATGTGCCTTCTGTTCTTTGGAAGAATGGTAAGACATGAAGGCAAAACAAATGTGCAGCTTTTCAAAAGAGAACAGACAGTAGTTTTTAAGTCAGGGAAGTGTACTTAGACCCTGATACTTCAGTAAGATGCTCCCCCTTACTATGAAGAGTTTGACCTGGGGTGGTAAACACAGTACAATCAATGTACAGATTATGTAATGTAGAATTGTAGATATGAAACCTATACAATTTTATTCATCAATGTCACCAAAATAAATCCAATTATAAAATAAAATAAAAGAGACTGAAGTCTCTGCTACCACTATTTCTGCATATAAATCAGGTCCCAATAATACTTGCTGCCATTGGGAAGGTTCTTTATTTTATTAAATTCTATCCTTCCAATCATGTGTACAAATATATTCTCACAATTACCAAGTTTGCTATTTTACTTTTCTGAACCAATTTCTAGGCTCTCCCTGCAGGCCCACCAATTATTTTAGAGAAAGAACAAATATTATATGCAGGTAAAAATACAACAAAATCTACAGGATTATATTCTTACTCTACATTATCTACTTGTTTCCTAGAGAACTAGTTCAAGTCATTTCACCTAATTTTTTTTTTTTTTTACAGAGACAAAGAGAGTCAGAGAGAGGGATAGACAGGGACAGACAGACAGGAATGGAGAGATGAGAACCATCAATCATTAGTTTTTCGTTGCACATTGTAACACTTTAGTTGTTCATTGATTGCTCTCTCATATGTGCCTTGACCGCGGGCCTTCAGCAGACCGAGTAACCCCTTGCTCAAGCCAGCGACCTTTGGGCTCAAGCTGGTGAGCTTTTGCTCAAACCAGATGAGCCCGCACTCAAGCTGGCGACCTCGGAGTCTCGAACCTGGGTCCTTCCGCATCCCAGTCCGACACTCTATCCACTGCGCCACCGCCTGGTCACCTAATATTATTAAACACCTAATATTTTAAATTTCCAAAGTATTACAAGGAACTATGGAGAGCCAAAATTTGAAACAGAAACTCAAGTTTAAAGCCTTGTTTTCAAATTTTCTGGAAAAAAAAGTTTTATTTTGGAGCTTAACATCCCATTTCTTCTGAAGAATCATTTCAAAATTACCTGCTCTTCCCCAAAAGACTTGACAGCACAGACACAAGAAAATAGCAAAATTCAACCCACTGTCACATATATGCCACAATCAGATCACAACTATGATATCTCATGCACATGGACTTTGTTCCATTTTATGAACCAAATAGATCGGTAGCATGCTATTAGAAATTTAGAGGATAGTCTGACCAGGCCACAACGCAGTAGACAGAGTGTCGGACTGGGACATGGAGGACCCAGGTTCAAAACCCTGAGATCGCTGGCTTGAGCGTGGGCTCATCTGGTTTGAGCAAGGCTCATCAGCTTGAGCCCAAGGTCGCTGGCTTAAGCAAGGGGTCATTTGGTTTGGTCTGCTGTAGCCTCCCCCCCCCCTCAAAGCACATATATGAGAAAGCAATCAATGAACAGCTAAGGCAGGCGTCCCCAAACTATGGCCCGCGGGCCGCAATGCGGCCCCCTGAGGCCATTTATCCAGCCCCCACTGCACTTCTGGAAGGGGCACCTCTTTCATTGGTGGTCAGTGAGAGGACCACTGTATTTGGCAGCCCTCCAATGGTCTGAGGAACAGTGAACTGCCCCCTGGGTAAAAAGTTTGGAGACCCCTGAAAGGTGATGCCAACAAAGAATTGATGCTTCTCATCTCTCTCCCTTCCTGTCTGTCCCTATCTGTCCCTCTCTCTGTCTCTGTCTCTGTCACACATACACATAAAAAAAGAAACTTAGAGGATAAATAAAGGAATAGCAAAATGCAGACAGATTCACTGTTTACTGTAAACTCAATCAAGTGATTCAAGCTCTTAAACAGAATTTCCTGTCAGTTAAATATTACCTCTCTGGGCCCTGGCCGGTTGGCTCAGCGGTAGAGCGTCGGCCTAGCGTGCGGAGGACCCGGGTTCGATTCCCGGCCAGGGCACACAGGAGAAGCGCCCATTTGCTTCTCCACCCCTCCGCCGCACTTTCCTCTCTGTCTCTCTCTTCCCCTCCCGCAGCCAAGGCTCCATTGGAGCAAAGATGGCCCGGGCGCTGGGCATGGCTCTGTGGCCTCTGCCCCAGGCGCTAGAGTGGCTCTGGTCGCAATATGGCGACGCCCAGGATGGGCAGAGCATCGCCCCCTGGTGGGCAGAGCGTCGCCCCATGGTGGGCGTGCCGGGTGGATCCCGGTCGGGCGCATGCGGGA
Source organism: Saccopteryx leptura (assembly GCF_036850995.1). NCBI lineage: Eukaryota > Metazoa > Chordata > Mammalia > Chiroptera > Emballonuridae > Saccopteryx > Saccopteryx leptura. Next base: position 344,330,306 of record NC_089504.1, on the reverse strand, counting down.
GTCTGTCTGACTGTCTCTCCCCGTTTCCACCTTCAGAAAAATGAAAAAAAAAAATAAATAAATAAATAAAAAAAAAAAAAAAAAAAAAAAAAAAATATTACCTCTCTGGAAGAAGGGGACAAAACAACAACATAATTTAGGAATTTAAATCCCAGAGTGCTAAAATCCTGGGTTATAAAAACTTAAGCTGACCTGACCTGACCTGACCTGTGGTGGCACAGTGGATAGAGAATCGACCTAGAACACTAAAGTCAGCAGTTTGAAACCTGGTTTTGCCAGGTCAAGGCACATACAAGACACAATCCATCAACAGCAAAAGTGAACCAACTATGATTGTATCCTCCCCCTTCCCTCTCTCTCTAAAATCAATAAATAAAATCTTAAAAAAAAAAAAAAATTAAGCTGACCTGAATTTCTTTCCTAAATGGCACCACCTCTCTTCCTCTTAAAACCTTTTAAATACTTCTCATTCCTCTGTGGAATGGAGCCAAAAGAGGGACTCTTTCTGACTGATAAAACTAAGAATATACACCACACTCACATGTAATATTAACTAGTTGTCCATATAATTTTTGCTGAACAAGATTAATAGTCTACTCCAAAAAATGAAAAATGTAGGATAAAATGTAAGATAAAACTGCCTCCTTGAGAAACCTTAGGTTACAGTTATTGAGATGCAAATGACCTCAATGCTACAGATCACAGTACAGTGAGACATAACCTCCTCAAAAAGTGGTTTTTAAGTTACTTATTTTGATCGATTGAAAGAGAGAGAGGAATAAACATTGATTTGTCACTCCACCCATTCATGCATTCATTTGTTGCTTCTTTTATGTGCCCCGACTGGGGACTGAACACGCAACCTGGCGTGTCAAGACAACACTCCAACTGAGCTACTCAGCTAGGACAAAAAATGCATTTTGATTGCAATCCCTTTCCCATTCCTTTTGGAACTCATTTCCCTTTTTGAAATAGTAAGCTTAATATGGTGACAGAAAATGACCTACTTTGGGTGATAGGTACACAACATAGTCAACAATTCAAACGCCATACTGTTTATGTGAAACCTATGTACTCTTATTGATCAATATCACCCCTTTAAATTTAATTTTCTAAATAACATTTAAAAAAAGAAATAGTTAAGTTTAGGGCAAGTTTCCTGCATCCACTTAAAACTGGAGATCAAGTAATGTAAAAGAACATAATCCTGCCTGACTGGTGGTGGTGCAGTCGATAGAGCATTGACCTGGATGCTGAGGTCCCAGGTTCAAGACCCTGAGGTTGCCAGCTTGAGCGCGGGCTCATCCAGCTTAAGAACAGCTTGAGCGCAAGCTCAAGCGCAGGGTCCCTGGCTTGAGTGCAGGGTCCTTGGCTTGAACACAGGATTACTGACATGATCCCAAGGTTGCTGGTTTGAGCCCAAAGGTTGCTGGCTTGAAGCCCAAGGTCGCTGGTTTGAGCCCAAACTCAATCAAGTGATTGCTAGCTTGAAGCCCAAGGTCTCTGGCCTGAGCAAGGAGTCACTGGCTCAGTGTAAGGTCACCTTCTACCTCCACATATGACAAGCAATCAATGAACAATTAAAGTGACACAACTATGAGTTGATGCTTCTCATCTCTCTCCTTCCTCAATCCACAACTGCTCGGGCATATATGTGGGTATGGGTATGTGTATTTGTGTGTAGATTTCTTAGAGGAGATGGACTCAGAAACATATCAATATTTTTATTAAAGAAAGGTGTTATAACTAAAATGTCATCTCCTACAGTCTGTCAAAAGAGTTGACAGTAAACACACTACAACAGTCCAGTAATTAATGGCACTACTTCTAATTTTACTCAAGTACTTTATTTGGTCAGAGGAGTATACACATACAAATGAAAATATATATGAAATATATGTTTTAACCAATCATAATGTAAAATAAGTCACACTTCCTTTTACAATAAAAATGATATTTGAGCCCTGGCCAGTTGGCTCAGCGGTAGAGCGTTGGCCTGGTGTGCGGGAGACCCGGGTTCGATTTCCGACCAGGGCACATAGGAGAGGCACCCATTTGCTTCTCCGCACCCCCCCCCTCCTTCCTCTCTGTCTCTCTCTTCCCCTCCTGCAGCCAAGGCTCCATTGGAGCAAAGATGGCCCGGGCGCTGGGGATGGCTCCTTGGCCTCTGCCCCAGGCGCTAGAGTGGCTCTGGTCGCGGCAGAGCGACCCACCCCCCCCCACCCCCGGAGGGGCAGAGCATCGCCCCCTGGTGGGCAGAGCATCGCCCCTGGTGGGCGTGCCGGGTGGATCCTGGTCGGGCGCATGCGGGAGTCTGACTGACTATCTCTCTCCGTTTCCAGCTTCAGAAAGAATACAAAAATAAAAATTAAAAAAAAAAAGATATTTGAATTTCATGTGACCATGAGGCAATATTTATTTTGCTTTGCTTTTTAGTGGGTTTTCAATGTCTCTAAAAGTTTACATGGCAGTTAGTCTCACAAAGTGTATGAGGAAGATGAGACATACCATTTGGAACAGACAGGTATGATTAAAATAAACACCAAAACACAGCCATAAGATTGGTTCTCATAGCATCTGGACACTAACCAGCAACTATCACTCCAAATATTCTTTGTAAAAAGCAAACAAACAAAAACACTCAGCGTTTACTACAGCAGATGTGGAGAAAAGGATTCATTCATCCTGGGCATGGGAATGGCACATAAAAAATACTTTATATTTCTACTTGATCTGTTCTTTAGTTCTTAGAATGCAAAACAGCATTTACATTTCAATTAAGTACTAAGCTATTACTTAAGAGCTTATTATGTTCATTTAGTTCACTTATACATTGAATAAAAACTCTAAAACATACTGTTTTGGTCAAGAAGTTTAAAAATAAATCTTTATATAAACAATTCCTGCCTGACCTGTGGTGGCATAGTGGACAGAGTGTTGACCTGGAATGCTGAGGTCACTAGTTCAAAACCCAGGGCTTGCCAGGTCAAAGAACATACAAGAAGCAACCACCACAAGTCAATGCTTCTTGCTACTCACCCCCTCAAAACAAAATTTAAAAAATCCCCAAACTCAATAAGATAAACAAGCTAATAAAAGTGGCAAAAAAATCTGAAGAGTGCCTGACCAGGCAGTGGCACAGTGGATAGAGCGTCGGACTAGGATGCGGAGGACCCAAGTTTGAGACCCCGAGGTTGCCAGCTTGAGCGTGGGTTCATCTGGTTTGAGCAAAGCTCACCAGCTTGGATCCAAGGTCGCTGGCTTGAGCAAGGGGTTACTCAATCTGCTGAAGGCCCACAGTCAAGGCACATATGAGAAAGCAATCAATGAACAATTAAGGTGTCGCAACGAAAAACTGATGATTGATGCTTCTCATCTCTCTCCGTTCCTGTCTGTCTGTCCCTATCCATCCCTCTCTCTGACTCTGTCTCTGTAAAAAAAAAAAAAAAAAAAAAAAAAAAATTTGAAGACCTACTTCACCAAAAAAGATTTAGAGCCCTGGCCGGTTGGTTCAGCGGTAGAGCGTCGGCCTAGCGTGCGGAGGACCCGGGTTCAATTCCTGGCCAGGACACACAGGAGAAGCGCCCATTTGCTTTTCCACCCCTCCGCCGCGCTTTCCTCTCTGTCTCTCTCTTCCCCTCCCGCAGCCAAGGCTCCATTGGAGCAAAGATGGCCCGGGCGCTGGGGATGGCTCTGTGGCCTCTGCCTCAGGCGCTAGAGTGGCTCTGGTTGCAACATGGCAACGCCCAGGATGGGCAGAGCATCGCCCCCTGGTGGGCAGAGCGTCACCCCTGGTGGGCGTGCCGGGTGGATCTTGGTCGGGCGCATGCGGGAGTCTGTCTGACTGTCTCTCCCTGTTTCCAGCTTCAGAAAAATGAAAAAAAAAAAAAAAAAAGATTTAGAAATAGCATAAAAGTACAGAAAACAACGCTCAATACTATTTAGTCATTAGAGAAATGCAAATCAAAACCACAATGATGTATTATTATTATTATTATTATTATTGTTATTATTATATTAGAGAGAAGGGAAGACAGATTCCCGCATGCGCCCCATCTGGGATCTACCAGACAAGCCCACTAGGGTGTGATGCTCTGCCCATCTGGGGCAGTGCTCTATTGCTCAGCAACTGAGCTCTTCTTGGAGCCTGAGGCAGAGGCCATGAAGCCATCCTCAGCGCCTGGGGCCAACTTGCTCTAATCAAGCCATAGCTGCAGGAGGGGAGGAGAGAGAGAGAGAAAAGTGAGAGGGAAAGGAGAGGAGAAGCAGATGGGTGCTTCTCCGGTGTGCCCTGACTGGAAATCGAGCCCAGGACTTTCACACGCTGGGCCTACACTCTACTGCTAAAGAGGCAGACCATGATGTATTACAACTCACTAAAATGGCTAAAAAAACAAAAATGGATAATATCAATTGTTGGTGAAGATGTGCAGCAAACTGGAATGCTCATACCAGGGGTCCCCAAACTTTTTACACAGGGGGCCAGTTCACTGTCCCTCAGGCCATTGGAGGGCTGGACTATAAAATAAACTATGAACAAATCCCTGTGCACACTGCACATATCTTATTTTAAAGTAAAAAAACAAAACGGGAACAAATACAATTTTAAAATAAAGAACAAGTAAATTTAAATCAACAAACTGACCAGTATTTCAATGGGAACTATGGGCCTGCTTTTGGACGTCTTCCATTGTGCAGCCACATAATCCTTTGCGCAGTACCTCGTTCTCGTTCAGTTACTCTCAGAACACTGACTACTGATGAAAGAGGTGCCCCTTCCGGAAGTGCAGTGGGGCCGGATAAATGGCCTCAGGGGGCCGCATGCGGCCCGCGGGCCGTAGTTTGGGGACCCCTGGCTCATACATTGGTGGTGAAAATGTAAAATGTGGTATAGCCATTTTGGAAAACAGTTGGCCAGAATTGTTTTGTTTTTTAAATAAAGTTAAATATATATTTGCCACATAACTTAACACACAACTTCTAATTATCCAAAAGCAATGAAAATATATGTCCCCATAAAGACCTGTACACAAATGTTCATAGCATTTTTATTCATAATTGCCAAAAAGTGGAAACAAGACAAATATTTATGGATTTGTGAATGGCTACAAAGCACAGTATATACATACAATGGAATACTACTCAGCAATAAAAAAGAACAAATAGGGCCCTGGCCAGTTGGCTCAGCAGTAGAGCATCCCAGGTTCAATTCCCAGTCAGGGCACACAGGAGAAGCAACCATCTGCTTCTCCAACCCTCCCTCTCCCCCTTCTCTCCCTCTTTCCCTCCCACAGCCAGTGGCTCGATTGATTTGAGCATGGCCCCAAGCTGGCACTGAGGATAGCTCAACTGATCCAAGCCTCAGCCTCAGGTGCTAAAAATAGCTCGGCATTGGAGCACTGGCGCAGATGGGATTGCCAGGTGGATCCTGGTTGGGGTGCATGTGGGAGTCTGTCTCTGCCTCCCTTCCTCTCACTGAATAAAAAAATAAATAAAAATCAACCAATGAAGGCTAAGTGGAACAACACATTAATGTTTTTCCTTCTCCATTCCTCTCTAAAAAATAAAAAATAGTAGGCAATTTCACCTTTTAAAAAACTCTTGAGTAACTTCAGAATGAATAATAATTGTAGAAAGCTCAATATCAGTTCATCAAATGTAAAAAATGTTAACATGTATACTAATGTAAGATGTTACTAATAGGGGAAACTGGATGTGGGGTTTATGGGAACTCCCTGTATAAGTTTCACAACCTTTTTGTAAATCTAAAACTGTTCTATAATTTTGTTTTCTAAAAAAATTATAATTGACCTGACCAGGCGATGGCGCAGTGGATAGTGTATCGGACTGGGATGCCAAGGACCCAGGTTCGAAACCCTGAGGTCACCAGCTTGAGCGCGGGCTCATCTGGTTTGAGCAAAAGCTCACCAGCTTGGACCCAAGGTCGCTAGCGAGCAAGGGGTTACTTGGTCTGCTTAAGGCCCACGGTCAAGGCACACATGAGAAAACAATCAATGAACAACTAAAGTGTCACAATGTGCAACGAAAAACTGATGATTGATGCATCTCATCTCTCTGTTCCTGTCTGTCCCTGTCTATCCCTCTCTCTGACTCTCTCTGTCTCTGTAAAAAAAAAATTATAATTGGAAATAATAACTACCTTACTTACTAGTCAAATTCTCTATAGAAAAAGAAAGCTACAAAACCTTGAAAATCTTACTTCAGAAAAATGGATCTCAATTTGCAAGGCTAAAGCTAGAACGTAGTTTGTCATTAGTTGGAAATGGAAAAACATTATTGAAATGTTTGGAGATAAAACATTTAAGTAACAATATTCTTATTGCCTTTTTTTTTTTTAAGAAAGGCAGGGAGAGAGACGGGAACATCAAGCTGTTCCTGTATATGCCCTGACTGGGGATCAAATCAGTAACCTCTGTGCTTTGGGAAGACACTCCAACCAACCAAGTTATCTAGTCAGGCTTAATTTTTTATTTATTGATTGATTTTTAGAGAGACAGAGAGAGAAAGGGAGAGAGAGGAGAGGGGGAAATGAAGCATTCATTTGTTGTTCCACTTAGTTGTGCATTCATTGGTTGCTTCCTGAGTGTGCTCTGACCGATGATCAAACCTGCAACCTTGTTGTTTTGGAATGACACTCCAATCCACTAACCAGCTGGGGCCTTTTATGGATTTTTAGAGAGAGAAAGGGGGAGAGAGCAGGAGAGAGGAAGAGAAAGAGAGAAATATCAGTTTATTGTTCCACTTACTTATGCATTCATTGGTCGATTCTTATACGTGTCCTGACTGGTGATTGAATGTGCAACCTTGGTGTATCAGGAGAATACTCTAACCAATTGAGCTACCTAGTCAGAGCAAGGAACAATACTCTTAAACTTAAGAGAGACTGATATTAGAATATAAAAGTTCCAACCTATGGAATTCTTTCATCCACATGAAGGTGTCCCTTTACAGAAGATTGTCTTAGGGGTAAGTTTAATGTCTTTATTAGTTTCTCTTTTATAACAAATAATTTTATTAAATAGCAGGCTAAGTAACACCTGGGTGGATGGCACTGTAGATTTTTAATTTTCCATCCCATTCTTTTTCTTTTTCTTTTTTAGATTTTATTTTTATTCATTCTAGAGAGGGGAGAGAGAGAGAAGGGCGAGAGAAACAGGAAGCATCAACTTCCATATGTGCCTTGACCAGGCAAGTGCAGGGTCTTTTTTTTTTGTATTTTTCTGAAGTTGGAAACGGGGAGGCAGTCAGACAGACTCCCGTATGCGCCCCACCGGGATCCACCCTGCACGCCCACCAGGGGGCGATGCTCTGCCCATCTGGGGCATCACTCTGTTGCAACCAGAGCCATTCTAGCGCCTGAGGCAGAGGCCACAGAGCCATCCTCAGCGCCCAGGCCAACTTTGCTCCAATGGAGCCTTGGCTGCGGGAGGGGAAGAGAGAGACAGAGATGAAGGAGAGGGGGAGGGGTGGAGAAGCAGATGGGTGCTTCTCCTGTATGCCCCAGCCAGGAATCAAACCCAGGACTCCTGCATGCCAGGCCGACGCTCTACCACTGAGCCAACCGGCCAGGGCCCAAGTCCAGGATCTTGAACTGGCGACTTCAGCATTCCTGGTGGACGCCCTACTGCGCCACCACAGGTCAGGCTCATTCTTTTTCAATTCACGGTGGAGATACATAAACAGTAGCGATGAACCTACCTCTGCAAACAGCTCTAGTAACACAATGAGCGATCTGCCCACTATTTATGTATTCCACAAATATGTACTAAGCACCTACTGTGTGCCTGGCTCTGTTTTAGGCGCTTGCGGTATAACAGTGAATAAAACAAACATCCCTGCCCTGAGAAAGTTAATTCACACTGTGATACACACACTCAACATAAACCTTGACAATAATGTTATTACATTTTTATAGATAGTCCCTTCTCTATTATAATTGTGTTTACAAAAAATTCCTTTCCTCAAGTACACACTTTATTCTACTTAAGTTATCTCTTCTTCCAATGCCACACCATCCCAGCCCTGGGGAATTTCCAAGGCTTAAAATATTAAAATAGACAAACTCTCACAGAACCTCTGAAAGCACCTTCTCAGATTGGAAACTTCATTCAAGGCTCCAGGTGGGGGATTTTTCTCTCAAAGACGTCATGGCAGCAAACGCGGAGGTTCAGACCACATTTTCAATGCGGTCGTCCTACACACGGCAGTAGTTCATCCACCTCGGCTCCTTTCCTTATCCTCACCCCTCTAGCGCTAGGCTCCACACTTAGGCCACTCCATTTACAATCTCACATTTCACCTTTAAAGCCAGCTCCCAATATTCCACCGGTGGCACTGACATCCTTCCATATCCCTTCCCTTTCCCGCCCTCGAAACAATTTCTTCAGTTGTCACTTTTTACCGAAAAAGTTTGTCCCACATTTACTAACAGGCAAGTCCCAAATACAACACCTTGCTTTTTGGCTTCAAGGCTCTTTCCCTTCTAGCCTTTGATCCCCAGGAGAATTCTGGGGTGGGCAGGGATATAGGCGTGAGACCAAATTTGGAGAGAAGCTGCCGCTTATTGGGGGCTGGGACTGGTGAGGCTAGAGGCGCCCCGCACCCAAAACCTAAAGTGTCTGCACCAGCTCCACCCCGAGTGAGTGGCCCCTCATATTTTGCTGCTTAGGACCTCACTCTCGCTTCTCGCTTCACTCCAGTCCCGGCCCTGGTTTTTATTGCAACCCATGCCTCAGCACCCTCCAAACTGAGCTCGTGTCTGGCCCTCCTCTCCCACATCCCCGGTCCCTGAGAGTCTACACCTCGCCAAGGGCCCCCGCAGGTGCCACCGCCCACCCGCGCGCTCCCTACACTGGGGCTCCCGCCCACCCGACCCACCCCGCCCTCCGCCCTCCAACGGGATTCCCCGTCCCCGGGCCCGCCCCCGCTGCTCCTCCTCCCGGACACACCGCCCTCCCAGCCACAGACGCCGTCCTCGCCGGGGCTCTCTCGCCCCGTCGCCCCTTTTTCCCCCAGCCCTCGGAACCGGGAGTGGGCGCCCCGCTACCCCCAGCAGAAAGGCAGTGTGCCCCTCCGCTTCCTCCCAATTTTCTGACCCCCCTTCGCCTTTCGGTCCCTTAGGCCCCTGGTGGCAAGGTGCCACGGCCCAGCCCCACCGACCCGCCCGGGCTTGTTTACTCACTCACCCTCCATCCCGAGCCGCAGGCACCCTCCACTAGGACGCCTGCGCGCCGTGGCCCCGCCTACCGCGCCGTGGTCCCGCCCCGCGCCTCCTCCGGCGCGTGCGCACTGAGTCACCCCCGTAGGTCGGACCACCCGGGCTTCCCTTTGGAAATGTCTGTCACTTGGCGCGAACACCTCTACTCGGAAGTCCAGGTGGTACAACCCCAGACGGAGGGTTTCCAAGGTGGCCTTGTCAGGGGACAATTTTCTTGGGAAACTTCGAGGAGCCACTAATATCTTCTTGAAGAACTTACCCAGCGCTTGCATCCCCACGTCTTACTTCACTCCTTCATACTGATCCCTCACAGCTACCCAATACCTCCAAACAAGGGTTTATGAGCTCTTTTTTTTTTTTTTTTCGGAGAAAGAGAGAAAGGCAGAGAGACAGAAAGGGGGAGAAAGAGTGCGGAGAGAGAGATGAGAAGGGTTAACTGTAGTTGCTTCACCTTAGTTGTTTATTGATTGCTTCTCCTACCTGCCTTGACCTGGAGGGGAGGTAAGCCCTCAGGCAGAGCTAGTGATCACTTGCTCTCACCAGCAGTAGTGACCTTGAGCTTCTAGCCACCAACCTTGGGCTTTAAGCCAGCAACCTCGGGATCATGTTGATGATTCCATGCTCTAAGCTCAGGGGGGTAGTCAACCTTTTTATACCTACCGTCCACTTTTGTATCTCTGTTAGTAGTAAAATTTTCTAACCGCTTACCAGTTCCACAGTAATGGTGATTTAATTATTTTTATTTTTATTTTATTTATTCATTTTTAGAGAGGGAGAGAGAGGAGAGAGAGAAGGGGGGAGGAGCTGGAAGCATCAACTCCCATATGTGCCTTGACCAGGCAAGCCCAGGGTTTCGAACCGGCGGCCTCAGCATTCCAGGTCAACGCTTTATCCACTGCGCCACCACACGTCAGGCAGTAATGGTGATTTATAAAGTAGGGAAGTAACTTTACTTTATAAAATTTATAAAGCAGAGTTACAGCAAGTTAAAGCATATAATAATAATTACTTACCAAGTACTTTATGTTGGATTTTCGCTAAGTTTGGCAGAATAAATCTTTGTAAAACAACTTACTATAGTTAAATCTATCTTTTTATTTATACTTTGGTTGCTCTGCTACCACCCACCATGAAAGCTGGAACGTCCACTAGTGGGTGGTAGGGACCAGGTTGACTACCACTGCTAGCTGGTGAGCCCTCACTCAAGCCAGCTACCCTAGGGTTTTGAACCTGGAACTTCCGTGTGCCAGGTCCATGCTCTATCCATTGCGGCACCACAAGTCAGGGTATGGGCTTTATTTATTGCTTTATTTACATGTGACTTCTCTATTTCTGTCAACAATTTTCCCAATCACTTAGATTCAAATTAGCCTGTATTAAAAAGTATCTCCTCAGAAGATAAGTTACAAAGATAACTTTACCGGAGAGAAATTTGGCAGACATGGCTTTAACCAAGTGATCAAAGTTAATATATTCATATTAGATTAGGTACTTCTCAAAATGATGCAATGAGAAGGGCACAAAGTCATATCTATAGTATTCTTTTATTTATCTACTTATTTTAAATTTTTTAATTGATTTTAGAGAGAGGAGAGAGAGAGAAGGGAGGTGGGAAAGAAGCAGGAAACATCAACTTGTAGTAGTTGCTTCTTATATGTGCCTTGACCTGGCAAGCCTGGGGCTTTGAACAGGTGACCTCAGCATTCTAGGTTGTTGCTTTATCTACTGCACCATCACAGGTCAGGCTCCTTTGCAGTGTTCTTGAAAAATGCGTAAATTGAATTAAATCATGAGGAAGCATTAGAAAAATCTAAAGTAAGGGGAAATTTACATAAAAATTGGCCAGTATCTTCAAAAAATGTCAAAAGTCATCATAGAAAGAAAAGGTGAGGAACTGTCCCAAATTGGAGGAGACCAAGGAGACATGACAACTAAATGTAATGCATGATCCAGGATTGAGTCCTAGTCCAGAAAAAGGACACCAGTAGGATAATGAAATTACAATACAGTCCATAGGTTAGTTGATGGTATTTTATTCATCTTAATTCTTGGCTTTGGCAATTATGCTTCCTCAGCATTTAAGGAAAATGGCTGAAGGGATACAGGAAGTTGCTACCATTTTCAACTCTTGAAAATCTAAAATTATTTCAAAATATAAAGTTAAAAAAAATAAAACTTTTTTTTTTGAGAGAGAGAGACAGGAAGGAAGAAAGAGGTGAGAAGCATCACCTCGTAGTTGCTTTCACTTTAGTTGTGCATTGATTGCTTCTCGTACATGCCTTCACCAGGGCCAAGCCAGAGTCCCCTTGTTCAAGCCAGTGACCTTGGGTATTTCAAACCAGCAACCTTTCAAGTTTTGGGATCCTGTGGATGTTTCCCCAACAGAAGCCAGTGACCCTGTGCTGACAAGCCTGCACGCAGAGCCGGCGACCTCAGAACTTTGAACCAGCGACCCCAGTGTTCTAGGTCAGTGGTCCCCAACCCCCAGGCCGCGGACCGGTGCCGGTCCGTGGGCCATTTGGTACTAGTCCACAGAGAAAGAATAAATAACTTACATTATTTCTGTTTTATTTATATTTAAGTCTGAACGATGTTTTATTTTTTAAAAATGACCAGATTCCCTCTGTTACATTCGTCTAAGATTCATTCTTGATGCTTGTCTCATAAGTTCGACAATTATATTTAAAAATGCCAGTTTTTACGCCGGTTGCATAATTTTATTTTGTGCATTTATCTGTCCCACCCTTAAGGCCAGTCCGTGAAAATATTTTCTGACATTAAACCGGTCCGTGGCCCAAAAAAGGTTGGGGACCACTGTTCTAGGTTGACACTTCATCCACTGCTCCACCATTGGTCAGGCAAAAAATTAAAACTTAAAATACAAAATAACCTTAAATTTGTCTCCAAGTATATAACACTAAAAGCCTATACTGTTTATTTTTTTCAAATATTATTCATAACAACTATATGAAGTAGGTAGAAAGGATTTCAGTTTTACACACAAGGCTATTCTGGCGTGAGGGAGATAAAATACTTGCCTTACAAAGATGAAAAATTGTTCTGTCAGGTCTGAAACTCAGGTCTGAGGATTCCCGATTTAGTGTTCTTTTTCTTCTTTCAGAAACTTTGACTTTGCTGTTTTTCTCTTGCTTCTATTCAAATAACTACCAAATAAAGACAACATTCCTTCATGCTTGATAATTTACGATGATCTTCCTTTTCAATCCCAATACCTTCTAGATCAGTGACTTTCAAACTTGGGTCACATTAAAATCAAAATTGGGGAACCTGAATGAAATAGCTGATGGCTGCCTCCCACCCCCAGAGAGTCTGATTGATTGGTCTGAGGTTTGGACTGGGCTTCGCAAGTTCTCAGAGCGTCCCAGGTGATCCCACTGCGTGACCAAGTTTGAGGAACTTTACACTAAATAAATAATTGTTGGAAAAAAAGGATGTGAGTTATCTCAGGAGATATGTTCAGAAGATCTGATTGTCAGGACTGAGACTGGTGAGAAATTTGGAACCATCAACATGTGGGATAGTAACTAATACCATGGGAGTGGACAACATTGTTTTAGGAGAGTATGCCAAGTGACAAGAGGAAAGATAAAAAAAGTTTTGCAGCCTGACCAGGCGGTGGCACAGTGGATAGAGCATCAGACTAGGATGCCAAGGACCCAAGTTTGAGACCCTGAGGTCACCAGCTTAGGCGTGGGTTCATCTGGTTTGAGCAAAAGCTCACCAGCTTGGATCCAAGGTCACTGTCTTGAGCAAGGGTTACTCGGTCTGCTGAAGGCCCGCGGTCAAGGCACATATGAGAAAGCAATCAATGAACAACTAAGGTGTCGCAATGCACAACAAAAAACTAATAATTGATGCTTCTCATCTCTCTCCGTTCCTGTCTGTCTGTCCCTCTCTCTGACTCGCTCTCTGTCTCTGTAAAAAAAAAAAAAAGTTTTGCAATAATAAAATATGGTTACAGAAATACTTACTTTATTTATTTTTATTATTATTATTACCCAGCGACCTTGGGTCCAAGCTGGTGAGCTTTTGCTCAAACCAGATGAACCCGCGCTCAAGCTGGCAACCTTGTGGTCTTGAACCTGGGTCCTCCGCATCCCAGTCCGACGCTCTATCCACTGCTCCACCACCTGGTCAGGCTATTTTGTTTTTGAGAGAGACAGGGGAAGAGAGAGGAGACAGGAACATTGAGCTGCTCCTGTATGTGCCCTGACCCAGGGAATTCAACTGGCAACCTCTGCACTTCAGAGGAACACTGTAACCTAGCTATCCAGCTCTGGCTTAATTTGTATTGATTTTTTTTTTTTTTTTTTTTTTAGAGTGAGAGAGAGACAGAGAAAGAAAGGGAGAGAGAGGAAGGGGGAAGGGAAGTATTCCTTTGTTGTTCCATTCAGTCATGCATTCTTTGGTTGCTTCCCGTGTGTGCCTTGACTAGGGATAGCACCTGCAACCTTGTTATTTCGGGATGACGTTCTTAACTAACTAAGCTAACTGTCCAGGGTGGAAATAACCCTTGGTTTTCGTTGACTTCGGTAATTGTCGGTTTCGGTTTTTGTCGCTTTTCTCTGCGAAAAATTATATTGGTTTTTGTTGGTTGCCTTGGATTTCGTCGGCGTGCCCACGTGACCTCGCTGCTAATTTTGCGAAAACAAAGGGCAACCCACGCCTTCTCCTGCTCAGTGTGGCGTTGTTTCTGGATGTGTGGGCATCACCCCACGCTTCTAGCTAAACAATTCCATTGCTTTCCAGTGTTTTTGTGCTTTTTTTATTGGTTGCAAGTGCTAATACTACAATTACATGTGAGTGATTACTGTGTATACAGTATTCGGTGTAATGTGTTTATTTTGCGTTTTTCAGTTTCAAAATGTGCTCAATATCATTGTCCCTGTTACGTGTTTCCCTTGCTAATAAGTTAACCCTTTCCTTTTTGCTCCATCATGGGACCAAAGAAAGTTTCCAGAGCCAGCAAGCCCTTTGAAGAAGAAGGCCAGGAACACGATTGAGTTGAAGAAGGAAATCATTGAAAAATACTGTACGAAAGTTGCTCCAAGATTGCTGAAATTGGCCACATGTATGGGAAGTAGCCATCCATGATAAGTTCCATTGTGGCAAAAAGGAAGCAATAAAGGCTAATGTAGCAAAAGATGTGAATGTGCTAAAGAAACAGAGATGACAAACAACTGAAGATGTCGAACAGTTATTATTAATTTGGATCAATCAAAAACAGATAGTGATTCTGTCTCAGAGGCCATCATATGTGAAAAGGCCAGACTGTTGTATGCCAATCTTATTAAGAAAATGCCTGGGACAAGTACTAGTGCACATAGTGATTTTAAAGCCAGCAGAGGCTGGTTTGAAAAATTCAAGAGGCGCACTGGCATACACAGTATTACTAGGCACGGCGAAGGTGCAAGTTCGGACAAGTCTGGGGCCAAAAAATTTGTGTCTGAATTCAAAGATTATGTAGAGGCTGAAGGATTCATCCCCCAACAAGTCTTCAACTGTGATAAAACTGGCCTCTTTTTGAAGAAAATGCCAAAGAGGACGTTCATTACACAGGAGAAAAAGGCACTGCCAGGACATAAGCCTATGAAAGATATGTAGGCTAACTCTTTTGTTGTGTGGTAATGCTAGTGGTGATTGTAAAGTGAAGCCCTTACTGGTGTACAATTCAGAAACTCCTAGAATATTTAGCAGAAACAATGTGATTAAAACTAAATTGTGTGTGGCCTGACCAGGCAGTGGCACAGTGGATAGAGTGTCGGACTGGGATGCAGAGGACCCAGGTTCGAAACCCCAAGGTTGCCAGCTTGAGCGCGGGCTCATCTGGTTTGAAAGCCCACTAGCTTGAACCCAAGGTTGCTGGCTCCAGCAAGGGGTTACTTGGTCTGCTGAAGGCCCGCGGTCAAGGCACATATGAGAAAGCAGTCAATGAACAGCTAAGGTGTTGCAATGCACAATGAAAAACTAATGATTGATGCTTCTCATCTCTCTCCGTTCCTGTCTATCCCTCTCTCTGACTCACTCTGTCTCTGTAAAAAATAAATGAATAAATAAAAATTTAAAAAAATAAATCAAATGCTTGTTTAAAAAAAAAAGTAAATTGTGTGTGATGTGGAGGACAAACAAGAAACCATGGGTCACGAGGCTGATTTCCATTGAGTGGATGAAGTGTTTGGCCGGAGTGTGAAAAAATACCTCCAGAAAGAAGTATGGAACACAAACAAACAAAAACAAATGATAGAAAAACAAAAGAGAAGAATCAAACAAGATACAAAACTAACAGAAAGCAATTTATAAAATGGCAGTAGGGAACCCACAAGTGTCAATAATTACACTAAATGTAAATGGATTAAACTTACCAATAAAAAGACACAGAGTAGCAGAATGGATTAAAAAAGAAAATCCAACTATATGCTGCCTACAAGAAACACATCTAAGCAACAAGGATAAAAACAAATTCAAAGTGAAAGGCTGGAAAACAATACTCCAAGCAAACAACACCCAAAAAAAAAGCAGGTGTAGCAATACTCATATCTAATAATGCTGACTACAAGACAGAAAAAGTACTCAGAGACAAAAATGGTCATTTCATAATGATTAAGGGGAAGTTGAATCAAGAAGACATAACAATTCTTAATATATATGCACCAAACCAAGGAGCATAAAAATCAGAGCAGAAATAAATGAAATAGAGAACAGAAAAACTATAGAAAAAATCAATAAAACAAGGAGCTGGTTCTTTGAAAAGATCAACAAAATTGACAAACCCCTGGCAAGACTCACCAAGGAAAAAAGACACAGGACTCAAATAAATAAAATCCAAAATGAAAGAGGAGAGATCACCACAGACATCATAGATATACAAAGAATTATTGTAGAATACTATGAAAAATTATATGCCACCAAATACAGCAATCTAGAAGAAATGGATAAATTCCTAGAACAATACAACCTTCCTAGACTGAGTCATGAAGAAGCGGAAAGCCTAAACAGACCAATCAGCAGGGAGGAAATAGAAAAAACTATTAAAAACCTCCCCAAAAATAAAAGTCCAGGCCCAGACAGTTATACTAGTGAATTCTATCAAACATTCAAAGAAGACTTGGTTCCTATTCTACTCAAAGTCTTCCAAAAAATTGAAGAAGAAGCAATACTTCCAAACACATTTTATGAGGCCAACATAACCCTCATACCAAAACCTGGCAAGGATGGCACAAAGAAAGAAAACTACAGACCAATATCTCTAATGAATACAGATGCTAAAATACTAAACAAAATACTGGCAAACCGAATACAACAACATATTAAAAAAATAATACATCATGATCAAGTGGGATTCATCCCAGAATCTCAAGGATGGTTCAACATACGCAAAACGGTTAACGTAATACACCATATCAACAAAACAAAGAACAAAAACCACATGATCTTATCAATAGATGCAGAAAAGGCTTTTGATAAAATACAACACAATTTTATGTTTAAGACTCTCAACAAAATGGGTATAGAAGGAAAATATCTCAACATGATAAAGGCCATATATGATAAACCATCAGCCAACATCATATTAAACGGCATAAAACTGAGGACTTTCTACCTTAAATCAGGAACAAGACAGGGTTGTCCACTCTCTCCACTCTTATTTAACGTGGTGCTAGAAGTTCTGGCCAGAGCAATCAGACAAGACAAAGAAATAAAAGGCATCCATATCGGAAAAGAAGAAGTAAAGGTATCACTTTTTGCTGATGATATGATCCTATACATCGAAAACCCGAAGGACTCCACAAAAAGATTATTAGAAACAATAAACCAATACAGTAAGGTCGCAGGATACAAAATTAACATACAAAAGTCCATAGCCTTTCTATATGCCAACAATGAAATATTAGAAAACGAACTCAAAAAAATAATCCCCTTCACGATTGCAACAACAACAAAAAAAATACCTAGGAATAAACATAACAAAGAATGTAAAGGACCTATATAACGAAAACTACAAGGCATTATTAAGAGAAATAGAAAAAGACACAATGAGATGGAAAAATATTCCTTGTTCTTGGATAGGAAGAATAAATATAATTAAAATGGCCATATTACCCAAAGCAATATATAAATTTAATGCAATTCCCATCAAAATTCCTATGAGATTTTTTAAAGAAATGGAACAAAAAATCATCAGATTTATATGGAACTATAAAAAAACCCGAATAGCCAAAACAATCCTAAGGAAAAAGAATGAAGCTGGGGGCATTACAATACCTGACTTTATATTATAGGGCCACGATAATCAAAACAGCATGGTATTGGCAGAAAAATAGACACTCAGACCAATGGAACAGAATAGAAAGCCCAGAAATAAAACCACATATATATGGTCAAATAATCTTTGATAAAGGGGCCAACAACACACAATGGAGAAAAGAAAGCCTCTTCAACAAATGGTGTTGGGAAAACTGGAAAGCCACATGCAAAAGAATGAAACTCGACTACAGCCTGTCCCCGTGTACTAAAATTAATTCAAAATGGATCAAAGACCTAAATATAAGACCTGAAACAATAAAGTACATAGAAGAAGACATAGGTACTAAACTCATGGACCTGGGTTTTAAAGAACATTTTATGAATTTGACTCCAATGGCAAGAGAAGTGAAGGCAAAGATAAATGAATGGGACTACATCAGAATAAAAAGGTTTTGCTCAGCAAGAGAAACTGATATCAAAATAAACAGACAGCCAACTAAATGGGAAATGATATTTTCAAACAACAGCTCAGATAAGGGCCTAATATCCAAAATTTACAAAGAACTCATAAAACTCAACAACAAACAAACAAACAATCCAATAAAAAAATGGGAAGAGGACATGAACAGACACTTCTCCCAGGAAGAAATACAAATGGCCAACAGATATATGAAAAGATGCTCAGCTTCATTAGTTATTAGAGAAATGCAAATCAAAACTACAATGAGATACCACCTCACCCCTGTTAGATTAGCTATTATCAACAAGACGGGTAATAGCAAATATTGGAGAGGCTGCGGAGAAAAGGGAACTCTCATCCACTGTTGGTGGGACTGTAAAGTAGTACAACCATTATGGAGGAAAGTATGGTGGTTCCTCAAAAAACTGCAAATAGAACTACCTTATGACCCAGCAATCCCTCTACTGGGTATATACCCCAAAACCTCAGAAACATTAATACGTAAAGACACATGTAGCCCCATGTTCATTGCAGCACTGTTCACAGTGGCCAAGACATGGAAACAACCAAAAAGTCCTTCAATAGAAGACTGGATAAAGAAAATGTGGCACATATACACTATGGAATACTACTCAGCCATAAGAAATGATGACATCAGATCATTTACAGCAAAATGGTGAGATCTTGATAACATTATACGGAGTGAAATAAGTAAATCAGAAAAAACCAAGAACTACATGATTCCATACATTGGTGGAACATAAAAACGAGACTAAGAGACATGGACAAGAGTGTGGTGGTTACCAGGGGTGGGGGGAGGGAGGACATGGGAGGGAGGGAGGGAGAGAGTTAGGGGGAGGGGGAGGGGCACAGAGAACTAGATAGAGGGAGGCGGAGGACAATCTGACTTTGGGCGAGGGGTATGCAACATAAGTTAATGACAAAATAACCTAGACATGTTTTCTTTGAATATATGTACCCTGATTTATTAATGTCATCCCATTATCATTAATAAAAATTTATTTAAGAAAAAAGAAAAAAAAAATACCTCCAGGATAATCAGTTGTCATTAAGTGCCTCCTGGTAATGGACAATGCTCTTGCACATCCTGCAGGTTTGGAAGACACATTGTTGGAGGAGTTCAGTTTTATCACAGTGAAGTTCTTGCCCCCTAATGCCACACCACTCATCCAGCTCATGGACCAGAATGCCATTTCAAATTTCAAGAAACTGTACACAAAAGCAATGTTTCAAAGGTGCTTTGAGGTGACATCAGATACAGAATTGTCCTTAAGTGAGTTCTGGAAAAAAAACATTTCAACATTCTCAACTGCATTAGCCTCATAGGTAAGGCTTGGCAGGGAGTGACACCCAGGACTATAAACTCTGCCTGGAAGAAATGATGGCCAGGATGTGTGCATGAGAGAGATTTTGAAGGGTTTGAGCCTTCCCCTGATGACCCTACCCATGTGGCGCAGTCAATTGTTGATTTGGGGAAGTCCATGGGTTTGGAGGAGAGGGGTGAGGATGTGGAAGAGCTGGTGGATGACCACAGTGAAGAACTCACCACTGAAGAGCTGCTGCAAGACCTTCACCTACAAGTGCAACAGACGGCAGAGGAAGAAGCTGCTTCAGGTGAGGAGGAAGAGACAGGGGAGAATGTGCCTTCCTCAGGGATTAAGGACATCTTCTCCATGCGGAGTAAGGTCCTTATAGGGGTTTGTGGAGAAAAGTCATCCAGACAAAGCTGTTGCAGGCCGTGTCTGCAACTTGTTTAATGATAATGTCTTGCCCTATTTTAGGCAAATCTTAAAGAGGCAGCAGAAGCAGACCTCTTTGGACAGCTTTCTTGTGCGACATGGGTCCATTGACTCTGAAGCTGGTCCTAGTGCCAAAAGACCAGGAAGGAAAGTGACCCCAGATAGTGCCTTGATACCTAAAGTCCTTATTGAGGAGGATTCCCCTTCCAAACAGTAATATCTGCACCTCTCTCTCCCCTCCTTGCCGTCTTCTATACACCAAGAAGAGTCTTCAGAAAGGTAAATGTCGTCTGACTAGGCGGTGGTGCAGTGGATAGAGCGTTGGACTGGGATGTGGAGGACCCAGGTTCGAGACCCTGAGGTCGGCAGCTTGAGAGCGGGTTCATCTGGTTTGAGCAAAAGCTCACCAGCTTAGACCCAAGGTCGCTGGCTTGAGCAAGGGGTTACTCAGTCTGCTGAAGGGCCCGTGGTCAAGGCACATATGAGAAAGCAATTAATGAACAACTAAGGTGTCGCAACGAAAAACTGATGATTGATGCTTCTCATCTCTCTCCGTTCCTGTCTGTCTGTCCCTGTCTATCCCTCTCTCTGTCTCTGTTAAAAAAAAAAAATCTTTAAAATAAAAAAAGAAGAAAGGTAAATGCCATGTTAGATGTTCATTTATTCTTTACATTAGTCTTTTATATTCATTTTATATTAATTTATTATTGTTTTTAGTATTAAACACTAAATTTATTCTCTATAAAAATGTGTTTTTGGTATTTTAGAGTGTCTAGAACAAATTAATTGGATTTACATTGATTCATATGGAAATAATTGCCTCAGTTTTTGTCGGTTTTGGATTTCACCGATTGTTTTCAGACGGATTATTGAGGAAAACCGAGTTATCACTGTATACATTTGTAAGATTTTATTTATTGGTTTTACAGAGAAGAGGGGCAGAGCAAGAAGTATCAACTCATAGTTGCTTCACTTTAGTTGTCATTGATTGTTTGTCATATGTGCCTTGACCAGGCAAGCCCAGGGTTTTGAAACCACAGTCTCAGTGTTTCAGGTCAACGCTTTATCCACTGTGCCACCACAGCTTAGGCCAGAAATATTTTGAGGTGGAAAAGAAGGAAGGTGAGAGGATTTATGTCAAAGTTGTAGATCATGGCACAAGCTCCACCTCCTCAGTAAAGCCTACCAGCCCTCCTGGGTCTCTCTTACTGCAACTCCAGGACCACTTTTACACTCACTACTTCACTGTATACCTTTTTTTTTTTTTTTTTTTTTGTATTTTTCTGAAGCTGGAAACGGGGAGAGACAGTCAGACAGACTCCCGCATGCGCCCGACCGGGATTCACCTGGCACGCCCAACAGGGGGCGACATTCTGCCCACCAGGGGGCGATGCTCTGCCCCTCTGGGGCGTCACTCTGCCGCGACCAGAGCCACTCTAGCGCCTGGGGCCGAGGCCAAGGAGCCATCCCCAGCGCCTGGGCCATCTTTGCTCCAATGGAGCCTCGGCTGCGGGAGGGGAAGAGAGAGACAGAGAGGAAGGAGAGGGGGAGGGGTGGAGAAGCAGATGGGCGCTTCTCCTGTGTGCCCTGGCCGGGAATCGAACCCGGGACTTCTACACGCCAGGCCGACGCTCTACCACTGAGCCAACCGGCCAGGGCCACTGTATACCTTTTTTATACTCACAATGATACTTGGTATAGGACCAAGCCCAGGGTTTAGTAATCCTTGTTCACTGGAAATTTATAAAAACAGCTTTCCTAATCACCAACAAGCATGGGGTTCTTAGGGAAAATTTGTCTGCCAATCAATTCCTCGTCGTGTGATGGGGAAGAATTTTTCCTGAGACCAGCCTCTTTCTCAGCTGACTGTGGTTCATGAGAAACCTTCAGCCAATCTTTTTGGCCCGCTCTTCCTCCACAACTTTTTCTTTTCCAACCCTTCAGGTCTTTGTCCTATAAATTCGTAGAAAAACTCTTGGCAAGCGTTCAGCAACTGGACCTTTGAAGAACAGTCCCATTACCCCTAGCCCACTCCCCCAGCCACGCCCCCAGGCAGATCACGGGAGAAAGGAACGACTGTGTCACTGCTGGCTTCCAGTTGCTCATCTTGCTCTTAAATTGCAGGCCTTTGGGGCTGAAAGAAACTGGGCAAAGTGTGCTGAGTAGCCTAATAGAGCTTGTTCTTTTTCTGAAAGGTCCCTATTGCGGAAAAATAAAATTATGTGTTTAATTTCTGAAACTTGATGCCTGATTTGCCTTGGCAGTCGTTCTCCTGGGCTTGGCTGAGAGTCCGGCAACACTACTATATTGATTAATATCAGCTCAACTTGCTCCCTGGAGAAGAAGAGCACTATTTACTTGACTATCATCTTAAGTCCTTTTTAATTTATGTGTATTTTAGCATGATCTTATTGGCTTTAACATGCCCGTAACTGACTACTGGCCCCAGTGAAGCCCTAGGGAAGACTGCTCCGCGCAATCACCTCCCCATCACCAAGCAAAATCTTGTCCTACCAAGTGATTAGAAACAACATGGCATGTTCTGTTCCTTCTGGGGCCGGCAGGCTCTAAGTGAACTTTTGTCCCCTGCTGGTCTTCAAGCCACTGATAGAAAGAAAAGGAGATGATGCTTCCCAGAATTCAAACAGAGCTTTCTGCACTATTCCTTCCTCCCTCGCAACCTCCTCCCTTCCTTTCAGCCCCCTTTGGATGGTGACCCCTTGACTCATTCTGCCCCTCCCTTGTAAAGCCCACAGGGATATCAAATAACATCTCTGGGGGGGGGGGGGGATACAAAGGACTAAGGAAAGGTTGGGCCCCAGACAGTCCCTGACAGGAAAGTGTAAACACAGCTGTGGCGATGGGAGCAAACCATCCTCCCTCCCCCAGTTCCCACCCAGAAGCAGGGAAAGGCCTCCCTGCTGTGGGGAAACAAACAACAAAACAAAGCAAATAGGCAACCTAAAAGCCCACATAAAGGTCACCAGAAACTGGGGCTGCTGCCCAGGCCTTGGTGGGGCCAACTCAAGTGCCAGACCCTTCCCTGAACACTTAGAGGCAAAGGTAACTCCAAATCAAGTTGAGGCCTAGACATCACTGAGCCTGGAAACATGGCTCAATTTTTGAAGCCTTTCTTCCCTGGGACACTTCGTCCTCTGATCTCAAAAACCTAGCTTTCCACTCCCAGGTACTTAGTTCCTGACCTCTAGTTGCTTAAGGATCACTATAATACATTCAATTCAGCAAGTAAGAACAGGTCCACAATGAACCCTTGTCCATGGCTGTCATAAGTTTAAACTCTGAGCCTCCAAGCCAAAAATATTAGAAAGGGCCTGCTTAGCTTTTGTTAATAACAAAATAAGTTATTTCAGTAGGAAGAAACCTTCTCTTTGGAGGATTACTTAGGTGGAATCTGTGCCCTGCTTTTGCACACACTCTGAAAGCTCCAAGCCCACAGCTAGGGCGGTGCTGGCTATTCTCTATCCCTGGCACAGTTACTGCAGGGCCTTGATCCCACAGGACACGCCTATGGCATGGCACTGCCTGGGAAGTAGCCCTGATTGGGTGGACAGCTAATGAGCTGTGCTTCCTTTTGGGCCATCAGACTCCTCAACTGTAAAACTGCAGAACGAGAAAAATAACAATAGCCTTCAAATACTGGCTGCTCATTAGGTGCTTGGCAGTGTACTAAGTGTTTTACAACGGGTCGTTTCATTTCATATGAAGTCAGTAATATACTCATCCTTGTTTTTTACAGCTCAGGAAACTCGGGCTTAAAAGGATTCTGAACTTACTTCAAATCACCTAGCTGGTAAGAGGTGTGGCCAGGATTTGAGCCCAGTCATTCTGACCCCCAAACCCATGCTCTGAACCACTCCACTCTACCTCTTCCTTTCTCTGAGGTCTTCTAGCTCTGACATCCTGATTTTGGATTCTCTCCATAGCTTTCTGCTCTCACCAGTGGCCCCAGAATGAGAAATGTGTTTGAGACTACTCTGCAAATCCAGAGAAAAGCAACTCCTGAGAGACGGGGGGCTCCTTATTTCCCCTGTACTGGAGATGCCAATCAAAGTTGGACACTCCCTATCAGAAGGGAACAGCCTGTGTGGAAGACAAACAAATCCTAGCTGGACAGGAAAGGGGAGTGTCCCTTGGTTCTGTGACTTCCCTTTCTCTTCCCTGGCTTATCAGCAGGGTCCTACACTTCTGATGATATGGCCCTTTGAACCCCATTGTGGCTTGAATGGGATAGCAGGCTATGGAAACCCTTTGAGAACAAGAAAAGAACATATATCTATCTACAGATTATATCCATGACATTATATATAAAGGAACAAAAATAAATCACATTTATTTATATATTTAACAAGTTCCTTTTAGCCTGACCAGGCAGTGGCACAGTGGATAGGTTGTCAAACTGGGATGTGGAGGACCCAGGTTCAAGACCCCAAGGTCACCAGCTTGAGCACGGGCTCATCTGGCTTGAGCAAAGCTCACCAGCTTGGACCCAAGGTCAATGGCTTGAGCAAGGGGTTACTCAGTCTGCTGAAGGCCTACGGTCAAGGCATATATGAGAAATCAATCAATGAACAACTAAGGTGTCACAACGAAAAACTGATGATTGATGCTTCTCATCTCTCCGCGTTCCTGTCTGTCTGTCCCTATCTATCCCACTCTCTGATTCTCTCTGTCTCTGTAAAAAAAAAACAAAAAGACCTTTAGTATTCCCATAATCATACAATTAAATCAGTGATGGTGCTGAAATTCAAACTCAAGTGAGCATGACTCCAAAGTGTCTTAACTACTAAGACAATAGAAATAATAATATACATTGACTATGGGCCAAGAACCGCTCTAAGTGCTTTAAATCTTGTAATTTATAGATATTATTACCCCCATTTTACAGATGAGAAAAATATTGCCTTTTATAGTACTTCTTAGCTCACAGTATAAACTCTACATGTGTTGAAACACACATACACTGTTATAACATGTCATATTTGCTTAAAATATATATATTGGATACTTGTTATGATCTAGAAAAATGATTTATTTCATAAGGTTATGAGCTTTTTTTCATTGTCCATCTGATTCAGTGATTTTCAACCTTTTCACCTTGTGGCACTGATATTCTACTAAAATTCTGTGGCACACCAAAAAACACATTTTTGCTGATCTGACAAAAAAAAAGATAGGTATAATTCTAATTAATTTACAAATAATAATAATAATGACCTACCTTTTAAAATCTAAAATCACTGGTTTTTTATTAAGTGAGAGGCAGGGAAGCAAACAGACAAACTCCCGTGTGTGCCCCAAGCATGGGCCCCAACTAGGATTCACCCTATAAACCCCCTATGGGGAGATGCTTCATTGCTCAGGCAACCAAGCTGTTTTAGTGCCTGAGGTGACACCATAGAGCCATCCTCAGCTCCTGGGGCCAACTTGTTCTATCCATTCAAGGCATGGCTGCAGGAGGGGAAGAGAGAGAGTGAGTGAGAGAGAAGGAGGAGATGGAGTAGTGGAGAAGCAGATGGTTGCTTTTCCTGTATGCCCTGACTGGGAATTGAACCTGGGACTTCCACAAGCCAGGTGGATGCTCTACCACTGAGTCAACCAGCCAGGACCCAAAAAGAACTTTTTAAAAAATCAGGTGCTTTCTGACCAGATGGTGGCCCAGTGGCTAGAGCATGGGCCTGGGATACAGAGGACCCAGGTTTGAAACCCTGAGGTCACTGGCTTGAGCACTGGCTCATCTGGCTTGAGTGCGAGTTCACCAACTTCAGCATGGGGTTGCTGGCTTGAGTGTGGGGTCATACACGTGACCTCATGGTCACTGGCTTAAGCCCAAAGGTCATTGGCTTGAAGTCCAAGGTCGCTGGCTTGAGCAAGTGGTCACTGGCTCAGCTGGAACCCTCCCTCCATCAAGGAACATATGAGAAAACAATCAATGAACAACCAAGCTGCCACACAAAAAAAAGAATTGATGCTTCTCATCTCTCTCCCTTCCTGCCTATCTGTCCCTGTCTGTCCTTCTCTCTCGCTAAAAACAGCAGCAACAACAACAAAAAACCCAGGTGCCTACATGTCTATAAGGATTCCTGGCACCAAGAATTAGCCAAATCAGGCACAACCTTATTATGTGACATAACCAATAAGATGCAATTCTGTTATAGTATATGACCTATATACATTTATGGTTCAAGACAGGGCATTCACACCAGATAGCTATTGTTGTGTTGGCTGTTGTTTTTAATTTGACAATCTAAGGGAAAAGAGGTCAGTTCCATGACTAAATAGTTGGATATTTTGTGTTTTAAAAATTCTTGGGGGAGATGAGACCACATTCTTCTAAGCTGAGAGGAGGACCTCATGTTGTAGCAGGGCAGAGAGGCCACATGGCGGAAAGGAGCCAGCCAAACTGGCGGAATGCTGAAGGAGAAGCCAGTTTGTGCAGGAGAAGGAGATGGGGAACAGAGGCGAATAAGTCTGGTGAGGGACTTTGATTCTAGGAAAAAAACGGAAAAAGTCAGTGGCCTTGAAAGTCCTGAATGGAAAGTGTCCCCCCCCCCCCGTGTGTATTTTCTCACTCGCAGGTTGCGAGCAGGAATAAAGGAAAAAGACTCATACACACAAAAAAAAATCTTTAAAAAAATTTTTTTACCATTAAAATTTAAAAAAAAATGGCAAAAAAAAAATTTTTTTTTTAGGGTCACTAAATTTATTTTTTAAATCATAGAATATTTCTTACAAAAGAGCATTACATTCTGCACACTGCTCTGAATAGATGCAGGGACATATGAACTATTGTTACTTTTTCTGCCTGCCCCACACCCCCTCCCAGAATATTACAATAACCACAAAGCGAAGTGTTCACAATAATTACATTGGGAGAACCTTCCTTTTTAACCACCAACGAGCAAAAATGAAAATTCACTCACTCTGCTGCTGTTAAGTTTCATTGTTAGTTTTTGCACACCCTCCCCCATCCCATTTGTAAGGAACTAAAACATTATATCTGGTGTACAGCAAAGATTTCACTATACGTCAAATGCAGAACACCTCTGAAGTAAGGGAATGCTGGGTTTTCAAACAGAAGCAGATTAAAAAGAAAAGAAAGATGCAGGACTCCTTCAGTCCTTCACTAGCCTTAGAAAAACTTTCCAGAATACTGCTTCACACTGTTCTGCAGCAAATACTATGCATTCTGTATCTGATCCTGTGTTTCTGTAATGGTATCGATCCAATCTTTGCATCCTTCTAAAGGCTCATCAATTTTGATCGAAGCTCCTGCCGCATGATTAATTTGTTTAATCTTCTGACTATTTTTGCCAACAATGGGTACAGCCACCTCTTTGGAAATAGTTACTTGTGTAGCAATAATAGGTCCACTAAGATCACCATATGAGATCACCACTAAGATCAACCACAACCCCTTGCAGAAGAATAATCACATCCCGAGCCACCCTATGGTTCATAAGCCACTTGCCATTCTGAAGGGTTCCATGTATCTATTGCAGAATCCCAAGTTTCTTCGGCACTGGAACCAAGCATGCCATCGCAATGGTCTCCAGGTCTTCCTCTTCCTTCATAGGCCATTAGATCTCCTCCTCTAGGTGGTGGTAGTGGAGGAAGAGGAAGATTTGGCACTGCCGTCAGCTCGGCCACCTTGGCCAGGAGGAGGGGAAGGAGGTCCTCGCCAAGGTCCCATATTATCATAATCTCTTCTAGATGTAGGCTTCAGATGCCCACCTTGATCAGGAGGCATTCTGTCAAAACACCTCTTTCCCGCATGGGAAATCTCATGGGACATCCACAGCGCTCATCAAACATCATTGTAAAGCCACTATAATCATCGGTTTTATTGTAAAAATTGGGATCATAAGGTTGGGCATGTCCTTTGAATGGGGGGGTTCTGCTATAAGATCAATGATGATCTTATGCGCTCTATGACTCTATCAGGTTTTCCTCCCATGAGAACGACTCTGTGGAATGGGGACAGCATTCCTGAAAAGCTTGATTGTTGTCTGAGTGTCCTCTCAAAGGTCTTTGATTTTAGGAACTTTGACCCTAATAATTCCTCCTGTCAGACTCTGATGGATCAACAGTCTCAATTTGCAAAGTCACTTCGTTTATAGTGTTGGTAATTTAAGCATTCCACAGCATCTGATTCAAGCGGGAGCTGGCTGGTTGTGGTGGGTGATGGCAACTGCAGGCCCTCTTCCAAGGTAGGGATAATTTTCTTCAGAATTTCTCCAATTGTTTCAGTATCAACACTGATACTCAATATGCGCTTGGAGCCACTGCTGTCTGGGACTGAAACACTGGCACAATAGTCTGCGTGCAGAGCCTTAATATTCTTGCCTCCTTTTCCAGCAGTCTTGCTCTGCAGCATTATGCGTAATTCAACCATCTCACCAGTGTTCCTAGATCTTGTTTTTCTTCCATATCTTTTGCAGGGCATTTACCAAATTCACCACTTGTCTTGATGTTGAGAAAGTTTTCCCCTGGCTGTTCAGGTTCCATTTCTTTGGATTATATGAACACACCAATCCCTATGCCACCACCCCGCTTCAACCAGTGACAGCTAGACATGGAACGAGTGCTGGGCCCCTGCATGTTTTAAAGTTTTTTTGTGGCACACTAGTTGAAAGTCGCTGATCTAATGTATTAAAGTCTTAGAGGAAAGGGCCTGACCTGTGGTGGTGCAGTGGATAAAGCATCGACCTGGAAATGCTGAAGTCGCCGGTTCGAAGCCCTGGGCTTGCCTGGTCAAGGCACATATGGGAGTTGATGCTTCCTGCTCCTCCCCCCTTCTCTCTCTCTCTCTCTCCTTTCTAAAATGAATAAAAAAAATAAAAAAAAAAGAAAAGTCTTAGAGGAAAGGATGTGAAATGATACAGTGTAGGTGAAGTAGTCATGGCCAGAAGAGGGGTTGTACTGAGTGGGGAAGGTCCTCTGTGCCATGAGGAACCCTGTCTGGTTGCCCTTCTGGCCGCTCAGCCTCATCCCTTCTTATTTGGCTCTGTCTAGCCAGCTGGCTAGCAGGTGGACTGCCGTCAGGTATCGTGGAGAAGAGGTGAAGTGCCAGGCTTCGGCATCAAGGAGACCTGTGTATCAATAGTAGTTGCCTGACCTTGAACAAGTTACCTAACTGTTCAGAGCCTTAGTTCCTCAAGTGAGTTACTATTTAACAGAGTTGTGAGGGTTTTGTGGTTTTTTTTCTATTTTATTTAGTTGTTTTATGGGGAGAGGGGCAAGAAGTATCAACTCATAGTTGCTTCATTTTAGTTGTTCATTGCTTGTTTGTCATGTGCCTTGACCTGGCAAGCCCAGGGTTTCAAACCAGCGACATCAGCGTTCCGGGTCAATGCTCTATCCACTCCCCCACCACAGGTCAGGCTAGAGTTGTGAGTTTGAAATGAAACCTTTTGTGTGGGACATTGAGCATACTGCCTGGCATCCTCAGGGCATCCCCATGTTGTACACCGTTCAGCCTGGATGTGCTGGGAGGAGGCAGGAACGTTCCTGGGGATGGGTTCACAGGACCGCCCGGGAATGGAGGAAGGGTGAAAGCAATCCTGGCATCTGAACTCGGTCGGTCCTGACGCAACCATGAGTCAGCCTTCAGTGCTAAGGGACCAACAGTGTTCTCAGCACTATTGGGCGTGTGCTGTGGTCATTTGGCCATGGTCCTCTCCAGTCACACTGTCTGAACGTTGTTCTTGTAAATCTAGTCTGGCTTCTTTTCAGAAAAACAGCCTCCACCATGTGATGGCATGGTCTGGCCGGGGTCAGGGAAGGAGGGGGAGCAAGTTGTGTGCAGAATCTTATTTTGAAGGAGTCAGTCTGGTCTTGGAAGAAACTCTATCCTTTTCCCTTCTTTTCAGCACCCAATAAGGAATTAATATTCTGATTTGGAGTGAGAAGGAAGTGATAAATCATAATAATTAAGACATGCAGCTTAGCATTAAGCAGTTCTAGGTTCAGATCCTGACTCTTTCAATTACTACCTCTGGGACCTTGGGCAAACCACTCCTGTTTTCTCATTTCACCCACAGATGAAATAATTCTGATATTATGGTGTAATATCATACACCATAGAAATTTGTGCAAAGCAGTCAGCGCGTGTGTCAGAGAACACTGTACAGCATGTAGTAAGTGTTCAATAAATGGTAGCTACTATTAAGTCCTCAGCAGTTGATGAGGAATATAACTTAACCATTTTCCATGCTTTTTACCAATGCAAGAGCCTGAGTTTCCTCTGATGACCATTTTCCCCTCTGAGAGGTGGTCATCCTCCTCATACCGAGTGTGCTGTCATTATGAAGATGAGGAGGCTGGGGAGAGATGGAGTAATTGTGTCTGTCCCCATCCTTCTGGTTGCCCGTTTTCAGCCAGCTGGCTCCCTGACTGCAGCCCTCCTGGTTTTTCTTGCTGCCTCCTTGCCCTCCGAAGATGTCTGTCTCCTCTCCCCAGCTTGGGAAGATCAGCCTCACTCAGCCAGAACTTCTGGCTTCCCTGACTCTCTTTCTCTCCCCCACATCTTCTCTTGTGCTCTTCTCTTTATTTTGCAGACAGTTGGGGAAGAGGTCAGCATGTGTTAATGTCTCTACACTGTATAGATGCTAATTTCAAGATGTTCCACCTGTCATTTTGTTGTGCAGGAGACCCCCAGGGTTTTACACTTCCCGTTATGTTGTTCTAGATGTGTGTTCTGGGGAAGGCTGGGGATCAGGAATGGCACTTCTCCTAAGGACCAAGTCATCTCTCCCCCTAGTCCAGGCAGGAAGGCCCCTAACCTATAATAAGAAGGGAAATTTACGTGACAGTAGGATCCCTACTTAGGAGAACTCAATCTAGGTTGAGGCCAGAAATCTCAGGTCAATGTTCAGTTGGACCAGAACCATAGTCTTCTCTTCCCAAGCAGTAGGGGTGGAGGTGGGGTAGGGACAGATTAATAAGGAAGTATATAGGGAACTTAAAGACCAGACTCCACTGGATATAGGGAAAGCAAGAATAAAAATAATACTATGTGACAGTTATAAGGAAAGTGGCACATCTACATATGGTATCAAGGAAAGATATTGAAGATATGTTATTACATAAAAAAAGAAATCATTGAACAGTATGAATATTAAATCCTATGCATACTTTTTTTTAAGTCCAAAATATGTGGGGAAGTGATTGATAAAAGAATGGGGCTATAAAGTTTTCTGTGTTTAAATATTTTGTAACAGAGATTGAGCTGCAGACAGAATTGGAAACTCTGGCTTCAGTGTGCTATGTTTCTCCAGTATTACCTCAACACCAGGGAGACCCCGTCTATACCCTGATTAAGTCTGACCCTATGTGACTACAGACCTACTCAGCACATCCTGCACCAAATCACATCAACAAATGTTTCAAGATGCTGATGACCCCACAGCTCCGTCCTGTCCTTTGAAGTGTCCTTCAATTTCATGGCTTTCCTGTCTCCTGCTACCCCCTGAGGCTTTCCAAAATCAAGCTCTTCAACCTACGGGCCTCAAAGCCTTCATAACCGCCCTCGCTCTTTGGAATTCAGTATCATCATTGCCTTTGGTTGTGCTTGTGCGAGGCAGTCATGGCAGCATCCCCCTTAAAGGGAACAAGTTTGAATCTTCTTTTCATATTTTGGCTCACTTCCAGGTTATTTAAACGATTTGAAAGACAAAATATATTTTGTAACAAGTATATACTTATGTATTCCTTGCAATTAAAGCTATTTTTATAGCAAAAACGATACATTTGAAAGCCGAAGTGGGCTTTAAAAGGCTCCCAGGAGTGGAAAATGGGACTTACCATGAAATAACCTGTCCCTAGCAAAGCCCCTCTCTGTCTCTTTGCTGCAGAACATGGGACTATCTCCTATGGCAACTTGGAAGAGGAAGGTGAGGTCTCCAGTCCCGGTTTAGCCCCAAAGGACCTCCATAACTGATCCCTAGTTACCAGGATAGAAAACATCCAAACACTTAACTGCTAAGAAGAAAAGTGAAGAGGAAAATCAGGAGAGAAATTTTCCAGCCTCTGCCAAGGGCGGGCTTGGACTTCCCTGGTCAGGAATGCCTACAACAAGCTCACCTTTGGAGGGCTCCATTCCTGATGCAAGCTTAACCCCAACTCTAGGCTAAAAATCACACTTTCTACCAAGTCACCTGTGTATTCCCTCCTGAGTCTAAGGTCATTTAGTATATGAAAATGTGGCGCCCCGAGGACATAAAATGGCTTGCCCAAGGTTGCACAGCAAGACAGAGGCAGAACCTGCCTTCAGAATCCTAACCAATGTTTGCTTGTTTTTATTCATGCTGCCTTATTTAATATTCAATATTTGCTTTTGTCGACTTTAATCTTGACCCCAACCCTAGTCCTAACCTACAGTGGGTTCAGGTGCTGCTGACCGCAACCCAGTGGAAATGGCTGGTTTTGCTTTCTGTCCCTCCTTGCTTCCTCCTTCCATCTTAGCACCCAGAATTTCCCTCTTGCCCATGTTGTCTTCCTGAAAAAGGGAAATCACAGGTGGAAGAGAAGGAATTGATTTTTTCCCTGACCTGAAGTGGGTCAGAACTGCCAGGTTCTTTTCTGCACATTGCAGAGGACCCTCCGCAGGAGGGCTTTGGGGTTTATGCCAAATAGGCCACCTCTCTTCTCCCTCTGGGTGTCTTTCTAAAGCAACCTCTTAACCCTAGCTATGGAGGAGACTACAGATTATCAGTGGCCATTACTCAAGAGCCCAAGACCCTGAGATGAAGATGTTGAAGAGAGATCATGAGACATAATTCAAGGTAGACAGGGATCCACCATGGATATCCAACTTGGATAACAACAGCAGCTGAGTTCAAGTGTCAGTGTCTGGGAGTAATTTAGGAAAGTTCGGTGCTGACAGCTGTGTCTGGAGTTGAATGTCATAGTCAAGCCAGCTTCTGGGCTCCTCCACTGCTTCAAGCTAATGAAGCTCTGGTTTAGGACATAAAGACAGCTGTGAAGTGGCAGAAGTCAGGGCTCCTGGGGGCCCAGGATCACATGCTACTTGCCAGCAGTGTGACCTTAGGCAAGTCCTTAGGAAAGGAAGAAAGGAAACTAGCATCTACTGTGTGAGTGCAATTCCATTCCCTTTCATATACGTCATCCTTACAACAGTTTAGTGAAGAGGGCAATGTCTCTGTTTTACATGGGAGAACACTAAGAATTTGTGAAGGTAACTGAAGTCATTCCAGAGGAGTGAAAAGGTGGAATCAGGACTCAGAGCTTCTGAACTCCAAGTTCTGGGCTCTTTCTCCTCAGCTTTCACTTATTTCACTGTAAAATGGGGATAATAATATACCCATTTCATGAATGACATCACATATTGTAGGTTCTAAAGTTTAGAATTGAAACCCTTCCCTTCTCGCAACCTTGGCCCTAAAGAGTTGTGGCCAGCTTCTATCTGGGAGTGCAGGCATCTTCCTTTTGCCCCTCTCCCCAATCCTGTTTGTGGGTCTAGGCCCCAGGAGACACCTGAGAAAGAAGGTATTGGGACTTTGGTTTTCCCTCTGTCTCTATCCTCAGGCCCTCTGGAAGGGTGGCTCTCATCTCCACCCGGGTTTTGGCAGGTGGCCTGACATCAGTGGGTGTTTCCCAGGGAAATTGGGAACTCTGAACCCAGCTCCAGGCCTTCTTTTCCCTACAGCCCAGGACAGCCCTAACCCCCTGCCTTAGATACTGACGCGTGGAGAAGCCCTCTGAGCTCCCAGACCCCTCCCTCTTCTCCAAGTCCCGGAGGGAAATCCCAGTAAGTCCTGGAGATCCTTGCAAGTCCTGGAGATCCCGGCAACCGAGACCAGGAAATGGATCCCGGTTCTGGGGTTACAAGGGGGAGCCGTCCAACCCCGTAGTGTGAGCGGGAAGAAAGGGTGGGCCGTTGCCCGCGAAGTGGAGGAGTGGCGGGCGCCTGGACCGGGTGGGGCTGCTACACCCGGTCCAGCCCGCCGGCCCCGGGCCTCGCCCCCGCCCCCCACGTGGCCGCCGCTGTCCCAGCCCCTGCGAGGAAGCGGCGCGGCTTCCTGCAGCTGGGGCCGGGGATATAGGCGCCCCCGCCCGGGTCCG
Organism: Saccopteryx leptura; assembly: GCF_036850995.1. Taxonomy (NCBI): domain Eukaryota; kingdom Metazoa; phylum Chordata; class Mammalia; order Chiroptera; family Emballonuridae; genus Saccopteryx; species Saccopteryx leptura. The sequence goes on along the minus strand of NC_089504.1, from coordinate 344,296,480 downwards.
GCGCAGCCCTGCGGCCCCTCCTCGCCAGCTCGCCACGCGATGGCCTCACTCCGGGCAGAGAGTGCGGCGGGCGGCCCGCGGATCCCCGCAACCCGCGCGGGGCGACACACAGCGCTCTACCTCCTCCTCCTGCTGGGCGGTGAGCGCAGCGGCCGGGGACTCGGGTGGGAAGCGCGGGAGGCCCTGGAGGGAAGTGGGGCTGGACAGCAGAGGCCGAAACGGGCCCTGGGCTGTGGATGAGGACAGCGCTGTCCTTCGGACAGTCCCTGGCCCCACCTCGGTAAGGATGCCGCGCCAGCTGCTTCCCACTTGGGGGAAGCTGGGGCGGGGAGCCCGCGGACAGGTCTTAGGAGATCTGGGGCTGGCGAGGAAGGAGGAAGTTTGGGGACTGAATGTGACGGGAGGGAGCTGTTACTATGCCCACTCTCTTGGGCACTGAGGCACCCCTTGGATGAATTATTCCTCCTTCTCTTCTGAGAAGGATCTCAGCCTCCAACTCACATCCACCCTCCAGACTTCACTGCCCAGATCCTAGCTCTTCCACCTCCTCCCATTTCTGCCCATAGCTATCCTGAAGCCCCAACAGTCCGTGGCTCAGCTTCTTACCACCCCAGGCAGCTTGGAGCCAGAAGGTGAGTAGTCAGCAGCAGTGGGAAGATGGCCTAGGGCAGGAGGAGAAGCAAGTCACTAGGGAAGGGTTCATTTCCCATAGGGCAGTCCTCTAAGCTAGCTCACTTCACAGATGGGTTAGAAGACCCCGGAAGAAAGTGTATTTGGAAACTTGTCAGTCTGGAAAGTGTTGCGCACATGGAAGGCATTAAAATTTTCCTGAGCTGGGACTCTCTCCTCAGCCAGAAATGTCTTGCTTGGGAACCTCTCTGAGGCTGTCCAGGTAGTTCCTATGTTTAAAGTCATGGACAATGGCTCTTGGCTGGAAATACCTGGACCAGAGGACTTGGAGGGAGGGGCAGGGTGTGGTCAATGTGCAGCATTAGTACCCACAGGGACCATGGTGGAGAACTATGAGACAATTGTCCAGTTGTGCTGGCGGGACTATAAGGATTTAATGGACTCTATCCGAGAAGACTGGTGCGACTGGACCATAATTAGCAGGTAGGGGCAGTGCTGGAGGGCGGTTTGGGCCAGGGATGTAGCCTGCTTCTAGTGGGTGGGCCCTGAATGAATGTTGGGCTCTCCTCTCTGTGGGTCCAACTCCTCCCTCACTCTAGTTCTCTCCTGCCCCCAGACCTTATAGCGACCTGCAATATTGCTTGGAACAGAATGCAGACCATTTTGGCCTGGGCTTTCCTAATCCCTTGGCGGAACAGATCATCTTTGAGACTCACCAGACCCACTTTGCCAACTGCTCCCTGGTGCAGCCCACCCTCTCAGACCCTCCAGAGGATGTGCTCCTGGCCCTGATCATAGCCCCCATATGCCTCATTCCATTCCTGGTCACCCTTGTGGTGTGGAGGAGTAAAGACAGTGAAGCCCAGGCCTAAGGTGGCCTGACTTTCCCAGCAGCCACCTTAATCCTTTCCCCTGCCACCTCCAGTGCCTGTTTCCCTACCTCCTTCTCTCACTCTCACCCCACTGCAGAGCCTTAAATTGGTGGAAATGGAGCTGGGTGGGGTCATGGCACAAATTCTGTAATCTTCAAAATAAAAGACTTCTTTTGTATACTGTCCTCCTCCCCATCCCAGTGGGGCCTGTGTCCTTCCCAGAGTCTGCCATTCCCACAGGTCCTCAGCTCTGGGCAGCAGAGCTGGAAGAATCTGTATAGCCCCACTGTTTTGTTCACTTACCTGCCCCCTACATCTCCCCCCCCCCCCCACCTGAAGGCCACACTCATACACTCCTTCTTCCCAAGGCGGGGCCTTTCCTGCCCCTATCCAAACTCAGCTCCAGGAAGCATGCAGGAAGAGACTCCCTTCCGGTCTGGACAGCTGCTGGGGAGGTGTGGGGGCAGGGGCAAGGGGAGGACTCTGCTGTGACTGATGCAAGAAGGAAAGGGGACCACACAGGAGCCCTGAATTTTCCCCTCATTTATGCCTCAGTTCACTCTTAAAGACTGGGAATAGGAACCCTGATCTGACCAACCGGAGCCCACCCCTAAGGACCTCCGAAAGAGGGCAAAGGTGGTGGGGGTTTCCTCTGCTAGGTTCACCACAGGACTCTCCCCTCCAGGTCCCTGGCCCTCATGCTACTTTGTCTTGGACCCCAGGGGTGTGGCCTACATCCTGGCTGCACACTGCCCCCTAGTGTCCACTAAAACAATACCAGAGATGGGTGTGTGGTGAAAGAAGCCCAAAGCAGGAGATTGGATCCTGAGGTCAGAGACCTGTCATCTCTATAGCAAACACAAAATTTTATTTATTTATTTATTTATTTTTTAGCAAGAGAGAGACAGAGACAGACAGACAAGAAGGAAGAGAGATGAGAAGCATCAATTCTTCGTTGTGGCACCTTGGTTGTTCATTGATTGCTTTCTCATATATGCCTGGGGGGGGGGGGCTAGAGCAGAATGAGTGATCCCTTGCTCAAGCCAGCAACCTTCGGTTTCAAGTCAGCGACCTTTAGGCTCAAACCAGTGACCATGGGGTCATGTCTATGATCCCACGCTCAAGCCAGCAACCTCGGGGTTTCAAAACTGGGTCCTCAGCATCCCAGGCCAATGCTCAGGCGCAAACACTAATTCTTAACTGGATCCTTCTATCAGCTTCCTAGTCACACTTATGCTCCCTTATGACACGTCCCCAGCCCTGGCGCAGTAGCTCAGTTGGTTAGAGCATCGTCCTGATATGCCAGGGTTGCTGGTTTGATCCCTTGGTCAGGGCACATACAAGAGTCAAACAATAAATGAATAAATAAGTAGAACAACAAATTGATGTTTCTCTCTCTCTTCCTCTCTAAAAGTCAATCAATAAATAAAAAATTTAAAGACACTTTCCCACTGTCAACATAAATGTCCAAACCCATAGAGAATTCTAAAAAGAAATTATTTGGGTTAAAACTGATGGCGTATGCCAATAGTAAGCTCTCAAATGCTCTGAAGAATGACAGTTTTGGAGTTTCTTTTATGCATCTGAAATTAAGGAGGGAACGTTAGGAAGATCACGTGAAGGTGGGAGAAAGCAAGGTGGGGACTGGATGACGAGATAGTTAAGATATGTGCTCTCTTGAGTGTGGTTACATCTTAGAAGGAGGGGCTAGAAAAAAGGCATTTTCAAAAGTGTGCTAACATAGATGCACAGAAACAATGGACAAGGTTTGTTTAAGGCAAAGATAAACCTTTTACTAAAAATGTATATGCCTAGGGCATGACTATCCCCCTATCACCTGCCCAGGTGGCATTTGTGTTTGTTACAGCAGTCTTTTTCCATCCACATCACTTTCTGGTAATATACTAGTCTCTGACTCACAATTTTGGAATGCAGACACTCTTGTAGGTCCCCTCGACCAATGGTCCCCAACCTTTTTGGGGCCACGGACCGGTTTAATGTCAAAATATTTTCACAGACGCCGGTCGGCCTTTAGGGTGGGACGGATAAATGTATCACGTGACTGAGACACGCATCAAGAGTGAGTCTTAGACGGATGTAACAGAGGGAATCTGGTCATTTTTTAAAAATAAAACATCGTTCAGACTTAAATATAAATGAAACGGAAATAATGTAAGTTATTTATTCTTTCTCTGCAGACCGGTACCAAATGGGGGTTGGGGACCACTACCCTAAACAATGAGGCTCAGTTCTCATATGGAACCTTTACCTCCAGTTCTCCTTGGGACAAACCTGCCAGGTCATCAGAACTATCTAGAGAAAGAATAAATAACTTACATTATTTCTGTTTCATTTATATTTAAGTCTGAACGATGTTTTATTTTTAAAAAATGACCAGATTCCCTCTGTTACATCCGTCTAAGACTCACTCTTCTTTTTTTTTTTTTTTTTTTTGTATTTTTCTGAAGCTGGAAACGGGGAGAGACAGTCAGACAGACTCCCGCATGCACCCAACCGGGATCCACCCGGCACGCCCACCAGGGGTGACGCTCTGCCCACCAGGGGGCGATGCTCTGCCCCTCCCCCTCCGGGGTGTCGCTCTGCTGCGACCAGAGCCACTCTAGCACCTGGGGCAGAGGCCAAGGAGCCATCCCCAGCACCCGGGCCATCTTTGCTCCAATGGAGCCTCAGCTGCGGGAGGGGAAGAGAGAGACAGAGAGGAAGGGGGGAGGGAGGTGGAGAAGCAAATGGGCGCTTCTCCTATGTGCCCTGGCCGGGAATCAAACCATGGTCCCCCGCACGCCAGGCTGACGCTCTACCACTGAGCCAACCGGCCAGGGCCTAAGACTCACTCTTGATGCTTGTCTCAGTCACGCGATACATTTATCTGTCCCACCCTAAAGGCCGGTCCGTGAAAATATTTTCTGACATTAAACCGGTCCGTGGCCCAAAAAAGGTTGGGGACCACTGATCTAGAGAATAACTGTTCTCCATAAAACACCTGTTTACTCCCTGTGTCACCTAAAGTCTTTTCAAGAACTTTCTTTTTTTTTCTTGTTGAAATATCTGCTTCTCTGAATATATGTGTATCCATTTCCTAGATATGCCTACCTATTTTTTAAGTGAGGGGGGGGGGGGAGAAGAGAAGCATCAACTCATAGTTGCATCACTTTAGTTGTTCATTGATTGCTTTCTCATATGTGCCTTGACTGGGGGGTTCCAGCTGAGCCAGTGACTTTGGGCTCAAGCCAGCAACCTTGGGGTCATGTTTATGATTCCATTCTCAAGCTGGCAAGCCTGTCCTCAAGCCAGATGAGCCCATGCTCAAGCCGGAAACCTTGGGTCGCTCTAGCCACTGCGCCACCACCGGGTCAGGCTATATGCCTATCTATTTTGTAAATATATACTTGTATGCTTCCTGAAATGTATATAGTCATTCTCTGAGACACACTTCTCTCAGACATATCAGTCCTTCTGGAGACACACCTATTCCCTAGGACATTTTGAGTTTTCCCCTGAGATAAATCTTAGCTGTTTCCATGAATGCATGTCTTCTCCAAGGATATATCTATGGTTTTCTTGGCCCATATTTGCCTTCATGCATTTTACTAATATACATCAAAGACATGCTGGTATAAGACACTGTGTATAGTATACTGTGTTGGAAAGATAAGTTAGATAAGACTTGGTTTCTGCTCTCAATGGTTTTCAACTAGTAGGGAAGCTGACATGTGCAAATAAACAAAAACAATGGACTGTGCGATGATATTTATGCAAGGGATACAAACAAAATGTTTTCTATGTGTGCAAAGGAAGGAAGGGTCACATCTAGCAGAGGTGTGATCACAGGAAGTGATTGTGGAATTGCTACATGAATAGGCCTTAGGTGGAGCGCACTCCCTTAGTGGGGAGAGCAGAAACGGAGATGAATTAGGAAACTATTGTAATAATCCAGTGTTGAGAAAAGGAGGACATGGACCAAATGTACCATGAATAGGGAAATAAAATATAATTAAAAAGTAGAAGAAACAGTTAAAAACGGGAAGGAATCAACAGGATTTGGGTATAAAGCAGGTGACAGAGAGAAGAGATTAAAGTGACTCAGGCCTTGAACCTGAGTTATTCAGACAGTAGTGGAAGTAATAATAGAAAAGAGCCAGCCTGACCTGTGGTGGCGCAGTGGATAAAGCATTGACCTGGAACACTGAGGTCACTGGTTCAAAACCCTGGGCTTGCCCAGTCAAGGCACACATGGGAGTTGATGCTTCCTGCTCCTCCCTTCCTTCTGTCTCTCTCTTCTAAAATGAATAAATAAAAATCTTATAAAAAGAAGAGCCATTAAGAGGAAGAAGTAGCTTGAAGAAAAGGATATGCAATATGAGGTAAGATGGAACAAGCTGTTATTTTACACAGTGAATTAGAAATGGAGGGGGGTGTGGAAAGAGGGGTGGAGCTGAAAACATAAGTTTAGGAGTATTCTGCACAGAAATGTTATATAAAGCCATGAAAGGGATGAGAGTTCTAAGAAAGAACTGTATTGAAAAGAAGAAATCTGAGCTTAGGTTCTTAGGAAGCACCCATATTTAAAGAATGAGGAGCCCTGGCTGAATAGCTCAGTTGATTAGAGCATCACCCTGAAGTGCAGAGGTTGCCAGTTTGATCCCTGGTCAGGGCACATAAAGGAACAGATCTATTCCAGTCTCCCCACCCCCCACTTCTTCTCTTTAAGATCAATGAAGTAAACATTAAAAATAAATAAATAAAAAATGGGGCCTGACCAGGCGGTGGCGCAGTGGATAGAGTGTTGGACTGGGATGCGAAGGACCCAGGTTCGAGAACCCCAGGTCACCAGCTTGAGCGCGACTCATCTGGTTTGAGCAAAAGCTCACCAGCTTGGACCCAAGGTCGCTGGCTGGAGCAAGGGGTTACTCGTTCTGCTGTAGCCCCATGGTCAAGGCACATATGAGAAAGCAATCAATGAACAACTAAGGTGTCACAACGAAAAACTAATGATTGATGCTTCTCATCTCTCCATTCCTGTCTGTCCCTGTCTATCCCTCTGTCTGACTCTCCCTCTGTCTCTGGGGAAAAAAAAAAAAGAACAGGGAAAAAGGAGACAAAGGGGATAATCAGACAGTATCAGAACAAGGATAAAACAGCGCCATGGAAGCAAAGGAGATGGTGCCCTTTGAAAGAACATTATCAATTATATGGTTCATTTTGCTCATTTAACATATATTTGTTGGGCACTTCTGTGAACCAGAAACTGTGCATAATGAAGGACAGATTTGGGTTAAGGAGATTTTAGAGATCATACAGGAATTTGAGAGGACACTACACATTTTCAAGTGGGGATGACCTCTGCATATTTTTGTAGACCAGGGAAGAGGAAGCAGGGGAAAGGAAGGAGGGAAGATGATGCACAAAGAAGTCCTAGAGGAAGCTGGAAAGGAAAGACAAGAAGATACACCAAAGAGTTGATTTTGTAAAGGAAGAATGACACTTCCTCCTTCGATTTCAAAAGGAAGGAATAAAAGTGGAGAGGAATTATTGAGAGATAAGTTGATTGTGATGGCAGATGGAGAGGGAAAGGTTGATAGGTAACATACATGGCCTCAGTCTTATAAAACAGAAGGGAAGAGCATTCCCCAGAGAGGGGGGACAGGTAGAATGGCTTGATGAGTGTGGAAAAGTCTTAAGAGTTATCTTCAGGGATGTGACAGGAAATCAGTAAAGGACAAAGGGTCACTGGGCTGCACTTAGAACCCAGCAGTGAGGTTAGTCAAGTAGTCAAGGAATCTGGGGCTCAGTTAGCATGTTTTGGTGATTTATTTTTATTTTTAGTAATACTCCCCAACAAGGAATGATAAAAAAGGGAGTGTGGTTGGACAAGAAGCAACAATCCTGGTTTGGGGACTGGCCAGCAGATAGGTAGGCAAGGGGACAAAATTGAGTAGTCTAGTCTGGGTAAGGAGTCAGATAGACCAAAAGGGATCTGAGACTTGAGGCTAGGAAGGTGAAGACATGGGAGAAGTGAGAGATTGATGACTATGATTAAAGATGTAAATTCTGAATCATGAAAGCAGAGCTGTTTCCAGTGATAAAAGCTACAAATGTTCTACCACAGGTGCTGCATGAAGAATGACGGAGTAGAAGGACATAGGAATTGAAGGGATTTGGGGAATTGTGAGGTGTTTAATTTAAATGGCAACTGACACAAATGTTAACATTAAAAGAAGCTTAGTATAGTGAACAAAAGCCTAGGCTGGGGTCTGGACCGGGGTTTTAATTGCAGTTCTAGTAACAAACTGGGCTGCTGGAGGAAGTCACTGCTTTTCTCTGAGGTTGAATCAGAAGACTTCTCAGGGACCTTTCTACTCTAAACGGTAAGGATTTTTAGGATAATGGCAAAGGACGGGCTGAAAGGAAGATAGACCCCTTTCTTTAGGTTGCTCCCCGTCTCACGAGAAGGGTCCGGAACCTTTCTGCTGTACTTTCTGCCCGGACGTTCCGAAGCAGAGACCGGAAGTCCTTTGCCGGGAGGTTCCGGGTTTCCTGGACTACTACGATGGCGATGAGTTTCGAGTGGCCGTGGCAGTATCGCTTCCCGCCCTTCTTTACGTGAGGCTCAGACCCCGAGAAGCCCCGCTGTGCCTCCCTTCCCTCTCCCGGAACCCGGGCTCAGCCCTGATCCTTCACATGGGGAGGGGGAGAAAGGACCCTGTCGCCACCACTCTCTGCTCCTCACTTTCTCCCCCAAACGCGCCTCGGGCAAGTGCTGCCTCTCGCCCTTTCACTCCCTGTAATTTGCAACCCACTCCCTTCACCCGGCAGGTTACAGCCGAACGTGGACACTCGGCAGAAGCAGCTGGCCGCCTGGTGCTCGCTGGTCCTGTCCTTCTGCCGCCTGCACAAACAGTCCAGCATGACGGTGATGGAAGCTCAGGAGAGCCCGCTCTTCAACAACGTGAAGCTACAGCGTATCCTCCTTCAGGCTCGTCCACAGCCCACACACATGCACTTACACACTTTGCCACATGCCCAGACTTCACACACCCTCCTTCACCCATAGTAGTCAGGTTCCCATCCACACTGGCCTTGGGAAAGAACAAATATATGGAGCTGGCATCCATTTTACCCCCAAACGCAAATGCAGCACCAAACCCTCTTGTCCTAAGCAGTGATGGGTATCCAGGTGTCATTCAGGTCTTAGAGCCTCTGTCCTGAAGCCAGGTCCCAAGCTTTTCAACCTGAGAGCCCTTTTGACTTTGAATTTCCAGTCCTGGTCATTGGGAGGCTCAAACTGAGGTACTACCTTTAGTAATTTTCTCCACCTACTCTCCCAGGAAGTAAGGGTCATTTGTTTTTGCTGCCTGACTCATAACTAAAATATCTGTGCAGGAAGGAGAGAAGACAGGATGAGAAAATGCAGTACCTTTCATTTTGTCAAGTTCTTCCTTTTAATTGCAATAGTTTGTCTTTATCTTCTTTCCCCCCCCCCCCCCCGATATCCAGGAAATGCCCATTTATATCCCACTAGGGAATTGCACATATGTGTGTGTGGAAGGAAAAGATAGGGGGCAGGTGGTTCTCAGCAGGAGACTGGTTCTGCAGATTTTTATCCCCCTCAATTTATTCCGTTAACGGCATGCCTTTAACCTTAAATCAGGGAAGCTCCCCGTGGAATCAATCCAGATTGTATTAGAGGAACTGAGGAAGAAAGGTGGGTTCAGTTCCCCAGATTCCTTGTTTTCCTGAGGGCAGGTTAACACAAGTCTTTACTTTTTTCTCTCCCCTGGCTCGAAGTCCAAATGTCTCTGTACAGTAGACAGCCCAATATCCCTCATTCTTTCCCCCACTGGTATACAAAGTTAAAATCTCTCCATCTGTGCCCTAACACCTGGATAAATGTAGAAGGAAAACGAATGCCTTGTGGACAGCAACAGTAAAACAAATTTTGAATTTCTCCTTCTGAAAGATGAGTCTCTTCTACTCCGTTCTATCTTGGTTTTTACTTTTTTGTTCCTTCTTAGAGCATGATGCTTTCATAAGTATCTGTTTTGCAGGGAACCTCGAATGGTTGGATAAGAACAAGTCCAGCTTCCTGATCATGTGGCGGAGGCCAGAAGAATGGGGGAAACTCATCTATCAGTGGGTGAGAGTATTCTGCTGCAATGACAAATGCATGGCAAAGGAGAATGGTATCTGTGCTCTGCAGATACCCGGTGTTCCCAGACCAAGACTGAGCAAAGTGGAAAGGGGCAGAAAGAGGAAGTGCAGGTCTTCCCGGCAAGATGCTTTCAGTGACTCAATTTCCATGTCTACACAGAGTTCCCTTTCTTTGCCTGTTGGAGGCCAGAGGCTACATGAGGCCATGTTTGGAGAATGCAGTACTGGGAACCACAAGTACTATTGTTGGCTGGAGCCTCTGGCCACAGAAGATAAATGGGGAAAGGAAGAAAAAAACAAAACAAAACATGGGGTCCCTCCCCCACCGCACCCTTATGGGGCTGTCCACAATATGAATGCAATGTTCTGACCCAGTGTGGGTGTGGGGACAGAGTCTGTCCCCCAAATTCCCAGCCACCACCAGCTCTAAACATTCCCAAGAGAGAAAAGAGGGAAAAAGCATCAACAACCCAAATATAACAAGCACATAAACCACCCATTCCTGAACAGGAAAATAACCAGAATGAGAGGTCACTCCTCAGACACGTGAAGGCCTGTGGTTTAGTGGTTCTGAATATGTGTATACACGTATAAATATAGCACTTGTAGGGTTTGTGGGTTTTAGCCACTTCTCTGCAGAGGTAAGAGATCTGGTTTGGGACTGGGTACCATTCCTGGGTCAGAGAGGTGAAACTGGCCAGTTTACCTCCCAGGAGATTCCCGGTCCTTATTCAATCCCTGTTTTCTGTGTCCATAGGTTTCCAGGAGTGGCCAGAACAATTCCGTGTTCACCCTGTATGAACTGACCAATGGGGAAGACACAGAGGATGAGGGTAATGCCTTTCCCTTCCCCCAATATTGTCATTTGAATCCTCTCTCCAGTCCTTGTTTAATTGACATTCAGACTTCACATTTCTTTGCCTCTGAATTCCAAATACTACATAATACAAGGTTTCTTAACTCATGACCATTATTTTCATATACAGAAAAAACCCCAAATTTTGTGGGATAGAGTTCATATTATCAGATTTTCAAGGGCACCTATGACCCATGAAAAGTTAACAATTAGGGGTGTAGATAGATGGTGAATGAGGAACCAGGGCAGGAGATTAAGCCTGAAATCTCATTTCTTGCTGAGGCAGGCTTTCTTTTCACCCTTTATTCTTATAGAGGGCTCAAGATTTCTGGGCATTAGCTAAAGGGATTGGGCCAACACCCTCAGCCCTTTAAATAGTTTGTTTCCTAACCAGGCAGTGATTTGCATAATGTTTGATTTTTACATAGTATAAATGTTCTCTTAGATCTTTTGTTTCTGCCTTCATATTCTGACCCCCAGGATCACCAAAAGTTCCGATCTTAGCTGCGGAAAGGGGGGGTGCGTTCTTTTTTTACTAGGTCCCGACTGCCCCAACAGCATTTATAACTCTTGGCTCTGCAGGCCTGTGCTTGCTACTCCCACCATTACCTATGACTTCAGTGATTCTGCCTTGCTTAGCCCACCACTCGGGCTGGGTAAAGGTGGAGGCTTCCTCAGAAAGCAAGCTTCCTGACTCAAGAGCTGGGCCCCTTGCAGGGAATGAGGTGTACAAGCTTGTTAGGGCTTGCCTCCTGCCTCATATCTCCCTGCAGTAGATTGCCACATCTCTAGACACTCAGTTAGCCCAGGGCTCCCACCTTTGTTCCTTTTAACTAGGAAGGGGCAGTTACCTGTGCTGGACCTTAACAGTCTTCTGGCATATGGCTATGCTTTGTTTTAGGACAGGTCTTTATGATGGATGGGTACAGATGTGCAACTAGGCCCTTGTCCTTGACCTCCCTAGTCTTGATTGTCAAGGTCTCTTCTGTGGCCTGTAAGCAAATAGTGTCACTTTTGTGCGTTGTACACTAATTGGGGTGCACATGGGAGTTGAGTCAGACAAAATCAAAAAAGGTGAAATAAGTATGAATACTCATTTTATGCTGACTAAAGCTTTCTTCTACTTAATGTTTAAAAAAAATTTTTTTTATTTATTGACTGATTTTAGAGAGAGAGATAGATTTGTTGTTCCATTTATTTATGCATTCATGGGTTGATTCTTGTGTTATATACCCTGAGGAGGGATCAAACCCGCAACCTTGGCGTATCAGAATGACACTCTAACCAACTGAGCTACCTGGCCAGGGCTCACTCCTTATTCTTTTTCTGGGGGGGGGGGGGCGAGAAAGAAAGACAGGGACAGACAGACAGGGAGGGAGACGTGAGAAGCATCAACTTGTAGCTATGGCAGTTTAGTTGTTTATTGATTGCTTTCTCATATGTGCCTTGTCTGGGGGTTCCAGCAGAGCCAGTGACCCCTTGCTCAAGCTAGTGACCTTGGGCTCAAGCCAGCAACCTTGGGCTCCAAGCCAGCGACCTTTGGGCTCAAGCCAGTGACTATGGGGTCATGTCTATGATCCCATGCTCAAGCTGGTGAGCCTGCGCTCAAGCTGGTGAGCCTGCTCTTGAGCCAGTGACCTTGAGGTTTTGAATCTGGGTCCTCCACATCCCAGTCCAATGCTCTATCCACTGTACCACCTTCTGGTCAGGCCCACCCCTGGAAGGGTGGGTGGCAGCTGCAGCAGTAGAGATGGCACATGTGTATCCTGGCCTTGTAAGGTCTCAGCCTCCCACTAGACTGCTCTCCTCAGAGGCTTTGAACCCCAAGGCGCTGAGTGTCCCTGACTGCCCCTGTCTCCTGTCCAGAGTTCCATGGGCTGGATGAGGCAACTGTACTGCGGGCTCTGCAGGCCCTACAGCAGGAGCACAAGGCAGAGATCATCACCATCAGCGATGGCCGAGGCGTCAAGTTCTTCTAGCAGAGACCTGTCTCCCTTTACGCCTTACCTCTCACCCTTCCAGGGCTTTCAAAAGGAGACAGACCCAGTGTCCCCACAGACTGGATCTGTGACTCCACCAGACTCAAAAGGGCTTCAGTCCAGGGATGGGTTTCCCACTTACCCCGTGTGTCTGTCCCTGGGATAGGGCGAGGCTGAGGTGCCACAAAGAAAAGATGTGCTTCTCCTTGCCCCACCTTCTCTCCTGTCCTAGATTGCCCCTGAGCCAGGGTCTGCAACCCAGCACTTTACATGTGTTCACATATGTAAGTACACACACATGCCTATACAAGCTTCTGTCTCTTCCCTCTCCTACCCCTTTAGCTGCTGTTGCCTCCCCTCTCAGGCTGGTGCTGGATCCTTACTAGGGGATGGTGGAAGCCCTGGCTGCAGGCAGCCTTCCAGGCAATATGAAGATAGGAGGCCCAAGAAGGGGCCTGGCAGTGAGAGGCGGGGCCAGACAGTGATTTATGATATTAAAAAGCTCAACCCCACTGCCTGCCTCTGATGTCACTACTAAAATGGGCATGGGGAGGGCTGTGAAGTGTTATGCCCTGAGCAAATCCCAGCTAAGGAAATGGGAGAGAACGCCTATGGCCTTTGTAAATGAGAAAGTCCTCCAGTGCTGGCAGGCTCCAATGAGCCTGCGGTTTTACATCTGCTGGATGGGCTGTGTGGGGGAGTGCTGATGGAACACAGCTTGGGGACAGACTGCTTTCTGTGTCTGAACCGGAGAAACTTAATGGCTTCCCCTTCCCTCACCAACCTCATGAAAGTCCTGAACTCCGAAGACCTTCCCTCCATCCATCTGGTCTGGGTGAGGTAGTTGAGGCCAAGGGGAGCTGAGGGGGTGGGAGGGGTAAACTGGACATGGACTTTGGTTTATTGGAAACTTTGGCAAACATAAGGGGGAGGAAGGAGAGCCCACATAGCAAAAACAGCCACTCTAATCAGGGCCAAGGTGTGGTCAAGGTAGGAAGGTGGAAGGGATGTCTTACTGGGTCCTTGATTTGGGGCGTGGGGCTTGTCCTGGGTTGCACACACCCATCTCTGTGCAGCCAGGAGGGATGGTGGCAATGGAGAAAACCAGACCTTTCCGTTGACCTCTGTATGGTCAGCCTGGTGCAACTCTGGACGACTAGTAGGGGTGGTGCTACTTATCTGGGGCGTGCAGGCGTGCTGTGGCCTCCCCCTAGCCACCCCCCTTTCTAGGGCTGGCGAGCCACAGTCACATTTCCTCTCCCTATCCAGCATCGTGCCCCCCCAAACAGGTTTGCGCACTCAGTGCGGGAGGACACTCCACGACCTCGCACCCGGCTCTTAGGAATGAGCCCGAAGGCGGCGCGTGGGGAGGCGAGGGAGGGGGATCGGCCGGGGGCGGGGCGACGTATGAGGTGAAGGGCTGTGCACCGGAATCCACACCGCTCGCCGCTCGGAGGGGGCGGCCCCGGGGGAATAGGGGCGGGGCTCCGGGGCGGGTGAGCTGGGGGCTAGGGCCCCAGTAGCTCAGCCTGAGTGCTGCGCACCCAGCCGTTCCGCCTGTCAAGCCACCTCCTCTCCAGCCGGCCGTATTACCGCCCTGCGCCGCCCGGCCCTTATTCATGCTGGCACCCTCGGCTCCAGAGACCGCGGTCCCCATGTCCCAGGCGGAGGCAGACCTGGCTCTGCGGCCCCCGCCCCTTGTCACTGCCACGGGGGCACCCCGTCTTGGGCCCCTTGCTCGCCGGGCGCGTCGCTTCTCCGGGAAGACTGAGCCCCGGCCGCGTTCTTCCCGTCTCAGCCGCCGAAGTTCAGTTGACTTGGGGCTGCTGAGCTCTTGGTCCCAGACAGCCTCACCCGTTCCGGAGCCCCCCGATCCTCCGGACTCTCCTGGTCCCGACCCCGCAAGGATTCCACCGCCTAGCTCCGAAGAGCCCCCCAAGGGCACGTGCACTGGAGGAGCCCCGGTAAAGGCTGCAGACACTGTGTGTCCAGAGCTTGCGTGCTCCGCAGGAAGCCCGGGGTCTCGGGAACCGCCGAGGGTCCCCGAAGCCACGGCCCAGGAGCGGCGGAGGGAGCAGGAGGAAAAGGAGGACACAGAGACCCAGGCTGTGGCAACGTCCCCAGACGGCCGATACCTCAAGTTTGACATTGAGATTGGACGTGGCTCATTCAAAACGGTGTATCGAGGGCTAGACACCGACACCACGGTGGAGGTGGCCTGGTGTGAGCTGCAGGTGCGGCTGGGTGCCCCCTTGGCAGCACCTTGGGATGGGACCCTTTGGAGGTCTTGGGATGGGAGACCCAAGGGATAGCAACAAGGGAGGGATGTATTTTTCCAGTCAAATGTCCAGACATTCCTGCTCCCACTTGTTCTGATGACCCATGGATCTGGCTGATTCTGGGCGGCAGAAAGAGAAACTGAGGCAGGTGGTGTGTGGTGGTTCCCCAATGGGTTTGGACATTTTCTCACTTTAAAGTCTCTATACTCAGCCCTGAGAAGTGGGAAGTAGGGTGGGAAATTGGGTACTGAGCCAGTTCAGGTATGAAAAGTTGGCTGGCCTTACTACTTTCCTGCAGTGGCCCCTCCCTTCCCCTAAGTCCTGAGACCCACAGCATGACCCTGGTCCTCCTGTTCCCTCAACCTGGATCATTGCAGAATGATGGAGGCCAGGGAGTGGGGCAGAGTCCTCTCCACTTAAGAAGAGTTCAGCTGTTGTGGCAGGATGGGGCCCTTCCAGGCCCCTTCTGGAGCAGTCAGACTTCTGGACTTCTCCACAGTTGGGGGAGGAGGAGACAAGGAGCTCAGGCCCTGGCTGGAATCCAGTCCTGCTCTTTATCCCACTGACTACCTGGGCTCTCCCTCCCCAGGCCCAAAGTTGCTGAGTCCCGTGGGTTTCAAGTTGGGGCCAGCAGCTTCAGATGCCGAGTGGGGAACAGAGCCTGGGGGAAGGGTCCTTCCTGGAGTCCTGGCACTGGGCTTGCCCCTTGCTCCTGCCAGTGCCGCACCCCAGGCTCTAGGCCAGGCTAGGAGAGGCGGCCAAACTGGGGTGGAGGGGGTGAGGGAGGGTGATGAGACAGGCGGGACAGCCATGGGACAGGGGGCAGTCTCCTGGCACCTGGTCCTTGATTCTTCCTTTCTCTGTACTTCCCTCTGCAGCCCTTCTGCCTCCTGTCTCGTTCTAGCAGTTCTCAATTTCTGAGGTTAACCCCCTTGCCGGCCCCAATTCTGTGTCCGCCGTCTGCCCGCCTGCTGCCAGCCTGCTGCCAGCCCCCGGGCGCCCCCTCCCGCCTCAAGGCCTGCCTGGGCGGCCACAAAGGCGCTATTGAATGAGCTCAGGGCTCCAGGACCCGATTGCATAAAGCCGCTTGTGTCCAGCGGGGGGTCCAAGAGGCCGCCCCAGACCCAGGATGGGCGTGTCATTGAGCAACTTTGAGGGGGCGTACCTGAAATTCGGGGTCTACAGCTGGTTAGGCCTGCGATCTCACCAACCCAGCCCCATCCCACAGCTTCAGCCCTCATCATCTTCCCGCCCCCTGTGCCCCATCCTTTCCTTCCACGGGGGGGGGGGGGGTGTCCTGGGCTTGACTTGACCTTGACTCCTATCCCCTACCCCACAGACTCGGAAACTGTCGCGAGCAGAGCGGCAGCGATTCTCAGAAGAAGTGGAGATGCTCAAGGGGCTGCAGCACCCCAACATCGTTCGCTTCTATGACTCGTGGAAGTCAGTGCTGAGGGGCCAGGTTTGCATTGTGCTGGTCACGGAACTCATGACCTCTGGCACGCTGAAGACGTGAGCTCTGCGATTGGTTATAATGGTTGGTGGGAGGGTTGGTGGTGGGAGCTCCCACTGCTTCTGAAACTTTTCAGGCTCCTCAAACTCTACATCCAGGTCCAGCACCAGGTTCACTATCTCTCACGTACCCCTCCTGTGTCCCTGCCTTGATGAATAGCAAGGTCCACTCAGTACTCCAGCCAAAACTTGGGCATCTCCCCAGATGCCTCCTCTCGTTCCACTCTGTGCATACCCTTCCCCCATCGGTCTGTCTCCAAGTCCCTCCTTGCATCTCCCCACTCAGCGTTCACTGCCCCATCTACACCCTTACATTGCTGCCACCTCACTGGTCTGGAGACCTGCAGTCCCCTCAGAGGGCCTTCCTTCGCTCTATCCCTCTCCTCTCCAAACTATCCTATCTTCCTGCAATCCAGGGTTATCTCCTTCCATTGCAAATCTGACCCTATCACTCCCATCCTTAAAACCCTTCAAGATCTCCCCGGGCTCTTAGGATAAAGTCCATACTTCCTAACTTGCTCATAGCCCTTAGGATCCAGCCTCATATTCAGCCTAAATTTCGGACAAACCAAATTCCCAGCACCTCCTCCCATCCTCCTCTGTGGCTTGTTGGTTGCATGCCTTTAAGCACAGTGTCCCCTCTCCCTGGAAAGTCTCCATCTCTTCCCCTTTTCACCCTTGAACTCCTACTCATCCTTCACGATGCAATACAAAAGTTATTTCCTTTGTAGAGCCCTCCCCCACGCTGGGGCAGTTAGTCATCCCTTCCGGTGCTACCCAGCACCTTGGCCTCAGCCCTATAGCCCATGTGTGCCTACCACACTTCCCAACTCAGTTTCTCCCTGGATCCCTGCGCTGACCTAGGCTAGGAGAATGCTGGGCAGAAGATGCATGGGTAGTGGTGCTGGTGGGGCTAGGAGAACTTCTGGGGGGGCTGCTCCCCCGCTCCCCCCCCCCCCCGCAACAATCCTGGCTCTGTACTCTCCCCAGATACCTGAGGCGATTCCGTGAGATGAAGCCCCGAGTCCTTCAGCGCTGGAGCCGTCAAATCCTGCGAGGGCTTCATTTCCTACACTCGCGGGTACCCCCCATCCTGCACCGAGATCTCAAGTGTGACAACGTCTTTATCACGGGCCCTACGGGCTCCGTCAAGATCGGGGACCTGGGCCTGGCCACGCTCAAGCGTGCTTCCTTTGCCAAGAGTGTCATCGGTGCGTCCCGCCAGAACGGTCTTTGCCATTTCTACCTCTCCCAGTCAGAAGAGAGCTTGGGGTCCCCCCTTTCCCCCAGCAGGGTCCTTCGAGTTCTACGGAGTTAGAAAACCATAGGAAAAATGAGGAGACCTATGGCATCTCCTCTCCCCCTTACTGCAGTGGTGAAGGGTCGCCCACTTGCACTCCAGAACTGGAGGGCTGCCCAGCCTATGTACACCCAAGGGGAGGAAGAAGCCAGAAGGGAGGCTTTGCAGCCTGATGCCTGCTGTGAATCCTACAGGGACCCCAGAGTTCATGGCGCCGGAGATGTACGAAGAAAAGTACGATGAGGCCGTGGACGTGTACGCGTTTGGCATGTGCATGCTGGAGATGGCTACCTCCGAGTACCCTTACTCTGAGTGCCAGAATGCCGCACAAATCTACCGAAAGGTCACCTCGGTGAGAGAAGGCCGGAGAGGAGAAGGAATTCCAGGTCCCCTCCCATATTCCTGTCCTAACCAGTCCGCGGTCAGTGCCCTTTCCTTTAATGAAAACAGGCTAGACACAAGATGCCCTGGTTTGCACTGAAGGATATGATGCGCGCGCGCACCCCCCCCCCCCCCCAGATTAAGCTATTTAGAATAATGATGTGTGTGTAGCGCTCCCTAGAGTTTACAAATGATTCCACTTCCAATCTCTCATCGGATTCTTTCAGCTGCCCCAGGGGGTCAGCATGGCAAATATTCTGCCCAGCGTTTTAAAATGAAAAAAACTGGCTTAGAGGCAGACTTGTTTAAGTTCACACTGTCGGTACTTGGGGGTTTGGGAATTGAAATCAAATGTTCTAGTAGCAGTCACAGTGCTTTTGCAACTGCAAGTGTTGCTTCCTCGGGCGTGTGTGTGCGAACGCGCGCATCAAGCCCATAGCAAGGGTGCAGAGAGCTGGAGGCTTAAAGCAACCCCTTCCCTCAGGGCACAAAGCCAAACAGCTTCTACAAGGTGAAAATACCCGAGGTGAAGGAGATCATTGAAGGCTGCATCCGCACGGATAAGAATGAAAGGTGGGATAGAGGGAGCCAGATTGGGTGGGTTGCTGGGGCGGTGGCTGCGGGGGGTGGGCTCACTGGGCGCCGCTGGCCCACAGGTTCACCATCCAGGACCTTCTGGCTCACGCCTTCTTCCGCGAGGAGCGTGGGGTGCACGTGGAGCTGGCAGAGGAGGATGACGGGGAGAAGCCTGACCTCAAGCTCTGGCTACGCATGGAGGACGCCCGGCGCGGGGGACGTCCACGGGATAACCAGGCCATTGAGTTCCTCTTCCAGCTGGGCCGGGACGCAGCTGAGGAAGTGGCGCAGGAGATGGTGAGGGGAGGGCAGACTGCCCTACAGCGGGCATCTGAGGAGCCTCGGGGTGGTACGAAATGGCCCAATCACTCTTCTCGGCATCTCCTGCCAGTGTCTCCCTGCCCCTTCCTTCTTAACACACCCACACACACATCCTGTGTTCAACACGCTTAAGATTTCCTTTTCCAAGACAGACCCTGGCTCCTCCAACCTCCCTGCTTTCTTTCCTGCTGATCTGATGTTTCTGGAATGCCTTTCTCTGCAATTTATCGAGCTACTCTTTTCTCTCTCGTTTTTTTTTTCTTATTCACCCCGACACCCCATCTCTCTCTCTTCTTTCGTCCTCCATGCTCAGAACCGTCAATTTCAGGACCCTCTAGACTAGAGTCAAAATTAAAAGCTGCTTTTCACTTCAGCAGGTCCTCAGTGGCAGGACCCACCACCAGTGGTCTTGTTTTCCACCAGGATACATTTCTTTCTCCTTAAGTGCTGAGACTATTTACTGATTTTTCTGTTCCTGACAGTGTTGACACATGGTAGGAGTCTATTAATAGCCCACATGTGTACATGGCTTAGAGCACTTTCTCATGCATTTGATCATTGTTACCACCTCTACATGGAATGACTTTACCCTGATTTATTAGTGAGGAAATGAATGCTCAGAGAGGTTGAATATCTTGTCAAGGCGCCAAGCAAGTGGCAGAGCTGGATCTAAACTCAGGTTGTTCAGCCTTTAAGTCACATCACCCCACCCGACCTCCTTTACGTGCCCAGCAAAGCTTGTTGCTGAAATGAATAAGGAGATGGTGAAAGCAAGCTGTCGGAACAGGAGAGGTATACCTGGGAGGCAGAAGATATGGGGAAAGTTTGGGGGCCTGGCTTAGGAAGGCCTGAGGGGGAAGGGAGAGAATATAAGGTTATCAATAGAAAAATGAAAGTTGAAAGGGTGGGGGTCAACTTTGTGGGTCTGGGTCAAGAAGCTGGAAATGTGGCATAAGAACAGTTTTCTATAGCACTGACCTGAGATCAAATCCTGACCTGCTACTTATAGGGGCTCTTTTTTTTTTTTCTCTGAAGCTAGAAACGGGGAGAGACAGTCAGACAGATTCCCGCATGCGCCCGACCGGGATCCACCCAGCATGCCCACCAGGGGGCGATGCTCTGCCCCTCTGGGGCGTCGCTCTGCCGCGACCAGAGCCACTCTAGCACCTGGGGCAGAGGCCAAGGAGCCATC
Source organism: Saccopteryx leptura (assembly GCF_036850995.1). NCBI lineage: Eukaryota > Metazoa > Chordata > Mammalia > Chiroptera > Emballonuridae > Saccopteryx > Saccopteryx leptura. The sequence goes on along the minus strand of NC_089504.1, from coordinate 344,276,413 downwards.
CCCAGCGCCCGGGCCATCTTTTGATCCAATGGAGCCTCGGCTGCGGGAGGGGAAGAGAGAGAGAGGAAGGAGAGGGGGAGGGGTGGAGAAGCAGATGGGCGCTTCTCCTGTGTGCCCTGGCCGGGAATTGAACCCGGGACTTCTATACGCCAGGCCGATGCTCTACCACTGAGCAAACCGGCCAGGGTTTATAGGGGTTCTTGACCGGGACACCATTCACATCTTTGTTTTGGGGACTGTCCTATGCATTGTAGGATGTTGAGAAGAATCCCTGGTTTCTACTTAGTAGATGCCCAGTTATGACAACTAAAAAGTCTCCAAATATTGCCAAATGTCCCACCTCCCCCCAAACGAAAGCAAGTGACTTACTGTATAAACATGAAATATCAACTTATTTCTAAAATGGGGTTGATAAGACTTCCCTCAGGAGGTTATTGGGAGGATTGAATAGTGACAGTGTAAGGGATTGCTAGTTAATGGGTACAGTAGGTAACCAATAAGTGTCGGTTTCCTTCCTCCTATGTCTTAGACTTAGAGGCTCCACAAAAGTGTTCTGATGGGTCTTTGAGGAGGGTGGGCCCAACCTGTGTTCCTCACCCTCCTACTCCAGGTGGCCCTGGGCTTAGTCTGCGAAGCTGATTATCAGCCAGTGGCCCGTGCAGTACGTGAACGGGTGGCTGCTATCCAACGGAAGCGTGAGAAGCTACGCAAAGCTAGGGAGTTGGAGGCCCTCCCCCCTGAGCCAGAACCCCCACCACCAGCTGTTCCCATGACTCCTGGTCTTCCCAGTTCCTTCCCCCCTGAGCCTGAGGAGCCAGAGGCAGACCAGCACCAGCTGTTCCTCTTCCGCCATGCCAGCTACTCATCTACCACCTGTAAGTCACCTCTGACGTTGGCACGTAACTCCCAGAACCCTTGGCCTCTGCACCCCACCCCTTGCCCAGGAGTTCAACCCAGCAGCACTGCCACTTACCCTGCCTTCCACATCCAGCCCTGGAGCTCCTCTGGACGACTCCAGGCCCCTCCCTTCTCAGGCAGCCCCCTCCTCTGCCACCACTCTCCTTTATTTCCCCTTTTTCGATCCCCTCACCCACCAGCGGATTGCGAGACTGATGGCTACCTCAGCTCCTCTGGCTTCCTGGATGCCTCAGACCCTGCCCTTCAGCCCCCTATGGAGGTGCCATCCAGCCCCGCTGAGTCCCATCTCTGCCTGCCCTCGGTGAGAGGGGGTCACTTGGGAGGGTTGCCAGCTATCCAAAGCCTATGACCTACCTCCTTCCTTGTGAAATCCAACCCCATGACCGGGCCCCATGTCCCTGGAGATCCACCACTGTTGTCCTCATCTTCCTTAACTCCATCTCCCTACTACCTCAGCATCCTTGAAACTGCCTTCCTGGGGGCCAGCAATGATCTTCCCCTGATCTCAAGAACCTGTATCCTATTGCAGGCTTTTGCCCTATCCATCCCACGCTCTGGCCCTGGTAGTGACTTCTCCCCTGCAGACAGGTAAGTTCTGGCATGAGTTTGGGGTGCTGGGGTGAGACATGGAGCTCTGGGGTCCCAGTGTCCTCCCTGACAGTCCTCCTATCTCCTTTCCCTCTTGTAGCTACGCCTCAGATGCAGCATCAGGCCTCAGCGACGTGGGTGAAGGGATGGGACGGATGAGGAGACCCCTCGCGAGAAATCTCCGGCGCAGACCCCGATCCCGGCTTCGTGTCACTAGCGTAAGGAAGAGGCACAGGAGGTGGGGAACAACCTTCAGGGCCAGGAGGGAGCTGTCAGGAGGATGGGGGAGGTCAGCCAGAAAAGGGAAGTAGCAGTGTGTGACTGGTACCCAAGCGGCAGCCAGACTTTGGGGGCAGCGTCTGCTTCTCTCCAATTATAATCCAGCCACATCACTTGGTTGGGGTGGGGTGGGGACATGTGAGGAGAGGACAGAGGGCTTGACCTCCTCCATTTTGCTGAATTTAAATCTGAAGGTCTCAGACCAGAATGACAGAGTGGTTGAGTGCCAGCTACAGACACACAACAGCAAGATGGTGACCTTCCGATTTGATCTGGATGGGGACAGTCCGGAGGAGATTGCAGCTGCCATGGTAAGGGGGAGAAATAGGAGGATAGAGTGTCTAAGTCTTGGATAAGACTCTCTCTCCTGGTGTTCCCTGTTGCTGAACTCCCCCTGCCCCAACCAACAGCAAGGGTTTTTAAAGCACTGGTTGACACTCAGCACAATGTCACCAAAGACATCTCTGCCCTTGTTTTGCGGGAGATTTGTTTATCCAGTGAGGTTTGGATCCTCAGGTGGAGCAATCTGAGACTAAGATAGAATATACACAAGTGCTACAGTGAAGTCCATGCTAGATGGCAATACTGTGGCTATACGTGAAGGATGGGCTGGGGGCAGGGGCGGGAAGAAGTAGGATTTAGGTGAGGTCTGACAGATGGGTAAGAATGGCAGTGAAGGGTAGAAAGGGCAGTCTGGGGGGGTACAGCACAGGCAAAGGCATAGAAGTAGGGAGTAACTTGGAATATGGCATTGGGAGATCTTCATGAGGAAACCACTAAAATTAAGGGTTCCGCCCTGGCTGGTTGGCTCAGCGGTAGAGCGTCGGCCTAGCGTGCGGAGGACCCGGGTTCGATTCCTGGCCAGGGCACACAGGAGAAGTGCCCATTTGCTTCTCCACCCCTCCGCCGTGCCTTCCTCTCTGTCTCTCTCTTCCACTCCCGCAGCCAAGGCTCCATTGGAGCAAAGATGGCCCGGGCGCTGGGGATGGCTCTGTGGCCTCTGCCTCAGGTGCTAGAGTGGCTCTGGTCGCAACATGGCGACGCCCAGGATGGGCAGAGCATTGCCCCCTGGTGGGCAGAGCATCGCCCCTGGTGGGCGTGCTGGGTAGATCCCGGTCAGGCGCATGCGGGAGTCTGTCTGACTGTCTCTCCCTGTTTCCAGCTTCAGAAAAATGCAAAAAATAAATAAATAAATAAAATTAAATTAAATTAAGGGTTCCAATAAAAGTCCTTCTGGAAGCAAAGTTGGGCATTTGGAGTGGGCCTGGATTATAGATGGTCTTATGAGTTAGGCAGAGTGTAACATGGTTAGAATAGGTTCTAGGAAGACCGATCTGCCATGGGATGTGGGTGTGGGTGGGGGGTAGGGAATCCAGTTGACAGGTGGGTACAAGAAACCAGGTGTGGATTGGAAACAATAGATTATCTGGGAAGCAGGAAGGGGTTTCAAGCAAATAAATTACTCTGTAATACAATAATTTATTGACGTAGTACAATACACATGGTACTCAGTAAATATTTGCTGAGTTGATATGATAGGGTGTTAGGGAGAGGGGATATCAAGGGTGACTTGTAGCTTGGAGGGACTATTGGGAGTAGACTATCAAAGAAAAGGGGAAGATGGAAAAGAAAGTGGGCTTTTCTTAGGGGTCATGGTGAGCTTCAATGACAGGCAAGATAAGATTGTCCACAGTCGCAGGATGTGAGTCAGGCAGGGCTAGAGAGAGAGGTGGATTTAGGAGTCGTCAGTATAGAACTGAGAATGAAGGGAGATGGGCATGCAAAACCAGAGGCATAGAAAGCCTGAGAGTGTGTCTCAGTGGATACCTCCACTTCTGGAATGGGAGGGGGCACAGGTCATCACAGGGCACAGAGCTGGAGCCTGAGAGGTAGGAAGAGCCCCGAAAGATGTTAGTAAAAACTAAGGGAAGAGAGAGTTTCAAGGAGGTGGCATAGAGTGAAGCCTAAGGCAAGATCACACTGGTTTTTGTCAGGAGAAGGTCCTTGTGAGAGACCAGTTTCAGTGGAGTGAGAGCGGTGGCTGTCAGCTTCCGGGGTGAAGGAGGGAAGGGAATGGGAGAAACGTCACGTTTCAGGTACTGTCTTCTAAAAACGCTTCTCCTCTATGTCACTCAGCTCGTGTCCAGGACAAAGACAAACTATCACCTGGCATGCAAAAGTATCACCTTTTTATCAAGCTATTTGCCTCTTCTGGAATCTTTCCTCCAGTCACCCTGGTTTCTAAATGGTCCTCTGAAGAGGCTGGGAGCTTTTCTGCTTCTGCCTTATCTGCTCAGGAGTCTGTCGCCTCTTGCCTGAGAGCCTTCTCTACTGGGTTCTCAAGCCCACTCAGGCCTCACGCTGCCACAGAGACCCGCCCCCTGACCCCAGGACCCACTGCCCTCTTTTCTTTCTTTACCAGTCTACCCTCCACTTCTCTGCAGCAGAATTCTCCTGAGACTTAAATCTGATCTTGCTTTTCCCCCAAAATCTTCAGTGGCTATTTGTGGTTACAGAGTAAGAGCCAAACTCTAGAACATGGTCTTTACAATTCGCAGTACTTTCAGCTATACTCAAGTCTCCACTACTCTGTGAACGTGCCATGCCCTTCCACGCCCCAGAGCTATTACTCCTGCTGTTCTCTCTGCCTGCACTGCCCTTCTCTTCCTGATGAAGTGTGGAACAGAAGAAAGGATGGGCTTTCACTTAAGACTTGAGTTCAAATTTCAGCTGTTATTTACTAATTCAGTGAACTTGGGCAAGTTTCTTAACCTCTCTGAACCTCCCTTGTTCATCAGTAAAATGTAGGTGATAATATCTATTTTGCAAAGATGTTCTGATATAATTTATGAGATGTGATATATATGAGAAGGGCAATGCTATGATATAATCTATGAGATGTGTTCACACACAGTAGGTCCTAAAGGCTTGTTTTTCTTATCCATCCTTCAAAATTCAGCTTGGTGCCACCCTCCCAGCTCCTCTAGCTCCCTCCACCCTGCACCCCCTGGGGTGGTATCACCTACTCTATTTTTAGAATAGCATTTTTAAGAACTGTGGTTAAAAAACACATAACAGCCTGACCAGGCAGTGGCGCAGTGGATAGAGCGTCAGACTGGGATGCAAACGACTCAGGTTCGAGACCTCAAGGTTGCCAGCTTGAGCATGGGCTTATCTAGCTTGAGCAAAGCTCACCAGCTTGGACCCAAGGTCGCTGGCTCAAGCAAGGGATTACTCGGTCTGCTGAAGGCCCATGGTCAAGGCACATATGAAAAAGCAATCAATAAACAACTACGGTGTCTTGCAACGAAAAACTAATGATTGATGCTTCTCATCTCTCTGTGTTCCTGTCTGTCTGTCCCTATCTGTCTCTCTCTCTGTTAAAAAAAAAACAAAAAACAACAAAAACCCACATAACATACAATGTGCCCTCAACCCTTTTTAAGTATACAGTTTGTGAGCGTTAAGTATATTCACACTGTTGTCAAACAGATCTCCAGAACTTTTTCATCTTGCAGATCTGAAACTCAATACCCATTAAACAACAACTCTCCCTTTCCCCTGCCCAGAACAGCATTGTTATCTATCCCTCAATCATAAATGCCTCACGTGTCGTGGGCTGACTTGCAGTGTATTGAGTTCTGTATGTATGTGTCTCTTCCACTAGATTTTGGGCTTCTTCAGGACCAGGACCTTGTTCTATGCTTCCCTGTATTTCTCACAGTACCTGGCACAATGCCTGACACATAATATGTGCTAATAAGTGTTTGTGGAATGTTATATTTACTATTTATTGCCTCATTTTTATTTAAGTGTATGTGTGTGCGCATGCCACATACACATCTGTGTGGTATATTTTATTTACTTATTGGCTGATTGATTGATTTTAGAGAAAGTGAGAGAAACATCAATTTGTTGTTGTTCCTTATGCATTCATTGGTTGATTCTTGCATCTGCCCTGACCAGAGATGGAACCTACAACCTTGTCATATTGGGATGATGCTCTAACTGGCCAGGAATCTGTGTTATACTTTAAAAGCCCTATGAGAGCAGAACTGTGTCCAAAAGCATGTGAGGAAACAGTGGAAAGAACTCAGGCTTTGGTTTAGACAGGTTTGGGTGCAAATCCTGTGATCTTGGGCAGACTGAACTTAACCTTTGAGTACTGGTTATTTTAACTCTATAATAGGGGTATTAATACAAATCCCAGAAAGCTGTTGGCATTAAATGTGATAAGATATGTAAAGTCTCTAATATATATGTGCATCCTATGAAGGCTAGCTAGTTTCCTCTACAGCTTAGAGGAAAATAGCTAATGCTACGCAGTGCTTGACACTCAGTAGACATTTTTTAAATACTTGTTTTAGGTTGGTGGTTGGCAGAAGTGGTGGGGTGAAGGGCTGGTTTTTAACAATCGGGGCAGGGGAAAGAGATGAGTGGGATAACTGAATCCTCCATCCCCCTTCCTGCTGACCTTTGCCAGGTGTATAATGAGTTCATTCTACCTTCGGAGCGAGCCGGATTCTTGAACCGGATTCGGGAGATTATCCAGAGAGTGGAGACCCTGTTGAAGAGAGATACAGGCCCTGTGGAAGCTGCCGAAAACCCCCTGGGTCCTCAGGTCAGACCCTTTGGGCACCTCCAGGGGGAAACGGACTCTGCTGCAGCTTCGTTACTCTCTGCTTCACCAGTCACCTTGGATCTAACCCCTCTCCATCTCTGGGAACTTAAACTAGTGGCTCTTAACCTCTGATGAAAGCCATGGACCCTTGTTCTAGAAAAATGTCTAACTCATTGAAAGAAGTTGCAAGAATTGTACAAAGAACTCCCAGATACTCTTAGACTAGACTTGCCAATTGTTTTGCCACACTAATTTTATCTTTCTCCTTTCCCTTCTGTGTGTCCACATATTTTTTCTGAATCACTTAAGTAAGGTACAGCCATCATGCCTTTTTACCTTTCAGCAATACATTTTTGAATTCCTCAAATCTGTCTGTGGACTCCTAGAGGTCCATGAGTCCTAGCTTAAGAACCCTAGTCTGAAAGCTTCCATCTAAGACTAGGCTCTTCCCCACTGTGACTGTGGGCCCCTTCTCTCCCTCAGGAGGAGCCAGCGCCATTGCCTTCCCTCCCAGGCTCCCTCCCCAGCCCACCCAGTGGTATGTACTGAGTTCTGTCCGTACTCTTCCCAACCCTTCGGTTGCTCCTGGGAAAGGCGCAGCAAATGGATTGGAATCTCAACACTCCCTTCTCCCCTCGCAGAGCTCCAGAGCAGTACCTCCCTGGAGCATGGCAGCTGGGCAGCCTTCTCCACCTCCCCATCTTCCCCTGGAGCCCCCTTGTCTCCTGGAAACCCATTTTCTCCTGGAACCCCTGTTTTTCCGAGTCCCATCTTCCCCATCACTTCTCCCCCATGTCATTCCTGCCCCACCCCATTCTCCTCAATTTCTTCCCAGGTCTCAAACCTCTATCCACACCCTCCCAGCTCTCCACTTCCATTTCTCCCCAGTGGATCCCAGTTTCCAGTTCCACCCTCTCAGCTTCCACAGAGTTCTCTCCCCCCCAGTTCCCCCCCTCCCTTCTCTCCCAGTGGTTCCCAGGGCACTCTCATGCCTCATTCCTTTCTCCCATGCTCCTCTGCTTCACCCCTCCCCCCCACCACAGCAGCCCCTCTCCTCTCTCTGGCTAGTGCCTTCTCACTGGCAGTAATGACTGTGGCCCAGTCCCTGCTGTCACCCTCACCTGGGCTCCTTTCCCAGTCTCCTCCAGCCCCTCCTGGTCCCTTACCAAGCCTGCCCCCTCTCGCCCCCCTTGCTCCCTGTGGCCAGGAGAGGCCTTCGCCTTTGACAGCCGAGTTGGAGAGTGAGGTAAGTATGAAACCAAGAGGGATGATTAAGGGGGCTCCATTCTGGATCATTCTCCTCATGGACCTGCACTTTGTAGGCCTCCCCAAATCCTGCTCGGCCACTTCTGGGTGAAGCCAGACTGGCACCCATCTCTGAAGGTGAGGCCTCTGACCACTGACCTTCCTCCGCCCACTATCAACCCACTTGGTATACCACCACCGGTTTCTCCCCCTCTCTCCATGACTCCCTCCTTGTCTCTCTACAGAGGGAAAGCCCCAGCTTGTTGGGCGTTTCCAAGTGACTTCATCCAAGGAACCACCTGAGCCTCTTCCCAGGCAACCAACATCCCTGGCTCTTTCTGGTTCCCTGAAGCCTCCAACTCCTCAGCTGACCTCAGAAAGCTCAGACACAGAGGACAGTGCTGGAGGCGGGCCGGAGGCCAGGGAAGCTCTGGCCGAGAGTGACCGCGCAGCCGAGGGCTTGGGGGCTGGAATTGAGGAGGAAAGGGACAGTGGGAAGGAGCCCCAAGTGGGGGACAGCTCCCTACCCCTGGGCCACCCCAGCCCAGTGTGGATGAACTACTCCTATAGCAGCCTGTGTCTGAGCAGTGAGGAATCAGAGAGCAGTGGGGAGGATGAAGAGTTCTGGGCTGAGCTGCAGAGCCTTCGACAGAAGTGAGTCTGGGGAGGATGGAGGACAAGAAGCGGACTTGGGAGAGCAAAGCGTGTAACTAGCCCTCATGCTCCTGGTGCATCCTCAGGCACTTGACAGAGGTGGAGGCACTGCAGACACTACAGAAAAAGGAAATTGAGGACCTGTACAGCAGGCTTGGGAAGCAGCCCCCGCCGGGCATCGTGGCCCCGGCTGCCATGCTTTCCAGCCGCCAGCGCCGCCTCTCCAAGGGCAGCTTCCCCACATCCCGCCGCAACAGCCTGCAGCGCTCCGAGCCCCCAGGCCCTGGTGAGACTGCAGTTGCCAGACTCCCATCTTTCCTATGTTCATTTCCCTAGTGATGCAGCTTCTTTCAGGCCCTGGAGGTCTGACCTTGGTTTGTGGGGCCTAGTCCCCTGTCTCCCTGCGGCCCCTTCCCTCACTCAGTGCTCTCCCTCCCCATCCTGCACCCAGGCATCATACGAAGGAACTCCCTGAGTGGCAGCAGCACCGGCTCCCAGGAGCAGCGGGCAAGCAAGGGGGTGACATTCGCCGGGGATGTTGGCAGGATGGTGAGGGCGGGCCCAAGGGAGGGAGAGCCCAGGGAATTTGTAACTGGCTGCAGCTGCACCTTCCTCCCACCCTGGAGGTTTCTTCAGTACTTTTTCTTTTCCCTGCAGTGAATTCAGAACAGAAGCCATGTGTCTCCCCCATACCAGGACCCACCATGTAGCGTGTGCTCTCAGAATCTGCTGACCAGCACTACTCTGCAAGGAAGATCCCAGCACTGAGGGAGTAGGAGGACAAAGGGGCATGGAGAGTGTTGTTCCATTACAGCGAAGAGCCAAAAATATGAGAACTATTTGCTGTGTGTAGAAGGTATAAATTCTGCAGCCTACCATTCCCATCCCTGCTACCTCCTCAGCCAAGATTCAACCACTAAGCAATACCACCCAAGCACAGATGCTTCCAGAGGGCACACTCCCAGCAGGGCAAGTGGACAGGGTGTTCTCACAAGAATTAGCAGCAGTCAATAAAAATGCTGGAAACCAGGACTCTGAATTTGTGTCTGTCAGGCCTTAAAAACTGGGGACAAAGGCTTGTGCGGTAAAGAAGGGGAAGACTTAGAAGGGACTTTCCTCTCACTATAGGAGGCAAAGGTAGAAGATGCCCAGCCTTCTGGTTTCCTGCCAGCAGTTCATAAGAAAAATGCAAGGTCAATGACCCACCTCACCAAACTAAGATCCCATCTAGACATCACCTTACATTTACACAGGTGGGCCCCAGTAGAAGTTAAAAAAAAAAAAAAAAAGCCGCTTGTCCCTCATCCTTCACTGACCTTTCTCTCTAAGGGTGAGAAATGCCAAAGTTGGACTAGTGTGTTGTTCTTGAGGGTAGAGGACAGAGAGTGACCTTCCTATCCCCAAGATGTGGTTTAGTCTCAAACAGCCCAGTGACCCACCATGAGTTCTCCCTTAAATCAGGTGGAAAGATCTCACGGAAAAAGTAATTCTAGTTAAACATTTACAGCTCCCTGGGGCAATGCCACCGCTGCAGCTACTGCCTGTGGAGCTTTCCAGCATGAAGTGTCAGCCCAACACACTCATCTGACTCCAAGAGAGATGACTCAGTTTATTATTCTCCACTTGACCCCATCTTTCCTATAGTCCCCAACATTGCCAGAGCTGTCATACCCACTCCAATAACAGCCCATTTCTTGTCTTTCTTCCTCCCAGCCCCTGGGAAGTGAAGGGGATAAATCACAAAGTCAGAAAGCTTGGGAAAAGCCAAGGTTGGGTACCTTTTAAAAAAGAAAACAAACTATAAGAATAGCTCAGCTGCCACATACTGAGTATGAGGTGGGCAATGTTCCCTTGACGATGGCCAAATGCATAACTCCCGGTCTTTTTGGGCTCAGTCACTGTCTAAGGTTTGTAAGGTGGCCAGCAATGCTGTGAGCAGGCTTCAACTTCTACGAGGTCACGGGGCATCCTCCATCATGTGAAGAGGCTCCAGCAGGCTGAAGATGTGCAATGCCCATCTGAATCAGGGTCCTGATGATGCCCTTGCCATAGCTCGGGCTTGAGCTGCTTTGGCCTCATCTTCCAGCTCATCTAGGAAACGCTCCTGGGACACTGAGTAGATGGTGTAACCATCTGGAGAGGTGGGTTAGGGAAACCACTTGGAATATATGCACATTCCCCTTTCCTAGATTTGTTTCCACCACACTTGTTAATCTCTCATCCTCCCAAATCAGTGAGTTGATCTTCTGCCCTCTGTTCTTCCAAGCCCTAACTCCGACCCCGTTATTACTAATGAATTACATTAAAAGAGCATCTTAAAATGACATTAAACGCTTGGCTCAGCGTTCGACTTTCACAGCTCAGACTCCTTCTATCATCCTCACACTGCCCTCCTACACGCCTCTGTTCCCCTTCTCTGACCCCCATCTGCGGTCTCCCTGAGTCTACAGTCCAGACGGATACAAATAGCTAACACCAGGGCCCCGATGCCCAGGCCGGTCACGACGTTCCGGGTCCGCCGCTGTGGCAGCGTCTTCTGCCACTGGGCGAGCTGCGCCTGACGCATGACATGCAGCTGTGCTGGAGTCAGTTTCTCCCGAGTCGGGTCGATGCGCTGGGCCACAGGAGCCTGTCCACTCTTAGCATCCAGAGGGTCACCAGATCCCGACGCCGCCATAGTGCCGCTCGCCCTTCGCAGTCCCCAGGCGCGGAGTTTGCTGGGAATAACAGCGTTTGGCCGCCGCCGGGGACGCTGGGAACTGTAGTCCGCGTTTTCTTTTACCAACCCGGTGCGTCTCTTGGCCTTAGGAGAAGGGCGGGGAGAAGGGAAACGGCCGTGCTTTCTGATTGGCTGAGGGGTGCGCGGCCGTTGAGGAGGGAAAAGGCTGTGAAGGGCTGGAGGCCGTGGTAGCACTGGGTTTTCCTCAGACTTGAGGCGAGGACAAGCACAGAGGAGGGGAGAACGAATCCAGAATGTGGCAGAAGGCTCTGGAAGGAGATAAGGGCATTGGTTTTTGGGTCTAGTGAGCCGTCTGGGTGTCCAAAAAGGCCTCTGAAAATGGACGGACCTGTAAGGCCAAGATTGGCCTCTCTCAGTGAATTTCAGTTTGGAGCTGTTGCCACAGAGACTATTGAAGACGCTCTGCTCCACCTGGCGCAGCAGAATGAGCAAGCAGTGCAGGAGTCTACGGGCTGGATGGGCAGCTTCAGGGAGACCCGGATCGTGGGTGTGGACGCAGGGCCGGGGAGCTGGGTTTTTAGGGGAGACCCGGGCATCAGTCTCTGAGGCACCGAACTTGAGATTCAGTTTACTTTATTAATTCAAATAAGTTACTGTATGCCAGGTGCAGGGGATATAGTGATGAACGAGACACACCAGCACCCTACCCTTGCTTTCCGTATGTGCAGAGTATTTATTATCCATGTTGACTGGGATAGAAAGATGAAACGGAGATCTAGTTCCTGCTTTCAAACCATGTTTATAATCCTTGGAGGATATTAGGGCAAATCTGCAAATGCTTAGGTACAAGTATGGTTGAATAAGTGACATACGAGATTAAACAAGCTTTTAAGGGTAATTGAAAGGAGTGATGAGATGAGGTGTGGATAGGAAGAATTAAAGGAGTCCTCCAGGCATCCTGGCATTTGAAGTAGGCCTTGAAAGATGACATTCTGGTTGGTAAAGATAGTAAGGGGGGGGGGGGGGTCAACGTTTCTAACATGAATAAAGCTATGGAAATAGGGACACTCAGGGTAAGTGTGAGTACCATGTAGGCCATGTTGGCCAAAGCACTGGAAAAGTTGAAATTAAGATCAGAAAGGTAGTTTGGAGACATTCCATATGGAACTTAGAGTGCCAAGGTAAGAAGTTTATACTTGGCTTGGTAGGAAAGCAAGAAGGCATTGAAGGTTTTTTAATACGAGTGTGATATAACTGTACCTTTTGCCTTAGAAAAATATTTTGGCTGTGATGTAAAGGATGGATTGGAGTAGAGAGAGATGGGAGGTAGGTAGACCAGTAGCGTCTGTGTTAGTAGTTTAGATAATAAGGCTGAGAGAATGACAAGGTAGGAAGGATGGATTAAGAACATATAATGGCCTGACCTGTGGTGGCACAGTGGATAAAGCGTCGACCTGGAAATGCTGAGGTTGCCAGTTCAAAACCCTGGGTTTGCCTGGTCAAGGCACATATGGGAGTTGATGCTTCTAGCTCCTCCCCCTTCTTTCTCTCTCTCTCTCTCTCCTCTCTCTGTCTCTCTCTCTCTCCTCTCTAAAAATGAATAAATAAAATAAAAAATATTAAAAAAAAAGAACATATAGTGTACCACAGTGGATGGACTGAAGAAGTGAAGAGGACAAAGATGACCATGCCGAAGAGTTGAGCTTAGGAGACTGGGAATATAGTGGAGCCATTAAGGGAAACACACACATACATTAAAAACAACAACAAAACCCCCAGAAAAACAGAAGTGTGACTTTTGTTTGGGAAAGATAATTGCTTTGGTTTTGAATCTACTGAATTTTGGTGCTTATAAAACAGAGGAAGGTTTCTAGAAGGCTGCTTAAAAAGCCAGAGGAGAGATAAAAAGTCAGAACTAGGGATAAAGGTTTGGAAATTATCTCCATATATGATACTGTGAAACTGTAGCAGAGGATGAGCTACTAGAGGGAGAAAAAAGGTCATGGACAGTTCCTTGGGAAACATTTTGTGTTCCAGAAATTGGAGTAGGAAGAAGAGTTGTGAAGGAAATAAAAGGAATGGTTTGGAAGATAGAACCAAGAGATCTTTGGAAGCAAGAGGAGAGTTTTAAGAAGGAATGATGGCCAGCAGTTTCAGATGCTTCAGGGATATGAACCACGGGAATGAGGATGGCAAAAGGGTCATGATATTTTACAGTTAGGACATATTTGCTGGCCTTTGAGACAATCATTTCAGCAAGTAGGAAAAAATAGAAGCCAGATTGCAGAACATTAGGAAGTGAATGGTGGAGTGGAAGCAGCAGATGTAAGCTAGGCTTTCAAGAAATTAGACAAAGTCTTAGCTTACGAGGACAATAAGGGAGGGTCTTTTAGTTAAGAATAGATCTGAGTATGTTTGTTTTGTTTTTGTTTTTACAGACAGAGAGAGAGTCAGAGAGAGGGATAGATAGGAACAGACAGACAGGAACGAAGAGAGATGAGAAGCATCAATCATCAGTTTTTCGTTGCGACACCTTAGTTGTTCATTGATTGCTTTCTCATATGTGCCTTGACCGTGGGCCTTCAGCAGACCGAGTGACCCCTTGCTCAAGCCAGCGACCTTGGGTCCAAGCTGGTGAGCTTTGCTCAAACCAGATGAGCCCGCGCTCAAGCTGGCGACCTCGGGGTCTCAAATCTGGGTCCTCCGCATCCCAGTCCGACACTCTATCCACTGCGTCACCACCTGGTCAGGCAAGATCTGAGTATATTTGCAAGCGCAGGAGGTGGAGCCAGCAGCAAGGGAGAGGTGCAACCCTCATCCATTCCACCTAACCCCAGCTCTGTGCTCTTGGCAAGCTAAAATGAAAAACAGAAACAATTGCCCAGATAATTCAGACCAAAACCAAACTGACAACTATACATACACACACACTCACAAAGAAAACAAAGCCTAAACTCTATTAAATAAAAAGATTGGTTAATAACATGCAAATATTCTAGGGTATTTTGCTTACTTGCTTAAACTAATTCTCTTCATTGGACACTGCTAGCAGAGCTTTAATCTCTACTAACAATAAGGTTTTGTACATATACCTATGTGTAATGTATGTTGAATAGATTTTTAAATTATCTTGTGCTTGCTTAACTTTGATAGTTCTTTTCTAAGGTCAAAATTTCCCTGAAAACATATAGTAATTTGTATGTAATTCTTTGCTGATCAGGGCTAAAAGTTCTCAGTTTTGCAGGTTTCTTTATTGAGCACTAACATTTACCCTTGTTTCCACCCTCTCATGATATTGCAAACTAAATAAAATTCTATCTGGGGTGGTTCTTTAAAAGAGAAACAGGCAGCCTCCAATCTTGCCAAGGTATCTGGCCCTTCCCGCCTTCCCAGTGACTCCCCTCCCCTCCCCAAATTGGGCTGTGTGCCCTGATTTGGAGGATGTTTTTTCAAAACAAGTCACTCCACCGTAACAAGCCTGCTCCTGAGGAGAGGCTCAGCCACCACACATTTACCCAACAAACTGTTGGTGGAGAGATGGTGTCCAGCTGTAAGGTGAATCATGTTTGTAAAGCAATGGGAGTTCTTCAGAGGGTGGTTACTAAACAAACAGTACTATAAAGACTATTGAAGCTGCAGGAGGGACCTTTCTGTTCCTGTCAACATTCCACTGCAAACAATATAGGGGTTAGGGTTTTTATCTAGCCAAAAATCTCCCTTGAAACTCGGGGTTCCCAGCATGATGTTCAGGCCAATTAGACCAGCTGGTATGTTTGTGTGTAGCTGGCTAAGCCTTTTATCAGCTGAGACCCACAGGAAGTCTCCAGGGTCACTGAGGGGGCTTGGTAAGCCCTTGTCTTTGGCACTCAGTCAGCCTCCTTTTCATGCCTCTGATCTGCCTATTGGCAGCAAAGGGAACCAAGCTAGCTTGGGTTGTTTCAGTCTCATCTTTCTCACCTCTTGACCTTCTTCCCTTGGCCCCACCATGGCTTTTACACAACGCCAAGACTTCACAGAGTGGTTTTGGTTGCACCTTGTGAATTAGGCTCTTCTTTCCTGTTTTGGCAGAGTTTGTTTTTCTTCTGTCTGAACAATGGTGTCTGGAGAAATCCGTGAGCTACCAGGCTGTGGAAATCCTAGAAAGGTAAAGCCCTAAGCATAAGGCCTTTGTAAGTGGTACCCTCAGAACAACTAATGTCCCCAAATCTTAAAAAAAAAAAAAGTACTAGTTTCCCCTTACTATGACACTTCGTTTTGCACCCTCTATTGCAAATGTAAATTTTTTTAGCTAGCAATTGCTATTGGAGAGGATAAGATGTAGCAGAATTTGAAGCAGAAACTCCCCTTAGTTTGAGTGAGTGTGGATTGTTCACTCTCCCTTTCCCTTCTTTATAGGTTTATGGTTAAGCAGGCAGAGACTATCTGTAGGCAAGCTACAATCCAGCTGAGAGGAAAGACAGTGCCTCAGAATTGGAGGGCTCTGAAAGAGCAGCTGTTCAGCAAGTTTATCCTGCGTCTTGTGTCATGTGTTCAGCTGGCGAGCAAACTTTCTTTCCACTACAAAGTAAGGAGCTGGGATTGCTCATGGGCACCTGAGTGTTAGAAAGAAACCAGCTCATCCAAAGGTGACTGGGAGAAACCTCCTCCTAGGCTAGGTGATACTATTTATGTGGAAATTCCAGAGTGCAATTATGCTCCCTAAGCATACCTCCCACACATGCGCACGTGCACGCACCCGCGCGCACGTACGCACACGCACAGGCGGTTATTAGATAGCCTGAAGTTTTGTTCCCAAAGTATAATTGCTGGATAGATGCCATTATTCACACAGGTCACCTTTTCTCCCCATGGACTCAAGGACAGTTGATATAAAATGTCTGAACTGTCAACACGCCTATCAGTATTGAAGGCAAGCTATTACATTTATAAAGGATAAATTTTTCCACATCACTACCCAATGCCTATATAACAAAGTATCGTTCATTCAACAAATATTTATTGTCTTCTGTGGCCAGATGCTGCACTAGGTGCCATGGCTGCAACAGTAAAAATATTGTCTGTGCTCTCAAGGAACTTACTATCCAATGAGAGAAGACACACAGGCAAACAATGTGGGAAAGTGTTCTGATTAGTGTAAATACTGAGGGCTGTGTATGTACCTTATTAGCCTTGGAGAGTCCAGGAAGTGTATTTAGAGAAAATGACTTCTTGAAGGGGGAGGAGTGTGGAAGATGGGTGGGTCTTAAGGGAAGAGAGAGAGGAGTTAAGGAAAGCAGGGAGAGAAGGGGGAGGAAAGAGAGATCCTGATACAGGAAACAGCATGTGTAGAGAGAGGCTTGGAGAGCTTGGTGGGTTTGGAAGTGTAAGCTCTACATGACCAGCATTAGTGTAAGGGGGAATTACCAACACAGAAGATGAGATGAAGGCATGGGCTGGACTGTGAAGGGCTTTGGATACTATGCCAAGATGTATGACCTTCATTCTGACACCCTTTTCTCTCTCTTTTGTTTTTTCTTGCTCAGATAATCAGCAACATTACAGTCTTGAATTTCCTCCAAGCTCTAGGGTATCTACACACTAAAGAAGAACTGTTGGAGTCAGAGCTTGATGTTTTGAAGTCCCTGAACTTTCAAATCAATCTGCCTACTCCACTGGCATATGTGGAGATGCTCCTTGAGGTTCTAGGTACTTTGTTAAGTGTGTCAGGGACTGTGGGTTGGAGTGTTCCAGAGAAGACAGTAAGAATGTACTCAGGGTTTTGGGGGCAGTGGGCAGAACCCACCAGTGAGGAACAGCAAGAAGCCTGGGATGACTGAGGAAAGGGCTCTCACTGGTACCTGTCAGGGAAAGAAATCTAGGTCTCAGTGCCTGGCTGCTGTTTGGACTCACTAGGCACCCTCTTATTGCAGGATCAAAGAGGTGAATTTATGGAGGCATGAGATAAGAGGGGAACAAACAAACATACAGCATGTTATATGGAGATTTCTCTATCTTTCCCTTTGTCCTTTAAAGTTGACCTCCAACTAAAGAGGTTTCTTACAGTAAAGCAAAGAAACCAGGAAGCACTTTAGCAGCTCAACAGTTTTATGTTACATAACAACTGATATGATCAGAAAAGACCCGCATAATGCTCTTTACCATGCCCATACTCCACCTAGGATACAATGGCTGTTTGGTCCCAGCCACACAGCTGCATGCAACCTGTCTAACCCTGCTCGACCTAGTCTATCTTCTGCATGAGCCCATATATGAGAGCCTGCTGAGGGCTTCAATTGAGAACTCCACACCCAGTCAACTGCAAGGGTAAGGCAACCCCTTTAGCGTAGGCTCCCTCCAGAGACAGGGAGTCTAGAATGCAGCATGAGAACTTGGGGAATGCACTTTACCTAGCAAGGCACCTGGTCCAGATAACCTGCACAGGTTATCTGGTTCAAATTAACATCCGGTATGTTGCTTGGATGCAGATGACTGAGCCCAATTAGCAAAACCCTAAATGCCTTTTTTTGCTTTTACTCTTAAATTTAAATGACTTCAAGTAATTATTTTCTAGTTCTTTCTTTATAGCTGTGTATAATTTGAGGTTACTGGACTGCTTTTACAGTCACTTGGGAAAAGAAGCCAGTCACAAGGTTGCAACTTGGACACAAGTGTTTGATTACTGTAAAGTCAGAATGGTAAAAAGCCTCACAGTTACATTTGTTAGGGAGACAGATGGAACAACAAAAGGCCTATAAACCAGACAGGAGGCTCATGTTTTAATCCCAGGTGATTTGGGGGAGGCTGGGAGAAGGGTCGATTAGCTATTATTTGACCATTTCCTTCCATGTCTAAAATATCCAAGATGGTCAACATAAACAACAATTGAAGTTCCATGACCCTAGGATTGGGAAGATCAAATTTCATTCTAGCTCCCAACTTAATAATGGTTTTAATCACTCAGGGAAAAGTTTGTTTCGGTGAAGGAAGACTTTATGCTGCTGGCAGTAGGAATCATTGCAGCAAGTGCTTTCATCCAAAACCACGAGTGCTGGAGCCAGGTATGCACCACTGAGCAGGACCAGCATGGTCAGAATTCATTTAATAGAAAGCATTCCCCCATTCGTTAAAGGAAAACAGAAAACAACCTATAAAAGATAAGTGCCAAGTCCCAGGATTAATATGAATGAGCAGGATTTAGGAGAGGAAAAACTAGGTTAGAACTGAAGTGTCGTTTTCCTCTTATGAAATTGGAATGGAGGTCCAGTTCAGCTTGTTCATTTCCCTTTATGATGATAATCCACTATCATTTTAAAGTCCAATAGATGTATCGTCCCAAATAGAGAAAAGGTCAAGGCCCAAACATCCCTCTCACATTTCACAAAACTTATCTCCAGCCGAGTGAAATGTCTAGCAGAAACTTTCCACACTAGCACCATCAGGGCAAAGGTATCCAAGTGTAATCTGGCTATTGGCAAACACTGGGATCTGGACTTAATCTTCTCTGTAAATTCAGAGAAACAAAAAAATTTATACTTGGCTTGAGAGAACAGCCCAAGCAATTTGTGCACTAAAACATGTTGAGATGATTCAGTAATAAGAAATCTGTCTCTATTTCTGAAGGTTGTGGGGCATTTGCAGAGCATCACTGGCATTGCCTTGGAGAGCATTGCTGCATTCTCTTATGCAATCCTGACTCACAGCGTGGGAGCCAACACTCCCAGGCGACAGCAGCCTGTTCCTCCCCACCTCGCGGCCAGAGCTCTGAAAGCTGCCGCTTCCTCCAACACATGAGACAGGCTGGATGTGCCAGCTATAAACAGCCTTCTATCACGGCACTCATCCCTCCCTTTGTTTACTTTAATACCCAGAGTACAAAAGTTTCAAGGATCTTTTGAACTGTGTTTTCCAACTTTATGCTTATTTTTCTGCATCAAAGACAAGAGTTAAGGTGGACAAGTATGTCCTTTTTGTTGCATCAGACTGAAAATGTAAAAAGGTGGGAGAGACAGAATATTAGTGAAGTTGGTTCATTTTTGCTTAACAAGGTATTTATGGCTTTAACTGTTCATTTCATTAAGAGAGAACATCAGACATGGAGATGAGTATTAACCAGGGGCTCAAAAACTGAGACCAACTGGTTGACCCTGACTTAGCAAGAAGGCAGCCTGTATTTCCCTTAGTTAAACATCTCTGTTCTGTTATTGAGATCTACACAAATAGGGCTTTCTCTGCAGCTATTTCCACTAATCCTTTTAAAAGGTAACACTAACCCATCTCTAAACATGTTTCACAGAATTTCCACATACCTGCATTTGAACTCAATTCTCCCAGAAATACAAAGTACTCTCTTTCAGGTAACAAACAAACAAACAAACAAAACAACAACAACAACAGTGCACCTTGGGCAATTATCAGACTGCAGCAAATCTTTTATTACAAATAATTAAATCTCTCCATAACGTCTCAAACAGTATCAAACACCATTTCATATCTCTAACACAGAGCAGAGCAGGCATTCAGTACTAGAACCAAGTGAGAAGAAGTGTTAAATTTCAAGCTTCTGATCACATCACATGGTAACCAAAGCTTATATGTCATTTTCTCACGTTATCCAACTGTGCGTCTTATACATCTTGTCTCGGTGGAGACAAAAGTGTCTATTTAATTTTGTTAAGTGCAGGAAGTTGAGAGATAAAATCCAGTGAAAACACATCAATCTCAATTCAACTCAGTTAAAAAACAACACAGAAGCAAACTTAAATTAGCTGTTTTAAGGGAAGAAGGGGAAGGAAGGCATGGGATTAAGAGTCAAAAGTGTAACAAAGGCTGGTAGCTATACATGGCATGTATAGCTTTTGAAACTATTTGTCATACGATATTTTAAAATAAAGTGGCTTTTGTAGATTTTTCCTTTTTTGGTATTGTAAACATGTGCTCTTTAATAGTACCCGAATTTAATTTAAAACCTTTATTTTTTTCAAACAAAACATACTTTAAAGCCTTTAAGGCAAACGTCCTCCTAAGGAAAAAAGAAAGTCATTTATTATAAAACTGTGAGGACACCCAAGCAAGACCCCACTTAAGATTCGTCAGCATGAACTTGAGAGCTTTTGTCCACTGTTCCTCAGAATTAAACTGGGTTTTGATGGAATAGGAGCCACCGCTGCCTCCTGTGTCTTCAATCTTGCCTTTTTCCACATCCATCCTGCAGATGGACACAGCAGAGCTCATTAGTAACTGAGATCCGAGTTAAGTCAGTTCAGGCAAATGGGCAAGGACTCAATCATGGGACCATTCACGTCATTTTATCTACTAAAGAACTCTTGGCGAGGAACGGTAGTGTATTTTGGATTTGCTTGAAAGCCAAAAATCAAGAAGGCTGTCACAAGAGTCTCATTGTCATTGTGGAGTACAGGGACAGGACACACACCCAAACAGATGACAAGCCTGGAGCAGAGGGTAAGTGAGGGTTACAGTACTCCTCACTGTTTTCCTAGGCATCCCTGAGCTCATGGGGAGAGAAGGGCAGCAGAAGAAAAGAAATGCTTTGTTTTGGGGCGACAGAAGCAGCTCGGCCTTACTCTCTTGAACTAAGACTGCCATCCATCACCGGGCTCCTACACAATTTGGCCAAAGGAAGCATTCCTGTATATTTCCAGGGTCTTAAGGAAACATCCTCCTGAAATTGGAGAGTGGGCATGAGCTCTGTGCTATGAAAATCCCCTGAACTAAGACAACATTCCTTTCTCCAGGAGCCAGGTGGTCACACTTGGTCCTCCCTGCAGTGCTACATCAGTCTTTGCCCATCAGTGTCAAGTGATTTCGTACCATTTTCTGCTTTCCCACCTTCTATATGTTGTTTTTTTTTTTTCCTTCTATATGTTTTGCCTTTATTCTTACTGTCCTTTCAATCCTGCTCAATTTGGTCCTACTCTAGGTTCATTCAGCACTGGGGGATACTGACCTGTAAGGAAGACAAAAACGTGTCTCGCCTTTCTCAACCTCTTCTTTGAACTGCTGAACACAGTCCAGGAAAGCCACCATTGCATGGTCAAACTTGTTGTCCCAGAAAAACCGCAACCCACCAGAACAGTATAATGGCAGCTCCTGCCCAAGAAGAGAGAACTGGCTATGGGTGTGGCACTAAGACAGGCTATTATATTTCAGAGACTGTTCCCAATCCTCTCAATCTCTCAAGTCATGTTCTTTCTGTATCCCACTGAAAACAGTAACTCTGGGCAAATAAAAATGCACTTAATACTGTTTTACTATCAATAGAAATGAATTAAATATTTATCTCACAGTGATTCACTCCCCATTCTAAAGCACACACTCTCCTCCAATCTGCCCATATCCCTTCTCAATAGACCGTGAAACACCTAACTTCTCTCTAGACCTCAAAGAGCTAATCCTGAACTAGACAAGACATTGACTCTTCTTGAGATATATCAGTCTAAGAAGGAAACTGAATAATGCCACTTTCAAAATAAAACCATTTTGTTAGAAGGTACAAGAATTCTGTATTCCAGCGATTATGGAGCTCCCCAGAGTACCTTGGATTTGTCTGTCAGAGACTCCAGGTACGAATGGTTTCCATAGGGAACAAGTCGATATCTAAAAGAAGAAGCATACAGAGATGGATACAGGACTCTTACTAAAGTGATTATTGGGATGTTAGAACCCAATGATTTTTCAGACTTCATCCTATCTCTTTTATTATTCCAACCCTCTCCCTCATCTCCCTATAGACTCCATGTTTAAGATTTGCTTAGCAGCCCTGGCCGGTTTGCTCAGTGGTAGAGCGTCGGCCTGGCGTGTAGAAGTCCCAGGTTCAATTCCCGGCCAGGGCACACAGGAGAAGCGCACATCTGCTTCTCCACCCCTCCCCCTCTCCTTCCTCTCTGTCTCTCTCTTCCCCTCCCACAGCGAGGCTCCATTGGAACAGAGATGGCCCGGGCGCTGGGGATGGCTCCTTGGCCTCTGCCCCAGGCGCTGGAGTGGCTCTGGTCGCAACATGGCGACGCCCAGGATGGGCAGAGCATCGCCCCCTGGTGGGCAGAGCCTCGCCCCCTGGTGGGCGTGCCGGGTGGACCCCGGTCGGGCACATGCGGGAGTCTGTCTGACTGTCTCTCCCCGTTTCCAGCTTCAGAAAAATACAAAACAAACAAACAAACAAAAAAAAGATTTGCTTAGCAGCCCAGGCTGGTTGGCTCAGCGGTAGAGCGTCGGCCCAGCATGTGGATGTCCCAGATTTGATTCCCGGCCAGGGCACACAGAAGCACCCATCTGCTTCTCCACCCTTCCCCCTCTCTTTCCTCTCTGCCTCTCTCTTCCCCTCCCACAGTCAAGGCTCCACTGGAGCAAAGTTGGCCTGGGTGCTGAGGATGGCTCCGTGGCCTCTGCCTCAGGCACTAGTGCCTCCAGGGCAATGGAGCAATGGCTCAGATGGGCAGAGCATCGCCCCCTGGTGGGCATGCTGGTGGATCCCAGTTGGGCACATGTGGGAGTCTCTCTGCCTCTGCTTTTCTCACTTCAGAAAAAAAAAAAAAGATTTGCTTACCGAACAAAGTATATTTATTATATAATTGTCTAGGGGGCCTTTGTGGATGAAAGTGTTTTAGATTTAACGACAAAAGCTGAAAAGAGCCTGAGGAACACTAAGGTTCTGGAGACAGATGGTAAGTTGGGGACCACTGCTAAGGTCATGCAGCTCAAGGACTGCTTATCAGTAGGAAGAGCCCTATGATGAGGGGAAAACCAGAAGCAGGCAGTCTCCACAGACAGGAAACTCCCAGGCTGTTGGGAGAAAGGGTTTCGGCCATAGTGGAGAGCAGTACCAGAATGGAGATACAAACGATATCAAAGATGTACCACGCCACAAGAAAGGGCTACATTTCTTACCTCTGAAATTTCAGACCCATCTTATTGGCCAGCGCATGGAGCAGCAACACCGTCTGGCCCCAAGCAGCATTAATTTCATTCCATTCCACAGGAACACTGGGCAAGCGACCCAGTCTGAAGTTATTGATTGTGCCAAATTGTCCACTGTGCCTACAGAAGAAGGCAAACGGGCAAGGAAAAATATAGGGAGAACTTAAAACTTAGCAAATTCTGACACTTCCTGCTCTCACCTAAAAGCTAGCCTATACCTCTCTCATCTCCAGATTCATATATCCAACCTCTACGTGGTGCTTCAAATATATGTCTAAGTGTCAGTCCTCACCTCTCTACCTGCTGCTCAGATGCCAAAGCAGAGCCTGGGTACCATCCTTGAATGCTCTTTCTCAGCTCCCCCCCTGCAAAAAAGCACCACTCTGGTGATTCTACCTCCTAAATCTCATCAAGCTGTCCACTTCTCCCCAGACTCGATGCTACTACTTTCTTTTCCTGTGACGATTGCTACTAACTGTCTCCTTACCAAAAATACTGCCCTCTTCCCCAAGTTCTTTCTCACATTGCAGGTAAAGTTATCGGAATCGCAAACGTGATTATATCACTTTCCTGTCTAAAATGCTTCAGTGGCTCCCAATGCCTTCGGTTCAAGTCTGCAGGCTTTTATGACACCTACAAGATACTTTAGGAACTGGTAACTCTCCAGTTTCATATCCTGTCATTCTCCCCTTTACACTCAATCTCTAGTCACAATAAGCTCTCTGAATTCACCACTCCCACTTTCCTGTTTCTTTACACATGTTCTCTCTGCCAGAAACCACCCCCCTCCTCTGCAGACTTCTACTTCACATCTCAGCTTAAACATCAACCTCCCCAGCCTGACCTGTGGTGGCGCAGTGGATAAAGCGTCGACCTGGAAATGCTGAGGTCGCCGGTTCAAAACCCTGGGCTTGCCTGGTCAAGGCACATATGGGAGTTGATGCTTCCAGCTCCTCCCCCCCCCTCTGTCTCTCCTCTCTCTCTGTCTCTCCCTCTCCTCTCTAAAATGAATAAATAAAAAAAAAAACAAAAACAAACAAACAAACAAAAAAACCATCAACCTCCCCTAAGCAAAACGTTCCATGCGGCCTCCCCACATTGGGTCAAGTAGCCATTGTGTTCCCACAGTACCCTATATTAACCATTATCACATTGTGTTATAATTGTCTATTACTTATCTATCTTTTCCACGAGATTATAAGCAACTAGAAAGAATACAAATTGTTTGCTGTTGCCATCCCAGTGCTTAGAATAGTACCTACCACACAGAAGATGCTCAACAGATACTAAATGGATAAAACATCAAATAAATTAATACGTGAATGTCCTTTGGGGTAAGAAATCAGCTCCAGGCAGAGAACCAGAATTTCATGTGGCTGGAGGGTTCAGATCTTTCTTTGAAAGAGTAGATGGCAATAAGCTCTAGAATTCCAATTCCCCTGATTGTTCCTAGCCCGTCACAAGGAATCAAAGAAACCTGATGGGGTAAGAATGATATACAGTCCTATTTTGTGGGAGATGGGCACCCTGGCTTGGTGGTCAACAGCTGAAGCCAGATTTGTGGTACTTCCCAGATCTTCACCCTCCAGCCCTCATTACCAGATGTGGAAGGTTGCATTGAAAACGTTGGTTTTCTTCAGCTTGTCCAGCTGCATCTGGGCGTAACGCATCTGGTTTTCTACGCTCTTTAGCTCATCGTCCAGTTCCAGTTGTTGTCGTTTAAATTCACTGTATTCCCTCTGATACCTGTGAGCAACCAAGGTAGCCATTGAAGGTTGTTAGTTTGGAGGCTAAAATTTCTGTTATCACTCTCCTTAATGATTTTTTCTTAGTAATCACGGTTGCATCTAGTCACAGCAGCTTTCAGATTTGTCAGAGATCCTACGCAAAGGAACTTATCTGCACCAGTTGTTTTGCCTGGGAGAGACAGGAATGTCTCAAATTCCAGCTGCCCATATTCAAAAAGAGGAGGAAAAAGAGACTCAAACTAGGGCCAAACATCTCTTAGATGTCTAATTTTTTCCAAAATCAAAGTGAGTGGGTCAAGAGTGGCTTCTTCCATGGATTAGTCATAACTGAACTTCTATAACTTCACCTCTATATACTTACTATCCTTTAAAATAGTTAGTAATCACCATTTCCACACTTGATCTTAGCCAAATGGCTGAGAAGTGTTTAGTAAACACCATTTCCAATGGAACTTGTTACACTGCTCTGTGAAAAATTAACTTTTTGTCCTGTCCTTCATATCCCCTATTTCAGTGAATGTGAAAACTGTCTCCTCCAATAGACAGAGGGTTCTCTCAGGTCAAGAGCACCAGTGAAAATTTTGAGCTAAGAAAGAATGAATGTAGGCCAATATGCTCATCCTTCCAGAGCAGGATGCCGGGTGCAGCAGCTGACTAACCCAAATGAGCCCAGTTCCCTACAGCACAGAGCTGTGACTACAGCCCTTGCTATCCTTTCTCTATTTAATCAACATGCTTTTTTCACTTAATCATGCTGACCCTCCACATATAACCCTTCAAACAAAACTCTAGAAACAGGGCCTGGAAACAATATGCAGGATCCAGAGCAGACATGCTGCGAAATGACAGCTGACTGCAGCTTACAAACAAATCAGACACATTCAGCTGGAGCTTTGAGGGCAGGAAAAGAGAAGAACAGGGTGATCACTCACTGCGCCTCCTCCTGGTCCAGTCTCTCAGCCTCAGCCTGCACCTTCTCGAGATTTTCTGCCACTATCTTACGGTTTTTTTCCACATCTTCCAGCTCCTGAATCAGCCTCTCCTCTTCCAACGCCAGCTCCTTTAGTTCCAGCTGCAGCTGTTCACTGTCATTCTCATTCATTTGCTCTAAGATCTCCA
Source organism: Saccopteryx leptura (assembly GCF_036850995.1). Classification (NCBI taxonomy): domain Eukaryota; kingdom Metazoa; phylum Chordata; class Mammalia; order Chiroptera; family Emballonuridae; genus Saccopteryx; species Saccopteryx leptura. The sequence goes on along the minus strand of NC_089504.1, from coordinate 344,250,651 downwards.
AACAGCGTCTGCCAAGGACACACAGTATGCTTACCAGAGGGAACCTGTTCACCTGAGTGGAACACAGCTCTTGGGTAAGGACCAGGCAGGCTCAGACCAGTGACAGCTCAAGCCCATATGTCATTTTCTGGACCCTGGCTCTAGAAGCACTCACTTGTAGTTCTGACACTCATTTTCAGTGACGTTGAGCTGAGTGTCCAGCTGGTCTAAAAGAGTATCTGTGCATTCCTCACACAGTGGGTGATCCACATCTGTCTGGCCTGACATGATGTCAAAAAGGTCCCCAGTGACCTGGAAGTGTCGAAGAGTCAGGGTAGGGCCTTCCCCACGCTACCTGCCCAGTCACCCCCACCTCTACCAGTCATGCCCACTGCTTGATGCTGGAATGAGGCTGACTTGCCTTCAGTCTTCGGCTGAGGTTCTCCATGGTCCCACCATCGGATGCCTCCCCAATCAGAGTGAAGCTGTTGGCACTTTCTGTAGACATCATCCTGCAGACAGCCCCCCGCCCATGGGCCACATGAGGGAGCAGAGAGGCCTCCTCCACCTACTGTGGTGCCAGTGGCAGAGACTCTCAAGCACCAGCTGAGGGGCCTCAAGGTGCACACCCACTCCTAGCCTGACTGACCTCCCAAAGGTCCCTCTCTCCCGAGGGAAGGCCATGCTGGTCCTCCACAGGGGCACTCAGCAGGAAGGCTGGCCTGGATGGACTACGGAGGGAGAGGGGCAATCAAAAACTGAGATGTGTGTGTCTATGACGGAAAAGGAGAACCTGGAAAGACCACATTTTAATATTACGTCCCTCGCCAGCCACCTTCACATGCATCAATAACTAAGAATCTGAACATCTACAACATTTGCTATTTTTAAACTTTTCAAGAGCCCATCTTTTCTATTTGTTAATCACTCCCTTGACTTGGTCTCAATTCTTTATCATGAGAGCTACTGTCTCTTCCCACATGTGAATGGCTATAGGAAAAACTAATTGGGTTTTCCAGTACTAACTGAATACTGGAAAGTGATGGGCCAGGTGTAAGGGAATGCATCTTTTCTAAAAGAGTCAAAAGGCTAAGTGATGCTTCATCTCTTTCACCTAGCTCCAGGCCTCAAGTCCGGGTTCAGTTAAAGTTCTACTAGTCTTTGGCAAGGAGCAGGGGGCTGAGGAGTAGTAGGCACCTGGCTGGTGGGATGAATCTGCGAGAGACACCATCCTGGCGAGTTTCAATAAATGGCTCCTGGGAAAGAAATAAGAGGGCATTAGAATTCTGACAGTTTAGAGGTGAAGTCTATTTCCCAAAGACAGCCTCAGAACTATCTGGCTTTATACCTGATAACCACAAGACTGATAAACCACAGAGACTTAACAAATGGGTATTATCTAGCCAACTCTTGGATACTAAGGAAGGACCCCTGGTACAGACACACTTCAAGTCCCATATGATTTTTTGTGGGGAACAGCATTCCCTAACTATGTTTATACTCAATTATAACTTAACTATACATTTTCTCAACATTAGTCAGGGGTAAAGGTGAGATGTCCTATATATCAGAACACAAGGACAAAGCCAGATCAGACTACAATGAAGGTTGCCATGACATAGAAAAAAGTAGGTAATTTGATGTTTTCAATACTTTGACATAATTTATATGTGATAAAAAACCTATGACATCTGTTTTTGGCAATGAAAATGCTCACTGAAGTTATCACAGTTTAAAATGACATGTTCTCTAACACTGACAATCCTATCTGGCCAGGGTAATTATATAATTCGTTGCCCAAACCAAGATACTTTAGAGAATGAAGAGAAGTGGATATTAATAATTACCTAGGACAACAGATATAAACTAGATATGCCCTGAGATGACCTGGATCCACAGGTCATCACATCTCTCACCTATAATGGCTTATAATTCTGCCTCAAATAAAGAACCTCTCTTCACATTTTTGAATGGATGCCCCATTCAGTAACCCTGTGACCTCAGGTGCACTTCCTTACCTCCAATGATCCACAGCGGCCTGATTGCGTAGAATGTCTCTTATTAACCAGACATCCCCAAAATCTGTGGCTCTAGAAGCACAAAGTACCTTGCAGAAACCCGGTTTGCCTTTCAGTGTTTCCTACCTCTCCTGAGTTAGCCTCTTCCTCCTGGGTCTCTCCTGATTTCACCTGGGCTGTGGCAAGTAATGGAGCTAAGGGCAAGGAAAATATTAAGTCAGAAAGAATCCTATCAAAGCAGAAGTGGAGCATGACCAGGTGTTGGTACAGTGGATAGAGCATCGGCCAGGAAGGCTGAGGACACAGGTTTGAAACCCTGAGGTCACTGGCTTGAGCGCGGGGTCACTGGCTTGAATGTGGGATCATAGACATGACCCATGATTACTGGCTTGAAGCCCAAGGTCTCTGGGTTGGGCCCAAGGTCACTGGTTTGAGCAAGGGGTCACTGGCTCAGCTGGAGCCCCCCCAGGTCACAGCACACATGAGAAAGCAATCAATGAACAGCTAAGGTGTCGCAACAAAGAATTGATGTTTCTCATCTCTTTCCCTTCCTGTTTGTCCCTGTCTGTCCTCTCTCTCTTTAAAAAAAAAAAAGTGGATATGAAAGTATAAAAAAAGAATTAGAAACATCCTTATCATCACCCCACCTCTACCTTTTTCTGAGAGTACCATTTACACAAAGAAGAATCTCTTCTTCCCCTTGTTCCCATTAAATAAGATTAAGGGGCTGTTAATTTTTTCTCCAGTATAATGTTATGGTTATGTTTTTAAAGATACCTTATCTTTAAAAAATAGTTACCAAAATATTTATGGTATTTATTTTTGGGGTTTGCTTCAAAATAATTTGGGGTGGGAGGGAAAGAGATAGGGCTGCAGATAAAACATGATTAAATGTGCATCGATAATTGTTGAAGTGCCCTGGCCGGATAGCCGGTTGGTTAGAGCATCATCCTGAAGCACAGAGGTTGCCAGTTTAGTTTGATCTCTGGTCAGGGCACATACAGGAACAGATCTACATTCCAGTCTCTCTCGAAAATCAATAAAAAAATAACATTTAAAAAAATAATTGTTGAAACTAGGTGATGGGTACATAGAGTTCATTATACACTTGGAAGTTTTCCATAACAAAAGTAAAAAAACAAAATAATGAGAGGGAATGGGAGGTGAGTGGAGGTATAGAGGACACAAGACTGAGAGAATGTAGTTACTTGTTGAAGCTGGGTGATGTTCATTATGCCCTTCTCTTAGCTGTATATTTGAAAATCTCCAAAATAAAAAGGTTTCTTTTTAATTTTTCCATTGATTTGAGAAAAAAAAAAAGAGAGAAGGGGGAAGGAGGGGGGAGGGAGGGAGAGAGGGAGAGAGAGAGAGAGAGAGAGAGAGAGAGAGAGAGAGAGAGAAGCATCAGCTCTTGTGCACTCATTGGTTGCTTCTCTTATGTGCCCTGACCCGGGATTGAACCCAAAGACCTCAGCGCACTGGAAGATGCTCTATCCACTGAGCAACTCGGTCAGGGCCACCATAATAAAAAGTTCTAAATCCATTAAAGAGTTAATTCTCAAAGAAGAGAAATTGGGTAGTAACAAAGGCTAACATTTATTTAGTTTTATTTGTCCAGCATATTCCTAAGTATTTATGTTCTTAGTCATATTTGATTTTTAAAACTACCTGGAAGTCATTTTACAGATAAAGAAACCAAAAAACCAGGACCTCGAGAGGTGATGTCACTTGCAAAACGACATTCACCTAGTAAATGATGCCAGGATTTATATCCAAGCAGGCTGATTCCGTCAGATCCTTGAGCTTATTTAAACTGCCTATTCAGTTTTTTGGGTTTTTTAAAACTAAATCTCACTTCTTGAGACTATGAGACTCTATTACTCCATTTATCAACTGTTGACCACTGGGTAAATCACTTAAGCTTTCTTTCTTTTTTGTGTGTGTATTTTTCTGAAGTGAGAAGCTGGGAGGCAGAGACACACTCCTGCATGCGCTAGACCGGGATCCACTCGGTATGACCAGGAGGGGGTGGTGCTGGGGTGTTGCTGCGTTGCAGCAGGAGCCATTCTAGCACCTGAGGCGGAGACCATGGAGCCATCCTCAGCGCTGGGCCAGCTTTGCTCCAATGGAGCCTTGGCTGCAGGAGGGTAAGAGAGAAGGGGAAGGGTGGAGAAGCAGATGGGCGCTTCTCCTGTGTGCCTTGACCGAGAATCAAACCTGGGACTTCCACATGCCAGGCTGATGCTCTACCACTGAGCCAACTGGCCAGGGCCACTTAAGCTTTCTGAGCCTCAATTCCTCATTTGTAAAATCATCCCTAGGGGTTGTTGCAGGGACTAAACAAAGTAATGCATGTAATGAACTTGGTATATGACAAGTCCTCAAAAAATGCCCTTTATTTTATTTTCACATATATATAATATATATTATATATATTATATATCTACTGAAACAGCAGGAGTAAAAACTAAGAACAGTTCCTTGTTATAGAAAGCTCTCAGAAGCATACTATGTCAGAACTTCTTTATGTTTCAGATGAGAAAACAGGGAGTCAAAGCGATTAAGTGACTTTCCTAGGTCTACACTGGAGTCTGTGACAGACTGCACAGACAGACATCTTAAGACCTACATCTCCAAAGCTGCTCACTTTCAACAATTTTGACCACTCTCTTTGCAAGGGTCTCGCTGACCTGTGAGCTCCTGGATGGTGACACGGTCCAGGATCTTGAAGCTCGTGTCCAGTTTTAGGGGCTGGCTGCAGCGCTGGCAAACAAAGCTCACCTGCATGGTGCTGCTGGACGTCTTCGATCCCTCCATCCCTGCGGCGGTGGAGAGGAGGCGATGTTAGGGAGAATAGGCACCCTTGAACCCCCGGTCCGAGGCTACCACCAACCTTGCTGGTGTGAAGGGGGAAATCCCGCCCGCGCCGTTCCCTCTAGCAACCGCACGATACCAAGTGGACTTGCTTCCGGGGCAGCCCCGGCAAAGACTGTTTACAGCCCAGTCAGAGAGGGGCTGCATTAGGGGCAGTCAGGGTTCCCAGGCTCCCTTCTAAGGCCGCGATTCAGTCCTCGACGCTGTTCACCTCGGGGCCCGGAGCCCGCCACCCTGGTCTGGTCTACCGCGGGGGCACCGTGGCCTCAAGTCTGTCCTGGAGCGAGGCCTTCAGAACTGCCATAGCCAGCCTTCAGCTACTTCCCGGTCGGCCTGCGGAGGACTTCCGCCCTGACCGGATGTGACGCCACGACGGCTGCAGTTGTAGGAGGAGCCAATAGGTCCGTTTTGCCCCGGCCGCTTTCGGGCCGGTTTGCGCCCCCTAGAGGCTGAACTGGGAAACGCGGCAGGCATAGGCTGACGGGCAAAGGTTGGGAGGGGAAGTGGAGAGACAGAATTGGAGAGAATGAGGAGGCTCCGCCTTTCTCTAATTCAGTGACTTTTCTTCAGATGTCGCTTCTGAAGAGCCACTTTAATTATTCCTGCAGTATCTGTTAAAAAAAGTTTCGCTTTGGGAGAGCTGGGATTTCTCTCAAACGTCCCTGAGAGAGTGGTAGACACACTTGGAGGGAAGGTAAACTTTTATTTTATATTATAAAATTTCAATTAATTAATTGGGAAAAGTCAAGCACTTCAGATACTGAAATGTATAAAGATATATCTTTTATAATAAAGTATAAAATTAAAACATTTCTGTTTTGGTGCAGGAATAGGGCGGTCAATGACTCGGAATAGAGTTCAAAAATGGACTAAGTGGCCCTGGCCGGTTGGCTCAGCGGTAGAGCGTCCGCCTGGCGTGTTGAAGTCCCGGGTTCGATTCCCAGCCAGGACCCACAGGAGAAGCGCCCATCTGCTTCTCCACCCTGCCCTCCCCCCCTTCTTCCTCTCTGTCTCTCTCTTCCCCTAAGGCTCCATTGGAGCAAAGTCCGCGGGGGTGCTGAGCACAGCTCCATGGCCTCACCTCAGGCACTAGAATGGCTCCGCCAGGCCCAGATTGGCAGAACATCGTCCCCTGGTGGGCAGGCCGGGTAGATACCGGTCCGGCGCATGTGGGAGTCTGTCTGACTGCCTCCCTACTTCTAACTTCGGAAAAATACAAAATAATTTTAAAATAGACCAAGTATACAGGGGGATTTAGTTTGTGATAAAGTATTCCAAATCAGTGGAGAAATGAACTATATACTTAATGTAATGAGTGGGGCAAAAGAACCATGTAGATAGAGGTGAGCTGAATCTTCTACTTCACTGCTTACACCAGAAAGTCCAAGTTAGCCACGGATTTAGGCAACAAAAATATAATGAATAAGGGGGAAGGGGGACAGAAAAAAAAGAAAAAATACAATGATTAAAAAAGTACTATATGCCTGGTATGTGGTGGCGCAGTGAATAGAGCATTGACCTGGAATGCTGAAGTTGAGGGTTTGAAGCCCTGGGCTTGCCCTGTCAAGGCACATATGACAAGCAAGCAAAACAAGCAACTAGCCTAACCTGTGGTGGCACAGTAGATAAAGCATTGACCTGGAACACTGAGGTCGCCACCCTGGGCTTGCCTGGTCAAGGCACATATGGGAGTTAATGCTTCCTGCTCCTCCCCCTTCTCTCCATCTCCTCTCTAAAATAAGTAAACTTCTTTAAAAAAAGTTTAAAACGACCCAAGTAACTGTGAATTTTTTTTAATTATTTATTTATTTATTTTTACAGAGACAGAGCGAGAGTCAGAGAGAGGGATAGACAGACAGGAATGCAGAGAGATGAGAAGCATCAATCATCAGTTTTTCGTTGTGGCACTTTCTTTGTTCATTGATTGCTTTCTCATATGTGCCTTGACCGTGGGGCTACAGCAGACCGAGTAATTCCTTGCTCAAGCCAGCAACCTTGGGTCCAAGCTGGTGAGCTTTGCTCAAATCAGATGAGCCCACGCTCAAGCTGGCGACCTCGGGGTCTCGAACCTGGGTCCTCCGCATCCCAGTCCGACACTCTATCCACTGCGCCACCACCTGGTCAGGCAGTAACTGTGAATTTATACTTCTCACTACTCATGCCTCTCTATAAAAACCAATAAATAAAAACTTTTAAAAAGTACTTCATGAAAGCATGAGTGAATATTTTTAATAATCCTGGAGTGGAAAAGTTCTGCCTAAGCATGACATGAAAATCAGAAGCCCAAAAGGAGAATACTGAATTTTACTCCTTAGAAATGAAAGCTTCTGGAACTATCAAAGACACTGTAAAAAAAAAATTACAAAAGAAAAATGTGGGGCTCTGGCCCCATGGCTCCGTTGGTTAGTGTCCTCTGGATATGCCAAGGTTGTCAGTTGGATCCCTGGTCAGGACACATACAAGAGTTGACCAATGAATGCACAAATAAATGGAACAACAAGCCAATGTTTTCTCTCTCTAAAATTAGTAGTAATAATAAAAAAGTTAAACTTGCCCTGGCCGGTTGGCTCAGTGGTAGAGCGTCGGCCTAGCGTGTGGAGGACCCGGGTTCGATTCCCGGCCAGGGCACACAGGAGAAGCGCCCATTTGCTTCTCCACCCCTCCGCCGCACTTTCCTCTCTGTCTCTCTCTTCCCCTCCCGCAGCCAAGGCTCCATTGGAGCAAAGATGGCCCGGGCGCTGGGGATGGCTCTGTGGCCTCTGCCTCAGGCGCTAGAGTGGCTCTGGTCGCAACATGGCGACGCCCAGGATGGGCAGAGCATCGCCCCCTGGTGGGCAGAGCGTCGCCCCATGGTGGGCGTGCCGGGTGGATCCCGGTCGGGCGCATGCGGGAGTCTGTCTGACTGTCTCTCCCTGTTTCCAGCTTCAGAAAAATGAAAAAAAAAAAAAAAAAAAAAATTAAACTTGCTTTTTACTTGGTTCAGTTGACTACTTTGAGAGTGGTCTGAAGAAGGGCAAGGTTGGAAACAGGAAGACCAGATAGGAGGGGTTTTTTTGCATTAATTGACACGAGATGATTGTCTATTGAAATAAGAAAAGTTACATGCAGACTGACCACACAGTGGCGCAGTCGATAGAGCGTCGACCTGGGACAATGAGGACCCAGGATCGAAATCCTGAGGTCGCTGGCTTGAGTGTGGGCTCACCAGCTTGAGCACAGGGTTGCCACTTGAGTATGGGATCATAGACATGACCCCATGGTTGCTGGCTTGGGTCCAAAGGCTGCTCGCTTAAAGCCCAAGGTCACTGGCTTGAGCAAGGGGTCACTGGCTCAGCTGGAACCACCAGTTAAGGAATGTATGAGAAAACAATCAATGAACACCTAAAGTGCCACAACAGTGAGTTGATGCTTCTCATCTCTCTCCTTTCCCTTCTCATCTCTGTCCCTGTCTGTCCCTCCCTCTTTCTCTCTTGCAAAAAAAAAAAAAAAGTTATAGGCAGTATACATGGTATGATTCCATTTGCAGAAAAAAATAATATACTGTATGTGGTGTATAATATGATATTACATTATATCAAGTGATACGCAGCAAGCAGTTTTTCATTGGACAATGGAACAAGACTTTACTTAGTTTGTGTTGTTAGATTATTTTTACAACAAGCTTATAGTTAATTTACAACAAAATTAAACTTTTACAGAAAGATAATGTAACAATACAAAAAGTTAGAGGTATAGTGTCATGGAATTACCCATAATCGCACTACACTATAATTGTATCGTCATGGCTGCATCACATCACATGCACTCTAACTTAACGTATTTGTTGCTGGAAATTTCCCTTGCTTCCAGTTTTGGTGATTACAATAACACTGCAAGGAAGAGCTGACTGCTTTCTTATGATAAAGCCTCATTATTGGGATTATTGATGAAAAGAGTATGGCTATTTCATGTCTCTTATTTAATATTAGCAACTGTTTTCCAGAGCAGTTGCACAAAATCATATTCTGCCTGCAATAATGTATATTTTTATTTTACTTTATTTTATACATTAAGTGAGAGGCATGGAGGCAGAGAGACAGACTCCTGCATGCACTGGGATGGGGACCCACCCAACAAGGCCACTAGTGGATGATGCTCTGCACATTTGGGGCTGCTGCTCCGTTGCTCAGCAACTGAACCATTTTAGCACCTGAGGTGAGGCCATGGACCCATCCTCAGCACCTGGGGCCAACTCACTCAAACCATTTGAGCCATGGCTGTGGGAGAAGAAGAGAGAGAGAGAGAAGGAAGAGGGGGAAGAGTAGAGAAGCAGATGGTCACTTCTCCTATGTGCCCTGACTGGGAATTGAACCCAGGACTTCCACATGCTGGGCCGATGCTCTACTGCTGAGCCAACCGGCCAGGGCCAGTAATGTATAAGAATCTGTTTCACGATGCCTTAGCCAGTATTAGGTATCAAATATTTGAGGAGTGAGGGGGAATAAATGGCACTTCCCTATTATATTAATTGGCATCATCGGGACCTGTGGTGGCACAATGGATAAAGCACCAACTTGGAACACTGAGGTCACTGGTTCAAAATCCTGGGCTTGCCCGGTCAAGGCACATATGGCAGTTGAGCTTCCTGCTCCTCTCCCCTCCCTTCTCTCTAAAATGAATAAATAAAATCTAAAAAAAAAATTGACATCATTTGTACAAATCAGCTTGTTCACTTTTTTGTGAACTTTCTGTTTGTGTCCTTTACTCATTTATCTACTAGGTAATATTTTGCTCAATATTTTTCATCAATTTGTATGACTGGTCTATTAATGTATTTTCCAGATGTGCAAAAGTTTTCAATTTTTATGAGGTCAAATCTGTCTTTTTTTTTCTGGGTGATTTATATTGCTTAGAAAGTCGTCCTCACTCCCAGTGCACTTTCGGCAGCACACTCTGGCCTTTCCCATTCCCCTCTTCTACCCCCCAGGTGTGTCACCTCTGACATTCTCCCTAAACTCCAAGAGTCCTTCCTAACTTTCTCTTATAAAAAAATTTTTAGGGCCCTGGCCGGTTGGCTCGGCGGTAGAGCGTCGGCCTGGCGTGCGGGGGACCCGGGTTCGATTCCTGGCCAGGGCACACGGGAGGGGTGCCCATTTGCTTCTCCACCCCCCCTCCTTCCTCTCTGTCTCTCTCTTCCCCTCCCGCAGCCAGGGCTCCGTTGGAGCGGGGATGGCCCGGGCGCTGGGGATGGCTCCTTGGCCTCTGCCCCGGGCGCTGGAGTGGCTCTGGTAGCGGTGGAGCGACGCCCCGGAGGGGCAGAGCGGCGCCCCCTGGTGGGCGTGCCGGGTGGATCCCGGTCGGGCGCCTGCGGGAGTCTGTCTGGCTGTCTCTCCCCGTTTCCGGCTTCAGAAAAGTGCAAAAAAGGAAAAAAAAATTTTTTTTAGTAAGTCATTGTCACTTTCCTATTATTTTAAATGTAGGTGATCTCCCTATGATTAGTATTACATAAATGTAATATATGAACAGATGATTTTCTCCTGGTATTGCTAATTAGTTTTTACAACCCTTCTTCCTCTTGGATCTTTCAGCATGAGACTCCCTCTAGAGTAGGTGAATGGAATCACTCCCAAAGAAATCCCACCTAGGCCTGGCATGGTGGGTTCGTAGTCCTACATTTCTTCCTGCTTTAACTACCACTACTAATGGTCTCAGAAAGGCATAGAGATATAATGGGCTTATAGAGGGGTATGGGTGTATAGAGATTACAACTGAGGGTTTGAAAGTCTAGACTGCCTGGGTTGAAAATGTATCTTTGTCATTCACCAACATTGATCTTGAGCAAATTATTCAACTACTCTTGTCTTGTTTTTAAAGTGAGCACAGGGTAGTGTGATGATTAAATGATGTAATAATATGAAGTAAAGAGAGCAATGCTCAGCACAGAGTAAACTGTCTGTGTGCCCTGCTGCTTGGAGAATATGTGACAGGTCAGTATGTATAGTGCTTGAGGGATTGTGAATACTCAACAACATACCCCAAATCATCAATTCAACAAAGGTTTACTGAGGACCTAATCAGTCTTATAGGTCTGAGAGGATACATTGGTGAACTGCTCTAATAGCTTATATTCTAGGGGAGAGAATTTGACAATAAACATGTAAACAAATGAATAAGATGATTTCAGATAATAGTAGGTATTATGGGATGAATTGAGTCTTTCAAAGATGTTAATGTTCAGTCCCAGGATCCTTTATGGAAATAGGGTCTTTGCAGATGATCAAGTTAATGAAGTTGTTAGGTTTCCCTAACCCAATATAACTGATGTTTTATACAAACAGTTTGAGCCCTAGCTGGGTTGGATAGGGCATCCTCCCAATATGCCAAAGTTGCAGGTTTGATCCCCCATCAGGGCACATATAAGAATCAACCAGCCTCATCAGGTGGTGGCGCAGTGGACAGTGTCAGATTGGGATGCAAAGGACCCAGGTTCAAAACCCCAAGGTCCCCGCTTGAGCACAGGCTCACCAGCTTGAGTGTGGGGTCGCTGGCTTGAGCATGGGATCATAGAGATGACCCAAAAGGTCGCTGGCTTGAGCCCAAGGTCGCTGACTTGAGCCCAAGGTCACTGGCATGAGCAAGGGGTGACTTGCTTGACACCCCCCCCCCCAGGTCAAGGCACATATGAGAAAGCAATCATTGAACAACTAAGGAGCTGCAACAAAGAACTGATGCTTCTCATCTTTCTCCCTTCCTGTCTGTCTGTCTGTTTCTGTCACACATACACACAAAAAGTCAACCAACGAATTCATAAGTAAAACAACAAATCGATGTTTCTCCTCTCTCCCTTTATCTCTCTCTTAAAAAAAAAAATTTAAAGGGGCAGTTTAGACACAAAGATAGTCAAGAACATGTGAAGAGACACAGAGAGAAGTTATCTCCAAGCCAACACCCGAGGCTACCAGGAGCTAGGAGAGAGGGCTGAAACAGGTTTCGCCTTAGTACCTTCAGCAGGAGCATGGTCCAGCTACTTTGATTTCAGACTGTGAAACAGTATGTTTCTCTTGTTCAAAGACACCCGTTTGTGTACTTTGTTAAAGCAACAAACCAATATAGTAGGTATGATAATGAGTGCATGGATGGGTGGAACAACAGGTTGATGTTTTATTGTCTCTCTCTAAAAATCAATCAATAAGTGTTTTTTTTTAATTTATTCATTCTACTCTTTTTAAATAATTTTATTTAGTGGGAGTGAGAGAGACAGACTGACAGAAAGGAAGGGAGATGAGAAGTGTCAACTTGTAGCTGTGGCACTTTAGTTGTTCATTGATTGCTACTCACATGTGCCTTGACAGTTGAGGAGCTCCAGCTGAGCCAGTGACCCCTTGCTTAAGCCAATGACCTTGGGCTTCAAGCCAGAGACCTCTAGGCTGAAGCCAACAATCACAAAGTCATGTCTGTGATCCCATACTCAAGCTGGCAACCCTGCACTCAATCTGTTGAGCCTGTGCTCAAGCCAGATGACCCCATGCTCAAGCCAGTTACCTCAGGGTTTCGAACCTGGGTCCTCAGTGTCCCATGCTGATGCTCTATCCACTGCACCACCACCTGGTCAGGCTATCCATCTTACTCTTGAGAGACATTTGAGTAGTTTTCAGTTGAGGCAATTGTGAATAGTGTTGCAATGTACATTCTTTTTCATGTTTTTAGTGAATACATTTATTTATACATTTCTGTTGGGTGTTTCTAGAGTTGGGATTTCTGGAAGATAGATTTATTCAGCTTTAGTAGATACTGCCATAACCACAGTTGACATATTAAAAGATAATTTGGGTATGAGTAGAGAATGCAATGTGGTAGTGGAGGTGATGGCAAGAGTGAACATGGAGACCAGTCTATCATAATGGTCCCAGCAAAGGATGACAGTGGCTTTGACTAGGGCCCTGGTCGGCAAACTGCGGCTTGTGAGCCACATGCGGCTCTTTGGCCCCTTGAGTGTGGCTCTTCTACAAAATACCATGTGCGGGCGCTACCTCGATAAGGAATGTACCTACCTATATAGTTTAAGTTTAAAAAATTTGGCTCTCAAAAGAAATTTCCATCGTTGTACTGTTGATATTGGGCTCTGTTGACTAATGAGTTTGCCAACCACTGGTAGGGTAACAAGTGAGGAGATGGAAAAAAAACATACTCATACAGGATTATACAGGTAAAACTGACAGGATCAGATGAAGGTTGGATGTGGGGAGATGAGGGAATGAGGAATCGAGGTTGATAGGTATTTGATTTCACAATTAGGTTGACAGTTGTGCTGGTTACTGAGATAGAAACAAGCAGAAAAATAACAGGTGTGTGGGAGAATCAAGAATTCACCTTAAGTTTGAGATGCCTTTTTAGTTGACAACTGGAACTCAGTAACATGTCAGGCCTAGAGAAGTAAATTTATAGCCATCAGCATACAGGTGTTGGGTACCACTGAGAGGTTCATGCAAGATGGAGAGGTGACCACTGGTGCTGTCAACATGGAAGTCATTAGTAACCTAACAAGAACTATCTCAGTGAGAATGTGGAATGGGAGTCTAACTGGAGAGGATTGGACTAAATGGGAGATAAGGAATTAGAATGAGACAACATTGCTCAAGAAGTCTTGCCATGAAGAAGAGCACAGAAATAGAGTGTGAAAGAGGAATCTGAATTCAAGGGAGGGTTTTTCTTAAGATGGGAGAGATTTACCATGTTTGGAAGCGTTCCAGTGGAGGAAGATATATGTAATACAGGAAAAAGAATGGAGAATCACTGAACACAGACCTTGAGAAAGTAAAAGATGGCCTGACCTGTGGTGGCACAGTGGATAAAGCGTCGACCTGGAAATGCTGAGGTCGCTGGTTCGAAACCCTGGGCTTGCCTGGTCAAGGTACATATGGGAGTTGATGCTTCCAGCTCCTCCCCCCTTCTCTCTCTCTGTCTCTCCTCTCTCTCTCTCCCTCTCCTTTCTAAAATAAATAAATAAATAAATAAATAAATAAATAAATAAAAATTAAAAAAAAAAAAAGAAAAAGAGGATGGGTTCCAATGCACAAAAGAGAGAGTTGGGTGGGGTTTTTTTTGTTTTTGTTTTTTGGGGGTATTTTTCTGAAGTGAGAAGCAGGGAGGCAGAGAGACAGAATCCCACATGCGCCCAACCAGGGTCCACCCGACATGCCCACCAGGGGGTAATGCTCTGCCCATCTGGGGCATTGCTCCGTTGCGACTGGAGCCATTCTAGTGCCTGAGGTGGAGGCCATGTAGCCGTCCTCAGTGCCCGGGCCAACTTTGCTCCAATGGAGCCTTGGCTACAGAAGGGGAAGAGAGAGATAAAGGAGAGGGGAAAGGGGGGAGAAGCAGATGGGCGCTTCTCCTGTGTGCCCTGGCCAGGAATTGAACCCAGGACTTCCACATACCAGGCCAATGCTCTACTGCTGAGCTAGCTGGCCAGGGCCAGAAAGAGTTGGTTTTTAATGGGAACAGGGATGTTTCCTTCAATAAAAGGGGAAGAAAGGCAGAAGGTATTTCCAGGTTGGCAGATTTGGTGGTGAGCTGAAATTCTCACTTGCTTGTTTTCACAGTGAAAAATAAGCCAAGACCATAAATTGGAGGTGGGAGGGGAAGGATATTGAAGGTTTGGGGAGATAAGATGGTATGACAGTCATTTGGAGTGTGGAAGAGTAAACTTGTCAGTAGTATGTAGTAGGGTCTCAGGCAGTGTTGCACACCCTCTTGAGATTTGTGGACATGAACTTAAAGAGAGACCAGTTATCAGTGATCATGTTTGATTTATAAGCACACAGGAATGAACAGAGTTTAGTAAATATAGTGGTGCCCTCGGCAACTGTTCACTGAATAAAGTGGAATATTATACACTGCTCACAAAAATTAGGGCATCAGGAAACATGCAGATACTCTAGTACTTTCAGACTTTTGTATAGTGCATTTTCACCAATGAAATAAAAGTTGGTTTTGTGTCTCATTTGCATAATCAACTTTCTTTGACTTGTCCTTTGCTTTTCTGATATTCTTGTTTAATAAAAAAAATCAAATGCTTTTTTTATTGCTTTATATTCATTTTGAAATATCCCCTAATTTTTGTGAGCAGTACATAAAACATTTGGATAAGGGAGGAGGAATGGAGATAAAGAAGGAATGTGTATATGCCTTCTTACAACTTGACAACAAAACACAAGTATTTGAGAACAAAGCCACCAAGAAGAACAAACATATTAAGTTTGTAAGTTGAAGTTATAAATTTTTAAATACATGCAGGGTAAAGCAAACTTAAAATAAGGTAAATTTTGGAAAGCATTTCTGAAGTTTTAGATCTGAGGTTAAATTTCCTAGGGACAAGTGTTAATATAAAATGGGAAAACAGATGTTAATAAGCAAGATAGGTAGTATGGGCTATGTTGTATGTAGTCTTGAATAAGCACAAAAGGTCTTTGAGTCTGAAAGCATGATAATTACATAGTTTAAAGAGTAACCTCTTCATGCTAAACACTAATAGGTAGCTTATCAAAATGGCTTATGTATCTAGTGCCTGCCTTGTGTCCTGGCACTGGCTAGTTCTTTCAAAGATATGATTTCCAATACTCACAACCCTACAGAATTTTTTGCACTTAATCAAATTTGTTTCCTAACAACCCACTTCACCCCACCTCACCCCACTCCCACCCAGCTCACTAGTCTTTCAATTTCTTCAATAGGACAACTTCTTTCCTTCCCCAAGGCATTTTCTTGGGCTGCACCTGTATCTTTGAAGGCTCCTCCCCTGAGTCTTCCCAAGCTAACCTCATTACATCCTTTAGATCTCAGAGTAATTGTTACTTCATCTAAAAGGCCTTCCTTGGCCACTTTATCTAAAATAGGTCCCTGCTATTTTCTCTGTATCAGTTTCCTAATATTTATCAAATTTTGTAATTATGGTGATGACAGTTTACTTTCAGGTGTCTTCCCCAGTATTAAGCCCTGTGAGACCAGAGAACTTGAGTCTTATTTACCTTTGATTTCCCAGAGCTGTGCTGTTCTATACAGGAGCCACTAGTCACACGTGCCTATTCAGTACTGCAATTGTGGCACGTCTGAATTGAGATGTGCTGTAAGTTTAACATTCTTACCATATTTTGAAGACTTGGTATGAAAAAAAGAATGTATATGATCTCATTAATTTAAAAATATTGATTACACATTGAATTAATATTTGGAGAAACTTGGTTAAGTATGATTAAAATTAATTTCACCCGTTTTACTTTTTAATGTGGCTACTAGAAGATTTTAACTTACTTAAGTGACTAACATTATATTTCTAGGCTCTGCGGCAGTGTTGTTACAGAGCCTAGCACAACGGCCCGCCCATTTTATTTAGCAAAATAACCAATGTCGACAGACCGAGAGAATGGGTGAGTGGAGATAAGGTCTTTGCCTCCCATTAGGAAAATGGATACAGCACTGTCCTAGAAATCAGGAGACCTGGGTTCTGTTCCAGGATTAAGTGGCATCACCGTGAAGCCAACCCATTCTGGGCGTTAATTTACCCATCAGGCAGTTGATCTCCGATGTCTGAAAGTGTATGAGAGTTAAGTGGTGGAGAAAGGTGGGGAAGCCTGGTACAATAGAACTTTGTCTCTGGCTCTAGCATAGCAGTAGAGCTTCGGTCAAAGAGAAGAGGCTGCAAGAATCTCAGACGAGATCCCTGAAGCTAGCGCCGGGACCGACAGCTTTCTCGGTCTAACGTCACTTGCGCGCGACGACATCGTTGGTCCTGTCCTCCAAGCGGCAGCGCTAAGAAAGTCCTTTCGGTGAAGGCGAGTGCCGAGCTAACAGAGAGTCAAACAGCTCCTGAGTCTCTCTGGGACTCAGTAAACCAGCCTCCGCCACCCTCCCTTTTACTTTCCTCTTACCGGGCACAGGAACTGGGGAGATATGAACCTGACCCGAGCATCCAGAGTCGACCCTCAGTACGGCTGCGCAAAGCCCATACGCATTCTAGCTGGAGTCCCGGCGATTGGCTGTGACGTAACTTCCGGCGTGAGCGGCGAAAGCCGGGAGGGCCAGAGAGAGAGCAAGCAGGCATCCAGCAGCAGGCAGCAGGCGGGCGGGCTGGCAGATCGCACAGAGGGAGGGAGCGAGCGAGAGAGCAGGGAGTGAGCCAGCGAGGGCAGCCGCGTCCCGAGAGCAGCCGAGATTCCTCCCGTCCCTCTTACCCCCTCCCCGGAGCCACAGCGCCTCCGGTCTCCAGCGGAGCGGACACGGCCCTGCCCGGCCATGGCCTCGTTGCTGAAAGTGGATCAGGAAGTGAAGCTCAAGGTAGCGGCACCGGTCCTGGCTTCCTTACCCCTCGCTTCGATCCCCGAACAGTCTGATCAGCTCCCCATTCCCCATGGCGTCTTTGTCTCCCTGGGGACACCGGCTCTGAGCTTCCGCTCGGCTCAGCCCAGCCCCCCACTCCCGAAGACGGCATGTGGGGAGAGGATAATATAGGGTGGTCTTCTGTACCTCGTATGGTGATGGAGAGCCCCGGACACGTGGTGGACTCAGTGCTTTAGGCTAGTGACAGCTGGAAGTTCCCCAGCCCCGCCTCCGGCCGCTGCCGCTGCCCTTGGCGTCAGGCCTGCCTAGTATTTTAGGCCAAGTCTGGACTGAAGTTGGCACGTTTGTGAGCTCACACCTCCCCTATCTGTCTGTCTTTCATCTGTTCACAAATTCAGACAGCCTCAGACACAGGGAGGGAGAGAGGGAAGACAGGCAGGCGCGGCCGCAAGCCCTGCTTCCCTCTCTTGAGATGGAGAAATGGGTACGCAAAAAAATAAAGTACTTGCAATCTGGGGGCCTCTCAGCTTTTCATTACAATTACAAGGTGAGGGAAAGAAAACTAGATTTGGGTCTCCCCATCCTGCCCTTACCGCTGTTGCCAGGTAATGACTTGCTCTTACTAAATTGTTCTTTGTTAATTTTAGGTTGATTCTTTCAGGGAGCGGATCACAAGTGAGGTGAGTGAAATAAATAGAAAACGTTAGTATTGGTTAATTGGTAGTTTCCTAAAGGAGAGATACCTGTTAACAGATACCGTCTCATAATTCTTAATGTATTTTTTCTCATCTTTAGGCAGAAGATTTGGTGGCAAATTTTTTCCCAAAGAAGTTGTTAGAACTTGATAGTTTTTTGAAGGTGAGAGATCCGTTTCCTTTTCCCAATTTTTTTGACCCTGGTCTTTCTGTCAAATGGGACAAATTAAGTGTTGATTCTATTTTGTTTTGTACTGTACAGTAATTTCATTTCTTGCTCTTCAAATGAGATACTCTTTTGTTCATCTTGAAAAGACTAATGAGGTGCTGGCCAGTTGGCTCAGTGTATAAAGCCTCTGGTGTACGGACCTCCCAGGTTCTATTCCCTGTCAGGGCACACAAGAGAAGGACCATCTACTTCTCTCCCCTTCACTCTCTCTCTCCCTCCCTCCCTCTTCCCTCCCAAAGCCAGTGGTTCCATTGGTCCAAGCATCAGCCTCAGGCACTAAAGATAGCTCAGTTGATTGGACCATCCGCCCAAGATGGGTTGCTGGGTCACATGTGGGAGTCTGTCTCACTTTCTCCCCTCCTCTCACTAAAAAAAAACAAACAAAAAAAAAAATGACTAATGTTTGGGGTGTGGCTATCTTACTCTTTCAGGAACCAATTCTAAATATTCATGACCTAACTCAGATCCACTCAGACATGAATCTCCCTGTTCCTGATCCCATTCTTCTCACCAATAGCCACGATGGACTGGATGGTGTAAGTGTCCTATAATTGTCTTTGTCTTCTGAAGCAATAGGTTCTCTGTCCTTTATTTCCTGGTCAGTCTAAACATGTACAGAGAAGACAGTGGGATTTGGATCTGGGAATGAGGACTACAGACATGATGACTGCAGTACACCCCCTTTAGACCCTGATTTTTATTAATAGCATTGAGGTGAATTTAGTAATGCTACCGTGTGTTAGAGTTTCAAGTAGGACTAATAACTACAGGGTTCCCTCAGGCTGTCTGATCTGTTCCCACACCTCTAAGCAAGATTTTTCTTACCTGTTGCAGTGTCTTGAGTCTTGTTATTGGATGGATAGCTCTTGATATATAATTGCAGTCCCTGTCTTTGCTGTACATCTTTACTACCTATTCACTGTCAATTAAATATCTACATTCTATAACACTAATGACACTGTATTGCTCTTTGTCTGCATTGTCTCATTGTTAGAACTTAAAATTCAGGAAAGCAAAAACTATCTCAATCATATTTGTATTCCCAGCACCTAGCATTGTTCCTGGTACATAACAGGTGCTAAATATGTGTTTATTGATCGAATATTGTTTCTTTATGGAACAAGCAGATTTGTATATATTCTCTCAATTATTCTTTATCCTGCATTGAATGGTTCTTTTTTCCTATTGTTTATAGTAGCAATTTTCAACTGTGTGCTGTGGCACACTGGTGTGCTGCAAGAATTTTTAAAACATCCAATACTAGACTGTTTCATCAGGGGCACTGACCTCTATTCCCTTAGGTCAGTGGTTTTCAACCTGTGGGTCGCGACCCCAGCGGGGGTCGCCTAAAGCCATCGGAAATACATATTTTATTTAAAAATGTATTGTATAATAAATATGTATTTTCCAATGGCTTTAGGCGACCCCTGTGTTTTGGTCGTTCGACAACCCCCCCCCCCCCCGGGGTTGCGACCCACAGGTTGAGAACCGCTGCCTTAGGTTGTCAAATAAAACAACTGACAACAGCCAGCACAACAAGAGTGCTTCATTGTGAATGAATCAAAATTATACTTATTTTTTTAGTCACATTGGCAAAAAATATATGTTTTTGGTGTGCTGCAGAATTTACCATATTTCCCCCATGTATAAGATGCACCTATCCCTGAAAAATTTGGTGTCTAAAAACTGGGTGCGTTTTGGCATTTCAAATGCTATAGATGGAACTGAAGACGAGGCAATATATGAAGAAAACGATTCGTCATCAGACACAGATAAGGACAAGCTAATGGATGGGAGTTTGACAGTGATGAGTTGTATGAATTTTATGAATAAAACTTGAGTTTAATAATTTTATGTAATAGGCCTGACCTGTGGTGGCACAGTGGATAAAGCGTCAACCTGGAAATGCTGAGGTCGCCGGTTCAAAACCCTGGGCTTGCCTGGTCAAGGCACATATGGGAGTTGATGCTTCTAGCTCCTCCCCCCTTCTCTCTCTCTGTCTCTCCTCTCTCTCCCTCTCTGTCTCTCTCTCTCCCTCTCTCTGTCCTCTCTAAAAATGAATAAATAAAATAAAAAATAAAAATAAAAAAATAATTTTATGTAATATATTTTAAAAAAATTTTGGGTCCCAAAATTAAGGTGTGTCTTATACATGGGGAAATATGGTAGTTTATGTCTGCTGTGAGATGCAAAGGGTTGGAAACCCCGGGTTTATAGTATCTGTCCTCCTGTATTTGCTTAATGGGTTATATTTCTGGAAAGGTTGGTCTTACCAACTAGAACGTAAGTTACTTTGTGGCAAGAACCTTTTCTTAAAGCCTTATATGTACTTAGTAAATTGTATATAGTAAGGTAACCAGTGGGGTCAAAGAAGGGATTAAACTTGTTTAAAGTGTAACTGGTAGGGATGGGAGAGTTCAGAGCAGGCTAATTTCTGTCTCTTTATTTCCTTAGCCCACTTACAAAAAGCGAAGGTTGGATGAGTGTGAAGAGGCCTTTCAAGGTAAGAGCCCCTCCACCCCACCTACTCCCTGGTTTGCAGCCTTGAGAAACGGGATGGGTATGGTGTTCTCCAGGAATGGAAGCAGGATCTCATTTTATTTCTCAGAGTTGGCATTCCCAAGTCTTCCAAATATGGTCATTATTTAGCACGCTCAACCTCACTTTCCAGTAAAAAAGGAGGGTTTGACTTAGTATGAACTGCCAAAGGAGAGAGGTTGGGGGTAATTACCCACTGCAGATTTTTCACAGAAGTCCCAGTTTCATGTTATTTTTTCCTCTTTAATAATAGTGCATTAAGTCTTTAAAGCATACTTTAATTTCCTTATTTTCAGACTTTGGGCACATTTTAAATGCTCATTTGTTAATCCATACACTCTCTCTTTTTGATTCTGTTGGTGTGTCGGTGTTTGTTGTGACAGATAAAAGGCAGAGGTCATAGCATCTCATGGGTCTGGGGAAGAAGAGAGAAAGGTGGGGGATGCTATGTCCTGGCCCTCAGCCCAATCATTTGGCCTTCTTCATGTCCCTGCCAGGAACCAAGGTGTTTGTGATGCCCAATGGGATGCTAAAAAGCAACCAGCAGCTGGTGGACATTATTGAGAAAGTGAAACCAGAGATCCGGCTGCTGATTGAGAAATGCAACACGGTGAGGCAGGGGCTAGTGACCAATAGGCTGACTTCTGACAGCCTGGCTTGAACTATGAAAAATGATGGATGGTGGGCTGGAGGCATGGAGGTGATATGGGTGTTGGCAGACTAAGTATCTTGGCTCCTGTGCTCCTGGCATCTGGCCGCAGCAGCATGAATTGTATGCTTCATGGCGTAAGCAGAAAAAGCCATGGACTTCATATGCACATTTTGTTCTCCTTACTCTCCAGGTCAAAATGTGGGTACAGCTCCTGATCCCCAGGATAGAAGATGGGAACAACTTTGGGGTGTCCATTCAGGTAATGTGCTTCCCTTACACACTGCAGAGGAAGGTTTTTGGAGATCCTCTTATCTCCCTGCTTTGTCAGTTTTTCCTTTCCCTTTGGTCTGCCGTGGAGTGATATGGAAGACACTTTTGACTTACTGTTGCTGTTTTTTCCAGGAGGAGACAGTTGCAGAACTAAGGACTGTTGAGAGTGAAGCTGCCTCTTATCTGGACCAGATTTCTAGGTAGGGCTGCTTGGGCTTGGCCCAGCATTGGGGGCTGGTGAGGTGGTGATAAACACTGTCCAGGGTCTTCTGCAGCTTCCTCCTCTTCTCTCTCCTTCCAGATATTATATTACAAGAGCCAAATTGGTTTCTAAAATAGCTAAATATCCCCACGTGGTAAGTAAGGGTTTTGTGGCCTGCGGGTGGAAGTGGAGGGACGGGAGGAGTGACTGTTGCTGGGGAGGAGCCGTCCGCGGCTAGTCGGCCTCGGGAACTAGCCTTGGCTCTGCCCCTTCTTTCAGGAGGACTATCGCCGAACTGTGACAGAGATTGATGAGAAAGAATATATCAGCCTTCGCCTCATCATATCAGAACTAAGGAATCAATATGTAAGTAACCTAGGCCCCTGCCCACAGTTGCCCTGTCTTCTCTTAGCTCTGGTGAGAAATTTCTTGCCACTCTGTGGGGGTTGAGATAGGGGTGGAGGTAAAATGAATAGAACAAAGTCAGCAGAGTGTCAAGAACTCTGAAATCATTGAGGGTATATAGCTGGGTATTTTCCTTCTTTCTACCTGGATGGGAGAGAGTGTGATGTAGTATAGGGGCGAAGATGAGATTATTAGAGTCAGGCAGACTTAGGTTTGGAACCAAAGCTACCTGTAGTGTGTGGCCTTGGGTGAGTTGTTTAACCTCAGATTCCAGAGTCTTCATCTCTGAAATGCAGCTTAGAGTCAGTATATATACTCTACAAAGATGGTTTTTAAAAATGAGTGAGGGCCTGACCTGTGGTGATCCAGTGGATAAAGCATCGACCTGGAATGCTGAGGTCGCTGGTTCAAAACCCTGGGCTTGCTTGGTCAAGGCACATATGGGAGTTGATGCTTCCTGTTCTTCCCCCTTCTCTTCCTCTGCTTCCCTCTCTCTCTATTTTCCTCTCTCTTCCCCTCTAATGAGTAAAATCTTAAAAAAAAATTTAAAAATAATGAGTGAGATAATATATAAAAGGGCCCAGTGCAATTATTGGTATGTTAAATGCTCAATAAAGGTTAGTTTTTATTAGACACAGGGCCTTGAAAATACCCAGGTATACCCAGTTTTGGGGTATAAGAATTGGGTAGCGCCTGACCAGATGGTGGCACAGTGGATAGAGCGTTGGACTAGGATGTGGAGGACCTAGGTTTGAGACCCTGAGGTCACCAGCTTGCTTGAGCACGGGCTCATCTGGTTTGAGCAAAGCTCACCAGCTTGGACCCAAGGTCGCTGGCTTGAGCACGAGGTTACTTGGTCTGCTGAAGGCCCACGGTCACATATGAGAAAGCAATCAATGAAAACTAAGATCTTGCAACAAAAAACTAATGATTGATGCTTCTTATCTCTCTCTGTTCCTGTCTGTCTGTCCCTATCTATCCCTCTCTCTGAATCTCTCTCTGTCTCTGTAAGGAAAAAAAAAAAAAAGAATTGGGTAGCCACCTTGATTTCAGGTTCAAATAAGAGAGTGAGATTATGTGAATTGCTTGGGGATTTGGTGGGGAGGGGCCTTTTCTTTTTGAGGCAGGGGTAGAATTCTCTATGATTCTGATCTCTTCTCCCAGGTCACTCTACATGACATGATTCTGAAAAATATTGAGAAGATCAAACGGCCCCGGAGCAGCAATGCAGAGACACTGTACTGAGGCCAGGGCCAGGGGACTCTGTGAGTCTGGCTCAAGACCGACATTGCCTTGGTTTGTTACATGACTATCGTGACGGGGAAACTGGCTGGAAATAGTAATCACACCTCTCTCTGTTTTTAGTTAGAGTCTAATGAAACTCTCATGTAGTTCTGTGACGTGTTTACCTCTTTTTTCAGGCCTCAGGAACTCTTCTATTTCCTTCCCTAACACCTAACACCCAACACCCGACCTGTCCTAATTTCTGGAGAACTCCAGGTTTGTGTGTGCAGGATATTGGCACAAGAATACTTGTGTTTTCTCTCCCCGCCCCACTCCTGTGTCTTGGGCTTTTTTTTTCCCTTTTGATGATTAGTTGGTTAGGAGCTGAGGGAACTAGAAGGAAAGTGCTAGGTTTTCTTTTTTAGGATCTGGGGTTGGGGAGACCAGCTCCTCTCTTCTGATGTAAGGTTAGGGTCTCTTGCTATTGTGGGATATTGGATCCTGCATGCCACAGTTGTGCTGGTGATGACTTCGGGTTTCCCATCTACATACATGACAAGAAACATCTTAGATCTCAGCTGTTTCTAGCTCCTTCAGATGTTTTTATAACTAGAATTTTCACATACACATATGTGCACGACAGACACACACATATACACACACATCTGCCTTCCTACTCTGTTACCTGACTCCCCCCAAACCGTGACATGTGCACATGTGCATGTGCGCACGCACACACACACACACACAGACACACACACACAGTTCAGGAGTTGATAGTTGTCTCAGCTGTCATTCACTGGGGCCCATTGTCTTCTGATATTGTAGCTTCTTGGTACCCAGAGGCTGGTGAGTTGGAGAACCGAGAGGTGGGAGGCAGAGGGTTTGGAGAAGGCTCCTTTCTCTTTGTGTGATTTGGGTCCTGTTGGGCATTATTGCAAAGGCCAGTCCTCGGACTCCTGATTGCCTCTCTTCAGACCAGTTGTAAATTGGGGTGGGGGAGTCTACAGCTGTGAGTGCCAGATGCTGCTGCTCCGGCTGGGCTCTCTTTGGGAAAAGTATTTCTCTTATTTATAGTATTGTGCTTCCAGGGAAAGCAGTCACTTGTGTGTATATGTGTGTATACACGCGAGTGTGTACGCATTGTGTGTATGTGGAAATCTGCTGGGCAAGTCAAAACTATAGAAGAGTTGCCTCCTATCTCTTGAATCTTCCAGAGATGTCCCCCACTTTTTAACTTTACCAGTGCTGGAGAGTCAGAGTCTGCAGTAAGCCTGCTAGTGACTCTTTCAGTGTCTGTCTCTGACTTACTCTTCCCCTGTCTCTGTCTTCCAACCCCTAATCGTATTTCCACCTGGATACATCATTTTTACTCCCGATATGCTATATAGAGAAGCAGTCAGGATGCTCTCTTCCCGTGAATAGTACTCAGTAACAAACCAATTGCATTTTAGTTGGGCAGTGCCCCTACCCACCCTCCAGATCCCTTCCAGATAAAACACGTCCCTTCTCCTACCATGAGTTTCTCAGTTTCCCTTTTTGTTTGTTGGATTGTTCTGCTGCCCCTCCTCCTCACCCAACCGCCCTTGGATCGTAATGTATAATTCTTTTACCATGTCAAGAAATTATTAAAAATACAGGTACTTTGACCTCTTTCTAAAGCTGCAGACCCTGGTGCGATTGCGATGCTCTGGTGGCTAGAGATCCACCCATACTCACATGCGTGCGCATTGGGGTGCCCTCCTCCACAGACACTGCCAGCCACCCTATTGTGTCTTTATACCAATTGAACTTTCTCTTTTCTCTGGAATAATAGAAAGATTGAGGCTTCTGCCTACCAAGAGGCAAGGGTGGGTCCTTCATTTATGTTTAGTCTGAATTATATGAAAGATACCTACCTCTTCACAAAGCTAAGCTTCTGTCCCAGTCCTCCACATCACAGTTCCTCCCTTCCTTCCCCAGTGATGCCCATGAACTGCCAGTAGAGGCTGCTGTGGTGCCGTGTGTGGAATCACCTGGTTCATAGAGCACCCTACGCTGTCATTTTCTTTCTCTTACACTAATTCTCCCCTCCAAATAATGTTTTTAATTTCTTAAGATGTCAGGAGACTCCTGGTTTTAGTTTTCAGATGACTTGGAGAGCCATCTAGGACCCTAGCTCCCTCTGAAATAAAGTTTCCTCAACTTCCATCTTGTAGAGTAGCCTTCTGGTATCCAATGATCCCCTTGTCTCTGCAAAAAGAAATTTAAAGTCTTGAATGATGGAGAAACATCTGCTCTGTTCTGTTTCAGTGATGACCAGTAGCTAACAAGCCCTTTATATGCATGGTCACATTTAATCTTCATGAATCTATAAGGTAGTTTTATCCCTTCTTTATAGGTGAGGAGACAGACTTATAAGTACCTCCCCTGTGGTCACACAGCTTAGGGACCTGGGTTTGGTGTACAAATATGACTGCTAAGCTCAGGCCTTTAGTGACTCCTTTCTCACTGACTAGACAGAAGAGGCCTGAGACTACAGATCAAGAACTTGACCTTAGATAAATGGCAAAACACAATGCTTACTGCTGAACTGGGCAGTAGGTCCTAGAAATATTGGGGAGCAGCACCTGCCAGGAGGTAGGAAAATGGCCAGTTTTAGTGGCTGCATTCAGCGCACAGGACTTGATTGGGCATCTGGGATTTCCATTCTTCCTCACTCGTTTTGAATGGAAGGCAGTTTAGCATTACTTCAAATGTCCTCTGATCTGGTCTAAATGATGGAGATGAGTAGTGAGTACTGATCGGGCAGCCGGTAGGAGTTCAGTGATGGGGGTGCTATGCACGTGGAAGTAGTGCCTTGGGCCAAACCACAGAACAGAAAATTGGAACCGAATTATATAAATCAAGGTCAGACATTTCCCGTTCAACCCACAGGGTGGAGTTTTCTCCATTCCTATCCTACTGAATATAAACCCTGATTTGATGTCAGTCACTGGGAGGAGCGGCTGGTAGGACTCATTTCAGCTCAGCATTCACCATGAATATCAAGGTAGTCCTCGTGTTCCTGGCACTTTCCCTCATTACCATCTTTGCCCTGACCTATGTCTTGCTGACCAGCCGAGGGGGCTCCAGCCAGCCTCCCCGCTGCCCCTCTGTATCCCATGGTGCCCAGCAGTGGACACACCCTGGCCAGAGCCAGCTGTTTGCAGACCTGAGCCGAGAGGAGCTGATGGCTGTGATGAGCTTTCTGACCCAGCAGCTGGGGCCAGGCCTGGTGGATGCAGCCCAGGCCCGCCCCTCAGACAACTGCATCTTCTCGGTGGAGCTGCAGCTGCCCCACAAGGCTGCAGCCTTGGCTCACCTGGACAGGGGGAGCCCCCCACCTGCCCGGGAAGCACTGGCCATCGTCTTCTTTGGCGGACAACCCCAGCCCAATGTGAGTGAGCTGGTGGTGGGACCGCTGCCCCACCCCACCTACATGCGGGATGTGACTGTGGAGCGTCACGGGGGCCCCGTGCCCTATCACCGCCGCCCAATGCTGGGAACTGAGTTTGCCCAGATGTGGACACATTTGAAAGAGGTGGAGCTACCCAAGGCACCAGTCTTCCTTGCTTCAGTCTTCAACTACAATGGCTCCACCTTGGCATCTCTGCATGCCACGCCTAGTGGCTTGCGCTCAGGGGACCGTACTACCTGGATAGCGCTCCACCATAACATCTCAGGTGTTGGGATTTTCCTTCACCCAGTGGGGCTGGAGCTACTGCTGGACCACAGGGCCCTGGACCCTGCCCACTGGGCTGTCCAGCAGGTCTTCTACCTCGGGCGCTACTATGCAGACTTGGGCCAGTTGGAATGGGAGTTTAAGGCTGGCCAGCTGGAAGTGGTTCGAGTTCCTCTGCCCCTGCCAAAGGGGGCTTCATCCCTGAGGTCCCGGGTCTCCCCAGGTCCTCTTCCTCCTCTTCAGTTTTCACCGCAGGGCTCCCAGTACAGTGTACAGGGGAACCTGGTGGTATCCTCCCTCTGGACATTTACCTTTGGCCATGGGGTATTCAGTGGCATGAGGATTTTTGATATTCGGTTCAAGGGCGAGCGAGTAGCCTATGAAATCAGTGTCCAGGAGTGTATAACTATCTACGGTGCTGATTCACCCAAGACAATGATGACCCGATACTTGGATAGCAGCTACGGACTTGGCCGTAACAGCCGGGGCTTGGTGCGGGGTGTGGACTGCCCCTATCAATCTACAATGGTGGACATCCACATATTAGTAGGCAAAGCAGCAGTCCAGCTGCTCCCGGGGGCTGTGTGTATATTTGAGGAGGCCCAAGGACTACCCCTTCGTAGGCACCACAATCACCTTGAGAGTCATTTCTACGGTGGTTTGGCCAGCTCAGCTCTTGTAGTCAGGTCTGTGTCATCTGTAGGCAACTATGACTACATTTGGGACTTTGTATTGTACCCAAATGGGGCACTTGAAGGGCGGGTCCATGCCACAGGCTTCATCAACACAGCTTTCCTGAGTGGAGGGGAAGAAAGCCTCCTCTTTGGGAACCGTGTGGGGGAACGGGTGCTGGGGACGGTGCACACGCATGCCTTCCACTTCAAGCTGGACCTGGATGTGGCAGGTGAGTGCTCAGGGAATGAGGGTTGCGAGTTGGGGTGGGGCAGAGGGGAGGGAGATCCCCCCCATCAGGCCAGAAGAGGCAAGAGAGTATAGCATTCCTGCTCCACAATTCACAGAGCAGGGACTGATTTGAGTGTATGCATCTGCAACCAGTCTGAAATACTGGGTTTATTTGGTATCTGGCAGAGGTAGAGAGTTCCCTCGCCAAGTTCTGATCATCCAGCCCCTCTGACTTGCTGCCACTGAGAAATTAGTTTAATGCAACGGCTATGTCTGTCTACCTTAACCTTGAGTGACTATGGGTGGTGAGTTTGTCCTAAGGCTGGATGAGGCTGGAGTTGGGGCTCTCTGAGTCCTAATTTTGCAGGTCAGTGGAGGAGGGTAAAGTGGGGGCCTGAACAGAGGTAGGAAGCAGTCCATCTAAAGAGATTTTCAGGGTAGAGGTGGTCCGGACATGAGACGGAGGTGGAGTACAGCTGACAATTGCTCCACAGGAATTCAGACAACTGGGGAGACAGGATAGTGGCCCCATCCTCCTGGGAAGGGCTATCCCACCCCTGTCAGCCCATGTCAACACAGTGGGCTCTCCAGTGGCGTGGTAGGCATGTAGTAGGCTTGCTGCAAGTGTAGAAAGGGAGTTCTCAAGTAGGTCTCAGAGTGCAAAAAGCACTTGCTGCTCCTGACATGTTTTCTTGGGGACAGAAAATAACCAACTTGTCAAATCAGACGGTTAGACCCAGAGGAAAATTATAAATCCACCAGACCCTTTCCAGTTTACAGTTAGGGAAACTGAGTATGGGGGCAGATGCCCAATTGTGCTGTAACTAGGGATATTTCTTGTGAAAGATTTTATTTTCCTGGGTGTAAAGAGTGTGTGTGTGTGTGTGTGTGTGTGTACGCATGCGTGCGTGCGCAGAAGGGGGAGGAAGAACGAAGGAAATAGCATGATTGAAATGGCATATTAACGATTCTTTGATATATTTGGAATATGACCTTTCTGATTTGAGGTGTCTCTTCAGCGTTTTTGGTATTAAAGAGCCTTGTCTTAGGAAGTAAAATCGAGTAATGTTTATTGGCTCTCTAGTGGGTACATACAGTATAGTCTGGGCCAGAGGCTGTCAGGCCCCCTGTGCATAGGACAACCAACAGAGGCACTGGCTTCAGTAGAGCACCCCCTGTGCCAGCTGCCTTCATATAGGTCATGTTTAAAGAAAATGACAGTCTTGTCAAGTATACGATCTAATGCCAAGTGGGTGGCATGATGAGTGCAGGTTACCAATGCAATAGAGTTCTAAGGATATCCCAGACAATTTAAAGATATAAATCTATTTATATACTTTTTTTTTTGAGAGACACAGGGACAGACAAAAAGAGGTAGATGAGAAGCATCAACTTATAGTTGTGGCACCTTAGTTCATTGATTGCTTTCTCATATGTGCCTTGACCAGGGGGGCTCCAGCTGAGTCAGTGACCCTTAGCTCAAGCCAATGAGTGTGGGCTCAAGCCAGTGACCTTGAGCTTCAGGCCAGCAACCATGGTGTCATGTCTATGATCCCATGCTCAAAATGGTGACCCTGCGCTCAAGCTGGTGAGCCCACGCTCAAGCCGGCAACCTCAGGGTTTTGAACCTGGGTCCTCAGCATCCTAGGCCAATACTCAATCCACTGCACCACTGCCTGGTCAGGCTAAATCTATTCACTTTTGAAAAAGACTGAAAGTCATTTCCATCTTGTTTAGAAAGAAAGCTAATAGGGGTGTGCAGAGCACCGTGGAAGAGGACTGAGTTTTTCCAGCCAGCTTCTCCAAGACAAATGTCCCTTTCATAGTTATAAGAATGCAACTGGCCACCTGTGTATGCTTTTCCACATACAGAGCTCAGCCACAGAGCAGCTTTTATTATGTTCAGTGTAGAGGTTCAGAAAATGAGAATAAAGAAATAATTGGTCCAAGGGTAGACCAGTGCTAACAGAACTTTCTGCAGAAATGGAAATGTGCTATGTCTGCATTGTCCAATACATTAGCCACTAGCCACATGTGGCTATTGAGCCCTTGAAATGTGGCTAGTGTGACTGAGGAACTGTATTTTTTTTTTTTTTTTTACAGATTCAGAGAGAGGGATAGATAGAGACAGGCAGGAACGAAGAGAGATGAGAAGCATCAATCATTAGTTTTTCGTTGCGACACCTTAGTTGTTCATTGATTGCTTTCTCATATGTGCCTTGACTGCAGGCCTTCAGCAGCCCGGGTAACCCCTTGCTTGAGCCAGCGACCTTGGGTCCAAGCTGGTGAGTTTTGCTCAAACCAGATGACCCGCGCTCAAGCTGGCGACCTTGGGGTCTCGAACCTGGGTCCTCCGCATCCCAGTCCGATGCTCTATCCACTGCACCACCACCTGGTCAGGCAGAGGAACTGTATTTTTAACTTACATGCAATAGCCACTTGTGACTAGAGGTAACCACAGGGCAGGGTCAAAGAAGATGAGCTAGCTCTCCGATCTAGACCTCGTGGCTCCCAGCACGTAGTGTTTTCTGATGAGTTCTGCTGCCCTTTGTCAGGCAGAACAGTGGAAGTCATAGAGGAGATGAGGAAACTGTCTCACCTGGTATGGAACTCCTCTCCTCCCCCTCACCTGGCAGGGCTGAAAAACTGGGTGGTAGCTGAAGACGTGGTATTTAAACCGGTGGCAGCCCCTTGGAGTCCAGAACACCAACTGCAGCGTCCACAGCTGACTCGGCAGGTCCTGGGAAGGGAGGACCTGGCAGCTTTTTCCTTGGGAAATCCCCTTCCTCGCTACCTTTACCTGGCTGGCAACCAGACTAATGCCTGGGGTCATCAGCGTGGTTACCGAATCCAGATCCACAGCCCCCTCGGCATCCACATGCCCCTGGAGAGCGACATGGAAAGGGCCCTCAGCTGGGGGAGGTGAGAAGGGCTCTGGATACTGGGTGGTAGGGAAAGACTGGTCCTCCTCCCCATCCCAGCTCTTAGAGACCCCAACTTATTGTCCTTGGCTTACCATCAACCCTGTACCTCCTCTCAGATCCAAGTAGATATGGGTTGGGAGATGTTCTCACACAGAATCTGATCCAAAGGACTTCTGGGACAGTAGAGGTCTTTGATATTTTCTGACTCCACCTTCTTACAACATTCCTGGTCAGATACCAGCTCGTGGTGACCCAGAGGAAAGAAAAGGAGTCACAGAGCAGCAGCATCTATTACCAGAATGACATCTGGACACCAACTATTGCCTTTGCTGACTTCATCAATAATGAAACTCTCCTCGGAGAGGTTGGTAGCTCTAGAGACAGAGGGGAGGGGCTCTTCTGTCCAGCGTCTTGGCTGCCCAACCCCTGACCCTAGGTTGGAGAGAATGGTATATTTCTAGTTTCTCAGATTCAGAAGCCAAGGAGTTCTCTGATGACCATCATGAGTCATCCCTCCTGGGGTGAGATTAGACCTGGGATACTGATTACCCTACAGCTTCCTACATGGGTCATCACATTTTGAGAGTCTGGGGCTGAAAGGAGGTCTGGAAGCAGGGCTGAGGCTGGACGTTGGGGCTTGTGGCTGAGGGGTGGTTCTCTGGGTCTTCCCTCCAAAGTTCTCCAGCAACTCCCTCTTCCTGCAGGACCTGGTGGCCTGGGTTACAGCCAGCTTCCTGCACATCCCCCATGCTGAGGATGTCCCCAACACAGTTACTGTGGGGAACAGAGTTGGCTTCTTGCTCCGACCCTATAACTTCTTTGATGAGGACCCCTCAATCTTCTCCCCTGGCAGCGTCTACTTTGAGAAGGGCCAGGATGCTGGGCTCTGTGATGTCAACCCTGTGGCCTGCATCCCCCACTTGGTGACCTGTGTCCCAGACCTGCCACCTTTCTCTTATCAAGACTTTTAACCCCAAGGGTGTGATGGGACATGGAGTGGGGGGTGGGTGCTAAGACATATGTACCTTCCTCTCTGTTCCCAGTTCCCACTCCCCTCCCATCCTCTTAATGTTATTCAGAAAACAGCTCTTCCCACACTAAACACCCATATAGCCTTTTGATTAATTCATATTTTCAGTTTCTTTTTTTCATGTTTTTTTAAAAATGTTTATTTTATTGATTTTAGAGAAAGTAGAAGAGACAGGAACATCAATCTGTTTCCTATATGTGCCCTTACCTGGGATTGAACCAGCAACCTCTGTGCTTTGAGATGATGCTCTAACCAACTGAGCTATCTGGCCAGGGCTAGTTTCTTTTTTTAAAGTGATGAATTTATATAAATGGTATTATTATTAAAATAGTCAAGTAAAATCACCACAAATCCTACCACTCAGAAATAGCTAGTGTTCACATTTGGTGATCACCATACCAGATATTTCTTTTTTTTGTTGTTTTTTTTTTTGTTGTTTTTTTTTTCATTTTTCTGAAGCTGGAAACAGGGAGAGACAGTCAGACAGACTCCCACATGCGCCCGACCGGGATCCACCCGGCACGCCCACCATGGGGCGACGCTCTGCCCACCAGGGGGCGATGCTCTGCCCATCCTGGGCGTCGCCATATTGCGACCAGAGCCACTCTAGCGCCTGAGGCAGAGGCCACAAAGCCATCCCCAGCGCCCGGGCCATCTTTGCTCCAATGGAGCCCTGGCTGCGGGAGGGGAAGAGAGAGACAGAGAGGAAAGCGCGGCGGAGGGGTGGAGAAGCAAATGGGTGCTTCTCCTGTGTGCCCTGGCCGGGAATCAAACCCGGGTCCTCCGCACGCTAGGCCGACGCTCTACCGCTGAGCCAACCGGCCAGGGCAATATTTCTTCATCAGGTGCATTGAAATGGAAGAATAGACAGAATTTTATAAAAATAGATGGTAGGTGCAATTTATAATAAAAATATTACAAGATTTTTACTTGAATTTCTTTTATGTGACTTTTGAAGTATCTAGAATTCCTCAGAGAATATTAAGGATTCCAGCCAAGGAAATTAGCAATGGAGGAGAGAGGACAAGGGGACAGACCTGGCCAAGAAATGCTGTTTGGGAAACTGAAGGGCTGGGGGTGGGAGTTCCATTGGGAGGAGAACAATAGTTGCAAGTTCCAGGAAAGGGAACATCTGGCCCTGGGAAGGTGGGGGCTGGGGGAGGAAGCAGGGCTGAGGGGGGTGAGAGACAGATCCTGCTCCTTGGCAGGGGTACATTTTTGTGCTCAGGCTGGTCAACTACATAATTTTGAAATTGCTCCCCCTTCCCCTACCCAGCGCTCCCCAGTTCCACCCCTGACCCAGAGAGCAAAGTCTGACTTGGAGCCTTTAAGAAAAAGCCATGTAAGGTCTGTGGAAATCGCCTCTGCCCTGTAGCAGGCCCGCCCCCAGCCCTGGCCCGCCCCACCCCCAGCCCCAGCCTTCCCACTTCTTCCCACTCTCAGTCTTCTTTGCCTCTGAAAACTGGAAACCTAAACCAGAGTCCAGGAGCCCCCAACATAGGATCCAAGAGAGACCCTCATTCGCTGACCTGAGAATACACGTCTCCATTCTGGTTCAATCCACTGTCCTCTGCTCACGAGACAATGAACCAGAAGACCACCCTGGTGCTCCTCGCTCTGGCGGTCATCACCATCTTTGCCTTGGTATGTGTCTTGCTGGCTGGCAGAGGAGGAGATGGGGGTGAACCCAGCCTGCCTCCCCCTTGCCCCTCCATATCACCCAGTGCCCAGCAGTGGACACACCCTGGCCAGAGCCAGCTGTTTGCAGACCTGAGCCAAGAGGAGCTGATGGCTGTGATGAGCTTTCTGACCCAGCAGCTGGGGCCAGGTCTGGTGGATGCAGCCCAGGCCCGCCCCTCAGACAACTGCATCTTCTCGGTGGAGCTGCAGCTGCCCCACAAGGCTGCAGCCTTGGCTCACCTGGACAGGGGGAGCCCCCCACCTGCCCGGGAGGCACTGGCCATCGTCTTCTTTGGTGGACAAGCCCAGCCCAATGTGAGTGAGCTGGTGGTGGGACCGCTGCCCCACCCCACCTACATGCGGGATGTGACCGTGGAGCGTTATGGGGGCCCCGTGCCCTATCACCGCCGCCCCGTGCTGATCCGAGAATACCTGGACATAGACCAGATGATCTTCGACAGAGAGCTGCCCCAGGCTGCTGGTCTCCTCCACCACTGCTGCTTCTACAGACGCCAAGGAAGGAACCTCGTGACAATGACCACGGCCCCCCGGGGTTTGCGATCTGGGGACCGAGCCACCTGGTTTGGCCTCTACTACAACATCTCAGGGGCTGGGTTTTTCCTGCACCCCATAGGATTGGAGCTACTGGTAGACCACAAGGCTCTGGACCCTGCCCGCTGGACCATCCAGAAGGTGTTCTTTCAAGGCCGCTACTATAAGAGTCTGGCTGAGCTAGAGGACCAATTTGAGGCTGGCCTGGTGAATGTGGTGCTGATCCCAGACAATGGCACAGGTGGGTCCTGGTCCCTGAAGTCCCAGGTGCCTCCAGGTCCTGCTCCCCCTCTGCAGTTCCATCCCCAGGGCCCCCGCTTCAGTGTCCAGGGTGGTCGAGTGGCCTCCTCATTGTGGACTTTCTCTTTTGGCCTTGGAGCTTTCAGTGGCCCAAGGATCTTTGACATCCGCTTCCAGGGAGAGAGGCTAGCTTATGAAATCAGCCTCCAAGAGGCCTTGGCCATCTATGGTGGAAACTCCCCCGCAGCATTGCTGACCCGCTATATTGATGGCAGCTTTGGCATGGGCAAGTACTCCACGCCTCTGACCCGTGGGGTGGACTGTCCCTACCTGGCAACCTATGTGGACTGGCACTTCCTTTTGGAGTCCCAAACTCCCAAGACAAGACAAGATGCCTTCTGTGTATTTGAACAGAACCAGGACCTCCCCCTGAGACGACACCACTCAAATTTCTACTCCCACTATTTTGGGGGCCTTTCAGAGACAGTGCTGGTCATCAGATCTGTATCCACCTTGCTCAATTACAACTATGTGTGGGATATGCTCTTCCACCCCAATGGGGCCATAGAAGTCAAATTCCATGCTACGGGCTACATCAGCTCAGCGTTCCTCTTTGGTGCTGCCCGAAGTTACGGGAACCAGGTTGGGGAGCACACGCTGGGCACCATCCACACCCACAGTGCCCACTTCAAGGTGGATCTGGATGTAGGAGGTAAGACATCCCAGAAGGGGAAGGGATTCCCGAAGAGAGGGCTGAGGGATTGTCTCTATTTGGTTTAGGGTTATGGCGGTTACGTAGGAAAGGAAGATATGAGAATGAGTGTGATTTTGGAGTTCATGCTTCTTTGGCTGGATAGGAGACTGTTAGATGCTGAATTTAGCTCATTGACTGAGTGCACAGCTGCCACCCTCCCTCCATGTGACCTCATCAGAAAGTCTTGGGAAAAGAGAAAGCTCAGAGAGGAGGCAGGATCTGGGCCAACAGAGTCCCTTTGCCCTCTCCCCACCCTGCACTTATACGGGACCCATTTCAGGGACGTGGCCATTTGTTTGTCTGTTTATTTCTCTGTATCTGGCCTGTGGTGCTTGTGTTCAGAGGACACGTTTGCATTCTGCCAACTCCCGGCACATGCAGGCCAGTCATGGAACACCCCGGGTTAGACATTTCTTAGAGAGATGAGCCTTCCTCCTCCCTGATTTTCTATCTCTCTCGGGACTTAAGTGTGAGGGGTAGAATGGACCCTGCGGAACATTCCAGATAGTTCCTGGTGGTCACAGAGAGAGCCAAGGAAACATGATGTCTTGGAGTCTTTTTACTTTCCTTCCCCACATTGAGCTAATCACCAGATTTTTTTCTGTTCTGCCTCTGAAATACCTTAAACTCCTCACTAGGCTCCGCTCTCATATCCTTGTTGGTGCCAGAGCTCTTTCTGCTGCTTCTACTCTTCTTCCTCCTGGATCGAGGATCAACTCTGTATCCAAAGGGACCTACCAGCCATCCAGCCTGCTCCCTCATGCAGGTCTCACTTACATCACCTATAGGATCCCGTCCACAGAAGCACCTACAAGGTCCTTCCCTTCAGAATGCAGCTCTACCTGCCTTTCAGATTCTTCCCTGAGCATGGCTTTAGCCACACACACACACACACACACACACACACACACACACACACACCCTGTCCCTGGACACACACAGCACATAAGATAGACGGGCTTCTTTGCTTTTGCTCCTGTTTTGCTCCTGCTGTGAATGTCCTGCTATGTCATCTCTGCTGGTAACATCCCATGAGGCCAGGCTGAAAAGTTGCCCTGGAAGGCTCCCTTTTCCTACCTGCACCTCTATTCCTATAACCTCGAATCTTGAATGTGTTCCTCTCACATTGCAGGCCAGTCAGGGCATTGCCGTCTGCACCCTCTATGAGAGCAGAAGGGTAAGGATGATGTTTTGTTCATCTGTGTGCCCCCAGGGCCGAGCCTGGGCCTCGCCACTAATGAGATAAGTGAATAAACAAATAAAACAATAAATAAGTGAAATCCTTGATGAAATACTTTACAGGTTAACAGCTTTGGCTAAAACATTGGGGATATTTTGGGGGTGGGGAAGGGAAGCAGAGGGCACACTCTGTTCTGGGCTTCTCTTTGGCCCCCAATCGGAAGCCAGGTGGGGACAGGGCACCTGCATGATCAGCCCTCCCTCCTGCCCCTTCTCCCCCTCTTTCACCCCACCCGGCAGGACTGGAGAACTGGGTCTGGGCTGAGGACATGGTCTTTGTCCCCATGGCGGTACCCTGGAGCCCTGAGCACCAGATGCAGAGACTGCAGTTGACCCGGAAGCTGCTGGAGACAGAAGAGCAGGCCGCGTTCCCCCTGGGCAGTGCCTCCCCTCGCTACCTGTACCTGGCCAGCAACCGCAGCAACAAGTGGGGTCACCCGCGGGGCTACCGCATCCAGATGCTCAGTTTTGCTGGCGAGCCGCTGCCCCAGAACAGCTCCATGGAGAGAGCCGTCAGCTGGGGGAGGTGAGCGGTGGGTGTCACAGAGGCTGGGGGCGATGGGAGTGGAGCATTGGGGACGCAACTGGAAACTCATCTCAAACTGTATGCAAAGTGAGATAAGAGCTCTAGGAGGATTCCCAAGTTACCAAAAGGCACATGCAGTGGGCACTGGGCATGTCCTCCCTTTGAGGACTAAAGCTCAGGGCTGAGAACTTTTTTCTCCTTTGCATGGGGGAGGGACCATGCTGTGATATGGCAGGGGGGTAAATAGGAGGCCCTGGAAATATGTTGGATGACTCACCAGGTTGGCATCAGAGTCACTGAGTGAATGAGATGGGAAAGCTCAGTGAGGTTCACATGCTCAACTCCCTTCCATCACAATCTGGCAGCAGAATAGAGCAAGTGACCTTAGAGGCCTGACCTCCCTAGGTACCAACTGGCAGTGACCCAGCGGAAGGAGGAAGAGCCCAGCAGCTCCAGTATCTTCAATCAGAATGACCCTTGGGCCCCCACTGTGGACTTCACTGACTTCATCAACAACGAGACCATTGTTGCAGAGGTCAGCTGATTGGAGGGGCCAGTGAGAGGGGTAGGGGCATACAGATGAGACCCATCATCTCTTGGGGATCCCTGAAAACCGTCTGGTCTCCTCAGGAGTGGAGCTGACTCCTGCCTTCTGTACTTTCATGGATCTGATCGTTACCTCTTGAGGGAGTCTTCCCACGCTGGGAATTCATTTGCAGATGCTGCTGAATCCCTAGCCTATCCTCAAGACCCTACAACTCTGAGTCTCAGCTCTGTGGACTGAGTACTTTTCATGCCCTAAGACTCAAGGAGGGCTGGAGGTCACCAAGGAAGACCACATCTCTTGTATCTACAGCCCATTCCTGGTGGGACCACTAAAGGATTAATTTCTGAATGTTGGCCTTTTCTGCCTCCTGGGCCCTTATCTGCTCTTCTTCATCCTGCTTCCATCAGTTCTAGTATGAGAACGTTCTGGGAGTTAAGGGGGAAGGAGCTAAAGTTGACTGTAGCATTATTATTCCTCTGGGGATGGATAGGCCGATGAAGATGTAATAGGAAATGTTAGAGAGGGAGAGCACAGCACAGGCTGGGTCAGGAAGGCAGGTGTTGCTCCCAATATGAATATGAAATTGATTATGCTTTGACTTCTGGACCAATAAGAAAAATGTATAAAGACTTAAGATCCACCTGACCAGGCGGTGGCGCAGTGGATAGAGCATCAGACTGGGACCTGGAGGATCCAGGTTTGAAACTCTGAGGTTGCTGGCTTGAGCATGGGCTCACCAGTTTGAGCGCAGGGGTCGATGGCTTGAGCATGGAATCATAGACATGACCCATGGTCACTGGCTTGAGCCCATACGTCATTGGCTTGAACCCAAGGTCGCTGGCTTGAGCAAGGGATCACTTGCTCTGCTGTAGCCCCCCACTCAAAGTATATATGAGAAAGTAGTCAATGAACAACTAAGACAGGGGTCCCCAAACTTTTTACACAGGAGGCCAGTTCACTGTCCCTCAGACCGTTGGAGGGCCAGACTATAAAAAAAACTATGAACAAATCCCTATGCACACTGCACATATCTTATTTTAAAGTAAAAAAACAAATGGGAACAAATACAATATTTAAAATAAAGAACAAGTAAATTTAAATCAACAAACTGACCAGTATTTCCATGGAAACAATGTTCCTCTCACTGACCACCAATGAAAGAGGTACCCCTTCCGGAAGTGCGGCGGGGGCCGGATAAATGGCCTCAGGGCCACATGCGCGGCCCACGGGCCATCGTTTGGGAACCCTTGAACTAAGGTGCAACAACAAAGAATTGATGCTTCTCATCTCTCTCCCTTTCTGTCTGTCTCTGTCTTTCCCTCTCTCTGACTCTTTCTGTCTCTGTCAAAAAAAAAAAGAAAAGATTTAAGATCCTTTTGAGGAAAGGGGGCGTGACAAATCCTACATACAAAGCTACTGTGTGAGGCAGGTGTGCCTTTAGCAAAGCCAGGCCTTATGATTCTCTTTCTTCTCCCCTGCTAGGACTTGGTGGCCTGGGTGACAGCTGGTTTCCTGCACATCCCACATGCAGAGGACATTCCCAACACGGTGACTGTGGGAAATGGTGTGGGCTTCTTCCTCCGACCCTACAACTTCTTTGACCAGGATCCGACTTCCAATTCTGCTGACTCCATCTATTTCCGGGGAGACCAGGATGCTGGGGCCTGTGAGGTCAACCCCCTGGCTTGCCTCCCCAAGGACGCTGACTGTGCCCCCGAGCTCCCCGCCTTCTCTCATGGGGGCTTCTCTCACAACTAGGTGGTCCCTGGGATGGGTAATGTTTCCAGGGACCCTGGGGTTGGGGAGCTGTGGACACTGGGTTGGGCAGATTGATGCCATTTTTCCCTTCCTCAGGTTTCTTCCTCCCCCTCCCCCAAGGTTGCCTCCTGCCATCATCCTCTCTTGCTTCCTTTCTCTATTGGGAGCACCCTGAGCCTGTGATACTGGCAGTGGGGGGGGGCACAGGGAAGACCCAGCTTTGTTGTCAACAGACCTGCTGGGTTCCTGTCCCATAGAAGAGAGGAATGGCCAGCCAGGAGCTTGGAATGATGGCCAAGCTTTTTGCCAGAGATCCTTTTTTTTCTTTCTGGTTTTCCCAAATGGTTTTAGGCTGTCTCCAGGTCCCTTCTGGCCTCCAGTCCCTGCCTTGGGAGATGGAGCTGGGCCTCTGCAATGAGGACAGTCCCCTAGCGGCGCCAGGACAGGCTCCTGCCAGGCCTGTGCATGCATGGAGGAGCGGGAAGGGGCTTCTTCTTTTTTTTTTTTTTTCATTTTTCCGAAGCTAGAAACAGGGAGGCAGTCAGACAGACTCCCGCATGCGCCCGACCGGGATCCCGCCGGCACGCCCACCAGGGGGCGACGCTCTGCCCACCAGGGGGCGATGTTCTGCCCATCCGGGGCATCGCTCTGTTGCATCCAGAGCCATTCTAGCACCTGAGGCAGAGGTCACAGGGCCATCCTCAACGCCCGGACCAACTTTGCTCCAATGGAGCCTTGGCTGCGGGAGGGGAAGAGAGAGACAGAGAGGAAGGAGAGGGGGAGGGGTAGAGAAGCAGATGGGCACTTCTCCTGTGTGCCCTGGCCGGGAATCGAACCCGGGACTTCTGCACGCCAGGCCAACGCTCTACCGCTGAGCCAACCGGCCAGGGTGGGAAGGGGCTTCTTAATCCATATTCCCCTTATCCAAGTCCTCCACCTTTTTCCCTCTGCTTCTTGCCTACTACCTCCTCCTCCTGTTCCTACTCTTTCTTATATCCTGGGATTTCCCTCCCAGCCCTCATTTCTCAACTTTAGTCTCCTTTTCTGGCCCTAAGCCTATGGAAATTTCAAAATGCCAGGAACATCTAGGTTGAGAGAACAATCCCTATCTGTCCCCGTGTATGTCACATATGGAGAGTAGGAGGTACACCAACCCCAGGCCTGGGCAGGGTGTGTTCTCTCTGCCCATAGGTATAGCCTTGCCTTGCAGTCTCAACAGAGGATGGTCATAGAGACAGCAGTGAGCAAAGTTAGCATTTTAGGTGTTTTTGTGGGTACAGTGGTAATGAGGAGTGGTCATTTTGTGCCAGGGCTGTGTGTGACCAGTGACCTCTGTCCTCCACAGCAGCCAACACAGAGGCTGGGTGGACACCAAGGGTGAGAAGCAGAAATACCCAGGAACTCCAGTGACCAACTGGGCGGGGCTGTCCAATCACATGTGGGCATGCAAATGAGCTGGATTGGGGGCCAGTATACAAATAGCAAGAGTTTGGAAAGCCCAGAAATGTCCTTCCCTAGAGGATTGGTTAAATAAATTCTGGTGCAGCCTTATAATGCAATACTATGCAGCTATAAATACATATAATTATATCTCCTTGTATACTAATAGGGATAATCTTCCAATGAAAGGCAAGGTGCAGAAATGTGTATAGTGTATTTCCCATTTGTGATTTTTCTTTCTTCTTTTCTAAGTCAGAGGAGGGGAGATAGAGAGACAGACTCCTGCATGTGCCTTGGCTACCGGGATCCATCCGGCAACCTCCATCTGGGGCAGATGCTCTGCCCATCTGGGAACATGCTGCTACCGAGCTATTTTTAGCACCTGAGGTGGAGGCTCCAGGCAGCCATCCTCAGCAGCCCGGGCTGATGTGCTTGAACCAATCAAGTCATGGCTGCGAGAGGGGAAGAGAGAGAGAGAGCAGGGGGAGGTATGGAGAAGCAGATGGTCACTTCTCCTGTGTGCCCTGACCAGGAATCGAATCTGGGACGTCCACACGCTGGGCCAATGCTCTACCACTGAACAAATTGTGGACAGATCATGAGAATTCTCATGTTTTCTGTTCTAAGGCTTGTTTTACAAAGTATCATACTTTAAAAAGATATTAGCTTGCAAGAACATGTAATAAATAACTTCAAAATGCAATGGATATTTAATTTTAAAGTGTGCCCTTAACATTTATGTACAAATGCCTGACCAGGGCAGTGGCGCAGTGGATAGAGCTTCGGACTGGGATGCAGAGGACCCAAGTTTGAGACCCCGAGGTCGCCAGCTTGAGTGCGGGCTCATCTGGTTCGAGCAAAAGCTCATCAGCTTGGACCCAAGGTTGCTGGCTTGAGCAAGGGGTCACTCGGTCTGCTGAAGGCCCACAGTCAAGGCACATATGAGAAAGCAATCAATGAACAACTAAGGTGTCGCAACAAAAAACTGATGATGCTTCTCATCTCTCTTTGTTCCTGTTTGTCCCTATCTATCCCTCTCTCTGACTCTCTGTCTCTGTAAAAAAAAAACACCAAAAAAACCACATTTATGTAAAACATTTTTTGTACTTGTTCAATAGAAACTTATCTGGCCACTGGGTAAAGCTAGCAATAAAACTACTGGTCCGCAATGTGTGAATATTCCGAGGAATGGGCAACACTGGTTGCCTGTGGAGAGGGAAAGGGTAGTTGTGGATAGGAGAAGGAGGGGATTTAGCACCATATACCCTTTTGTACATTTTGAATTTTGAAACATGTGACTATATTACCTATTCAAATTAAATAATAAATGGACCTAAACAGGACCTGTATCTTTTTTTTTTAACTGACATGTCTTTTTGGACAGGTTAGGGGTGGGGGAGAGTAAAGCGAGTAAAGGGGGGGGGTTCACACACTCAATTTTCTTAAGTTTTTGAGACCAAGAGAAATGTACATGGCCTATGGAAACTCCTTTGCCTTCTTTTGCTTGTTGTATATCTCCACAGAAGATGTTAAACCTCAGTCAGTGTCTCTCGGTCTTTCTCTCACTTTCGCTCTGTCTTTTAGAAGAGGGCCAATGAGAAGCCATGGGGAACGGTGACTTCCGCCTGTCGGAAGCTCAGGCCAGGCCAGGCGGTGAGGTGCAGGAGACAGATTCTGGATGCTGCTCAGCTTATGACGAGAGGGAGCTCTATCCAGGGAGCTCAGGCATCGGCTTCTACTACCTCCTATCCTGTCCCAAGCCCAAGTTCACCTCTGAGTCAATGGAACAGTGGATGGGGAGGGGTCCGTAGCTGGAGAAAAACTAGGTCCAAAAAACAGGGAGAAAGACTTCAGAAAGGAGCAGAGGGCCAGTGGTGGCTAGATTGATTTACAACATAGCCTGGGGTGGAAACAACAGTGGCACAGGACAGAAAGATTCAGGACAAGGGAGACTGAAGACTGAGCTGGAGAGAAAAAGGGATGTCCTGGCCACATGAGGCTTTGAGACTGATTTTACACTTACTCTTCCTCTGACCTGAGTAACTTAACTTTTAAGATGCATATCCTTGCCTGACCAGGCGGTGGCACAGTGGATAGAGTGTCAGACTGGGACACAGAGGACCCAGGTTCAAAACCCCAAGGTCGCCAGCTTGAGTGCCGGCTCATCTGGTTTGAGCCCAAAGGTCGCTGGCTTGAGCAATGGGTCACTCAGTCTGCTGTAGCCACCCGGTCAAGGCACATATGAGAAAGTAATCAATGAACAACTAAGGTGCCACAACCAGGAATTGATGCTTCTCATCACCCTCCCTTCCTGTCTGTCTGTCCCTCTCTGTCACAATAAAACAAAAAAAAGATGTGTATCCTTTTGTTTCTACCCCTACGGCTCCTTCCTATGGACAGTTTCCCAATGGTCCGTGCTGGGGGAAAAGGATAAAGGAATGCTGGTATCTACCCCGCCCCCACCCCATCTTACTATATAACTTCAAGGTCATTACTTTGAAACCCATCTCTAGATCAAAGAATGTGAGTATTTGTATGTGATGAAAGTGTCTGTGTGTAAAAATGCTCACAAGCTTTTATCTGAAAATGTGACTGTGGTGTTTCTACATGTCACCACCAGGAGGACATCAACTCTTCCAAGCCTCAATGGACATGTAGGTCAAGAGAGAGTCAGTCCAGCTTGGGTGAGGAGGGCTATATGACTAGCCTTCCCTCTTTCTCTCCACGCCCTCCACCCTGCCTCCCACCCTGGCAGGACCAGAGAACTGGGTCTGGGTTGAGGATATGGCCTTTGT
Organism: Saccopteryx leptura; assembly: GCF_036850995.1. Classification (NCBI taxonomy): domain Eukaryota; kingdom Metazoa; phylum Chordata; class Mammalia; order Chiroptera; family Emballonuridae; genus Saccopteryx; species Saccopteryx leptura. The sequence goes on along the minus strand of NC_089504.1, from coordinate 344,207,159 downwards.
CCCCACGCAGTACCCTGGAGCCCCAACCCAATTGCTTCCTTAGACCACTGAGGCCAGCGACAGTGTTGGTTTCAGACTTACAGTCAAGCGAATTGTGACTGAGGATGTCAGGTTCTGAAAGAACTGGTGTCCCCCAGGCTGAGAACTTAAGCACTTGGGCCCTTAGAGGAGCTGGACAAGGGGATCGCTGGGACTTAGCTCAGAGGGCATAACCGGGACTTCCCCAGGAGTGTAGACACCAGAACCCCTTGTGAGGAGCACAAGATGTACTCACCTGCCTCTGCTGTCCTGAAGGCGCTGGGGAGGGCTCCAGCTCCCGGTGCACGCAACGAAGACTGATAAAGTGCCTTCTAAGTGCCAGGCACCATGCAAGGCACTGGCATGTATTAGTGAATAAAGAGATACAATTTCTGTCCTCAGAAGTGAGAGAGGCAAGTAAAGGGGCAATTACAGATGAAGATTGTGAATGGGGAGGTGGGAACAGGACAACAGCAGGTCTCCTGAGGGATCTGATGTCTAAATAAACTGCTCTCGGCAGAGGAGTAGAAGTTGGCCGGGGAGAAAGAAAAGTGGAAAGAACATTCTAAGCCAGGTAATATGTACAAAAGCCAGGAGATGACAAGGTGGCACCATCCAAGTACCCATGTTTATTGACAGGCACATGGGCTGTGAGGAGAGCCTAGAGGAATGAGGAGGGGACAGAGGAGGCAGGTCCTTTCAAGCCGTGGTTATCCTAACAAAAATGGGGAGCCATGAAAGGATTTTAAGCAAGGGAGTGACAGCATCTGATTTTAGGATATTTCTTTATGATATTCTGACCCACACACAAAGAATAAAGTTGATGGAAGGCCCAGCCACAGAGAGGTGGGTCAAAGGTAAGGGATGATGGTGATCTGAAAGCATGGTGAGGCCTGGGGGAGGACTGTGAGGAATCTGGCTCAGGGAGGCCCCATTTGGCCTCAGTGCAGCCTATGACCTCATGAATGGAAGAGCACTATATTCTCTGAACACTGAAGAGATCACTTGGGAAAGTCAGTTGCTGACTAAAGTGAAAGTTCACCCAAGAATCAGTCACCTTTCTAGTTAGTATGGTTATGTGATAATTGCTTACATTATCCTTGTAAATGTTGTACAGTGCATAGTGGTTTTTTATTTTTTTATTTTTTACAGAGACAGAGAGAGAGTCAGAGAGAGGGATAGACAGGGACAGACAGACAGGAACGGAGAGAGATGAGAAGCATCAATCATTAGTTTTTCATTGCGCATTGCAACACCTTAGTTGTTCATCAATTACTCTCTCATACGTGCCTTGACCGCAGGCCTTCAGCAGACCGAGTAACCCCTTGCTGGAGCCAGCGACCTTGGGTTCAAGCTGGTGGGCCTTTCCTCAAACCAGATGAGCCCGCGCTCAAGCTGGCGACCTCGGGGTCTCGAACCCAGGTCCTCTGCATCCCAGTCCGACGCTCTATCCACTGCGTCACCGTCTGGTCAGGCCATAGTGGGTTTTTATAAAAGATTTTATTTATTGCCCTGGCCAGTTGGCTCAGTGGTAGAGCATCGGCGTGTGGAAGTCCTGGGTTCGATTCCTGGCCAGAGCACCCAGGAGAAGCGCCCATCTGCTTCTCCACCCTTCCCCCTCTCCTTCCTCTCTATCTCTCTCTTCACATCCTGCAGCCAAGGCTCCATTGGAGCAAAGTTGGCCTGGGCGCTGAGGATGACTCCATGGCCTCAGCCTCAGGCGCTAGAATGGCTCAGCCCGCAACGGAACAACAGCCCAGATGGGCAGAACATTGCCCCCTGGTGGATATGCCAGGTGGATCCCAGTCGGGTGCATGTGGGAGTCTGTCTCTCAGCCTCCCTGCTTCTTACTTCAGAAAAATATATTCAATACAAACACACACAAAAAATATTTTATTTATTGATTTTACAGAGAGAGGAGGATGGGGAAAGAAGTATCAGCTCATAGCTGCTTCACTTCAGTTGTTCACTGCTTGATTGTTGTATGTGCCTTGACTGGGCAAGCCCAGGGTTTCAAACGGTGACCTCAGCATTCTAGATCAAAGTTTTGTTCACTGCACCACCAGAGGCCAGACTCACAGTGGGTGTATTTATTTATTTTTTTCAAATTGTATTTAGAAAATCAACTTCAATGGAGTGACATTGATCAATAAGAGTACATAGGTTTCAGGTAAACGTTTCTATACCATTTGAACTGTTCATTATGTTGTATACCCATCATTCAGAGTCAAATCATTTAAAAACAAGAACAAAAAAAAGCAAAGTCAAATCATTTTTTGTCACCTTATATTTGTCCCTTTTTACCCCCTTATCCCATGCTTCCCTTCCTCCTGGTAACCACTTCACTTTTATCTATGCCCATGAATCTCAGTTCTATATTCCACCTATGTGTGAAATCATACAGGTTTTAGCTTTTTCTGGTTTACTTATTTCATCCACTATAATGTTCTCAAGGTCCATCTATTTTGTCATAAATGTTACCATGTCATTATTTCTTATGACTGGGTAGTAGTATTCCATTGTATAGATGTACCACATCTTCTTTATCCAATCCTCTAGCGAGGGACACTTTGGTTATTTCCATGTGTTGGTCACTGTGAATAATGTGTCATGTGTTGGTCACTGTGAATAACATGGGGGTGCGTGTGTCTTTTTCTTTTTCTTTCTTTTTTTTTTTTTTAATTTTTCTGAAGTTGGAAATGGGGAGGCAGTCAGACAGACTCCCGCATGCACCTGACCATGATCCACCCGGCATGCCCACCAGGGGAAGATGCTCTGCCCCTCTGGGGCGTTGCTCTGCCGCAATCAGAGCCATTCTAGTGCCTGAGGCAGAGGCCACAGAGTCATCCTCAGCGCCCGGGCAAACTTTTGCTCCAATGGAGCCTTGGCTGCGGGAGGGGAAGAGAGAGACAGAGAGGAAGGAGAGGGGGAGGGATGGAGAAGCAGATGGGCACCTCTCCTGTGTGCCCTGCCCGGGAATCAAACCCAGGACTCCTGCATGCCAGGCTGATGCTCTACCACTGAGCCAACCGGCCAGGGCACGTGCATGTGTCTTTACATACCAATGTTTTCCCAGTAGAGGGATTTCTGGGCCATATGGTAATTCTATTCTTAATTTTTTGAAGAATCACCATACTTTCTTCCATAATGGTTGTACTAATTTGCATTCCCACCAGCAGTGAATGAAGGTTCCTTTTTCTCTATAGCCTCTCCAACACTAGTTATTACCTGTCTTGTTGATAACAGCCAATCTAACAGGTGTGAGGTGGTATTTCATTGTAGAAAAAAGTTGAACCCCTAAAAAAAGGTGCCTGGGACCTTCCTGAAAACTTCTTTGACTGGGTTTGGCAGTAAGAACAGGCTCATTAATTCTACAGCCTCTCTACCAGTTTAAGGGGAATCCCCCCTCTTCCCAGCTCCTCCCAGAAGGTTCTCTTTCAGCTATCCGCTCCCTGTATTTATAATCTCTTCCTCATGGCTGGCTCTTCCTCTCTATTCTCATCTCACTGAGCCACTCCGGGACCCCACATCCCCTGAGGGGGATCTTCTCTCAGCCTTCCTGCATGGAGGGTCCCGCCCATCCTGGGTCTGCTCCCTATCTGGCCCCAGTCAGTCCTCAACCTGATGTCTTCCCTCTGCTGATCCTCAAGTCACAGACATTGCTCTGACAAAAGTCACCAGGGAATTCTAAATGCAAAATCAACAGCCTTTTCCAGCCACCTACCTTCTGGGCATCTCAGTGGATCTGACAACACTGACTACTTCTTTCTTGAAACTCTCTTGTCTTGACCTCCCCACATTCGGACTCTCCTGTCTGCTTAGTGGTCTCTGCTGGCTCCTTTGCCTCTGCTCCGCCCACCAGGCCCCTTAGCCCCAAAACTTGGCATTTTTCAAAACTCTGTCCTTGAACTTCCTCTTTTCTCTTTGCAGAGGCTTCCCTGGGTGACCTCAGGGGCCACTGCTACTATGCTCAGTTTCTGCTGCCCTGAGGCCAGACTTACCAAGCCAGGGACAGGAGGAGGGGTTGACCCGCTTGTTCTTAGTGCAAAATCCCTGTTTTCTCCTGCTTGTTCATCAAAGCATTTTTAAAATACTGTTTTTCATGACGTGCGTCTGTAGAATATGCAAACCAGATCAGTAAAGAAAAATCAGTTGCCATTTTCATCGAGGACAGTTAGGGCTGATCTCCCTGGAGAGGGGGGTTATTTTGTTTAAATTCCATCCTGAAGGAAGAGGATCGCTCCCTTTCTCACAACCTTGGAACGAATACCACTCTACTCCTACAGGTTTAAAGAAAAAGTAAGAATAAAAAGAACTGGTTGTATAAATATTTCCAGATAATCTGACCTCTCCAGGATTGATTAACTTGTCCGGGTTCTGAGATGTTTCACTGTCTTCCTCAAATTTGTACCTTACTTAAAACACGAACCACGCAAGGCTTCCTGGCCTTAGTTCTTCTGCCTGCCCTCCTTCCCGCCCACACTTCACACAAATGCGCTAACCTTTTGGCCCCCACTGATGCTGTCTCAAGTTTCTGTACCTTTATCTTCCTGTTCCCTTCGGCTGGAACGTCCTTCCCATTCTCTGCCAGGGGAATGCATTCTGCCTGCAAGCCCAGTCTAGCATCATTCCTGGGAAAGTCTTTTCAGACATGTCCAGCTTGGAAAGAATTCTCCCCCAGGTTCAAGAAGGAAGCATGCTCCCTCTCTGGAACCTTCAGTCTCTCCTAGTTCCCCTCAGGACTTGGCCCAGATCATGGTGACCTCCTGCACATCACCTGACAGAGAATGGAGGTGGCTCTGCTCTCTGCCTCTGCAGCATTTTGGAGGAGTTGAGGGTTGCGGGCTGCTGGATTAATCCCACAGTCTGTTTTCCAGGCCCCCTGACCTGTAACCTGTCCATCAGTCCTGCTCAAGGTGTGTGTGTGTGTGTGTGTGTGTGTCACTGTTACACTCTGCAGCCCCTGCACCCCCTCTAACTTCTTTTTCCCCCATTTATGGAGGAACAGAGAGAGAGATGAAGGGAAAGGGGAAGAAGAGAGAGAAAGAGAGAGAGGAGATCCAACCCTTTGTTCCATTTAGTTGTGTACTCATTGATTGCTTCTTGTATGTGCCCTGATCTGGGATCTAACCTGTGACTTCGATATGCTGGGATGATGCTTTTCCACTGAGCCACCTGGCCAATGCCCCCTCCAACTGCTGCCCAGCCCTACACCCTGCACACTCCCGTGACTTAGGGTGCTCATAGGTCCCCCACACTGTTGACCTGGCTCACTCAACATTTCACCTTCAACTAGTCCCAGGTGCTTCGTGTTCAGAGCATTACTCAAGCATCCCTGGGGTTGCCCCTAGGATTGTGGTTGGTGGGAAGAGCAGGAAAGACTGACTAGGAACAGAGTCAGGAGGGCACTGTGAACTAAAGGAAGGAATGAGGGAATCTGGGTGGAGCGTGTGGGCAGCTGAGTTCTACTCACAGCCTTGTAGCCAGGAGAAAGGTTCCATCTGGAGACTAGAGGACGAGCCCAAGAACAGTCCCTTTTTGCCACTGTCACGTCCTCTTTCCTCTCTCCTCTCTCCAGCTGTGTCATCTCCAGAACCAACTCCTCCCCCACTTTGTTCCCCAACTCTGACCCCGAGTGTTTAATTTGGAACAGAAGACCAGAGGCTTACATGGGCCACTTCAAGTCCACGTTGCTAACTGAGCCCCACCCCCAAGCCTGCCTGACCCCAGCCCTCTCCAGACTCAGCTCCACCCCCACCCAACGCTCTGCCCTTGGCTGGTTGTCTTCAATGTACCCGTCATGCCCCTTGGCCAGCTGCACCAGCCCGAGACCGGGAGACTCAGACACGGAAAGAGCATCCTGTGCCCAGGGCCTGCTTATCTGTTTATTTTTTCGTTTTCCATTCTGTGTTCTGATTCAAGAGCCGGAAAACAGCCCAGGAGCTTTAGCTATGGCTGTCCTCACTATTTTGTCCCTTTCTAGTGTTTTGGTGATAGGCATGGGTGAAAGTGGAGTTGGGAGTGAGGAGGGATTTGAGAGGAACTGTAAACCTGGACTGCCTCCCCCTTGCCCCTCCATACCACCCAGTGCCCAGTGGTGGACACACCCTGGCCAGAGCCAGCTGTTTGCAGACCTGAGCCAAGAGGAGCTGATGGCTGTGATGAGCTTTCTGACCCAGCAGCTGGGGCCAGGCCTGGTGGATGCAGCCCAGGCCCGCCCCTCAGACAACTGCATCTTCTCGGTGGAGCTGCACCTGCCCCCCAAGGCTGCAGCCTTGGCTCACCTGGACAGGGGGAGCCCCCCACCTGCTCAGGAGGCACTGGCCATCGTCTTCTTTGGCGGACAAGCCCAGCCCAATGTGAGTGAGCTGGTGGTGGGACCGCTGCCCCACCCCACCTACATGCGGGATGTGACCGTGGAGCGTTATGGGGGCCCCGTGCCCTATCACCGCCGCCCCGTGCTGATCTGAGAATACCTGGACATAGACCAGATGATCTTCGACAGAGAGCTGCCCCAGGCTGCTGGTCTCCTCCACCACTGCTGCTTCTACAAACGCCAAGGAAGGAACCTCGTGACAATGACCACGGCCCCCCGGGGTTTGCGATCTGGGGACCGAGCCACCTGGTTTGGCCTCTACTACAACATCTCAGGGGCTGGGTTTTTCCTGCACCCCATAGGGTTGGAGCTACTGGTAGACCACAAGGCTCTGGACCCTGCCCGCTGGACCATCCAGAAGGTGTTCTTTCAAGGCCGCTACTATAAGAGTCTGGCTGAGCTAGAGGACCAATTTGAGGCTGGCCTGGTGAATGTGGTGCTGATCCCAGACAATGGCACAGGTGGGTCCTGGTCCCTGAAGTCCCAGGTGCCTCCAGGTCCTGCTCCCCCTCTGCAGTTCCATCCCCAGGGCCCCCGCTTCAGTGTCCAGAGTGGTCGAGTAGCCTCCTCATTGTGGACTTTCTCTTTTGGCCTCGGAGCTTTCAGTGGCCCAAGGATCTTTGACATCCGCTTCCAGGGAGAGAGGCTAGCTTATGAAATCAGCATCCAGGAGGCCTTGACTATTTACGGTGGTAATTCTCCTTCTGCTTTGCGAAGTCAGTACACAGATGGTGGCTTTGGCTTAGGTCACTTCTCTTCACCACTGACCCATGGGGTGGACTGCCCCTACCTGGCTACCTATGTGGACTGGCACTTCCTTTTGGAGTCCCAAACCCCCAAGATAATACAAGATGCCTTCTGTGTATTTGAACAGAACCAAGGTCTTCCCCTGAGACGACACCACTCAGATATCCACTCCCACTATTTTGGGGGTCTTTCAGAGACAGTGCTGGTCGTCAGATCTGTGTCTACCATGCTTAACTATGACTATGTGTGGGATATGGTCTTCCACCCCAATGGGGCCATAGAAGTCAAATTCCATGCCACGGGCTACATCAGCTCAGCGTTCCTCTTTGGTGCTGCCCGAAGTTACGGGAACCAGGTTGGGGAGCACACGCTGGGCACTGCTCACACCCACAGTGTCCACTTCAAGGTGGATCTGGATATAGGAGGTAAGACATCCTGGAGGGGAAAAGGATTCAGAAAAGGGGGCAGAAGTCTCTATGTCTAGCTTTAAAAATTGTCATTGAAACATAAAAAATGTGAAAGTATATATATATATATATATATATATATATATATATATATATATGCAGTAAATCTGCAGATCATCTGATTCCTAAGAGATTTTCACTCTTAGCAGATCAGTTATTCTTCCATACTTAAAAAAAATTCTTCATGCCTGCCTGACTGTTGGTGGCACAGTGGATAGAGTATTGATCTGAGATACTGAGGTCCCAGGTTTGAAACCCCAAAGTCACTGGCTTGAGCATAGACTCATCCAGCTTGAGTACAGGCTTACCAGCTTGAGTGCGGGGTCGCTGGCTTCAGTGTGGGATCTTTGACATGATCCTATGGTTACTGGCTTGAAGCTTAAGGTTGCTGGCTTGAGCCCATCGTCACTGGCTGGAAGTCCAAGGTCGCTGGCTTGAACAAGGGGTCACTGGTTCGGCTGGAGCCCCTCAGTCAAGACATATATGAGAAGCAATCAATGAACAATTATAAACTATAAATTGATGCTTCTCATTTTTCTCCCTGTCTAGCTCTCGCTCTCTCTCTCTCTCTCTCTAAAAAGAAAGAATTCTTCTATATTTTATTGAGTACTTTTTTTAAAATTTATTTATTCATTTTTAGAGAGTTGAGGGAGAGACAGAGAGAGAGAGAGAGAGAGAGAAGAGACAGAGACAGAGAATGGGGGAGGAGCTGGAAGCATCAACTCCCATATGTGCCTTGACCAGGCAAGCCCAGGGTTTCGAACCGGCGACCTCAGCATTTCCAGGTCGACGCTTTATCCACTGCGCCACCACAGGTCAGGCGAATTCTTCTATATTTTAAAATATTGCATTTGCAGTTATAGAATTTATTATATTGTATACTATATATAAATATGATATATGATACATTTCTATTTTTTCACATATCATTCAGGCAAGCAACAAAGATTTATATAATGTATATTTGTACCAAGCACATTACCTTAATTTAACAAAAAAAACAACATCCCTGCCCTCAAAAGGCTTACATTCTACTGAAGGAGAAAACCACAGAAATGACATTATGTCATTCTCAGTGCATCTTATCAGAGGTACGCGATGTCCATATGTCTTTCTTTTTTTTTGTGACAGACTGAGTCAGACAGAGGGACAGATAGAAACAGACAGACAGGAAGGGAGAGAGATGAGAAGCATCAATTCTTTGTAGCGGCACCTTAGTCGTTCATTGATTGTTTTCTCATATGTGTCTTGGGGGGGTGGTACAGCAGACCGAGTGACTCCTTGTTCAAGCCAATGACCTTGGGCTCAAGCTGGTGAGCCTTGCTCAAACTGATGAGCCCACGCTCAAGCTGGCGACCTCGAACCTGGGTCTTTTGAGTCCCAGTCCAACACGCTATACACTGCGCCACCGCCTGGTCAGGCCATATGTCTTTCTTTTTTTTCTTTTTTGTATTTTTCTGAAGCTGGAAACGGGGAGAGACAGTCAGACTCCCGCATGCGCCCGACCGGGATCCACCCGGCACGCCCACCAGGGGCGACGCTCTGCCCACCAGGGGGCGATGCTCTGCCCCTCCGGGGTGTCGCTCTGCCACGACCAGAGCCACTCTAGCGCCTGGGGCAGAGGCCGAGGAGCCATCCCCAGCGCCCGGGCCATCTTTGCTCCAATGGAGCCTCGGCTGCGGGAGGGGAAGAGAGAGACAGAGAGGAAGGGGGGGGGGGTGGAGAAGCAAATGGGCGCTTCTCCTATGTGCCCTGGCCAGGAATCGAACCCGGGTCCCCTGCACGCCAGGCCGACGCTCTACCACTGAGCCAACCGGCCAGGGCATGTCTTTGTTATTATCAGTGATGATGACCTTAAGCACTTGGTTAAGGTGGTGTCTTTGACTTTCTTCATGTTAAAAGTTATTATTTTTCCACTTGCATTTAATAAATATCTTGGGGAAATTACTTTGATGTTATACAGATACCCTATTTCTCAAACTTTTGCCCACTAATTTTAGCATCTATTGGTGGACTTTTTCCGTATCATTTGTTACTGTGGTATTTCTGTAGTAGTCATTTAAATTTTTTTCCTAATTCTTTATACATTTATTAATTGGAATTCTCCATAAGGAAGAGTTACCCTCATTTCTCATTTATTTGCATACATAATCATTTATTCATAACTCTAAGGGTTCCTGGATGTCTATTTTGTTCCAAGGGTCATAACCCAGTTCTCTCAGTACTATCATTTATTTTGTTTCTTAAATTGTTCCAGTTTTTTTGAGATTGGTTCCTGTGTCCTTTTGACATATGTCCAATCTTTTTTTCTTTTTTTGGATCATTTTTTAATTACAGTTGACATATAATATCATATCAGTTTCAGGTGTACACCCCAATGATTAGACATATATAACTTAAGTGATCATCCTAATAAATCATGTATTCATCTGACACCATACATAATTATGCTTTTTAAGATTTTATTTATTTATTTATCTATTTTTCTTATCTATTTATTTGTATTTTTCTGAAGTTGGAAACGGGAAGACAGACTCCCGCATGCGCCCAACCGGGATCCACCCGGCATGCCCACCAGAGGGCGATGCTCTGCCATTCTAGTGCCTGAGGCAGAGGCCATGGAGCCATCCTCGGCGCCTGGGCCAACTTTGCTCCATTGGAGCCCCGGCTGCGGGAGGGGAAGAGAGAGACAGAGAGGAAGGAGAGGGGTAGGGGTAGAGAAGCAGATGGGCGCTTCTCCTGTGTGCCCTGGCCGGGAATCAAACCCGGGACTCCCGCATGCCAGGCCAATGCTCTACCACTGAGCCAACCGGCCAGGGCCTTATTTATTTATTTTTGTGAGAGAGACAGAGAAAAGAGAGAGACACAGACAGACAGGAAGGGAGAGAGATGAGAAGCCTCAATTCTTCATTGCGACACTTTAGTTGTTCATTGATCGCTTTCTCATATGTGCCTTGACCGGGGGAACTACAGCAGACCGAGTGACCCATTGCTCAAGCCAGTGACCTTGGGCTCAAGCTGGTGAGCCTTGCTCAAACCGATGAACCCACACTCAAGCTGACGACATTGGGGTTTCGAACCTGGGTCCTCTGCGTCCCAGTCCAATGCTCTAGTCACAGTGTCACCGCCTGGTCTATCAAGATTTTATTTATTGATTAGAGAGAGAGGAGAGAGAAAGAGAAAGGGGAGAAGATACAGGAAGCATCAACTTGTAGTTGTTGCTTCTAGTATGTTCCTTGACTGGGAAAGCCTGGGCTTTTAAACCATCGACCTCAGCATTTCAGGTCAATGCTTTATCCACTGCTCAGCTGGTTAGGGTATCATCCTAATACCAAGGTTGTGGGTTCAATCCCTAGTCAGGGCACATACAACAATCAACCAATGAATGCATAAATGAGTGGAACAACAAATCGATCTCTCTCTCTCTCTCAAAATCAATCAATAAATAAAAATTAAAAAATACATTTTCTAAGCCTCAGTTGTCCCATCTACTTTTTTTTTTTTTTTTTTACAGAGACAGAGAATGAGTCAGAGAGAGGGATAGACAGGGACAGACAGACAGGAACGGAGAGAGATGAGAAGCATCAATCATTAGTTTTTCATTGCGCGTTGCAACACTTTAGTTGTTCATTGATTGCTCTCTCATATGTGCCTTCACTGCGGGCCTTTAGCAGACCGAGTAACCCCTTGCTGGAGCCAGCGACCTTGGGTTCAAGCTGGTGGGCTTTTCCTCAAACCAGATGAGCCCGCACTCAGGCTGGCGACCTCGGGGTCTCGAACCCGGGTCCTCTGCATCCCAGTTCGACGCTCTATCCACTGCGCCACCGCCTGGTCAGGCAGTTGTCCCATCTATTAAATGAGGATATTTGTAGTTCCTCCTTCATAAGGCTGTTTATACAAGAAAATTATCAATACATGTAAAGCACTCAGCATGCTGCCTGTGCACAGCACCTTCAGGTTCAATAAACGTGAGCTATAGCTGTTACTATCTTCATGATAAGGCAGTTCGGATGATGCCATAGGGCCTCAAGTATGAAGCACAGACCTCTTCCTCAGGTCAGAAATATTCAACTCTGCACATTGCCTGCTAGTCTTCTCCAGCCTCAGGTAAGCCACCTAGTTTGCAGCCCCTCAGAGGAAGGCTAGAGAGGCTCAGTCACAAGGCATCCGGGATTGTTACCAGATATATCAGGGAGCAAGGTCTTCTCAAACTTCCTGGATCAGGGGTATCTTGGGAGTGGGGAAGGGAAGCAGAGGGCACACTCTGTTCTGGGCTTCTCTTTGGCCCCAATCGGAAGCCAGGTGGGGACAGGGCACCTGCATGATCAGCCCTCCCTCCTGCCCCTTCTCCCCCTCTTCCACCCCACCCGGCAGGACTGGAGAACTGGGTCTGGGCTGAGGACATGGTCTTTGTCCCCATGGCGGTACCCTGGAGCCCTGAGCACCAGGTGCAGAGACTGCAGTTGACCCGGAAGCTGCTGGAGACAGAAGAGCAGGCCGCGTTCCCCCTGGGCAGTGCCTCCCCTCGCTACCTGTACCTGGCCAGCAACCGCAGCAACAAGTGGGGTCACCCGCGGGGCTACCGCATCCAGATGCTCAGTTTTTCTGGCGAGCCGCTGCCCCAGAACAGCTCCATGGAGAGAGCCGTCAGCTGGGGGAGGTGAGCGGTGGGTGTCACAGAGGCTGGGGGCGTTGGACTGAGAAGGGCCCCCTGTTACTGGGAACCCAGGTTCTCCCACCTCCTGTGGGTATGAGTGTACACTCACTCACACACACACATAGTCCTGTGGCTACAATCTTGAGCTGTTTAAAATGAGGCCTTTTGAATGAATGGATGAATGGAGACATACATGCAAAACAAAACACAATAAAATGTTAAAGATAGAATTTGGTTTGTGGCTATATGCATGTTCACTACACTATTCTTTTATGTAGGTTTAAAATGCTTGTAATAAGGGTTGGAGGAAAATAAAGAGTAAGAGAAGAACACAGATCTGAGGGAGTATTCCCTAAAATCCAGGTACATGAGATGCTAAAATAGGAAATCAGGCCGTGTTCGTGTGTATGCATCCAGGGCCCAGGCTCTGATCTAGATGGATGTATGAACAACACTGGGGCCTGACGCCTGAACAATGGGCTGGTAGATGTTTGAGATACAGGAGGCTGAACAAATGTGGACACCGTAGGAGAGAGACAGACAGAGGGGCAGAGGGAGAATGGGAAGTGAACAGAGAATAATGAAGAGGCTCACCGCCCCAGGACCTTTGTGCTTGTTTTTCGTTTCTATCCCCTCTTCAGTACAGCCTCACACAATAGGACAGGTTGAGGACCTTGTGGGTCTAATCCAAATTTCCTGTAGGCACAAGCTGGCTGTGACCCAGCGGAAAGAGGAGGAGCCCAGCAGCACCAGCATCTACAATTTGAATGACCCTTGGACACCCACCGTGGACTTCACCAACTTCATCAGCAATGAGACCATTGCAGGGCAAGTCAGTTAGGCGGACGTAATGCGAGCAAGAATGAGCCACTTCTCTCTCCCAAGCCAGGATGCTTCAGGGTCTTTAGAACTCACTAAGGAATGGAGCTTTATGATTCACATTTTTTCTGGGTTCGTAAGCTGAATCCTTACATACAAGGCTACTCTGGGAGGCAGGCATGTCCTTAGCACAGTCAAGCCTCATAATACTTTTCCTTCTCCCCTACTAGGACTTGGTGGCCTGGGTGACAGCTGATTTCCTGCACATCCCACATGCAGAGGACATTCCCAACACAGTGACTGTGGGAAATGGTGTGGGCTTCTTCCTCCGACCCTACAACTTCTTTGACCAGGATCCGACTTCCAATTCTGCTGACTCCATCTATTTCCGGGGAGACCAGGATGCTGGGGCCTGTGAGGTCAACCCCCTGGCTTGCCTCCCCAAGGACGCTGACTGTGCCCCCGAGCTCCCCACCTTCTCTCATGGGGGCTTCTCTCACAACTAGGAGGTCCCTGGGATGGGTAATGTATTTAGGGGCCCCAGGGCCAGGCTGCATGGGGAGGGGTAGCAGTGGGCACTGGGCCAGCAAGCTTGGTCTCACACGAAGGTTCTCCCCTTCCCTACCCGCAAGGTCCTCTCTCCCATCACCCTTCTTTGCATCCCCCTCCTTACGGGGCGCATCCTAAGCCTGTGATGGCGGATGCAGTAGTGGACCCAGCCTCCTGTATGTGCCCTGAACAGGGAATCTAACAGCTATTTTTTTTTTTTTGTATTTTTCTGAAGTTGGAAACAGGGAGGCAGTCAGACAGACTCCCGCATGCTCCTGACCAGGATCCACCCAGCATGCCCACCAGGGGACGATGCTCTGCCCATCTGGGGCATCGCTCTGTTGCAACCAGAGCCATTCTAGCGCCTGAGGCAGAGGCCACAGAGCCATACTCAGCGCCCGGGCCAACTTTGCTCCAATGAAGCCTTGGCTGCGGGAGAGGAAGAGAGAGACAGAGAGGAAGAAGAGGGGGAGGGGTGGAGAAGCAGATGGGCGCTTCTCCTGTGTGCCCTGGCTGGGAATCGAACCCTGGGACTCCTGCATGCCAGGCCGACGCTCTACCACTGAGCCAACCGGCCAGGGCCTCTAACAGCTTTTTAAACTTATTTTTTACATACTATAAAATTCACATACTATAAAATTTACCCTTCTAATGTGTATAATTTAGTGGGTTTCAGTATATTAGTAAAGTTGTGCAACCATTGCCACTAGTTCCAGAACATTTTCATCACCCCAGAAAGAAGCCCCGTACCTTTAGCAGTCACTCCTATTTCCCTTCAACCCTTTCCCAGCTCCAGGCAATCACCAAGCTTTCTGTCACTATAGATTTGCCTATAATCTGGACATTTCATATAAATAGATAGATACAACATGTGGTCTTTTGTGATTGACTTCTTTCAGCATAATGGGTTTTTTAAAAAGATTTTATTTATTGGCCCTGAGTGGTTGGCTCAGTAGTAGAGCGTCGGCCTGGCGTGTGGATATACCGGGTTCGATTCCCGGTCAGAGCACACAGGAGAAATGCCCATCTGCTTCTTCACTTCTACCCCTCTTGCTTGTTTCTCTCTCTCTCTCTCTCCCCCCCCCTCCTCTTCCTCTTTCTCCTCTCCTCCTGCAGCCATGGCTCAACTGGAGGGAGTAGGACCCAGGCACTGAGGATGGCTCCATGGCCTTACCTCGAGCACTAAAAAATGGCTCCATTGCAGTGGAGCAAGGGCCCCTGATGGGCAGAGCATAGCCCTCTTGTGGGCTTGCCAGGTAGATCCTGGTCAGGGCACATGTGGGAGTCTTGTCTCTGCCTCCCTTCCTCTCACTAATTAAAAAAAAAAAAAATTTTGTTTATTAACTTTACAGATAGAGGAGGAGGCATGGAGCGTGAAGTATCAACTCATAGGTACTTGACTTTAGTTGTTCATTATCACTTGTCATATGTGCCTTGACCAGGCAAGCCCAGGGTTTCGAACCGGCAACCTCAGCATTCCAGGGCGACACGCTATCCACTGTGCCATCACAGGCCACGCAGCAGCATGCTGTTTTTGAGATGCATGCACTTTGTAGCAGAAACAGCACTTCATTCCTTCATGGCCAAATAATATTCCATTGTATGAATGTGACCACATTTTGTTTATCCATTCTTCAGTTGAAAGACATTTGGACTGTTTCCTTTCTTTGATTATTGTGAATACTGCTGCTGTGAACATTCATGTCCACATTGTCAAGTGGACTTACATTTTCAATTCCCTTGGATATAAACCTGGGAATGAAAGTACTGGGTCATATATTCAACCTTTTGAGGAACCACCAGACTCTTTTCCAAAGGGACTGCACCACTTTTTTTCTTTTTTCTTTTTATTATGGTTAAACATACATAAAAATTTACCATTGGACTATTTTTAAAGGTACACATCAGAGGCATTAATTACACTCGGAAGTTTTCTTGGGCCTACTCAGCTCCTCCTCTGCCCTGGGTCTCGAAAGTGAAGGTGAGGCCTCTAGAGACTAGCTACTTTCACAGGCCCCAGGTAGGGTCCCTTCCTGGCCTGTGACCAGCTGTTGGGAAGATGCTTGTCTGTCTTCACTCCCCGTCATCCTAGCACGTCCGTTTCTGCTCTGTCTTCCTCCTCTTCCTCTTGCTACTTCAGCTGCGAATCCCTGGGCTCCCTCTGAGATCCTAGGGGGAAGTCCCTGATGAATTCAGGTCCTATAATCCTCCCCCATCTCTGAATCCTGGTGTCCTCCTCTGTCCCCAACCTCAGAAAGCCTTGGACACGCAGGGGGTTATCTTGTGGACGAGAAAGGCGATCCCCGGTTGCCTCCTTGTTGGAGACATATGTCTCTGGACAGCTTTCTTCATTTTGTCTCTCTGCCTCTCATTATCTGAACAAAAATGTTCCTTTTGTCACCTTGCTGTCTGTCTATACTGCCAAATAATCTCTTTCCAAGTTCCTGTCATTTACATAGTCCACGTGGAGTATGCTTTTGAGAAGGGGTAGGGACAGTCAAGGGACAGCAGCGATCTGAGAAGTTTTGTGGGTGAAATGTTAAGGATCACCTATTCCCAAGGCCATGGGTGACAGTGGTTTCCATTATTGTAGAGCAGTCAGCATGATGACTGGAAAGTCACTGAGTATAGGAACCAAAAAACCTTGGGGACTCAGGCAACCAGGACAGGAGTTGTCTGATCAGGGGTGTGCATGCACATGAACCAGGAGCATCCCAGTAGGGACCGGCCTGGCCTGGTCAGGTGACAGGCTCCAGGACCTCACATCCCTGCTGCTCCTCCTGGCGTGTGGACTTCGGATGGGCATAACTAAGAACTGGGATATTTCCCAGAATGGAATGTGGGTCAGGATAAAGTCAGGAGGAGGCAGGGCTCAAAGAGCACACTTCCCCAAGTGCCTCCAGGCCAGAGAAGCTCATGTGGTATGAGGGGTCCATAGTTCTGCCTCTACGGCTTGCTCACTTCCCTCGGTGTCTTTTCTAGAAGGGAAGGCCATGAGGTCAGAAAGAGAAGGGCTCCTTCCCCAGTGGGAAACCCGGCTGTAGGGGAGGGCACTGACTGGGCAGGTCCTGGCGAGAGAGGCTTGGGTCCATCTCAGCTTGTTACCAGAGGACAATGACAAATTGGGAGCTCAGACACCAGGGAAGTCCTGTGGATCCCTCAAGAGCTGCCTGGGCCCCAGTCTCAAGCAGGTGAGCTGGAAAGGAACCAAGTTCTAGCAAAGAGACCTTCATACAAAGACTAAATACCATGGGAGCCACATTCTTGATTCAAGAATAATAGCAGGATATGGGGACAAGGGCTCAGATGAGAAAGGGTGAAGGCAGAGCTGGTTTGCTGTTACTGGTTCTTCTTTCCATTTTGCTTTTCGGATCAATGATTTAGTTTCTCTTTACCCTCTCAGCCCAAATAAATATTATGTTTTGACTTGTCTCATGTTTTCTCGTCTAAAGAAATTTGGACGATGATGGGTGCAAATGCTCTCATCTTGCCCCCTAAATAAATGCTATGGAGAGCCAAGGATGCTTCTCCTGGCTGTTCCACCTCTGCTTCCCGGGTGCCAGAGTGGGGAGAGGGGACCGGTGGTCCTAGGCTGCACGGGGGCTCTGCTGCTATAGTTCACCTGCTGTCCCATGAGTGTGTGACGGGGTTCCCAGTGGGCCCAGAGGGCATAGCTTGAGCTGCCCCAAGGGAGTGTATGCACAGAGAACCCCCTGGAGGGCTCTCCCAGAACATATCCTTCCAGCCGCAAGAAAGAAGCAACCAGACCCCTAGGAATGAACGCAGCCCAGAGAAATCCAAAGGTTCAGAACAGCAAAGCTCTAGCGGGAACCTGGCACGTCAGAGGGAACCTTGGGACTGGGTTCTCCAGGAAACCTTGGACCTACAGATGCCACCGAAGGAGCCTTGAATCCCCCCCCCCCAACACACACACACACACACACTCACGCACACGCACACACACGGTATCAGTGTGAGCTCCCTGGCCCGACCTCTTCTTAGTGGTGCCAGCTTCACGTCGCCACTGCCACACTTGGCCTGTGGCTGCAGGTTGGCTGTGTTTGTTCCCAGGCTCAGGCGCTGTCTCCATCTCCTGCAGCAT
Source organism: Saccopteryx leptura (assembly GCF_036850995.1). NCBI lineage: Eukaryota > Metazoa > Chordata > Mammalia > Chiroptera > Emballonuridae > Saccopteryx > Saccopteryx leptura. The sequence continues at coordinate 344,189,424 of NC_089504.1, read as the reverse complement.
CCTTCTTCCCCACTCTGGGTCCTGTGAAGGGAAACAGAGTGTAGCATTCTCAGTGGCGCTTGGGGCTCAGGACCTTCTCACTGCATGTTTCTCGTACTCCTTGGCCTATGTCCGTGGGCCAGGCCAGAATAGGATGGGGGCTTCCCCCTTTCTTGAGGACCCCCAAGGATCGTGACGTCTCTCCCACTTCCCCACTGAAGTGGAGCCAGTCTGGTGGAAACTGCTGGGCTGGCCGATTTTCATCTGTTGCTTCATCTATTCCTCACAACAATCTTGAGAAGCTGGTTATCATTCCCATTTCACAGATGAGGAAACTAAAATTCACAGGGATTAGGTGACTTGCCGATGTCACCTGGCTGGTAAGTGGTGGGGCTGGGATCGATCCCCGGTCTTTGTGGAATGATACCTGACTGCCTTCCCCTGTACCACGGCTCCTCCTCACTGACTGGCGGGCCTGGTTGAAGAATTAAACAAGGTAATGAATGCTTGAGAAGCACTTGCCACCTGATCCGTGTTAAGTGACCCTCTGAGAGAAAAAATCAACAGTCAATGGACCAGAGAAAAAATGTGCACAATTGCCTTAAAGCACAAACTCTCCCCCTGGACTGTACCTGAAATCATGGGGGAGCTTGTAGACTCTATATACACAGGCTGCACCTCAGACCAGTGAAATCAGAATCCCTGGGGACGGGGCTCAGGCATTAGCCGCATAAAATGTCCCCATTTGATTCTAACATGTAGCCAACGTTGAGAAAACCCTGGGACAGCAGTTTAATTTCAAACAGGCCAGAAAGTCTGATGGGAGAGTGTAAGATACATAAAGAATGTGTCTGCCAGAAGGCGCAGGAAAGGAGCGCTACAGAGCCTGCGGTGGCAGTGACAATCCAGCCGTGTCTGGAGCGGAGGACCTGGCCAAGGCCAGGCCACGGCCGGCCCTGCGGGTACATTAGCCATGCAGAGGGAGGTGCCAGGCCCTGTCAAACCTACCTCATGACCAACTGCTGATTCTGGTTCACAGCTTGGTGGGCCAGCTTCCCACCGCACCTTGGTCACGGGAAAAAATGGACGAGTGGGTGATATGGCTTGTGTAAATAAGCTAGTTGGTATTCTGATAATAATTACTTTTGCTTGACAGTTACTGTAAAGGAGGATTAACCTTCAGTTGTTACTTTGGTAAACTTAGATCTCCCCTGAAAGACAATCTCTCTTGGTGAGCTGAGGAATCTGGTTTCTGGGTTAGGCCCCTCCCTTGGACTGTGGTGAATGCACCAAGAAACCATCAGGAGGTATCCTAGAGACAGCCAGAGTCTCTCATTCAACCTCACCAGCCTCGCCATGGACTTCACTTCTAGCTTTCTGAGCAGAGACTCATTGTAAGCAAATTCCCACCTGCCTTTCTTTCCCCTCCTGTAGTTTTTCTTTGGTCAACTTGCCCCTTATAAATCTTCAGGGCTTCCCACTCTCCAGGGCACGTTAGGCTGTTCACACCGGGTTTGTGCTCCTTGCTGTCCTGATGCCCTGAACTCCAGACTGTCATGACCCGGTGCCCTTCCCCGAACAGGCTGGCTCCGTCCACTCATGCCTCTGCCCAGGCGCTTCCATCCTTTCTTCCTCTGGTTCCTTCTTCTCTCCCTTCCCTCCCTCTTCATCTGGTGATGCTTTATTCATTCTTTCTCTAAAACCCAACTCACATATCACCCCCCACACACACCTTTCTCTGCTCATTGCTTTGTTCTCCCTGATTCTTTAGTACGTTAGTATCTGTGCTGCCAAAGCGAGCACTCCCTTCGTACTTTAAACAAAATTCTACAATGGATGTTCACACACCAAAACCCAGTTCACTGTCTACACCTCCCCTCATTCTCCATCATAGAACCTGAGCTCCCCGGGACAGGAATGATGTCCTGTTGGCCTTGGAAGCTGGTGCCCAGTATGGTGTTATGCCCAGTTGAGGTGCTTCAGTGCATCTGTGTTGAAATCAGCAAGAATGACAGTTGTTGTAGTCAAGTAAGTCTTTGCCTTGTAAAAAGCCGTTTCTCATCCAGTCTCCCCATTGACTACCTTGAAAAAGATCGAAGAAAATCCAAAGGTCATTCTGAACAAAAAAATCACCCGGCTGCACAGGTTAAGCCAGGACATGGGCCAAAGGTGATACTGACACACTGAGCCCGAGCAATTCCTCTCCAGGCAAAAACTGCACCACTAGAACCAGCACCCCTCAAAGGTCATATAGGAAGTAGAAGATGGGACAGACAGGTGGCAGGTCTATAAGTCAGTTCCCCATGCTTGGCTTTCCCTGAAACAGGCAAGAGGGGCCCAGAGCCCAGGGCAGACTCAAGAGGACATGGTGTGGGAGGGCTAGACTCATAGGCTAGGCATTGGACCCCAAAATGCTATAGAATTTGCCATGGATGTGGGGAAGGGTGTTTCTGAGGCAGTGGATGTATAGATTAAGGTTTTTCTTTCTCTGCAATGTGGTATAGGAGTTTATTAGTGTGGCTTCTGGAGCCAGATTCTGGATTTTAGACCTCGCATGTGCGACTTTGGGCAACTTAGTCAACTTCTCTGGGCCTCACTTTCATCACCTGTAAAATGAGGACAGTAATAAAGTTTATCCCAGAATTTTCATAAGGATTAAATGAGTTAATCTGTAATCTTCCAAGACTAGTTCTTGGAATATAGTAAGTGTTCAACAAATGTTAGCTATTAATTAATATCTTACTAAACCAGCATCTATGGGGTGGTTCAATGTCTACCTAACAAAACACCCTGAAAAACAGTGACTTAAAACAGCAAACCACTGCCTGACTAGGTGGTGGCGCAGTGGATAGAATGTCAGCCTGGAATGTAGAGTACCCAGGTTTGAAACCCCAAGGTCACCAGCTTGAGCATGGGATTATAGACATGACCTCATGGTCACTGGCTTGAGCCCAAAGGTTGCTGAAGCCCAAGGTCGCTGGCCAGAGCCCACAGTCACTGGCTTGAACATGGAGTCACTGGCTCGGCTGCAGCCTCCAGTCAAGGCACATATGAGAAAGCAATCAATTAACAACTAAAATGCTGAAACTACAAGTTGATGCTTCTTATCTCTCTCCTTGTCTGTTTGTCCTGTCTGTCTCTCTCTTAAAAAAAAATCAAACCATTTTTATGTGCTCGTTATTTGTAGGTTGGCACTCTGAGCTGGGCTCAGTTAGGCAGTTCTGGAGACACCTAGAATCCCTCTTGCTGCTACAGATAATTGGCAGAGAGACTAGGGCTGGATGGTCTAAGGTGGCTTCACTCACATGCCCAGCAACTGGGGCTGGCTGTCAGACAGGCTACCTGTTACAGCAACGGCTCTCCAGCAGGCTAGCCTGGAATTCTTTTTGTGATCCAGGATTCCAATGGTAGCCCAAAGAGGACAAGCCCTATTGAGTGAGTGCTTTTCAAATCTCTGCATGTATCGCGTATGCTAATGTCCCACTGGCCAAGGCACAAGATCTTGACGGGAAGAAAAGCAAAGTAACAGAGCAAAGGGGGGGGGTGTCAGCAATGGGAGGAACCATCACAGCCATCTAAACAATCTATCACACTGGCACGAACTATGCAAGCAGAGCTCAGTTCTGGAGGCTGGAAGGGGTACTTTTTTGGCCCTCAGGGCTCAGGATAATAGAAAAAGGGTTACAGCATTTGCAAAGCAACTGATTACATGTTCAAGGTTTGAACATGCTAAGTGACTTAAGATAAGAATGGTTGCCTGACCAGGCGGTGGCGCAGTGGATAGATCGTCGGACTGGGATGCAGAAGACACAGGTTCGAGACCCCGAGGTCGCCAGCTTGAGCACAGGCTCATCTGGTTTGAGCAAAAAGCTCACCAGCTTGAACCCAAGGTTGCTGGCTCGAGCAAGGGGTTACTCAGTCTGCTGAAGGCCCGCGGTCAAGGCACATATGAGAAAGCAATCAATGAACAACTAAGGTGTTGCAACGTAAAACTGATGATTGATGCTTCTCGTCTCTCTCTATTCCTGTCTATCTCTCTCTCTCTCTCTCTGTCCCTGTAAAAAAATAAATAAAAATAAATAAATAAATAAAGTTTTTAAAAAATTTTTAAAAAAGAATGGTTAAGTGCTAGGGGACTTCGCATCAGAGTGACAATTTATAGCTGACACTGGGTAAGCTAGTAGATTGGAAAGGCTTTGCTGGCTTGGTCTTGAAGTATGTTTAGAATCTGGACATATGGAGATGAGGAAAATATATTCCTGGTGGAATGAAGTGCAAAGTTAGGCAAACCAAGGCATGTTTGGGAGATCCAAGCCCATCAGTATGTCGGGAATGAGGGGTCCAAGTAAGAGAGCTATAAGACATAAGTCTGGAAAGATAACATGGGGTTTGATCGTGGGTAAGTCTGAGTTTGAACTTCATTCTGTAGGCAATATCCACTGGATATTCTTCAGGTGTTAAATGAAAAGAACTATGTTGTAAGAGACTCCTTTGCCAGTAGTCTGTTGGATGGCTTATGTTGAAGAGTGAGAAGGGAAGTAGGAGATCATTAAGTAATGAAGGGACCGGTGGGTCTAAACAGAGAGATTGATGAAGGACTATAAGAGTAGAAAATCAAACAGGAGCCAGAGCCTAATGAGAAGACATCAAGAATGACTCCAGGCGTGCTCGCTTCGGCAGCACATATACTAAGATTGACTCCAGGCTCAGTGCCTGTGGAATGGCAGAGGAGGAGATGTGTTTACAAAGCGGAAGTCTAGAGGAAAAACAGTTCTGGAAGGAACTTGCAGATTTGGGGAATGTATAAACATCCAGCAGGGCCTAACCATGCTGACTATGGGAGGAGGAAGAGGAGAAAAGAGGAGCACTTGCTGGTGCAGCGTTAAACACAGAGAAGCAAATGTTTCAAGGCAGTTATCTGCCAAAAGTTGCAGATGTGGCCAAAAGATTAAGGAAAAGAAGGATGAGAAAAGGCCAACCAGCAGATTTGATAGCGAGAAGGTCATGGTGACTTCCCAGTAGAGCAGAGGAGGCTGAAATTGCACAGGATTGAGGAGAGCAATAGGCATCCTGCTGTCTGGAATTCAAGGTTGGAGAGATCCCTTGGACTTACACAATCTGGGGGCTGCCCACCTTCCACTTCAAGCCTGCTAAAGTGATGAAAATCTTTTAAATCTTAAAAATAAAATAAACACTGACTTTCCTTTCTACCCTAGAGGAGGGAGGCATGCTAGACTCTCCTTGCCCTCTCCCTTTCTCTCCGACCGGCTGGCTGGAGATCAGGCGCTGTCAGGACTCACATCCAGGGAGACAAGCGTTGGCGGACAGACTGCTGTTTACTTCCTAGCATAGCCCTGCTGTGTTTTCATAGCTCAGAATAGTTCCTTGGCCTTCTCCAGGCCTGGGGGTGGGGAGCAGGGAAACCTCACTGTTTGATTTTATAATTTCAGGCCTCACTTCTTCCTCTTTCTCTGCATCATGGTCCTCATTTGGGAACTTTCAGAAGGGCTAAGAGGGCCCAAGACTACTCATTTCCTAATTATGTCCCCCAACTGGGCTCCAGAAGAGAGAAAAGTACAATAACCGACTATACAACATGAGCATTTTGGTTAGGATGAAAATTCCACAGCTATTAAAGAAAGAGTTGATTAAAGGACTACAGGCAGCCTGGCCTGTGGTGGCAGAGTGGGTAAAAGCGTCAACCTGGAACAATGGGATCGCCAGTTCGAAACCCTGGGCTTGCCCGGTCAAGGCACATGTGGGAAGAGTTGATGCTTCCCGTCTCCTTGCTCTCTCTCCTCTTTCTGAAATCAATATATAAAATCTTTAAATAACTAAATAAAGGACTATGGGGCAGAGCTGGGGGGGGAGGGAAAAATGGGGGAGAGAGAGGGTGGAAAGGATGACCCCCTCCCCAATGTGGATCTCGGCTGCATGCCAGGCTCTGCGGAGGGAGCTGACTTGTGGTTGAGAATTGTGGGGGCTTCTCTGGCTCGGGTGCCCCTCTGGTCTCAGCTGGGTCCTGGCAGCACCAGTGTTTGGAAGGTGTCCAGAGGCGAGAGGAAGAACTGACTTCACCGAATACTCTTTCAAACCCTTTGAATTTTTAAAAACCCCGTGAATATATTACTTTGGAAAATATTTTAATTTAAAATTTTCTTCTGGCAATATGAATCATTTAGTGCTGTGAGGTCACTGAATGTCAGGAACCACCTCTTTTTTTAAAATTATTATTTATTTACTTATTTTAAAGAGGAGGGGGGAGAGAGAGAGAGAGAGAAGGGAGGGAGGAGCAGGAAGCATCAACTCCCATATGTGCCTTGACCAGGCAAGCCCAGGGTTTCAAACCAGCAACTTCAGTGTTCCAGGTTGACACTTTATCCACTGCGCCACCACAGGTCAGGCTCAGGCACTATCTCCTTAAAGCCATATTCAAAGAGCACCTCAGAGTTAGAAACTGTTAGATCTGGAAGGAGGGTGAGAATCACCAAGTCTCATTCTAGAGTTGACAAAAGTAAAATCTAGAAAACTGCAGTGACTTGGCTAAGATCACACAGCTCTTTACCTTCCTACTTATTCTTTCTCTCTTTACCTTATAAAGCCTAGTGATGGCAGTGGGGGAGAAGTCTCGTAGGCTGCCTACTGGAAGCTTGAGAATGTTTCCTGAGGGTCTTCTGAGGAAAAACGCACCCAGCTTCCACCCCTGCCTCCCACCCACTCTCCCCCTCCCCCCGCCCCGTTCCCACCTCCTCCCACACCCAACCAGGCTCAGCTGTGACCGAGAGATTGATGACATATTCTCTTCCTTTTTACTTTAGTTGGCCCCAATTCTTTCAAAGAATCTATAAGATGAAAAAAGAAGGTACAGTGGGTTGGGGCTAGATCCTTAGCTCATACTTCCCATCTCTCCTCAGACAGCTCCTCTTTGCCTCCCGGACACAGAACAGGAAAAAGAGGGATGTGAGCTTTCTTCGAATAGTCCCAGGCATTATTTCAGAGGCTTACTTCCCTTGACTCTGCCTCTGCTGTGTACCATTAACAAAGTTTAACTCTTGGCAGGAAGGCTCAGACTCGACAGCAAGCATGTTTCCTAGCTGCTAAGATAGTTTGGCACTGCCAAAGAGTTGCTTGTGAGTTGAAGTGTCACCATTTGTAGAAACAGGATATTCCCTGGGTTGGGGGGAACAGCACCTTCTTCGAGGAGGGAGGTTAAAGAATGAAGGGGAGGTAGAGGGTAGTCAGTCTGTACTTCCCGTCAAGTTTCCAATGACTCACTTAATTTGGGTAGAGAGCAGACGCTGGGGTGGCGGGAGGAAGGTAGTGAGCAGAGAGTTGAACTGTTTACAATGAAGCAAATGTCCCCGGGTCTTTTTCTATGAACAAAATGTCCAGCCCATCCTGAGACAGACAGCACGCTCCCCCCACCTGCTCAGTAAGTGCACAGTTCAAGGTCCTGAAGCTGAACTTTCTCACCGCGTTGGAGATACGTCAGCCATTTCCACTGGCCAACAATGATTAATCCGCCTCTTCCTTCACCTGCTTTCCCCAACATACATTTGTAAAAGGTGAACAGGGTCACTCACTTAAAAGGTGACAGCAGTTATCTAGCCAGTTTCTACTGCCTACCCCTACAATACCTCCCCCCACTGATCAATTGGTAGGGGAAAAAAAACACCTAAAAATAAGTAAACAAGCAAACAAAAAAACTGTACATCTTGCAGTTTGGGCTGTCACCCTACGGAGAAATCTCCCCCACTGCTCAGAGGAAACCTTGCCTGGAAGCTGGTTAGCATTCCTGATATGACATGTTGACAAGACCCATTCTAGTGATCATAGCTGAGCAAAAAGGCAGCTCCTCTCTCAATAGGGCCCAGAGCCCCAGCCAGACTAGAGGATTTGGCTGCAGGTAAAGTCAGAATTTCTTTTGGGTAATTAAAAGGAATTTTTGGATGAGGTGTGTGGTAAATTATGGCTCTTTCCATGCTTTGCTTCCCTGTCAGCAAGTAAACTTGTTTGAGTGAATGAGTCAACCTTGCTCTGGGAGGGGAAGGTGCCAGGACCCTGGAACCAGCTGCACTCATTTAACAGCAGACCAGACTGTACCCTCTGGCACCGTTCCTTCATGTTCTTCCCAAGCCAAGATCCCCAAGCCTCCGGATTTCTGTTTGCGGAGAGTGCTGAGTAGCGCCCAGCTAGTGTTCCTGGTGAGGAGCCCGTATGACTTTCCATCTTCACTGCTTCCCAGACTCGGCTGGTCGCTTTCCCAGAGGCCATCAGTAAGGCTTGAGTCATCTCCACCAGGGGCACGGTAATAGGGAGCCCACTGATATTTGTACGTATGGATTCAGTTTCCATCCAAGGATCCCCCCAATGGACACAGTTAGTCATATAAATATCTAACTTCCCTGCCCCACTAGAGTGCCAAGGTCCCAGAGGATAACCAAGATTTAACTTTGAATTCCTCATAGAGCCAGGCAGGGGCCTTTGCTCAGAAAATGTTTGTTGAATTAAACTGGTGAATTTCTTGAAAGGAAAGGTGACAGGAGTTAAAAGGAGATGATGGAATCCCCTCTCTGCAGAGATGATTAAACGAGTGAATTCTCATTGAAACCTCCAGAAACTCAATACTTCGTCCACATTTTTCATCTCAAATATCCACAAGTCCTTTGAGCATTTGAGGACTCTACAACTTCTCTCTTCAGTCAGCTTTCTAGCGGGCTCAGGTCTGCTGGGGCCTCATCGCTTTCTGCACGTGATAAAAATTTGCTGGAGGTGGCAGGAAGGGGCTGGAAGGTAGGAAGGTAGAAACTAGCAAATAGTCTCATGACGATATACCAAGGGGGTCCCCCTGCCAGGCAGGCTGCCTGCCAGAGCGGCTCCTCCTCTATCAGCTCCGTTATGACCGCTTATCAACACAAGCATTCTCCCTGAGGCTCCTCCAGAAGATAGGGAGCCTTATCTTCTGAAACCCCCCATATGCTGAACACATGATAGAACCCCGCCCGACTCAGAGAGTCTGGCTCCTAGCAGTGCTGTGGAGAACCAGACAGTGGCATTTGAATCGTTTGTCAGAGGATCTGCCCTATTTGCCCTCAACTCACCTCACACCATAGAAACTCCAGTCCTCGGGGATCACAGTAGTAGTTACTCAATACTTTCGAGGAAGGCTTATCTGGGTGGAGGGAAGAGACTATCGACCCACTACCTGTGGCCTAGCAGTCCTGAGAGTACAGAGCACCCTTCCCTACAACACTTCCAAGTGCTTTTTTTGCAGTCCCCCCGCCCCCCCCCCCCCCACACACACACAGCCACCACACCACACCTGCTCTTCAGGCGAGGCATGGCAGGACAGGGTTATCTGAACCAGCAGAGACAATGTCAAGGGCAGTTGGAGTCTACTTGAGGTGGGTGGGAGAGAGCCCATGGCGGCTGGGGATCCAGGGGTCGGGAACCTGTTTGGCTGAGAGAGCCATGAATGCCACATATTTTATTTTTATTTTTTTAATTTTTATTTATTTATTTTTTACAGAGATAGAGAGGGATAGACAGGGATAGACAGACAGGAATGAAGAGAGATGAGAAGCATCAATCATTAGTTTTTCATTGCATGTTGCAACACCTTAGTTGTTCATTGATTGCTTTCTCATATGTGCCTTGACCATGGGGCTACAGCAGAACGAGCAACCCCCTGCTGTAGCCAGCGACTTTGGGTTCAAGCTGGTGGGCTTTTCCTCAAACCAGATGAGCCCGCACTCAAGCTGGTAACCTCGGGGTCTCGAGCCGGGATCCTCTGCATCCCAGTCCGACGCTCTATCCACTGCACCACCGCCTGGTCAGGCGAATGCCACATATTTTAAAATGTAATTCCGTGAGAGCCATACAACCAACCACCCGTGTACCTTACGCATTATCCAATAAAAATTTGGTGTTGTCCCGGAGGACAGCTGTGATTGGCTCCAGCCACCCGCAACCATGAACATGAATGGTAGGAAAAGAATGGATTGTAATACATGAGAATGTTTTATATTTTTAACATTATTATTTTTTTTATTAAAGATTTGTCTGCGAGCCAGATGCAGCCATCAAAAGAGCCACAACTGGCTCGCGAGCCATAGGTTCCCGACCCCTGTGCCAGACCATACCTCCTGGGTGATGTTTTCATCATTTCCAGCATGGAATGTTGTCTACCTCTGCTACAGACTCATTAGCTCCGAGTTCCTTTTCTCTGTCCCCAGTCTACCCCTTACAAGGCAATATGAACTTCTGGTGGGAAATTCAGGTGGATTTTTAAAAAAGTTTTACTGCCACTAGCTCTTATTCTTAAAAAATACCTCAGTTCATCACCTGCTCCAGCCCCTGCTTGCTTCAGAGTCCTAGCTGACCCCAGTGTGAGGTGTTGGTCTCCCCGCTGCTGCTGCAGGTGACTTCTGCCTGCGCCGGTGGGAAGGCAGTGTTGCTTCTCAGGACTGGGTGTTTATTACTTTTATTTATGCCTTGTCTATGTCTGTGGCCATAATAAAATCACATTGACTTCCTGGTGAATATATGTATATATCCAAGTACAAATGAATGAAAGATCAAACTACAGAAGCCCCTTCCAGAGTCCCCAGTCACCAATTTGCTGGGTTTTTATTTAGAACTACATATTCATCATATTGTTTTTGCATAAGCATATTCATTTTATTGCTTAAACTTATGTGTTAAAACCCTAAAGGTCCTAACTTTAAAGATATTCAATGAATTAATTCATCAGTGCATTCAAAGACTATTATTTTCTGACTCTGAGCTATGGAGCCATATGGCAGAGGGTTTGAGCTCCCAAACCAGAGACGTTTCCTAGACTCTAATGCAGTTAAGAAAGGCCCAGCAAGATGACAGTTCCCAGTACAATAGAACTGACTATCTTCTAAATTAATAACTTAAAACTTGAAATGCTAGAGCACCAAGACTTTTCTTTGTCCTGGATAAGTGTAGTTGCAGATTTATGAAATCAGACATCTTTGCAAGACCCACGGCAATTTAGACTCTGTCCTATGTCTCTGGCTGGGTTTCAGAGCCGGGAGGGCAGGCCCTGGCACTCTCAAGCAGCGTGCCAAAGTTAATAATTGGCCCTGCAGAGTACATGGCCGATCAGGCTGTTTTTGTGTGCCTGTTTTTTTATTTTACGTAAATCACCCTGAACATGTTTGCATCAACCTACTGATGATGCACCTTTGATCAATAGATTTTAGAGAAAAGTGGTTTTTGAGTCCAAAGATCAGGGCTGGGTTGACCTGCAGACTGGTTACAGGGTGTATAAAACTGGCAAGACGCAGGCTGATAGCAGAGCTATCACCAAGTCTGCAAGGGTTCAGCTGCCAGTTTCCTGACGGGCCAGGGAGTGAGGATGGAGGAAAGCATGAACGTCCTCCATGACTTTGGGATCCAGTCAACACACTACCTCCAGGTGAATTACCAGGACTCCCAGGATTGGTTCATCCTGGTGTCCGTGATCGCAGACCTCAGGAATGCCTTCTATATCCTCTTCCCCATCTGGTTCCATCTGCGAGAAGCTGTGGGCATCAAACTCCTCTGGGTAGCTGTGATTGGAGACTGGCTCAACCTCATCTTTAAGTGGTGAGTAAGAGCCAGACAGAGAGGAGATCGGCAAGGAAAGAGGCTGGAGTTCTTTCTGGAAATGTCTGTCCATCAGAAGTTGCCTTCTCCATGCTATTCAGGAAGCCACAGGTTACTCCTCTCCTGACTTTTGATCCTCTGCATCATGAGAGAAGACAGAGACAACCCTGTCAGTGAGTTGAAGATACAGGAAGGCTATTTTGTGCGGATGGAAGGTCAGCCAGACTTGGTGAAAAGTCTGATTATAGGCTACTTTGCAGCAGACTAGTTGACTTAATGGTAGATGTATGAAAGAAGAAAAATGATGTATGAAAAAACGAAACAGATCATTTAAAACCCTGTTGTGTGGGGTAATGAGAAGGAATCCAGAGAACTGGGATCCATCCAGGCTTTGTTCAGCCACCTACCAGCTGCCTGTCCTGAGCAAGTCATAGTAACTCTCCGAGTTTCTATTTTATAATCTGTAAACTTAGATGATCTCTGAGACCTTAATAATAATTATAGTTCACATTATTGAACATTTAGTGTGTGCCAGGCCATGTGCTAAGTGCTTTTCTGGAGATAGTTACTATCTGTAGATAAAGAGACTGCGCCTAGACCACATGGGCAGTAACGGTCAGAGGCAGGATTTAAACTCAGGCCGGCTGGCTTCAGGTACAAGGCTTTTAAGAACTATATTTATATCATGCTGATAAATTGATTCAGTTTATATATTCCCGTTATTGCCACTTGCAAGCTACTGATGTTCGACTTGCAAAAATCCTGGGTATTTTACTGTTGTTAGCCAGAGCCGCTGACTTTAGCACATTTCTGGTTTTGCCTCTTTTCTCATCTAGAAAATAAAAAGTCAGACCAGCTGCCCTCTAAGACTTTTACTATCCCTAAAGCTATCTATGATTACTATCAGATGATTCTTAAATCTCTTTCATCTCTAATATTCTTTGGCCATAAACAATAAAAGTTTTTTAGAATAGAAAAAAATTATTGGGCTCAGAAACCTAAAGCAGATTGATGGCATTCTGAAATTTCTGTTGAAAAATTTACTAAGGTTTGTCTGTAACACCCCCTATTCAACAGCACAATCCTAAAAAATAAAAAGTTAAATGGTTATTCCAAACAGTTAATCTCAATTAAAGAATGATGAATTTTCTCTGAGTTAGTAGAGGTGAGAGTTAGTGGCTGTCTCTGATTTGGTGAGAATCACTATTCCACCACTTCTGACACCTGTTTCCACAGTGAAAAACACTCCTTTTAAAAGGGAAGTGGTTTGTCTAAGATCTGTTTCAAAGCGGAGAGGATACAGAGCAAGCACCTGAAGCTTTATCCGTCCTTACAGAGAGTTGTTCTGATGGCAGAGAGGGCCACATCTCCGGGAGGGGGCTTGTCCTCAGGGTTGGGGCTATTCTCTCTCTCTCTTTCTTGCGCTAGAGAGTGAAAGAGAGAGACAGACAGACAGACAGGAAGGGAGAGAGAAGAGAAGCATCAGCTCATAGTTGTGGCACTTTGGTTGTTCATTGATTGCTTCTCACACGTGCCTTGAAAGAGGTGGGGCTCCAGCTGAGCTAGTGACCCCTTGCTCAAGCCAGTGACCTTTTGGGCTCAAGCCAGCAACCACGGGATCATGTTGATGACCCCATGCTCAAGCTGGTGAGCCTGCGTTCGAGCCAGTGACCTCAGGGTTTTGAACCTGGGACCTCATGACCCCAGGTTGATGCTCTACCCACTGTGCCACCACCAGTCAGGCTCATACTCTGATCCCTGAGGCCTGAAGAAAGAGAAGAGGGATCTGGTAGGACATGCAAGTTCAAGTTGCAAACTACAGTTTCATACCTATCCTTTCAGGACAAGTTGTTCTTGGGCTTTAAATAAAAAGTTACATATCTGGCCGTGAATATGGGTTTTTGGATCTCAGGTTTATTTATTTTATGTTTGAACAAATAATGCATTCAAATAGTTCAAAATTCTAAAGTGACATAGAGGATGTGCCATAAAAAGTCTCCCTCCCTCGCCCCTTCCCAGCCAGCCAGTTCCCCTTCCCGGAGGTGGCCAATCTACTAGTTTTCTGTTTAGGGTCATGTGGATATTCTTCCCAAGCTCCTCTCTCTGCTTGAAGGTGTGAGCCTCTGGCACTGGGGTCCCTTCAGTAACTCCAGACACCGGTTCTGCTTTTCCACAGGATTCTCTTTGGGCAGCGCCCGTACTGGTGGGTCCTGGACACAGATTACTACAGCGATGCTTCTGCACCACGGATAAAGCAGTTCCCAGTCACCTGTGAGACTGGGCCAGGTAAGAGTCCCACCCTCCGCAGAGACAGAAGTTGGGTGGGCCTCGTCCACTGTGGATACTTATTAACATTTGTTGTGGGTGAAGCTGTCGTCAAGTAGACATGAGGAGAGCCATTCCTTTGAGCTTTTTTCTCATGGTCTTCAATATGGTACAATTCCATTTTAATTGACTTCAAGAAGGCCTTCTGATAGCATATTGCTGCTTTTTTGGAACTCTGCCTAATGTTTCCAGAACTTTAATTGCTAATCCAGAGAGGCAAGCACCCTCAACTGAGGGCAAAGGGCTCATAGAGTTAAGTGTGCTGTGGCCCTTTGCCCAGGGAAGGTTAAGTCCTAGAGGCCTGGGGCCCTGGCTGTCCTTCCCAGAGGCCTAGCCCGGCAGCTGTGTCCTCCTGAGCTGACTGTCCAAGCCCATACCCTGCATGTATTTTGTTAGTTATAGCCATACTGATATTATTCAATCAAAGGATAGATTTCATTTTTCAGTAGGTAGTTGGAATATCCAACCCCTTCGCTCACCTTAGATCTCAATCACCCTTAAGAAGGGTGCTGTTGCCTGACCAGGCAGTGGCGCAGTGGATAGAGCGTCGGACCAGGATGCGGAGGACCCAGGTTCAAGACCCCAAGGTCACCAGCTTGAGCATGGGCTCATCTGGTTTCAGCAAAGCTCACCAGCTTGAGCCCAAGGTCGCTGGCTCGAGCAAGGGGTTACTTGGTCTGCTGAAGGCCCATGGTCAAGGCACATATGAGAAAGCAATCAATGAACAACTAAGGTATCGCAATGAAAAACTAATGATTGATGCTTCTCATCTCATCTCTCTCCGTGCCTGTCTGTCCCTGTCTATCCCTCTCTCTGACTCTCTCTCTGTCTCTGTAAAAAAAAAAAAAAGAAGAAGAAGAAGAAGAAAAAAAAGAAGGGTGCTGTTATCCTTTCGTTAGGGACTCTATCCCTGACCCCCAAACCAGGGCTCAGCCCATAGTTATTCATTCTCACAAACCCTTTGCTCCCTTTGGACCATATTCATTCACTTGGGTGTTATTTATTGAGCACTTACTCCGTGCCAGACACTGTTCTAGGAACTTGGAATAGTTCAGTGAATAAAACAAAAATCTCTGCCCTTGTGAAGCAGATAGCTGAATGGTGCGTGTGAGTGCATAATATACAAAATCATAACACACAAGTAAAATATATAGAATATTAGAAGATGATAGTTTTGAAGAGGGAGGATGAGTAAGTAGAGGGGAAGAGGAGAAAAGAAAAGACAAGGCTTTGCCTCTGGGGTTCTCTGGAAAGCAGACTCAGATAGAGATCAGCATGCAGGAATTTAGCTACGCTCAGAAGCAAGACTTATGAAAGGAAGCCAGAAGGTGACTGGGTAGAAGGAGAAGTCTAGCTGCAATTCAGCCTCAGCCAGCTCCACAGGGAGCTCTGAAGCTGGGGGTGGCCCAGAACTGGGTCAAGAGGACCAGGCCCCTGTACTCCAATATAGACCAGTGATTAGGTATAGGCCACCTTGGGGAAAGAATAATCTTTATCAAGATGGCAATGCTCAGAGAAGGCTGAGAGCTAAGGCCTGTCTGTGACTATACTCTCAACAGCTGGAAAAATAATTCCTTCTGTCCAGAAGGGGATCTTGGTAGCAGGTGGTACCACTCAGGACCCTCTGTGTCTCAGAGTAGAGGAATCAGTAATGGGAACCAATTTCAGAATTTCACCAGACCAGGCAGTGGCACAGTGGATAGAGCATCGACCTGGGATCCTAAGGACCCAGGTTTGAAACCCTGAGGTTGCAGGCTTGAGTGCAGGCTCACCAGCTTGAGTGCGGGTCACTGGCTTGAGTGTGGGATCATAGACATGATCCCATGGTTCACTGCCTTGAACCTAAAAGTTGCTGGCTTGAAGTCCAAGTTTGCTGGCTTAAGCAAGGGGTCACTGGCTGGGCTGTAGCCACCCCCTCCCCCAGTCAAGGCACATATGAAAAAGCAATCAATGAACAACTAAGGTGCCGCAACGAAAAATTGATGCTTCTCATCTCTTCCCTTCCTGTCTGTCTGTTCCTGTCTGTCCCTCTCTCTGTCTCTGTCGCTAAATAAATAAATAAATAAGTAAATAAATAAATAAAATAAGATGGTCATGGTAGGACTCATTGAGAAGGTGAGAGCTGAGCAAAAACTTGAAGGAAGGAAGGGAATTAGCCAGTAAATTTCTGGAAGAAGAGTTGTCTGACCAGAAAGACTAACAATGCCAAGAGGTGGCAGCATGTTTAAAGAAAAGCCATGAGACCAGCGTGAGCCCGGCAGAGTGCATGAGAAGAGAATGGAAGAAAGGTACAGAGGGCAAATCAGTTTGTATTATATATCCAGTGCTCTGATTCTTTGTGTAATCTCTAGACTGTATATATAAGGTACAAGAGCTGGGCCTTCTCTGGTTTTGTTCACCACTGTACTCCCAGAGCCTAGCACAGTGCTGGGCGTGTAATAAGGGCTTAATAGATACTTGTTAAATAGGTGACTAAATGGATAAATGAATAAGTGGCAGGCTGAGTGGATAAATGGAAAGGTGATGAATTGAAAGATGGATGGATGGATGGATGGACAGAGGGATGAATAGATGACACCCCCTAGCAGTCTCCTAAATAGAGACTTTCACAGTTAGTCCACTTATTCATGTCTTTCCTGTCCCTTAGGGAGTCCCTCCGGCCATGCCATGGGTACAGCAGGTGTATACTATGTGATGGTCACGTCCACCCTCTCTATCTTCCGGGGAAAGAAAAAGCCCACCTTCAGATTTCGGTAAGAACTCAGCCCTGGGGTGTGGGTGGTGGAGAGCCGGAGGTGGTTTTCTCTGTAGCTGACACACCACGTGCTCTTCCTCCATCCCCTTAGCCCATCCCACTCCTTGGGTTGGTAATGATACGAGTTGCGGCATGTCTGCTGAGGGTAAAGATTAGTCACAGAATGTTAGGGCTGGAGGAGACCCACAAGTACACACCCTAATTTTACAGATAAGTAAACAAACCCTAACATGGTAAAAGGGGCTTCTCGGATCAGGTAGCTAGTAGTAGCAGGATTTAAATAAAGACCTATTTCTGTACCAACCCATAGAGTCATCCCATCCAGACTAAAATAAACAGAGAAACATAAGATATTCATTCCCACTACAGGAAATTCTGGGTATGCAGCCACTGTATAAATAAAATTCTCACACGCAAGAGTTCACCACATGCCACAGGCATCTTTGAGTTTTTGAGTATAGGAATTAATTGACAAATATTCCACGGATGGCTCCTATGTTTGCTAGGCTTCAACACTCCCGCTGAAGCTGTTCCCTTTGCTGAAGGATCTGTAACCGGGTTCTGTTATCTTCCATCTGCTTCTTCTGTTGCAGGTGTTTGAGCGTCATTTTGTGGTTGGGATT
This sequence comes from Saccopteryx leptura, assembly GCF_036850995.1. Lineage (NCBI taxonomy): Eukaryota > Metazoa > Chordata > Mammalia > Chiroptera > Emballonuridae > Saccopteryx > Saccopteryx leptura. The sequence goes on along the minus strand of NC_089504.1, from coordinate 344,172,126 downwards.
CTGGGCCGTGCAGCTGAACGTCTGTCTGTCACGAGTCTACCTTGCTGCTCATTTTCCTCATCAGGTTGTTGCTGGCGTCTTGTCAGGTATCAGCTGCTCCTGCTCCCTTCCTCCCCACCTATCCCATTTCTCCCTTATCAGAACAAAACCCTAGCACTCCAGCCCTGTTCTGTAGTTATCAATGCTTTTAGCATTTTAGTGGGTGGAAAGTCTAGGGTAGACAATATGAAATAATTCGTTTCTATAGGAGTGCCCAGATCTAAGCGTGTTTTGGAAAAGTTGCACTACACCAAATTATTTAATTTTTTTTTTTTTTTTCATTTTTCTGAAGCTGGAAACAGGGAGAGACAGTCAGACAGATTCCCGCATGCGCCCGACCGGGATCCACCCGGCACGCCCACCAGGGGCGACGCTCTGCCCACCAGGGGGCGATGCTCTGCCCATCCTGGGCGTCGCCATGTTGCGACCAGAGCCACTCTAGCGCCTGAGGCAGAGGCCACAGAACCATCCCCAGCGCCCAGGCCATCTTTGCTCCAATGGAGCCTCGGTTGCCGGAGGGGAAGAGAGAGACAGAGAGGAAAGCGCGGCGGAGGGGTGGAGAAGCAAATGGGCGCTTCTCCTTTGTGCCCTGGCCGGGAATCGAACCCAGGTCCTCCGCACGCTAGGCCGACACTCTACCGCTGAGCCAACCGGCCAGGGCTACACCAAATTATTTACTCAATTAAATTAGCTTGAAATTCCCGAGCTTTTCACATTCTATATTTCTTACTGATCTTAAACTGGGAGTGGCCCTAGTTTAAGTTTAAAGGAATCTACCAAATTTAACAGTTTAAGCAGTGTCCTAGCAAAGCTGTTTAAATAAATTCATTTGCAAGCCTAATAGGTAACCACAGTTGGTCTTTTTTATAGGTTTAGAGTTTTGAATATTTGTGTTTTCTTAAATCCAGTTAATAAGGGGCAGAAAAGATTTAGGTTAAGTATAGAAAGAATTTCTTGACTTTGCAGGAGCATTGGAATATAAAACTTCGGGGGAATGGTGAGTGTTTTCCCCCGGAGATTTGTAAGAACAGAAAACAGTACAGAGAACAAGAGCGATAATGATTTCATGACAACTACAAAGTAACACAGCAATTGGTACTGGGGTCCATGTTTGAGAAGGAGCTTGGAAGCCACTTTATATGAAAGGCTTGGGAATGTGTAGGTGAGAGAGGAGTATCTTCAAATGTGTTACAGAGACTCTACATTTACAACCTAACTCCTGCAGAAAGAACTGAGACGGATAAATGGCATGAGAGGGGGACAGACTTCATTCAGCTCAGCCAAAGAGGAAACTTTTTAATAATCAAATCCATTCAAAGATAAAATGGGTTACCCAAATGAGAGTAAGCTCTCCACCCCTGAGGGTATTCAAATGGAGACATGAGGACCCCCTGACAGGAAACATGCATTCAATAGAAGGATGTATGTGACATGACTCTTCCATCAAAGAGTCTATGGCTGAGGAAAAGCTGGAGTCACATATGGGAATAAACTAGCTGACCCTCTCATCTGGCATCAGTGATTTAATTGGTGACAAATGGATGACATGGCACCCATTGGTTCCCAACCCACCTCTAGCTGAAGGTCCAGCGTCTTTCCTATTTCTCACTGTCACCCTTTCTTCCACTCAGGCATTGTCGTTGCTGAATCTTTCCGCCACATCCAGAGCATCTACAATGCCAGTCTCAAGAAGTATTTTCTCATCACCTTTTTCCTGTTCAGCTTTGCCATTGGATTTTACCTGCTGCTGAAGGGGCTGGGTGTAGACCTCCTGTGGACTCTAGAGAAAGCCAAAAGATGCTGTGAGCGGCCAGAATGGGTCCACATTGATACCACGCCCTTTGCCAGCCTCCTGAAGAACCTGGGGACCCTTTTTGGCCTGGGGCTGGCTCTCAACTCCAGGATGTACAGGGAGAGCTGCAAGGGCAAGCTTAAAGAGTGGTTGCCTTTCCGCCTCAGCTGCATCGTGGCCTCTCTCGTCCTCCTGCACCTCTTTGACTCTTTGAAACCCCCATCCCGAGTCGAGTTGATCTTCTACATCCTGTCCTTCTGCAAGAGTGCGGCAGTGCCCCTGGCATCTGCCAGTCTCATCCCCTACTGCCTTGCCCGGGTCCTGGGCCAGCCAGACAAGAAGTCTTTATAAGGAAGGTGGAGCCTTCAGTATTTAAGGTCAACGACTGTGCCAAGGATTGAGGGCAACTAGCATGTTCTGCCAGTCCACTTTGAGGCCAGAAGTGCCAGAGTCAACTTGGGTAACCCCCTCCTTCTTTGCAATTCTACTTGAATTGGGGGATGATTTTTTGAAAAGCTAATAAGGGTATTTGAGAAAGCCTTGTCTGTTAGAAGTTGGGTAATTCTGGGTTTTTCCCTGAAGACTTCTGTCAGATATATAAAAGTCGACTTCCAGGTAGGGACAGCTCACAATCCCAGGCTGGGAATCCCACCAGGGAATGTTCCACTCATTCTCATTCTTACTTAGAAAAGGAGAAAAGAGAGATGGATTTGGTAGGAAAAGAAGGATGGATGAAGGAGGGTTTTTTAATAAGTTGAATATCATACAAATTATGTCAAACAATACCTAAATGGCTTTTATTGTACTTAAATCTTTAGGTAATAGACTCTCGATAATGGGGGACCAACTTAACATGTAATTAATAGGTGGTTAGTGGAGTAAATTCTGTGTCTTGTATTTTTTCTGTTATCTATTCACCCGTGGTCATCGTATTCCTTAGGATTTCCGAGTGTCTGCAGTGACCTAGATTTGTACTAAGTCAGAACATTCAGCTTCTTCTCTATCACTCTAGACCTCATTAGCTCAGCTCTGCAGAATTTTCCACTGGCTCCACACCTGCCCTGCAGGACACTCAGATGCCTAAAAGTGACTCTGTGGTGGTGCTTTCGTTATATTTCAGTTAAGCTCTGAAATCGTGGGCGAGAAGGCAAGGAGAGGGCAAGGAGAGGCAGATCCCCCTCTCCAGAAGGTCACTCCAATGTTACTTTTCATTCCTGGAGGGTAACCATGACTCCTTTCTCCACGCCAAGCCAACCAAGAGCATTCTGGGAGGGAAAGCCTCCTTGCCTGTTCTTCAGTCTCAGCAGATTTGTAGAATGTGTCCTAAAAAAAAAATGCTGAAGCCTATTTATTTGAGAGTCCTTGTTTTTGCTACTAATTATATAGTTCACCATATATTACCATTCACACCAGCCTTCCTGGTCATAACATCTTTGAAAAGAAAAATATATATGTGCAGTATTTTATTAAAACAACATTTTACTTAAGAATGAAGTCTCGTTGATTACTATATTTTAGATGCAATGGGATCTGAAGGTTCTAATTCTGGCTTAGCTAAATGTCTAGTTCTTTCACTATTTCCCTAAACAAAAAATTTAGTTTCTGTGTACCTATGTTATCCCTTTGGTGAAAAAAGGTGCTTTATCTTGGATTGGCCAGAAGTCCCAGTACAGATGGAGAGACTTATAGTGTCCATGGAGCACAGGTAGAGCTGAGCACATCAACACAGGTGCAATATCATTGGCCAAGATTGAACATTAGTTACCAGACCACAGGTCGGCAGCATGAGTTACTCTATGGAATCAAACCACAACCTGAGGGCAGACAGGCACGGTCATTACCAAACTAAGCAGTCAGAGAATGTAAGTTGTAGCCCAGAACAAGACTGGGCAGACTCTGGAATCCATAACCCTGTGTCAGCAAGGTTTGGGGTTATAGTTAAAGAAAGTCTGAACACTTTGGACAAATCATAGCACCAATGAGCGTTCAAGGGAGCTATTGTACGTTTCTCCACTGGATGATTTATTTCCTCCTGGGTCCAAAGATCTTTTTTTTTTAAGCATTAAAATTTTATTTATTTATTTATTTATTTATTTATTTATTTATTTATTTAGTGACAGAGACAGAGAAAGTCAGAGAGAGGGACAGGCAGGAAGGGAGAGAGAGGAGAAGCATCAATTCTTTGTTGCGGCACCTTAATTGTTTGTTGATTGATTTCTCATATGTGCCTTGACTAGGGGGCCACAGCAGACTGAGTTACCCCTTGCTCAAGCCAGCAACCTTGGGCTCAAAGCAGATGAGCCCGTGCTCAAGCTGGCGACCTCAGGGTCTCAAACCTGGGTCCTCCACATCCCAGTCCGATGCTCTATCCACTGCACCACTGTCCGGTCAGGCGGTCCAAAGATCTTGACTCATCAGCATAACCCTGGATCTACTGAGAGTGAGATCTGCTCACCCCAAACTTTGGAATGTATTTATAAGAGATAGCTGAGTCCCCCTAATGTTTTCATTTCTTCAAGGGGAACCAGCCCTTAAGAGACTCTAATGGTCTCACTAAGGGAGAAGAGAAATGGTTTTGTCCTGTCTGAATTGAACCCCACTGTTTAGGCAGGGTCCCCATCCTTGATGATTTATTTGCTTTTAGGGACCATGTCCAGGTTCCTTGCAATGCGACTGTGGCAGAAAGTAGAGAGTGCCCCAGCCCCTGGCAGTTGATAATGTTGGTGAGGATTCATGATAACAGATAAAAGTTATTGAGTGCTCACTATATGCCAGACTCTGTTCTGTGCATTTTATTTATTTACACAGTTTACTCACTTGATTTTCTTGACATCTCTGTGAGGTGGGTGCTTTAATTTACCCTCACATTACATATGAACGGACACAGAGGGAAGAGCTGTCTTGTCTAGAATGGCGGAGCCTGTTTAGGAGCCAGGCAGTCTGAGTCCAGAGTCCGTGCCCCACTCTCTTCCTGCCTCACCACTGTACCCCCATGGCTGCTGGTAAGACTGGCAGCTGTATCAAACCAGCCTTCAGATACCAGATATGACTATTAATTCAAACCATGAAAGGAAAATTTTATTTCTTGTGAGCAAAGGACATTATAAAACTTATACTAATCCTCCCAGTGAGGTAGCATTTGTTTCTAAGCATGAAGATACCATATTCAAAAGTATTTCATAAAATAAGTATTAGCACAGGCATGAGCATGTTAGTTTAGCAGCAGTGTGAAAAACCACTTTAGCGCTTGGTCTCCTTTCTTTTAAGAAAGAGATTAGGCCCCTGATTGGTTGGCTCAGTGGTAGAGCATCAGCCCAGATTGTAGATGTCCCGGGTTCGATTCCCAGTCAGGGCACACAGGAGAAGCACCTATCTGCTTCTCCCCCTACCTCCTCTCACTCCTCTCTCTCTCTCTCTTCCCCTCCCTTCCTTTTACAACTGAGATAGCAAGAAGATAAAATTACCACAAAGAACTTTTAGTATAAATCCATATACAGGAGTGGGAAATAAAGAGACACTGTGAAAGATTGTTTAAATCAGAGACTCCACGAATAAAGGATTGCCTTTACCACGAATGGGTAAAGTCTAGAAATGAACAGCCCTAAATGCTTAGAATTTGTAATGGGGAAAGCCAAGAAAGAGTGTCAGCCCATGATCAACTTGTAATAATGTATCGGCACATTTTGATCGCTAATCTCTTCCCCAAGTTACAGAGGTAGGTTTGCTTTTGAAGTGACTTGTGAATCCTCAGGATGGAAGTGAGTTTAAGTGACCAATAAGGGGGGGGGTGGTTAATTGTTATTGATTTTATAAAGAGAGAAGTGAGAGGGACAGGGAACGAGAACTATCAACTCATAGTTGTTTCACTTCAGTTGTTCATTGCTTGTTGAATGTGTCTTGACCAGGCAAGCCCAAGGCTTTGGACCAGCGACCTCAGCATTCCAGGTTGACGCTCTATCCACTGAGCAACCACAGGCCAGGCCAATGACAGTTTTAAACCAAGGTCCATGGCATGTTATAACACAGTTTGATAGATTGTTTTGGCAGTCCATCAGTTTTGAAGAGGTAGGTTGGGGATGATACACACATACCACACACACACACACACACACACACACACACACACACACACACACACTACAATTGTATTATTGCCTTAGGAAAACAGACCCATTAAGAAAGTGCAACTTCTAGGCCCTGGCCAGTTGGCTCAGTGGTAGAGCTTCGGCCTGGCGTTCAGGAGTCCCGGGTTCGATTCCCGGCCAGGGCACACAGGAGAAGCGCCCATCTGCTTCTCCACCCCTCCCCCTCTCCTTCCTCTCTGTCTCTCTCTTCCCCTCCCTCAGCCAAGGCTCCATTGGAGCAAAGTTGGCCCGGGCTCTGGGGATGGCTCCATGGCCTCTGCCTCAGGCACTAGAATGGCTCTGGTTGCAACAGAGCAACGCCCCAGATAGGCAGAGCATTGCCCCTTGGTGGGCGTGCTGGGTGGATCCCGGTCGGGTGCATGCGGGAGTCTGTCTGACTGCCTCCCCATTTCCAGCTTCAGAAAAGAAAAGAAAAAGAACATCCTTGACTAAACATTACACCAGAATAGTGCCCCCCCCATTGCCAGTCAGACAGAGAACATCCTGCAGTGCAAAGGTGAAAGCTCATACATTATTAGCCCAAACAATGGTTTAAAAAAAAAACAACACCAAAAACAACAACAAAAATACAGAGGGATAGGGGAAAAAAAGAACCCAAAGGCTAAACAGGATGAACATGCACAAATGAGCTCCCACTCAGGCAGCACGATGGCGCCAGTGGGAGTGTAACTAGAGACACCTTCACATTATAATATTAGCCTGCATGATTCAAGTATTCAAACTGATATATTTTAGGGGAAACAAAGTGGAACATGTGTAGAGAAGAGCTGTTCCCACAGGCGACCCCAGCTGCAGGCGGCTAGTTCAACTTAGTGCCGCTTTCCTTCGCATTTTGAGGTCAGGGTGGTGAGTCTACATCTATGTGTAACATGGACTCTCCACCCCCACCCAGGTGGTCAACAGGAAGAAAAGCACTGATGCGGGATGGGCTGCCCATTCCTGGGGGCTCACTGCTGCTGGGAGGCCCCCACAGGGTTGTGGAATAGTGTGGGGTCCCCCAGGGGGAAGTGTCGTGAAGGTCCCGGAGGTAGTCCCTGACTGCAGCACCATTCCAGTGATTGAGATCAATCCGGCTGGAGAACGAGTGGGAACAGAGGAACAGAGGAACAGTCGAGGGCGCCCAGCCAGCTCTGGCTGGACCAGAGGGACTGCCAGCCAGGAGAAGAGGTCAGAGACAGACTTTTGTGCAAAGTAACGACTGATCTCCTCTTCACTGGCAAACTCAGCGAGAATAGCAGTGTTCCCTGATACACACATGTGCAGAGACTTCTGTGCCTTCACTACCTCTTCTTTTAAACTGTACGGGACCAAAGGGTTTCCATATGGGGGGTTCAGGTGGAATGTTATCAGCAGGCGATGCTATATGCGCAGGGTTCGCAGAGTTGAGCCATCAATCTGAGATGTGAGATTTTTTTTAGGGCACGCCAGTTTGTTATTCCATAGCTGGACCCTGGGGTACCCCTGGCTCAGAATTTCCCCATCCTTCATCTACACGAAGGGGAGAATTATCCCACATAGTCAAGGGTGGCTTCTAACCAGTGAGCCCCGGAGGTGGGGGTAGAGGGTGGGAGCAGTGATGTTTTCAGGTCACAAAGAGACCTTTTTCAGTTCATGATCCAGAGAGATGTTTGTGACTGAACCCAGAGACCACGTCAATCTGGAATCACTATTCTGGCTGAAGTGCTTTGTGCTTTACCGATGAGCGAAACATTGTAGGTGGAGGCATGAGTGGATGACCAGGTATTAGTTGAATACTTCATTTCTTTTTGTGGCCAAACAATATTCCATTGTATGGAGATACTAAATTTTGCTTATTCATTAGGTGATGGATATTTGGTTGTCTCCACTTTTTGGCTGTTATGAATACCACTACTATGAACATTGGTATACAAGTTTTTGTGTGGAGCCCCGATTTCATTTCTCTTGCATGGACATACCTAGGAGTGGAACTGCTGGGTCATATGGTAACTCTGTTGAGCCTTTTAAGGAGCTGCCAGACTGCTTTCCCAAAGGCCTGGTGAGGAAGTTTTACAGTGTTTTTGGCTTTGCCATCTCTTTTGATTTCCTAGGATCATACCCTGTATTATAACTTTGTCTAATTCTTTGCTTCAGAAGAGTTTTATTTATTTATTTATTTATTTATTTGGTATTTTTCTGAAGCTGGAAACGGGAAGACACAGTCAGACAGACTCCCACATGGGGACCCACCGGCACGCCCACCAGGGATGATGCTCTGCCCCTCCGGGGCGTCGCTCCTCCGCGACCAGAGCCACTCCAGCGCCTGGGGCAGAGGCCAAGGAGCCATCCCCAGCGCCCGGGCCATCTTTGCTCCAATGGAGCCTTGGCTGCGGGAGGGGAAGAGAGAGACAGAGAGGAAGGAGGGGGGGTGGAGAAGCAAATGGGCGCTTCCCCTATGTGCCCCGGCCGGGAATCGAACCCGGGTCCCCCGCACGCCAGGCCAACGCTCTACCACTGAGCCAACCGGCCAGGGCCCAGAAGAGTTTTAAAGCAAGATTGATCAGGTGATCAGATTTTTATTTTAATGATGAAATGTCAATGGGCTCCTCCTATTTTCATTGGCAATGGCTTTATTGTTCCAGAATGCATTCCAAAAGCATTTCATTTGAAGACATGTCTGGATATTTGAAGTTCCAGCCCTAATAAATTGACTAGATGTTTGTAACCTGTCAAAATTTGCTGACTTGTTTCCTTGAAAACTATTACTTTAGCTGTTGAATTAATAACTTATCGATTTTGTTCATAGTAATTGACAAACTAGAATAGTTGCCTTTAAGGCCTGTGTGTGTAAATAAAATAGGATAATATCATTTGTACTCAAGAGTTTTTCTAGAGCCTCTTCTTAAAAAAAATTTATTGATTAATTTTAGAGAGAGAGGAAGGGAGAGACAGAAACACTTAGTATTTATGCATTCATTGGTTGACTCTTGTATGTGCCCTGACAGATTGTTGAACCCACAACCTTGGTGTACTGGGACGATGCTCTGAGCTAGCTGGCCAGGTCTAAAGAATCTCTTGAGAATGGAAAACACTCTGGCCAAATAGCCTTCTGATGATGTTGTTAAGGAAAAAATTAACTAGAAATAGTACAAAGAAGCAGTCAGCAAAATCCACATCCATAACAGAATCCATAAACCTAATGAATCTTGAAGAGAAACAAGAAATGGTCTAGTCTGGGAATGGGCAACACAAAGCCCAGACTCTAATTTCAGAGAAAGATTAAAAAGCTGCCACTGGGTTGTTACTTCATAATAAAAAAGGAGAAAGAAAAAGTCTGTAAATATTATTATTTTTCCTAAATGGGCCCCTCCCCTTTTGTAAAATTTATTAATTTTAGTGAGAGAAGAAGGGGGAAAGAGAGAGAGAGAGAGAGAGAGAGAGACAGGAACATCGATCTGCTCCGGTATGTTCCCTGACAGGGGATCAAACTAGTGACCTCTGCACTTCAGGATGATGCTTTAACTAACCAACCGAGCTAGCTGGCCCTTATTTTTTTGCTCACTTCCATTCAAAAATTTTTCTCATTTCACAGATTCAGAAATTAAGACCGAGAGAAATAAATCAGCTCCTCTAGGTCACATAGGTAAGCTGTTCCCGTCTCATAATTCTTAGCAGAAAGCAGTCTCCCCTTTGCCTCTCTCCTGCATTGCCTGGGCAGCTGTGTTAATCTAAAGCTGTTGAAACAGAAGTGAAAGACATAAGTAAACAGTGAACCCACTTATTTGAACCAGATCCAGGATTTGTTAACCAAATTAAAGCCACAGCTAGAATGACTGTATTCAAGGTGGCCTGTTCCTAATTATGTTATGTGCTCCTCTCTTCTTTTGCTTACATAAATCTTTCCAGAGCTGAAATGTAACTACAAGAAAAAACTTGGCCTTTTTATGGGTGTTTTTGTTTTATTTTTTTCCAGCCAGCAAATGTTCAATGCTTTCCTTTATGCTGTCTTCTCTCTTTCTCCTTTTGCTCTCTGTGTTCCACAGCCATTGCCGAAAGATCAGCTCAGCTCAACCCCAGCGTCTGAAGGCTGGTAGGACTTCTCATTCTGCTCCCTCATGGAATGGGGAAACCAATCCTTTATTCGCTGCATGACTTTCTAGCCAGAAGCCAAAAGACTGAAAATCTAATTCCATCACAATCTCCTCTTTCCATCTCCATCTTTCACTCTACTCCCCTCCTTCAACACCAGCCCATGGCAATACACCACTGATCCCTACTTGATCCACCCTCATAATGAACTCAAGTGAGCCTTTTGAGCGATGTAATTTGGCTTAGTTTAATTGATTTGATAACCCAAGTGGCATAAATCAGTTTCTTCATTTTGGTCATGTGTTTAGGCTGCCAATATCCTCCTGATCATACAATGACTGCAGCGGAATGGTTAATGGCATCCTCTCTCCCCACAGACTAGTAAAACCACCATGGACACCAAAGCCTCCGAAAAGTTCCTTCGCTTCAGAAGCCTTAGGTGAGGCCTTAGATCCTGACAGGTATCGGAGCTGGTTCAGGAAAAGCTGATTCAGCAGCCCTGGGCTTTGATCTGGCTCTCCAAGCTTTGTCAGCAGGTTCGCTAGTTCCAGTGGCTGCCAAACTCTTATCTCCAGAACTATGCCCTTTCACGTTTTCTATCTACGGGGCTCTGCACAGCTACACATCATGCTTCTAAGAACTTCCAAAGGTCAAATGACCCCAAACATAAATACTTGTGAGTTAATTCCCCAAGTTGAGGAGTGGCTGAGCTAAACCCACTAAGAAAAACAAAAGACTTGGGGAGGATTCTGCCCCCTTTGGGTCCTTCACCTGAAAGAGCTCAAGACTTCTAATTAGATACAGGTTTTCTTTGGGGATATCCATAATACTCAATCCTTGATGAAGAGGGAAAAGAAATTTGAGGAAGAATGAGTAAGTGTTGGAAAAGTGATTGGTGAGAGAAAGGGTCAGAAATGGAAATAGGTTGGGCCCTGGTCGGTTGGCTCAACATAAGAGCATTGGCCTGGTGTGTGGAAGTCCCAGGTTCAATTACCAGCCAGGGCACACAGGAGAAGCGCCATCTGCTTCTCCACCCCTCCCCCTCTTCTCTCTCTCTATCTCTCTCTTTCCCTCCTGCAGCCAAGGCTCCGCTGGAGCAAATTTGGCCGGGGCACTGAGAATGACTCCATGGCCTCTGCCTCAGGTGCCAGAATGGCTCCGGTTGCAACGGAGCAATGCCCTAGATGGGCAGAGCATCGCCCCCTGGTGGGTATGCTGGGTGAATCCCAGTCAGGTGCATGTGGGAGTCTGTTTCTCTGCCTCCTTGCTTCTCACTTCAGAAAAATACAAAAAGAAAACAACAAAAAAGAAAGAAACAGGTTGTCCTTCAAGTTTTATTTTGGGCCGAGCCTGCTGGGAAGCCCATGTCAGAGAAGATGGAGTTGGAATGTTCCCTTGTCTTCATAAATAGGGGAGAATCTCATGCTATTGCCAAAACACTATTATTTTCACACAAAATATCTAATAATGGTTCTCAACTGAGAGCAATTTTGCCTTTCAGGTTACATTTGGCAATGTCTGGAGACATTTTTGATTGTCATTACTGGAGGGGGTGCTACTGGTAACTAGAAGATTGAGGCTACACAGGCTGCTAAGCATCTTACAATGCACAACCCCCCACAACACAGAACCACCCTGCCAAAAATGTTAATAATGCCAGGATTGAGAAACCCTGTAACAAACGAAAGAGGAGAATCATCACAACTTACCTGAAATAATTTTCCTCCAGTAAATGTTTTTTAACTCAGCATCCGAGTACTGCTGTGCAAATGGGTCACTCTGGTGTGTCAGGCAGCTCCTCTTCCAGTTCTGTCCATTGCTCCAAATTCTAACATCTTTCTCTCCAACGAGGTCAACTTGTTAAAGTAACTGGAGTTATTGCCTCTGGATTCGGATTAGTAAAACCACCTATTGTAAAGATTCAGAAGCTGAATGTGTTACTAGGCATCCACAGGTGTGGACCTCATTAAATACAGGATAAAATATGTAAAGGATTGAGGATTTTAGATAAAGAGTTAGGGTGAGAGGGGCGGGGTCTGGCAAGGAACCACCTAGTGTAAGAGTCTGGTAGAGCCTGACCAGGCAGTGGTGCAGTGGATAGAGCGTCAGACTGGGATGCGGAAGACCCAGGTTCGAGACTCCGAGGTTGCCAGTTTGAGCGCGGGCTCATCTGGCTTGAGCAAAAAGCTCACCAGCTTGGACCTGAGGTCGCTGGCTCGAGCAAGGGGTTATTCGGTCTGCTGAAGGCCCATGGTCAAGGCACATTTGAGAGGGCAATCAATGAACAACTAAGGTGTTGCAATGCGCAACGAAAAACTAATGATTGATGCTTCTCATCTCTCCGTTCCTGTCTGTCTGTCCCTGTCTATCCCTCACTCTGACTCTCTCTCTGTCTCTGTAAAAAAAAAAAAAAAAAAGAGTCTGGTAGACAAGCTGCCCTCCCCAAGAAAGGCTCTAGATATACTTAACATTGTTGTTAAATCACCAGGGAGAGAAATGCATAAAACAAAACATATCCTTAGTTGAATAAATGAAGGACCTAGTTAAGACACACTACATAACATCAGTGTTTCATCCCATCGAGTTTGGACTTGGCTTCTTTGGAAAAGGCAGAAGAGATGAGGTTCTTCCTTGATGTCTCATCGTTACAAAACACAGTCCAACTCTGTTGGTACAGACTCCTGTTTTAATTTCTGTTACCTGGTGTGGAAAAAGCCTGATTTGATGGTCTCTCTCACTGCCCAAGTTATGGTTGAGAAAGGAGAAAAACAATCCCAGGCCAGATAGCTTTCTGATGATGGTGTTAAGGTAAGAATTTATTAGAAAACTGATGTTAAATGCTGTGTAAACTTTCATAATAATTCATTCCAATGAATGTTTCTTTGCTTTCTACTTGTTAAATATTAACCATACCCAAGATATATTGTTTTTAAAATACACCCTGAACTTGCCACAAATATCTACCCATCTTCTTCATGCTTCTTACAACCCCTTGATTTAACATCCTCTTAGTTTCTTCATATGGCTGTCCTGTTTCCTATTCTGAACTCTTTCATTTCTAGTTTTTCTTTTTTTAAAAAAAAAGAAAGAAGTAAGAGTCAAACTGTAGGTCTGACTCTGGAATACTAATTAAAGAACCGGTGTTACTTTTTTGAAAATATTTTTTGGCATGGCTGATATATTCTGGCCTCTGAAATAGAATTTCCTTCTTTCTGCCCACTTAAAAAATAGGTGCCTGCCACTGGGCTGCTTATTGATAAGCCCTCAGCAGGGTCTGAGAATTGCTCTGTTAGGGGCAAGTAGTCTGATTCCAAACAGATTGTGATACCTGGCATGTCTTTTCTGAAGCTCTGTGGTCCTTTCTTGGTGTCTTCAGACTCCACAGCAAAGAGTTCTGATGCTAGAGTCCACATTTCCCCATGCCTTGGCACATAACTGTGAAGACTTTTTGCTACAAAACAAACCCACAGGTTGATTTATACTATAACTGTCTGCTTTATATGCTCAAATATCTGTTTTAGACTCAAAATAGTGAGACCCTGGAGTGTATTGCAATTGACACTGTAACTCACAAGCAACTTTACAGAAGAGGTAGCAAACTCAACTCTAGACTATATTTTCCTTTCCTCAAAATTTAGTTCTGCCCGACCAGGCAGTGGCGCAGGGATAGAGCATCAGCCTGGGGCACAGACACAGGTTCGAAACCCTGAGGTCGCTGGCTTGAGCATGGGCTCATCTGGCTTGAGCACAGGCTTACCAGCTTGAGCACAGGGTTACAGGCTTGAGCATGGAATCATAGACATGACCTCATGGTCTCAAGCTTGAGCCCAAAGGTCGCTGACTTGAAACCTAAGGTTGCTGGCTGGAGCCCAAGGTTGCTGGCTTGAGCAAGGGCTCACTGGCTCAACTGTAATCCCCCTCCCTCTGTCAAGGCACATATGAGAAAGCAATCAATGAACAACTAAGGTGCCACAACAAAGAATTGATGCTTCTCATCTCTCTTCCTTTCTGTCTTTCTGTCCCTATCTGTCCCCCTCTCTCTCTGTCTCTCTCTCACTAAAAAAATTAAATTAAATTAAAAAATTAAATTTAGTTCCAATTTTTTTTGTGCAATACAAATTTTACATAGTTGTAAACTTTCCATTTGGTGTTCTTTGTCACTTAAAAATTTAATCACACATTCCGTAGAGCCAGCAGAGGCTACATTTCTGTCATTTAAAATAGTTCACTGATGCCTGACCAGGTGGTGGTGCAGTGAATAGAGCGTCCAACTGGGATATGGAGGACCCAGGTTCGAGACCCCGAGGTCGCCAGCTTGAGCATGGGCTCATCTGGTTTGAGCAAGGCTCACCTTGAGCCCAAGGTTTCTGGCTCGAGCCAGGGGTCACTTGGTCTGCTGTAGCCCCCTGGTCAAGGCACATATGAGAAGTCAATCAATGAACAACTAAGGAGCCACAATGAAGAATTGATGTTTCTCATCTCTCTCCCTTCCTGTCTGTCTGTCCCTATCTGTCCCTCTCTCTGACTCTCTCTGTCTCTGCCACAAAAAATAAAATAGTTCACTGGAGCCCTAGCCAGGTGGTTCAGTGGATAGAGTGACGTCCCAGCGTGCCGAGCTTGCAGGTTCGATCCCCAGTGGTCAGTGCACATGCAAGACGCAACCAGTGAGTGCACACACTAAATGGAATAAGAAGCTAATGTTTCTCTCTCTCTCTCTCTCCTTCCCCTTCTCTCTCTTGAGTCAATAGAAAAAAATTTTTAAAGAATAGTTCACTGGCCTAACCTGTGGTGGTGCAATGAATAAAATATCTACCTAGAACGCTGAGGTCGCCAGTTTGAAACCCCAGGCTTGCCCAGTCAAGGCACATAAGAGATGCTTCCCACTCCTCCCCACCCCACCCCCCACAGCATTTCTCCCTCTCTCTCTCTCTCTCTCTCTCTCCTCTCTCTAAAATGAATAAATAATTTTTTTAAAAAGTTCACTGGTGTTTCCTTATGTCACTATACCATAATTTTCCAAGTCATTCCCTTATTTGGCATTTGGCTTATTTCCAATTCTTCCCTGCTATAAATAGCATGAACATCCTTGCACAATTTACATTTTTTTCCTTTTGGGTTATTTCCTTGGGGTATAGTCCCAAGACTGATATTAGTGGGTCAAAGGTTTGAAAAGTCTGGTAGCTCTTGTTACCCACTGCCAGAATATTCTCTAGACAGATTGTGATATACTTGAGCATTTTAAATGTTTGACTGTATTTCCCACGATAAACAAGATTAACTTTCCTCTTATTTTTGCATAATCTTCAGTAGAGGAGAGAGTTACAATATTTCAAAGCAAATCAAAAACAAAGATGGAAGCACTCTTTCCGTAGCCAGAGATGAGCTCTTATAGGCTAACTTGAGAAAATGCTACCCCACCAGTGCTGGGTGTCAGATAGAACAAAAAAGTAGCTCCATTTTGCCCCTCCTAACTCTCATTTTCACTAGGACTTTGCGGATCACAGTGACCATAATCTAACCCAAGAGGAATGGACATGACTGTAAACTCAATTCTACTAGCTCCCTATCAACATGCACGTCAGCAAAACTTTCAAACCCTAAAAATCCCCCAGACTCCCTCTTCTCAGGCCTGACATCTTTTTCAGCCTCAGCTCATCTGCACCCAGATGTGCTAATAAAATCCATTGTTTTGCCTCCTTTGGCCTCATGCAATTTCTCTTGGGGAAACTAACACTGGGGTGAAATATCTGTATTCCAGACAGAATATAAAATGACACCAAAGGTTTGTGAAGTTGTGTCAGCTGATGATATCTAAGGCTGAGATAGTTTCAGTGAGAAAGCAAAGCTAGCAAATGATGAGTGATCAGGAAGACTTGGCAAAGAGGGTGGGGAGAGAGGTAGGAAATGAAAAACAGGTATACTCTTGTCATCACTGCCTTTGGGATGATGGCACCAGCAGCAAGAGAAACTAATTGGCCTGACCAAGTAGTGGCGCAGTGGATAGAGTGTCAACCTGGGATACCGAGGATCCAGGTTTGAAACCCCGAGGTCACTGGCCTGAGCGCAGGTTCATCAGCTTGAGCGCGGGTCACAGGCTTGAGTGTGGGATCATAGGCATGACCCCATTGTCGCTGACTTGAGCCCAAAGGTTGCTGTCTTGAGCCCAAGGTTGCTGGCTAGAATAAGAGGTCACTGGCTTGGCTGAAGATGCCCTGGTAAAGGCATGTTATGAGAAGCAGTCGATGAACTACTTAAGTGATGCAACTACGAGTAGATACTTCTCATCTCTCTCCTTTCCTGTTTCTCTCTGTCTCAAAAAAGAGAAAGAGACAGGAGAGAGAGAGAGAGAGAAACTGATTCTGTGCTTTTGAGATTCGAACTATTCATCATTGGGAGGTTTTTCTTCTAAGAACTGTAAATCCTTGAGGACCTTAGTCTCCTTGGTTTAAGAATCAAAAACAAAACAAAACAAAACAAAAATAACCCATGGAGTCATCTTTACCATCTGGTTCCTTGAGCTAATAATAGTGATGATGCCAACAATGATGGTGATAATGGTGATAGTGATGATCAACATGCAATAAGTTCTTACTATGTGCCTATCCCTTCACACATATAACTCATTACATGCATTGTTATCCCCACTTGACAGGCGGGGAAACAGAATCAGAAAGCTAAGAAATGCCCTCAAGCCTGACCTGTGGTGGCGCAGTGTATAAAGCGTCGACCTGGAAATGCTGAGATCGCCGGTTCGAAACCCTGGGCTTGCCTGGTCAAGGCACATATGGGAGTTGATGCTTCCAGCTCCTCCCCCCTTCTCTCTCTCTGTCTCTCCTCTCTCTCTCTCTCTCTCTCTCTCTCTCTCTCTCTGCCTCACCCTCTCTTCTCTAAATGAATAAATAAATTTTAAAAAATTAAAAAAAAAAAAAAGAAATGCCCTCAAGTTCACAGAGCTAGTAAATGTTGGACCCAGATTTCAACTGAGTCAATTAATCACCATACCTGTGCTTTGACCACTGCACCATACCTATGGACTCAAGTGCTACAATACGTGGTAAAATGATGCAGTAGAACATCCACTTTTGGCCTGACTAGAAGTGGCACAGTGAATAAAGTGTCGACCTGGAACACTGAGGTCACCGGTTCAAAACCCTGGGCTTGCCTGGTAAAGGCACATATGAGAGTTGATGCTTTCTGCTCCTCACACCGTTCTCTCTCTCTCTCCTCTCTAAAATGAAAACAGTAAAAAATATTTTTAATCCAATTTTAGGTTCTTTTGAAAACTTCTGAATGTTTTATTTATTTATTTATTTATTTTTGGTATTTTTCCAAAGTTAGAAGTAGGGAGGCAATCAGACAGACTCCCGCATGTGCCAGATAGGGATCCACCCGGCATGCCCATCAGAGGGCAATGCTCTGCCTGCGCCCAGGCCAACTTTGCTCGAATGGAGCCTTGACTGCAGGAGGCAAGAGAGAGAGAGAAAAAGGAAAGGGGGGAAGGATGGAGAAACAGATGGGCGCCTCTCCTATGTGTCCTGACCGGGAATCAAACCCGGCACCTGCACATGCCGGGCTGATGCTCTACCACTGAGCCAACCAGCCAGGGCCAAAAACTTCTGAATGATTTTTTTTAATAATTTTATTTTTTTAACGGGGTAACATCAATAAATCAGAATACATATATTCAAAGATAACATGTCCAGGTTATCTTGTCGTTCAATTATGTTGCCTGAATGTTTTAAATAATTTGTTTCCTTTCTACTCATCTAAATTGAAACAATGGATTATTGAAACATATCTTATTTAAATTTAAACTAAATGTGCATATGTATATATATTATAATATCAAATATGATTTATAAATACCTAAGAAAGAATGAAAGGCAATACATCAAAATGAAAACATGGAATCATGGGTATTTATTTTCTTTCCACATTTCTATTTTTCTCAATTGTCCCATAATAAGCATGTTACCTTCTTTTCCTACTCTTTTTTTCCCTTATTGATTTGAGAGAAAGAGAGAGAGAAGCATCAACTCATCATTTCACTTAGTTGTTCCATTTAGTTGTTACTCATTGATTGCTTTTTTTTGTAGATATTTACTTGATTTTAGAGAGGAGAGAGAGAGACAGAGAAAGGGGAGGGGGAGCAGGAAGCATCAACTCCCATATGTGCCTTGACCAGGCAAGCCAAGGGTTTTTTTTGTTGTTTTTTGTTTTTTGTGGGGTTTTTTTTGCATTATTCTGAAGTTGGAAACGGGGAGGCAGTCAGATAGACTCCCGCATGCGCCGGACTGGGATCCACCCGGCATGACCACCAGGGGGCGATGCTCTGCCCATCTGGGGCATCGCTCTGTTGCAACCAGGGCCATTCTAGCGCCTGAGGTAGAGACCACAGAGCCATCCTCAGCGCCCGGGCCAACTTTGCTCCAATGGAGCCTTGACTGCGGGAGGGGAAGAGAGAGACAGAGAGGAAGGAGAGGGGGAGGGGTGGAGAAGCAGATGGGTGCTTCTCCTGTGTGCCCTGGCCGGGAATCGAACCCCGGGACTCCTACACGCCAGGTCGATGCTCTACCACTGAGCCAACCAGCCAGGGCCCATATTAATCTTTTTATCACTCATTTAAAAGTAATTAGCAAACATCATTACTCCTTAACTTTCTAAATCCTTCATGTTATCATCTAAGAACAAGGACATTCTCTTACATAACCACAGTAAAGTGTTTCTTTTTTAATACAAAAGAAACTCAGTATAAGAATAACAATTAAAAATAAACTAAGGCAAACATATTTTCTGTTTCAGCACCTTGCACTCTGGCCTAAATGACCTTTCCTTGCTCACTGAACCTCATCTGCACTCCCTAATCCTTGTCCACATGTCCAGCTGTGTCCCATCCCTGCTGGGGAACCTTCCAGACCACCCTTGATTCCTTGACCTCATTGAGCCTCAGTTTCCTGTCAGTGTTCTGAGTGTCTATGCAACTCCTTCCTTTTCTGAATAGCAACAAGTGGATTATTCAATTAACATGACATTTAGATAACTATTGGTTTACAATTAGTATCTTCATTTTATTACTGTATTGAAAATTTTAAAATCCTAAAGATTTTTAAATCTTTTTTTTTAAATCAGCTGTTTTAGATAATCTTTTACAATTATCACTTAGGGGTCCATCTTTTAATTTAATTTAATAATTTTTTAACGAGCCTGGCCTGTGGTGGC
Source organism: Saccopteryx leptura (assembly GCF_036850995.1). Taxonomy (NCBI): domain Eukaryota; kingdom Metazoa; phylum Chordata; class Mammalia; order Chiroptera; family Emballonuridae; genus Saccopteryx; species Saccopteryx leptura. The sequence continues at coordinate 344,152,884 of NC_089504.1, read as the reverse complement.
ACAGTGAATAAAGCATTATTGACCTGGAATGCTAAGGTTACCGGTTCAAAATCCTGGACCTGCCAGTCAAGCACATACAATAAGCAACCTATGAACAACTAAAGTGAAATAGCTATGAGCTGATACCTGTCGCTCCCTTCACCCTTCTCTCTGTAAAATCAATCAATCAATAATATCTTTTTTTTTTTTCTGAAGTGAGAAGTAGGGAGGCAGAGAGACACTCCCGCATGCGCCCGACTGGGATCCACCTGGCATGCCCACTAAGACTATGCTCTGCCCATCTGGGGTGATGCTCCATTGCAGCTGGAGCCATTCTAGCGCCTGAGGCAGAGGCCATGGATCCATCCTCAGCACCTGGGCCAACTTTGCTCCAGTGGAGCCTCGGCTGCAGGAGGGGAAGAGAGGAATAGAGAGAAAGGAGAGGGAGAAGGGTGGAGAAACAGATGGGTGTTTCTCCTGTGTGCCCTGGCCAGGAATTGAACCCAGCACATCCACATGCTGTGCCAACACTCTACCACTGAGCCAACTGGCCAGGACCTAATAAATAAATTATTTTAAAATAATAATTTCTTAACTAGAATAATTTTTTTTAATTTATTGATTTTAGAGAGAGAGAAAGGGTAAGAGAGAAAGACACAGAAACATTGATATGTTCCTGTATGTGCCCTGACTGGCGATGAACTGACAACCTTTGCCTATCAGGACCATGTTCCAACCAGCTGAGTATCTGGCCAGGGCTAGAATAATGTATTCATTTAACAAATATTTACTGAACATCTACTATATCTCAGACATTGCTGATATTGAAATAGCTAGCATTTTTGAGCAATTACTATGTCCCAGGTACTACACCTGGAATACCTGAGTTGATACAAGTATTATCATTCCCATTTTTCAGATGGGTAAACTGAGAAGTCATTTGCCCAAGGTCCTTGTTGGGCAAATGAGTTTGTAAAATTTGTGTTTTTTGAGTTTGCTCACTTTTAATGTTAAAAAATGGCTCTGGGCAGCTCCAGGTATATATCTGTGAAATTGCAAATTACCTTCCTACTTGGGAAGGGCCAGTGTCTTGCTAATGTATGCTGGAGGAGAGAGAAGCCATTTTTTGCAGAGTGAGAACAGAGAATGAAGGTGTATAGATGGGAACCAGAAGTAGAGAGGCTTTGGTGGGGCCTTTGATTCTAGGAAGAACCGGAGAAGATTCTCCTGGTTGTGGAACCGGTTAATGTGTCAGGGCTTTGTGAGCTCTGAATGAATGAAGAGGGAGGTGTTTTCCCTGTGCATTTGCTCGGCGGCCAATGCAAGACTTTAATAAAGGAATGGCCCACCATTTTTTGACTCCACTGTTTCTTTACCGTCTGCCTGAATCTAATGAGAACCTGCATGTGCATGGCCACGATGGTGGCGGCCCTTAGCCCTACAGTCCTGTAGCTAGCCAGAATTCAGACCCAGGCTGTCGGCCTCAGTCAAGAAGCTGTGCGCATAGGCACCAGGTAAACTGCGGGGGTGCCTTAAGGGAAGCTCGTCTGGGGGTAGTGGGAATTCTTGCCTTAGGTGGGGTTGCTTGTGGTCCAGGGAGGGATCCAAAGTTCCATTTTCCCTATTTCTGGGCTCTAGCAAATAAAATAGATAAAAACAAGAATATTATGACTCTGGGCCCTGGCCGGTTGGCTCAGTGGTAGAGTCGGCCTGGCGTGCGGGAGTCCCGGGTTCGATTCCCAGCCAGGGCACACAGGAGAAGTGCCCATCTGCTTCTCCACCCCTCCCCCTCTCCTTCCTCTCTGTCTCTCTCTTCCCCTCCTGCAGCCAAGGCTCCATTGGAGCAAAGTTTGCCCAGGCACTGAGGATGGCTCTGTGGCCTCTCCCTCAAGCACTAGAATGGCTCTGATTGTGGCAGAGCGACGCCCCAGATGGGCAGAGCATCGCCCCCTGTTGGTCATGCCGGGTGGATCCCGGTTGGGCGTATGCGGGAGTCTGACTGCCTCCCCATTTCCTACTTCAGAAAAATACCAAAAAAATAAAATAAAATAAAATAAAAAAAAAAAAAAAAAAAAAATATATATATATATATATATATATATATATATATATATATTATGACTCTGTCTGTGGGTAATTATTTCTGCAAAAACTGACAATGACATTTTGGTCTTAACTTGGCTTTAGGGACATTCTCGGTATTTCTTGACTCCCTCTAGCCCAGGCGTGGCCAACAGTTTTTGCCCCCAGGCCAGATTAGAAAGAAAACGTTTTCCACTGGCCGGATGAAATATTAAAATTAGAAAGTGTTAAATACAAAAACGATTCATTTAAGTAAAAAAATTTTTTATTATGTAATTTGTTTATGAATAAAAGTGAGTGAAAAAAATTTTAATATACAATAGCATTTTAATAAAAATATAATTATATACCATATAAATATCCAAACTGTATCACAATCAATCAAAATAATATTTAATTAATAGAATGAGCTTGAAGGGGTTATATCGCAAATAAAACAATTATTTCGTTTTACAAACAGCCTAGACACGTTTTCAGTTATCAACTGCAGCTATTATCTATGCTACAATGCCACTTGATTCAGCACACTTGACCACAAAAATAACAAACTGTTTGACCTTGGGTGCACACTGGCAAACTCCGCCTAAAAGAATGTGGGTTTCTGTTTCACATCGCGGCTAAACATCAAACAGTTCGTATGGAGTACAGACAAGTATAAAAGTTGTAAATCTTTATAATGGATTTTTTTTTCCTCATTTTTCCAAAGCTGGAAACAGGGAGGCAGTCAGACAGACTCCATGCGCTCGACCGGGATCCACCCAGCATGCCCACCAGGGGGCGATGCTTTGCCCCTCTGGGGCGTCGCTCTGTTGCTCTGTTGCGTCCAGAGCCATCCTAGCGCCTGAGGCAGAGGCCACAGAGCCATCCCCAGCGCTCCGGCCATCTTTGCTCCAATGGAGCCTCACTGTGGGAGGGGAAGAGAGAGACAGAGAGGAAGGAGAGGGGGAGGGGTGGAGAAGCAAATGGGCGCCTCTCCTATGTGCCCTGGCCGGGAATCGAACCCGGGACTCCTGCACGCCGGGCTGACGCTCTACCGCTGAGCCAACCGGCCAGGGCCGTATAATGGAATTTTTTTAAAAAAATAAAGAAGTATCGCGAATCCATTCGATCAATTATTGGAAGTTAACCATAGATTAATCACACGCGGAATTCTTTTCCGGGTATCACTATCTTTTTAAATATCTCAATTTCCAATAATCAAAGATGCTTCCACTTCTGAGTAGCTGAGATTTTAAAGTAGCAGAGAATATTAAAAATTTAATCGCGGGCTGCATAAACTCATTGGCCCGCGGGCCGTATGTTAGCCATGTCTGCTCTAGCCACTCTTGCCCTCTCTCCTTTGCCTGCTTGCTCATCCTCCTTCATTCCAGCTTACAATGTCTTAAGGACTCAAGGCTATCTCAGGCCTCTTTTTGCTCTCAAGGGCTAGCCAACATGTAAATTACCTTCTGTGCTATGCATGCTCTGCCCTGGGCTCTGCAGATCCACCTGGATGGACTACCTCAGGCTCCCTTTCCCAGGGCTTCCATTGGGTTTTGCAGATGGGAGGCACAAACAAGGGGCGGGATGGAGAGTGAGGCCGGAGTATTTATTCTTGAAAGTGTTAATAAAAAACAACAACTTTCAAAACAAAACAAAATGCAACTAAGATCTTAATGGCTTTTGTGTGTGTGTGTGTATTTTTCTGAAGTTGGAAACGCGGAGGCAGACAGACTCCCGCATGCGCCCGACAGGTCCATGGGGGGGGGGGATGCTCTGTCATCTTGGGGCGTCGCTCTGCCGCAATCAGAGCCATTCTAGCGCCTGAGGAAGAGGCCACAGAGCCATCCCCAGCGCTCCGGCAAACTTTGCTCCAATGGAGCCTTGGCTGTGGGAGGGGAAGAGAGAGACAGAGCGGAAGGAGAGGGGGAGGGGTGGAGAAGCAGATGGATGCTTCTCCTGTGTGCCCTGGCCGGGAATCGAACCCGGGACTCCTGCACACCAGACCGACGCTCTACCACTGAGCCAACCGGCCAGGGCCACATCTTAATGGCTTTATTAAGCAATTCATGAATCAGGCAGCAGCCTGTCTAGCAACTAGGCTGGGGAAACTTTTCTTTGGGGGAAGAGAACAGGAAGGACTTTTATCATGCAGATTGACTATTCTTCCTACAGGTGAAAAGGGTTCACGTGACAGGTTACCTTACTGATGCCTAACTAGAGAATTCCATACTGACTGATCAAGATTTTGTTTCTGCCCTGGCCAGTTGGCTCAGTGGTAGAGCGTCAGCCTGGCGTGCAGGAGTCCCAGGTTCGATTCCCGGCCAGGGCACACAGGAGAAGTGCCCATCTGCTTCTCCGCCCCTCCCCCTCTCCTTCCTCTCTGTCTCTCTCTTCCCCTCCCGCAGCTGAGGCTCCACTGGAGCAAAGATGGCCTGGGCGCTGGGGATGGCTCCATGGCCTCTGCCTCAGGCACTAGAATGGCTCTGGTTGCAACAGAACGACGCCCCAGAGGGGCAGAACATCGCCCCCTGGTGGACATGCCGGGTGGATCCCGGTCGGGCGCATGCGGGAGTCTGTCTGACTGCCTCCCCGTTTCCAACTTCAGAAAAATACCAAAACACACACACACACACACACACACACACACACACACACACACAAAGATTTTGTTTCTGAGAGGTTGAAACTGCAATTCAATCAGATATTAAATTTAGGCTTGGGTAAAAAATTTTTAAGTTGAGTATCATGGGCTTTTATTTAGCATGAGGGAAGCCATTTGGGTCTGTGGGTTGTTCTTCTTTTCTTTTAAAATTTTCTACTGATTTGAGAGAAGGAGAGGTAGGAAAGGAAGAGAGAGAGAAGCATCAACTCACGGTTCCACTTAGTTGTTCCATTTAGTTGTGCACTCACTGATTGCTTCTTCTACATGCCCTGACTGGGGATCAAATCTGCGACCTCAGTGTGCCACCTGGCAAGGGCCTGTGGGTTATTTTCTGTAACAGGGGTCTCTAAGCTTGGGTGGTGCCCTTTGCAGAGGTCCACAGCTACTGTTGAGCCCCCTGACCACACACCTCTCTCTGGCTTCCAGTAACTCTTCATACATGGAGATAAGGCTTAGAAAGATGAGGGAACAAATGAGGAGTACAGGGTATAATGGCTCCCAGTTTCTTGACCCCATGATACTGCACTCTTTTTTTTATTGATTTCCTTCAATGCTACCCCCACTTTCATAAACAACATCTTTCTTAAACTCTCCTGAGGTCCTGGCCAGTGGCTCAATGGATAGAGTGTAGGCCTAGTGTATGAACATCCCAGGTTTGATTCCCAGTCAGGGCACACAGATGGGACCATCTGCTTCTCTCTCTCCCCCTTCCTCTCCTTCTTCTCTCCTTCTTCTCCTCCTGCAGCCAGTGGCTTGGTTTGAGCATGGCCCTGGATGCTGAGGATAGCTCCCTTGGAGCATGACAGCCTCAGGCACTGAAAATAGCTTGGTACTTGAGCACTGGCCCCAGATGAGGTAGCCGGCTGGATCCTGGTCAGGATGTATGTGGGAGTCTACCTCACTATCTCTCCTCAACTAATGATAAAGAGGGTCTCAGTAAATCTTTTGTTGAATAATAAATAAAAAAATATACAATTATTTGCTGCCAAGTTGGAAAACCAGTTAACAAATTACAGATTCAAGTAGTTTAGAGTTCCACAAATGACTCAATAAGAAGACATTCTTAGGCACTCCCAATTCAAAATTACAAAGAGGTTGAAAACCCAAAGGACAGGGCAGGCTTTTATAGAAACACTGGCCTCTTCCCAGGAGAAGTTTTTCCTTATTATACGGGAACAAACTGAACAGCCAGTTACTAGGACTAAGACTTATTGCTGTTTTTCAAGATAAAGATGGACTCTCAGAGGTTACAGGGTAAGGAAGGTAGTGTGAACCAAACCCTCAACCCCGTGGGCTTTCAGTGTAGGACTTCTGCTTTTTCCCTGAAGTCACAACCTGTTGGTGGTTGAAACAAGAATGACCACATTGCCTCCTCCCTGAGACACCCCAGTTCTTTGTCACCTTTATGATGCTTCAAACATCATAAAGGCAGAGAAAACTCAAAACACCCCAGTGATAACTGAATTCATTATTACACAGTTACACTTAGAAGTTAATAAATATTAATTCTATTAGTGTCAGTTTTCATCTTCATCATCTCTCTCTATATTTTTCTTACTTTCCTGGGTCCCCTTTCTAGGGGTTATTTGACACTCTCCTAGGCTCACAGAAATTTGTATTCCTATATTCTGGTAGAACTACAGTAATATTCAGAAATTAGAGGAAAAAAGTAGTACTATCTCTGACCAGCCAGGTTCAGACTTTGCATTGTGAACCATTTGATTGTTGACCAGGATATGGACCTGTTCATACTTTTCAACCTGATCTCTTATTTTCTTTTTCTTTTTTTAATTTTAAAAATGTATTTATTGATTTCAGAGAGAAAGATAGAGAAATACTGATTCGTTGTTCCACTTATTTATGTATTCATTGGTTGATTCTTGTGTGTGCTCTGACCAGGGATCATATATATATATGATGAATTTTGTGCTCTTTCCCTCTCAGAAGCACACTCCCCCCTTATCTTTGCCTTTCTCTCTCCTAAGCTCCAAAGGCCCTTCTGCCTCTGTTACTTGTTTCCTGAGCCTACACAGCCCAGCTGGCTCATTTCTACTACCTCTGCAACTTTCTAAATAAATTTTCTCTTATAATTTGGAAAAAAAATGTATATACCTACTTATTCAATAAAGTCCATTGTTTTTCCTCTCTTGGCCTCATGCGATTTTTCTCAGCAGTGAACCTAACAGACACCATCCTTCGAGCCCAGGAATCAACCTTCACTCCTCTCTTACACTCAACTCTTCTCTCACACTCATTCCCACACCCAATCGGTCAGCAAGTCCCTGTGGCTCTACCTTCTAGTATATCCAGAACCCAGCACCTGGATCTGAGCTACCATCTTCAGTCACCTGGATTAGAGCATTAGCCTCCTAACGGACCCCCCCCCCCCCTTCCTCCCATGCCTCCTACAGTCTTCTAGCGACAGAACAGTCATGCTGATTATTTTAAAATGAAAGTCAGACTCTGGTCCTTGTACTTAAAATAGTTCAGTGGGTGGGCTGTCACTCAGAGTAAAAGCTGTACTCCTGAGAGGTCCTCAAGACCCCTCAGCTCTCTAAGCTACTCTCCTTCCACTCCAACCCCACTGCAGCCTCTCCGGCTCCTTGCGGTCCCTGGAGCAGGCCAGGCACATTCCAGCCTCAGGGCTTGGCACTCTGCCCCCACGCTCTGCCCTTAGATACCCCCTTGCCCGATGCCCTCACCTCTGTCAGATCTTTGCTTGGTTTTCATCTTCTCAATGAGGCCTTCCACGCCCATTGGATTTCAAGTTTTAACCCACCCTACAACTTTCCTCTCCCCTTTCCCAATTCTCCTTCCCTTCCCTCTACCTTTCAATTGTTTCCCTGTATTGATGAGATTCATTGTTTCTTGTGTGTCTGCCTCACTAAAACATAAGCTTTACTAGGGCAGGAATTGTTTGGTTCCCTGTTGCATTATAAGCATCTAGAATAGTGCCTGGCACATAGTAGACACTCAGTAAATATTTGTTGAAATTGGTCGGTGCTCATTTCATAACAATTAGTAACTAATTTAAAATCATCATCTGAAAATATCCCATAAAACTATCCTACAAAAAGCAGTCAATGGGAAAAGAAACAACAGAGTGCATCAAGGGGAAAGAATTGTGGTTAGCAACTCTTAAAATCTAAAATGATTGTACCCAAATTCAGAGTATCGGTCAGTGCCGCCCCCACCCCAGATTACCTGACAAAAGGAGGCTTGGCCTTGGTGCTAGAGAAAGTACTGCTCCTTCTGCTTCGTCAGTTCTCAAATTCACTTCAGTTATAGCTTGCTTTACTTTCAGATCGTGGCAGTCCTGAACAACGCATCCCTCTCTTTTTCTAACACGTTTCTATTGTCTTTCCATTTTCTCATTGGAAGATAAGACACGTGCCTTCAGCTCAACAAGGACTTCAATGTTCCTTGTGATAATGACTCAGCTGTTCCATCGCAATTTCTTTACCTGCAGTCTCAATCCGTTTTGCTGCTTCTTAAGTCCCATGTTTTCCTCTTTCTTGAATTCTTCTCTTGTTTTGCTGAAGTTCACCCAACAAATCTAAGCAAAAGTTGTGTTTGTTTGTTCCAGAAAGGAAGCACAGGCGGTGATCTTTCCGAGTCCTTGTCTGTCTGCCAGGATGTCTATTTTGCTCATGTCTCGAATCTTGTTGAGTTTATATTCCAGGTGAGTGCTGATGCCATCAGAGGCTTGTCTTGCAGCCACAGCTTTCTTACTATGTTGCCCAAGGTCCTTCTGCAAATCCCTCTCTCACTGTGGCTATGAAACCACATAGAAACAATTAAAGCCAGCTCTCCAGAATAGATACTCTCAATGCTTATAAGAAGTAGCGAGCCCTGGCCGGTTGGCTCAGCGGTAGAGCGGCGGCCTAGCGTGCGGAGGACCCGGGTTCGATTCCCAGCCAGGGCACACAGGAGAAGCGCCCATTTGCTTCTCCACCCCTCCGCCACGCTTTCCTCTCTGTCTCTCTCTTCCCCTCCCGCAGCCAAGGCTCCATTGGAGCAAGGATGGCCCGGGCGCTGGGGATGGCTCCTTGGCCTCTGCCCCAGGCGCTAGAGTGGCTCTGGTCGCAATATGGCGACGCCCAGGATGGGCAGAGCATCGCCCCCTGGTGGGCAGAGCGTCGCCCCATGGTGGGCGTGCCGGGTGGATACCGGTCGGGAGCATGCGGGAGTCTGTCTGACTGTCTCTCCCTGTTTCCAGCTTCAGAAAAATGAAAAAAAAAAAAAAGAAGTAGCGAACAAATCAATGGGTGTACATCAGGTGATATTACAAACTCATCCGTGTCTTGCCATGAAAGCCTACTATGAAGGGTTTTATAAAAATAAATCACCCATCGATTTATTATTGGAGGTCATCTAGATTCTTATAAAGCAAGTTTTCTTAGAGCAAAGCATGACTAAAAGAGCCAGAAATATGGAACATCATTGTTGCTTTCTATCTATTAACAATCAAGAGGCTAAGGGTCTAGTGGGGGTCAGGGAGCGTGAACACACAATATGGTGTACAGAGATGTGTTATAGAATTGGGCACCTGAAACCAGTATAATTGTGTTATCCAGGGTCACCCCAAGAAATTTAATTAAAAAAATAGATAAAAGGGTGCCTGACCTGTGGTGGCACAGTAGATAAAGCATCAGCCTGGAATGCTGAGGTCGCCGGTTCAAATCCCTGGGCTTGCCCAGTCAAGGCACATATGGGAGTGATGCTTCCTGCTCCTCCCCCCTTCTCTCCCTCTCCTCTCTAAAATGAATAAATAAAGTCTTTTTAAAAAATAAATAAAAGGGCTGTAGTAAGTCAAAAGAATGAAAAAATAATGAGTTAAAGAAGTGGAATGTCAGGAAGATGGAGAAAGATTGAGGGACAGGCCTCAGCTTTCACAAAAGGAGAGGAGAAGAAAATGTCATCTTGTAACCATTGACAGAATTAGTACAAGGGAGTTCAGAGGGAGCCTAGGAAAATGAGACTAACAAATGTTGTTTTCTGAAGTAAGGTAGGACCCACAACTACTCAGAATCTCTGGTCTCAATGGAGTTAAATGCATAAAATATCAACCATGAATTTCATCAGAGAAGAGTTCAAATTGTCAAAAACGCAAATGACAGATTATTTCCAGAAGGCCACACATTGTCTCTTGATTCCCTGCTTGCGTTTTGGGAAACGTCTGATTACTCCACAACCCACAGACAAAGCAACAAGAGAACGAGACAATTAGAAGCCTTCTTTCAGGCTGGCTGAATTAGTAGGGTCTCTTTATCTTTTTCTGGCCGAGACTGGGGCAACCACAGGCTCGCAGCACCCTCTACTGTTACATTTCAAAAGACAGGCGCGTGGGTGTTGGGACTGAAACTGCTAAAGGACTCTGGTCTGGGGCAAGGGGCGAATTACAAGACCAGAAGAAATTCAAATTTTGTTTTCATGCTAACCTTCAGGATGACTTCATCTTGCTGGTAGCAGACAGCAAAGACAAAGCAAAATAAACCCGGGCAGCTGAGCTTATCCAGCAGGGCAGCCTTTCAGCCTTTTCCAAGCTCAGTGGAAATCCCCCACTCACCCCCATCAAACAGGAAAAAATACACTTTTACTAGCACCATTTGTGAAACACATTTAATTCTGTCTCCATAGAAGTCGAGCCCAGTATAACAGAAAGACAGAGACAGAATTAAAATTAAATGTAAGGAATTAGGGGCTTATCTTTTGGACCCTAAAAGAATAAAACCCGAGCTTTTCGGTTCCAGCATAACAACGTATGTACCTGCCCTAATAGAGGTAAAATTAGAGGCTACATGGCAACATTATAATGGAAGGCTTTCACTTCTATTTATAGATTGCTTATTTGATCCTTTTTTCTTGCCAAAGGCACCAGACAGCCTCATGGTCCTTAAATGCCCTTGTCCTAAAATCACTTATTTCACCATGAGAGAGGCTAGTTTATAAAGGAAAAGATATTGGTCATATATATAATTTGTGTGCTCTTTTAAAATATATTAATGGGCATTCTGAGAGGCCACACAGCACAATAATCAGGCAAATGGACTCAAGAGCCAGACAGCTGGTTCAAAGTTGTGCCCTGCCATTTACTAGCTGAGTGACCTCAGGCAAGCTCCTGTGCCTCAGTCTACTCACCTGTAAAATGGGGATGACAATGAGATCCTTCTCCTGGGGTTGTTATGAGAATTAAATGAATTGATATTTATAAAATGCTTAGAACAGCCTGACCAGGTAGTGATGCAGTGGATTGAGCGTCGGCCTGGGACACTGAGGACCCAGGTGTGAAACCCCGAGGTCACCAGCTTGAGTTCAGGTTCATAGACATGACCCCCTAGTCACTGCCTTGAGCCCCAAGTTTGCTGGCTTGAAGCTCAAGGTCATTGGCTTGAGCCCAACATCACTGATTTGAACAAGGGGTCACTGCCTTGGCTGGAGCCCTCCTGTCAAGGCACATATGAGAAAGCAATCAATGAACAACTAAGGTGCCCTGCAACTATGAGTTGGTGCTTCTCATCTCTCTCCCTTCCTGTCTGTCTGTCCCTGTCTATAGCTCTCTCTCTCTCTCTCTCTTTCCCTCTCTCATTAAAAATAAAGAAAAAAGTGCTTAGAACAATGCCTGGTAGAACTATATAAGCATTGTCTTAATACCAACTAATAAACAATACCAAACAATAATATAAAAATTGTGCAGTGGAACTGGAGTCTGCTTTTCATTATTTGAAATTGCTCGTGGCAGAGGTTTCTATCAAGCATACCTTTCCCGTACTCACGAGGCTTTTTTGTGTCCTTCACCCTCTCTCTGCTGAGGTGGAACACAGGGTTTACCTTCTGCTAGTGGGCAAGGAGGTAAGGTCTGGGGGTCGGAAGAGATGGCCCAGCAGTGCTGAGAGGGACTCCCTTGGGTGAAGGGCTGCACCAGCTTTAAGTAGATTTTACTCTTTGCCTCCTTGTAACAGGAGGCAAAAAAAAGTACCCCAAATATGGACAACACATTGCTGGTGAATCCAACAGCCCCGTCAAGATCCTGCTTACCTCCTGGGGCTGAAGACAACTTGCGGCTCCAGGATTTCTACAAAGAAGGGGCTTAGCAATGGCCATCTGGTAGTAGGGAAACCATCAGAACTGTCTTAAAACAAACTTTAGGTTTTGTTTGGCTGTTATGCACACTGATTATTTAAGATGGCCTAGATCAAGGGTCTCAAACTCAACTCAGCATGTGGGCCGCAGAGCAAGATCACAGCCGTTCAGCGGGCCGCACTAGGTCTACAAAAGGCAACTGTTACGCAACACTTTTCTCACTGCAGTTGAAAACAAAAAAAAATCAGTACAACAAGCACAATTGTACATGCAGTTTACTCAGTGTCACAAAACGACCAGAAACTGTAGTTCGCATCACAACTGCTGTTAACTAAGCTAATATCTAGCTAGGATGCTAGAGAAATGAAAAATACAAGTAGGCCCCTAGGCTTACTTAATTTTATCCAAAATATTTTGAACTTCGTGGATTAGTCTGCGGGCTGCACAAAATTGTTCGGCGGGCCGCATGCGGCCCGCAGGCCGCGAGTTTGAGACCCCTGGCCTAGATACTAGAGATCAAGAGAGGACTAAATTCTCCCCAAGCCTCCCTTGTCACTGCCACACCCACCTTTCTCCTTCCCCCCATGTTTCTCTTTTACTTCACCCTGTTCTTTTCCTCTTTGATTTAACATACATATAATTTTACATTTATTCGCTTGTCTCTTTCCTGTCTTTTTTGTCCATTGCCATAAATGCCATAAGAACAGTGACCACAGCTGGGTTATTCATCTGTGTGGCCCAGTTCTTAAAACAGTGTCCGACACACATGACTCTCAATAAATATCTATTGAATAAATGAACCTAATAGTTCTGTGATATTATATGGACCAGAATAACAACAACAACAAAAACAAGATAATATGAAAGGAAGAGGGACTGTTATTTACACAGGAGAAAATGGTGATCCACCCTAATTTCTGAATCACTTGGCTTTGAGGTTGGTGTTTAAAGGTGAACAGGTGTATTTACCGGCAAGCCTGGGCTAAAGGTAGCTTCTGCAGGGAGTTTATGAAAAGGCTCAGCAAAGGAGACAGAGGCTGTCCCTGGGAGAGTCTCTTCTGCTCTGGACACAGGCCCAGGTTAGTTCATCAAGACCTGCTCTTGTTCCGTAAGTTTGAGAGCCTGACACACTGCCAGCAGTAGTCTGCATGGAAGGTGCAACCCTTTCTGGGAAAAGAAGGAAATTTCTCCATCACTCTTTCCCAAGTAGCCCTGGTTGCCCTCCATCGAGGGCGCTTTAGTCATAGTTTGGATGAGATTCAGAAAAGGAATGGGAGACACAGAAGCTTTCTGTAGAGTTCCTCAATAGGGTATGCTGAGCTGTCTGTTTCCCCAGTGGGGCCCCAGAGTTTAAGTTCTTGTTAAGGGAAAGACCTGGCATTCCAGCACAGACTGGCTGACTCACTAGTTTCCACTCAGGACCAAACGGTGGGGCAGGGGGATAGGACACTTAGGCACAGTAACTTCCTGAATTCCCTCTGTCATTGCTCTCTGTCCATTTTTCATACTAACATCTGACCTAGTCCCTACTTACCTGTGCACACAGGAGAGCCTCACCTTGCTGCAAGCCACAGCACCTGTCTTCAGCAATTTATGGGATCTTAAGTCATAAACTTAGACAAGGAGTCCCTTCTCACTATTTCTACACTGTAAAAGTGGGTTATAATAATGTTCCAGGATATATAATCTATTATGTGTATGTGTACATAAACTCTACCACATTTTGTTCTAATTAATAAAATACCTATTATTCTGCGTGTGCTAATTTTTTCCCCCTAACTTAGAAGCAGGGAGGCAATCAGACAGATTCCCGCACATACCTGACCAGGATCCACCCAGCAAGCCCACTGGGGGGCGATGCTCTGCCCATCTGGGGCATTGCTCCGTTGCAGCCAGAGCCATTCTAGCGCCTGAGGCAGAGGCCATGGAGCCATCCTCAGCACCCAGGCCAACTTTGCTCCAACGCAGCCTTGGCTGCAGGAAGGGAAGAAAGAGATAAAGAGATGGAAGAGGGGAAAGGATGGAGAAGCAAAGGGGCACTTCTCCTGTGTGCCCTGACTGGGAATCGAACCTGAGACTTCTACACGCTGGATTGACACTCTACTGCTGAGCCAACCGGCCAGGGCCTGTGTGTGCTAATTTAATGTTATAAATAATTAAACTCATTCTGCTTTGTTTTCTAGTGAACCTCATGAAAGACAATCCGCCAGTCCCCTGAACACAAACGACTGCTGTCCCCCTGGTCCCCTCCTTGGGGCATTGGATTAGAGCCCCTTTCACAGGCACAAATGACATCACCAGTTCAAAACACAGCTGCTGTATTTTCCCTTTCTTTAAACAACTAATCACTGTTTTCACATAATTTGCTCAAGTGTTTATGTATTTTCCTAATTGAGCTATTTCAGAAAGTTCCTTCCTTCTTAGGATGCCGTGTTCACATTTTCGGGTGACGAGGCTCAGGGAGAGTCTCCGCGGGGACACCCGACACCCTGGTTTGCCTTAAGCCATCCTGGCCTATGACTGTGGTACTGGTGTGATGTGGGGAGCACCCCTTTCACACGCAGATGTGCCCAAGTTTGAGTAACAAGCAGAACCCACTTGAGTGATGGCCAGCAAGGGTGGCCTCCAGTCCACTGCTCTGTTTATTACACACTGATGAGACCAAGACATAGAGGGATAGAAGAGGGGGTCACACACACACGAGAACATGAATTCATGTGGGTTTCCGTTCAGGAGAATCCTGCCTGAGTTCTTCTGTAAGTAAGGAATCTTTGAAGCAAATTTTACTTTCCTGTCTCCCACCAATGAGTCATTTTGTACTGCATGAATTTCATACAATGGTTTTGTCTTAAAATATGGCACTCAGTTAACTGAAAAAAGCAAAACACAAGGGAGTATACAGTATGGTCGAAAAGAGGGAAGATTTATACACAACTGTGAGAAAACACTACCAGAGGATACATAAGAAACTAATGGCCTTGTCCTGTTGGTTCAGTGGATAGAGCCTCAGTCCAGTGTGCGGACTTCCCACGTTCAATCCTGGGTCAAGGCACATAGGAGAAGCAACCATCTGCTTCTCTTCCCCTCCCACTCCCCCTTCTCTCTCTCTTCCCCTCTTGCATCCAGTGGCTCGATTGGTCCAAGCAGTGGCCCAAGAGAGGAGCTGCTGGGTGAATCTGGTCAGGGTGCATGCGGGAGTCTGTCTCTCTGTCTCCCCTCCTCTCACTTTAATAAAAAAAGGAAGGGCCTGACCTGTGATGGCGCAGTGGATAAAGCCTCAACCTGGAACACTGAGGTTGCTGGTTCAAAACCCTGGACCTGCCTGGTCAAGGCACATATGGGAGTTGATGCTTCCTGCCCCACCCCCCTTGTGTCTCCCTTCTCTCTCTCTTTCTCTTTCCTCTCTCAAATGAATAAATAAATTTAAAAAACTATAAAAAATGTTAAAAAAAAAAAAAGGAAGAAAGGAAGAAAGGAAGGAAGGGAGGAAGGAAGGAAGGAAGGAAGGAAGGAAGGAAGGAAGGAAGGAAGGAAGGAAGGAAGGAATTGATGACAGTAATTGTCTCTGGCAAGGGAAATTGGGTGGCTCATGGGCAAAGTTAGAAGACTTTTAAAAATACATTTTAGCCTGACCAGGTGGTGGCGCAGTGGATGGAGCGTCGGACTGGGATGCGGAAGGACCCAGGTTCAAGACCCCAAGGTCACCAGCTTGAGCGCGGGCTCATCTGGCTTGAGCAAAAGGCTCATCAGCTTGGACCCAGGGTCGCTGGCTCCAGCAAGGGGTTGCTCGGTCTGCTGAAGGCCCGTGGTCAAGGCACATGTGAGGGAGCAATCAATGAACAACTAAGAAGTCGCAACGTGCAATGAAAAACTAATGATTGATGCTTCTCATCTCTCTCTCCATTCCTGTCTGTCTGTCCCTGTCTATCTCTGCCTATGTAAATAAATAAATAAATACATTTTAGGGAGGGGGCACAAAGAAAACCAGATAGAAGGTGACAGAAGACAATTTAACTTTGGGGGAGAGGTATACAGCACAATCAAATGTCAAAATAATCTAGAGATGTTTTCTCTCAACATATGTACCCTGATTTATCAATGTCACTGCATTAAATTTAATAAATAAATTAAAAAAAAATACATTTTAAAAATCTCTTGATGATGGCCTCACTGTGGTGGCGCAATGAATAGAGCGCCCACTTAGAATGCTGAGGTCGCTTGTTTAAAACCCTGGGCTTGCCCTGGCCAGTTGGCTCAGTGGTAGAGCGTCGGCCTGGCGTGCAGGAGTCCCGGGTTCGATTCCCGGCCAGGGCACACAGGAGAAGTGTTCATCTGCTTCTCCACCCCTCCTCCTCTCCTTCCTCTCTGTCTCTCTCTTCCCCTCCCGCAGCCTAGGCTCCACTGGAGCAAAAAGTTGCCCCGGGCATTGAGGATGGCTCCATGGCCTCTGCCTCAGGCGCTAGAATGGCTCTGGTTGCAACAGAGCAATGCCCCAGATGGGCAGAGCATCACCCCCTGGTGGGCATGCCGGGTGGATCCCCATTGGGCGCATGCAGGAGTCTGTCTGACTGTCTCCCCATTTCCAACTTCAGAAAAAAAAAAACAAAAAAAAAAAAACCCTGGGCTTGCCCAGTCAAGGCACATATGACAAGCAATCAATGAACAGTGAAGCAACAGCTTCTCATCCCCACACTCTCCCTCTCTGTAAAATCAATAAAAAAAAAATCTTTTTTTTTAAGTCAGAGGAAGGGAGATAGTGCGAGACTCCTACATGTGCCCCAGCCTGGATGCACCTGATAACCCCCATCTGGGCCCGATGCTCGAATCAATAGAGCTATCCTCAGCACCTAGAGCCACGCTCAAACCAATCGAGCCATTGGCTGCAGGAGAAGAAAAGAGAGAGAAGGGGGAGAGGGAGAGGAAGAGAAGCAGATGGTTACTTCTTTTGTGTGCCCTGACAAAGGATCAAACCCAAGACATCCACATGCTGGACCAAAACTCTATCCACTATCTAACCAACCAGGGCCAATAAATAAAAAAATCTTAAAAATAATTCTCTAGCCTGACCAGGCAGTGGCGCAGTGGATAGAGCATCAGACTGGGATGTGGAAGACACAGATTCTAAACCCTGAGGTCTCCGGCTTGAGCACAGGCTTACTAGCTTGAGTGTGGTGTTGCTGGGTTGAGCCCAAAGATTGCTGGTTTGAAGCCCTAGGTCACTGGCTTGAAGCGGTCACTCGCTCTGCTGTAGGCACCCACCCCCTGGTCAAGGCACATATGAGAAAGCAATCAATGAACAACTAAGATGCCACAATGAAGAATTGATGCTTCTCATCTCTCTCCCTTCCAATCTGTCCCTATCTGTCCCTCTCTCTGTCTCTCTCAAAAAAAACAACAAACAAAAAAACACACAAAAATCTCTTGATGCCGCCTTTTTTACCACCAGGTATGCCTGAATTTTGCCTCAATGACTCAGATTCCCCTTCCTTCTAGCCACCTCCCAGCAGCCCAGCTCTCCCACTAATTTGCCTCCTGGTTCCAGGTGAAATCCTCAGGCTCCAGGTTCTTGTCCCTGACAAGTAGGCCACCTTGTGGCTTTCAATCTTACTATACAAGTTGTTTCAGCTTCTTTCACTTTGGGAGAAGACTAATTGGACCCTGTCATTCTCTCCTTAGGGATTCTTGACACAGGAGGAAAAATGACTGCCCATCAGGGCTGTTATCTACCCAGAGGCCCAGTCTATGCAACTTTGGTTCTCTCATTAAACCATGTTTACAGCTGGAAGCTTGTTTAATGATGCTCCGCTCAGGGTTGGAAGACTATGGAAACAGCTGTCCACAACCACAGCTTACCTTCCTGGATATCAGTTTTCTTCTTATTCCTCTTCTGTTACTTCATCCTGGCTGTCTATGCCTTGACCGTCTTTCTTCTGGCTGAAGTTATAGCTGGATCTGAATGTTACGTTGATTTCAGTTTAAGATCCTAACTATATAGCTGCATAATTTTTTACCAACACCAGCAGAGAGCCTTTTGCCCAACTGAGGGACTAAATGTTTATCGTTGTATGTGGTAATGTCAGATTTGGGCCCACCATGGACTCAACTGTTATACTCATATGTAATCGGTGTTTGTGCATTAAATCAGGTACAAGGTCACCTGGGTTATGAAACCTTGAGTTTTGAAGCAGTGCTCTGCAGTGAAAAGAGAGACCTTTGGGCAAGTCACTTAAGAGTTTATCTCCTCTGCCTGACCAGGTGGTGGCGCAGTGGATGGAGCTTCGGACTGGGATGCGGAAGGACCCAGGTTCGAGACCCCAAGGTCACCAGCTTAAGCGTGGACTCATCTGGTTTGAGAAAAAAAAAAAAAGCTCACCAGCTTGGACCCAAGGTCGCTGGCTCGAGCAAGGGGTTGCTTGGTCTGCTGAAGGCCCACGGTCAAGGCACATATGAGAGAGCAATCAATGAACAACTAAGGTGTCGCAACGCACAATGAAAAACTGATGATTGATGCTTCTCATCTCTCTCCGTTCCTGTCTGTCTGTCCCTGTCTGTCCCTCTCTCTCTCTCTGTCTCTGTAAAAAAAAAAAAAAAAGTTTATCTCCTTTAATGGTGAAAATGGTAAATTTCATGTCATTTATTTTACTGCAGTGAAGAAAAAATATAGAACTTATTTCCTCATTTGCCAGATCATATTGTCAATCTCTAAGGTTCCTTCCAGACCTAGAACTCTGTTTTGATTCTGTGACCTTATTTAGGACAGTCCTAGAAAGATCTAAAACTAGTTGGAAAATTGGAAATCAGTACTAGACAGCTTCTGAATTTGGCATTGTATTTAAATAAGAGGTAACTTGTGAATGTGTGTCTTTTTATTTCAAAGACTAAAAGGATTATCAGTTGGATTTCCTACTTTTGCAGACTACATTCTTATTCATAGTACTGTGAACTTTCTGTGAACATGTAACCTCATAACTTCACCACGGACCCAGGATCCAACTCTAAGTTTGATTTGAAGGAACGGCACAACTCCAAACATCGTAACTGGCAAGCCCTGTGAGGAGGAAACTCAAGGGCTGTTCGAAGGAATCAGTCTACATTTTAAATGGAATGACACATTAAATATTCCTTGTTAAATCTGAAGCTAATCTTTTCAAGTAACTACCTCAGGAGCTTATCACACTATTGTCCTATTACTAATTATGTACCCACTGGCACCTAACTTCCCTGAAACTCATCTACAAAATAAGGTGATTGCAAAAAAATAATTAGGTGGAGGGACTAAATCAATGGGGTTTTTTCTTTTTTTAGTGAGAAAGACAGAGAGACAGACAGGAGGAGAGATGAGACGCATCAATTCTTCATTGCAGCACCTTAGTTGTTCATTGTTTCTCATACATGCCTTGACCTGAGGGGGCTACAGCTGAGCTAGTGACCCCTTGCCCAAGCCAGCAACTTTAGGGCTCAAGCCAGCGACCGTGGGCTTCAAGCCAGTGACCTTTGGGCTCAAGCTAGCAACCATGGGGTCATATCTATGATCCCACACTCAAGCCAGCAACCCTGCACTCAAACCAGATGAGCTCATGCTCAAGCCAGATGAGCCCATGCTCAACCCGGTGACCTCAGGGTTTCCAACCTGGGTCCTCTGCGTTCCAGGATAATGCTCTATCCACTGTGATACCACCTGGTCAGGCCTGAATCAATGGTTCTCAAATGGTGCCCTGTCGTTTCATGGGCATCTCAAGGCCTTCCTAAGGGCCTGCATAACTCCAAGCCTCCATTCCCTGTTCCAACCAGATCAGAGCACATTTCATCCATTTCTATCTACATTGGGCTTCTAGATGTAAAACCTCATGAAGGAAAGTTTCTGTTATTTAAACTGAAAAGTTTGGAGGCCACTGCACTAGGGGAACTCTCCGATCCTTCCAGCATAATTCTATGAAGCCATGTTCCTTGCCTGCCTCAGTTTCTCCAGCAGCAAGAGCAGCAGCATTCCTCATGTGGGAATTTGACCTGAATAAGGTCCTTGTGTGAACAAGATGAACATCTAAATTGAAGCTATTTGCTGGTAGCTGTTGGGCTCACAAGAAGGCTCTCCTGGGCTCAATCATAGCTCCAAAGTAAGTGAGGAAAGCACACAGGATGCCCGCACCATCTGCTCTACCCAGGGACACAGCTCCCCTGGAAGTGGCATAGGGCAGCTACCCTTGCATTTATAATCAATTCTCAATTGGAAGGTAAAGAGGAACAGAATAGTAGGTAATCAAAAACTGTATGTTCTTGTATCAACTAAGGGAATGCAGTGTTTTCAGTTGAATATGCTACCTCACAACACCCCAGAGGACTAGGCACTGCCCTTACTGCCATGTTGTCAGTGAGGAAACGGAAGGTTGGAAAGGCAAGGTAACTTTCCCAAGACAAGTAGCAGAACCAGAATTTTTATTTTTCTTAAGTGAGAAGCGGGGAGGCAGAGAGAGAGACTCCCGCATACGCCCTGATTGGGATCTGGCAAGCCCCCTATGGGGTGATGCTCTGCCTATCCAGGGTGGTGCTCTGTTGCTCAGCAACCAAACTAATATTTTAGCGCCTGAGATGAAGCCATGGAGCCATCTTCGGTGTCCAGGGCAAACTTGCTCCACTGAGACATGGCTGTGGGAGGAGAGAGAGAGAGAAAGAGAGAGAGAGAGAAGAGCGAGGGGGAGGGGTAGAGAAGCAGATGGTCGCTTCTCCCGGGTGCCCTGACAGGGAATCGAACCTGGGATATCCACACACTGGGCTGACACTCGACCGCTGAGCCAACCAGCCAGGGCCCAGAATTGTTTTTAGTGCATTCTTTCTTTCTTTCTTTTTTTGTATTTTTTCTGAAGTTGGAAAAGAGGAGGCAGTCAGACAGACTCCCACATGCGCCCGACCGGGATCCACCCGGCATGCCCACCAGGGGGCGATGCTCTGCCCATCTGAGGCGTCGCTCTGCCACCATCAGAGCCATTCTAGCGCCTGAGGCAGAGGCCACAGAGCCATCCTCAGCGCCCGGGCAAACTTTGCTCCAATGGAGCCTTGGCTGCGGGAGGGGAAGAGAGAGACAGAGAGGAAGGAGAGGGGGAGGGGTGGAGAAGCAGATGGGCGCTTCCCCTGTGTGCTCTGGCCGGGAATCGAACCCAGGACTCCTGCACACCAGGCCGATGCTCTACCACTGAGCCAACCGGCCAGGACCTCATTTACCTGATCTTAATAATGCTATACTAGTTTTCTTTGAATTAGTCTTCATGGTATCTTTTCCCATCCTTTTTCTGCCTCAATAAGACTTGGAGCATCTTTCTACTATGTACTTTTTGTGGCTTCTTGACCTATATGCAAAGTCATTGACACTTTTTAGTTCTGAAATACAATGCTAGGAAAAAAAATAAGGAAAAAAGAAAATAAAAGATGTGAATGAGTCTAAGCCCTGGGTCAAGCCTCCAGCCTGACTTGCATTCTCCTTTGGACCCTATGTTTCTACAAGAAGAATGGGTGCAGCTGGCTTTCGATAAATCAGTGCACTGCATCAACATAACACTCATTCACATAGGTTATGTCTAATGGAACCAAATTAGTAAACTGGTTAGTCACAGACCCAAAGTGCATAAGCACACTGAAGTACACTATATAAATTAGTTATACACAGTACCACAATCATTGCAAGCCAGACTATTTTATTGGCCAAGAGACTCTTTCTGTGGACCCGGGAGGCCAAGCGGCAGGAGCGCCAGGCAGGGCCCACGTCCTCACTCCTCGGCACTCTGTGTGCTGATGTAGTCCTGCAGAAGCGCCTGCACCTCGGCCCGCCGGCTCATCTTGGTAGCCTTACCCTGAAAGCGGCCTTTCTTCCCCGCTCCTTTGCCTTCCAGAACCTCAGCCACCCTGGGAAGCAGAAATACAGTCAGGAGAAACAAGGTCGTCAAAGGAAAAGTCACAGAAAAACCAAGAGTAGCCCTGAGTCTTTCCCCTTCAGTGGGGGGGGGGGGGGGGAGAGGGGGGAGCAGACAGTTTCTAGAAACCCTTAAGATTACTTGCACATGGGCACAAAGGTAATATGTACCATGTTTATTGTAAGAGTGACTAACTGGAAACAACAGCAGTGTCTAGACATGGGCAACATAAATTGGAGCAACCTCCAGGGAGCAGGTGAGTGTACACTTGGGGTAAGGGGTCCCAGCCACGACGCCTGTGGGGAGCAGCAGCGAGGCAAACGGGGTGAGAGAGAGGCGGGACTGTGGCACCCCGGAAAAGCCTGTCCTCTGTGAAGAGGGCAGCCACTGCTCAGGTTCCTTATAGCTACTACCATGTGGGAATGGGAGCCCAGTGTCGCCAGAGAGTGCCTCTTTTGAGAAAAACTAGAACTATGTATTTTTATGTAAAAATCTGATTTTAAAATGTAGCAACTTATTTTTAAAATTTAAAATAGCACAGGCCAAACCAGTCTACAGGCCAATTCTGGTTGCCCATCAAAAACCTCTGCTTTGCCTGACCCCGGTGGCTCAGTGGATAGAGCGTCCGACTAGGACGCGGAGGACCAGGGTTCAAGATCACAAGGTCGCCAGCTTGAGCGTGGGCTCATCGAGTTTGAGCAAGGCTCACCAGCTTGAGCCCAAGGTCGCTGGCTCAGGCAAGGGGTCACTCAGTCTGCTGTAGCCCCCCAGTCAAGGCACATATGAGAAATCAATCAATGAACAACTAAGGAACTACAACAAAGAATTGATGTTTCTCATCTCTCTCCCTTCCTGTCTGTCTGTCCCTCTATCTGACTCTGTCTCTGCCACAAAAAAACCCAAAAAACAAAAAAAACCTCTGCTTTAAAATCTATGTTTTCCTACAGTGTTTTACAGCAAATCACATTCACCAGAGCCGCTAAGGACTTTGCAAACTCTATTAGAAAGAACAGTTGGCACAGAGGGGGAAAAAGAGAAAGACTAAGGGGTACAACACCACCGTATCTCATTTTAAATAAAGTATAAACAATAATATAATAGGAAGCAGTCCAAAAAGTTCTAATTTTTTCCTAACAATTTCATCAATGCCTTTTTTTTTTTGTTTCAAAATCCTACAGAGTTTGTGCCTCTGCTTTAACGGTGCCTTAAGCACCATCTTCATCTGCTTCAACTGCCCCTGATAACCCAGGATCTGTATTTATGTATCACTTATGAATCTCAATTTCCAAAAGAAAAAGCTAAGCACATGAGATTTTGAGCCCAAAAACCAGAGTTCAAGTATCAGTTCTGCCCCTTTGTGAGGTCCCAATACAGTATGCCATTCCTCATCTGTATAACTGAGAATGATCGTTGGTGATAATTATTTCAGCCCATCTCAGAGGTTTGTGGTGTGAATCAAAATGAGACAGCAGACCCTGGCAGGTTGGCTCAGTGGTAGAGCATCAGCCCGGCGCATGGATGTCCCAGGTTCGATTCCTGGGCAAGGCACATGGGAGAAGTGCCCATTCCTTCCCCCTCTCCTTTCTCTCTCTCTCTCTCTCTCTCCCACCTGCAGCCAAGGCTCCATTGGAGCAAAGTTGTCCCGGGCGCTGAGGATGGGAGGATGGCTCCATGGCCTCTACCTCAGGTGCTAGAATGGCTCAGATTGCAGCAGAGCAACGCCCCAGAGGGCATGAGCATCGCCCCTGGTGGGCATGCTGGGTGGATCCCAATTTGGTACATGCCGGAGTCTGTCTGCCTCCCCCCTCTTCTCACTACAGAAAAATACAAAAAAAAAGAGAGAGAGTCTACAGGTGTGGTGGCCTTTGTCATCAGCAATGGGATGTATTAGGTTAGGTTTACAGGCTCCCCCACCCATGCAAGGTGGTCCACGGAAGATTACCTGGGTCCTAGGGTCTCTACAGCCTCTGCTGACCCTGCCAGTAAGAACAGTCCAGCGCCTTTCTCATCGCCCACAGTTAAGAACAGGAGGATCTCCTAGGAAGTAAGACAGATGAAAGCTGATACTCAAGAATGTGGAGTTAAAAAAAAAAAAAATGTGGAGTCAACCCCTCCAGAATGTACACTCTCCTCAGTCTCAAGAACAGATTGTAAAATCATATTGCAATTATAAATGTATCAAATCAATACGTTGTACACCTTAAATTTATACCATGTCATACTCAACTGAAAAAAAAAAACACAGATGTTTCCCGTGAGCCACAAGCGATGTTCTGGATGAGTGATCATGCAGCCCCTACACTCTAGCCCACCAGAGCCAAGAAACTTTTAGAAAGTGTCTGAGGCCCTGGCCGGTTGGCTCAGCGGTAGAGTGTCGGCCTAGTGTGCGGAGGACCCGGGTTCGATTCCTGGCCAGGGCACACAGGAGAAGCGCCCATTTGCTTCTCCACCCCTCCGCCACGCTTTCCTCTCTGTCTCTCTCTTCCCCTCCCGCAGCCAAGGCTCCATTGGAGCAAAGATGGCCCGGGCGCTGGGGATGGCTCTGTGGCCTCTGCCTCAGGCGCTAGAGTGGCTCTGGTCACAACATGGTGACGCCCAGGATGAGCAGAGCATTGCCCCCTGGTGGGCAGAGCGTCGCCCCATGGTGGGCGTGCCGGGTGGATCCCGGTCGGGCGCATGCGGGAGTCTGTCTGACTGTCTCTCCCTGTTTCCAGCTTCAGAAAAATGAAAAAAAAAAAAAAGAAAGAAAGTGTCTGGCCCTGGCCGGTTCACTCAGTGGTAGAGCGTCGGCCTCACCTGCAGGAGTCCCGGGTTCGATTCCCAGCCAGGGCACAAAGGAGAGGCGCCCATCTGCTTCTCTACCCCTCCCCCTCTCCTTCCTCTCTGTGTCTCTCTTCCCCTCCCACAGCCAAGGCTCCACTGGAGCAAAGTTTGCCCGGGCGCTGAGGATGGCCCTGTGGCCTTGACCTCAGGCGCTAGAATGGCTCTGATTGCAGCAGAGCGATGCCCCAAGATGGGCAGAGCATCGTCCCCTGGTGGGCATGCCGGGTGGATCCCGGTCGGGCGCATGCAGGAGTCTGTCTGACTGCCTCCCCGTTTCCAGCTTCGGAAAAATACAAAAAAAAAAAAAAAAGAAAGTGTCACAGGACCTTAGGTTGAACATTAAGACAGAAGGCTGCTAACCATGGCCAAACAAAATGCCTTCTGTGATCTGACTCCCACCAAACTTTGCAGCCTGGCTACCACGTGTCCCCCATGTACCATGTACGGAGGTTCCCTGAACCTCCGTATTTCCCTCTGCCTGACCACCTTTGCTCCCTGGTCTATGTCCTGTCAACCTCTCCATCTTTCCAGGTAATGTGCTCCTCTGCCTCCAGCATTTACCACCCTAAATCATAAAGGCTGACAGAATTATGAATTCCAAATTCATTTTCAGAATAAGTATTCCAAAAAGCATTTTTTGGGATAACTATGAGTCCTGGAAGTTACTAAGCTTTGGACTACTGGGAAGGGGAAGGCAGTTGAAGCCAGAGGAAAAGGAAAATGGAAGGCATGGCCTTCCAAGGACCTAGCCAGTCCTTGTATTTCTAACATAGGCCCTCAGTCTGTTAGTCTATGGCGTTCAGCCATACCGCCCTGAACGCGTCTGATCTCATCTCACATAGGCCCTCAGCACACATAAACCTGGTGGCTTAGAGGAGTTCCAACTCTGCTGAAAGGAGCTCAGGAGCTGGTAAATGTCACAGCCCCAGAAAAGTCAACACCACAGACCTAGCTCAACACCTAAAACAGCTTGGCTCACAGCTCTGATCATAAGAAAACAGCAGTGAATGAGTTTCTACTCCCTGCTCTTCCTGTGCTCACGTGGAGGGACTTCGGCCACACTAACGCTTCTCATTTAGGCCTCTGCCCACGGTGCACAGAGAACCTCATGTTCCTCTTACCTCTGACCCGATCTCATTGGCAATGATATTCATGAATTCAGAATCACCCTCCTTCCTACAACAAAAGGCACAGGTGTGAGATCCAGGTTGGAGGGGGTGCTGGGAAACCGCAGGACGCCCACACCCTCCTCGGGAGGCTGGCCTCCCTGCTGCCTGTTTGAGCAGAGTCCCAGGCTCCCTTAGCAAAGAGAAAGTGCCGGCTGACAGCCAGCAGGACATCCTTCTCAGAATCAGCAGTTCATAACAAGCTTTGCGTTTATTTCTGTCTCCCTTTAGTAGGATTTGCCGAGGTAAGTGGAGATCTGTTAGATGATGAAGGAGGTAGGTAAGGTGCTAATGAAAGTTAGGGTGAAGCCTGGCCTGTGGTGGCGCAGCGGACAGAGCGTCAACCTGGAACGCTGAGATCGCCGGCTCAAAACCCTGAGCTTGCCTGGTCAAGGCACATACGACAAGCAACAGGCAAGCAATGACCAACTAAAGTAAAGCAACTGTGAGTCAATTCTTCTCACCCCTGCCCTGTAAAATCAATAAATAAAATTTTTTGAAAAAGTTAAGAGTGAAGATGTTTATATCAAAACCAAGAAATCTTGTAGGTAACAGATTTCTCAGGGTCTACGCAGCCTTAAGAACACCAGTGACCCTGGCTGGTTGGCTTGGTGGATGAAGCATCAGCCCAGCATATGGATGTCCCGGGTTCGGTTTCCGGTCAAGGCACACAGGAGGAGCGACCATCTGTTTCTTTCCCCTTCCCCAATCTCTGGGTGCTCTCCCCTTCTCTCCCTCTTCCTCTCCTGCATGGTTCAACTGGTCCAAGCTTGGGCCCCAGGTACTGAGGATAGTTCGGCTGGTCCCAGTGTGTCAGCCTCAGGTGCTAAAAATAGCTCAGTTCATTCAATTATCAGCCTCACACAGGGGTTGCCAGGTGGATTCTGGTCAGGGCTCATGCAGGAGTCTGTCTCACTATCTCACCTCCTCTCATTTAAAAAGAATAGAATACCAGTGAGGGATGCGCCACCCATTACATGCTGCAAACTAAAGCCCAACACCCCCTGCCTTGTTTCTCACCTGTGTAATGTGACCACACCTCCCCAGTCTGGGCTGTTCCTGAGGCTGTGGGCAATGTGCACAGCCAGGTCTCTCAGCAGATTTAGGTTGTTCTGAAATGGATGCCAGAACTGAGTAGACAGGCAAAAACAGTAACAAGAGAGCTCCACTTCCCTCCACTTCACTCTCCCACCCCCCTGAAAAACTACACATCTGGTCAGGCGAAGGGGCGAGTCCAGGGAGCCTGTTCCAGGCAGAGCCCATGCCCTCTCTACCCTCCATGGAATAATCACCTTCTGCAGGAGCTTGCTGGAGTTCTGCAGCTTCTTCACTGCTTCCACGTGATCCTCTGCTCCACACCTGCAAGTGAAAGGTCCATGGAAGTCTGCCCAGCTTCCCAACTGCTTTTGGTGTTGGGCTTACATCCATAGCACTCTATCATCTAGGATAACATCTTACCCCCCGAGATAGAAATTCCGTCTGCCTTACGGCCAGGAAAGCTAAGCCTGGGGTGTCCAGGACCTGAGAAACAGGAGGCACCAGAAGGAGACATACTTAAGCAGAGTGGTCAGGGCTCTCTCAGTTCCGTAACTTCTCTCCATCCATTTCAGCACCCGGTTCCCAGCCAGAAATATCAGGTTGGTTTTGTTCTTTTTCCCCTTTTCAGTGCCCAGAATTTTAATGACCTACATGAGGCAAGGGAGTAACACACACACACACACATGTAGAAACCACAGTGGACGCTGCGCCTGAGGGTAGGAGACACCTAGACCTCCCCCTCAACTGGGGAGCAATCAAGGAGTGATTTTGCTCAGGACTGCCCAATTGTTCCCCTCTATCACTCCCAACCCTGTCGTGACCCCACACTCCACTGTCACCTTCTTCTCTTCCAACTATCAAAAGCCCTTCCTCACCTACCTGAAGGTCACTGAGATTGCTCACATGGGTCCCACAGCACATATTAGAATCAACACTCTTGATGGTAACAACTCGAATGGGCCCAGCATGGTCGTCCGGCAAACCCCGGCCCCTCACCTGGAACACGGGAGGGAGAGAGCTGTCTGAATCTTGACAAGGAGCCCTCAGAGAGCCACCCTACAGAAGCCACCCACCGGCCCGCCCCTCACCTGCTCCACCTCAGGATCATCTAGGCTCAGTTCGCGCACATTCACGGGCAGCCGATCTCTGATCCTTTCGTTGACACTCTGCTCAATGGCAGCTACTTGCTCTGAGGTCACAGAGGAGCTGTCCAGCTCAATCACACTCCGGAGTCGCCCCAACTCCCTGTCATAAGAAGTAGAGTAGTCACAGGATGCTGATGATGACAACAATATAAGAAAATTTACAGTTTACAAAGAATGTCTTATAAATTATCTTATTTAATCCTCACAAAAATCCTGCAAGGTAGGGACTGTCATTTCCATCTTACAGGTGAGGGGTAGTAATAAATGTGATCAAGGTCACACAGTCAGGATTCACCCCATAGGCCTTTAGGCTCAAAATTCTATGTTCTTTCCTAAGCAAAGGCAGATAGTTATCCTCTCATCCTAGTGTTTCCCTGAAGAAACACAAGGTCAAGGTCATCCACCACCCTATCTTCCAGGGAAACAGAACACAGCAGATTTTGAACACAGCTCTTTCTTTTACCCTCCTCCTGCCTACCCATTCCTGAGAAAGGAGCTAGTAGTCAGGGCCATACTCTCCAGTTAGTTTTATGCCTCGTACTCACCATGATGTCGTCTTCAGTCCAAACAGATTATCAGCAACCGCTGTAATGAGATGCTGCCCTGAGCAGAGAGAAGAGACAGAAGACTGAGAAGCCCAGACAGCCATGTACTCCACAATATCATCACAGAAATCTTCCTTGTTGAAGACCTGCTAAGTCTTGGGTAGTATCCTTGAGATATTTTATTGAAAATCCTCACAAGAATTCCATAAGAGGCTTTACAATGCCATTTTACAAATGAAGAAACAGGCCTAGAGCTGTCAAATAATGTGCCAAAGCAATGTAGCTTTTCAGAGGCAGAATTTGATGTTCTAATATGCCACATTCACTCAACAAATATTTACCGAGTACCTACCACATGCAAGGCACAGGGCTTGACATTAGAGATACAGCATTGTCTCTTATTGGTGGCAGTGAAGAGGAAGAGAAGAGAAGGAATTAACTGTGAAGGCAACGGGAGTAAGACAGCTAAGGTCTTGAAGGAGGAAAGAGGCAGAATGTGTTCAAGAAATCGAGAGGAAGGCCAGCATGGCCAGAATTCAGAGAGCAAGAGGGAGGGCCACCAGCTGAGACTGGAGCACAGACAGTGGCCAGCCCAGGTGGGTCTGGGGGCCATGGTAAGTTTAGCTTTACCATAAACAACAGGAAGCCTTTGAAAAGCTTTAAGCAGGAGAGTGACGTGAGCATATTTTAATTTTTAAAAGATTATTCTGGCTGCTTTGTGAAAAATAGGCTGCAAAAGCCAGTGGCTCGATTGGTCCGAGCATCGGCCCTAGGTGCTGAGGATAGTTTCATTGATTAAAGATAGCTCAGTTGATTCCAGCATCAGTCTCAGATGGGAGCTGCCGGGTGGATCCCAGTCAAGGTGCATGCAGGAATCTATCTTCCATCCTCTCATTTTTAAAAAAAGGATAGGCCGCAAAGAAGTAACACAATGTGGGGAGACTAGCTAGGAGGCTAATACAGAGGTCAAGAGAAAGACATTAAGAGCTGTGACTCAGATGCTCACACTGACAGTGAGAGTAAATAGAGATTTAGAATATAAAAATGATAGGCCTGACCAGGCAGTGGTGCACTGGATAGAGCGTTGAACTGGGACACAGAGGACCCAGGTTCAAAACCCTAAAGTTGCCGACTTGAGCATGGGCTCATCTGGCTTGAGCATGGGCTCACCAGCTTGAGGGTGGGATCATAGACAAGACCCCATGGTTGCTGTCTTGAGCCCAGATGTCACTGGCTTGAAGCCAAAGGTCACTGGCTTAAGTCCAAGGTCACTGGCTTGAGCAAGAGGTCACTCGCTCTGCTGTAGGCCCCCTGGTCAAGGCACATATGAGAAAGCAATCAATGAACAACTAAGGAGCCACAACAAAGAATTGATGCTTCTCATCTCTCTACCTTCTGTCTGTCTGTCCCTATCAGTCCTTCTCTCTGTTTGTGACAAAAAGAAAAAAAAAAGAAAATGATAGGACTCAATGACTGGCTATTCCCAAAAAGGTGTCTGGACTAGCTTCCAGGATTTCGGCAGCTGGGTGGCTGTTGATGTTGTGCACTGCACACAGAGAATGCTGTCTGACCTGTAGTGGCGCAGTGTAAAGCATCAACCTGAAACGCTGAGGTCACCAGTTCAAACCCCCAGGCTTGCCTTAGGCAAAGCACATGCTAGAAGCAACTAGGAGTTGCTTCCTGCTCCTCTCCCCAGCCTTTCTATCTCTCCTCTCTCTAAAAATCAATAAATAAAATCTTAAAAAAGAAAAAAAAGAATGCTAACAAAAGACCAGGTCTCAGGAAGTGGGTGGCTTTTTAATTCCTTTTTGGACATTTTGAGTTTAAGTCTATGAGACATCCAGATAAAAGTACCAAGTAGGAAGTTGTTAATACTCAAATGGAGCAGTTATTCTAATACTTTTACTTTAATTGCTCATATTGCTTTTATAACATCTATCATACACTGCCTCAACTGGAGATAATTCTAAATATGGCCGTCTTTTCTGAAAGGCTAACTCCTAGAGAACCCAAACCACCTCAATCATCATGACATCCCCCTACACAGCAACTGTCCCTCTGATAGCTCCCCTATCCTGCCCCACCTACCCGAATGCTGCTGCATGTGGTCAAACCTCCGCTCCCAGTCCACCTGGACGTGAACCTCAGTCCCAGGGGTGAAGGGAGTCTGTGTGAAATGATCAGCTTGAGCCCCACGGCGGGTCACTCTCAGCACAGGGATATCATTGATTGTACCACGATCATCAGGCTGGGGAAAGGAAGTAAAGATAATCAGTGGTAGGAGGCAGGGCTCACCCTAACTTCCGGATACAAAGACCCTCTAGGGAAAGTGTGTGAGAATCACACACAGAATTTGTTAGTCCCTATGGAATACCAAGTGATATGGTCCACTTTGTTCCATGAGGGAACTGTCTCTGTCCTCTTTCCTTTGAACACGGGAGGGAGGAAACAAAGTAACAGTATTAAACAAAGATTGTAACTATAGCAATGAAAATTTTAGTAAAACCCAGAGAATTTTAATCCTCACCCTCATTCCCTTAATTTAGATCCTGATCTTTCTTTCTTTTTTTAAAATTGATTTCAGAGAGAGAGGAAGGGGGAGAGAGAAAGTGAGACAGGAACAGCAATCTGTCCCTGTATGTGCCCTGATCAGGGATCGAACCAGCAACTCTGCACTTTGGAACAAAGCTCTAACTAACTGAGCCATCTGGCCTGGGCTAGATCCTTATCTTTCAATAGTTTCTAAAATGATCTGAATGTTCTTCCCTCCTTCCACTCCATCCTTTGTACTGCTACTAGAGTTAAGACACAAAAATATGCATTCAGTTAAAAAAAAAATCAAGTGCCAATAGCTCACAAGACACTGTGCCATTCTAAAAATACAATGTAAATAAGACATGCTCCCTCATGGAACTTGATTCTGGAGAATACAGACATGCAAAGAAGTAACTGCAGTATGATCTACAAAGCCATACATGAAAAAGTACATTGTTATAGAGGAGCTCAAAAGCAAGAGACCTAACAGTCTTACCAGGGAAGACTCCCTAAAAGAATCGATGTATAAAATGAAATGTTCTATGGTTGCCTGATGTCACAAATTTTCTTCAGCAGATCAGAAAACCTCCATGACCAGGCGGTGGCACAGTGGATAGAGCATTGGACTGGGATACAGAAGACCCAGGTTCAAAACCCCAAGGTCACCGACAGCTTGAGCGCCGGCTCATCTAGTTTGAGCAAGGCTCACCAGCTTGAGCCCAAGGTTGCTGGCTTGAGCAAGGAGTTACTTGGTCTGCTATAGCCCCCTGGTCAAGGCACATATGAGAAAGCAATCAATGAACAACTAAGGTGTCACAACAAAGAATTGATGCTTCTCATCTCTCTCCCTTCCTGTCTGTCTGTCCCTATCAGTCCCTCTCTGTCTCTGTCACAAAAAAAGAAAACCAGTGTCATCATTATTACACTGTTGGGAAAAAACAGTGTAATAATGATGACACTGATATGAAATTGGAACATTCTCATCAGCAAGTTTATTAAACATGTTCTCTCATGTCATATCTTTGCCTAAGTACCTTCATGGCTTACCATACCTTCCTGACTAAAGTCCACACACCCTAACACATCCCTCAAGGACCTCTGAATTGGCTCCCACTTACCTTTCCAAGCTCATCTCCAGCCTGTCATCAATCAACACACACCTTAGACTCCAACTATATCTATTTGCAGTTAACTAGATTTATCAGATTCTTTCAAGTTTCCATGCCTTTGTTTGTGCTATTATCTGTTAAAATAAGCCTCTCTCATAATGCTCACATTTGGACTTACTATTCTCCTTTACCATATTCACATTGGAGTTTGCTGCTACCCTTTCACAGCACTCATAAGTCTGCCTTCTGTTGTGCATGCTCAGGGGAATCATTTTCAGTTTCTGTCAAACATATTAAGCTAATTCTTACCTCAGGGCCTTTGCACCTGCTATTCCTACTACCTGGAATACTTACCTCTCCTCCACCAGCACCACTACACAATTGCAATGGCTTAACCCCTCACTTCCCTGAGATCTCTACTGAAATGACTTGCCCCCTACTTAGGAGAACATCCCATTACTCTCTTTACTTCAAGCTCTCATTTTATTTAATGCACTTATCATACCTGACATACTATTTACCTATCAACAGTTTTGCCTGTGTCCTCCAATAAATATTCTCTGTATGTAGAGAAACTATTTTGTTAACTTCTTATCCTGAGCGCATGGAATAGTACCTAAAATGTGTTATGGCTAGATAAATATTTGTTGATAAGGAGACCTGACTTGGGAGGTGAACAGACAATGTATTATAGAACTGTGCACCTGAATCTTATATAATCTTTTTAACCAATGTCACCCCAATAAGTTCAATTAAAGAAAAACAAGTATATTGATAAACATGTGTTGAATGAACTTAATTGAACCTCCATCTGTTTTCATTACGGCTAGAACAGCGGGGCAGGAGAGCATTTTCAACCTTGAAAGAAAGAAATCAGGAGCTTCCTGGGAAGGCGAAAGTGGAAGGACGAGCCCAGTACCTGTCCCCCACCCTCGGGGAAAAGCAGCGTGTCTTCCAGCACCACTTGGAAACCGCTCAGCACTTCCTTCTTGCCATTGCTTCCTTCGGTCTGCAGCTCGGATGGACGGCAAGAGACCACGGTGGTGGTGAACTGAGCAGAGAGGAATGAGAGAGTAAGCCCCGACCCCAGCCCTCAGTACACCAGCAATGAATCTAGCTCGGCTCTCCCTCCCACGGCACCCTCTTCCGCACCGCCCCATTTGCTGGGCAGCATCAGGCCCCTCGCAAGCTGGCCGCACCTCCCGGGCGTAGCTGTCCCGCTGACACCGGAACGCCATTGCTGATATCTCCCAAGACCCGGGGATCTACGCGCACTGAAACTCCTGGGGGCGGACGGAGGCCGACGGGGTACAATCCTCAGTACCGGCGCGTCTCTGCGCAGAAGCAAAGAGCAAGGGGTGTGGTTGGGACAAATTTGTAGAAAACGCGACTTGCAGATGTTCCAGTTTGTTTAGCAGCTGTTTTAAGGCTTTGAAAGGACCAGCGGACAAGACAAAACAAAACAATACTGTGTCCTGAACTTGTCCAGGCAGTTTGTTTAGCCTGTCGGGCTACAGGGAGGTGAGTTAGGTGGGGACAGTACTGGTTTGGATACCGCAACGTGCTCCATAGAAGTGTAATGCAAGCCCCATTTGTTAATACATTTTCTTTAAATCAACGTATCTAGAATATTTTTCATCATGTAATAGGTAAAAAAAAATAATAATAAGTGAGTTTTTTCTCGTACAAAATTTCTGAAACCTGGTATGTATTTTTTTTTAAGATTTCATTTATTCATTTTAGAGAAGGGGGGGGAGAGAAGGGGGAGAAGCAGGAAGCATCAACTCCCATATGTGCCTTGACTGGGCAAGCCCAGGGTTTCGAACTGGCGACCTCAGCATTCCAGGTCGACGCTTTATCCACTGCGCCACCACAGATCAGGCCTGGTATGTATCTTTAAGGTGACCAATCGTCCTCCTTTAGAGAGGACAGTCCTTCTTTTGTTAAGTTCTGTCTTCCCTTGAAAAGTGTTCTCCTACATGTCCTCCTTTTTGATATTGTAAGACTAATCTGTAAATGTCCGTATTTGATTGATGCAGAGTTGATCTATTGCGTGTGATGGGATGTATTTGTATCTAAATGAGTATTTTTTTCTTACAATTATTATAATTTTTGTTGCATCCATAAAAACACTTGTTCTTATCTAATTTGAGTGTGCTGATCTCAAATCTGATATTAGTTTTTCTCTGTAAGCTAGTTATTTTGCAATGCAAGATTTTAGGTTTTCATCTTATTGTAAAATTTTCAACATTTAGTTTAACATAATGAAGTAGAATGTCTTTTGGGCATCATCTTTGTGAAAATATAATTTATATAATGCAGTAAATACACTAATACACTAAAAGATATGATTGCGGTTCGGGCCTCAGAGAGGGCACCAAACCCCCCCCCCAAAAAAAGATATGATTGCATCAGAATTTGTCTACAATTTCGAAATAGAACATATTAAAACATTATTTTAATCATAAAATTTGCACAAAACTTATTTAAATTCTATTCAGGCAATAATTTGCATTTGTAGCTCTTGTGTTTGTGTACTTGTTGAGAACAATCTCATTTGATGCTCCAGCAGTAGTCTGCTCATTACTAACAGCTCCAAGATTTTTGGGAAACTTATCAAGGTGGCTGTTCAGGAAGTGAATCTTAACGCTCGTGTTACATCCAGTGTCACAGAAAACCAACAGCATCCTTTGAACCATAAGTCCATAGTTTTCTGCTTTTTTGTTGCCAAGGAAGTTCTTTGTAACTGCCACAAAACACTGCCATACTGCTTTCTCCTTATTCATCTTCCTGGCAAATTCTTCGTCACGCATGAGGTCCATCAAATACACCTGCTTTTATCTTCTCAAAAGACAAGGCAAGAAAAGCAGAAGTAATATGTTGAAAGCATTCACTTTCTCTATTCAAAGCCTGAACAAACTGCTTCATTAAGCCAAGTTTGATGTGAAGTGGGGGAAAAATGATCCTGTCTCAATTAACTACAGGTTCATTCACAATATTTTGCATCCCTACTTCCAGAGCTTCACGTTTTGGCCACTCCTTCTGTGTCCAGTGTTTCTCCCGAGCTTGGCTGTCCCACAAACACAAAAAGCAAGGATACTTCGTGAAACCTCTCTGGTGTCCTAGCAGGAAATTTACCATTTTAAGATTCACACAAATGATCCAGTTATGTTCCCCATACTTCAGAAAGTAGAGGACAATTTTTATGTCATTCTTACTAAGTCATTCAATTCAGGTTGGCTAAACTGCTGAGTGGTTAAGAAGACCCTTCAGATTCTACAACTGTTTCCTCATGCATCTTATCAAAATACACTTGATCACCATGTTCACTTTCTTCGTCCTTAGAAGAAATAAAACCATTGAAAACTGGAACTAGGAGTGTCTCAGTGTGTGGGATAGATCATATTGCTGAAGGAATATTAGGATATGCAATCATATGCCGTTTTTTCTTGCCGATGCCCTTTGTATGGATCATACAGAAATAAAGGTCACTGCTGTGGTCCTTAGGTTCACGCCAAACCATGGGAATACCAAAAGGCATTCCTTTGCGTTTTTCTTTTGTCCAGTCATGAAGCATTTCCTCACAATTATGACACACAATATGAGGAGTCCAATTCTTGTCTTGATCACCAAGGGGAACTTGAAAATAGGCAATATATGCACGTGTCACAAATGATGAAATATTGCACCTATTGCACCTTTTTTTTTTTTTTTTTTTTTTTTTAAGAGAGGCAGAGATAGACAGGGACAGACAGACAGGAACGGAAAGAGATGAGAAGCATCAATCGTTAGTTTTTCGTTGCGCATTGCGACTTCATAGTTGTTCATTGATTGCTTTCTCATATATGCCTTGACCGCAGGCCTTCAGCAGACTGAATAACCCCTTGCTGGAGCCAGCAACCCTGGGTCCAAGCTGGTGAGCTTTTGCTCAAGCCAGATGAGCCTGCGCTCAAGCTGGCGACCTCGGGGTCTCGAACCTGGGTTCTTCCACATCCCAGTCCAACGCTCTATCCACTGCGCCACCACCTGGTCAGGCGAAATATTGCACCTTTGATGTTGAAGTGTGTAACAGCCACATATATAACAGAAGGTGTCAGGACTATTACATTTACGCCTACTTGAAGAAGCCATGATTCAATCTTAAAACAAAATAAGAGGGTGTTTTTATCAGATAATAATTTTTTACATTTAAAAACTACAATTATGTAAAAGTGATGTTTGTAAAACATTAATTGCCTTGTGGTTATGTTCAACCCAAGAGTCGTTGCCCTTTAACTCCAATTTAAAAACCAATGCATGCCATTAACTGTAACAAAAAGAAATTAAAATTGCATAAAAACTAGAGCATGAACCAAAAAACGGATTTCAGATTTGGAATCAGCGATGCAGAAGTATATAGAAACAGTTCTAAAACCTCATGCAACAGAAAAGGAAAAAAAAATTTGTTCCCCAGTGAAATTAATAGGCATGTAAGCATAATTACAATATAAAATATGACAAATGTTTTTATTATGCATTTATCATATACAGTGTGTCCATAAAGTCATGGTGCACTTTTGACCTTTGACCGGTCACAGGAAAGCAACAAAAGACAATAGAAATGTGAAATCTGGCCTGACCAGGCGGTGGCGCAGTGGATAGAGCGTCAGACTTTGATGCAGAGGACCCAGGTTCGAGACCCCGAGGTCACCAGCTTGAGCGTGGGCTCATCTGGTTTGAGCAAAAGCCTACCAGCTTGAACCCAAGGTCGCTGGGTCCAACAAGGGGTTACTCAGTCTGCTGAAGGCCTGCGGTCAAGGCACATATGAGAAAGCAATCAATGAACAACTAAGGTGTTGCAACGCGCAATGAAAAACTAATGATTGATGCTTCTCATCTCTCTCCATTCCTGTCTGTCTGTCCCTGTCTATCCCTCTCTCTGACTCACTCTCTGTCTCTGTAAAAAATACACAAATAAATAAAAAGAAATAAAAAAAGAAATGTGAAATCTGCACCAAATAAAAGGAAAACCCGGCCCTGGCCGGTTGGCTCAGTGGTAGAGCGTCGGCCTGGCGTGCAGAAGTCCCGAGTTCGATTCCAGGCCAGGGCACACAGGAGAAGCACCTATCTGCTTCTCCACCCCTCCCCCTCTCCTTCCTCTCTGTCTCTCTCTTCCCCTCCCGCAGCAGAGGCTCCATTGGAGCAAAGATGGCCCAGGCGCTGGGGATGGCTCCTTGGCCTCTGCCCCAGGTGCTAGAGTGGCTCTGGTCGCAACAGAGCGACGCCCCGGAGGGGCAGAGCATCGCCCCCTGGTGGGCGTGCCAGGTGGATCCCGGTCGGGTGCATGCGGGAGTCTGTCTGACTGTCTCTCCCCGTTTCTAGCTTCAGAAAAATACAAAAAAAAAAAAAAAAAAGGAAAACCCTCCCAGTTTCTGTAGGATGATGTGGAGGCATGTGCGCATGCACAGATGATGACGTAACACCATGTATACAGCGGAGCAGCCCATGGCCATGCCAGTTGAGATGTGGACGGTACAGAGGAAAGTGCAGTGTGTTGTGTGGCTCGCTAAATTCGAATCTGTGACCAAAGTGCAACATGAATATTGGCGTGTTTATAACGAAATGCGACCACATAGGCAACATTACTCAGTGGGATAAGCAGTTGAAGGAAACCGGCATTTTGGTGGAGAAACCCCGTTCTGGTAGGCCATCAGTCAGTGAGGAGTCTGTAGAGGCTATACGGGATAGTTACCTAAGGAGCCCTAAAAAATCTGTGCGTGAGCCCGCATCGAACTGCACTGAATAGGTATGAAACTGGGAGAGTTTTCCTTTTATTTGGTACAGATTTCACATTTCTATCATCTTTTCAAAGTGCACCATAACTTTACGGACACACTGTAGTGTATTATTGTTGCAATGAATAAAATGTTTCTTTTACTTATGATATTGTTTTCTTCAATTTATTTTTGTCCTCCTTTTCATTGTAAAAAAAAGTTGGTCACTTAGTATTTTACACTCACATCTCAGTTTGGACTAGCCACATTTTTTTTTTTTTTTAGTGATTTTAGAGAGAGAGAGGAAGGGAGAGATAGACAGAAACATCAATCTGTTTTTGTAAATGCCCTGACCCAGGATCTTACCTGCAACCACTGCATATCCTGATGATGCTCTAACCAACTAAGGCAGAGGTAGTCAACCTTTTTATACCTACCGCCCACTTTTGTATCTGTTAGTAGTAAAAAAATTTTTTTCTTTCTTTTTTTTTTTTTTTTTTTTTTATTTTTCTGAAGCTGGAAACGGGGAGAGACAGTCAGACAGACTCCCGCATGCGCCCGACCGGGATCCACCCGGCACGCCCACCAGAGGCAACGCTCTGTCCACCAGGGGGCGATGCTATGCCCCTCCAGGGTGTCGCTTTGCTGCGACCAGAGCCACTCTAGCGCCTGGGGCAGAGGCCAAGGAGCCATCCCCAGCACCCGGGCCATCTTTGCTCCAATGGAGCCTTGGCTGCGGGAGGGGAAGAGAGAGACAGAGAGGAAGGAGGGGGTGGGGAGTGGAGAAGCAAATGGGTGCTTCTCCTATGTGCCCTGGCCGGGAATCGAACCCGGGTCCCCCGCACGCCAGGCCGACACTCTACCGCTGAGCCAACCGGCCAGGGCAGTAAAATTTTCTAACCGCCCACCAGTTCCACAGTAATGGTGATTTATAAAGTAGGGAAGTAACTTTACTTTATAAAATTTATAAAACAGAGTTACAGCAAGTTAAAGCATATAATAATAATTACTTACCGAGTACTTTATGTCGGATTTTCGCTGTTTGGCAGAATAAATCTTTATAAAACAACTTACTATAGTTAAATCTATCTTTTCATTTATACTTTGGTTGTTCCGCTACCACCCACCACTAGTGGGTGTTAGGGACCAGGATGACTACCATTGAACTAAGGTATCCAGCCAGGGCTTAGCCACATTTCAAGTATCACATGGGACTAGTGCTACCTAATTGGACAGTGTAGCTGAAGAGGTTAAGAGAAGTTAACAAACTGCAATCAGTGCCTTACAACTTCAAACCATTTAAAAGTTCTTTCTTGGCCCTGGCCGGTTGGCTCAGTGGTAGAGTGTCAGCCTGGCATGCGGGGGTCCCGGGTTCAATTCCCGACCAGGGCACACAGGAGAAGCGCCCATCTGCTTCTCCACCCCTCCCCCTCTCCTTCCTCTCTGTCTCTCTCTTCCCCTCCCGCAGCCGAGGCTCCATTGGAGCAAAGTTAGCCCGGGCACTGAGGATGGCTCTGTGGCTTCTGCCTCTGGCACTAGAATGGCTCTGGTTGCAACAGAGCGACGCCCCAGATGGGCAGAGCATTGCCCCCTGGTGGGCGTGCCAGGTGGATCCCAGTTGGGTGCATGCAGGAGTCTGTCTGACTGCCTCCCCATTTCCAACTTTAGAAAAAAAATAATAAATAAATAAATAAATAAAAGTTAACTTTCTTTCTGTTCTTTCAAATCAACTAAAAAACACCTGAAGACTCCAGATATTTCAGAATTGAGGATTTTTCAGATTTTAGGCAGTGATAGAGAGCATACTCCATGTGTTACCTAACACACTTCATTTGGAACTCATTAATATTTACACTGAGAAATAAATACACTAAATGGAATTATCAGACTACAAATAGCCTCACATTTTAGATCATGTTTTGCTGTCAAATGAGTTTTGGTGTTCACTTTAAAAAATTTTTTTTTTATTGAGAGGTGGGGAGGCAAAGACAGACTCTCACATGTGCCTGGCCTGGATCCACCCAGCAAGCCCCCTACCAGGCAATGCTCTGCCTGTCTGGGCTGCTGATCCATTGCGTTTTAGAGTGCTATTTTAGAGTGCCTATTTTAGAGTGCCTGAACAAGTCCATGGAGCCATCCTCAACACCCAGAGCTAACTTTGCTTGAACCATTCCAGTCATGGCTGCAGGAGGAGAAGAGGGGGGGGGGGGGAGACAGGGGAAGGGGAGAAGCAGATGGTTGCTTCTCCTCTGTGCCCCAACCAGGAATTGAACTTGAGACTTCCACACATCCAGCTGATGCTCTACCACTGAGCCAACTGGCCAGGGCCTGGTATCTACTTTTTTTTCTTTCTTTTTTTGCTAGAGACAGAGAGAGGTAGGGACAGACAGGAAGGGAGAGAGATGAGAAGCATCAGTTCTTCATTGAGGCACCTTAGTTGTTCATTGATTGCTTTCTCAAATGTGCCTTCACCAGGGGGCCTACAACACAGCAAGTGACTCCTTGATCAAGCCAGGACCTCAGACTCAAGCCAGCGACCTTGGGGTTTTGAACCTGTGTTCTCAGTGTCCCAGGTCAACTTTCTATCCACTGCACCACTGCCTGGTCAGGCCTTTTCTTTATCAGTTTTCAGAATTGTGGATAAAGGGACATGCCATCTATACTAATTCAAGTCCCAACTTTGCCACTTATTGTGACCTGATTGATCACCTATGAAGAAAAGACCTAATTATTTTATAGGGCTAATATGAGATTCAAAAAATTTTAATGCGATAATAAATTGTATAACAATACAAACATAACTTTGTATTAGCAGTTTTTGTTTTGTTTTAAGTTTAGAAACTAAAATCAGACCTGACTGGTCGTGGCACAGTGGATAGTATTGACCTAGAACCCTGAGATCCCAGGTCCAAACCTCTAGGTCTCCGGCTTGAGTGTGGGTTCATCCAGCATGGTCACTGGCTTGAGCCCAAAGGTCACTGGCTTGAAGCCGGGGTCAATGGATTAAGCCCAAAAGGTTGCTGGTTTGAGCAAGTGGTTGCTGCTCAGCTTGCCCTGGTCATGGCATGTATGAAAAGCAGTAAATGAACAACTCAAGTGATGTAACTACAAGTTGATGCTTCTCATCTCTCTCCCTTCTTGTCTCTCTCTCTCTCTCTCTCTCTCTCTCTCAAAACACACACACACAAAAACTAAAGTCAGGTTTAAAAGTATAGATTCCTGGAGTGTGCAGTAAGCTGAGGTTGGTTTCTAGCTGGTTCTAAGGGTGGCAGTATTGGCCATAAAATGAAAGGCTGGTTTCTGCTCTGGGAAGTCAAAGCATAGATCTGTGCATGGGGAAGTCCCAGCATGGTTACAGCCTGCTCCCAAAATCTTTCTTCACAATAATGAGGGCCAGGATCTTTGATAGCCACCCCTCTCTTAGAGACTAACTATAGAGGGAGAAGAGGCTTGCCTCCAGGAGGAAGAAGTACAAGCAAAAAAGAGACAGACCAGTTCCCAGAAATTTATTGTAATCTATATGTTGCTTCTTTGGCTTTTGCTCTAGTACATACACACACATGTTCAAATACTCAAGAGAGCCTTAATGAGTGTCCTAAACACAGAGTTTATAGCTAATTGGTAGGAAGTCAGATGTTCCACCTGCCTACTTCTCTGCTATTCTGCCATCAGATGCAGCAACCATAGTCAAGTACCTAAGAAAAAGAAATGAAGGATGACCCTTAATTAAGAGCTTCCGGGAAAGATATAAGATCCCAGAAGACTCTAGTACACAGCCAAAAAGCTGGACTTCCTTCTCAGCTCTGCTCTACAGAAGTTAATTATTTGTTGCATCAGCACTGTCAGAATCATCCTAGAAAAAAAGACAAAAGCACCTGTAGAGTATGCAAAGACTGAACATTTGTGTCCACAAACACTGCTCACTCCCTTCTGCTCTCCAAGTTTTCTTTTGTGATTTTTCTGAGTCACACAATTTCTTAGGAGGCTAATACAAAAGGATTTAAATTTTGGAAAATAAACCACTGGTACTCAATAAACAGCACAGTGTCATATATCATTTAGTTTCACATTTCAATTAATGCTATTGCTCCTCACAGCTGTAAAGACAGTCACCAGGGCCAGATCTGCTCTAGGATGGAGAAGCAGAGGGAAAGACGGAAGTGAGGAGAGTCTCACTTGGGTTTTCTAAAGTCTGGAGAAGAATGTTCAACCTCTTGTGTCATACTCAAATTTGATTAACATGCACTGAGAACTACTATGTGCTAGGGGTTGACATGGGAGCTTTCTGGTATCTTATTTTTAAGGGCAAAAAGGAAACTGGCCTGACCTGTGGTGGCGCAGTGGATAAAGAGTCAACCTGGAAATGCTGAGGTCACTGGTTCAAAACCCTGGGCTTGCCTGGTCAGGGCACATATGGGAGTTGATGCTTCCAGCTCCTCCCCCCTTCTCTCTCTCTGCCTCCCTCTCTGTCTCTCTCTCCTCTCTAAAAAAAAAAAGAATAAATAAAATAAAATAAAAAAGGAAACTGAAGGGTTGGGCGTAAGGCTTTACTTACATCCAGATCGTCCATGGCAGGGGGAGGTCTCTTGGTGCTGACCTTCTGCAAAAGCTAGTGGGAGGAGAAAAGTAGTCACAAGAGAGAAGAGCCACCTGCATACTGATAAACCATAGGAGAATGGTCCCAGCCAGACAACTGCCCTATCTTTAAATCCCCCAGCATATCAGTGGAATGAATTAGAAAAAAGTAAATTGATCCACTTTTTTAAAAAGAAATTTAAACACGCAAAGACCATCCTCCTTACTAATCCAGGTCAGGGTCTGCTAGTGTTTTTACAACTTGAATGAATAACTGGTACCGAAGTTCTGAAACCAAATAATTTATTGGGAGATAGTGATTTCTTTAAATTTAATTTTCTGTGTTTTTGGAAATAGTAGTTTTTAATGTGAATTTTATACTGCTTCCCATGAAGATATCTGGCTCAAGAAAACACACACACATGTACACAAAATAGGAAGGAGCAAAAATTACAGAAAAGTAGGAAAAAGTTTGCCAATCATTTTCAGAACACAAGCTCTACTCTATGAATAGTGAGTGACTCTATGTGTACAATTTCCTTAATAAAATATCAATTTCTCCCATGCCTACTAAATAAACATTGCACAAAATATGTAAAGACTATCAGCACCAATGAGCAGCCAGTCTGAGGAGCTCACGTATCTCTGGCCAGCCCTGATGACAGTCCTACAGAGAAATGCATGCAGGGACAGAGAGAATGAATGATAGAGATGGGAAGAAAATAGCATTACCTCTGCATAATGTTCCACCTGAGCCAGCTCCACCTCTTCATCCCCTTCCCAGTCTCTCCAGTTATCAAAATCCACAGACAACCACACTGGCTGTAAGAGGAAGCATGGAGAGTCACTGGCCAGAGAATAGCAAAAGTACATAGAAAAATGTGGTTGTGTGCACAGGAGCATGCTTGAGGAAGAAGGCCGATGCAAGTAGTCTTCCCAACAGAAGCACTCCTTTGACTAACCCCACCGCCAGGCTACCACGTCATTATCATCATCCATGATGGGAAAAGCACAAAAAGTCTGTCCTCCAAGAGCACACTGACTAGGGAGACAACATATCTGGAAATACAACTGTGTCATAAAGTATCACAGAGTCAACCAAGCAAGACAGGGACCATCCTTGGCACATGGAACTTGGCCCATGTTCCAAGTTCCCACACTTAGAGAAAGAAGTTATTCACTCATTCATTTAACAGATATTATAAGTCAGGCTCTGAGGCTGGCACTGGGATTATAAAAATGTTCAATACATATAGTTCCAGACATCAGGAAGCAAGTGGGGAAGGAAAATGTAAATAAAGCATTATAATACAGTGTGGAAAGGGTGGTGGAGGGTTAGGGGATATGTTGGGAACCTAGGCTTCTTGGAGTCTCATGGCCTTGAAGGATGAGAAGGGGTCAGGTGGGAGAAGGTAGTGGTGACGGAGGCTTTCCAGGAAGAAGGTACAGCTTGAACAAAGGTACAAAGTTGAGAAATAGCCTGATGTCTGCAAAAGAGCTGCAAGCAGTTTTCTGTGCCTAAAATGTGTAATTTGAGGCAGAGAGTACTGGGATATAAGGCTGCAGAGGGAGGAAGAACCAGGTCATGATCTTATATGTCATGCTATGATGCTTGGACTTCAACCTAAAGGGCAGAAGGTATGAGCTCAGATGCCTGAAAACATCAGCAAGATAATGAAAAGGAGAGTAAAATGAGGTGGACCACATGCCCCATTTAAAGCTCCAACTCCAGGCACTGGGAAATTTTAGACCAATGCGGCCAAAATCTCCATTTTTTGAGAGAAGCTAATAATCTGGATTTGTAGGTGAAATAGCCACATTTTTTATTTTTATTTACTCAATGACTTGAGAGAGAAATATCAATTTGCTGTTCCACTTATTTATGTATTCATTGGTTGACTCTTGTATGTGCCTCCGGACTTGGGATAGAACCCGAGACCTTGGCTTATCAGGATTAC
The DNA here is from genome assembly GCF_036850995.1 of Saccopteryx leptura. Taxonomy (NCBI): domain Eukaryota; kingdom Metazoa; phylum Chordata; class Mammalia; order Chiroptera; family Emballonuridae; genus Saccopteryx; species Saccopteryx leptura. Next base: position 344,108,547 of record NC_089504.1, on the reverse strand, counting down.
TCTCTAACCAACTCTGCTACCCAGCCAGGGCCCCACATTTTTATATGTCAGCAACTAACCAAAACTCTAAATATTAGTAGCCAACTGAAATAATTTTCACACTGTGAAGACTGAGAAGATAAATTTGAGAGCCAGATCTAACCGGCAGACAGCCAATTTGCAACCTTTAGGAGAAAAGAAGCCACTGGAGGGTCTTAAACAGGGGAGTGACAGGGTCAAATGTGTGTTTTAAACAGATCATAATGGGAGTGATGCATTAGATAGATCGGGGTCGGGCTGAAAAAACACAACAAATCTCAGCCAGTGATGGATGAAGCCTGAATTAGAAAGGGATGAGGTAATGGATTCAGTACTCTCCAGAAAGTCAAATCCACAGGATCCGGAGAATGACTGGATGTTGGTGGGAAAGGAGGCAAGGGTGATTCCCAGACCTAACTTAGGTAACTGTGTACATGGATAGAGAGCACAGGTGAAAGAACAGGCTACTCCTTACCTTGATATCCTCCTTGGTGAGCCGGGGCCAGGCCACGTTCTCTTTCCACTTCCTCACAAAGCAAGTAATGGAGCGGCCAGAGCGTTTATCCTGGGAGTCCTGCCAAATAGAGAGCTTCATTGTCAGGGTCTGAAGTTTAGAATGAATCTCCCATTTCCCAGGCAGCCTTCCCATCCAAACCTTACTGCCCCACCCATCCTTACCTTGGAGTTCACCTTAGCATAGAACTCAATCTCATTGTATAACTCCACTCCATCGGCATTCTTGCAGCTGAGGAGGTGTGGAGGCAGAGTGTGGGAGCATTGGGAAAAAGGAAAGGTTCCCAGGAAGCCACGCCCTACAGAGGGGAGGGCCATTACCTGAACACAATGCGGTGGTCTTCTAAGAGCACATGAACATCGGTGCTGTCCTCAACACAAAACTCCATAAACACATACTTAGGCCTGTCATACCACAGGGTCCGGGCATGCTGCCTGAAGAGGAGTTGAAGTGGGGCTTCATAGGGAGGGGAGAGGGAAGACTGACAGCATTTGGGAAAGAGGGGAGGAGGGGAAAATATAGGAATATTTTATGCTACAGCCCTGTCAAATTAGAGCTAAATGAAGAGGAGTGATGGAAATGGGTATGTGTTGTTGAAGGTGAATCCGGGGAGAATCAAAAGTGAGAGAGTAGAGAGGAGGTCACACTGCTCCTCATTACCCCAAAGTTCCAGGGACCTAGGGTCTGGGGTTCATAGGGCCTCGCAAAAGCTGGAACGCCCAGAAAATGTGAGGCTAGGAATCTAAAAGGCAAAGGGAGGCCGGAAACACTCACACTGCCATGGCGTATCCCGCTGCCCGGTGTCTTTTGGCGTCTGTGCCAGGGGCTGCTATCTTTAGATCCTGGTGACGCCCCCAGCAGCTGCCTCTCCTTATACGGTCGGGGGAAGGTTTTAGAGGCAGGGGATACGTGGCCCTACAGCCAAGGGAACCGCACTCGGGATAGACAGTGGGAGAGCATAATCCCTGCAGCCCTTCACATCTCCGGGCCTCCAGAAACAGATTTAGGAAGAGACGACCTACCCTCTTGTACCAGAGCAAAGGATACACTACACTAGATACACACAGAATGACTTGTCCCTGGCTTCACTTACTTGTTTCTCCAACGCTTAGTACTTTCAGTGCCTGATTCACACTGTGCGCTCAAAAAATTATTGGCCCGAATTAAATCCCGGGGGAAGGCCCGCCCTCAGTAACGTCCGAACTCGGTGACGTCCGAACTCGGTGACGCCTGAACCCCGCCCATACGCTCCCCCGTTTTCCCAGCCCGCGGCCCGTTGCCAAGGCAGCAAGGGGGCGCGGTTGACGTGCGACGCTGTTTCCGGGAAGATGGCGGCTGTCGAAGTAGCTGCGGAACCGGTCAGGGTGGCGGCGGCCGTTGGACCAAAGGAGAGGGACGAAGAGGAGGAAGAAGAGGAGTCGCTGCCACCATATGAGGCAGTGCGCTGGGCCCCGGTAGGGGCGGTGGCGGAGGCTGGGCCTGGGGCGACGCCGTTTTCCGAAGAGGCTCCTGCCGAGGAACCCGGCGCGACCCCTGGCTCCCCTCCCGACTCACCTGGACGGACTCTGCGGCGGCTGCAGGCCGAGCGGCGGCGGTTGGACTCAGCGTTGCTCGCGCTGTCCTCGCACTTCGCACAGGTGCAGTTCCGTTTGCGCCAGGTGGTGCGCGGGGCGCCGGCGGAGCAGCAGCGCCTCCTGCGCGAGCTCGAGGACTTCGCCTTCCGCGGCTGCCCTCACGTCCTGGGTTACGGGGAGCTCGAGGACCCCACCAGCGACGAGGTCGACGGGCCTCCGGGGGACCGACCGCGGTTGCGGGGCGAGGACCAGGTGAGCAGCTGGGTCCGGGCCCGGAGGGGTATAGGAATGGGAGGGGTTGGGTAGATGGCGATGCTGACGAGGATGCAGGTAGCCGTGGTGAGAAGCCCACCTGTCTAGGTGAGTAGGTGCGTCTGAGACCCGAAGATTGAGACAGGTGTGCGGACCGCTGAAGGGCTAGAGGACAGAGAGGCCTCGGAACCTGTGGTTAGAGGTGTCCACCGAAGGTGTGATGACGTGAAGGGCAGAGGAGCTATGAGCGGAGAAAGTATTAAGAGGACGACAGAGCAACCACCCAAAGCAGTGCTGCTCCCGCTCACCTTGCGGACACCTTATAAGTACCTAAGTCCTGGCACATTTGCTGATGGTGTCCCTCCCGTGGAGATTGGGAAAATTGACTAGTGAAGGTCCAGTGAACTGGAAATCATGGATATATACTCTGCCTGTGCCTTCGTGGAATCTAGAGAATCTTTCATCTTTAGACTCTTGTCTGAGAGCTTTGGTGAAGAGCAGGGTATCTTAGTAATTAGATGCACAGCCCTGATTACATGAATTCTCTTTTGTTGGTATTTTGAAACTCCTTCCCCATCCTGCTTAATAACGAAGTATTCTAAAATGAAGTTCCTTTGCTAACTGACAAGATTCATGCAGTTAGCCTGTATCAAGAAGTTATAAGAATCTGTATACCACACCAAGGGAACGTTTCCTTACAGTCTTTGAATCTCTGGAAGTGTGCCATTGTAGATAGGTGTTGAGGAGACTCGCTGTCTTTTCTCCATCCTTTTATTCCTCAAGTTACAACTCACATGTGGCTTTCTTCCCACTTAAATTGGGTTTAAACCAAGAAGACTTATCAGTAACAAATATTGAATTATTTTAATCTGAAATATTTCCAGTGCAATTTTGTTTACTGTTCCACCCTTCTCTCCACATACCCCCAACTCCTTGCACAAACAAGGAGCAACCACCTCTAATTGGCAGACTCAAGGAATAGAAAGGATAGAATTACTGTGGCCAGGTCCTGTTCAGGTGTGAGGCGCACTAAAAGTTCTGTGTAGGTTTGCTTTTATGACTGTTCATTTTAACTTTTGGAAACAGAACAACTTGGAAAAAAAATTATAGTGCTCAAAAATACCTAATAAGCAGATGTAATTTTGTGTGCATGTACTAACATGTGAACAGTTAGTGCCAAAGTGGGGGATATGTGTGATCCAAATGATTTATTTCTGATCAGTTCTTAATTTTTTTAAACCAGTATTTTATCTCACTTCATACTGGAAATTGTTATTTCCTGCCTTGCACCAGAGCTCATTGTTCTTTGAAACTTTCTCACATTATTTGCTCACATTCTAATAAATAGCATACTAGAATTATTATGGCAAGTGACAAAGTTCAGCAGACATTCTCATGAAAACGGAATCAAGAATTATAGCTGGTTTCTTTCTGTCTTGGCTTCATATAGTTGACATACAATGAAAACACAAAGTTTACGCAGTTCTTTCTCCTTGGAAGTTAGACAGCTTCCTCTAGTCAAAATTCATTACAGCCCTGGCCGGTTGGCTCAGCGGTAGAGCGTCGGCCTGGCGTGCGGGGGACCTGGGTTCAATTCCCGGCCAGGGCACATAGGAGAAGCGCCCATTTGCTTCTCCACCCCCCCCCCTTCCTCTCTGTCTCTCTCTTCCCCTCCCGCAGCCAAGGCTCCATTGGAGCAAAGATGGCCCGGGCGCCAGGGATGGCTCCTTGGCCTCTGCCCCAGGCGCTAGAGTGGCTCTGGTCGTGGCAGAACGACGCCCCGGAGGGGCAGAGCATCGCCCCCTGGTGGGCGTGCCGGGTGGATCCCGGTTGGGCGCATGTGGGAGTCTGTCTGACTGTCTCTCCCCGTTTCCAGCTTCAGAAAAATACAAAAAAAAAAAAAATTCATTACAGTAGTCCCCCAGTGGATGGATAACTTGGATAGTACAGAACACATATATACTATGTTTTTTCCTATATATACACACCTATAATAAAGTTTAATTTATAAATTAGACACAATAAGATATTAACAACAACAACTAATAATAAAAGAATAATTATAACAATATACGTAATAAATATTCTATGAATGATTTTAGAGCCACTGTTAAGTAAAATAAGGGTTATCTGAACACAAGCACTGTGATACCGCAACAGTCAATCTGATAACCAAAACAGCTATTTAAGTGACTAATGGGTGAGTAGTAGATACCTGGATACTCTGGACAAAGGGTTGATTCAGGCTCAAGATTTCATAATGCTACTCAGAACAGTGTGCAGTTTAAAACTTTTGAATTGTTTATTTTGGGAATTTTCTATTTAATATTTTTGGATTTTGGTTGACTGCAGGTAACTGAAACCACAGAAGGCGAACCCTTGAATATGGGGGGTGAAGGCTATTATTTTTGGAATGAGTCGTTCTGTACCTAATTCAGTAGCATGAAACAAATGTATTGAGAGCTTACCCTATGCTAGGAACTGTACTGGGCCTTGAGGGTACAAGGTCAAAGCCCTTGCCTGTAAGGGGTTCATAGACAGGTGGAGACAGAGTCCTAAACAAATAATTATAATGTGACAGCAGCTAGAGTAGAAGTGTGTACAAAATACAGTGGAGGAAGTGATCAGTTCTGCTTGGGGCAAGGAAACCCTCTCATAAAGGATAACTAGGTCTATACTAAGACAGGAAAAGGAACAGAATTTAAGAAAGCAACACTCAGAAAGGATTGGAGAGTGAGTATCCTGAGAAAAGCCTTGCTTTCATGTTGAATAAAGGTAAAGCAAGAGCATTGCTTTTAAAAGTAACTTGAACAAAACGTTAATTTGTTTTTTCATTTTTTTCTCTCTCTTAACCTTACTTCTGGAGGGCTTGGTAAGTACCATATTAAGGTTAAATGTATTATCCTGTAGACTTCTAATTTAAAATGCAGCCTTATACCTGCATGATTTGCTGGGCTTGTTTTGTTTTGACATCAAGAAAGGCATGGGCCTGACCTGTGGTGGCACAGTGGATAAAGCGTTGACCTGGAATTCTGACATTGCCAGTTCGAAACCCGGGGCCTGCTGGGTCAAGGCATATGCAGGAAGCAACTGTGAGCTGATGCTTCCTGCTCCTCCCCTGGCCTTTCTCTCTCTCTCTCTCTCTCTCTCTCGCTCTCGCTCTCGCTCTCTCCTCTCTAAAATCAATAAAAAAGTAAATAAGAAAGAAAGGCATGGAAGAACCAATGTTTTTTTTTGTTTTTGTTTGTGACAGAGACAGAGAGAAAGACAGAGGGACAAATAGAGACAGATAGACAGGAAGAGAGAGAGAGATGAGAAGCATCAGTTCTTCATTTGTAGTTGTTCATTGATTGCTTTCTCATATGTGCCTTGACTAGGGGGCTCCAGCTGGGCCAGTAACCCCTTGCTCAAGCCAGCAACCTTTGGGCTCAAGCCAGCGACCTGGGGTCCTATTTGTGATCCCATGTTCAAGCCAGAGACCCCGCGCTCAAGCTGGTGAGCCCACACTCAAACCAGCGATCTCGGGTTTCGAACCTGGGTCCTCTGTGTCCCAGGCCCTATCCACTGCTCTGCCACCTGGTCAGGCAGTCTGCATTTATTCTTTTGTTTTTGCAAATGTCTATAATACATTGGATGGGCTTTTGAACCAAAAAAAATGACTATGAGTTATAAAGCCTTTCTCTGTGTGCTTACCTCCAGATTCTCTGGAGTTGCTCTGTGGTAACTGGTTATGGAGGATGACATAACTAATTCCTGGGAGGCTGTATTGGCTAAGATAAATTGTCTCAATCTTGACTAGACCTTTTTGCGGGGGGACAATTTTTACAAAAGGTCCCATTCATATTCTATTTCAAATAAGGGACAAATACTTTCTTAAAGAAAACACACATTTAATACATTTTTCTGTATGAAATAGTTATTCTTATTTTTGAGCCTATATTATAAATTCCATATTTTGCTGGGATTATTTGGAAGCATTTTATATTTTGCCAGTCATTACTGGCTTGAGAGGATTCTTGATGTGCCCTGAATTTTCTTTTACCTATGAAATAAACCTAAGTACTTTCTCGTTGTAGAGTGAGCAGGAGAAACAGGAACGTCTGGAAACCCAAAGGGAGAAGCAGAAGGAACTGATACTGCAGCTCAAAACCCAACTAGATGACCTGGAAACATTTGCCTATCAAGAAGGGAATTATGATTCCCTGCCACAGTCTGTGGTCTTGGAAAGACAGCGGGTAAGTAGACACCAGTGGTGCCTCCACCACTACCTAATGTTACCCTGTTCCTTCCAGTGTTGATTCTTTTTCTTTTTTTGTGCGACAGAAACAGAGAGAGACAGAAAGAGGGACCTATAGAGACAGACAGACAGGAAGGGAGAGAGATGAGAAGCATCAATTCTTTGTTGCGGTACCTTAGTTGTTCATGGATTGTATTCTCGTAGGTGCCTTGATGGGAGGGGGGGCTACAGCACAGCGAGTGACCCCTTGCTCAAACCAGTGATCTTGGGCTAAAGCCAGCAACCTTTGGGCTCCCACCAGAAACCATGGGGTCATGTCTAGGATCCCATGCTCAAGCCAGCGACCCCATGCTCAGGCTGGTGAGCCCGCGGTAAAGCCAGATGAGCTTGGCCTGACCAGGTGGTGGCGCAGTGGATAGAGCGTCGGACTGGGATGCAGAGGACCCAGGTTCGAGACCCTGAGGTCGCCAGCTTGAGCGCGGGCTCATCTGGTTTGAGCAAAAGAAAAGCCCACCAGCTTGAACCCAAGGTCACTGGCTCTAGCAAGGGGTTACTCAGTCTGCTGAAGGCCCACAGTCAAGGCACATATGAGAAAGCAATCAATGAACAACTAAGGTGTTGCAACACGCAATGAAAAAGCTAATGATTGATGCTTCTCATCTCTCTCCATTCCTGTCTGTCCCTGTCTATCCCTCTCTCTGACTCACTCTCTGTCTCTGTAAAAAATAAATAAATAATAATAAAAAAAAGCCAGATGAGCTTGCACGCTCAAGCCGGCGACCTCAGGGTTTCAAACCTGGATCCTCCGCATCCCAGTCCGATGCTCTAGCCATTGCGCCAACGTCTGGTCAGGCATTCTTCCAGTGTTTATTCTTTCCTACCTTGTTTGCCCCGGGTCTTACTGAGGATCCTTTTGCTGGCCCAAATCAAAGAAAAATTTTACTGTTACATGGTACCAGTCTTTATTCAAATGTGGAAACAGATATTCCAAAGCTTTATAATATAATGGTTGAGCTCTATCTTTTTGTTCATTATTATTAATAATAATCTTAGTGCTATATAAGAATAACTAACACTTTCTTTCATTTTATCATTAAAACAGTTCTACTTAGGCACATCATACAATACAGACTAGCTTTTTCCCTACAACTAGTTGATAAATAAGCCAGGAATCCAGACTGACTTTAATGCTGTATTTATTTAAGAAACATGGGTAGACAGGTAAATCTGCTGGTAGGAAAAAAAACATGACCTGTGGCCGTGCGGTTGATAAAGTGTTGACCTGGAATGCTGAGGTCGCTGGTTCAAAACCCAGGGTTTGCCCAGTCAAGGCACATATGGGAAGCAACTACTATGAGTTGGTGCTTCCTGTTCCCCCCACCCTCACCTTTCTCTTTCTCTCCTTTCTCTCCTCTCTCTGAAATCAATAAAATTCGAGAGAGAGAGAGAAAATAAAGAAAAGAAAGGAATACAGCTACAGCTTTCCCTATGTTTGCCTCTCCTTGCGACGTGCCTGTTCCTCTGGTTGGGCTCCTAGATTTCATTGTTTCTAACAGTGTCACCAGGACATTATATTTTGGCTGTACTGTACCTTGATGTTTTTGTTTGTTTAATTTTTTTAAAAGTTTATTGCCCTGACCGGATAGCTTGGTTGGTTAGAGCGTCTTTCCAAAGCATAGAAGTTGCTGGTTTGATCCACATACAGGAACAGATGTTCTTGTCTCTCTCCTGCTCTCTGCCTTCCTCTCTCTAAAATCAATAAAATAAACGTTTTAAAAAAACAGCAGTATCAGTGTTAGCATTTTTTAGATTATTTATTAATTTGAGAGAGAGAGGAAGGGAGAGAGAGAGACAGAAATATCAGTCCGTTGCAGTATGTGTTCTAACCAGGGATTGAAATCACAACCTTTGTGTATCAGGACAACACTCTAACTAACTGAGCTATCCAGCCAGGGCTGTACCTTGATATTTGTAAAGATTTTTTATTTTTTTTTTTAGTTACCTAAAGTAGGATAAGAAGGAATAAGAAAGATTAGAAACTAAGAAAAACCTCATACTTAGCTTCCTCCGAGGTCTCCAAGCAGCTATGAGTTGGTGCTTTGCACTCCTCCCTCTCCCACCCTGCGTCTCTCTAAAATCAATAAATAAGTATTTATTCTCTTGGAAACCTTGGAGGAAGCTAAGTATGAGGCTTTTTGGATCATTAGCCATTGTGGTTATTCACACTGTTGGTCACCTGAGTGAAAGTTGCCTAGCCGGTAGAACATTGGCAGTGAGAGGAGCCATTTCTGTCAGAGAGAAACCAAAGTTTCTTGTTACTTGCAGAGAAATAAAGGGTCTGTCCTTACCTTGATTGGTATTTGCATAATTTCTCTCACAAATTTGGGAGTTCTCTGAGTTTGATTTTGTATTTTTAGTTTTGTTATTGTTTTTTTGAGAGGGAGAGCGATAAGTATTAACTCATAGTTCGGTCATGTTAGTTGTTCATTGATTCTTATATGTGCCTTGATGGGGGTAGGGAGCCTCAAGCTAAGCCAATGACCCCTTGCTTAAGCCAGCAACTTTGGCCTCAAGTCATTGACCTTGGGTTTCAAGCCAGCAACCTTTGGGCTCAAGCTAGCAGCAACCTAGGGATCATGTTAATGATCTTGTACTCAAGCTGGCGACCCCACACTCAAGCTGGATGAGCCTTTGCTCAGGCTAGCGACCTCAAGTTTTCAAACCTGGGACCTCAGCATCCCAGGTCGATGCTCTATCCACTGCGTCACCACTGGTCAGGCTCTGTATCTTTGATTTCTGTTTAAAAGTAGGAGATGTACTGTAAAGATTCTCCTTCCTAGCCCTCTTCCTGAAAATTCCAAAGGGTGTGCTCATTGCTTATGGTCTTGACAGATGATCATAGATGAGCTAATAAAGAAACTGGACATGAATCTGAATGAGGACATCAGTTCACTGTCCACTGAAGAGCTTCGGCAGCGTGTGGACGCAGCTGTGGCTCAGATCGTGAACCCAGCCCGAGTGAAGGAACAGTTGGTTGAGCAGCTGAAAACCCAGATCCGAGACCTCGAGATGTTTATCGACTTCATCCAAGGTTAGAGGAGGGTGGACAGATGTTGTGATATTTTATGTATATAATACCTAAAGATGCCAATCTTGTACTGTTTAAGAGGTTTGATCGCTTAGTAAGGGAGCCAACGTGGTGGAGTAGAACAGAGTGGACTTTAGAACCAGACAGCTGAAATCCCAGCTCTGTCATTTACTGGCTTCATGTCATTGGGCAGGTTCCTAATCTCTTTAGTCCCACTCTCCTTGCCCATAAAATGATTCATGCTTCCTTCACTCAGCAAATATTTATTGAGCCAACTACTATATGCCAACACCATTCTAAACAATAAAATATGTTTGTAAGTCTTGTCATGTAGTAGGCACTAGTAAATATTCTTCTTTTAAAAATCTGTTAACGCCCTGGCCGGTTGGCTCAGCGGTAGAGCGTCGGCCTAGCGTGCGGAGGACCCAGGTTCGATTCCCGGCCAGGGCACACAGGAGAAGCGCCCATTTGCTTCTCCACCCCTCCGCCGCGCTTTCCTCTCTGTCTCTCTCTTCCCCTCCCGCAGCCAAGGCTCCATTGGAGCAAAGATGGCCCGGGCGCTGGGGATGGCTCTGTGGCCTCTGCCCCAGGCGCTAGAGTGGCTCTGGTCGCAACATGGCAACGCCCAGGATGGGCAGAGCATCGCCCCCTGGTGGGCAGAGCGTCGCCCCATGGTGGGCGTGCCGGGTGGATCCCGGTCGGGCGCATGCGGGAGTCTGTCTGACTGTCTCTCCCTGTTTCCAGCTTCAGAAAAATGAAAAAAAATAAAAATAAAAAAATAAGAAAAATAAATAAAAATCTGTTAACAAGGGGCTAAAGAAGTATCTTCTCTTTGTAACTTCTGCTTACAGATGAAGTGGGAAGCCCATTGCAGACAGTTAATGGGCACTGTGAGTGCAAGGCCAGTGGGAAGACAGGAAACGGCTCCACCAGAACTGGCAGCAGCAGACTGCCTCCAGGAAACAGCAAACAATGTAAGTACGCCTCCAGATTATGCAAATCTATAGAGACAGAAAGTAAATTAACCTGACCTGTGGTGGCGCAGTGGATAAGGCATCGACCTGGACTGCTGAGGTTGCTGGTTTGAAATTCCAGGCTTATCCGTTCAAGGCACATATAAAAGCAGCTATGAGTTGGTGCTTCCCACTTCTCCCTCTCCCATCCCTGCCTCTCTAAAGTCAATAAATAAAATATTTTTTTAAAAAGGTAAAGTGCCTGACCAGGCGGTGGCACAGTGGATAGAGCGTAGGACTGGAATGCCGAGGACCCACGTTCGAGACCCTCTGGTCGCCAGTTTGAGCGCGGGCTCATCTGGTTTGAGCAAAGCTCACCAGCTTGGACCCAAGGTCACTGGCTTGAGCAAGAGGTTACTCTGTCTGCTGAAGGCCCGCGGTCAAGGCACATATGAGAAAGCAATCAATGAACGACTAAGGTGTCACAACGAAAAACTGATGATTGATGCTTCTCATCTTTCTCTGTTCCTGTCTGTCTGTCCCTATCTATCCCTCTCTCTGTCTCTGTAAAAAAAAAAAAAAAAAAACGGTAAAGTAGTGGTTGCCTAGGGCTTAGGGGTTGCAAAGAAGTGGGAGATGGGAAATGCTGATAGTACAGAGTTTATTTTTGAGATGGTGGTTGCACAACTCCGTAAATATACTGAAACCACTGAATTGTACACTTTAAATCGGTGAATTATACAGTATGTGAATTATGTTTCAATATAGCTATTATTAACCAAAAAGGGGAAGTTCGGTGGCATCCTTAACTAAAAAAAGTAAATCCAGTGACATTCTGGGTGGCTCTTGGCCTCTTATGGGACTCATTAAAAGCAAAGCTTGATCTCGACTGGTGACTTGTTGAATGTACCTTCGTGCCATTATTGCCCTAACTGGTGAGTCATTGTGTTTTCTAAACAGCAAAGGCAGAAGACGTGAAGAGAGCTCGGGAGACGGGGCTGCACCTAATGCGGCGGGCGCTGGCAGTGCTCCAGATCTTCACTGTTAGCCAGTTTGGTTGTGCCACGGGCCAGATCCCGCAAACCCTGTGGCCAAGGGGCCAGGCCGACAGGGACTACTCTCCCTTACTAAAGAGGCTGGAGATGTCCGTAGACAGAGTGAAGCAGCTAGCCTTACGCCACCAGCCACACGGCCATGTCATCACCTCTGCCAACCTCCAGGACCTCTCTCTGGGGGGCAAGGACGAGCTGACCACAGCTGTGCGAAAGGAGCTGACAGTGGCCATGCGGGACCTGCTGGCCCACGGGCTGTATGCCTCCTCACCAGGGATGAGCCTCGTCATGGCCCCCATTGCTTGTTTGCTGCCAGCCTTCTCCTCAGCCCCCGAGGCCATGCACCCCTGGGAGCTCTTTGTAAAGTACTACCATGCTAAGAACGGCCGCGCTTATGTGGACTCCCCAGCCCGGAAGCTCTCCCAGTCCTTTGCCCTGCCTGTTATGGGAGACACTGTTTTGACCCCCAAGCAGAGCCTACTGACAGCCATCCACCTCGTGCTGACGGAGCACGACCCTTTCAAGCGCAGTGCAGACTCCGAGTTGAAAGCCTTGGTGTGCATGGCGCTGAATGAGCAGCGTCTCGTGTCCTGGGTAAACCTCATCTGCAAGTCAGGGTCGCTCATCGAGCCCCACTACCAGCCCTGGAGCTACATGGCACACACAGGTTTTGAGAGTGCCCTCAACCTGCTCAGTCGCCTTAGCAGCCTCAAGTTCAGCCTCCCTGTAGACCTGGCTGTGCGCCAGCTCAAGAACATCAAGGATGCCTTTTGATGAGTGCCCTGGTCCTACCCTAGCACCTTGCTGAGCAAAGGCAGATGGTTAGTCTTCTAAGATAGGAGGAGGAAGGGTTGAAGATGTTTTCCCTAGCCAAATGACTGCACCTGGCATCTCAGAAAGAAATTCTGGAGACCCTCTTATTTAAAGGTTCTTCCCTGGTATGTAACGACAGTGTACATACGGTACATATATTTCAGTTGACGTAAAAGAAACTGGCCATGGTGCACAGTTAATGCACCAACTCCTCGTGCCAGGTCTGATTTTTAGAAAATACAGATTTCTCTAACCATTCTTTTTATGATGGTGAGTGACAACATGAGTGAGTTTTTGGTCCTGGAAAACATTTGACTTGAGGCTCCTATTAGCCAAGTTGGGAGCCAAGGTCAGGGGAGGCTGTGTATATTCATTCCTTAGCTCCCTCTAGAACTAGGAAAGGAATATTCTGAGAACAGCATTTATAAGGGAGTTAACCACAAGTTAATTTTAATATGAGCCCTTTTTCACATAGAGACCACCTTGTTAAGGTGGTCTTCTTTTCACTGCACAGACCATGGAGAGGGTTGCTTATAAGGAATGACAGCTATTGTCTGGTACCATGTCCTCTGTCAAGTAACTTTCCTCTGAGTACCTCCCACCGAGACACTGACAATCTTCTCAGAAGTAGATTTGTTAGAGGTATATTCTCAGGAGAAACCTTGCCAGAGTCAGGTGTGTATAGGAAAGCACATCAGTGACCAGCAGCAACTCCTTCCTGGGTTGTGACTCCACTTGTCCTGGAGGCTGGATGATGAAGGACATCTGATCATGTGATAAGTACTACAGGGACGGTGGGAACTAGGGCAGATTGCTGTTGATAGACGGGGCTGAGCACTTCATTGTAAAACTGACCTCAGCGGTCCTATTTGGTCCTCAGTACTTGAGCCTTCTTCGTTCGTATTTGCCATTCAGCCTGCATACTGCTCCAGGACTGACCAAAGATGGGCAAAGTGTATTACTTTCTAGAAAACCAAATGGGCTCCCAACACTGCTGGATCAACATTGTTTCATGTGTTAAATTGTTGGCTAAACTTTTATGTCTGCACTATTACATAGTGCATTTTAACTTAATTTTTATCCAGCAATGTGTTATTTAAGATGTATTGTTGAGAATTCATTAGAATTAGTTCTCCTGTGTGACTCAGAATAAATGTAAAATGTGAAAATGATATATTTGTGGTTGCTAATAAAACCTAGTATTTTCTGTAGGTTCTCTGTAAAGCGCTTAGAGACCCCTGACTTTGATTTGTAAGTCTGTCTGAACATTATTAGCCCATCTGATCCAGTTCATTTTCTAGAGCTGTGTCTGGCTCCTGGCCTTTCTGCCTCTTCTATCACCCTAGCCAGCAGTCCCATCCCCAAAGCAGATGTCACAACACATGTCACTTTTGGAAATTGGTACTTTTAAACCCATTTGTCTGGATATCACTTAGGGTGGGTAATAACTGCCATAACCATATGGCATAGCCCTGCATTACCCCGGTATTTTTCTTTTTTTTTTTCTTTTAGATTTTATTTATTCATTATAGAGAAGGGAGAGAGAGAGAGAGAGAGAAGGGGAGAGGAGCAGGAAGCATCAACTCCCATATGTGCCTTGACCAGGCAAGCCCAGGGTTTTGAACCAGCAACCTCAGCGTTTCCAGGTTGACACTTTATCCACTGCGCCACCACAGGTCAGGCCACCCCGGTATTTTTCTAATCCTCAAAAACTAATTTGTATTAAGGCTTTGTGTTAGCATGATAGGAAACATCTTTGTGTCATCCTAATTTATTTCTCACTACTTGTAAGGCAGGACACTGCTATCCCTATTTACAGCTGAGAAAACAACTGCAGGAAGGTTAAATATTTTGTCCAGGTTTACAAGATGAAAGCTGGGATTTGAACTCGAGTTGCCTGAATCCACATCCTGTGGTCTTTATACTTGATCACATTACCTCATTGTACCATGATGCTTCCAGATCTTTTGTTCCTCTCTCTCCTCTAGCCACCCCTTCACACTACCATCACTTCAGGGAAAAGAGGGTATTTTCCACAGACCTACCAGAAATTTCAGCTGCCAAAGGAATACGCTGCAGGGAGATGGGCAGACAGCCATTGCTCTGCCAAGTTCTTCATGAAACAAAGATGTATAGAGACAGAGACAATCCCAGCAGTCAAATATCTGCTAGTCTCTGATACCATCTGCATTATAATTGAGGACAGAGCTCCACCCTTGGCTTGGGATGAGGCAGACAAGACAAGGGTGGAGAGGAGGAACAGTCAGCCCAGGACTAAGGATATGCAAGTATAGAATGAAAGCCATGGAGATGTAGTCAATGAAAGTACAGGGTCTGTTGTCAAGATTTTTCAGGTGCTGTGCATATATTCATGATTGAGTGCCTACCAATTGCCTGGGCCAGGCTAGATGCTGAGGAAAGAGAAAACATACTCCACATACTCCCTGTCTTCAAGAAACACACAACTAAGGAGATACCAAGCCAAATAAAAATTTGCATAGCTTGTTAAAACAAATTTCTGGGTCCCCTCCCCAGAATGTGTGATTCAATAGCTGTGGAGTAGGGCCTGAAAATTTGCACGTCTAACAAGTTCCCAGGTTTTATTGCTGCTACTGTCTGGGGACCATATGAGAGCCACTGATCTAAACCAACTAAGATAAGTTCTATAATGGGTCGGGAACCTATGGCTTGTGTGCCAGATGTGGCTCTTTTGATGGCTGCATCTGGCTCGCAGACAAATATTTAATTAAAAAAATAATGTTAAAAATGTAAAACATTTTCATGTATTACAATCCATTTCCTACCACTCATGTTCATGGTTGCAGGTGGCTGGAGCCAATCACAGCTGTCCTCCGGGACAACACCAAATTTTTATTGGATAATGTATAATGTACATGGGTCGTTGTATGGCTTTCATGGAATTACATTTTATTTTATTTTTTATTTTATTATTATTTTTTTTTACAGATAGAGAATCAGAGAGAGGGATAGATAGGGACAGACAGATAGGAACAGAGAAAGATGAGAAGCATCAATCATCAGTTTTTCGTTGAGACACCTTAGTTGTTCATTGATTGCTTTCTCATATGTGCCTTGACCGTGGGCCTTCAGCAGACCGAGTAACCCCTTGCTCGAGCCAGAGACCTTGGGTCCAAGCTGATGAGCTTTTGCTTGAACCAGATGAGCCCGCGCTCAAACTGGTGACCTTGGGGTCTCAAACCTGGGTCCTCTGCATCCCAGTCCGACGCTCTATCCACTGCGCCACTGCCTGGTCAGGCTTATTTATTTTATTTATTTTTTTGTATTTTTCTGAAGATGGAAACGGGGAGGCAGTCAGACAGACTCCCGCATGCGCCCGACCAGGATCCACCCAGCATGCCCACCAGGGGGTGATGTTCTGCCCATCTGGGGCATCGCTCTGTTGCAACCAGAGCCATTCTAGTGCCTGAGGCAGAGGTCACAAAGCCATCCTCAGCGCCCGGGCCAACTTTGCTCCAATGGAGCCCTGGCTGCGGGAGGGGAAGAGAGAGATCAAGAGGGGGAGGGGTGGAGAAGCAGATGGGCGCCTCTCCTGTGTGCCCTGGTCGGGAATCGAACCCGGGACTCCTGCACGCCAGGCCAATGCTCTACCACTGAGCCAACCGGCCAGGGCAAGAATTACATTCTAAAATATGTGGCGTTGCCTGACCAGGCAGTGGCGCAGTGGGTAGAGCAATGGACTGGGATGCCGAGGACCCAGGTTTGAGACCCCGAGGTCGCCAGCTTGAGTGCAGGCTCATCTGGTTTGAGCACAAGCTCACCAGCTTCGACCCAAGGTCGCTGGCTCCAGCAAGGGGTTACTCGGTCTGCTGAAGGCTCACGGTCAAGGCACATATGAGAAAGCAATCAATGAACAACCAAGGTGTCACAATGCGCAATGAAAAACTAATGATCGATGCTTCTCATCACTCCGCTCCTGTCTGTCTGTCCCTGTCTATTCCTCTCTCTGACTCTGTCTCTGTAAAAAAAAATTTTTTAAAAATGTGGCGTTCATGGCTCTCTCAGCCAAAAAGGTTCCCGACCCATTCTATAACAAAGGTAAGTATGGATTGGATTGTTGAGGAAACAGAAGGAAGAGATTGATTCTGCCTGAGAGAATTCTGAAGTTGCCTTTGTGTAGAATAAATAGGATTTTGCCTGGCTACAGTGAAGAAGAATAAAGATGTGGAACAACCTGAGTGAGGACCCCAGGGCTCAGAAGAGGATGGATTTTTGAGTAGGTGAGCTGGATGGAACACAAGGGGTACAGGAAGCGTATGGAGGAGTCAGAAACTTATGCTGAAGGAAAGGTAGAAAGGAAAGTAGAGTTCAAACTGGTGCAGAGAGCCAACAAAGTATTTCAAGCAGGTAAGTGGTGGACTTGAGAGTTGTATTTAGAGAAGTTTCTCAAAATAAGATCTACACATTGTATGGCTCCACTCCAGACCTGAATGAAATCTCGAGTTAGGGATACATCTTTAATCAGCAACCCATACAATTCTGACCCATATAAAAGTTTGAGGAGGGACTAGAGAAGAAAAAGAACTGAGGCCGCATCAGTTAGGGAGCAGGTGGAAGAGGATAAAAAAAGACTTGAAAGACAAGGCAAAATTCACAAGGTCTAGTTACTAATTTGATGTGGAGAGTGTTCATGTTCATTTGTGAGAAGAGTCCAGGGTTTGGGTTCTATTTCCCAAGGGAGCAACAGCAAAAGTAGCAGAAGCAGATGAGGAAGCTGGGAGAAGACCATGGAAGTGGAAATGGAGAGGGTAGTATATTAAAGTGGAAAAAGCACTTGGTTGGGAATGGAGAGACTTTGCTCTGTGTCACCAACTCTGACTTTGCTGCTATAAAACTGCCATTTTTTCATTTTTTTCTTAAGTGAGAAGCAGGGAGGCAGACAGACTGCCACATGTGCCCCAACTGGGATCCACCCAGTAGGCCCCCTATGTGGCAATGGTCTGCCCATATGGGGCCATTGCTCAGCAACTGAGCTCTTTTTAGTGCCTGAGGCAACGCCATGGAGACATCCTCAGCACTCCAGGCCAACTTGCTCCAATTGAGCCATGACTGTGGGAGGAGAAGAGAGAGCTAGAGAAAGAGAAGGGAGAGAGAGAGGGGTAGAGAAGCAGATGGTCACTTTTCCTGTGTGATCTGACCAGGAATTGTACCTGGGATACCACATGCCAGGCTGACACTCTACCACTGAGCCAACCATCAAGGGCCTAAAACTGTCATTTTTGGAAAGGCAGAGTAGGTGATCTCTGAAGTCCTTTCCAACTCTAAAATGTCATATTCCAAATTAAAGTAGAAAATAGTTTAATTGAACGTAGAAATATAAGTACATAATTAGAGTGATAAACCATTGGAATGGGGTCCTGGAGATACACATATATTCTTTTAACTTTTTTTTTTTTTTAGAGTTTATTCCTTTTTAGAGAGAGAGAACAGGGGGAGGGGCAGGCAGCATCAACTCCCATATGTGCCTTGACCAGGCAAGCCCAGGGTTTTGAACCAGCGACCCCAGCATTCCAAGTTGATGCTTTATCCACTGCACCACCACAGGTCAGGCAGAATGAGGGCCTGGAAGAACCTGAAGAAGAGAATTAATGAAACCCTCACTGGTGCCACATCTTGCCCAAGACCAATACTATAGATTTTCAGTGTTCAGATAAGCAAAAATTGTAAGATGAGCAGTTTCTCTTTCTTTTGAACTCTGAAGACACCTAAAGAACCATCTAAAAACACTTCCAGTGAGTGATGGAAAATAAAAATAAAAAAATAATAATAAATTTTAAAAAAAAGAAAATATAGCTTGAGAGCCAACTAGACCTGAATTCAAACCTAGATTTGGGCCCTGGCTGGTTGGCTCAGTGGTAGAGCATTGGCCCAGCGTGTGGATGTCTTGGGTTTGATTCCTGGTCACAGCACACAGGAGAAGCACCTATCTGCTTCTCCCTTATCTTCCCCTCTCACTTCTCTCTCTGTCTCTCTTCCCCTCCTGCAGCCATGACTCCATTAGAGGGAGTTGGCCTGGGCACTGAGGATGGCTCCATAGCCTTGGCCTCAGGCGCTAAAAAGAGCTCAGTTGCTGAGCTACGTACGTCTAGTGGACTTGCCGGGTGGGTCCCAGTCAGGCACATGCTGTCTCTGCCTCCCTCTCATTGAATAATAATAATAAACCTAGATTTGAATCCCATCTTTGCTATTAATCAGGCTCAATCCAAATAGGTAATTTATCCTTTCTGAATTGGTTTCCTCATGTCTGAATGGAAAGAAAATATCCAAGATGCAGAGTTGTGAGAATTAAATAGGCTGTCGCCTTACCTAAAGTGCCTAACAGCATAATTGCTCAATATGGCGGCAGGGGACAGGGTAAACAGTGTAGGTTCAGTACGCTAGAATCGGTGTCCCACTTCCAATACTTTACTAGCTGTGGACTTTGGGCAAATTACTTAATTTTCCTAAGCCACAGTTTTTTCAACTGTAGAATGGTGATAATAGTACCTATCTCCTTGTATTGTTAGGAGGATCAAATGAGATAATATACATACGTAAATAGATTAACTTGATTTAGCACAGGGTTAGCAGCTGTTATCACCATCATCGTTCTTCACCTCCTTCTCTGCTATTCTAGTCTGTAGTATCTATAACAATACAACACTCTAAATGTTGGGAACAAATACCTTTGTTTGGTTGGTGTTCGTTTCTCCCTCTTTACGCCTAACAACAGTTCACACAGTAGTCATTAAAGAAATGCTCTATTTTGTTCCCTGATTCTTCCAAGGCAAAAAAAAGTAAATTTCAAACTGTGTCCCCTCCTAGCGTCAGAAAAAGGAGTTACAATCAAGGGGACAGCAGAGCAGCTGAATCAAAAGGATACTAGCATACAAGCCTTCCTTGCTCTTCCATCTGTACGCAGAAGACGGCACTCGCAACTCTTTTCTCACGCTGGCTCTGTTAATAAAGTTTAATTTGAATAAATGAGCAGCCTAGCCCTGCTTTCCCCATAGGAGCTTCTTCCGCCAGCAACGCAGAGTCTGGGCGCCTAGCAACAGGCTGGTCGAGACTTCAGAGAGGCAGTACCGGAAGTGAGATCACCCCCGCGAGGTGATAGGTTAGCGGAAGTGCGGTTTCTTCCTTTCTGTTCTAGGCCCGAGAGGTTTCTGTGGGTGAGTAGATCTTGGCGGGGGTCTTCCAATCCGATGCCATCCGCAGTTTGGGGGTCGAGTTATAGGTTGGTCCTAAGTACTTTCCGTTCCTCGGTGTCTGTTGACTTCGTAGTGGATTTTGTCATGTGAGCAGGACCCGCGGGCGGCCTGGGCCAAGACGACGGCCTGAAGTTCCGGCCCGCAGCCTGGGCTTGCGAATTTCTGAGCAGCCCCTTGTAACTCTCTGCAGAAATGGGCAAGTTTATGAAACCCGGGAAGGTGGTGCTGGTCCTGGCTGGACGCTACTCTGGACGCAAAGCCGTCATCGTGAAGGTACCAGACTCGCAAGCCGCTACTCCCTTGTTTCCCGTGAATCGGACTGGTTTCAGAGGGCAGCAAGCTTGGGATTCAAGAACTGGTTTGGGTCGGATTCAAGAACTGGTTTGGGTCATGAGCCATTGAGCATTGCGGGTAGAGGTGGTGGGTGGATGAGGGCTTTGCGTTTGGAAGAGAAAAATGGAAGAAAAAAAACGAGCTGAGTTGTGTATCTAACAAAGAATATGTCCTCTACCAAAGAGGCTTTAAGTAATAATGGCCAACGTTTATTAAACGCTTGTTTAGTGCCTGGCACGCTGCCTTACAGGTGTTTTCATGTCCGAATCCTTGCAGTAACTATACGGGATTCTTTTCTATTGCTGAGGTTTAGAAATGTTTACTAATTCATCTGAGATCAAACAGGTAATAAGAACTGCCCCTGGGATTCTGTAAAAAGAGGAGAAAATGTTTCTATTCAGAGTGGTCACTTAGCTCATTTTAGCTCTTCACTGTTTGCCTTCTACCTACATTTTTTTTAATTGATTGATTGTAGCGAGATAAGGGAAGGGGAGAGAGAAAGGAACATCAGGCTGTCGCTGTATGTGCCCTGACCAGGGATTCAGTCTGCAACCTCTGTGCTTCTGGATGCTGCTCTAACCAGCTGAGCTTTCCCTCCAAGCTAACTTACGCCTTTTTTCTTTTCTTTTTTTCGCCTTTTTAGCCTCTTGAAATGTCCCTAAACTCTGACCACATACAGCACTGATTTTAGCTGTTTGGGGGGACAATGGTATTCCTGGTTCTCCTTCCCCACTAGACTGGTTTCTGGAGCTAAGCTGCCAGTTTTGGAATCCTGTTGTGGCAGGTAGCAGACACTTCATAAATGGTGACTGTTAATATAAAACCTCTTACCTCCCAGGACCCTTTCTGGATTCTTTCTGGTGGACATGAATACCACCCTTATGTTTACTACTGTTTGGGCATGTACATAGCACTTAGTGTCTGCTCTGTGTGCTTTTTCCCTGTAAGAGAGTGGCTCTCAGAGACCTGGGGGTGGGGTAAGCTTTCTATACCTGCCATACCTCCATCTAGGACAGGGCCTAGATAGGCCTTTAATTGATAACAAATGTTATTCTTGCTCATTCAGAACATTGATGATGGCACCACAGACCGCCCCTACAGCCATGCTCTGGTGGCTGGGATTGACCGCTATCCCCGCAAAGTGACAGCTGCCATGGGCAAGAAGAAAATCGCCAAGAGGTCAAAGATCAAGTCTTTCGTGAAAGTTTATAACTATAATCACCTCATGCCCACAAGGTGAGCATTTCAAGAGTGGGGAATAAAAGGTAACCTTTTATTTCTTTTCCTCCTCTGCCCTGCTGAATAAGGAGACAGCCTTGCAGCCATTCTGAAGTGGCTTCCAGTCATGCCTCTTTCATACAGTTTGGAGCCACGTTCCTGTCATTTTCTGTGGTGATGTCCCTGACTTGACCAAACAGAACTGAAAAGTCTCCAGGCTTGCTCTCTGTCTTTCTCACCTGAACATTCCAGGTGTTGAGTAGAGACTTGTTTCATGTTTTCATCCACAGTCCGCACAGGCGTAGGATCTGGCCCGCCCTCTTCCACTGTTCATTCTCACAGGTGGTTTATTACAGGCTTTCACAAATGGTGGACAAATGAAAGTAGGTCTTCCTCGGTCTCACTCGATTGCTGGACCCTTTAGCTCCTGGCCTTGCACAGTACTGTGCTGCCATACACTATCTTGATACAAGGGTTATAAAGGAATATGAGATTTGAAAGAGTCCTGAACAATAATTTTTGAAGTTCAGCAGCATGTGCCTTAAAGTTTGTTACTGGACCTTCACGTTCCCCGTTGTTCACTGACCTATAAGAGCAGAGCCGTTTCTCAGGTGCTGGCAAGCTCGGAGAGGGAGGCAGACACCCAGGTTTTGCATTGTCACAAAACACCCTGCATATGCAGAACTTGAACAGTCTTCATAAAGTGGCGGTTCTTAGCTAGGAAATGAGTAGCTGGGAAAATTGAGAATGAAGTGTGAAGTTTTCCAGTGGTTTAAATCTATGTAAGTCAGTCTGTTAACACTGGAGATTTCCAAAGATTATCACTAGGACCTTGGGACAGCTTTTTATGATTGCTCCTATGGAGTCAGATCATGGCGCCCCGGTGTTCCAGGAGAACTTGGGCAACTGTATGAAGGCCCTCCCAGTATATGGGCTGATCCTGCCTCCTCATCATTGTCCCCAGGTACTCTGTGGACATCCCCTTGGACAAAACTGTTGTCAACAAGGATGTCTTCAGAGACCCCGCTCTGAAACGCAAGGCCCGACGGGAGGCCAAGGTCAAATTTGAAGAGAGGTAAGTTAGGCTTTGTTTGTGGATGTTGAGATATGGTATTACTAATTGTTATGAAGGGAATGTTGTCTCTCTTTGTTCCTCTTCTCATTGTTGTCCTTTCTTCCCCTCTAGGTACAAGACCGGCAAGAACAAATGGTTCTTCCAGAAGCTGCGGTTTTAGGTCTTTTTTTGTTTCAGTCATTAAAAATCCAAAAAGTATCCCTGTGTCTTACTGTTTTATGTGTTATTAATCTGGGGAAGGAAAACAGTCATAAGATGAAAGACTGGTGGATGAGGGGTTGTGGAAAAATACAAAAATAAAAAAGCTAAATCTGCCTTTGTGAAATTTGGACTAGTCCTTGGCTTGATCATCCTTTAATGAACTGGCTGCCCTAAAGGGGTAAAGTGTAATCTGAACTGTTTTCCAAAAGAGCTGCTGTTGACTTTTTTAGGTGCAGGATTTTTAGCACCCCTAATTCAGCTCGTTAGGTACCTAGACCTGAGCCACCCACCACCATCACCAATTGTGACAACCAAAGACCCTTCTGAACAGGACACTGGCTATTTTGGATTGAAAACTAACCTCAGGTTCTTTTGGGGGTTTTTGTTTGTTTTTTGTATTTTTCCGAAGCTGGAAACTGAGGCAGTAAGACTCCTGCATGTGCCTGACCGGGGTGCACCCAGCATTTCCACCAGGGGGTGATGCTCTGCGGCAACCAGAGCCACTCTAGCGTCTGAGGCAGAGGCCAGAGAGCCATCCTCAGCGCCCAGGCCAACTTTGCTCCAGTGGAGCCTTGGCTGCGGGAGGGGAAGAGAGAGACAGAAAGGAGAGGGGGAGGGGTGGAGAAGCAGATGGGTGCTTCTCCTGTGTGCCTGGCCGGGAATCGAACCCAGGACTCCTGCATGCCAGACCGACGCTCTACCACTGGCCAACGGGCCAGGGCCTTTTTTTTTTTTAATTTATTGATTGATTTTAGAGAGAGGAACATTTGTCTGTTCTGTATGTGCCCTGACCAGGGGTCAAACTGGCAGCCTCTGCTGTGGGGTGCCACTCAACCAACCAAGCTATCCAGCCAGGGCTAACTTGAGGTTCTCAAACCTTAGCATTGGTGGTTTGTCAGACCAGAGCCCAGCTCTATGGTTTAGATTTAGTTGGTAAGATTTTTTTTTTTTTTTTGTATTTTTCTGAAGTTGGAAACAGGGAGGCAGTCAGATGGACTCCCGCATGCACCGACCAGGATCCACCTGGCACGCCCACCAGGGAGCGATGCTCTGCCCATCTGAGGCGTTGCTCTGTTGCAACCAGAGCCATTCTAGTTCCTGAGGCAGAGGCCATGGAGCCACCCCCAGTGCCCGGGCCAACTTTGCTCCAATGGAGCCTTGGCTGCGGGAGGGGAAGAGAGAGACAGAGGAAGGAGAGGAGGAGGGGTGGAGAAGCAGATGGGCGCTTCTCCTGTGTGCCCTGGCCGGGAATTGAACCCCAGACTCCCGCACGCCAGGCCGAAGCTCTACCACTGAGCCAACCGGCCAGGGAAGTAGGTAAGAATTTTAGCAAGTTGTCTTGTGCTCGTGATCCTCTGTTGAGGACTACTCTGGATAGGGATGGGAGGGAGGCTCAGAGCAAATATTCCTAGTGGGACCCGGGAGAGGTCCTCTAACGCAGTGGTCCCCAACCTTTTTTGGGCCAAGGACCGGTTTAATGTCAGAAAATATTTTCAGGCCCTGCTCCATGGCCTCTGCCTCAGGCGCTAGAATGGCTCTGGTCGCAACAGAGCAACACCCCAGATGGGCAGAGCATCGCCCCCTGGTGAGCGTGCCGGGTGGATCCTGGTCGGGCGCATGCGGAGTCTGTCTGACTGCCTCCCCGTTTCCAGCTTCAGAAAAATACCAAAAAATAATAATAATAAAATAAAACAAAAATAATGTAAGTTATTTATTTTCTCTGCAGACCAGTACCGGTCCGGGGGTTGGGGACCACTGCTCTAACGGCCTGCCTACAGAGACTGGCATGAAAGAAATGTGGTTGAAAGGGCTTGCGATCCTTGTGACCCTGTTTTGTTTGTTTGTTTGTTTGTTTGTTTTGACAGGGACAGAGAGAGAGTCAGAGAGAGGGACAGACAGGGACAGACAGGAATGGAGAGAGATGAGAAGCATCAATCATCAGTGTTTCATTGTGACACCTTAGTTGTTCATTGATTGCTTTCTCATATGTGCCTTGACCATGGGCCTTCAGCAGACCAAGTAACCCCTTGCTCAAGGCAGCGAACTTTGGTCCAAGCTGGTGAGCTTTTGCTCAAACCAGGTGAACCCACGCTCAAGCTGGTGACCTCAGGGTCTCGAACCTGGGTACTCCACATCCCAGTCCAACACTCTATCCACTGCGCCACGCCTGGTCAGGCTAAAAATTTTTTATTTTTTATTCACTTTCGAGAGGAGAGTGAGAGAGAGAGAAAGGGGGGAGGAGCAGGAAGCATCAACTCTCATATGTGCCTTGACCAGACAAGTGCACAAACCGGCAACCTCAGCGTTCCAGCTCAACACTTTATCCACTGCGCCACCGCAGGTCAGGCCCTTGTGACCCTGTTTTACAGATGAAATAGACTCCACATGAGCTTGTTCTAAGTCACTAGATGAAACGGATCCAGAGGCCTGTTTGCCAAGCCTGAAGCACTTGGCACACTTCCACCTGTGGTGGGGTGGGGGCGTGAGAAAGGGGCTCTGTAAGCTATTCCTGGTGGAAATACTGGGAAACATCACACACACTTGTTTTATGTACTTTCATTTGGTTCCTCATCCTTAAATATTGGACATCTGAAACTCCTATTAGCTTGTCTACTCAGTCACAAATGGAAATGAATATAAGTCCTCTTGACTACAAATTTAAGTTCTCTGCCTCAAACACCAAGTTCAAATACTGTACAACGAGGTATGGATACATGTTTCACTTCCTATAATGTGAAATTGGTCAAGTTTATATACTGTGCTTTAGAAGTTTAGAATCTCATGTAAAATCAGGAAAGAACTAAGGGGTTGTTTTAAAGACAGTTTAATTCATGCAAAGCAGAACCAGTATTGGGCACATAACTGCTCTCAACAAATGCTATTATGATAGGTTTAGTTTTTCTATTGATTTGAGAGAAAAGTATCTACTCATTCCACTTGGTTCCACTTAGCTGTGCATTCGTTGGTTGCTTCTCATATGTGCCCTGACCTGGGGTCAAACCTGTGACCTCGGCGTGCTGGGACACTATCCACTAAACCACCTGGCCAGGGCTATTATGACAGGTTTGTGAACTTGATGGAGGGGGGATTGTCCTGGTTGCATTTGTTTTTTAGTTGTTTTATCAATGTTTGCGTGTGCCTGGCATTATTCTGGGCTCTGGGGAAATACCCATTAACAAAGCAGACAATCTACCAGTGGGCTTTTGCTGGGATTGACAGGCAGGGAATGGTTGATTGGGGCCAGAATTCATTTTGCACTAGAATAGCTCCCCCTGAGGCCTCATAGCTCCTCCCAGGGGTGGGGAAAAACCAGTTGGGGCGTGGGAGCAGCGAAGGGCAGGGATTTAGAAGAAATGAAAGTGGAAGCAAAGAGCTTGCAGGCAGGTCAGTCCGAAGCATTCCGAAGCATTTCAGGCTCTGCTGGAGAGATCAAATCTCCTCAGGAGACAGAAGAAGCAAGGGGTGGAATTTGCCTCTTTCCAGCTCTGAAGTCTCGGCTCTTGCCAACCAGATCCCAGACCCATGTCAGTGACTCAAGATGCTGTAAGTGAGGAGCAGGGTGTTGGGGGAGGGGAGAAGCAGAGGGGCACTCCTCTTGGCAGGGCCGGTGGCCTAGCCTCTCCTGGTCCATCTCTTAAACCTGCTGAAGTCCTGCGGAGAAATGTGGCTGGGATCTCCTTTCCTCTGTGGAGTTAGTCCCCTGACCCTTTGCCTCACCTCATAACCTGCACCTCAGGAGCTGATAAATCTCTTGTGTGAATGTTCATTTTCTGGAAAGAGAATCCATAGTTTCCATTAGATACTCAAAGAGTGATGTGACCTAAAATTTTTAAAATTGCTCTAATGACAATTCTAAACATTTAAGAAATGCTCGCATTCTTTTTTTTGTCTTTAGAGAGAGAGAAAGGGAGAGAGCGAAACAGAACCATCAATCTGTTCCTGTATGTACGCTGACTGGGGATTGAACCA
Organism: Saccopteryx leptura; assembly: GCF_036850995.1. Lineage (NCBI taxonomy): Eukaryota > Metazoa > Chordata > Mammalia > Chiroptera > Emballonuridae > Saccopteryx > Saccopteryx leptura. The sequence continues at coordinate 344,082,021 of NC_089504.1, read as the reverse complement.
TACATACAGTACATTCCTTTGCATATCAGGACAATGTTTTTTGTTTTTTTTTTAATTTTTATTTATTTATTTATTCATTTTAGGGGGGGGAGAGAGAAAGAAGGGGGAGGAGCAGGAAGCATCAACTCCCATATGTGCCTTGACCAGACAAGCCAGGGTTTTGAACCTGCAACCTCAGTGTTTCCAGGTTGACACTTTATCCACTGCGCCACCACAGGTCAGGCAGAACAATGTTTTAATCAACCAAACTACCCGATCAGGGCAAGAAATGCTCACATTTGCCTGACCTGTGGTGGTGCAGTGGATAAAGCGTCGATCTGGAACCCTGAGGTCGCTGGTTCAAAACCCTGGGCTTGCCCTGGCCGGTTGGCTCAGCGGTAGAGTGTCGGCCTGGCGTGCGGGGGACCCGGGTTCGATTCCCGGCCAGGGCACATAGGAGAAGCGCCCATTTGCTTCTCCACCCCTCCCCCTCTCCTTCCTCTCTGTCTTTCTCTTCCCCTCCCGCAGCCAAGGCTCCATTGGAGCAAAGATGGCCCGGGCGCTGGGGATGGCTCCTTGGCCTCTGCCCCAGGCGCTAGAGTGGCTCTGGTCGTGGCAGAGCGACACCCCGTAGGGGCAGAGCATCGCCCCCTGGTGGGCAGAGCTTCGCCCCTGGTGGGCGTGCCGGGTGGATCCCGGTCGGGCGCATGCCGGAGTCTGTCTGACTGTCTCTCCCCGTTTCCAGCTTCAGAAAAATACAAAAAAAAACAAAACAAAAAACAACCCTGGGCTTGCCTGGTCAGGGCACATATGGGAGTTGATGCTTCCTGCTCTTCCTCTGTTCTCTCTCTCTCTCTCTCTCTCTCTCCTCTCTCTCTAATAATAAAAATGAATAAATAAAATAAAATAAAAAGAAGAAATGCTCACATTCTTATTTCATGAGATCTTCCCCAACAAGTTCTCCCTCTCCTTATACTTTCATCTCAACCTTGGGCCCTCGTCCAGGTCAGAGGAAAAAGTGTAGCTCCACTGAGAACTAGCCTCGCCCCTGCCTGTTGCCCCCCATTTCCTGACCCGTGAATGCCCTTAGTCATACCAAACTAAGCTCTGTGCGGACCGATCCCGGTCCAGCCTGTTGACTCTTGAGCCCTGATACCTACCACTGTTCCTGGTGTGCAGTAGACAATAAACAGCACTTGAGTGAATGAATCTCCTCCCCTCTCTAGTTTCTTCAGTCTTTTCTTCCCTGATACTACCCAGTAACAGATAACACTCAGCTCTCACTTAGAAAAATTTAATTTTATTTCTTTAAATGTAAGAAAGACCACAGGCTCTAAAGCCAACCTGCCTGGTTCCAAATCCTGGTTTCTGCAATTGTGTGGCCCTGGGCAGATTATTAGCCACTCTAAAGTTGTCATCTAAGCCCCATTCCCTTATCTATAAGATGAAAATTATAGGAAAGCTTCCTCATAAGAATACTTACCTGGCCTGACCTGTGGTGGCGCAGTGGATAAAGCGTCAATCTGGAAACACTGAGGTTACCGGTTCAAAACCCTGGGCTTGCCTGGTCAAGGCACATATGGGAGTTGATGCTTCCTGCTCCTCCCCCCCCTCTATAATGAATAAATAAAATCTTAAAAAAAAAAAAAAAAAAAGAATACTTACCTGCTAGCCTGACCTATGGAGGCGCAGTGGCTAAAGCATCAACCTGGAAAGCTGAGGTTGCTGGTTTGAAAACTCAGGCTTGCGTGGTCAAGGTGCATATGGGAGTGCTCCAACCCCTCTTTTCTCTCTCTCCTCTCTAAAATAAATAAAATCTTTAAAAGAAAGAAAAAAAAAAGAATATTTACCTGCAAAAATTAAACTAGGGCCTGACCAGGCAGTGGCGCAGTGGATAGAGCGTCAGACTGGATGCCAAGGACCGAGGTTTGAAACCCCGAGGTCGCCAGCTTGAGAATGGGCTCATCTGGTTTGAGCAGAAGCTCACCAGCTTGGACCCAAGGTCGCTAGCTCGAGCAAGGGATCACTCGATCTGCTGAAGGCCCACGGTCAAGGCACATATGAGAAAGCAATCAATGAACAACTAAGGTGTCGCAACGAAAAACAGATGAGTGATGCTTCTCATCTCTCTCTGTTCCTGTCTGTCTGTCCCTGTCTATCCCTCTCTCTGACTCTCTCTGTCTCTGGTGAGCTTTTTTTTTTTTTTGCTCAAACCAGATGAGCCTACGCTCAAACTGGCAACCTCGGGGTCTCGAACCTGGTTCTTTCCGCATCCCAGTCCGACGCTCTATCCACTGCGCCACCGCCTGGTCAGGTGGTACTATACATTTTTAAAAATTGTTATTTATTGATTTTAATGGGAGAGGAAGGGACAGAGAAAGAGACAGGAACATCGATCTGTTCCTGTATGTGCCCTGACCAAGGATCGAACCTGCAACCTGTGCACTTTGGGTTGATGCTCCAACCAACCGAGCTATCTAGCCAGGGCAGGTACCATATATATATTAATGTAGTAAAAAATTAGCACACCAACCTTTTCAAACCCCAGTTCCCTAGGACCAACTTCATTCACCCCCACCTCAGTCCTACCTCTCTGATAAAACTTCTTAAAGGGCCTTTACATATTAAAAAGTAAAGAAGGAAGCTGAGTTAAGGAAACTTGAAACTGTTTTTGTTTATTTTAAGATTTTATTCATTTTATTTTATTTTACTTTTACAGAGACAGAGAGAGAGTCAGAGAGAGGGATAGACAGGGACAGACAGGAAAAGAGAGATGAGAAGCATCAATCAGTTTTTCTTTGCACGTTGCAACACCTTAGTTGTTCATTGATTGCTTTCTCATTTGTGCCTTGACCGGGGGCCTTCAGCAGACCGAGTAACCCCTTGCTCGAGCCAGCGACCTTGGGCTCAAGCTGGTGAGCTTTTTGCTCAAACCAGATGAGCCTGTGCTTAAGCTGGCGACCTCGGGGTCTCGAACCTGGGTTTTTCGCATCCCAGTCAGATGCTCTATCCACTGCACCACTGCCTGGTCAGGCTATTTATTCATTTTAGAGAGGGAAGAGAGAGAGAGAAAGAAGTAGGGGAGGAGCAGGAAGCATCAACTCCCATATGTGCCTTAACCAGGCAAGCCCCAGGAAATGATTTTTTTTTATCACACTAAATTCATTATTGAGAGACAACCTTTATCAATAAAATTTTGGTGTCTGTCTTCCCAGAGTTTTATGCATTAATAAATATCCTTATCAATTAAAACTTTTTTTTTTTTTTGTATTTTTTTCTGAAGTTGGAAACAGGGAGGCAGACAGACTCCCGCATGCGCCTGACCAGGATCCACCCGGCATGCCTACCAGGGGGCCGTGCTCTGCCCATCTGGGGCATTGCTCTGTTGCAACCAGGTCCATTCTGGCACCTGAGGCAGAGGCCATAGAGCCATCCTCAGCGCCCAGGCCAACTTTGCTCCAATGGAGCCTTGGCTGTGGAAGGGGAAGAGAGAGACAGAGAGGAAGGAGAGGGGGAGTGGTGGAGAAGCAGATGGGCGCTTCTCCTGTGTGCCCTGGCCGGGAATTGAACCTGGGACTCCTGCACGCCAGGCCGACGCTCTACCACTGAGCCAATCGGCCAGGGCCGAATGAAAACTTTTTAAATCAACAGAATAGGGATCCTACCTTATGTACAGTTTTTTTTTTTCAAAAAATTTATTTATTTATTTATTTTTTTTTTTGTATTTCTCTGAAGCCGGAAACGGGGAGAGACAGTCAGACAGACTCCCGCATGCGCCCGACCGGGATCCACCCGGCACGCCCACCAGGGGCGACGCTCTGCCCACCAGGGGGCGATGCTCTGCCCCTCCCGGGCGTCGCTCTGCCGTGACCAGAGCCACTCCAGTGCCTGGGGCAGAGGCCAAGGAGCCATCCCCAGCGCCCGGGCCATCTTTGCTCCAATGGAGCCTTGGCTGCGGGAGGGGAAGAGAGAGACAGAGAGGAAGGAGGGGGGGGGGGTGGAGAAGCAAATGGGCGCTTCTCCTATGTGCCCTGGCCGGGAATCGAACCCGGGTCCCCCGCACGCCAGGCCGACGCTCTACCGCTGAGCCAACCGGCCAGGGCTCAAATTTTTAAAAAAAGACTTTATTCATTTTAGAGAGGGTGGAGAGAGAGAAAGAAAGAAGGGAGGGAGGAGCAGGAAGCATCAACTCCCATATGTGCCTTGACCAGGCAAGCCCAGGGTTTCAAACCGGTGACCTCAGCATTCCAGGTCAACACTTTATCCACTGCACCACCACAAGTCAGGCTATCTACAGGTTTTTTTGTTTTGTTTTGTTTTGTTTTGTTTACAGAGACAGAGAGTCAGAGAGAGGGATAGACAGGAACGGAGAGATGAGAAGCATGAATCACTAGTTTTTCATTGCGCATTGCAATACCTTAATTGTTCATTGATTGCCTTCTCATACGTGCCTTGACCGCGAGCCTTCAGCAGACCGAGTAACCCCTTGCTCGAGCCAGCGACCTTGGGCTCAAGCTGGTGAGCTTTTGCCCAAACCAGATGAGCCCTTGCTCAAGCTGGCAACCTCAGGGTCTCGAACCTGGGTCTTCCGCATCCCAGTCCGACACTCTATCCACTGTGCCACTGCCCAGTCTGGCGTATCTACAGTTTTATACTTTGCTTTTTTGCCTTATTGTGAGCATTTTTCCATGTCATTAAATGTTCTTCATTAATGTCTTTTAATTGTTACATAATATATATTTTTTTATTTTAGGGGGAAATTAGTTATGATTAATAACAATAAAAATAATCAAGGGACAATCAAAAGGGGTTTGAACTTATGTAACCTAAAGTAGAATAAAAGAAAAGCTTAGTATAACCAACACAACAATAAGGTATACAGCATCACCAGATGGAGAAACATCAGCCTGGGCTCTAGAGAAATAGCTAATTAAAGCAATAGACTAAGAAAAAGAGAATTAAGAGGAAGTACAAATCTCACCACACAATGGAGGAACACATCACCAGAAGGGGAAGCCTCAACCTGGGCTCCAAAGTCGGCCACCTGCCAGGTGCATCCAAGAAGAAGAGTTCTTTGGAGCTTCTGTTACATAATATTTTTTAAAGATTTTATTCATTTTTATTTATTTTTATTTATTTATTTTTTCTGAAGTTGGAAACGGGGAGGCAGTCAGACAGACTCCTGCATGTGCCTGACCAGGATCCACCCGGTATGCCCACCAGGGGGTGATGCTCTGCCCATCCGGGGCGTTGATCTGCTGCAACCAGAGCCATTCTAGCACCTGAGGCAGAGGCCATAGAGTCATCCTCAGCGCTCGGGCCAACTTTGCTCCAATGGAGCCTTGGCTGTGGGAGGGGACGAGAGAGACAGAGAGGAAGGAGAGAGGGAGGGGTGGAGAAGCAAATGGGTGCTTCTCTTGTGTGCCCTGGCTGGGAATCCAACCCAGGACTCCTGCACGCCAGGCCAATGCTCTACCACTGAGCCAACCGGCCAGGGCTATTTATTCATTTTTAGGAGAGAGAGAGAGAGAGAGAGAGAGAGAGAGAGAAGAGGGGAGGAGCAGCAAACACCAAATTCCATATGTTCCCATATGTGCCTTCACCAGGCAAGCCCAGGGTTTTGAACTAGTGACCTCAGCATTCCAGGTTGACACTATCTACTGCACCACCACAGGTCAGGCTTTTATATTTATTTAGCTACTCCTCTGTGGTTGGACATTTTCTGTTGTAAGCAAGGCTACAATAATAAGAACTCTTGTACATGAACTTCTGACCATTTCCTTATGATAAGCAGGACTGTTTTCTTGTTGCTTAGTCTCCGTGGTCATTTTCATTCCTCATCTTAGCAGGTTTAGCAGCTTTTGGCACAACTGCTAGCTCTCCTCCTCCTTGAAACCTTTCTTCATTCTTTGGACCTCTCTTCTCCCTCAGGTTTCACTGGTCACTCCTCTGCGTTCTTCTCAGCTGGTTCTTCCTTGTTCCCCTGACCATTTAGTGTTTGATGCCCCAGAAATCAGCGCTTGGACAGAAATCAGCTCTGTTTATACCCACCCACCCCCATTGCTCTCATTTAGTTTTGTGACTTTAAATCTCTCTGCATGGATAATTCCCAAATTTATACTCCTAGCCTAAACCTCTTCCCTGAGCTAGGTCAGTAGAGGCCACTGCCACTACACATCTAGACTGATAGCTTGAATAGGCATTCATACATAACATGTTCAAAATACGCCCCTAAATTTCCACCCCAAATCTCTTTCACCCACAGTCTTTCCCATCTCAGCAATGATTCTTCTTCCCTCCAGTTGCTCAGATCAAAAGGTTTGGAGTCATCCTAGACTCCTCTCTTTCTTCCACATCCTACTTCTGATTCATCAGCAACTCCAGTCTATCTAGACTCCTGACTACTCCGCACGACCTCCACTGCTACCACCTGGTTCAAGTCACTAACACTGCTCACCTGGATGCTGTAGTGCCGCCTAAGTGGTCTCTCTGCTTGTGCCAATTCCCCACATCAGTCTACTGTATTCACAAGACAGCCAAGGAATCCTCTTGACATTTAAGCCTCCCTGTGGCTTCCCGCCTTACATCAGGTAAAACGCCCCACATGATCCAACTTTGTTTCTTCTGTGACTTCATTTCCAACCACTCTCCCTCACTCCCTCTTTCCAACCATATTGGCCTCCTTGCTATCCCCCAAATACACCTGATAAACTCCCACCTCAGGGCCTTTGCAAATGCTGTTTCCTCTGCATAGAACTTTCCCCCACATGTATGCAGGGTGTGCTCCTTCTCCTTCAAGTGTATGATGAGCTATCTCAGTGAGGCCTATTTTTATAACCCCATTGAAAACTGTCCTCCAACATGCTCTGTCCCTTCCCTGCTTTATTTTTATCCATAACACTTACCAGTAACATAATGTACATTTTACTTATTTTTTTCTGATTATTGTCCGGTTCATCCTCTGGAATGTAAACTCCACAAGGAAGTTTTGTCTATTTTGTTCACGTCTATGTCCCCAGAGCCTAAAACAGGGCCTGGCAAATTGTAAATGCCAATTGTTGAGTGAGTGAATGAGTAAGCAAGTGAGTAGCAAGCGAGTGGCCTTCTGGTAGTACCCTCCCCCCCTTTTAAATTTATTTATTTATTTACTTTAAAATTTTATTTATTTATTTATTTATTTATTTATTTATTTATTTACAGAGACAGAGAGTGAGTCAGAGAGAGGGATAGACAGGGACAGACAGACAGGAACGGAGAGAGATGAGAAGCATCAATCATTAATTTTTCATTGCGCGTTGCAACACCTTAGTTGTTCATTGATTGCTTTCCCATACGTGCCTTGACCGTGGGCCTTCAGCAGACTGAGCAACCCCCTGCTGGAGCCAGCGACCTTGGGTTCAAGCTGGTGAGCTTTTTGCTCAAACCAGATTAGCCCGCGCTCAAGCTGGCGACCTCGGGGTCTCAAACCTGGGTCATCCGCATCCCAGTCAGACGCTCCATCCACTGCGCCACCGCCTGGTCAGGCCCCCTTTTAAATTTATATATTGATTTTAGAGAGAGAGGGAGAGAGAAAGAGACAGAAACATCTATTTGTTTCTGTATGTGCCCTGACCAGGGAATTGAACCAGCAACCTTTGCGCTCCGGACGATGCTCTAACCGACTCAGCCATCCAGCCAGGGCCTGGTAGTCCTTTCCTTGCAGCTCCAGTTTCATCCCTCCTCCTCCTTTGTGTCTGACACTTCCCAATCCTGACCCTGGCCCTCCTGATCTCTGACCATGTCTTCTACTGCTTCTCTGCATTCTCTCCTGACCCCTGACGAGGTATCCTCGAAGATTACATTTACTTTTTTAATCTTTTTTTTTTTTTTTTAGAGAGAGAAAGACAGACAGGAAGACAGACAGGAAGGGAGAGAGATGAGGAGAATCAACTTGTAGTTGCGGACCCTTGTTTGTTCATTGATTGCAGTGACCCCTTGTTCAAGCCAGCAAACTTGGGGTCATGTTCACACTCAAGCCAGTGACCATGACGTCAGGTCGATGATCCCACACTCAAGTCAGTGACCCCACGCTCAAACTGGTGAGCTTATGCTCAAGCCAAAGACCTTAGGGTTTCGAACCTGGTACCTCAGCATCCCAGGTCGATGCTCTATCCACTGCACCACCACTGGTCAGGTTCGATGAGTACATTTTTAAGATTCTTTTCCTCAGAGAGCTCTTCCATCCTCTTGGCTTCAACCATCACCACATGCTGTTCTAACCCAGTCTTATCCATCAAGTCCTATCCCCAACCTTATGTGTCTTCAATAGCCTTAGGTTTGACTTACTTTGGCATTAATTAACCTTGATGAACCTCAACTTCCTCATCTATAAAATGGAGTTTATTAAAATAGAAAATATATAACATAGCACTTATGTGACAGAAACTACTTCTAAATAAAATTAAGTACAGGTGGAAACTGCTATCATGTCCATTTTACAGGTGAGGAAACCAGGACACAGAAAGTTTCAAAACTTGCAGTAGTAAGAGGAACTGATGTAAGCCCCAGAGGTTTGGCCCCAGAGTTTGTGCTAAATTGCCTCCTAATACTCCCATGGTGAACTATGAGATTTTTTTTGTTTGTTTTTGTATATATTTTTCCAAAGTGAGAAGCAGGGGTGGGAGGGAGGCAGACTGACAGACTCCCGCATCGGCCCAACCAGTATCCACCTGGCATGCCCACCAGGGGGCGATGCTCGGCCCATCTGGGGTGTTGCTCCACTGCAATCCGAGCCATTCTAGCGCCTGAGGTGGAGGCCATGGAGCCATCCTCAGCTCTGGGGCCAACTTTGCTCCAATGGAGTGTTGGCTGTGGGAGGGGAAGAGAGAGGTAGAGCGGGAAGGGTGGAGAAGCAAATGGGGGCTTCTCCTGTGCCCTGGTTGGGAATCGAACCCGGGATATACACGCCCGGCCAACGCGTTAGTATGAGATTTTTATCTTATGGGGTGGTTAGGTTCCAAACTTAACAAGTAAGGCAGAAGAATGTATGCAGTCAAAATTAACTTTTAATTGCCCTGGCTGGATAGCTGGGTGGTTGATTAGAGCTTTGTCCAGAAGCCCAAAGGTTGCCAGTTGGATTCCCCGGTCAGAGCAGCTTGATGTTCCTGTCTCTCTGTCTCTTTCTCCCTGCTTCTCTCTAAAAAAAAAAAAAAAGGCCTGACCTATGGTGGCACAGTGGATAAAGCGTCAACCTGGAATGCTGAGGTTGCCGGTTCAAAACCCTGGGCTTGCCTGGTCAAGGCACATATGGGAATTGATGCTTCCTGCTCCTCCCTCCCCCTTCTCTCTCTCTCTTTCTCTCTCTCTCACTCTCTCTCCTCTCTAAAAATTAAAAAAGAAAAAAATTTAAAAAAAATAAGAAGAACTTTGCCTGGATAAGACATCAACCTGGAGTGCTGGAGTCACAGATTTGAGGCCCTACGCTTGCCTGGTCAAAGCACGTACAAGAAGCAACAAAGAGTTGATGCTTCCCACTCCTCGTCCCCTTTCTCCCTTTCTCCCTCCTTTCTCTAAAAATAAATCAATAAAATCTTTTAAAAATAATAATAATAAGTTAACCTTAAATCATGAACTTACTGCCCTGGCCAGATAGCTCAATTGGTTTGAGCAATGTCCCAAAGCATGAAGGTTACCAGTTTGATCCCAGTCAGGGCACATAAAGGAATAGAGGGATGTTCCTCTCTCTCTCTCTCTCACTCTCTCTCTCTCTCTCTCTCTCATTCTCTCTGTCACTTTCCCCTTCCTCTCTCTCTAAAATTAATAAATGAAAAAAATTTTTAATTATCTACTTACCAAAAGTATCCAGAATTTACAGTCTCTCAATGAGTTCAATGTAGAGTAGATTGCAATTTTTTTTCAGTTGAGCACCAGATAGACAGTGGCTTGCATTTAGAAACCATATTATGTTGTGTAAATAAATAGCCAGTATGGTTTAATTCAAGTAAGTGACTACAACTGGCCTGTGTTGTCCTTAAGAGTGTCCTTATAAGAGACAAGTTTTGATTGGGAGTTGGAGACAGGAGGCAGTGTTGTGATATTTAAGTGAGATGAACTCCAATTGTGCCTGGCACTTAGCTGGACTGGCTCACTTTCCTTGCCAGCTGGGGCAATGGCATTATACAAACTCTGGGGTACCCAGGTCTGCAACTTGGCATCGCCTCTCCAGTTCATTCCCCTGTCTCCTTAGTACAAACATCCACACCTTTTCCTTGTGAAATGTCCTCACCCACATGTGTTCCTTTGTGCCTGCTGCCAGAGGCCCAGGTCAGCACCTGTCAAGTCAGTGGAAATTAGAGCCAGGCAGCCTGGGTTTGTTTCCCTCTCGCTATGGTTCCTGCCCCAGTTCATCCTGCCATCTCTGCCAGGATCTCTTAAATATCACGTCCGTCTCCTTGCTCCTCCTTTCAGAAATCTTCACTAGTTCCCCATTTCCTGCTGATATCACATCCAAAGTCCCCTGCTTACTACTATGAGTTGATGCTTCCTGCTCCTCCTCCTACCTTTCTCTCTAAAATCAATAATAAAATCTTTGAAAATAAATAAAGTCCCATTTGAATTGTTTTTCCCTTTTTTTGCAAAAAACTCTGTCATGGCCTGACCTGTGGTGGCGCAGTGGATAAAGCGTCGACCTGGAAATGCTGAGGTCGCCGGTTCGAAACCCTGGGCTTGCCTGGTCAAGGCACATGTGGGGGTTGATGCTTCCAGCTACTCCCCCCCTTCTCTCTCTCTGTCTCTCCTCTCTAAAATGAATAAATAAATTAAAAAAAAAAAACCCTCTGTCATGGCACTGAACCCACAATCTTGTGGTATTGGGATGATGCTCTAACCAATTGAGCTACCCAGCCAGGGCCTGAATTTTTTTTTTTTTACAGAGACAGAGAGAGAGTCAGAGAGAGGGATAGATAGAGACAGAGAGACAGGAACAGAGAGAGATAAGAAGCATCAATCATCAGTTTTTCGTTGTAACACTTTAGTTGTTCATTGATTGCTTTATTATATGTGCCTTGACCGCGGGCCTTCAGCAGGCTGAGTAACCCCTTGCTCAAACCAGATGAACCTGCACTCAAGCTGGCGACCTCGGGTCTCAAACCTGGGTCCTCCACATCCCAGTCCGATGCTCTATCCACTGTGCCATCGCCTGGTCAGGCTGAATTTTTCTTTAGAATACTCTTTATGAAGCTATTAATTTTTTTAAAGATTTTATTTATTGATTTTACAGAGAGGGGTTGCAAGAAGTATCAACTCATAGTTGTTTCACTTTTATTGATTTTAGAGAGGGGATAGAGAGAGAGAAAGGTTGGGGGAGGAGTGGGAAACATCAACTTGTAGTAGATGCTTCTTGCACGTGCCCTGACCAGACAAGCCTAGGGTTTCAAAACAATGATCTCAGCATTCCAAGTAGATGCTTTATCCACTGTGCCACCACAGGCCAGGTTAGATTTTCAATTGTTACAATTAGATCAAGATTTAAAGCAGAAGTAAAAAGAGAAAGGACTGAAGACTTAATTTTTGTGGAGCTAATTATTAAATAGCATTTCCAATTACTAGATTTTCTTTCTTTTTTCTCTTCTTTCTTTCTTTCTTTCTTTCTTTCTTTCTTTCTTTCTTTCTTTCTTTCTTTCTTTCTTTCTTTTAATTGAGAAGTGGGGAGGCAGAGTGACAGACTCCCACATGCACCCCGACCAGGATCCACCCAGCAAGCTTCCTACAGAGCAATGCTCTGCCTATCTGGGGCTGTTGCTCCATTGCTTGGCAATTGAGCTATTTTAGCAGCCTGAGGCGAGGCCATAGAACCATTCTTAGCCCTTGGGCCAACTTGCTCCAATGGAGCCATTGCTGCAGGAGGGGAAGATAGAGGAGAGAGAAGGGAGAGGGAGGGGTGGAAAAGCAGATGGTCACTTCTCCTGTGTTCCCTGACCGCTGACCAGGAATTGAACCTGGGACATCCATATGCCAAACTGATGTTCTACCACTGAGCCAACCAGCCAGGGCCTCTTTTTTTTTTTTTTTCAAGAGTCCATTTATTGATATCACAATATAGAGGAATGAGAAGTATCAGCTCTTTGTTGCTTCACTTTATTTATTTATTAATTTTAAAAATTTTTTACTTATTGATTTTAGCAAGAGGAAGAGAGAGACAGGAACATTGATCTGTTCTTGTATGTGTCCAGACTGGGGATCAAACCAGCAATTTTTGTGCTTTAGGACCATGCTTTAACCAACTAAGCTATCTGACCAGGGCGGTTGCTTCACTTTAGTTGTTCACTGCTTGCTGTCGTATGTGCCCTGACTAGGCAAGCTAAGTGTTTCGAACCAGCAACCTCAGCATTTCTGGTTGATGCTCTGCCCACTGCACCACCACAGGCCAGGTTAGATTTTCAATTGTTACAATTAGATCAAGATTTAAAGCAGAAGTAAAAAGAGAATGGACTGAAGACTATGTATTTTATTTTTTTCATATATATATTTTTGTAACTGAGCCATCTTTTAAAAAAGAAAATCCAGATTTCTGATTTCCCTTAAAAAATGGGATACTGAAACCACATTCCCATGTGAAAAACCATGGTTAGAGCTAAGAAGAGGTTGCCACTTTAGCGGGGACATACTGTCTTCAGTGTGCCAGGCCCCACCATTCCCTATCATACTATACTGGCTCCCCTGACTCATTGATGTCATCTAACTGGCCCTTGTAGGCACTGAGTCTGCAGCTTCTTGTTTACAGAAATATAAACAGCCCTAGCTGGTTGGCTCAGTGGTAGAGCATCAGCCTGGCATGTGGAAGTCCCAGGTTCAATTCCCAGAGTACACAGGAGAAGCGACCATCTGCTTCTCCACCCCCACCCCCCACTTTTCTCTCTCTCCTCCTCCCACAGCCATGGCTAGAATTGTTTGAGTAAAGTTGCCCTTGGATGCTGAGGATGGCTCTATGGCCTGGCTTCAAATGCTAAAATAGCTTGGTTGCTGAGCAATGAAGTAGTGGCCCCAGATGGACAGAGTATCATCCCAGTAGGGGGCCTGCTGGGTGGATCCCGGTTGGGTTGCATGTGGGAGTCTATCTCTCATGATTTCCTGCCTCTCACTTAATAAAATTAAAAAAAGAAAAAAATAAGTCCGCTGTTCATAAACCAGCATTATTCAAACCCTAGTTTTCTTCTGCTTAAAATAGAGTGAACTCACTGAATGTCTTCAATACCCTCTCTGTAATACGCTTCCATCCAATTATTCATTCACTTCAATCATTCATTCAACACATATTTGCCAAATGCCTGTTTTATGGCCAGGACTCTGCTGAGCACTGGGGATACAGAGAAGACCAGGGCAGAGTCCCGTCTCCCCAAGTGAGCTCACACTTAAGCTCTGGGCTGACCTTATGTATCAGGCTTCCCAACCACATTGTGAACTCTGCCAGCAAAGGTCTGCTCCAACCCACAAACAAAGGTGCATTCATTCACTATCCTGGTGTCATTCCCCTACCCATGTTGTCAGCTCGCTCTCTGTGGACCTGCTCCAAATCACACTCAGTCTGAAAGGCTTGAAACAGTGAAAAGGGTAACTTAACAGTCAAGGGACAAGCTGGGAGATGTTGGGGAAATTATTCCCCAACTCTGGGCTTGATTTCTTCACTGTAAAGCACAAATTAGCAGTGTGGAGTCAGACTGCTGAATTACTTTGGGAAAATCGCTTAACCTCTCTGAGCTTTGGTTTCCTCATCTGTAAAACAAGGATAAGAGGGTATTTATCTCATAGGGTTATTGGAAGAACTGAGTGAACATAATCCGTATAAATGGCTTAGCATTTTCTGACCAGTCATTGGCACAGTGGATAGAGCATTGGACTGGGATGCAAAGAACCCAGGTTCAAAACTCTGAAGTTACGGGCTCATCTGGTATGAGCACAGGGTCGCTGGCTTGAGAGTGGGATCATAGACATGACCCCAAGGTCGCTGGCTTGAGCCCAAGGTCACTGGCTTGAGCAAGGGGTCACTCACTCTGCTGTAGCCCCCTCCATCAAGGCACATATGAGAATGCAGTCAATGAACAACCAAGGTGCCGCAACAAAGAATTGATGCTTCTCATCTCTCCCTTTCTGTCTGTCTGTTCCTCTCTCTGACTCTCTGTCCAAAAAAAAAAAAAAAAGGCTTAGCACACAGGTGCTGTCCCTCTCAGGAGCACCTGCGCCCTTCCCTTCCCCCTCTTCTTCCCTCCAGGTCTGTTACCTTTGCCTTTCTCTCCCTTAAGCTCCAGGGGCCCTTCTTTTGCTTTTGCAACTTATTTGTTTCCTGAGCCTCCACAGCCCATGTGGCTCACTTCTACCTCTGCAACTTTCTAAATAAACTTTCTCTTAAACAAATCTTCAATTAAAAAGTAAATAGCTTAGCACAATGCCTGACATGTTGGTGCTTAATACATGTTAGCTAATACTGTTATGACATTTTGCAACTCCAAGCACACACTCCTCATGGAGGCCTCTTAACCCCTTTGTGACTGTCCCTCCTCCAGACTCCTGCTGTCTTCCACAGTCATGTGACCTTGGACAGTCCTGCGTACTGTTTTGTACAGGCCTGTGGGCTATGCCCTCATCTTCCATTGTCCTGTGTCGGTACCCAGCACCTCACAGCAGGAGCCCAATCAGTGTTTGTTAAACTCTAGATCTCAATAATAAACCAGCTCTAGCTGCTGCAAAGGCTCCTGCCCTTCAGAGTGCTGCCGAGGCCATAGTCCTGAGTAGAGGGGGCCAGGGCCAGCCGGGGCTGGGTAAAGGAGTTGGGCTGTTCTTGGGTTGAGCAACAACTCTGCTCCCCCCATACACCCCCGCTGGGACCCCATCTCCCCCCCCCCCCCCCCGCCCCCGCTGGGTTCATTCATTGTCTGCAAACACTGGTGGATACCTGGTTGTTCCCTCTGCTCTAACAGGCACACTTCAAGGGGAGCCTATTCCACACCCTTAAGGAGGAGCAGGCCAGACTAAAGAGGAGGCTGCAGGAGCTGCAGCAGCTGAAAAGCGAGCTCAGGAACTGCCCCCAAGACCAGGTAAGCTGGGAGAAGGGGTGTGGCCTGGTGGAAAGACCTGGGAAACTGGGAGAAGGGGTGTGGCCTGGTGGAAAGACCTGGGAAACTGGGAGAAGGGGTGTGGCCTGGTGGAAAGACCTGGGAAACTGGGAGAAGGGGTGTGGCCTGGTGGAAAGACCTGGGAAGGTCTTAGTTTCTTTCCTGGCTCAGCGGCTTCCTTGCTGTGTGACCTGAGTGTGTTACTTGAACTCTCCGAATCTGTTGAACCTATTTTCTTATCTGTGAAGTGGCGCTGCCTCCCACATAGGCCTGTGTGGGGACAAACCAGGATCTTGTAGAAAGTGCCAGAACAGGCTTGACCTGTTTTCATCTACTCATTTATCCAGCTCTTCTTCCAATAAATGTATTCTTCCCTTGCACTCGGTATCAATTCCAGAGAACAGAGGACACTTTCCTCCTGGGTGGGAGTGGGGAATTCTCCCACCCTTGAAGTCTGCCTCAGCCTCCCCCCCCCCCAACCCCAGGTCTCATTCCCAGTGCCTGAAGTCCCCCTGGTGTTCAGAGGACACACTCAGAAGGGCAGGGAAGTGACCAAGTCTTTGATTTCCAACCTGAAGATCTGTTATCCTCTGCCTGGAGGCTCTGCTCTGGTCACCTTCGAAGACCCCAAGGGTGAGCTCTCTGGGAAGCCTTGGGAGGAAAGCTGAGAGGCTTCCCAGTACTGATCCTGCTTTCCCCACTCAGTGGCCAAGCAGGTGCTACAACAAAAGGAGCATACGATCGACCTGGAGGAGTGCAGGCTGCGGGTGCAGGTCCAGCCCTTGGAGCTGCCCATGGTGAAAACCATCCAGGTGATAGAATGGCAGAGGCCTGGGACATGCAGGGGTGCCATGCACCTGGGCCCTGTGGAGTGGGGCTGTGCCTGGGACCACTTCTTGTCTACTGCTAGGTGACCAGCAAGATGTGTAGCCAGAGAGTGCTGGTCAGTGGATTTCCTTCTGGGCTCAAACTGAGTGAGGAGGAGCTGCTGGACAAGCTGGAGATCTTCTTTGGCAAGACCAGGAACGGCGGTGGTGATGTGGAGACTCGGGAGCTGCTGCATGGCGGTGTCATGCTGGGCTTTGCGAAGGATAAGGGTAAGGGCCCTCCCTGGTAGGTTAGGGCAGGGGCATCAGGCCTCACGGGAGGAAAGCCCTTGATGCTAACGGTCTACCCCTTCCTATCCCCACAGTGGCCCACAACCTATGTCAGATTGGCCAGTTCACAGTGCCATTAGGTGGGCAGCAGTGCCTGCTGAAAGTCTCTCCCTACATGAGTGGAGAGATTCAGAAGGCAGAGGTAAGTCGGAAGGCACAGAATGGGGGCTGGCCAGGTAACCTGCCTGCCAGAAGCTTGTCCCAGGAAAAATATGAGCCCCAAACCTCACTGACCTGCCCAACTGCCAGCCTCTCCAGGCCTCCTGCCCCTCTCATGCTCCCATGGGCACTGCCTGCTCCAACCTCTGCCCCCAGCCCCTGACTCCCATGCGCCTTTGTTCATCTCCCAACCCCTTTTTCAGCTCAGGTCCCTGCCAGTGCCTCAGTCGGTGCTGGTACTCAATATTCCCGATGTCCTGGACGGCCCGGAGCTGCACGACATCCTGGAGATCCACTTCCAGAAGCCCACCCGTGGGGGAGGAGAGGTGCAGGCCCTAACAGTCGTGCCCCCAAGACAGCAAGGCCTGGCGGTCTTCACCGCGGGCTAGGACCTGCCTTTCTCATCACCCTCCACCCAGCTGCCAAGATCTCACACTGGGCTGGGGTCGGCTGCACGTGGATGAGAGAGATCATTCTAGTCGACAGCGGGCAGGGACTCCAAGTGGTGAAACATTGCCCCAAACAGTAAAAGTGCTTGTATGACGTGACCGTCTTCCTCATCTCATTTCATGAAAGGAAATCTGATTTGGGCATGGAAGGAGGCTGGGGTGAGGGCAGAGGCCCTGTGCCTCCACTATCAGCACTGGCTCTTCACCAGCTCACCTTCCCCTCCACTCTCAGAGACAACATCCAGGGTTTGGCTTTTTATTGACACAAACACAAAGGCAGCTTCGGTAATGGGGTTGGGTACACAAAAGCAGAAGTCGCACTTCACACCACTTAGGCCTCGTTTAGACAATGAAGAGGCTGAGCCCCTCCCTGCCACCTCCCATTGGCAATGGCTGGAGCAACACCCTTCTTAGTTCCAGCTCAGAGAGCAGAGGGAGTTACAGCCCTACCCCCAGGAAGTCCCCAATTTGGTTCCAGCAGCCCAGGTCCTAAATGCTCCCCCCTTTTTACTCCCCTGCTCCATCTCCCCACCCGTGTAAACAAAGTTTGGGGCTGACTTTGACAAGGTGCCTCTCTGCTCTGAGAAGGCGGACGGCAGAGGGCCTCCCATGACTGCACGAGGATGTGCTGGAATTTTTACTTTGGTCCCAGAACAAGAAATAGACGGCATTGCCTCCCAGAGCTCTGGCTGGTAAACGTCACACTTATCTGCAAGGCTGAGAAAATTTTCTCACCTCTTTCTCCTCAACCACTGATAAAGAAATGACAGCTCCAGAGAGAGACAGGACGGGACCCAGAACCCAGGAGGCTAGGGGCTGCCCCTGCCCGGACACGCACACACACAGATTTTTGGCAGTGTTGTGGGACTGGGGAGCAGCAGAACCCCAGCTCCACCAGAACAAGGAAGGCACTGGGGAGGACGGGGTGGAGAAGGAGGTACGAGGCAGGGACCCCCTCACATACACAAGCACAGGTTCTCCAGTGCTAAGGCACTGAGAACGAATCCAGAGAACTCAGTGAAAGGGGGGGCTCTGTGTCCCTCCCACAGAGTCATGACCCAGGGGAGCAGGTGTGAACCCTGCCCTTGGTGTAAGAGGCAACCTTGGTTAAGAGTGGCAGAAAAACTGGAGGTGGAAGACGCCCAATTGTGCTTAAGAAGTTGGGGATAAGAGGACGAGGCCATGTAATGAGGCAAAGGAGTTCAGAGGTGGGTGCTGGTTGGCCTGGGCTGAAGGGACACTAGGCGCAACAGGGACATGCTGGACTCACACAGATTGGCCCCATAACCTGAGCTGACATTTCAATTCTTTGGGGAGGTAGTGGGGCAGGGGCAGGAGGGGAGATGAGGCAGGGTGGAAGCACACAGAACAGGACGGGAAGGGATTGGCTAGCCTTGGCACAAAAGCAGCACAGCAGGCCCGGGGAAAGGGTGGGGGCAGGAAGCAGCCGGTCTCCCTCTGACCCTCCCTGTCCCCTTGGCAGGGCCTAGACATCCAAGTGGTCACTTCCCAACCTCTTCAGAGTGCAGGAAGGAGGAAGGGGGCAGCCCTGGCTACAGAGAAAGAATGGCAGGGAAAAGGTCATTACCACGGAGACCTTTGGGGGAGAGAGGGCAGAGCATTATGATAGAGGATGAAATGCGAGTGTCTCACGGCCAACATCACATGGCTTCCCAGCCTCTCTCTTCCCAGGTCCCGAGGGTCTCCCAGCCCCCGCCCTAGTTCTCCTTCTCTGGCCCAGGCACCAGGACGACTTTGCCCACATTCTTCTTCTCCTGCATCTGCCTCATGGCATCTCCCACCTGGAGAGGAAAGCAAGAATCTGTTCCCAGTGCCATCCAGACCCTCCAGAGAGCTAGGCTAAAGGAGGAGGCTCTCCTCCTCCCAAGAAGCCTGCCCCCAGGACCCCGGCCTTCCAGGGTCCTTCCCAGGCCCTCCCTGTGGAGCTGGCACACTCACCTTTTCGAAGGGCCACACGGAGTCAACGTGTGGTTTGATGTAGCCCTGATTGTACAAGGCCACGAGGCGGGCCACCACACCCCCGACCAGCTCCATCTCGTCATCCAGGTAGCCCAGGTGGTAGCCACACACAGCCCGGTTGGATTGCAGCAGCTGCAGAGCTGTCACACTGAACTGATTCCACCACGTGCGTGCCACGTTCACCAGGCTCCGCTTGGAGCCTGTCAGCAGGTTGGCCATTCCTAAGAGACAAGGACACAGCCTATGAATCCCTGCATGTCTGGTGCCATGTTCACCTGCCCTCTGTGAGCCCCTCACAATCCACACCAATGTCAGCAAGGGACAGGAGAATCCCCCAACTGTAGGCTACCAGGACCAAAACGACTCCAGCTCACTCAGAAATGGTCCTAGTCTTTATTTCTTTTTATGTGAAATAGTTTTGTTTTTTCAATTACAGTTTCCATTTAATATTACTTTGTATTAGTTTCAGGTGTATGAAGTAGTTATTTATTTATTTATTTATTTATTTTAGTTGTTCATTGATTGCTTTCTCATATGTCCCTTGACCGTGGGCCTTCAGCAGACCGAGTAACCCCTTGCTTGAGCCAGCGACCTTGGGTCCAAGCTGGTGAGCTTTTGCTCAAACCAGATGAGCCCGCGCTCAAGCTGGCGACCTCAGGGTCTCGAACCTGGGTCCTCTGCATCCCAGTCTGATGCTCTATCCACTGCGCCACCGCCTGGTCAGGCCTAAAGTATTTTTTTAAATGAATGCAGCTTGCCTGACCTGTGGTGGCGCAGTGGATAAAGCGTTGACCTGGAATGCTGAGGTTGCCGGTTCAAAACCCTGGGCTTGCCCTGTCAAGGCACATATGGGAGTTGAAGCTTCCTGCTCCTCCCCCCTTCTCTCTCTCTCTCTCTCTCTCTCTCTCTCTCTCAATCTCTCTCTCTCTCCTCTAAAATGAATAAATAAAAAATTAAAAAAAAAAAAAGACACACCTAGTTTAAAAAATAAATAAATAAATAAAGGCAGCTTGCCCAAGAAGCCCAGGAGTGTAGGACAGAGAAAGCAGAATGGTTGATTTTGCATCAAGAATAATCCCCAAATACAAGCACATAAAGAACCCAGAATATACTATGATTCACAAAGAAGGTTGTGACAGAAAATGCCAGTAGCTGGGCCCAGGAGGCAGCAATCTGAATGCAACACCCAGGACCATCCTAACCCTCGTACTCTCTCTAGAGCACCCGAGTCCCTGCCCCTTCTTATTCAAAAGCCCTGGGCCCTATATCCCACCCTGCTTCCCCTCACTCTCCCTCTCCATTCCAGCCCACTGACTCACCATAGGTGATCACTTTGCCCATGGGTTTGAGGAGGTTGTAGGCCTTGGCAGTATCTGACCCACCCAGAGGGTCCATGACGATGTCCACGCCTATCATAGAATAAGGAGGCCCAGAAACAGCATTAGAATCCACCAAGCTGAAGACAGTTCCCTCTCTGACCCATGCTTCCCCATACCCTGACTCTACCTTTGGGGGAGATCTTCTTGATCTCCTCCACGTAGTCAGTCGTGTGGTAGTCAATGGGGTATGTGATTCCGTTCTCCTTCAGCACCTTATGCTTGCTGGCCGAGGCCGTCCCGAACACCGTCACATTCTCCACTGTACGGCACAGCTGCAAGGCGGCTATACCCACACCGCCTGAAGCAAGACACTTTCATAAGGAGGGAATATAGAGTCACCCGGCCACCACTCTCCATTCTTGCCCCTCAAGGACCGAGCCCATCAACTTCATTTTGTCTGGGCTCATTTGGAGGCTTTCTGTCTTTAACTCATGTCTAATTTCTATGATTGAGAATTGGGGGAAGGGTGGCTGGCAAGGAAGGAGTACTGGGCAAGGGCCTGTTGCTACAGATAGCACTCCAGGCTGGACCAGGTGCCTGAATGTTGCCACGGCAACAATACTGCAGAGGCCTTGGGCGCCATAGGCCAAGGCAGCCCGGTGTTACCATGACAACAGTCCAGACATGCGGCTTAGAAGGGCCTAAAAAGAAATCTGGGTGGGATAAGGAGGGGGGATATAGGGAAGGGGCCTGTCACCTGCAGCCATGTGCACCAAGACGCTGTGGCCAGGCCGTAGGTTGCCATAGTCAAAGAGAACCATGTATGCTGTGATGTAATTGACCAGTAAGGCCGCGGCTTCCTCAAACGTCATGGCCTCAGGCATCGGAAAAGTGTGGGTTGAGGACACAGTCACCTCTTCCTGCCACATGCCCGACCGGACCAACACCATCACCCGGTCCCCTACCTTGAAGAATGAAAGAAGAGCATGATTGAATCACTCACTCATTCACCCACTGGGAATTTATGACCTGTTATGTACAAGGCCCTCTTGGCCCTGGCTGGGTAGCTTAGTTGGTTTGAGTGTTGTCCAGTACGTCAAGGTTGCAGGTTCAGTCTTCCTTCAAGGCACATACAAGAATCAACCAATGAATGCATACATAAGTAGAACAACAAATTGATGTTTTTTTCTCCTTCTCTCTCTTTCTCTCAGTCAATAAATTTTATAATTTATTTATTTTTAGATTTTATTTATTGATTATTTTAGAGAGAAAGAGAAAGTAGGGGGAGAATGGGAAAGCATCAACTCATAATAGTTGCTTACTGTATGTGCCTTGACCAGGCAAGCCCAGGGTTTCGAATAGGCAACCTCAGCATTTCAGGTCAATGCCTTATCCACTGCACCACCACAGGTCAGGCAATATATTTTTTTTTGAAGATTTTATTTATTGATTTTAGAGAGAGGAAAGAGAAAAAGAGAGAAGGGGAGAGGAGCAGGAAGCATCAACTTAGTTGCTTCTTATATATTTCTTGACCAGGCAAGCCAAGAGTTTCGAACCAGCAACCCAGCATTCTAGGTGGATGCTTTACCCACTGTGCCGCCATAGGTCAGGGAAATTTTTAACAAAATTTAAAAGGCCCTTTTCCTGGTAACAAAGCAGCAGTGGTAGTTAAGGTGGTAGTAATAATAATGATAATAATAATAATATCATCAAAAACAGTAACAACTTACCTTTTTTTAAAATTTTTTTTATTTATTTATTCATTTTTTAGAGAGGAGAGAGAGAGACAGAAAGGGAGAGAGAGGAGAGAGAGACCAAGAGAGAGAAGGGGGGAGGAGCTGGAAGCATCAACTCCCATATGTGCCTTGACCAGGCAAGCCCAGGGTTTTGAACCAGCGACCTCAGCATTTCCAGGTCGACGCTTTATCCACTGCGCCACCACAGGTCAGGCACAACTTACCTTTACTGAGTGTTTACCAAGGTCCAGGACCTACTATAAGTGCTTTATATATAAATACTTAACTAATTCTTATACCAGCTCTTTGAAGTAGATACTATCCTTATCTGCATTTTACAGATCTTAGACTTCACTATTGTGTAAGGTCTCTGATGTAAGAAATTTACAGTTAGGGCAGCATGGAAGTATTGTTGAAGAGATCAAACTGCTTCTTTTTTTTTTTTTTTAATTTTATTTATTCATTTTAGAGAGGATAGAGAAAGAGAGAGAGAGAAGGAGAGAGAGACAGAGAGAGAAGGTGGAGAGAGAAGGTGGGGAGGAGCTGGAAGCATCAACTCCCATATGTGCCTTGACCAGGCAAGCCCAGGGTTTTGAACTGGCGACCTCAGCATTTCCAGGTCGACGCTTTATCCACTGCGCCACCACAGGTCAGGCCACAAACTGCTTCTGTTTAAAAAATAGCTGTCACTCTTTATTGATGATGTGACCTTGGACAAACAAAAAATTACTTAACCAATTAAAACAAGATTTTCTTATTCATTGATATTAGAGAGAGAGAAGAAAGGAGAGAAAGAAGGACATCAATTTGTTGTTCCACTTATTTATGCATTCCTTGGTTGACTCTTGCATGGACCTTGACTGGGGATTAAACTGCAACCCTGACACACCAGGATGACAATCTGATCAACTGAGCTATCTGGCTATGGCAAAGGTTACTTAACCTTTATGAGCCCCAGTTTTCTTATCTGTAAAACAGAGCATTTATGAGGATTAAGTGATTTTTTTAAACCAAATGTTGGCCATATAGTAGACACTTAGTAGTGTTAGCTAATAATACTGAGAACAGTAATGACAATAACAGTAGCTAGAAGAGGTCACCAATCCAGTAACTGAAGGAAGAGGGAGTATGTGGTAAGGGCCATACTACAGTACAAGTAAAAATCTCTGAGCAGTTAGGGCTGTCTGTAGTCACCTTGGGAGAAGTACCTGGGGGCCCAGAAGACATTTTCACCCAGAGATTGGGGGGCAGAGTGATGGACATGGAGAGCCACACAATCTCTCCCACCAGGAAAAAGTATTTTCCTAACTCTCAGCCACCTGCAGGAGAGCCTCCTTTGAAGAAGAAAAGGGAGCAAAGAGCCTGACCTGTGGTGGCGCAGTGGATAAAGCGTAAACCTGGAACCACTGAGGTTGCCGGTTCAAAACCCTGGCTTGCCTGGTCAAGGCACATATGGGAGTTGATGCTTCCTGCTCCTCCCCTTTCTCTCTCTCTCTCTCTATCTCCCCCCATCCTCTCTAAAATGAATAAATAAATAAAATTTAAAAAAAAAAGAAAAGGGAGCAAAGAAAACAGAACTTTTTTCTCTAGCTTAGGGCAGGGGGAAGGGGGCATTCTCAGGAGAAAGAAAGGCGTGTATCTCCTCACTCTTTGGAGAGCATGGAGAGAGAGGTGTGAGAGCTGTTCCCGGACAGTCTGGGTCTGTCTTGGTCCCTGCCAGGAATGATGGGAATTCTGTATATTAACGAGATTCGGGATCCATGGGAGAGGGGGAAGGACTTCTCCCTACACCCTTTTTTATGCCTAGAGGTCCCACATTCTATTGACAGGGAGGATTGAGGGCAGGCTGGCATCTTTTCCTGAAAACACTGATCTGAGATGAGGTCTGGGGAATAAAATCATTCCACTCCAGGGCTCAGGACTAGCAGTCTCTTCAGTCACACTAGAAGACTAGGAAAAGTGCAGTAGTCAATCTGGGTGGTGTCCAGTGCCAGGTGTAGCCCAGAACAAGGTTCACCACTTACACAAACTAATGGCCACTCCTTACCTCCTCACAGAGCAGAGTCAGCCCTGATATCAAGAGGCAGGAAGGGTTCTCCTCACAGAATCCAGCCTCTTACAATCAGATTCTTGCCCTGGACAGGATATCCTGTATTTACCAAGTGGAAAGTGTGGGGAGGGGAACTTAGGTGGGTGGCATTCAGCAGTAGCATGAACTACAACTCCTCCAACCAAAAACAAAAACAAATTCCTCTTAGCGCCTTTAGAAGAGGGGGATTATTTAGAAATCAGTGAGAAGGGTGGGGCCAGAGCTGAATCCAGGAAGAAGCCCTTTAAATAAATGTTTTTTGTTTGTTTTTTTTTTTAATATTTTATTTATTGATTTTTAGAGAGAGGGGGGGGGAGAGAGAGAAAGAGAAGGGGGAGGAGCAGGAAGCATCAACTCCCATATGTGCCTTGACCAGGCAAGCCCAAGGTTTCGAACCGGCAACCTCAGTGTTCCAGGTCGATGCTTTATCCCACTGCGCCACCACAGGTCAGGCCAAATAAATGTTTGTATGTACAACAAAACCAGGAATTCCAGTTCTAGGATCTAGAACTGGTAGGGATCAAGAGAAAGGCTGCATGTGAGAGGCCTCTCCTGAGGAGCCTGAGAAACCCCTAAACAGGACATGTAAAGGCTCAGCCCAGGTCTCTCAAAAAGTTGTTCATTGGGAACTCTCCAATGTCCAGATTAATGATAAACGAAAGGAGAAACAGACCTGCAGAGCTGGGCCAACCTGCTCCAGGTGCCACACCCCTATCCCAGTCCAAATGGGCACTGCCAGGGTTTCTGAGGGTCCTCCACAAGGAAGGCTGGGGCAGGTTCTGTTCACCAGAACGTTCCCAAGGGCAGACCCAGGGGTCGTGACCCAATGGTTGAGTCACTGGAGGAGGAGGAGATACTGCAGCCACAAAGTCACAGGACACAAAGTCCAAAACAGAATTCAGAGACCCAATCTCAACCCTATCTCCGTACCTCCCCCATTCGGTCCCCACCGAAATCAGACTGGCAGTGTAGGGCGGGTAGAGGGTAGTGGCAGCCTCCCTCTCTTCCACTACGGGCGTGCCTTATCTCTTGGCCCTGCCCAGGGAGGGGCCGCCTCACACCCCCACAGACCACGGGGCTGCATGTGACCAAGGCTCTGGCACAGCCATGAGCCCCCGCCCAACCCCGACTACATAGCTCCTCAAGCTCTTTTGAGAAACGAGGCACCAATCGTCATTTACAATCACAAACCACAGTTACCCCGGGAGTGCTTGGTGGGCAGGGGTACAGGTGTGGTTTTACTGGGACAGGGCGGGGGGTGGAGGGGTAAAATCATCGCGCGCATGCGCCTGGGCGCCTTATTGTTTCCCCCCACACATCCACCGCCACTGCCGCTTTTGGGTGGCGACCACAATTAAAAATGGTTGGAAAAAGGGTGATAACTCTGCCTCCACCCCCAGCCCCAAGTATAAATATAAATCTAGTTCTACAGTTTCCTACTACGTCTTCTATGCCCCTTTACCTGGGTCCGTGCCAGTTTCCCCTGCCCTGCCACACCCCCGGCGCCCTCCCACTCCTGACCCAGTGGCCTGCCTCAGCTCTGCTCTGGACTGGTCCGCTCACCTTGCGGTCCTTGACTCCCTCGCCCACCGCGATCACGACTCCCGCGCCCTCCATGCCTGGTGTGAAGGGCAGGGGCTGTGTCCGGTCGTACAACCCCTGCCGGGCCATCACGTCGGCGAAGTTGAGCCCGCAGGCCCGGACGCGCAGCGTCAGTTGGCCAGGGCCGGGGGCCGGGGGCGCGGCCGGCCGGCTCCGAAGCTTCATTTTGTCGCAGCCGCCGATGCCAGTGAGCACCAGGAAGCGCAGCGGCGGCGGCGACGCTGTGGCCTTCTCCTCGGAGGCCGTGGGTGGCCGAGCGTCGCCGGCTGCTTTAGCATTCGTGGGCTTGGACGAGGCGTCTTCTGTGGACCCTGCCTCGGCGGCGGCCTTGGCTACCTCTCTCTCCGCAGACATGGCCAGGACTCACGATGTGCGCGCACAGCTGGACGCAGGGTGCACAGCTGGGGAAGGCGGGACGCGCGTCTAGATGAGCCTCAGCTGCGGACTCTGAGCGGGAGGGGCGGGGCGCGGGTCAGGGGGCGGGGCCGTATGCTCCCCCTTAAAGGGCCAGGGCCACAGTGCGGGGTCTGCTGGCGCGTGCAAAGGGGAAACGAGGAATGTCAGGAGATAGACATATGTGAGGGCATTCTTGGGGTCATGCAGACCGCGATTTACTTGTATTTATTCATAATAAACCTTATGCAAGTTTAAAAAAATATGTTAAGGGGCAGTCTGAAGGACGATCCCAAAACCTGAGCTAACATCAGATTTGGAGAGCCAGCCATCAGTGGACAAAACCAACCAAGTTGTTCCTCGGGCTCTAACTCTACGCATATGTGACCCATTTCGTGTGGTCTAGCAGTGGCAAACTAGGAGCAGGGAGATCGAGTCTTTAAAACTTTCCATTTAATTTTTTTGGGGGGTGGTTAAAGCTCTTTGCCTCAATTTTCCCTTCTGTAAAATGGTGATTATGTTGCTTGATCAAGAGTAAAAGATAAAATTAAGTTGAGTAACCTCAACTTAAAGAAGAGCTTTTAAAAGGTAGAAGATATTATACAAACACAAAACATTGGCTCGATTATTGTTAGATTCTAGATCAAGCCTGAAATGACTTTACAGCTTGTCTCTGTCTCCAGCAGCAGGACTGTCACTCCGGGCAATTTGATCTGCCTCTTCTTCGCTCCCCATCTCCATCTCCCCGTGTATCCACAAGAGGACGCAGCTCCCCCAAAACTTTTCACCTTGCGCTTGGCTGGGGAAACTCATCCTTGCCTCCCTGTTAGTCCAGGGCTGCTCTTAAGTCTCCATTGCCCCAGACTAGGCCATCCGTTGCCATGGGGACGGAAAGCCTTGACGTCACCATTGTCCTGATGTGTGTTTGGAGTCCATATCCTCCTATCCTCAAGACTCCCTGCCGGGACATGAGCTTGGAGGAGGGAGACCAAACCCAAAAGTCTCCCTCCCTTACCTTACTATCTTGCGCCCCCTCCTGTTCAAATAAGTGAAAGGTTGCCCCCGCGCTTGTCCGCACTAGCACACCGACGTGCACGCGTGGGCACGCAAAAGACCCGAGTCTCGTGCGTGTGCGAATCCCACCCTATCCTCAGAACTTCGCTCAAGCTCTGCCCGCCCCCGCCCTCGCCCACGCCCCCAAGGAAGTCAAATCAGTCAAATAGGCCACTCGGCCCGCCCCAAACTGGCAGGGGCCCCTTGAATCAAACCAGAACTCTAGAATCCTGCTCTCAGGCCTCGTTTCCCTCGGGTACCGCCCAGCTCCCCTGGGCCCCGCCTCCTGGCTGCGCGGGCGGGAGGCGTGGCCGGGGGTGCGGCCGCCGGGCTGGAGGCGGGGCAGAGGGGGGGCCGCGGCTCCGGGTGGGGGTTCGGCGCGGGCCCGCGAGATGCCGGTGTCGGCGGCCCGAGCGGCTGCAGCTGCAGCGGCGGGGGAGGAGGCAGCGGCGCCGGGGAGGGGGGCTGCGCGGGGGGCCGGCGCGTAGCCGGGACCATGGAGGGGCAGAGCGGCCGCTGCAAGATCGTGGTGGTGGGGGACGCCGAGTGCGGCAAGACGGCGCTGCTGCAGGTGTTCGCCAAGGACGCCTACCCCGGGGTGAGGGACCGGCGTCTTGGGAGGGGGGAGCTGAGGCCGCGGGGGTGGGTGACTGGGGCCCGGGGAACGAACAGAAATAGGTGCTGGGGTAACCGGGGACGAGAGAGAGAGGCTCGGAGGACCGCGGGTGGTGTGGCAGGCTCTGGAAAGACTGCAGAGGATTAAGGTGGAAGGAACTGGGGGTCAGAGTGAGATAAATGGGGTTTGAGGGAAGCAGAGGGTCCCGGAGGGTGCGCTAGGGGAATTTCAGAGGTCCCGGGCATCGGAAAGGGGAAGAACTAGGGGCTGAAGAGGCCAGGAGGGGGTCTGTCTGCCTAGCAGAGATTCCCTGAAGCTGACTCTCCCAGGATCTCCCCTTTGCCCAACACCAAACCAACTTGTGTCGAGGAGCTGGGTTGGATAGGGTGTGGGTGTGAGGAGGGCATTTGTCTGGGACGAGGACTGGAAGATCTAATCTTGACCCATCCGTGTCTGCAGAGTTATGTCCCCACCGTGTTTGAGAACTACACCGCGAGCTTTGAGATAGACAAGCGCCGCATTGAGCTCAACATGTGGGACACTTCAGGTAGACAATTCCCTGGGGTCACCCTGACTTCCAAGGCCCGCACCTTGACTCCTCCCTTGGCTAGACCTTTAGGCTTTTCAGGTCAGCTCAGCCCATCCATCTAATTCTAGGAGAAAGGAAAATCAATTTAATGCTTAAAGCCAGGGAAATTGAGGCAGAGCTTGCTGACATACAGAAACCATCTCCTGGAGGATAAAAGCCCAGTATCCAATACCCTCCACTGGATTCTGCCTACCTGGGAAAGTTGAGAAGGAATGGTTTTTATTTGGGAACATGTTTTTTAGGAGATTGGACTAGGTTTAGGAAAGACATAGAATTTCTTTGGGTATGGGAACTACTTCTCTAGACTGAACTATAGAAATCTGAGCTCAAGTGCCAAGAGGATAGGCAAGCTCTCTCCCTTCTCCAAAAAGGAGGGTTTGTATTTTCATTCTGGTCCCTTGGAAGTCATTAGAAGATGTCTGTCAAAGCCCAGAAAGCACATGCAAAATTTTGTGAAAATGTCGAGAGATTTCATGAGCTTCTCAGATTCAGAAAAGATTAAGAATGATTACTTTTAGAGAAACCCCTAGGGAAGTGGAGAGCTGTTTTCTGCCATCTAACCTCCCCTCTGTCTGCCCCCCACCCCCACCCTCCCACCCCCACTTTGGAAAAGCACAGACTCCTTGATGGGTATTAATAACTGCTCTTTTCCATTCTCTGCTCCTTGCATCCCTTGGCCAGGATTGCTAAGGTCTCCCATTCCCTTCCAGGCCTCCCACCCACTTAGAACCCTCATCTGCCCTCTCCCCCCTGTCTTCTCTCAGGTTCCTCTTACTATGATAACGTCCGGCCCCTGGCCTATCCTGATTCAGATGCTGTGCTCATCTGCTTCGACATTAGCCGACCAGAAACACTGGACAGTGTCCTCAAGAAGGTGGGAGCCTGGGGAAGCTGGAAGCTAGACTGAGGGGGGCCAGAAACCATGGTCCTAACACAACCTGAACCACCAGCTGAACAGTGTGTGAAGCTCTCATCCGCCTGACCCCCCTTCCCTGGAAATCAGTCCTCAGAGCTGGGGAGGGCATCTGGGCGCAATGGGGGAGAGCAGGGAGAGGCACTCAAGAGATTCCTTAGGCACCCTCCCCATCTCCTTGGCTGTGAGCCCTAGATGGATAGGATGGGGATGCTGTGCCTGGAGCTCAAGGAAGCCTTGTAGTCTCCTCTCCAGGCCCCTATTTCCATGAGAAAAGCTATGGTGAAAGGACAGAAGTCAGCTAAGGCAGCCCCAGTTCCCGGGTGGGGGAGAGGAGCCTGGATTGGTCTGTTCCCAGGAACAAATTTGGGAAAGGGGGTGGGACTGGGAAGGCTCCAGGCTGGCAGAGCTTCCCCTGCACCTGAGTTAGAAGCAGGGAGCAGCCCCTGCAGCCCCAGCCCAGCACGCCCTCCCTCCCCTTCTCCCACACTCCATCCCTGTTTTCAACCCAAGCCCACTGTTCCCACCTCCTTGCTCACATAGGAGAGTCCAGAGGGGTGTTAGCTCTGCATGCTGTGAGCAAGGGTGGCCTCCTGGTGTGGCCTCTTTCTATCTCTCCCTAACTCTATTTTCTTTCCCCAAATAGTGGCAAGGGGAGACTCAGGAGTTTTGCCCCAATGCCAAAGTTGTGCTGGTTGGCTGTAAACTGGACATGCGGACTGACCTGGCCACACTGAGGGAACTGTCCAAGCAGAGGCTTATCCCTGTTACACATGAGCAGGTGGGACCCTTGACCTTTGACCTCATCCCAGCCTAGATCTCCCACTTCTTTCTCAAGTCTCTAATTTGAAAACACCCTATTTTGTTTATCCTTTGTCCTGGCCTCTGACCTGATCCCTCGATGACCCCTCTCCACCAGCCTTCATCTTCCCTGCCCCTTGCTGAGCTGGAGATTAGGACTCTTAACTTCCCTTATGCACTCTACCCTTTTAGGGCACTGTGCTGGCCAAGCAGGTGGGGGCTGTGTCCTATGTGGAGTGCTCCTCCCGGTCCTCTGAGCGCAGCGTCAGGGATGTCTTCCACGTGGCCACAGTGGCCTCCCTTGGCCGTGGCCACAGGCAGCTGCGCCGCACTGACTCTCGCCGGGGACTGCAGCGATCCACTCAGCTGGCAGGACGGCCAGACCGGGGGAACGGGAATGAAGGCGAGATACACAAGGATCGAGCCAAGAGCTGCAACCTCATGTGAGGATCCGGAGAGGGGCGGAGTGTCAGGAGGGGTGGTAAAGGGCACAGCTGTTCCCCTCCTGTACCCTGACTTCCTGACCTCCTGACCTCCTGACTCTGGCTGGGGCTTCAGGACAGAATGAGTTAGCAGTTCTCCTAGGCAAGGGACCCCAAGGCAGAGGGTGCCACAATTCCCCACATCCTCAACCCGCTCCTCTCCACAGGAAGTCGAGGGAATTAGCAGAGCAGGCATCCAGGACAGGAGCTGGGACAGGATGGGGCACCAGGGTTAGGGAAGCTGGCATCAAACAGTGACTTTGGTTGAGTCTCAGTATATGAAGGGTGCCTTCCCTCTCTGCCTCCAGTCCCTATTTCCTGGTCCTGGCTTCCTTCCCTAAGGAAAGTGTCCATTCCATGACCTTCCCTTTTCCTCTCCTTATTTCTACAGCTGTTCTCACTCATCCTAACCTCCAGGCAACATGCACTAAATTAAAAAACAAGTTGAAAAAAAAAACCAAGTTGAGAAGCCCCTCCCCCCATATACCCACCAGTCCTAGCTCCTCTCTCTTTTCCCCCAACAGTCCCAAATAAAGCCCATGTCCATGGAAAACGGCTGTGGCTTTAGTTTTGTTGCTTTCAAAAAACAAAACAAAACAGTCTACCAGCAGGATGGAAAATTAGACTTCAGGAAGAACTTTCCTGTCTATGCTCACAGAAGAGGCAGAGGAAAACATGGGTTGGATCAGCAGTGTCCTTTTAGGAACCAGAGGTGAAGAAGTGAGATATCTTGGGAATATTCATCTCAGTTAATGAGCCGGACAATCCTAAAGCCATTAGGAGGTTTTAAAGTAGACTGATGTGCAATTCATTACTCAGCCCAGCTGGGGCCCCCTGCTAGTGTGGGAGGGGTCCTGCTGAAGTGGTCCAAGCCTTTTGCTCACCATCTCTGTATACCCCCTCCTTGGTGGTATCTGCTGGTGCCCTGGGAGGTTGTCGGGGTAGGGACGTTGTCAGAAGCCTCCATGTCACAGAAGCTGACCCTGGGCAGAGTGAAGTTTCCCAAGGGGACAGAGGCTTGATTCAGGGCTCTCCCTGGAGGGGAGGCAGGGGTTCTCACTTCTTTCTATACTGAGCTCCTTGATGATTTTGGAGGGAGCATCAGCTGAGTTTAGAGTCACATTCCTCCTCCCACTCCAATCCCCTAGAGAAGCAGAGCTGATGGGGGGGGCCTGCTGGAGCACTTGTTGTCAGGAAAGACAGTGCTGGTCTGTTTTCTTGGGAGTCTGGTTTCGCATTGTCCTGTATTCCCTTTCTGGCTCTGGTCCCACTGGCCTCTTTTCGGTGACATTCTCCCCCAGGAACCATCCCTGGCCCTCCCCTCCTCCAGCCCCAGACAGTTCTTCCAGACACACTCTGGAAGAGAACACAGACCTTACCCTTCCATCTGCTGGGATCCCCTCCGCCCCAATTCACAGCCCATCCCTCCCTCACTCATTCAGCAAATGTGTACTGAGCACCAAGTGTGTGCCAGACACTGGCTTGGGAGACTGAAAGGACCAGTCTCTTTGCGCAGGAAAAAGAGGTACCCAGGTGTGGCAGTGCCTTGGCTGTGGGAGCTCCTTACAGGCTTGGGAGCCAGTCCTCTGAGCCAGGTCCTGAGGGTTGAAGGGAGTTTGCTAGGCAGGAAGGGGTAGGAAAGGCGCTTGGAACAGAGGGTAGAGCAGGTGCAGACACATGGAGAGGAGATAGAACATGGCATGATTGGGGCTGCCATGGTGGGAAAGGCAGAAGACAAGGCTGGGAAGGTGCATTAAGGCCACAGCAGGACCCTCAAAGGAACCGGGACTTCTTCTGAGGATGTGAGGAGGCAGCAGGGGTTTTGAACAGAGACTGAGTGACCAAATTTGGTTTTGGGGTAGATTACCTAAAAAAAATTTTTTAATTGATTTTACCAAGAGAGGATTTTGGGAGAGTGAGAAGTATCAACTCATAGTTGCTTCACTTTAGTTGTTCATTGCTTGTTTTATGTGCCTTGACCGGGCAAGTCCAGGGTTTCGAACTGGTGACCTCAGCATTCCAGGTCGACACTCTATCTCCCCTGCGCCACCACAGGTCAGGAAAAATGATTATCTAGATGAAGTGATGGGGGCTGGAGGATTTGACTCTGAGATGTTTTGTTTAAAATAGCTTCCCCTTCCCCTATGCCAGGGCCTACCCACTCCTGGCTCATCAGACAGCCCCTTCCCTCCCTTTCCTACAGGACCCTGTCCTGCTCCATCTCAACCAATCTCCTCAAGGATTCTGGGACAGCTTCAAGGGCACAGGGTACCCCACTTTCTCAAACTGTGACCTGGTTAGAGGTTGACTCTGAGACCCGCCTCAAGGACCCTGGATAGAGGGTGCTGGGAAGGACTGGGGCTCCCAGGCCCATCTCTCAGTCTGGTCCCAGAGGGCTGACTCTTCCTCCACAGGGAACTGCCATAATATCAACTTGGGATTTGGGGCCGTGTGGCTTCTTTTCTCCACTTTGGACTTTACTACAAAGCAGGCTGAAGCTTGTAGCCGCCAAAGTGCAGTGTTTGTGTCCCTCTCTTCTCCCTCCCTCTCCTCCCGTGCTTGGGGGAATGCAAACATATTTCAATATTCGCCTAAGGCAAACATAATTAGAAATATAAATCAGCTGAAGGAATCCTCAAAGTTTAATACATTTCCAATACCACTGGCAACGGCTTTAGGTCCCCTCTGCAGGTCTGGGTTGCCAGATGTTTTATTTCCGGGGAGGGGCTGAACCTCTGGGCTGAGGAGCCCAATAGGTGGGAGGAGAGAATGGGGCTGATCCTTGGTCCTCAAAGTCCCTGCAGCCCTGGCCAGCTAGGTCATTTGGTAGGAATGGCGTCTCGATGCTTCCGGGTTGGTCAGTTGGTTGGAGTGTCATCTCTGTCTAGATGCTCCCGGGTTGCAGGTTTGGTACCCTGTCAGTCGGGGCACGTGCAGGAGTCAACCAATGAATGTGTGGATAGGTGGAACGGCAAATCGAGGTTTCTTCCCCCCCCCCCCCCGCCCCTAAAAAAACCAGTACGTTTTTTAAAAGGGAAGGGGGAGGAAAAAAAGCCCCTGTAGGCGGGAGGGAGGGAACCTAACCCCCCCCCACACACACCCCCAGTTGCAGGAGTCAGACTCAGCTTCCTCCTCTGCAGCTGTTTCCCCCACAAATTAGACACCCTTTTGGGAAACAATGTAGCCTCGTTAATCACTTAATGAAATAAACAACTAATCACACTGTGATGCTTCCAGTGTTTCTTCACCTCAGCAATCAGACTGCCCAGAAGGGAGAGGGGAAGGAAGGGCTGGGGCAGGGGCAGGAGACTTGGTTTAATCCTTAAAATGCTTCAGCTGACAAAGGGTCATCTTGTGACTCCAGCCTTCTCAGGAGGGACAGTCATGTAAAGAGCTTAAAAAATTTGAGGCAGAAGTTCAAGGGCCTGGGTCCCAGCTCTTCCCCCTCCTCCCTGAGGAGCCTTTGGCAAGGCCCTGCAATTGTATGAACCTCAGTTTTCATACCTGGATAAAGGGAGCTGGTCACATCTACCTCGTGTTGAGGAAGATTCAGAGGAGAAAGAATGTAGAAAAGCTGTTTGAACCTTTAAAAAAAGGTTGAGATGATGTCAAACTTTATTCTTTACAACTTAGACGTCCAGTGCTTCTGAGCTGGGTTTGAAGAAATCAGAGAAGGCTTCTTGGAGGGGCTTCCTGTGCTAGGGATTCATTCAAAGGCTGGATGAAGGCCAAGACACAGTAAGGGGAGGTGGCTGTGTCTTGCTCTCACACCTGTCCTGAGGACTAGCACTATAGTGACTCCTCCAAAGGCTGAGGTCTTTGGTTCCCATTTTTCTAAACTCCCCCCATTACTTTTTCTGAAGTCTCTGGGTAAGGACTTCATGTTGCCATGGTGACCCCACCCAGATAAACTCAGACTTGTCCTGAAGACTGATGGAGGTAGAAGGAAGAGGTCATGTCCCTGGGGTTGCCGGTGGACCCCAGCAATTCTGGCAGAGCCGTCTTCACCAACTCCACATTCTCTTCCCCAGGAAAGGGGTTCAGCTCTTCTGTGGTATCCCCCCTTCCCTTGCCAACAAAGGACTTTCTTCTACACACTGCAGCCCCTCCTCCACCTTCCTCCTGTTGGGTTCCCAGGTCTCTCTCCATCTCTCTAGTCAATCTATTCCCTCTCAAGGTTGGGGGGGGGAGGGTCAGAGAGGGGGAGGCTCCAGGTTCCAGGCCGGTGGGGTGATTCCCGAGCAGCTACCTCCCAGCAGCCAGAGACTAGAGGGACACAGACATAAGTGCTCCTCCCCCCACGAAAATGCCTCTGCTGTTGACTCCTAAATAACAGATGTCTGTCTGCATATTAATGAGATTGGACGAATAATTGGTTAGTTTTTCATTCAGTGTCAGAATGAACCCGGAGGCCTTATGTTCACGCACATAGACACCCACTCAGCCCACCCCCCACCCCCTGGCTCTCCCCTTCCCCCAGAGCACAATAAGACAGATGCAGATGCTGGCAAGCTTGACCCACAGAGGGGAGGGGCAGATGGGAACTGGGAGGGGGTGTCAGCGGGAGGGAGACCTCCAGGTCTGGGACTGGGTTTGTCAGGCTTCCCCCTCTTGATTGCCATCTCCCTGTCCCCCCAGGGGCAAAAGCTTGCATTTGTGAGATTTCCCCACTGTGTAGAAGGGATCCAGAGGAAGGTGGGAATGGGAGAAGAAAGAGGGTTATGGAAGGAGACAGATGCTGTGTAGAGGGTAGCAACAAAGCAATGGCCTAGTCAGTGAGGTTGTACCTCCCTGCACCTGGAATCAGCAGGTTACTTACTTTGCTTTTAGCTCCTGTGCCAGGGTGAGGTGGAAGAATGGAGGTTTTGGAGTCAGACAGCTACAACTTATCAGCTGGGTGCTCTAGTGAAAGTTACCCAACCTCTCTGAGCCTCTCACACTCCTTGTCCCTAAGAATACCTACCTACCTTGCAAGATTTAAAGACAGAATGATAGTGTCATGTGTCTGTCTTAGTGCTTGGTTTATAATAGGTCACAACACATATTTGTCCTCTCCCCACCTATGCCCCAAAACACATCAAGACAGTTTCAAAATTGCTGCCTCTCCTACCAGACCCACCCTTGTTAGGGCAAGGGTTAATTAGAAGTTTAGTAATTATCCTGGCTGCCTAGAAACTGAGAGAAAAAGATAGGGCAAGGAACAGAGAGAGGAGATTAGATGGCCATAGGAGAGAAAACTGATGGAAACCAAGGCCTGGAATAGAAGGAAAGATATCGCAGAGATAAAGAACACGGAAACCCTGGCCGGGTAGCTCAGTTAGTTACAGCATGGGCCTGAGACACCGAGGCTGCAGGTTTGATCCTCAGTCACAAGCGGATGGTTTTTATTCTTTCTCTTTCTCCCTTCCCCTCTAAAAAAAATAAAAATAATAAAAATAAAAGAAACGAGAAAAACAGAACTCTGAACCAGCTGGAAATGGGATATGTATTGCAGGCAAATGGAGTAAACTCTGGAATGAGTTCTAGAATCTAGAAGCCCCAGTTCTGCCATGAACTCGCTGTTGGACCTTAGCAAGTTTCACTTCCTCTTAGCATCTCAGTCTCCTCATCTGTGAAAGGATGGGGTTGGTTTGCTCTCTAAGGCCCTTCTCATTGTTTGAGAGTTCTAGTGGCCTGGGGAAGCACAGGGGAAGGCGGCAGGGCTGGCCACCTCCCCACTGTGGCCCAACAGTCACTCTTGCTATGTCTCTTCTTCCCCTTGGTAAATGGATCTGCTGCGCCAGCAAACAACTGTCCATTGTGCCCTAATGAGGAAAGAGCTGGGAAAACCAATCACTTATGATGCAAATGAGCGGCGGCTGCAGCCTCCTCGCTTTCACTGAGTGCCTCTCTTCTGCCCAGACCCCGCGCTGCCCCAGTTGGGCCTTTCTGCCTAGCCCCAGTTCCCATCTGGTCCTGGAGGAAGGGGGGAGGCCCTTCCCATTGTCACTCATTGCCACTCCTTGAGAGGAGTCTCAGTCCTCACAGCCTTGAGAGGCCCAGCGTGTCTCTTCTCTCAGAAAGCTCAGTTTTTGTTTTTAATTTAGGTGAACTTTACATAACATGCAATTAGCTGTTTTAAGGTGTACAATTCTGTGACATTTCGTGCATTCACAGGGTAGTGCAACCACTACCTGTCTGGGCTCAGGCGGTCTGGCCCTCTGTCGGTCTCCATACCCCACAGCCTCCCGTGGCACAGGGGAGCTGCTGAGGCCTCGGCCACGGGGCTAGGAGTAATGGAGGCTGGCCTTGGGCTAACAGCTGAGAGCAGTGCAGAGCTGGCTTGGGGGAAGGGGCCAAGTCCTGCACTAGAGTCTGGAGCCAGGTGTGAAGGGAAGCTCAACACTGCCTTTTCCCTGGCACAGACCTGGGGCCTTATCTTTAGGAAATGGCCTCTTGAATTCCTATAGAGATTTCATTTTTTCTTAATTTCTCTGGGATTTGGTTAGAAACCAGATCTTGGTTTCCATGGCTTTGCGAGCCTCTGCGGGCTTGGGGATGATCCCACTTTGGCAGCTGCAGAAGGTCCTAAAACAGCCTCACAAACCCCGTGCCTCCAGGAGAGACTGCGGCTCACAGGGCCCAGGACAGGCTTCACCAAAGGGAGATTTTCTCCCTGCTTGGCACTAGTTTGCTGTAGAGTCCTATAGCCTAACAGCTGGGAAGACCCACATAACTGGTAATCTGAGTTTCTCTTGCTAATAGAGATACCATTTGGTTTTGGGTCCTTTTCAAGAGAAGATGGCAAACATCTGCTTACCTGTGTGTCTATTACCGTCAGACTCACCTTTTCTCCCCTTCTTTAATCTAGGACATGTGGTAATGCTTAAAAAAGAAATTCTTTTGTAATTAACCAACTGCTATAGCATTGCAGAGAAAAGATTTTACAGCAGGGGTCCCCAAACTTTTTACACAGGGAGCCAGTTCACTGTCCCTCAGAACGTTGGAGGGCCGGACTATAAAAAAAAAACTATGAACAAATCCCTATGCACACTGCACATATCTTATTTTAAAGTAAAAAAACAAAACAGGAACAAATACAATATTTAAAATAAAGAACAAGTAAATTTAAATCAACAAACTGACCAGTATTTCAATGGGAACTATGGGCCTGCTTTTGGCTAAAGAGATCGTCAATGTGCTCCTCTCACTGACCACCAATGAAAGAGGTGCCCCTTCCAGAAGTGTAGCGGGGGCCAGATAAATGGCCTCAGGGGTCTGTAGTTTGGGGACCCCTGCTTTATAGGGTCACAAGCTTTCTTTTTTTTAAGATTTTTTTTTTTTTCAGAGAGAGAGAGGGATAGACAGGGACAGACAGACAGGAACGGAGAGAGATGAGAAGCATCAATCATTAGTTTTTCATTGCGCGTTGCAACACCTTAGTTGTTCATTGATTGCTTTCCCATATGTGCCTTGACTGTGGGCCTTCAGCGGACCGAGTAACCCCTTGCTGGAGCCAGCAACCTTGGGTTCAAGCTGGTGGGCTTTTTGCTCAAACCAGATGAGCCCGCACTCAATCTGGCGACCTCGGGGTCTCGAACCTGGGTCCTCTGCATCCCAGTCCAATGCTCTATCCACTGCGCCACCGCCTGGTCGGGCACAAGATTTTTTTTTTTTAAGAGAGCGAGCAGAGAGAGAGAGAGAAAAAAAAAAAGGGGCAGAAGGAGCAGGAAGCATCAACTCATAGTAGTTGTTTCTCATATGTTCCTTGATTAGGCAAGCCTGGGGCTTTGAACTGGTGATCTCAGCATTCCAGGTCAACACCTTATCCACTGTGCCACCACAGGTCAGGAACAAACTTTCTTTTATCTTCCCCAGCCGCTGCCCCCACTCAACTGGACTCCACACTCCCTCTCTCCCAGACAAAACACAGTCCAGACAATATAATAAGGGCATTTTCATCTGTGGCCTAATGAATAGAGACTCCTGGGCTGGTTAGTTCCAGGTCTGCCACCAGTTCAGTGGGTGACCTTTGGCAAGGCCCTGGCCCTTAGTTTTGTCACCTATAAAGTGGGGATAACAATCTTTACCTTAGTCATCTCCCAGGGAACAAGTGAGGAGAAAGAAATAATGGTTATGCCAGTGCTTTGAACTTGCAAAGAGATTATCTTGAACATCATAATTATTTCTGCAGTGATGGCGGCAGCAGTTTATCTGTCTTGAGTATCCAGCCTGGTGGTGGCCTTGTTGGAGGATGCAGGGGTAGAGGAAAGTAATGTTTTCAGTCTGGATGGGTATGGTTTTGATTAATCACAAAGGGGTAGGCTTTGTGATAGGCCAGAGAAAATCAAGGAGGAATCAAGGTGTGGGCTGAGAAGAGGAAGAGTGATTTTTAGACATTTAGATCTCATATTTTTTGTTGTTGTTTTTTGTTTTTTTAATTTTTATTTTATTTTATTTATTCATTTTTAGAGAGGAGAGAGACAGAGGAGAGAGAGACAGAGAGAGAAAAGGGGGGAGGAGCTGGAAGCATCAACTCCCATTTGTGCCTTGACCAGGCAAGCCCAGGGTTTCGAACCAGCGACCTCAGCATTTCCAGGTTGACGCTTTATCCACTGCGCCACCACAGGTCAGGCCTTTTTTTGTATTTTTCTGAAGCTGGAAATGGGGAGGCAGTCAGACAGACTCCCGCATGCGCCCGACCGGGATCCACCTGGCACGCCCACCAGGGGGCGATGCTCTGCCCATCCGGGGCGTCACTCTGTTGCAACCAGAGCCACTCTAGCACCTGAGGCAGAGGCCATGGAGCCATCCTCAGCGCCCGGGCCATCTCCACTCCAATGGAGCCCTGGCTGTGGGAGGGGAAGAGAGAGACAGAGAGGAAGAAGAGGGGGAGGGGTGGAGAAGCAGATGGGCGCTTCTCCTGTGTGCCCTGGCCAGGAATCGAACCCGGGACTCCTGCACGCCAGGCTGACGTTCTACCACTGAGCCAACCGGCCAGGGCAGATCTCATATTGTTTTTAGAGTAAATCAGGATTCTAGAAGAATGAGTTGGGGAGCCTTGGCCAGATCACTTGGTTGGTTAGAGCTTCATCCTGAAGTGCCAAGGTTGCAGGTTCAATCCTGGGTCAGTGCATATACAAGAATCCAATGACAGCATAAATTTGTGGAAAAACAAATTGATATTTCTGTCTCTCTCTTTCCCCCTTCCTCTCTAAAATCAGTAAATTAGAAAAAAAAATTTTTTTTAATGAGTGGGCCCTGGCCAAGTAGCTTAGAGTATCATCACAATATGCAAAGGTTGTGGGTTCGATCCCTAGTCAGGGCACATACAGAAACAGATCAATGTTTCTGTCTTTCTCTCTCTCTCTAAAATCAATCAATCAATAAAAAATGAGTGGGGGAGCCTGACCAGGTGGTGGCGCAGTGGATAGAGTGTCAGACTGGGATGCAGAGGACCCAGGTCCGAAACCCTGAGGTCGCTAGTTTGAGTGGCTTGGGCTCACCAGCGTGAGCGCAGGGTCGCAGGCTTGAGCGTTGAATCATAGACATGACCCCATGGTCACTGGCTTGAATCCCAAGGTTGCTGGCTTGAGTACAAAGTTGCTGGCTTGAGCAAGGGGTCACTCACTCTGCTGTAGCCCCATGGTCAAGGCACATATGAGAATGCAATCAACAAACAACTAAGATGCCTCAATGAAAAATTGATGTTTCTCATCTCCTTTCCTGTCTGTCTGTCCCTATCTGTCCCTCTCTCTGTCTCTGTCTCTGTCACACACACACACACACACACACACACACACGAGAGTGGGGGTGATCAAAGAGAATTAATTAGTACTCCCAGTGACAGAATGTGAGTAGTTTACCAGGGACCAAAGTGTTTGAGGTGGGGCGAGCAGCCAGATAAACCCTTCACTTGGTAAGACCATATACTCATTGGGTACTTAACACAGAATCTGACAGGCACACAACGGGGCTACAACAAAGACAAAATGATACTAATCCTGCCCATAAGAAGCTTCTAGTCGGCCCTGGCCGGTTGGCTCAGCGGTAGAGCGTCGGCCTGGCATGCAGGGGACCCGGGTTCGATTCCCGGCCAGGGCACATAGGAGAAGCGTCCATTTGCTTCTCCACCCCCCCCCCCTCCTTCCTCTCTGTCTCTCTCTTCCCCTCCTGCAGCCAAGGCTCCATTGGAGCAAAGATGGCCCGGGCGCTGGGGATGGCTCCTTGGCCTCTGCCCCAGGCGCTAGAGTGGCTCTGGTCTCGGCAGAGCAACGCCCTGGAGGGGCAGAGCATCGCCCCCTGGTGGGCAGAGCGTTGCCCCTGGTGGGCGTGCCGGGTGGATCCCGGTCGGGCGCATGCGAGAGTCTGTCTGACTGTCTCTCCCCGTTTCCAGCTTCAGAAAAATACAAAAAAAAAAAAAAAAAAGAAGAAGCTTCTAGTAAAAAAGAGAAATAACTTACTGAAAGGAAAAAGTGTCAAAAATTCTAAAGTGCCCTGACCAGGCGGTGGCGCAGTGGATAGAGCGTCGGACTGGGATGCAGAGGACCCAGGTTCGAGTCCCCGAGGTCGCCGGCTTGAGCACAGGCTCACCTGGTTTGAGCAAAAAGCCCACCAGCTAGGATCCAAGGTCGCTGGCTCCAGCAAGGGGTTACTCTGTCTGCTGAAGGCCCGCAGTCAAGGCACATATGAGAAAGCAATCAATGAACAACTAAGGTGTCGCAACGCGCAATGAAAAACTAATGATTGATGCTTCTCATCTCTCTCCGTTCCTGTCTGTCCCTGTCTATCCTTCTCTCTGATTCACTCTCTGTAAAAAAAAAAAAAAAAAAATCCTAGAGTGGCCCTGAACAGATGGTACATTTGGTTGGAACATTATCCTGAAGCTCAGGGGTTGCCGGTTCAATCTCCAGTCAAAGCACATACAGGAACAGATTGATATTCCTGTCTCTCTCTCACTATCCTTTCCTCATTGGCTAAAATCAATTAAAAACAAAACAAGGCCCTGGCCGGTTGGCTCAGTGGTAGAGCGTTGGCCTGGCGTGCAGGAGTCCTGGGTTCGATTCCCGGCCAGGGCACACAGGAGAGGCACCCATCTGCTTCTCCACCCCTCCCCCTCTCCTTCCTCTCTGTCTCTCTCTTCCCCTCCCACAGCCAAGGCTCCATTGGAGCGAAGTTGGCCCCGGGCGCTGGGGATGGCTCTATGGCCTCTGCCTCAGGCACTAGAATGGCTCTGGTTGCAACAGAACAACGCCCCAGATGGGCAGAGCATCGCCCCCTGGTGGGCATGCCGGGTGGATCCCAGTCCGGCGCATGCAGGAGTCTGTCTGACTGCCTCCCCGTTTCCAACTTCAGAAAAATACAAAAAAAAAAAACAAAAAACCCCATAGCCTGACCAGGCGGTGGTGCAGTGGATAGAGTGTAGGACTGGGATGTGGAGAACCCAGGTTCGAAACCCAAGGTCACCAGCTTGAGCGTGGGCTCATCTGGTTTGAGCAAGGCTAACCAGCTTGAGCCCAAGGTTGCTGGCTTGAGCAAGGGGTCACTTGGTTTGCTGTAGCCCCCTGGTCAAGGCACATATGAGAAAGCAATCAATGAACAACTAAGGTGCCGCAATAAAGAATTGATGCTTCTCATCTCTCTCCTTCCTGTCTGTCCCTCTCTCTGTCTCTCTCTGTCTCTGTCACCAAAAAAAAAAAAAAAAAAGTAGAGGGTGTTCTGAGTGGAAGGAGATCCTGGTCTGGAAGGACTGGGAAGGCTCTATGGGGGAGGTGGGTGGGCAAGGTTTGGGCCTGTGGAGATTGCAGAACAGAGCTGGCTCAGGGTGAGCAAAATCTGGGGGTCCCCATTTCTATTGTTATTATTTTTTTAATTCTTTTTTTTTTACAGGGACAGATAGAGAGTCAGAGAGATGGATAGATAGGGACAGAAAGACAGGAACGAAGAGAGAGATGAGAAGCATCAATTATGTTTTTCGTTGCGACACCTTAGTTGTTCATTGATTGCTTTCTCATATGTGCCTTGACCGCGGGCCTTCAGCAGACCGAGTAATCCCTTGCTTGAGCCAGCGACCTTGGGTCCAAGCTGGTGAGCTTTTTGCTCAAGCCAGATGAGCTCGCCCTCAAGCTGGAGACCTCGGGGTCTCAAACCTGGGTCCTCCGCATCCCAGTCCGACGCTCTATCCACTGCCTACCACCTGGTCAGGCTATTATTATTTTTTATTTATTTTTTATTTAGTTTTTTACCCCAGACTCTGCCCTGATCAATTAAATCAGAACCACTGGCATGGTTGTTTTTTTTTTGTGTTTTTTTTTTATTTATTTTACAGAGACAGAGTGTCAGAGAGAAGGATAGACAGGGACACAGACAGGAACGAAGAGAGACGAGAATAACCAATCATTAGTTTTTCGTTGCGACACCTTAGCTGCTCATCGATTGCCTTCTCACACGTGCCTTGACCGTGGGCCTTCAGCAGACAGAGCAACCCCTTGCTTGAGCCAGCAACCTTGGGTCCAAGCTGGTGAGCTTTTTGCTCAAACCAGATGAACCCACGCTCAAGCTGGCAACCTCGGGGTCTCGAACCTGGGTCCTTCCGCATCCCAGTCCGACGCTCTATCCACTGTGCCACTGCCTGGTTAGGCCTATTATTATTTTTTAAATAATTTTATTTATTCATTTTAGAGAGAGGAGACGGGGGCTTGGGGGAGCAGAAAGCATCAGTTCCCATATGTGCCTTGACTAGGCAAGCCCGGGGTTTCGAACTGACGACCTCAGTGTTCCAGGTTGATGCTTTACCCACTGCACCACCACAGGTCAGGCATGGGGGTCCCCATTTTTGTTTGTCACAGTGCCTGAAAGGGGGCAGCAGGTGAAGCATGCAGAGGTTGGGTTTAGGCTTGGGATGGAAAGTCTGGGAAGACTGGGTGGGTGGGTCAGAGAAATGTATCTTTAGAAGACTCTTCTATCTCTTCTCTTTCTGGATCAGGTTCCCCCAATCCTGGCAGCTGGGGTTCTTACCTGGGCCTTCTGGAATCTCCTGGCTTCCTTTTCACCTGACCAAGTCCTTCGCAAGCTCTAAGGGCCATTTGAGATGCTTCACCCAGAAGTTCTCCATAGCAGGCAGAGCCTTACCCCACCACACAGCACCCAAAGGGCTTCTGAATCAGAAGGCACAATTCTGCCAAGGTTTTCTGTAGCTTTCTTGCCTCACCCATTGAATAGTAAGCAATTAGAAGGCCAGAAATGGACCTTTTCTCTCTTTCACAACCCCAGTATGCATACATATACACACACAAGCTACCACAGAAGCATAGATTGGATTCTTCCCTCAGTCATTGACATTATTGCTATTCACCGCCTCCTAGGGCTGGTTCCTAGCTTGACTTAACTTCACACAAAGCTTTGCCACCTCCTTTTATTGTTTGACCTTGGGTAAATTGCTTGACCTCTTAAGGATCATTTTCCTCCTTTGTTGGGAATAGTGCATAGCACTTAGTGGCAGTGTGGCAAATGACAGTCATTAATGATTATTATTTTCTGTCAGCCAGCAAGATGAGATGGTCCTTAGAACCCACGGCTGGGTTTCCATTTTCCTTCCCTTTTAATTTAGTCATCTTCTCCCATCTGCCTCCTGTTTTGTCCTCTTTGGGTTT
Organism: Saccopteryx leptura; assembly: GCF_036850995.1. Taxonomy (NCBI): domain Eukaryota; kingdom Metazoa; phylum Chordata; class Mammalia; order Chiroptera; family Emballonuridae; genus Saccopteryx; species Saccopteryx leptura. The sequence continues at coordinate 344,037,987 of NC_089504.1, read as the reverse complement.
TTCCTGTCCCCAGTCCACAGGTCTGCTTGCCTTTCTCCTCTGGGTGGCCTTTCTCTTCTCCCTTGAGAGCCCCTGGTAGCTGACTCTCACTGGGCAGGTTGTCTGTGCCTTGCTCTTCATCAGTCTATAAAAATAAATTACAAAATCATTTATTTTATTTGTTCTTGTTACCTTGAGGGCTGTCTGAAATTGCCTTTCTTTAGAAAGCTGTATTTGCATATCTCTGTGCTGGAGTCAAAGGCTGCAGCTGTGGTTTCGCTGCAATTTAAATATTAATAAAACCTAAACCTCTCGCTTTTTTTTTTTAAAGCCGTCTGGCCCTTCTGCTCCGAGGTTGCTAATATAATTTAATCTTTGTCCTTTGCTTTGTATTTGTTTAAAAGGCCATTCTGGTGTCACCTGAGGCCAGCTGCTGCACCCTTATAGATAAGACCTACTAACTAACTAATCAGCCCATAAACCTTAGTTTTCCTTTTTTTTAAAAATTGATTTTAGAGAGGGAGGGTGAAGGCAAAAAGAGGAGAGAGACATCAATTTGTTGTTCCACCGATTTATGCATCCATTGGTTCTTTTTTCTTTTTTTTTTAGTGAGAGAGAGACAGACAGGAAGGGAGAGACATAAGCATCAATTCATAGTTGCAGCACCTTAGTTGTTCATTGATTGCTCCTCATATGTGCCTTGACTGGGGCGGGGTGTGTGTGTGTGTGTGTTCATTGATTGCTCCTCATATGTGCCTTGACTGAGGTGGTGTGTGTGTGTGTGTGTGTGTGTGTACTCCAGCCAAACCAGTGACCTTGGAGTCATGTCTCTGATCCCAAGCTCAAGCTGGTGAGCCTGTGTTCAAGCCTGCAACCTCTGGGTTTCAAACCTGGGTCCCCAGTGTCCCAGGCCGATGCTTTATTCACTGCACCACTACCTGGTCAGGCAAACCTTAGTTTTTCTTTACTGCCCCAAGATTCACCTTTCACCAAACCAGTGGTTCTCAAACTTAATCTCGCTTCAAAATCAGAGATTACTGGGTCCTACCACATTTCTGTCAGTAGGTTTAGAGTGAGGAACTAGGATTTGCACATCTAACAAGTTCTTAGATGATACTGTTACCTACTCTCCTACCCCATCAGGAGAACACGGTTTGAGAATCACTACCCTACAGTGCATATTAGACTGCTTTATAATTCCAGGTCCCTGAAACTAGCACTCCAAAATTCTTGTTCCCTGGTCCCATAAAATGGGGGTCGTTTCTCCAGTTCTCCATTCCCTCACATTCGATTTTCCTGATCATTCAGATTCATTACAGGATCACCTCCCTCGGCCCCTTCCCAACCCCTGCTTTCCACAGGACCTGGCTGTCTCTAGTTCTTAATTATTTGCCCAGATTAATTTCTTTAATTTTCTCCTTGTTATGGGCAGATTTACAGGCTGTCTGAGGGAGCTAAACATCACTGAAGTAAGGCAAAGGGGCCTCTGACTCAGCCATTTTAGAGCCTTTGATAAGCAAACTCCCAAGGTGCCGGCTAGCAAGTCCCATTCTCTCCGGTTTCTGCAGGTCAATCTGCAGTCCCCCCTCACCCTGCCTTCTCTCTGTGCCGCCTGCTTCTGGTGCCACCCTTATCTGCTCCTTGCAGCGTTCACAGGATACATTTTAGGCAGCCTGGCTCCTTCCGCTCCAACCACCCCAACACTGATTCCTTTCTTTTTCTTCTGCATGTTTTTGTGCAGATACTTTTTGTTGGTGATTCTGGCTGCATTTTTCAGGAGGGAGATAATCTACCAAACTCTTCCCTAGACCCCTCCCTGTGCCTGCATGATAATCCCTCCTCTTCTTCCTTTCCAGCTCCGTTGCAGAAGTTCATTTCCTGAAATGAGATATAGGCAGTCCAGGAACGAGTTTCCAAAATGCTGATTTGCCCAGAGAGGTCTAAAGATTGTGGGATGGAAAACTAGGAGGACATATTAAAGCCAGAGGTGAAAGGAACAAGTATATTTACTCCATCATCAGATAAGACTTTTTTAAACTTGACTCATTTTAGAGAGGTGAGGGGAGGAGCAGGAAGCATCAACTCTATGTGCCTTGACTAGGCAAACCCAGGATTTTGAACCACCGACCTCAGCATTCCAGGTTGCTTTATCCACGCGCCATCACAGGCCAAACGAGAGACATGTTTTAGCGTGTCATCTCTGCTTTCACCCAGGATCCCTGGGAAGGCAGGCTGTCCTAGATGTTACTCTGTCTATTAGTCCTGGAGTACCCCCAGGGTCCAGTAAGCCATGGCTTGTCACTGGAAATGAAACACTTTTGATTAAAGACTGGGTATGTAGCACTTGCTTCCTGTCTGCCTTTACTGCTAACACTGAGACCCAAGGACTGACTCCCTGGCAGGTGGACAGGGAGCTGGCCTAGGCCCTCGAAATGCTGTGCTATAGGCAAGGATGAACTGGAAGGCTTTGACAACTGAAAGATATGCAGTCATCAGCTGGGAGGCTGGACAGGAGTGGAAATAGGAGGCGTGATCCAATCCTTTAAGTCCCTTTGCTTGGGCTGTTTTCCCAGGTAGAGCTGCCACTTGGAGACAGGAACCTTCTACTGCCTCCCACCATGACCCATAAAAGTAGCTAGAGTGCTAGTTCCCTTTGCAACCCACTCCTCTCTCCAAATTCCCTTGAGACTTGAAGCAGTGCCTCCTGAACTGGGTCAGTGACTGATACAGATGGAAAGCTGAATGCTGGCATAGAAAAGGGCACAGGTTCAGATCTCCGAGTTGTCATTTACTAGCTGTGCAAACTTTTGAGCAAAATTTTTATTTTCTAATTTTTTCTTTTGAGTAAAATCTTTAAGTTCTCATTTTTCAAATGAAGTGACAAATACCCACTTCAGAGAGCTGTGATAAAGACTAAAAATGAATGGCCCTGGCCGGTTGGCTCAGCGATAGAGTGTTGGTCCAATGTGTAGATGTCCCGGGTTCAATACTCAGTCAGGGCACACAGAAGAGGCAACCATCTGCTTCTCCACCCCTCCCCTTCCCTCTTCTTTCTCTTGTCCCCTCCTGCAGCCATGGCTTGATTGGTTGGAGCACACTGGCCCTGGGCGCTGAGGATGGTTCCCTGAAGCCTTGGCCTCAGGTGCTATAAATAGCTTGGTTGTAAGCATCATTCCCAGACAGAGTTGCTAGTGGATCCTGGTAGGGGAACATGTGGAGTCTATATTTCCCCTCCTCTCACTTGAAAAAAAAAAATTAAAGGTAAAAAAATGGCAGTTAGTTCTATTTTCTCTATTCTTACCTCACCTTCCCACCCACCTTACAAATATGGCAGCACTGAACTGTGTGAGGATTTCATTCTCTGCCTCAAGGATTCCAATCTATGACAGTGTAAAGACCAAGAAATGACAGACTATTTTTTTAAAATTTATTTTAGAGAGAGGGAGAGACAGAGAGAGAGAAGGGGGGGAGGAGCTGGAAGCATCAACTCCCATATGTGCCTTGACCAGGCAAGCCCAGGGTTTCGAACCGGCGACTTCAGCATTTCCAGGTTGACGCTTTATCCACTGCGCCACTCAGGTCAGGCAGTATCACCTTTTTTTTTTAAAATTCATTTTAGAGGAGAGAGAGAGAGAGAGAGAGAGAGAGAGAGAGAGAGAGAAAGGGGGGAGGAGCTGGAAGCATCAACTCCCATATGTGCCTTGACCAGGCAAGCCCAGGGTTTTGAACCAGCGACTTCAGCATTCCAGGTCAACACTTTATCCACTGTGCCACCACAGGTCAGGCAAGAAATGACAAACTATTACCTGTGGATTAAGCATATTAAAAATAGGAGCGGGTCAGCCCTGGCCGGTTGGCTCAACAGTAGAGCATCAGCCTGGTGTGTGGAAGTCTTGGGTTCAATTCCCGGCCAGTGCACACAGAAGTGTCCATATGCTTCTCCACCCTTCCCCCTCTCCTTCCTCTCTTCCCTTCCCACAGCCAAGGCTCCATTGGAGCAAAGTTGGCCCGGGTGCTGAGAATGGCTCCATGCCTCTGCCTCAGGTGCTAGAATGGCTCCTGTCAAAATGGAGCAATGCCCCAGATGGGCAGAACATCACCCCCTGATGGGCATGCCAGGTGGATCCCAGTTGGGCACATGCGGGAGTCTATCTGACTGCCTCCCTGCTTCTAACTTTGGAAAAATACACACACACACACACACACACACACACGAGTGGCTGTCTGTCAGAATTCTAAAGATGTCCTCCCTAGATTTCTGTCCTCTAGTTATTTAATCAAACAGAAATCTAGGTAGTGCTGTGAAGGGGCTTTGCAGCTATAACTAAGGTTATGGGCCATAAGACGGGAGATCACCCTGGATTACCTGGTGGGCACAATCTAATCACTTGAGCCATTAAAACCAATTTTTCTGGCAGGAGTTATATGAGGCAGAAGTCAGAGAGAATTCAAATGTGAGAAAGACTTGTGGTTTTGAAGATGGAGGTAGGGGGTCATGAGCCTAGGAATGTGGGTGGACTCTGGAAGCTAATGATGATCTCGGGCCAACAGCCAGCAAGGGGACAGAGACACTACCACTGCAAGGAACAATGTGGCCAACAACATGAAACGAGCTTGGAAGTGGATTCATCGCCTCTAGAAGAAACACAGCCTTGCTGACACATTGATTTTGGTCTTGTGAAATTCGAAACAAAGAAACCAGTTGAGCCAACTTCTGACCTACAGAACTGATAATAAGTACTACCCCCACTGTATAGATAACTGGACTAAAGTACAGTGAAAAGGCTCTGAGAAGCCTGTAGGCGTGAGCATTAAGAACAGTCAGACATGGTGGAAGTGTTTGCTGCCAAGTTTATTTGCAGGTGAACAGCACAATACTTACAAAACATATTTTGTACAATCAAGTCTGCACTGCCCGCATAAACTGGGAGGCTGGGTAAGAACTAGTCCTTCCAACATCCATAAACAGTCCCAGATAATGAGTTTATGAAAAATACTTTCTCTTCCTTCAGCAAACAAAATTATTTATGAAGCTGTACAGTTCAGCAACAGCGAGCAAAAGGAGAAAAATTACCTTAAGGAAAGCAACAGCTCCTTTCCTGGTGGGATCCGTCACTTTCAGACATGAAATATTCCTATCAGAGATCTTACATTTTAAGAGCAATGGGTTATATATCAGAGCTACATCAGTAAATATTTTATTTATTACCAACAGGGAATTAGAAGACTCTCCTCTTTGGATACCAGTGCTTGTTCAGATTTTTGGAGATCAGGGGCAGCATGACTCCCTTAATTAACCCTCAGGTTTCACATTCATACCCACTGCCTGCCTCTAATTCCCTTTCCAACGCTCCACTCCAACATTTGAGAGCTGCCCAAGGACTGTTCTGACTTTAAGTCACATCACAGATCCCTAAGTACTCGCCTACTTAAGGGTTTGGCTCCTGGCCTTTATGAACGCAGGGTTTTAGAGAAACAAAGTTAGGGGAAACATCTATTTTCCTGAGCCCAGCTACTGTGTCCCCAGCTCTAAGCCGACAGCCCCAGTTCAAGGAATAGGGCTGATAAATAATGAATCAGCATCTTGCTCAATTGGTGGCGTTTAAAATTCTTTTCAGGTGAAAAATTACCACAATTTTGTGCTCATGGCAGATTTCAAAGGGAGACTTGAAGCTGAAAATCTTTAAGGGACCCTTGCACAGCCAGAAGTTCTTTTCAGGCTGATGTACATAAAATATTTAGTAACCTGGACTGTGGAAGGACTAAAGAGGAGCTTCCAGGGCCTGGAAAAAGGCTATTTCTTAAGCTCATTTCTGGGTACCTGTGCAGACAGGCTCTATATATACACTATACAAGTTGACGGAAATCAACAGCAGCTCCGGGACGTCTGGGGTATCAGGTAGAGGTCCAGCTCCTGGCACTGGTAGGGGGCTACGCTGTCCAACACCCACTCTCGGGTCACCACAGGTGCCTCACACATCTGCCCAATCACTGAGGACACAGAACACAAGTAGATTAGTGTCAATTCACATTTTCCCAGATCAGATTCAAGCCAATCTAGTCCAGGAACCTGGACTAGAGTTCTTAGGGTTACTCAGACAGAAGCAAAAGTGTTGATTTTATTAAGCAATGCTTCAGAAACACAGGACCTTACTCAGAAGCCCAAGGAGTAACTGCTGGTAAAAACCTACAGCTTCTGACAATTTTATTAACATTAGCTCCAATCTGTTAAAGGAAAAGTCATCAGAGAGCAAAACAGCCTTGCAATTTAATGATGGGGAAATATTTGCAATATCTTAAGTAAAAAAGCGGAACAGTATGATGAGCATGATTACATTTGTATAAAATATATGTGTATACACACACACACACACACACACACACGTCCGGAAAAATTTTATGGTGATCATCTCCGAGTGGAGAGATTACTGGGATTCTTTTGTTTGTGTTCATTTCTACCTTCCCTCACTTTTTTTAGAGAGGGGGACAGGAGAGATGAGATGCATCAACTTGTAGTTGCATCACTTTAGCTGTTCAATTATTGCTTCTCATATATGCCTTGATGGGTGGTGGGGGAGCGGCTCAGGCTGAGCCAGTGACCCCTTGCTCAAGCCAGTGACCTTGGGATCATGTTGATGATCCTGCGCTCAAGCCAGTGACCCCGAGGCTCAAGCTGGCAACCTGGATCTCAGCATCCCAGATTGATGTTCTACCCACTGTGCCACCACTGGTGAGGCATTTTGTGTGCATTTTTATTTCATGTGATGAACAATTCATATTTAACCCCGCAATGGAAATAATTAATACATTACTTTTATAATGCAAAATAAAACAAAAAAGTTCTAAAAGGATATTTTAGTCATTCATTCATTCAACAAATATTTATTGAGCACCTTGAATGCACTGAGAGCTGAGTTAATTCAGCACTGCTAACCTGTAGTGAATCAAACGCATCTCACAGGACTCCATATGACACAAGCACATGTTTGTGGCCTTCTGAAGCCCTACACAGCTGCACCATCCACCCCAGTTGATCTAAACAGGGCATTTAGACCTACAATCACCACAGTAATCTGCACACTTAACCTGGCCCCTCCAATCCCCTGGATAACTGCTTACAGCAAGACTTACCATCGAAGCCACTGTCCTCTGTCCACGCATCTGGCTGCACGACCACAACTGGGTGAGTACCCTGCATGCCCCAGAAGGAAATGACATTGAGGGTATCAGAACAGCACTTTGGGAACAGTCATGTCACCACTTTGTGGTGGTGTGCTGAAGCAGACTACTGTGGGGCAAGCACAAAAGGAGGGGGGAGGGCACACAGCAAATAGCAAGGATTACAGGTAGAGCCTTCCCTCAGAATTTTTTTTTTTAACAGAGACAGAGAGAGAGTCAGAGAGAGGGATAGATAGGGCAGACAGACAGGAACAGAGAGAGATGAGAAGCATCAATTATCAGTTTTTCATTGTGACACCTTAGTTGTTCATTGATTGCTTTCTCATATGTGCCTTGACCGTGGGCCTTCAGCAGATGGAGTAATCCCTTGCTTGAGCCAGCAACCTTGGGTCCAAGCTGGTGAGCTTTGCTCAAACCAGATGAGCCCGCGCTCAAGCTGGCGACCTCGGGGGTCTCGAACCTGGGTCCTTGGCATCCCAGTCCGATGCTCTATGCGCTGCGCCACTGCCTGGTCAGGACTTCCCTCAGTATTAAATGCTCACAGCCCCCTATACTCTGGTTTCTCTTCAGATTGCATAAATCTTTCACCTTTTAAATGCTCATAGCCCTTGGGTCGCCACTCCTCCCTTAAAAATGTCTTCTGGTACAGATACATGGTTAGAGAAGGCTGGGGTGACGTGAGGCTTCTCAGGCTGCACTGAGGTGTGGAGGGGGGGTTCCCAGGGACTGATGTGTGCCACCTCGCTCAATCACCAGATAGAATATTGTGTCCTCTCCCTCGGACAGGGCACCAGATGCTTACCTCACTGAGAGTGAATGCTGAAGGCTCCTTCACCACAGAAGCTCCACAAAGCTGCACCATCCATTCTAGTTGATCTAAATAAGCATTTAGAGAGAAAATCACCACAGTAATCCACACATTTAACCTGGGCTTCCTACCCCATATTCCTCTGAATGAAGGCTTATAGCAAGTTTTCTCAGTGGGAGTCCCTGTCTCCTTACCCAAAAAAGACAGAAAGGCCTTAAACTAGAGGGGTATTTGCTACTTATATGCTACCTACTCTGGTTATCAGTCCCCATAAGGCCACTTGGTAGATAAGCTTTAATATCTCTCAAATAAAACACAAGGAAAAAAATCTAATTTCCATTAATTTGCTAAATTGCTGACCAAGATACTGTGAAAAAACACCCACCTGTCTTCCTTCCCTCTTTGCCTAATTCTTTGTTGGTAATTGATACTTATGGCCACAGAGAGCATCATACTCAGTGGTAATCACTGTAAATATCAAGAGATGGGAAGATAATCCATTAAAAAAACACTTGTCATCCTGCACAGAGACAGCCCATCAGCTGGTACACTTGGAAGTCAGATGATACACAATATTTCTTTCTTTCACACAACAGCATGAGATTAGGCTGTCAGAATGGTGCTGACTTGCTTTTTTTTTTGTATTTTTCTGAAGCTGGAAACAGGGAGAGACAGTCAGACAGACTCCTGCATGCGCCCGACCGGGATCCACCTGGCACGCCCACCAGGGGCGATGCTCTGCCCCTCCAGGGCGTCGCTCTGCCGCGACCAGAGCCACTCTAGCGCCCGGGCCATCTTTGCTCCAATGGAGCCTCGCTGTGGGAGGGGAAGAGAGAGACAGAGAGGAAGGAGAGGGGGAGGGGTGGAGAGGCAGATGGGCGCCTCTCCTGTGTGCCCTGGCCGGGACTCGAACCCGGGACCTCTGCATGCCAGGCTGACACTCTACCACTGAGCCAACTGGCCAGGGCCGCTGACTTGCTTTTAAGTGACTATATTGGACACAGGTTAAATTCAGAATTCTGGACTACCGAGGGTCACCATGGAGCCTTGGTATTGGTGTGTGTGTGTGTGGAAAACTAGAAGAACCGACCAATGGGTGGTGGCTTTTGGGTCCCTTTGGGTGCTTGTTTCTATCAACTCATTTCTAGGGATTGCTAAGGTACTCCACTTTCTCTGAGTATTCCGAGGTCAGCTGACTCAACTCCAAAATGATACCTGCTAGAGGCCCTGGCTTTCATTATACCAAAGTACAAAAATACTGAGAAACCTATGTGTGGCATGTGGAAATTTCATAAAAATTCAACCAATAATCAGTAAAGAACACACAAGCAAAATTACTTTGCCAGGCTCTCTTCTAAGAGGGCCTGTTCTCTAGGGCAGAACTGGGCCCAAAAGTAAAGGTGGGTAAAGTCTTCATTTTGGAAAGAACCATTTATACACATACACCAGGGCCTCAGTACCACACAACTTGAGTTAAGCCCTACAACACTCTTAAACATAACATCACATTCAGTATCACTTAGAAAGTGTTCACCAAGCCTTCCCTTGGTCCGGGCCTCTCTGGGGCATCCAGGTTCACAGGGCTGTGCAGCTGCTGTGCTTTTTTCACTATCAAATGAAGGTTTTTTAGGAAGAGCAAAACTTTCTCCCTAACTTATTTCACCCCTTTTTAGACCAAAGGGCTGTAAGAGCACCTCTACCCCATCTGAACACAGAATATACTGTGTTCTAGATATATTTTTTAAAATTTATTGATTTCAGAGGAAGAAAAGGGAAAGAAAAACATCAATTTGTTGTTCCAGTTATTTATGCATTCTTTGATTGATTTTTTAAAATTGATTTTAGTGAGAGAGGAAGGGGGGAAGAGAGAGAAGAGACAGAGAGAGAAGAGAGAAGCATTCGTTTGTTGTTCCACTCTGTTTTGCATTCACTGGTTGCTTCCTGAGTGTGTCCTGACCACGGATCAATCCTACAACCCTGTTGTTTCGGAACAACGCTCTTAACTGACTAAGCTAACCAGCCAGGGCCAGTTTTTTATTTGTCATAGGGTAACAACAGTTTTGTCTGACAGGTGATAGAGAAACAAACTATCCTCTCACCAGCCTGAGGAACCCTTATAACAGGGGTCCCCAAACTATGGCCTGCGGGCCGCATGCGGCCCCCTGAGGCCATTTATCCGGCCCCGCTTTACTTCCGGAAGGGGCACCTCTTTCATTGGTGGTCAGTGAGAGGAGCATAGTTCCCATTGAAATACTGGTCAGTTTGTTGATTTAAATTTACTTGTTCTTTATTTTAAATATTGTATTTGTTCCCGTTTTGTTTTTTTACTTTAAAATAAGATATGTGCATTGTGCACAGGGATTTGTTCATAGTTTTTTTTATAGTCCGGCCCTCCAACGGTCTGAGGGACAGTGAACTGGCCCCCTGTGTAAAAAGTTTGGGGACCCCTGCCTTATCAGATGCCCCCTCCCATAACACTTCGCTGTGTAAGGGAAAGGCTGGTGCCGAACTCGCGGGTTCTCAGTCTCTTACCTATGGGCATGTTGGTGAAGGGCCCATAGCAACAGATTTCTAGGCCCCTGAAGATCTGGAAGAAAGGAACAGGGATTAAGGAGAAAGAAACATTACTTTTGAGAGTACGAGTTTTTTAAAAATATAACATAAAGAGACTCAGAAATGAAGAGCTTTCTTTTTTCTTTTCTTTACCACTTGATGATTTCTGTTGCTACTTCCCAGAAACAGTACAAATGTCCAGAACACTGTTAAAATGTAATTTTTAAAAAATTTATTTATCAATTTTAGTGAGAAAGGGACAGAGAGAGTGAGAGAGGAACATAGATCTGTTCTGGTATGTGTCCTGACCAGGGATTGAACCAGCAACCTCTGTGCTTCAGGATGATGCTCCAACCAATTGAGCTATCTGGCCAGGGCACAAAATGGAGATTTTTAAAAAGATTTTTATTTATTGATTTTACAGGGGGTGGGGATGAGAAGTATCAATTCATAGTTGCTTCACTTTACTTGTTCATTTATTGCTTATTGTATGTGCCTTGACCAGGCAAGCCCAGGGTTTTGAACTGGAGACCTCCGAGTTCCAGGTGGACACTCTATCCACTGCACCACACAGGCCAGGCGTGGAAGATGTTTCTGAAGTGTGTATGCAGTTGATCCACTCTACAGTCATGCTTTGTCACTCAGGGGATTAGCATCCCACCTTGCCACCAATCAGGCCCAGGATCTTCCCTGATGACCTTTTCCAGGTAGGTGACTTCACTTCTTGTTAGAGGGGCAAAAAAAGTCCTTTTGTTTAATGGCAAGAAATTCAGCTGTTCACTGATGTTTGATGTTTACCCAAACTTGTTCCATCAGCGCTAACCAACCATGACCCTAACTGGCAGACAGCTCTACGTTTCTTTTACATGTACACACTCACTTTTCTCCTCTGACCTGCGTCTGGTGTCCGAGCACCTGTTCCTGCCTCCCCACTGCTTTGAGAATGCCCACTGTTCATTCAGGAGCAAGGAAGTAAAGCATAGCTCTGCCTCTCCTCGCTGAGCTGGCCTGACCACCTGGTTTCCAGCAGACACAGATCACACTGCACCTCCTAGGGGCCAAAGGAACATTCCATGGTGATGGAAATGTTCTATAATTTGTATTAATAATTTGTGCCTTGGCCAGATAGCTTAGTTGGTTAGAGCATTGTCCCAAAGAATAGAGGTTGCCAATTTGATCCACGGTCAGGACATATACAGTAACAGATTGATGTTTCTGTCTCTTTCTCTCTTCCTCTTTCCTCTCTTTGCTAAAATCAATAAATAAAAAAAAAAAAAAATAAAATCTATATTAATTAGGAACTATTAAGTAACTAAAATGTAGTTAGAATGAATGAGAAACTAAACTTCTATATTCTAAATATAAAATTATGTTTATTCTAAATATAGAACTATATTTTAGTTAATCTTCATTATTTATAATTTAAACAGCCCCATGTGGCTGGTGGCTACTCTGTTGAACAGAAATTTTTTTTTTTTTTAGGCAGGCAAATTCTTACACATGCATTAAAGCTGGTTCTTAGGGAAGGACTTGGGTATCATTTAAAGTAAGAAATCTAAATTTGTGCCAGTTGGCTGGCTATATATTATTTGAGTAACTTGTTTTATTCCTCCTCTTCTTTTCTCCCCATTCCACTAAAAAGAAAATTGCCTAGGCCTAGAACCCATCTCACTTCAAATATAAGACTGGGGTAGAGAAAATTCAGGAAGCTAAAAGCACATGACGATCTTTTGAGAAATGCCCCCCCCAAGCCCCCATTTTACTTACAGCCAGAGGAATGCGAAAGGACAGCAAGGCAAATCTATTTGTTTTAAGGGACAGCCTCCATCTGCCATTGTCACTGTATGAATAAACTGAATCCCCAACCTGTTGACAGGACCTATTTGCTCATAATACTAAAAGTTCTCCCTGGGCAGCCAGCTGGGGCCAAATGTGGCTGTAAAAAGTATAGAAGATTAGATTTTTTTCTCTATCCAGGCTGATATTCATTGAGGAGAATGTCTAGCTGTGAGATAAGAAACCTGAGCCTGACCAAGTGGTGGCACAGTGGGTAGAGTGTCAGACTGTGAGATGCGGAGGACCTAGGTTTGAAACGCCAAGGTTGCTGGCTTGAGTACGAGCTTACTAGCTTGAGCATGGTCACTGGCTTTGCTGTAAGCCCCCCGCCACCAGTCAAGGCACATATGAGAAAGCAATCAATGAACAACTAAGGTGCCACAATGAAGAATTGATGCTTCTCATCTCTCTTCCTGTCTGTTTGTCCCTATCTGTCCCCCTCTCTCTCTCTGTCAAAAAAAAAAAAAAAATTTGTTTTTGAAGTTTCCCCTCTAAAAACACATTTCTCGTCCTGGCCGGTTGGCTCAGTGGTAGAGCGTCGGCCTGGTGTGCAGAAGTCCCAGGTTCGATTCCCGGCCAGGGCACACAGGAGAGGCGCCCATTTGCCTCTCCACCCCTCCCCCTCTCCTCCCTCTCTGTCTCTCTCCTCCCCTCCCGCAGTGAGGCTCCATTGGAGCAAAGATGGCCCGGGCGCTGGGGATGGCTCCTTGGCCTCTGCCCCAGGCGCTAGAGTGGCTCTAGTAGCAACAGAGCGACGCCCCGGAGGGGCAGAGCGTCGCCCCCTGGTGGGCGTGCCAGGTGGATCCCGGTTGGGCGCATGCGGGAGTCTGTCTCTCCCCGTTTCCAGCTTCAGAAAAATACAAAAAAATATATATATATAAATAAATAAAAACACATTTCTCTTCCACAGGAAAACATTATGGTGATACTTTGCATCTTTAGAATGTCATTACTTTGACCAGGTACTTTCCATCTCTGCCACCCCAAATGCAGGAAAAATGGGGTGATGGCAGAAGCAGAAACAGGGCAAGCAGCTTCCCTTTGCATCTGGAAGTTACTTGATAGGTTAAGAAGGTGTGGGCTGATCCCAAGAGTTCAGAGCTCTAGGACTTGGTTTGTGATCATTTCCCAAAGCAGTTTTCCTCGGAAAATCACCTCTGTTGGTTCTCTCAAGTTGTGTAAAGGGACGGAAGGCACTCCTCAGGGGAATGATCGGAAATGCCTGGCGGTGCCCACTTGAAATAGGAAGAAACACAGACTGGGAACATAAGCACTCAGCCAGGGACCCGAGAAAGCTGCTGGCTCAGGCATGCCAGGCAGGTGTGAAATCTTGCCCGGACTTCTCCCTGAGAGGAGGACATAGTTTTGGCTACATCGTTTGATCTGGGAAATGTCACTGATTGTTCCTGAGGCTCTAGGCCTTCATTGTCAAAGATGTTAGAATAACCTATTTTTTCCTTCTATAATTTTCTAAGAAACTATATTATTGTCATTAAGAGCTCAGATTCTGGAGCTAGACTGACTGGGTTCAACATTAGCTATGTGAGCTTGAACAACTTACTCCACTTCTCTGAGCCTTAATCTTCTCATCTATAAAATAGGCATAATTATTACACGTCTCATAGGGTTGCTGTAAAATTGTTAATCAGTTCAGATATGGTGGAGCATTTAGAACTGGCATACAGTGAACATTACACAGATGTTAGCTATTTTTTATTTTATTTTTTATTTTTTTGTATTTTTCTGAAGCTGGAAACGGGGAGAGACAGACAGACTCCCGCATGCGCCCGACTGGGATCCACCCGGCACGCCCACCAGGGGGCGTTGCTCTGCCGCGACCAGAGCCACTCTAGCGCCTGAGGCAGAGGCCAAGGAGGGGGTGGGGGTGGAGAAGCAAATGGGCGCTTCTCTTGTGTGCCCTGGCCAGGAATTGAACCCAGGTCCCCCGCACGCCAGGCCGACGCTCTACCGCTGAGCCAACCGGCCAGGGAAGATGTTAGCTATTGATTATCAATCCCTTCTCTTGTAGCACCCATAGACAGCACTGTGCACATCCCCTTCACAGCACTCACCACATTGCTTTAGAGAAAGAAGCTATGGTGAAGTGGAAAGAGCAAAGGCTTACTACATTCATATCTGTTTCAAATCCCAGCTTTGCCACTTAGCTGAGATTTGAACCCCAGACTGGACCAAATTATATTGGTTCTCTAAACCTCTAAGTTCCTTCATTCATAAAATGGATATAATACTTATTCACCTTGTTGGGCAAGAACTAAAAAAGAGCCTACACGAAAATACCTAGCAGTACGCAATGCCACTTAAAAGATGAACTAAGGGCGCAGGGATGCAGAGGGGTAGTGGGGTTTTTGTGAACATGGGGGAGGAGGGCTTTACCTTTCTGTCCTGGGATTCTCTTGCTCTCTTTGGACCTTGGTGGTTCCTTCCATTGACAACATCTCCTCTGACTTCAAAATCATGCTGAAAGAAACCCAACCCAAACCACAGGGATCAGAGAAAGAAAAGCCTCCTTCAATGGAAACAGAGTAGATATGTCATATTTAAGGAGTTTAGTATTGCTAGGGAATATTCTGACTGTTCCCCCCAAATCATTCTTTTTTTTTTTTTTTAAAGATTTTATTTATTCATTATAGAGAGGGGAGAGAGAGAAGGGGGGAGGAGCAGGAAGCATCAACTCCCATATGTGCCTTGACCAGGCAAGCCCAGGGTTTTGAACCAGTAACCTCAGCATTTCCAGGTTGACGCTTTATCCACTGTGCCACCACAGGTCAGGGAAAAATCATTCTTTTTGGTAGATTGGATAAAATGACCAGGATCTCAGCTGCTGAAATCAATTCCCTGAAGCAAATCTTTGTGGGCAGAAATTAACAATTGGCTTTTCACTTCAATGGGACTTAATGTATTTTAATTTTCAACATCTATCTCCTCTCTAAACATTCACTTAGCATTTAGATTAAACTGCTAATACTGTGCTGTTATAAAGATGACTAGAGAATTCCTGATCCCCTAAATCAATTGTGTATTACCATCTAAGAACTTCTCATATTTTCATTGAGAGATTAAGTTAATGAAATCAAAATGATAAAATATACATTTAATACACTGAAGAAAAAGGTTTTTCATAATCACTATTTTTCCTGGTCAAAGACAAGAATAACAGGATTGGGGAGGTTAGAGCTTTTGGGAGAAATTTGGGGAAGAATGCTTAGAAACAATTCTGACTGATACTCAAATTATAGGGGAAGATCATATTTGTTGCCAAGAGTATAAATAAAATAAAGTCATGATAGTATAACCACAGACTGATATTAGGAAAAAACCACTTAACACTTCCTAGTCACCTGAGTGAGAAGAGTCTAAATATGTCATCTATTTGGAATGACCCTCAAATGTATAGGCCTGACTATACCCCTGTTCCTACTTACCCTCTCTACCTGAATACCTAGTATAAATACCCAAATTTATGCATCTAAAGCGAGCTTTCTTTTTTAAAATTTTATTATTGATATAATTTAAAATATAGTTCTTGATCCTAACCCCCTTCCCACTATACACCTCCCCCATGTCTTCCTTATCTAATTCAATTCTGCTAACATCCATCCCATGGTTTAGGTGAAAATCTAAGTGCCACCTCCTCAATTACTCCCTTTATCTCAGCTTCCAAATTTAACCCATTCGTAAGTCTTATCTCCAAACCATATCTCAAAACAACCTCTTCTTACCATCTTCATGTCTCAAATTACCCTACAATTCAAATTCCTTACCATGACTTACATCAAATCCTACCTAACCTGGCCCTTGTCTCTGACCTTCTCCAACCCCTTGTCTAACCTCTGCTCCTCACACATATTATTCAACAATTACTACCCTCCAGCTATACTAGTCTATTTTTCTCTAACAAACAAGCTCATTCCTACCACATGATCTTTATTTATGCTTACTGTTCCTCTGCCTATACTTGTTAACTACGTTTTTCAAGAACAATTCTTTCTTGTGTTTTAGGTTTCAGCTCAAACATTTCAGAACCAACTCTGGTCTCCTTAACTAAAGTAGTCAATCTCTGTCCCCGGTCAATTATAAACCTCTTATTCATAAAATGTATAGGTATTTCAAATGATCTTTACTATTATGCATCTTCCCTCAACAGAACAAGAATTCGACCAGAACAGACTTATCAGTCTTATTTACTGCACATAGTAGGCTCCCAATAATATAAGCCACTGAATGAAAGTTAAAACCAACAAAAATGTCACTTAACTTGAATATACTGAATAGCACCTAATAGTTTAAAATGGTTTTGCTATGTTTTCCGATCTGCTGTCACTAGCAGCTCTTAGATGGCTATTCTAAAATTATTCCTCCTCCTACACTCATCTTGTTTACCTCTTACTTTCTCAGTATCATAGAGTAACATCTCTTTGAAGGAAGATAATTTCTTTTTTTTTTTCTTTAATTTACTGATTTTAGAGAATAAGGGAGAGAAACATTGATTTGTTGTTCCAATTATCCATGCATTCATTAGTTGATTTGTTATGTGCCCAGACAAGGATCGGACCTGCAACTTTGGTGTATCAGAACAACAATCTAACCAACTGAGCTACCTGGCAAGGGTCTGCTCTGCATACCTCTTTTTAAAAAAATTTATTTATTTTTTTCGAGAGAAAGTAGAACGGGGAATGAGCAGGAAGCATCAACGCCTATATGTGCCTTGACCAGGCAAGCCCAGGGTTTGTTTTTTTTTGTGTGGCAGAGACAGAGAGAGTCAGAGAGAGAGACAGATAGGGACAGACAGACAGGAAGGGAGAGAGACGAGAAACATCAATTCTTCGCTGCAGCTCCTTTAGTTGCTTATTGATTGACCTCTCACATGCGCCCTGACCAGGGGGCCACAGAAGACCGAGTAACCCTCCCTCTTGGGCCAGCGACCGCGGGCTCAGGCTGGTGAGCCCTGCTCAAACCAGATGAGCTCATGCTCAAGCCAGTGACCCTGGGGTCCTGACCCAGGTCCTCCACATCCCAGTCTGATGCTCCACCTCCTTCCTAGTCAGGATGCAGAACTCTTTTTTTTTTTTTTCCTTTTCTTTTCTTAAATTTTTTTGAAGCTGGAAACGGGGAGAGACAGTCAGACAGACTCCCACATGCGCCCGACCGGGATCCACCCAGCACGCCCACCAGGGGCCGATGCTCTGCCCCTCCGGGGTGTCGCTCTGCCCCGACCAGAGCCACTCTATTGCCTGGGGCAGAGGCCAAGGAGCCATCCCCAGCGCCCGGGCCATCTTTGCTCCAATGGAGCCTTGGCTGCGGGAGGGGAAGAGAGAGACAGAGAGGAAGGAGGGGGGGGGGTGGAGAAGCAAATGGGCGCTTCTCCTATGTGCCCTGGCCGGGAATCAAACCCAGGTCCCCCGCATGCCAGGCCGACAATCTACCGCTGAGCCAACCGGCCAGGGCCTGGATGCATAACTCTTGATGATCCTCACCATCAAGAAAAATCTGTGGAGTCTGACCAGGTGGTGGCAAAGTGGATAGAACAGGGGTCCCCAAATTACGGCCTGCAGGCCGCATGCGGCCCCCTGAGGCTATTTATCCGGCCCCCACCGCACTTCTGGAAGGGGCACCTCTTTCATTGGTGGTCAGTGAGAGAAGCATAGTTCCCATTGAAATACTGGTCAGTTTGTTGATTTAAATTTACTTGTTCTTTATTTTAAATATTGTATTTGTTCCCATTTTGTTTTTTTACTTTAAAATAAGGTATGTGCAGTGTGCATAGGGATTTGTTCATAGTTTTTTTTATAGTCCGGCCCTCCAATGGTCTGAGGGACAGTGAACTGGCCCTCTGTGTAAAATGTTTGGGGACCCCTGGGATAGAGCATCAATCTGGGAAGTTGAGGACCCAGGTTTCAAACTTGGAGGTCACCAGCTTGAGCATGGGATCATAGACATGACCCCATGGTTGCTGGCTTGAAGCCCAAGTTCACTGGCTTTAACAAGAGGTCACTGGCTTGGCTGGAGCCCCCAGTCAAGACACATATAAGAAAGCAATCAATGAACAACTAAAGTGCCAGAACTAAGGGTTGATGCTTTTTATCTCTCTCCCTTCCTGTCTATTTCTTTCTCTCCCTTGCTATAAATAAATAAGTAAATAAAAATAAATAAAAAATTCTGTGGAAAGTAGCATAAGGAAGAAAGCAGCTAAATATTCAGCTATTAGGTAACTCAATGGCACCAAGTCTTTGTGATTAGTTTGTAACATCAAGTACCTACCTCATCTAGAATCTTTTTTTCTTTAATAGACTGGGTTACCCCTAAAGAGATCAAAGAAAAGACAGGTCATAATGTAGAACATGCTCTTTATGTGGAGGTGGCTAGTGAAGCAATTCACATAAGAGCTGGGGAGGAATAACACTGAGCAGAGGTCCCCTCTCAATAAAGCCACAGCTCCTCAGTAAGACTTGTCACAGAGATTTCCTTTCAGAGACACAGTTGATGCTTAATCCAAACATTATAATAGTGCCTGCTACGCATGGGTTTCTGCCTACTATTAACTAAATCCCTAGTTCATATTCTATCATTGCTAGGAGCAGATTAGGTTCTCTTAGTTATAAAAAGAAATACATCTTCCTAACATCACTAGCTTATCTGAACAAAGAGATATGTGTTAAAGATAAAGCTAGTTTAGTGTTATCATTAAAGACCTTTTGGCAATTCAGATTCAGTATCAGCAAAAAAACCTTAAGTGTAAAAATGCAATTCTGAGGTGTTAAAGGAAGGCCGTTGGGCGAGATAAACTGTACTTACAGAAATAGCTAACTACCCATTTTCCTCCTGCAATTCCCAGAAAATACTTCAGTGTCCGTTCACATACAAACTCAGCATCTGCAGAACAAAAAATGTCCGAAGGATTAGAAGTTGAAAACAAAGTTGGGAAGTGCTGCTCTAACAAGCTAAAGAGCTCCAGCTCCATATGCTACTTGAAATTGATCTGGATTGAGGATTCCAGTACCCCAGTAATAGAATCAGAGGCTAGAAGAACCCCTAATTATAACCAGCATGTGTGGATCTTTGGAAGATGAATAAGGCTGATACGAATTAAAATCAGAGGAAATGTCTGCCCTATCTTCTAGTTGCCAAGACTAGCTATACACATCCATTACTTGTTCAGGGAATTACCCACATTGGTAGTATGATACATGTGCATGGGGAAAAGCTACTTTCCCAGATGGCAATAAGTGGAAGAAGAAAAAAGCATTGTTGCAATCTTGTATCTGAAACCTTGATATTAGTGAGGAATTTTCACCCCCAAACTTCTATTTGGGGAATCCTAACCTCCTAATTCTTAATTCTTTTGAGCAGGACAGGAAAATACAGTGTTTTCATAGCTTTTCTCCTCTCTACATAAGTAGTTTAGAAAGCAGTAGCTGAAGAACCACTTCCGTTTATTTCCTAGTATTTCAGAAACCCCTTTGAAGAACTAAACAAACTGAGGAAAGAAGAAATGTATTTAACTAAATCCTAAACACAGCAGCCCATCTGCCAGTAGTAACAGCAGCCATTCCCCCTCTTTGAATTCTTCACAAATTACTAAAACCATTTTCCTTTCATCAGTTTTATAGCTTTTTGTTTAACTGCTGTGAAAGTTGATTTAATAATATGCTTTAAACTCAGAAATTTTAGCTCATTTTTAGTTCCAAACTTACATTGCCTTTGAGTTTAAAGATAATTACTTTAGACTTAATTTACATTTTAAAGGTTTCTTTTCACCTTCCAGCAGCTTTGATCTCAACCTATAGCTTAAGATACATTTAACTTTAATGACATTCATCTCTAAAATAATACTTGGTTTGAGGTACCTTGTTCCGGCACCTGGGTCCTGTGAGTATTATCCTCTGATCCGGTGGTACAATTTGTATACAGCAGAAAGCTAACATCTTAGAGGTTCTAATGCATTGTGCCCCTGCCAAGGAGTCTGGACCCTCTACTCAAGGAGCTGCAGCGATGTGAACAGAGTGGGCCACTGTACTTCCTGAGAGTCAATTCTGTTTAAAAGCTGCATCTCCTGGGTGCTGGACACACTGTCTTTGCTTCCTGGAGCCCGTGAACGAGTCTAACTCCTCTTCCAGATAATAAGTCTTCAAATTTGAAGACAGTGGTTTTGTTCCTTAAGTTTTCTCATTCCTTTCTCTGTTCTTCCAATGCCATTATTCAGAATTCCTTCTCCCCATCTTCATCATCTCACACTCTCTAACATTGTCAGTGACCAGCTTAAAAAGAAAGCACGGCGCTCAAAACAGAGCACGTATCTTCCATGCAGTCACTCCAGCATAAAACACAGTGGCGGGTCAGGATTTTTCCTTCACTTGTTCCAGATATTAGGCTTGTATTAATGAGACCCAATTTCAAATGAGCTTTTAGGAGCCCTAAACTATTTACTCAAATTTAGCTAGTAGTATCTGAGGTCTCCTGTTATTACAGGAGTCATAATTAAGATTTAAATAGGCAAAGGTATAGGACAAATTATTTTTCCCCTTTTGTTTTTCCTTTTTCATATGCTAAGCTATCTCAGAGCTGATATCAGATTTCTTTCTTTCTTTCTTTTTTTTTTTTGTACATTTTTTTAAATTTTTTATTTATTCATTTTAGAGAGGAGAGGGAGAGACAGAGAGAGAGAAGGGGGGGAGGAGCTGGAAGCATCAACTCCCATATGTGCCTTGACCAGGCAAGCCCAGGGTTTCGAACCAGCGACCTCAGCATTTCCAGGTCGACGCTTTATCCACTGCACCACCACAGGTTAGGCCAGATTTCTTTCTTGAAAAACTCTCAACCACACT
Source organism: Saccopteryx leptura (assembly GCF_036850995.1). Taxonomy (NCBI): domain Eukaryota; kingdom Metazoa; phylum Chordata; class Mammalia; order Chiroptera; family Emballonuridae; genus Saccopteryx; species Saccopteryx leptura. Next base: position 344,016,789 of record NC_089504.1, on the reverse strand, counting down.
CAAACTAGTGTTTGCATGGAGCTAGGCAGGTCATGACTGGACATAGAGCTAGACTAGGGTTTCTAAGCACCCAGATTTTGAATAAAGACACACTTCTGTCCCATTCTCCTCTTTGCCCCACTTATTCCTCCAGGACTAGAGCTCTGCCCGACCAGAAAGCCCCTCCCACAGAGCAATGCAGTTAGGGTGGACTAACAGAATAGTTCCTCGTTCTAGCTCACCACAATCCCCATCTTAACCCCAAAACAGAAGGGATGGTCAAAGTAGCAAAATTATTATTTTTCTTCACAAAATAATTGATCGGCTATTGGAAGATTTTCACCTATGCTATGCTTAACAAATACTTATACTTCTACTTGTTATTCTACGCAAAAGATGCAACACATTCTATAAAGGTTCTTAGTATACCTGTTTTCATAATGACATGAGTAGTCTCTTCAGTAATTAGATTAGTTAAAGTGATGTGGTGTTTTCTGGCAAACTTGTGCACAAGCATCTGAAATCAAATCAAGTATTACATTATCATGAATTACCTCTAGTGAACAGCTTAGAGCATTAGTTATCCTAGCTTTGAATCTCCATTTTTTCTCAGAAAAGGTATTCTTTTTATTCAAATATGCTGAAGTCTCAAAACAAATAGCAATTTAATACAAATTATGTACAAATCAGAGGAAGAAATTCTAAAGTAGTTCATGCTAGCAGACATAAACTATAACCAAGGATTCAAAATAATAATTTCTCTCTCTTTTTTTTTTTTGGTATTTTTCTGAAGTTGGAAACGGGGAGGCAGTCAGACAGACTCCTGCATGCGCCTGACCAGGATCCACCTGGCATGCCTACCAGGGGGCGATGCTCTGTTGCAACCAGAGCTACTCTAGCGCCTGAGGCAGAGGCCAAAGACCCATCCTCAGCGCTCGGGCCAACTTTGCTCCAATGGAGCCCTGGCTGCAGGAGGGGAAGAGAGAGACAGAGAGGAAGGAGAGGGGGAGGGGTGGAGAAGCAGATGGGCGCTTCTCCTGTGTGCCCTGGCCAGGAATCGAACCCGGGACTCCTGCACGCCAGGCTGACGCTCTACCACTGAGCCAACCAGCCAGGGCTAATTTTCTCTTTAATAGCAAATATCACTGGATCTCCTAAGACAGCTAGTTTCTTTGCAGAGTGATACACTCTTATATTTCAGATTTATCAGCCTACACTATATATGAAATAACTAGCCTACAGATTATGCTGTAGATATGTGGCTTAAAAACAAGATGCAACCCTCTGATAGTTACAAAACAGTCAAGTCAAGAGTGCAAAAACTATCAATTCCTCTTAAAGAACTAGAAGAGACTCATATTATTCCCAAAGGAAATCTACAGCCTTCTAGTTATTATCTATCAACCAAATAAAAATCAATAGGTAGTAAAAGAAATTAACCCAATCCATTATGGACATAGTTGACATAATTAGTAACTACTGTTTAATAAATAACTCTGCTTACCAAGGGCCATCATTTATTAACCATCGCCACCCCACCCAATATTTATGTGCTGCAAATATTGCAGTGGCGATCAGGCCATCTTTCTTTCATGCTGCCTCATCCCATACAGCCACAGGGCACTAAAAAGGCAAGCTAGAGAAGCTAATGACATCCTCCCAACCTTTTGCTGCTGCCCTCTGCCAGGATCATTAGCAATTCTGAACTGATTAATTGCTGAAATCCCAGCCTTGAACAGTGTTCAGTTAGAAGAGCACTGGCTGAAAAGATCATCTTAATATGAGCTTCAAAATTAATCTTGTGTAATACAGCCAGCAGCTTTCATAATAAATTTACTACACTTCAGCAAGCCTGAATAGAGCTGAAAAGTTTTCCTCTTTGCTTGTTTAAAGACAATATCTACCCAAGCCATTATAGTACCATTATAATCTAATCTGTAGCTCAGAATTGCTCATGGCAAGAGATCAGACCACTTTAGCCTTCTCTGAAAAGCTGAACTCACAAACAAGGAATGCTAATTTTCAATGAATAAATGGGAATTCTAGATAAGTAGGCAAATGATCAAGAACAACATAAACAACATAAACAGACACAGGTATGAATTTCCAGAGTAAATAGATGGTCTGGGCATCTGGTTGTGAAATTAGAATTCTAGCATTATTTATAAGAATTTACTCATTGTATCTTCTAGGGCAGACGATCGTTTACTTTGCCCTTTTAGTAGTAGAACACATCTTGCCACACAGAATGTTATGCTGAACTGCTACCCATAGAGAACTTAGAATGAGAAATGGTTCTTGTCCTAGTAAGGATATATTATTAAGATACTTAAGAATGACTGGGTCATCTCTCATTGTGTAATAAATTACAACCACTATTGAATCCATTTGATACTCTGGTTTGTTATCTTACCATGGTTCTTTAAGATATATTAACTCAAATATTTTATTATGAAGTGATACCAATGGTGATTAATTATAGAGGAGGCAAATTTCCTAAGATGTCTGAAATCTATGCTTAGCCCAAATAGAAACAATGTTTTAGTGGTCTTAATATTTTAATAGATATTTTTCTATTGTATGAAACAATTCTTGCTTCTGATATGAGAAACCCAAGGAGATGTCAAAATCCTAATAGGTAGGAGGGCATGTTGGAAAGCGGAAATGATAGGGCAGGCTACTGAATAACTTGTTGTCATAGGCCAGGACAAAGGCAGTGTGCTTGGAACCAGTTTGAATTTGGCTAATTACACTGGTGTGTTCTCTCAGATGTGACCCAAGGGGGGTTGGGGAAAAGATGCCTTTTAAAGAGTAGAGCTATTATACCTACTTGCTTTTTTAAATAAATAAAATTAAAATAAAAAATATATTATACCAAAAGTTATATAATCTCTCTGCAAACTATTAGTTGATGCTTCCTGTTCTAGCCTCCTGCCTTTTTCTCTAAAAAATCATAAAAATAAAATCTTTAAAAAAAATCTGTGCTGATATTTAATAATTTTTTCCAGTAAATATATACAAAATAATCTATGCTATTGTTTTAGCTAGGTTCAAAATTTCAGAAATTAGTAATGGAAATTAAATTACATAGAATGGCGCTGGTTCCCCAGATTTCTTCCTATAAGTTATTTATTGCTAGTACCTATTTTAAACTATTCATAGTATGTTAATGAAGTCTCAGTCATTAGAGAGATACACATGGATAAACTTACAAATTCATCTGGGGTCAAGCCTGATGCCACCATAGATATTCTTTTGTTGATTGTTTTTGTTGAAGACACCATTTCTGGCTTCTCCGTGCTCATGCTTTCTTCCCTCACTTTATACCCAGAAGTATTAGTAGTATGAGCAGCAGCTAGACTCTTGGAAGACTGTTCAACTTGAAATTGGGGTAATTTCAATGAAGAGGTTGAAGTTGGCATACTGCAACCATGAGCTGGCTCTGGGGCTCTGTCTGAAGAGTGATCAGACTCTGGGACTTCAGAGAAAAGGCTGGTTCCAGATTTCTGGTAAGGTGTTCCTTCTGAAAGAAATGGGGGAAAAAATTAACCTACATGACAATGAATCTTGAATTAGAATGCCTAGTCTCCACTAAGAATAAAGTAGCTCAATTTAGTGTACTAATACACTGTTAGTGAAAGTATAAAGTGGTTTAATTTTTCTAAACCATTATATTCCAAAAGCCTTGTGTGTTTACATTTTTAGTCACTAACTGAAGTTTTAGAGATACAGCCTAAGGCCTGACTGATGGTGCAGTGGACATACCTTCGACCTGGGATGCTGAGATCTCAGGTTCAAAACCCCAGTGTTTCCAGCTTGAGTGCAGGCTCCCCAGCTTGAGCATGGGATCATCGACATGATCCCATGGTTGCTGGCTTGAGGAAGGGGTCACTGGCTCGCCTGGAGCACCCTCCACCCCCATCAAGGCACGTATAAGAAGCAAAGAACAACTAAAGTGAGAGTTGATTATTCTCATCTCTCTCCCTTCCTGTCTCTCTAAAAAAAAAATAATAGTAACAGCCACACAACAGCTGCCCTGTGTGAATGAATCGAAATTATACCTATCTATCTATCTATCTATCTATCTATCTATATTTTTTATTTTTCTGAAGCTGGAAATGGGGAGGCAGTCAGACAGACCCCCGCATGCACCCAACCGGGATCCACCCGGCATGCCCACCAAGGGATGATGCTCTGCCCATCTGGGGCGTTGCTCTGTTGCAACCAGAGCTATTCTAACGCCTGAGGCAGAGGCCACAGAGCCATCCTCAGCGCCTGGGCCAACTTTGCTCCAATGGAGCCTTGACTGTGGGAGGGGAAGAGAGAGACAGAGAGGAAGGAGAGGGGGAGAGGTGGACAAGCAGAAGGGCGCTTCTCCTGTGTGCCCTGGCCAGGAATCGAACCCGGGACTCCTGCACGCCAGGCCGACGTTCTACTACTGAGACAACCAGCCAGGGCCTATATCTATATTTTTGTCAGATTGGCAAAAAACACATTTTTTGGTATGCCGCAGAATTTTAGTATTTAGTTTATGTGTGCTATGAGATGAAAAAGGTTGAAAGTCACTGTGCTAAGTCAAAGAAGGTAGTCACAAAAAGACAAATACTGTGCTATTCTACTTATATGAGATATTTAATGTTGTCAAACTCTTAGAAATAAAGTAACATAGTGGTTGCCAGGGGATGGGTAGGGGGAAACAGGACATTGCTGTTTAATGGGTACAGTTTCAGTTTGGCAAGGAAAATTCTAGAGAACAGCTGTACAACAATAGGAATATACTTAACACTACAAACACTTCAAAATGGTTAAGATGGTAAATGTTATGTTACCTATTTTTTTACTGTAATTAAAAATAAAATAAAAAACGCCATTTAGGCCCTGGCCAGTTGGCTCAGCGGTAGAGCGTCGGCCTGGCGTGCAGGAGTCCCGGGTTCAATTCCCGGCCAGGGCACACAGGAGAGGCGCCCATTTGCTTCTCCACCCCTCCCCCTCTCCTTCCTCTCTGTCTCTCTCTTCCCCTCCTGCAGCGAGGCTCCATTGGAGCAAAGATGGCCCGGGCACTGGGGATGGCTCTGTGGCCTCTGCCTCAGGCGCTAGAATGGCTCTGGATGCAACAGAGCGACGCCCCAGAGGGGCAAGGCATCGCCCCCTGGTGGGCATGCTGGGTGGATCCCGGTCGGGCGCATGCGGGAGTCTGACTGCCTCCCCATTTCCAGCTTTGGAAAAATGGAAAAAAAGAAAAAAACAAAACAAAACAAAACAAAAAAACACGCCATTGATTTTGAGACATTATCCTATCATGAAAAAAACTTGCACCTTAGAACCATAAAATGCAATATTATAAGGTCAGCCTTCTATAATTTTGGTCATTTATTTTATCTGGTTTAAATATTCCTTTTTCTTTTTTGGGGGCAGAGACAGAGTCAGAGTCATAGAAGGACAGATAGGGACAAACAGGAAGGGAGAGAGATGAGAAACATCAATTCTTCATTGCAGCTCCTTAGTTGTTCATTGATTGCTTTCTCATATGTGCCTTGACCAGGGGGGCTACAGCAGACCGAGTAACCCCTTGCTCAAGCTGGTGAGCCTTGCTCAAACCAGATGAATCTGCACTCAAGCTGGCGACCTCGGGGTCTCGAACCTGGGTCCTCCACATCCCAGTCCGACACTCTATCCACTGCCTGGTCAGGCTAAATATTCCTTTTTCTACTACCTGTATTCTCTAGCTATTCAGCAATAAACATATAGTATGGTTAGTTAGGATGGAAAAAGAACGCTGAAAATGAGAAATACACAATTTTTGTTTCATCATCTATGATATTATTACCTTTTTCATTTAATAAATCATGAGATATCATTACCAAATTAAAAACCGGAGACCAGGCCCTGACCGGTTGGCTCAGTGGTAGAGCCAACGGCCTCTACCTTAGGGGTAGAGCATCGGCCCGGCATGTGGAACTCCAGGATTTGATTCCCAGCCAGGGCACACAGGAGAAGCACCCATCTGCTTCTCTAACCTCCCCCTTCTCCTTCCTCTCTGTCTCTCTCTTCCCCTCCTGCAGCCAAGGCTCCATCGGAGCAAAGTTGGCCCAGGCACTGAGGATGGCTCCATGGCCTCCGCCTCAGGTGCTAGAATGGCTCAGATTGCAGTGGAGCAATGCCCCAGAGGGGCCGAGCATTGCCCCAGGTTGGGCACATGTATGAGTCTGTCTGCTTGCCCACCCCCCGTTTCTAACTTCTGAGAAATATAACAAACATAGAAAACAGGAGACCATTCCTAAATCATTTCAGAAAATGTCACTCCATTAAGCATAGACAAATAGAATATTTGAGATTCTTAAAATGGCCAAATACCACATTTATTTATTTATTTACCACATTTACTTTATTATTTTTTTTATTGATTGATTTTAGAGAGAGGAAGGAAGAGGGGGGATGGGAGAGGGAGGAAGAAGAAGGAAGGGGAGGGAAAAAGAGGGAGGGAGAGGGAGGGAAAGAGAAGAAAAGGGCAGGAGAGGAGAGATCAATTTTTTGTTTCACTTATTTATTCATTCATTGGTTAATTCTTGTATGTGCCCTGACCAGGGAACAAACCTGCAACTTGGCATATGGAGGTGATGCTCTGATCAACTGAACTACCTGGCCAGGGCCCAAACACCACATTTAGATGCTAAAGAGCACCTTTTATGATAATCTGTTTTTGAGAATTAATTAAAAATTTTCTTTACTAATTCAAACTTTGATCCATAGGTCATAAAACACATCGTTCATTTCAAGTGATTTATTTATTTATTTATTTTAAATTTTTATTTATTGATTTTACAGAGAGGAGGGGAGAGAACAAGAAGTAGCAAGTCATAGTTGCTTTACTTTAGTTGTTCATTATTGCTTGTTGTATGTACTTTGACTGGGCAAGCCCAGGGTTTTGAACTGGAGGCCTCAGCATTCCAAGTCAATGCTTTATCTACCGCATCACCACAGGTCAGGCTCAAGTAATTTATAAGGCATAAAATACATACTCATTTATATGTATTAATTCAGAAAATAAAAGCTTATTTTGCAGATTCTAGGGCCCTAACACTTTTTTTTTTATTAACCTGGGACCTCTACATGCCGGGCTGATGCTCTACCACCGAGCCAAGCAGCCAGGGCCCCTAAAACTTTTTAAAAAATCGATTTTAGAGAGAGAGGAAGGGGGGGGGACATCGATTTGCTATTCCACTTATCGAGCATTTGTTGGTTGACTCTTGTACGTGCCCTAACCAGGGACCGAACCCGCAACATTGGTGTATCAGGATGATGATCCAACAAACTGAGCTACCCAGCCCAGGCCCTTAGAACTCTTATCTACAGTTGAAAAAAGTATTTAGAGCACACCAAGACGCTCCCATCTTTAAAAGACTTAAACCAATATAGACAGATTAATGATTGTAATAATTTTCAAGTAAATTTGGATTAACATTCAACCTATTTTTAAAAAATAGGTTTGAGTATAACAGATACATTCATGATATACTAGTACATTTACTTGATAGATGATTAACCAAATTACCTTTTGATAAAATTCAGAGTAAAATAAAAATGTTTTCTCCAACAGAACAGATGCAATATTACCTAGGTCCTGTCTTGGCAAATAAGACTGCTCCATTAAATCTTGGGCCTCAGATTTGGTCAGTTGTTCCTCTTCTACATCAACACCCTTAATAAGCTCCTTTTGAGATGGGTAGCTTCTGTTCTGAAGACTCTGTGAGTAGCTGTGCACATACCATCTATCATCTAACAACTGGGATTTAACAGGGGAAGACCTAGAAAGAATGAAAGGAGAAAACCATCACCACAGCTCATGAAAGGACTTACCAAACTTCCTAGGCAGCCAAAGCATAAGTGATACAGCTCATTGTCAGAGAGATACCCCAGTGACGGCCTAAGAGTCTGGATTCATAATGTGTGCCAAGATATAAGAGCTGACATAGAACATCTCCCCTTAGGGTCTGGTCTGAGGCAGTAAGTAGATATCCTAGCTGTTTAAAAGCACGTCAGCAGATTTCAGCAAATTACCTACTGCCACTTAAACTCTATAAAATAGAAAGTACTATTACTGGTGAGTCTCTATTGGTGTGTCAGAATCAGATCTCTCATGAAAGTAGAAAGCTGATTAATTTTGACATCACTCCACTCATTTTTTCTATCCAATTTCAGCAAAATTCATAGAATCATCCTTATCTACTGCCTTTACAATGTCAAGTCATTCTAAAAAATAAAAGCCAGCTATAAAACATTGTTAGAAGAGCACACACACACAGTAATTCCTTTACTCTTTCAGGTTTTAGGACTTTGCTGTAACAGATTTAAAGGACCTCAGAGATCGGCTAATTAATTCAAACAATTATTGGATGTTTACTATCAGTCAGGCACTAAAATGAGGCCCTGGAGATTAAAGATGAGCCAAGACCTAAACTGCCGCTCAAGTAGTCTATACAGTGTTTTTCAACCACCAGTCCACGGACCGGTGCAGGTCCACAAGAGTTTACCCTGATGCATGAAGATTACAGAGTCTATAATCATTGGGTCTATAATCTTCATACAACACAAGGCTGGTTAACTCTTTCGCAGATCGGCAGTTGAAAACAACTGGTCTAATAGAAGGAGGAAGTTCAATCAAACGTGTAGGTTCTTTAACAGAAGTCCCTTGGGAGAAGGGGAAGAAGAATAGAAATATTTGGTCTGAATATTAAATAGGTGGTTAGCTCAACTAGTTAAGCCTTGGCAATGGAGGCATTAGCTCTTAAATATGGGTTTAGTGTCTATGGAGGCCAGATCTTTTAATTCAGTCACAGCCATAGTGCCAGGACACCAGCCTCCAAAATATATCCTCAGTCCAGTCAAGAAGTTCAGAAAAAGCCTGATCAGGCGGTGGCACAGTGGATAGAGCATCAATCAGACTGGGATGTGGAGGACCCAGGTTCGAGACCCCGAGGTCGCCAGCTTGAGCACAGGCTCATCTGCTTTGAGCAAAGCTCACCAGCGCCCTGGCCGGTTGGCTCAGCGGTAGAGCGTCGGCCTAGCGTGCGGAGGACCCGGGTTCGATTCCCGGCCAGGGCACACAGGAGAAGCGCCCATTTGCTTCTCCACCCCTCCGCCGCACTTTCCTCTCTGTCTCTCTCTTCCCCTCCCGCAGCCAAGGCTCCATTGGAGCAAAGATGGCCCGGGCACTGGGGATGGCTCTGTGGCCTCTGCCCCAGGCGCTAGAGTGGCTCTGGTCACAATATGGTGACGCCCAGGATGGGCAGAGCATCGCCCCCTGGTGGGCAGAGCGTCGCCCCATGGTGGGCGTGCCGGGTGGATCCCGGTCGGGCGCATGCGGGAGTCTGTCTGACTGTCTCTCCCCGTTTCCAGCTTCAGAAAAATGAAAAAAAAAAAAAAAAAAAAAAAAAAAAAAAAGCTCACCAGCTTGGACCCAAGGTTGCTGGCTTGAGCAAGGGGTTACTCGGTCAGCTGTAGCCCCACGATCAAGGCACATATAAGAAAGCAATCAATGAACAACTAAGGTGTCGCAATGAAAAACTGATGATTGATGCTTCTCATCTCTCTCTGTTCCTGTCTGTCTGTCCCTATCTGCCCCTCTCTCTGACTCTGTCTCTGTAAAAAAAGTTCAGAAAAGATGGCGTGATTAGATTTTTGATAACTTGTCACTATTCCCAGAAAGATAAGTAAAAACATACCCACTCTCAGTAGGAACTCAATAAATATGAATTCCTTAGCCCTCCTAGAGTGGCAAGATGTGACTCTAATGGCTCTGAGACTCTCTTGAACTATCAACTCGGAATATCAAAAGTCTAGAACTTGTTCTTTTATGTTACAATGTTGTTGTAAAGATCATATGAAAAAGTAGGTAAAGTATTTTTGAAAATATAAAGTATGGCCCTGGCCAGTTGGCTCAGTGGTAGAGCGTCGACCCAACGTGTGGAAGTCTCAGGTTTGATTCCCGGCCAGGGCACACAGGAGAAGCACCCATCTGCTTCTCCACCCCTCCCCCTCTCCTTCCTCTCTGTCTCTCTCTTCCCTTCCCGCAGCCAAGACTCCATTGGAGCAAAGTTGGCCCAGGGGCTGAGGATGGCTCCATGGCCTCCGCCTCAGGCGCTAGAATGTCTCTGGTTGCTGCAGAGCGAAGCCCCAGATGGGCAGAGCATCGCCCCCTGGTGGGCATGCCGGATAGATCCTGGTCAGGCACATGCAGGGGAGTCTCTCTGACTGCCTCCCTGCTTCTAACTTTGGAAAAAAATACAAAAAAAGAAAAAAACAACATACAAAAAAATATAAAGTATTATACAGTCTAATCTCAATAGTGATTTGAAAAGACACCTTAAAAGGTATTGTGAATACTTATAGGGTAAATCAATAAACTATTTCTAGAAAGGCACAATCTTTCCTTTAATTAGGGCAAGGGCTGTCTTGGAGAAGTCTAGCATTAGCCTCTAGGCTTGTTTAGGTTTTAGTTCTATGCTTTGTTCTGACCTTCAAAAGGACCAGATGTATACGCATTTCTCATGTTATAGCTAATGCCTTGTGTAGGTCCAAAAAGTTTGAGTATACCAAAGTAGCATCCTAGAGCAATGAGAAGTTAAAAATGTCTGTGAACCAAAAACTAGAGAAAGTAGAGTGAAAAATATTTAACAGTAAGGTTCAATATAAGTAAAGGTGTTACTCAGATATCACAATTTGACATTTACTACTACTTACCTTTCCACTCCTGGTTCTTTACTTTTACTGGTGGAACTATCCAGAGACTCTTCAAACTTGTCTGCAGAAAGGCTTTGTGGATTCTGGCTTATAGAATATTCACTTTTCTCTAAAGTTAATACTGTTTTAAAAGCAATGGAAAAAGAAATTTACTGCTTTGTGCTGATGGTGATAATTCAGGTGAGGTAATCAATTATTTAAAAAGCAGCAATCTGTGGCCTAGCCAGGTAGTAGCACAGTAGATAGAGCATCAGCCTGGAACACAGAGGACCAGGTTAGAAGCCCCAAGGTTGCTGGCTTGAGTGTGGGCTCACCAGCTTGGGTGCAGGGCCGCTGGCTTGAGTGGGGGATCCTAGACATGACCCCATGGTCGCTGGCTTGAACAAAGGGTCATTGGCTCAGCTGTAGCGCCCTGGCCAAGGCACGTATGAGAAAGCAATCAATGAACAACTAAGGTGCTACAATGAAAAATTGATACTTCTCTCTCCCTTCTTGTCTGTCTCTATCTGTCCCTCTCTCTAACATACATAAATAAAACCAGGAATCTGTATGATCAAATTGTTTTTTTTTTTTTTTTTAGCAAGAGAGACACAGAGAGGGACAGAGACAGGAAGAGAGAGAGATGAGAAGCATCACTTCTTCACTGTGGCATCTGAGTTGTTCTCATATGTGCCTTGACCCGGGGGCTTCAGCCGAGCCAGTGACTCCTTGCTCAAGCCAGTGAGCTTGGGCTTCAAGCCGGCAACCTCGGGGTTTCAAACCTGGGTCTTCTGTGTCCCAGGCCAATGCTCTACCACTGGGCCACTGCCTGGTCAGGCTCAAATTGGTTTTTAAGCAGGCACATCAGACAGTATTTTTTTTTTTTTAAAACAGGGACAGAGAGAGAGTCAGAGAGAGGGATAGACAGGAATGGAGAGAGATGAGAAGCATCAATTATCAGTTTTTCGTTGCAACACCTTAGTTGTTCATTGATTGCTTTCTCATATATGCCTTGACCGCGGGCCTTCAGCAGACCGAGTAACCCCTTGCTCAAGCCAGATGAGCCCGCGCTCAAGCTGACAACCTCGGGGTCTCAAACCTGGGTCTTCCACATCCCAGTCCAACACTCTATCCACTGTGCCACCGCATGGTCAGGCTCAGACAGAATTTTATAAACACAAACAATCCAGCACCAAATGAAACTTTAAAAAAAATAAAGGGAACTGTTTAAGACTGGGTGAATAAAAATACCCAATAGAGACAAGGCTGGAAAAAAAAACACCTTATATATTTGGCCCTAAAAGATAAGAAAACAAGAATAGGAAGTAACTTTTTATCCCTATAGCAAACTAATTATACTCAAGTCCCTTTAGATAATAGGGAAAAGAAAGTACTGAAAAGAACTTCCATCCCTATTGCCTCCACATCAAAGACTGTATAGAATGGGCTGTGAGTTCTTACATGTGTGGGAAAATAAGGGGAGGAAAGCACGAGAAAGAAAAAACAAACCAGAAAACCAATACACAGAAATCCAAGATGCTGACTGATAAGAAACCTGAAGTTATACATGGAACTAAAGATGAAATGGCACAAGGAAAGAAAAAAACACAAAACAGACCCAAGGCAAAGTTCTGGCACATTAGTACAGCCTCTTTATTTATTAATTCCTCCAAATGTATTCCTGTGCCGTTGTTTTCTAGGAAGTAGCTTAAAGGCAGAAATATTTTAAAAGCAAAAATAAATACTTAAAGATTACAAATGTCTTCTATCTATTAAAGACATTGATGACTGTAACTTATTTCAAGCTCTTATCAGAAAAGCTAAAATCCATAAATTGAGGCAGAAAAACATAAACAAAGGGCTATATTAATTGAACTGGTTTTTTTTTAAAGACACTAGGTGACCTGGGGGAAAATAATTATTGATTTCCTGAGTTAATTCTCAAATGTAACTTATAGTTATCTTTGGGCTCATCTCTTCTGGACCTGTGAGTTTCTGGGAACACAAGAACTCTGCCTGGAGCTACCACTTGCTGAAAGTAAGCAGAGTCTACACAGGTTTTCCTTTCAACTGGGAATGTAATGCTTTTAATAAGGGTATCATTTTCCCTCACATATAGAGTGATAATTGGTAAATGTTAATGTGCAGTCTCTAAGGAATCACACCAAACAGAATTAACCATTAGAAAGGGTTATTTAAAAAGAAGTGAGAAGGTAGGGAGGAAGCCTCAAACAAACACATATTCAAGTCATTCCATCACATTTGAACACTTAGCATATGAGTTCCTCTTTTCACTACAATGAGGTCAGGCTCTGAAGAAAATAAGCTAACCTGAGTTGGAATTCAGTTACTCAAAAGGACCTAAAAATACGGGGCAAAATGTTTCTATTCTTCTTTTCTCTTAATCCTTATTTCATAAATATAGAAAAACAAGGCCCAAGTATTAAGTCAGTATCATAGGCCCCCTTAAATGCTTTCCTCATCTGGGGATCTTTTTTTTTTTAAGATTATATTTTTATTTATTTTAGAGAGGGGAGAAGAGAAAGGGAGAGGGGGGAGCAGGAAGCATCAACTCGCATATGTGCCTTGGCCAGGCAAGCCAACGGTTTCGAACCAGTGACCTCAGCATTCCAGGTTCACACCTTATCCACTATGCCATCACAGGTCAGGATCATCTGGGGATCTTAACATGTTATATATTTTTCATGGGTAGGGAATATGGGCAGACCTAACATTTAATAAATTTATTGACTGCCTTTATGTGCTAAACACTGTGCAAGTATTGGGAGAATCAAAGGAAAAGACATTGGGGAAGAAAGAAAGTGATATTAAGAAATGATAAACTATAAAATACAGAATCCATCATGAAATTCATCTTTAGGCCCTAGCCAGTTGGCTTAGCAGTGGTGTGTTGACCCGGAGAGTGGAAGTCCTGGGTTCAATTTTTAGTCAGGGAACACAGGAGAGGCAACCATCTGCTTTTTTCGCCTTTCCCCGCTCCAGCTATGGCTTGATTGGTTACAGTGCATTGGCCCCAGGTGCTGAGAATGGCTTGTTTAACCTCCACCTCTGGCTCTGGAAATAGCTCGATTCTAAGCATGGCCCTAGATGGGCAGAGCATAGGCCCCAGATGGGGGTTGCCAGGTGGATCCTGGTTTGGGTGCATGTGGGAGATCTATCTTCCCCACTCTCATTTTTTGGGGTTTTTTGTTTTTTTTTTTTTTTTTGTATTTTTCTGAAGCTGGAAACAGGGAGAGATAGACAGACTCCCGCATGCACCTGACCGGGATCCACCCGGCACGCCCACCAGGGGGCGATGCTCTGCCCATCTGGGGTGTCGCTCTGCTGCGACCAGAGCCACTCTAGTGCCTGGGGCAGAGGCCAAGGAGCCATCCCCAGCGCCCGGGCCATCTTTGCTCCAATGGAGCCTTGGCTGTGGGAGGGAAAGAGAGAGACAGAGAGGAAGGAGAGGGGGAGGGGTGGAGAAGCAGATAGGCGCTTCTCCTGTGTGCCCTGGCCGGGAATCAAACCCAGGACTTCCGCATGTCAGGCCAACGCTCTACCGCTGAGCCAACCGGCCAGGGCCTTTTTTGGTATTTTTCCAAAGTGAGAAATGCAGAGGCAGATGGACAGACTCCCCACACGCGCCCAACTGGGATCCACCCAACATGCCCACTAGGTGGCAATGCTCTGCCCATCTGGGGCATTGCTCTGTTCCAACCGGAACCATTCTAGCACCTGAGGTGGACGCCACGGAGCCGTACTCAGTGCCTGGGCCAACTCTCTCCAATGGAGCTTTGGCTGCAGGAGGGAAAGAGAGAGACAGAGAGGAAGGAGGGGGGGAAAGGTAGAGAAACAGATGGGCGCTTCTCCTGTGTACCCTGGCTGGGAATTGAACCCGGCACTTCCACACGCCAAGCCAACGCTCTACCACTGAGCCAACTTGCCAGGGCCTACTCTCACTTTAAAAAAAAAGAAATTCAACTTTAAAAAGCATGTAACACATCCACCCAGTTGATTCAGTTTCCAGGGGGGGAGTGGAGGAATTTTTTTTTTTTTTTTTTTTTTTTTAATTTTTCTGAAGCTGGAAACAGGGAGAGACAGTCAGACAGACTCCCGCATGCGCCCGACCGGGATCCACCCAGCACGCCCACCATGGGGCTATGCTCTGCCCACCAGGGGGCGATGCTCTGCCCATCCTGGGCGTCGCCATGTTGCGACCAGAGCCACTCTAGTGCCTGGGGCAGAGGCCACAGAGCCATCCCCAGCGCCCGGGCCATCTTTGCTCCAATGGAGCCTTGGCTGCGGGAGGGGAAGAGAGAGACAGAGAGGAAAGCGCGGCGGAGGGGTGGAGAAGCAAATGGGCGCTTCTCCTGTGTGCCCTGGCCGGGAATCGAACCCGGGTCCTCTGCACGCTAGGCCGACGCTCTACCGCTGAGCCAACCAGCCAGGGCGGGAGTGGAGGAATTTTTAACAAATGCTTCCAGGAATGGATAATCCACAGGACACAAAAGCTCAGCTGTGTCTGAAAATCACTTCCTCTGTAACATGCCATAACTTTATAAATACTAATGTTTGTTTTATGAAGGATGGGTAATTCAGGAGAAAAAATAACAAAGTACCTGATACAAAATAACTACCTGCAGAAGCAGTTTTTTGTGGTTTTTTTTTTTGGTTAAAAATAAAGATTTGAGCCTGACCTATAGTGGCACACTGGATAAAGTGATGACCTGGAATGCAGCGGTCATTGCTTCAAAACCCTGGGCTTGTTGGGTCAAGGCACATACGAGAAGCAATTATTTCAAGTTGATCCTTCTCATTCCTCCCACAGCCTTCCTCCTTCTCTATCCTTTCTCTAAAATAATAAATAACACCTTTAAATAAAAATAAATAAATAAATAAGCACAGACTTGAGTTCCTAGAAAGATTCAAAGGAAGGCCCTTTGCCATGAGTGGGACTGGGGAAGAAAGAGATGGAGAAGCAACTTGAACACGAGGTTAGCTGGATGGTAGCTATCACTGAGAAAATAGTGAAGAACACTGGGAGGGCTCACCACACCTGCCTATTCACAAGCATCAGCTCCCGCTCTGGAACCCATCCCTGTGCCTAACATCTCATCTACTTGGCTATATATTTCCCCCTATTTAAAAACCTGCCCAATCTGCTGTCTCTCATAATGCTCTTTCCAACTAAATACTCTTAAATTTCATCTTACTTTCTTTCATTTATGCCATGTTATCACTCAGCTCAGTGCTCACTTCTTATATAGGAAGTCAGCTATGATTAATTCTGCCTGCCTGGTTACTCCAAATGCCTCCTCAGATTCATCTAGCCTGTTGATAACTATAATGTTGGGATAAAGCACCTGTGACTCTGCTATATAATTGGATTTTCTGTGGATCAAGATGCAGTTTCTGAAGTAAAGGGCACCTCTTCCTATAAACCAGAAAGCACATGACTAGAGCTTTGTGATCTGACACATGTGGTATAAGGAATATGAGTGTTTTTTATAAGCTTTTTTTTTTTGAGAGAGAGAGAGAGAGGAAGAAAGAGAAGCATCAAATCGTAGTTGCATCACTTTAGTGTTTCATTGATTGCTTCTCACACGTGCCTTGACGGGGCTCCAGCTGAGCCTGTGACCTCTTGCTCAAGCCAGCAACATTGGGATTTTGAACCTGGGACCTCAGCGTCCCAGGTTGATGCTCAATCCATTGTGTCACCACCAGTCAGGCTGAGTGTTCCTTATAAGCTTTCTAAAATGATGGGGTTACCTATTTCTAATCTTTCCCATGAACCTTGGCTTGCTATGGGTTCCCCACAATCTCTCCTCATTGTGGGAACTCAGTCAGACAATGATAATTACTGTCTTGGTCTCTCTGAATGGTAGATGAGTTGTAAGCAGAGACTAAAACCAGGACTCTAAAGTTACCCACAGAGCAATCTTGGCCAGGTAGCTCAGTTGCTTAGAGCGCTGTCTCAAAAACCAAGGTTACCAACCATTGAATGCATAAATAAGTGGAAGAACAAATAGATGTTTCTCTCTTTCTCTCTAAAATCAATTAAAAATAAGTTTTTTAAATTCCCTATGGAGTGATTCAGCAAATATATGCTGAGCAAAGATCGTAAAATGTTCAAGCTAGGTCCACATTTTTCTGGAGGGGAAGCATTTTGCTTAAAGGGAATTTGGTCAATATTACCAAACCTTCTTCTGATGTGTTTTGTTCCAGATTAAGTAGGTCCTCAGAGGCACAAGAATCAGCTATGAGGGAAGGGGACTTGTTAGAAGGCTGGCTCCCCTGCTCTTCCAACACAGCTTTCAGTTGGTCCATTTCCTGCTTGATCTTTATCAGATTATCTTGCATGGTATCCCTCTGCTGCAAACACAAGAAATGACACCAAGAAGTTACACTCTTAGAAACTTGCCAGAACGTGAGAATATGTCATACCAATTAATTTAAGCATGGGAATTAAAATCACCTACTATGGAATTACAAATTCTGGCTGAACACTTTTTAATCCAACCATATTCATGCAATTAATGCTCATGAAATTATTTCAGAATGATGTTAAAGGAGGAAAAAAATTGCTCAAACTCTCCCAAATAGAATTGCTTTATTGTGATGTCCTTTTGAAGTTGATTATTTTCTTTTAAAGCTCAGGAGCAGAAAAAGTAATTAAGGTGCTTAAATACTTTTGATATTTAAAATGAGTATGACTGTTAACATTTTACATAGGCTGTTTCAAAGATTTAGTGTTAAAAAAAAAAAAAGGCCCTGGCCGGTTTGCTCAATGGTAGAGCGTCCACCTGGCGAGCAGGAGTCCCGGGTTCGATTCCTGGCCAGGGCACACAGGAGAAGCGCCTATCTGCTTCTCCACTCCTCCCCTTCTCCTTCCTCTGTCTCTCTCTTCCCCTCCCACAGCCAAGGCTCCATTGGAGCAAAGTTGGCCCGGGCACTAGGGAAGGCTCTATGGCCTCTGCCTTAGGCGACAGAATGTCTCTGGTTGAAAGGGAGCAACGCCCCAGATGGACAGAGCATTGCCCCCTGGTGGGCATGCTGGGTGGATCCCGGTCGGGCGCATGCGGGAATCTGTCTGCCTCCCCATTTCCAATTTCAGGAAAAAAAAAAAAAAAAAAAGATTTAGTGTTGTGGGACTCATAAGAGACTTGGGTTAGACCATATGAAAATGTCTGATTTCTGGCTTGTGAGGACATTTCTTTTTCTGGGATTCTCTGAACATTTAGTTACTAACACAAAGAACAAAGAACTAATTCATTAAATTATCTATTATCTATTTGTTCATTCATCCATTATATGTCAGACTGTCCTGGTGCTGGGGATATAGCCCGCATTGTGCTGACATTCGAGGTGGGGAAATGGTACCAAGAACTTCACAGAGAAGAACGTGTTAGAGGGAAGAAGTCAACAGAAGGAACCCCAAGAAAGCCTGTAAGGACATTTATTGTTTTCAACTCTAAGATAAGGGACTCTCTTTTGCTTATGGAGCTCATGTTTATTTTTCCATTTCAAAAAGAAATCTGCTAAGAGTAAGGTTTTAGATAAGGAAAGTATATGGTAATTAAGGAGTTACAAAATATACTTTTCATTACTTTTTTTTTTTAATTTTTTAAATTTTTTATTTATTTATTTATTCATTTTTAGAGAGGAGAAAGAGAGAGAGAGAGGAGAGATAGTGAGAGAGAAGGGGGAGGAGCTGGAAGCATCAACTCCCATATGTGCCTGTGCCTTGACCAGGCAAGCCCAGGGTTTCGAACCGGCGACCTCAGCATTTTCAGGTCGACGCTTTATCCACTGCGCCACCAAAGGTCAGGCTACTTTTCATTACTTTTAGAAGGAACATCAATGGTTGCCAGCAAACTCCAGGGAACATAGATTGTTTCACTCTCCATTTCTTCTTCTGATCCTTGAAAATGACTTGGCCCTCCACTAAAAACTAGCCATCAACTTTCTCCCGCTACACTAAGTTCAGTTTTCAGATTTTTATGACCAGGAAATGTATTCCCAGCTTCACAAAGGCTTCCAGTGATACCCTATGTTGCTGCCAATGTCTGCAACAGCACCATTGCCACCACATGGTGCTTGTGAGTATAGTTCCATTATGGTCAAAAAGGGCTTGCCTAAGTAAATCTGGAACGAAACCACAGATATCTGTATGTTTCAGCTATACTGGACACTACTGTCACAACCATCACATCTAATTTCTACATGCCCATTAAATAGGTTAGAAAATCAGAAAAAATAGTAATGGGAGAATTAGTTAATTTTCCTTTGGGTTTTTCTAAAGGAATTACTTTCTAACTTGGACAATTCCCCTGCAAGCAACTGGCCAGATACATTTGGGAGACCAAAACCAAATTGATTACCAAGTTTTCTTGATTCTAATTCTTTTTTTTTTTTTTTCCTTTAGCAACAGAGAGACAGGGAGAGAAATGAGAAGCATCAACTCATAGTTGTGGCACTTTAGTTGTTAATTGATTGCTTTCTCATACTTGCCTTGATGGGAGGAGTGGCACTCTAGTCAAGCCAGCGACCAGAGGGTCATGTCTATGATCCCATACTCAAGACTGCAAGCCCACACTCAAGCCAGACGAGCCCGTGCTCAACCCGGTGACCTTGGGGTTTTGAATCTGGGTCCTCAATATCCCAGGTCAAGTCTATCCACTGCACCACTCCCTGTTAAGGCTATCTACTTTTAATACAGCTACATTACTTTAGAAGTTCCTTAAATCATGTTTACAATGCCTCTTTCTTCCATAGGGACCTTGGTGGTATACTACTGCTCAAATAAGTTAATGCTTTCTGAAAATTACACAATTATTACTCCTTATAACCCTCAGGATAAAATCCAAATTCCTAAGTACAGCATTTAATATGCCCTTCATATAGTCTCATCTCATTTCTTCACCAAACCACCCCATGCCATTTTCTAGTCACACAGGACAACTTTGTGCTTCCTGAGCATTTCATGCCTTTGTGCCTTTGCTTTGATTGCTGCCTCCCTTCTCTTTCCACCTGGAAAACTCTTCATCTTTGAAGGCCCAGCTGGAATGTCTCCTTTGGAAGTCCTCACCAATACATCTCCTCCTATTGGGACAGATGATCCCTCACTATTTCATTTATACTGCTAATGCATTAGTATACCAAAGTATAATACATGACCCTCCTTTGATACAGTATTGCTTTCATATATGTTTTTGTTATAGGGCAAATGGGTTTTGATGGTTTAGCTTATTCATTAAATTTAGTATTTAGTGTTCTGCAGTGAGGTCGGTGGTACGAATGTATGAAATCAAAGGTAGCATGAGTTTATGCATGATTCTACCTAGGTGATTACAACTTAATCTGAGGAGACAAGATACCAAACACAACTATTATATCACTAATTTTAAGGGATGATATAAGCAAATGTAAGAATGAGATGCATACTACTGAATGTAAAAGATACCATGCACACACATCCACACATCCTTTTTACCTGAGTGCTTAAAATTTCACTCTGAGAGGACAGCCCTGAACAATCTTCAAAGAGGCTTCTTTCACTCTCATAATCAGATGCTGCTTCATCTTAAATGGTAATAAAAATAGATTCAGATGTAAAAACAGACATCAAAAACTACAATTTGTTGTATCTGTTTCTTCCCATTGGCATGACAAATATCACTTTCATATCACACAAAATGATTACACTCTTTGTTTTGGGACACCTTGATTCCTTCTAGAAATCATAACGAAAACCAGATACAAGTCTGCCAACAATTGGGGCATTAAATCTCATTCAAATAGAGATGGACTTTCTTTTTTTTTTTTTTTTTCATTTTTCTGAAGCTGGAAACGGGGAGAGACAGTCAGACTCCCGCATGCGCCCGACCGGGATCCACCCGGCACGCCCACCAGGGGCTACGCTCTGCCCACCAGGGGGCGATAATCTGCCCATCCTGGGCGTTGCCATGTTGCGACCAGAGCCACTCTAGCGCCTGAGGCAGAGGCCACAGAACCATCCCCAGCGCCCGGGCCATCTTTGCTCCAATGGAGCCTTGGCTGCGGGAGGGGAAGAGAGAGACAGAGAGGAAAGTGCGGCGGAGGGGTGGAGAAGCAAATGGGCGCTTCTCCTGTGTGCCCTGGCCGGGCATCGAACCCGGGTCCTCCGCACGCTAGGCCGACGCTCTACCGCTGAGCCAACCGGCCAGGGCCGAGATGGACTTTCAAAGAAAAGTACCTCAGGAGGAACATGCTTCAAGTTTAAGAAGCAGTTACTTTTTTTTTTTTTGTATTTTCCAAAAGTGAGAAGTGGGAAGGCAGAGAGACAGACTCCCGCATGCACCCGACCAGGTTCCACCCGGCATGCCCACTAGGGGGCAATGCTCTGCCCATCTGGGCTATTGCTCTGTTGTATCCAGAGCCACTCTAGCGCCTAAGGTGGAGGCCATGGAGCCATCCTTAGCGCCCGGGCCAACTTTGCTCCAATGGAGGCTTGGCTGCAGGAGGGGAAGAGAGAGATAAGAGTGGAGAGAGGGAAGGGTGGAGAAGCAGATGGGCACCTCTCCTGTGTGCCCTGGCTGGGAATTGAACCCCAGAACTTCCACATCCTGGCTGATGCTCTACCACTGAGCAAACCAGCTAGGGCTGAAGAAGCAGTTATTTTAACTGTACTTAGAAACGTTTAAAATGTGCTCCCGCAAAGGTGTAAACATTTAGGTTATTTCTGTAGAATAGATGGTTCCAATACCTAAATTTGAATCCACACTCTGCTCTTCTAGATTATCCTCTTCTAGGCCAGTTTCCTTTTCATCATCGTCTGAAACCAATTCTTTGTCACTCAGAACTTCCTCGTTTTCAGACTCATGTCTCAGTTGTTTGGAAGGAGGAATAAGCATCAAGAAAGGATCTGAGGTGTTTGTATTAGTGGTCAAACCTTCTGATGCACTGCATTGTGAGGAAAATAAGCTACCAGAACATCTCACTTCCTCACTAAGGTGAGCTTCCTGGGGTGCCTTGGCCAACATTACTTGGCTACTGAAGTTATTCAAGCTACTCTTTAATGATCCTAAGTTCTCATCTGTTTTCTTAGACAGACTCTCTGTGGAAGCAGCATTATGTCTGGTAGATGGAGAAGGTATACTGGTTACTTTACCAAATAATAAGTGTTGGAAGCAAGGAAGCTCTTCGTCCTCACTAGACATGTCCTCTTCTGAGGACTCTAATTTCCTGGATCTTCTTTGGTGACGTATATGGACCCCTAAGGGGCTAGGGCTCCTTCTGAGTTCTTTCTGGACACTTTTGCTAAAAATAGCAGATCTTTCTTTAATGCCACTTTCAGCAAAGCTGCTATTCTCCTTTATTTTGCTGTCATCTAACAGGTCATCTGGTGTAGCAGAACAAACCTGAGAACCAGGACTACTTCCCACAGGTTGTTCTAGGTTATCTGAAATTTGACATGCATTAACAGCCTGAACTACTACTTCACTTTCTCCTTGCCTTTTTATTTCAGGTTGTTTACAATTACTTATAGAAAGCCTTGGCTTATAGACTTCGGGCTGCATGAGACCTATTCTGAGACTAGCACTTAATTTTGATCCTCTTTTTCGATTTGGTTCTGCTTGAATGTTTTCACCACTGGATCCTACTTCACTGATACTAGAGCCTACTTCATTAGTACTGCTTGAGCTGTCTCCTTTAACAGTTCTTTCTCTAATGTTATTTTGGCTAATTGTGCTCACTGTACTTTGAATGATGTTCTCATTTCCCATTGCTCTTTCAGGTGATACCAAATATTCCTCAAACTTTGACAAGTTTTCCTTATTTACAGTTTTAAAAGATGACCTGATGGGAGAGATAGATGGCATGTGATTGAGGTTTTGTGAAATTTTGTGTTTATTTTCAGGAGGGAGTTCAGTTTCATTGCCTCTGAACTGAGATGACTGACAAAGCCTAGAGATACCTTCTATATCATATTTGGCATATTCTCCCAGCTTTTTGTCTTTCTCACACACAGCAGGAAATCCTGCAGTGGTGTGAACTGCCTGTACATGTTTGATTTTATATTCTTTCTCTCCCTGATTTTCTTCTTTGTGTCCACATCCAGGAGTGGCTTTTGGACTTTGTTTCCTTAAGGACCTTGAGGGAGTATAGACAGTCGCACATTTCTTTCCTGTGTTTCCTGTATTTGAAAACAGAGCAAATGACTGACGCTTTGAAACCTTGAATGTATTCTGTAAATACTGTGTATCAAGTTCACTCTCTTCCATTTCTATGCATGTCTCCTGAGTCTGGTTAACTTCACAACTCAATAGATCCTTAAAGCCCTCTGTGTCACTTCTAGTATCTTTAGAACAACCATGGCTAAGTTCCTTGGGGTTTTCAATTGCTGCACGCACACCTGCACGTTGATTTGGTGCCTGTTTTGCCCTTCCTGGGGTGTCAGGTTCCAGCAATGAAATACTACACTGAGTATCATAATCAGTTTCAGGTACCAATAAAATATTGTTACTCTCCACAGAACTCCCAGTTTGCAAACTTCTTCCTTCACTTAATATCAGGTCTTTGAGGTCTTTGGTTCTATTAGACACTTGAATTGTTCCTAGGTTCTCTTCTGTTTCTTTTCTTTGAAGGTTAGGATCGACAGACTCTTGAAGTGTATTAGAACTTGAACTATCAGTAAAAAAACCAGGTATGTTTTTTAAATTTAGTTCTGGAAAAGCATCACTGGCAAATCTTTTGTTTGTTTGTTCCTCTGACTTGTTACTCTGCTTGGCTCCAGCGGCAGGTTCTTCACCTTCCAGGAGTTGAAGCTCTTTGCTGTGCCTGACTGGTATCTGGTCCAAATTCTTTTTCTTCACTTCTTCACCGCTAGAACAACTATCAATTTGTAGTTCAGGATGATTAGGTGGGCTTGGATTTCTATTGACTACTAGTTCAAGTGCATAAATATGTTTGGTAGAAGGCTTCCTCCTCAGCCTATTCTTCTTAGGTGCTTTTGAACTGTGGATATTTAATTCTAGTTCCATATTGCTTATGCTGCTGCTTATAGGTTCAGCTTTACTTCTGAAAGCAGAGTCTTTTTCCAATGATTCTGCTGGATTAGCATTTTTCTCTTTCTGAACATAATCACCTTTTGTTTCAACCTCATGACCATTATTAGTAACACTCACATCACCATTTTGTTCTGTTTGGTCAGTTCCCTCAATTATCTTTTCAGGAGTCTTTTGAACAACTGCCAAATTTACCTTCTTGATAAAATCCTCAGGATGAAGGCCTGATGTAGTTCTCCTTTTAGACTTTGGTTTATTTGTGAGGGGACGATCTTGTGCTATCTGAGGTTCTATAACAGATGCTCCTCTAATTAGATTTTCAGTTATGTGGCTTAATTTAGGGAGGCTTGCCTTCCTCTGATAGGTTTTCCCAAATATTTTATCTTCAATATTACTTTCTAATGGTTTGGAGTGGGCTCTTTCACTTTCACATATTAAAGTACCATGAGGATCACTGGCCATTAAGACTATTTTCTCTGGAGAACCAGAATATCCATCTACTTCATTTGGAACTTCTATTGTAGCAGTTGCTTCCATATTTGATTCAGAACTCCCATGATGTGATTCATCAGAAGTTAGTATTTTATCACGTCTAGAAAACCACTCATTAACTTTCTGTATACTACTATTCCTTGTTATCCAAGGAATATCTTGGGAATCTCTAAGATGATCAGAGCATGGAGGTTCTTTTCTCTCGTTCAGGGGATCAGCATTTACAACTACCCTTTTCTCTATGGTGGGAGTCTGCCTATCATTACATGTTTCTTTACTTTCAGCCCATCTGCTCTGCTGGCTCCTAGCTAAGCCAGGCTGCTTGCTTTTATTACAGAATTCAAGCTTTTCTACATTCATTCTGTCTTTAGTGAGTAGTAAACTGCTGTTCTCATGCTGTAATGCGCTGGCATGAATATTTGTGCTACATGGCTCCACATGCAAGTTTGAAACAGAAATACCCTGATACTTTCCTGGATGTTTCTCAGTGGTGGTCAAATCTATATTACTGGATTGATGATGTTCAGTATTTGGTATGTCTTCAGAAAACTCACAAGCAGCTGAAAGTATACAAAAACAACAGGTGATTAACAACTGAATTATCACGAAAAATATATATACTTAGGCCCTGGCTGGTGGCTCAGTGGACAGATTGTCTACCTGGCTTATGGATGTCCTGGGTTTAATTTCTGGTCAGGGCACACAGGAGAAGCAACCATCTGCTTCTCTCTCTCTTCCTCTTCTATAGCCAGTGGCTCGATTGGTTCAAGCGTGGCCCATGTACTGAGAATAGTTCTGTTGGAGTGCATTATCCTCAGGTGCTAAAAACAGCTTGGTATTCAAGCACTGGCACCAGACGGGGTTGCTGGTGGATCTTGGTCAGAGTGCATGCAAGAGTTTGTCTCACTATTTCCTCTCTGCTCACTTTAAAAAAACACAACAAGGTCCTGGCCAGTTGGCTCAGTGATAGAGCATCGGCCCAGCATATGGAAGTCCCAGGTTCGATTCACAGTCAGGATACACGGGAGAAGAGACTATCTGCTTCTCCCCCCTCCCCCCTCCCCCTCTTCTCTATCTCTCTCTTCCCCTCCCGCAGCCAAGGCCCCATTGGAGCCAAGTTGGCCCGGGGGCTGAGGACACCTCCATGGCCTCCGCCTCAGGAGCTAGAATGGCTTCAGGCACAATGAAGCAATGCCCCAGATGGGCAGAGCATTGCCCACTGGTAGGCATGCCAGGTGGATCCCAGTCAGGTACATGTGGGAGTCTATCTGACTGCCTTCTCCCTTCTAACTTTGGGGGAAAATAACAACAAAAAAAGAAAACCCGCCATATATTTAATACAGCTTAGGGTGGAAATTAAACAACTGGCTATTTTTAGAGAAACTATCCTTTTAAACAACCAAGTATACTAAAGGTGTAGCTCATACTCTTTCATGTAATTCCTTTTATCTATCTAGATTCTCATTAGTTACACTCAAGATAATTAAAATCTTTATTTCAGAATTCTCTCTACTCATAAACCACAGCTATTTCCCTAACCTGTACCAGTGAGTTAAAAGCAGACTTTGGCCTGACCAGTGGTAGCACAGTGGATAGAGTGTTGACCTGGGACACTGAGGTCCCAGGTTCGAAACCCCAAAGTCACTGGTTTGAGCGCAGGCTCACCAGCTTGATCGTGGCAACATGACCCCATGGTCACTGACTTGAGCAAGGGATCGCTGGCTCAGCTGGAGTCCCCTGGTCAAGGCACATATGAGAAGCAATCAATGAACTAAAGTGCCACAACTATGAATTGATGCTTCTCCTCTCTAGAAAAAAAATTTTTTAAAATAAAAGTCTTAATGATTTTGGGCATCTGACATATTACTGTGCTCTCTGTTCCCTCTTCAGACTCATACTACCTATATTCAAATAACAGTATACAGCCTGACTGGGTGGTGGCGCAGTGGATAGAGTGTCGGACTGGGATGCGGAGGACCCAGGTTTAAGACCCCAAGGTCGCCAGCTTGAGCGCAAGTTCATCTGGTTTGAGCAAGGCTCACCAGCTTGAGCCCAAGGTTGCTGGCTTGAGCAAAGGGTCACTCAGTCTGCTGTAGCCCCCTGTGTCAAGGTACATATGAGAAAGGAATCTACGAACAACTAGGGTACTACAACGAGGAATTGATGCTTCTCATCTCTCTACCTTCCTGTCTGTCCCTCTCTCTGACTCTCTCGGTCACAAAATAAATAAATAAAATTAAAATGCTTGTAAAAAAGAAGCTTTAAAAAATACCAATATGCAAAAGATGAAATATAAACAATAAATTTAAAGTAAAAGGCAACAATCAATTACATAGGGTACTATTATAAGCACATCAGTCTAGTGGCATTGAAATAGATCAGGTTGTACCACAATATCTGAGAAAGGATGATAGCCTAACTCTGCCAAGAGGTGTTGCGAATTATAAATGTCCCAAATGGTCTTCAGAATAATCTAATTACAATGCTGTATCCACCCATTCTCTTTCTTTCCAAAAAAAATTTTCCTATTGATTTGAGAGAGAACGATGATGGGAGGGAGAAAAGGAGGGGTGGGGGTAGGGGGGAGGGAAAGAGAGAAGTATCAACTCATCAACTTTCTCTTTCATTTAGTCGTGTGCTCACTGATTGCTTCTTTTTTTTTTTGTATTTTTCTGAAGCTGGAAACGGGGAGAGACAGTCAGACAGACTCCTGCATGCGCCCGACTGGGATCCACCCGGCACGCCCACCAGGGGGCGATGCTCTGCCGCGACCAGAGCCACTCTAGCGCCTGGGGCAGAGGCCAAGGAGCCATCCGCAGCGCCTGGGCCATCTTTGCTCCAATGGAGCCTTGGCTGCGGGAGGGGAAGAGAGAGACAGAGAGGAAGGGGGGAGTGGAGAAGCAAATGGGCGCTTCTCCTATGTGCCTTGGCCGGGAATTGAACCCGGGTCCCCCGCACGCCAGGCCGATGCTCTACCACTGAGCCAACCGGCCAGGGCCTGATTGCTTCTTGTACATGCTCTGACTAGAAAGTGAACCCGCAACTTTGACGTGCCTAGATGACGCTCTACCCACTGAGCAACCCGGCCAGGGCCCCATTTTCTCTTTAGTGCCTTATACGTTGGGAAGACTTGCCATTACCCTTTTTTGCAGAATTCAAACTGGCTTCAGCCATGGCTTCTTGAGGGGTGACTTGTAACAATTCATCTCCTACACTGCAGGGAAAAGACAAATATCTTCATGAGAAACACTAGTTACATGCTCAGAGTGGTCAAGTAAGTGAGATAAAGTATTTTAGCTTCTTTAGGTAGGATGGAAGTAAGCTGATCAATCTGATACACTTTTGGAAATCTGCTCTCTCCTTTAATAACTGCTAGTCAAAATGGAAGGACCAAAGACTGACACACAGTCTGTCTTTGGAGAGTAGAACATTGTTTATGGACATGCAAATGAGAACCAAAATTTAAATGACAGTCCATTTAAATACAAACAATAACCAAAAGACAGTAAAGCAAAAAAGGAAAGAAACTCCCACAAAACTTAAAAGTGTATCTTAATGAGAATGCAAGAAGAAAGATATCTAAACAAAGGGAGAACTGGGATAAAACAGACACCCCAGTAGAATGCAAAGAATGTACCATTCTGATACTTTGCATCCTGTGCTCTTTTCAGGCTAAAAACTACTTCTTCTCAACCGAGAAAATATGAAAAAATCATTTGCAAAAAAAAATCTGATTAGCAAGGACACCATTATAATTCCTACAAAGACATTACAGATCTTACGGATTCTGATGGAAAGCAATTTGCCAGGTAACACAGTTGGAGGCTGCTTGTAGATTATTGTATAACTTACATAGGTAAAGTCTGAAGGATAGATAGAATTGAGTCCTCTAATATTTTCATCAGCCTGGCCTGTGTCAGTACTACTGTACACCAGGAACAAAGCTAGAGCAGAGAACTATCTGCTGAAAGCAAGGCTGTGAAGAACTATTTTGAATTCTTTTTGGAGTCTTTACTGAGAAACCAAACAGAAGGGTATTTTCTCAGCTATAAAATGAGATTAAAGTGGATGGTCTATTCCAATGCAATAATTCTAACCTAAAAAAATACCAATCCTAATATTAACTAAGTACAAAAATACCAGTTTCATAGACGAAGGCTCTCTGACTCACCTGTAATAACTTGCCTTATTAACTGTATCTTCAGAAGAATCAGATCCTAAAAAAATCCCCCAAATAACAAACAAATCAATAATAGGATTTTTATTGAAAGGGTTCAACTCAAAAAAATGTACTTTTTAAAAGATATTCATTCAAGAAATATTTATTAAGCATCCACCATATGGAAGAGACAGTGATACATATGCCAAGCAATTCAGAGAAGTAGTTGTAAGCACAGGCTCTGAAGCCAGAATTCCTAGGTCTTAATCATGGCTCTGCCACTTACTAGCTTCACAACCATGGCAAAATTTCTTAACCTCTCTCTGACTTAATTTCTTCTGTAAAATAAATATAACAGTAACAATGTCGGAAGTCAGGCCTCTTATATGAGTTTTATAAAGTAAAGTATACTTAGTGCCCCAACTACACTAAGTGCTACTAAATATTTGCTATTATAATTATTTTATTTTTGTGACACAACTGTGTCAAAAAAAAAAATAAAATCCTAGCTTCATTTCTGAGGAAACACCAAATGGACGATGATGCAGGAGAGCCTGGAGGCCACAGCAGCTTCCATGGAGGATTTGGCAGTGGCATCCAGGTCTGAGGTCGCGGCCAGGGTCAAGGTCAGGACAAGGCTACAGAGCTCATGGACGCAAGGCAGAGAACAAGGAGTGAAATCCTGTCACCAAGCTGGTCCACATGGTCAAGGTCATAAAGACAAGTCCCTTGAGATCTATCTCTACTCACTGCCTATCAAGGAATCTAAGATTATTGACTTCTTCTTGGGGGCATTCCTGAAGGATGAGGTTGTGAAGATTATGCCCATGCAAAAGCAGACATGCACTGGAAAGAGGGCCCAGTTCAAGGCATTTGTTGCCACTGGGGACTACACTAGACATGCTGGTCTGGGCATTGAGTGCACAAAGAAAGTAGCCACCACCATCTGTGAGGCCATTGTACTGGCCAAGCTCTCTATTGACCCTGTGTGGCAAGGCTACTGGGGGAACAAGTTCAGCAAGCCCCACACTGTCCCTTGCAAGGTGACTGGCTGCTGTGGCTCTATGCTGGTACGTCTCAACCCCACCTCCAGGGCACTGGCATCATCTCAGCCTGTCTCCAAGAAGCTGTTGCTGATAGCCGCTATCCATAGCTGCTACACCTTGGCCAGGGGCTGCACTGCCACCCTGGGCAACTTCACCAAGGCCACCTTTGATACTGTAAGACCTACAGCTCTCTCAACCCTGACCTCTGAAAAGAGAATGAGTTCACT
Source organism: Saccopteryx leptura (assembly GCF_036850995.1). Lineage (NCBI taxonomy): Eukaryota > Metazoa > Chordata > Mammalia > Chiroptera > Emballonuridae > Saccopteryx > Saccopteryx leptura. The sequence continues at coordinate 343,987,118 of NC_089504.1, read as the reverse complement.
AAGTCTCCTATCAGGAATTCACTGACCATCTTGTAAAGACCCACACCAGAGTTTCTGTGCAGAGGTCCCAGGCTTCTACTGTGGCCACCACATAATTTTGTACAAGAAAAATAAAGTGGGCACTGGCCAGTTGGCTCAGTGGTAGAGTGTCGACTCGGCGTGTGTAAGACCTGGGTTCAATTATTGGCCAGGGCACACAGGAGAAGCACCCATCTGCTTCTCCACTTTTACCCCTCTCCTTTCTATCTCTCTCTCTTCCCCTCCTGCAGCCAAGGCTCCAGTGGAGCAAAAAGTTGGCCCCAGCACTGAGGATGGCTTCATGGCCTCCACCTCAGGCACTAGAATGGCTTTGACTGCAACAGAGCATCGCCCCCTACTGGGCATGCCAGGTGGATCCAATCAGGCACGCTGAGGAGTCTGTCTCTCTGCCTCCCTGCTTATCCCTTCAGGAAAAAATAATAATAAAAAATGAAGTGAGCCTGACCAGGCAGTGGCGTAGTGGATAGAGCGTCGAACTGGGATGCAGAGGACCCGGGTTCGAGACCCCGAGGTTGCCAGCTTGAGTGCAGGCTCATCTGGTGTGAGGAAAAGCCCAACAGCTTGAACCCAAGGTCGTTGGCTCGAGCAACGGCAAGGCACATATGAGAAAGCAATCAATGAACAACTAAAGTGTTGCAACACGCAATGAAAAACTAATGATTGATGCTTCTCATCTCTCTCCGTTCCTGTCTGTCCCTGTCTATCCTTCTCTCTGACTCACTCTCTGTCTCTGTAAAAAAATAAATAAATAAATAAATAAAAATTTAAAAAAAAAAAAATAAAGTGAGTTAAACCTGTTAAAAAAAGACATGCCGTGCTCGCTTTGGTAGCACATATACTAAAATTGGAACGATACAGAGAAGATTAGCATGGCCCCTGCGCAAGGATGACACACAAATTCGTGAAGCGTTCCATAAATAATAAAAATAAATAAATAAATAAGACATGCCTAGGAACTTTTGATTTTAAGAGGAGAAAATATATAAAGTATTTTCAAGTGAATCTAAGTGCTACGGTCAACATACAAAGGTGCTTGGGAGCCCCAAAAGAGACCACTCTTTTCTATAATAAATATATTCTAAAGAATATGACAATTAGAGAAAACCATCTGAATTGAGCCCAGCTCTTCTTAAAAGTCTTTCTAGTCTAGTACAATTTATCTTAGATCCTTCTAAATTCCGCACCCAATCCATCATGTTCTTTCTTATCCCTACTTTCCATCTTTCTAAAGTATAGTAAGTCCTCACTTAACAACACCAATTGATTCTGCGACCAAGCAAAACAACATATAACAAAACCAATTTTACCAAAGACTAACTGATATAAATGAGATGTAACGTTCCATTGGCATCTCATCCACGTTATAACAAAATGACATCAAAAGAAACCTTATTCAAGGATCTGGTATATATTTATACATACTTATAACCAGACATCTTTCTTTTGCTCTCTATAAAGCAAGGTTCTTCAAGGTAAGAGCTGCATCTTTTACATTATTTATAAACACACCATAAGGCTAATAGTATTATTTTATTTGTGCTTTCCAAAACTCCCTGCTATTGTGTAAATTATGACCAAAGTTTCTGGTAAAACTGTAGCACAAAGAATCTATTCTAAACTAAAAAAAACTTGAGACTTACCCAATTCAATGTAGACAGACTTCTTCTGAGACTGTACCTGCTCCTTTGTTCTCAGTGATTTCATAATTCCAAGGTTAGAGAGCTGGACACTAAAACTGGTTTCCTGCTAAGAAGAATGATCAACTAATTATTGGCCAGTTCTCTGCTTTTTTTCCCTGAAGAGGAACTCAAGGTCATGGACAAAACAAATGGACCATTATAAATTAGCTACACTTTATGACAGCTAGAAAAAACACTTGGCAAAGTACACACTAAAATGTATAAGTTAGGTTCTAATGGTATGGATATTTCTTCCTCTTCCTGTTGTTTTAAATTTTTCCAAACAGAATATATATTATCTATAATTTTTGAAGTATAAGAAAATCATATTTTGGAGCTAATACTATAGAAAGGGTGTAAGATTCATTCAGTATACATTTCCAATCATATCAGATAACAGGGTTGAAAATTAAGATAAAATAAAATTTTAAAATGCCTGACTTGTGGTGATGCAGTGGATAAAGCGCTGACCTAGAACACTGATGCCGCCAGTTTGAAATCCGAGGCTTGCCCAGTCAAGGCACATATGAGAAGCCAACTACTATGAGTTGATGCTTCCCTCCCCTCCCCACCTCTCCTTTCTCTCTCTTTTTATTTCTCTCTCTCTTTAAAAAAAAAACAGTAAACAATGCTGACTAGGCGGTGGCGGTGGATGGAGTGTCGGACTGGGATGCCGAAAACCCAGGTTCAAGATCCCAAGGTCGCCAGCTTGAGCACGGGCTCATCTGGTTTGAGCAAAGCTCACCAGCTTGGACCCAAGGTCGCTGGCTTGATCAAGGGGTTACTTGGTCTGCTGAAGGCCCACGGTCAAGGCACATATGAGAAAGCAATCAATGAACAACTAAGGTGTCGCAACAAAAAACTGATTGATGCTTCTCATCTCTCTCAATTCCTGTCTGTCTGTCCCTATCTATCCCTCTCTCTGACACTCTGTCTCTGTAAGAAAAGAAACCAGTGGCCCTGGCTGGTTGGCTCAGCGGTAGAGCGTCGGCGTGGCGTGCGGGGACCTGGGTTCGATTCCGGCCAGGGCACATAGGAGAAGCACCCATTTGCTTCTCCACCCCCCTCTCCTCCTTCCTCTGTCTCTCTCTTCCCCTCCCGAAGCCAAGACTCCATTGGAGCAAAGATGACCCGGGCGCTGGGGATGGCTCCTTGGCCTCTGCCCCAGGCGCTAGAGTGGCTCTGATTGCAGTACAGTGACGCCCCTGAGGGGCAGAGCTTCGCCCCTGGTGGGCGTGCCGGGTGGATCCCGGTCGGGCGCATGTGGGAGTCTGTCTGACTGTCTCTCCCCGTTTCCAGCTTCAGAAAAATACAAAAAAAAAAAAAGAAAAGAAAAGAAAAGAAACCAGTAAACAAAATCTTAAGAAAAAAAATTTTAAAGGATAAATGAAAACATTAAAAGGCTAGCAATCCTAAAATCATTCAGTGTAAGAAAAAATATTCAAAAACTGAACATTACTCCAGTGAAGTTTCCTTCAAGAACTTCAACATCTACTAAAAAATGAATGCTGGTATCACAAAAACAATTATTTTTGAGATCTTCATTATTCATTCAAATATGAGTCTCAATATGGCAAATCCCTCTAAAAAGATATATATGTATAGTAGACATATATGTCTATGTTATTATTTTTTTTAATTACACCTATTAAATTGAAGCAATTTTCAAATCTAAAAACTGATTTTCTTCAGGGAACTTTTCAGAGGAAATAAAATACACTTTCTCATGCCTAGAGAACTTCCATAAAATGATTATTATAAAAACTAGTAAAAATTAAAGTAAAAAAAGCTTAGCCTGACCAGTAGTGGCAACCTCAGTGTTGACCTGGAACAGAGGAACCAGGTTCAAAACTTGAAGTTGCTGGTTTGAGTGAGGGCTCTCCAGCTTGAGCACGGAGTTGCCGGCTTGAGTTCAAAGGTCACTGGCTTGGCTTCAGTCCCCTATCCCCCACCCAAGGCACATATGGGAGGTAATTATCAGCTAAAGTGACGCTACTATGAGATGATGCTTATCTCTCTCCCTTCTAGTCTCTCACACTCCCCTTCTCCCTCTCTCTTATAAAAAAAAAAAAAGCTTAAAACCATCAGTGACCTTGTGGCCATTTTAGACAAGCATCAGGATGGCTAAAGCACTAAGGCAGGGGAAGGATCTGTACTGTATGGTTTCTCTTGACCACACCAGGCACACAGAACTCTCTAAACTCATTTATATTTATTTATTTATTTATTTATTTAATTCAAGCAAGAGGAGGAGAGAGAGAGAGAGAGAGAGAGACTCCTACATGCGCCAGGACCTACCTGGCAACCCCAGTCTGGGGTCAATGCTCTGCATACCCTGGGGCCCATGCTTGCAACCGAGCTATTTTTAGCACCTGAGGCAGAGCTCCACAGAGCCATTCTCAGCTCCTGGGACCAACACACTAGAATCAATTGAGCCATGCCTGACCTGTGGTGGCGCAGCATAAAGTGTCAACCTAGAATGCTGATATTCTCAGTTTGAAACCCGAAGCTTGTCTGGTCAAGGCACATATGAGAAGCAACTATGAGTCGATGCTTCGTGCCCCTGGCCCCCTTTCTCTTTCCTCTAAAATCAATAAATGGCCTGACTTGTGGTGGTGCCGTGGATAAAGCGTCAACCTGGAAATGCTGAGGTCGCCGGTTCGAAACCCTGGGCTTGCCTGGTCCAGGCACATATGGGAGTTGATGCTTCCAGCTCCTCCCTCCTTCTCTCTCTCTGTCTCTCATCTCTCTCTCTCTCTCTCTCCTCTCTAAAATGAATAAAAAAATAAATAAATAAATAAAATCAAGAAATAAAATCTCAATCAATCAATCAATCAATAAATAAATAAAAATTGAGCCATGGCTGTGGGTTGGGGGTGGAGGGAGGATGAGAGGAGAAGCAGATGGTCACTTCTCCCGTGTGCCCTGATTGGGAATCAAACCCAGGACTTCCACATGCTAGGTTGACGCTCTACCACGGAACCAAAAGGTCAGGGCATCTTACTCTTGTTCATTACATTACAACACTTGTCCAACCACTTAATTTGCCATCTTACCTTGTTTACTGATTTTTTACATTTAGTACATTTGCTGATTTACAATACTCAATAAAGAGATTTTGCACGAATAAATGAAAACAGATTTACCAAAGTAGTATTTTCAGGTTGACTCTGTCGAAGTTTCATGGCACGGTTTCGGTAGCCCAAACTCTGGATGATAGAAACTTCCTCCTTTAGATTCTCAGGAGCATTATTTCCCTGTTTTGGAAAGCTGTAACTGTTTGCAACTGTGAATTACAAGGGAAAATATTATTTTTATAACTGTAAAAATGTACTAATTGTAATCAGACCAATAGAAATCCTGTGCATGCTCTTTGTTGTATTAAGACAAACACATTAGCCCTGGCCAGTTGGCTCAGTGGTAGAGCGTCAGCCTGGTGGCAGGAGTCCCGGGTTCAATTCTTGGCCAGGGCACACAGGAGAAGCGCCCATCTGCTTCTCCACCCCTCTCCCTCTCCTTCCTCTCTGTCTCTTTCTTCCCCTCCTGCAGCCAAGGCTCCATTGGAGCAAAGTTGGCCCAGGCGCTAAGGATGGCTCTATGGCCTCTGCCTCAGGCGCTAGGATGGCTCTGGTTGTAACAGAGCAACGCCCCAGATGGGCAGAGCATCGTCTCCTGGTGGTCATGCCGGATGGATCCCGGTCGGGCGCATGCAAGAGTAAGAGTCAGTCTGACTGCCTCCCCGTTTCCAACTTCAGAAAAATACAAAAAAAAAAAAAATCCATTAATATTAAAAAAAAAAAAAAAAAGACAAACACATTAAAAGTTACCCATAATTTTTTAGAGTAAACTTTACAAATTCTACTCCTAGGAAACAAACATAGAGTGTAAAAGTTATTTCTACTACTTTTTTTCTACCCCAATACTAACAAATTTACCTATTAATACTATAGCTCACTGAATCTAAGATTCCAACAATGTAACAAGCACCATTATTCTCTGTACAATAAGAAAACACACAATTAAACAATGACACACCATTGATGGTCAATTGTCCCCAATTTTGTAGACCTTAAAATGTCAAAAACATCCATCTTAGGTTAGATAAAATAAGGTGTGCCTGACCAGGCAGTGGATAGTGTTGGCTAGAGACGCAGAGGACCCAGGTTTGAAACCTTGAGGTCGCCGGCTTGAGTGTGGGATCATAGACATGATCCCACAGTTGCTGCCTTGAGCCCAAACGTTGCTGGCTTGAGAAAGGGGTCACTGGCTTGGCTAGAGCCCCCGAGTCAAGGCACATATGAGAAAGCAATCAATGAACAACTAAGGTGAGCAACTATGAGTTGATGCTTCTCATCTCTCTCCCTTCCTGTCTGTCTGTCCCTATCTCTTAAAAATAAAACAAAATAAAATATAAAGTTATCACCTATTCATAGGAAATAATTGCACAAGCTCCTCCTGAGTTTTAACGACAGCCACTTGAGCAGTTGGCCCTGGGGCTATACCATACTTACACTGCAATCCTGTGTCAAGTTCGAAAGCATGAATAATTTTCAATAGCTCTTCAACAAGTTGACTAAATCTTGTACTTTCTTGTAGGCTTCTGAAATGAAATTTAGAGACACACTTAGCAATTAATTATCAACTTTATTTATTTATTTTTTTTGTATTTTTCTGAAGCTGGAAACGGGGAGGCAGGCAGACAGACTCCCACATGCGACCGACCGGGATCCACTTGGCACGCCACCACAGGTCAGGCCAAGTCACTCAGCTATTTAAAGAAATAAATGAATTATATTGCCGTACAACGTCAATTGAGGCAAAGGCCACGGAGCCATCCCCAGCGCCCGGGCCATCCCTTCTCCAATGGAGCCTCGCTGCGGGAGGGGAAGAGAGAGACAGAGAGGAAGGAGAGAGGGAGGGGTGGAGAAGCAGATGGGCTCTTCTCCTGTGTGCCCTGACCAGGAATCGACCTGGGATTTCCTCACAATGGGCCAATGCTGTAGTGCTGAGCCAATCAGCCAGGGCAGGCCCTCATTGCCTTTTGCTAATACTTCTGAATGGTGCAAAAATTTGCAGTCTTAATGCATAAGGGCGCATGCAGGAGTCTGTCTCCCACACATCTAACTTCGGAAAAATACAAAAAATAAAAATAAAAATAGGCCCTGGCCGGTTGGCTCAGCGGTAGAGCGTCGGCCTGGTGTGTGGGGGACCCGGGTTCGATTTCCGGCCAGGGCACATAAGAGAAGCGCCCATTTGCTTCTCTACCCCCCCTCCTTCCTCTCTGTCTCTCTCTTCCCCTCCCACAGCCAGGGCTCCATTGGAGCAGAGATGGCCCGGGCGCTGGGGATGGCTCCTTGGCCTCTGCCCCAGGCGCTAGAGTGGCTCTGGTTGCGGCAGAGCGATGCCCCGGAGGGGCAGAGCATCGCCCCCTGGTGGGCAGAGCGTTGCCCCTGGTGGGCGTGCCGGGTGGATCCCGGTCGGGTGCATGCGGGAGTCTGTCTGACTGTCTCTCCCTGTTTCCAGCTTCAGAAAAATACAAAAAAAAATAATAATAAATAAAAAAATAAAAAAATAAAATAAAAATAAAAATTCTCCTTTTTCCTGCCTGACCAGGCAGTAGCACAGTGGATAGCAGTGTGTCCTGGCTGGGAATTGAACCCAGGACTTCCACATGCCAGGCTGACACTCTACCACTCAGCCAACCGGCCAGGGCCTTAATCATCAACTTTTAAGGACACTAAAGTAAAAAATGTAAACTAGTAAAAAATGCAGCACAGTAGAAAAACTACATATATTCAAAGAACAGAGCTGCTAGTGACATAACATAATCAAAACATCCTTGATATCTGTATTAATTTTATGTATTTTTTTGCCATTCAAGTCTATTAAAACCCTATGATTACCTAAAATATTACTCTGAATACATACTAGATATAAATCTACTTCACAGAGAACTTACTGTTCTTCTGAACCCCATTAACCCAACCTTCTACTTCCAGGTCTCAGTGATTTCTGCCAAATTATGATTATATTATTTCAAAAGCACAGATAGACAACAATGTCGAAAGAAAGATTTTGATCTAGGACGTTGTACGGCAATATAATTCATTTATTTCTTTAAATAGCTGAGTGACTTGGCCTGACCTGTGGTGGCGCAGTGGATAAAGCGTTGACCTGGAATGCTGAGGTTGCCGGTTCAAAACCCTGGGCTTGCCCGGTCAAGGCACATATGGGAGTTGAAGCTTCTGGCTCCCCCCCACCCCAAATCTCTCTCTCTCCTCTAAAATGAATAAAAAATAAATAAATAAATAGCTGAGTAACTACAATGTGCCAAACACTGGAAAAATAATGTCAACTGAGACAAAGCCAGTGTCCTAATAGAACTTAAATCTTGTTCAGAGGGATGCACAATATACAAATACTTTTTTTGTGTGTGTATAAATAATAAAGTAGAAATTAAATGTGGTGTTGGCCGGCTGACTCAGTGGTAGAGTGTTGACCTGGTATATGGATGTCTCAGGTTCAATTCCCAGTCACAGCACACAGGAGAAGCGACCACCTGCTTCTCCACACTTCCTCTTCCCCTCTGACTCTCTCCTGCAGTCATGGCTTTATTCTTTCAAGTGAGTTGACCCTGGGTGCTGAGGATGGCTCCCTGGTTCTATCTCAGATGCTACAAATAGCTCAGTTGCTGAGCAATAAAGCAGTGCTCCATTTGGGTAGAATATTGCCCCATAGGGGGCTTATCCAGTAGATCCCAGTTGGGGCACATGCAGGAGTGTGTCTTGCTGCCTCCCCTGGTCTCATTTAATTAAAAAAAAAAAAATTAAATGTGCAGGAAAGAAAAATAAAAGATTTAGTAGACAACAGGGGCAGGTGGTATAGTCCTAGTTTAGATAAGACTGCAAATTTTTGCACCATTCAGAAGTATTAGCAAAAGGCAACAAGGGCCTGCCCTGGCTGATTGGCTCAGCACTACAGCATTGGCCCATTGTGAGGAAATCCCAGGTCGATTCCCAGTCAGGGCACACAGGAGAAGTGCCCATCTGCTTATCCACCCTTTCCACACTCCTTCCTCTCTATCTTTCTCCCCCTCCCACAGCCAAGCTCCATTGGAACAAAGATGGCCCAGGTGCTGAGGACGGATCCATGGCCTCCACCTCAGGCACTAGAATGGCTGTGGCTTCAATGGAGCAATATCCCAGATGGGCAGAGCATCGCCCCCTGGTGGGCATGCTGGGCATCCCGGTAGGGCGCATGCAGGAGTCTGTTCCCCCACATCTAACTTCGGAAAAATACAAAAAGTAAAAATAAAAATTCTCCTTTTTCCTGCCCGACCAGGCAGTAGCACAGTGGATAGAGCATCGAACTGGGATGTGGAGGACCCAGGTTCCAGACTCTGAGGTCACCAGCTTGAGCCCAAGGTCACTGGCTTGAGCAAGGGGTTACTCGGTCTGCTGTAACCCCCCGGTCAAGGCACATATGAGAAATCAATCAATGAACAACTAAGGAACCGCAACGAAGTATTGATGTTTCCCATCTCTCTCCTTTCCTGTCTGTCTGTCCCTATCTGGCCCTCTCTCTGACTCTCCCTTTCTCTGCCACCAAAAAAAATAAATAAATAAAATCTTTTTCCTATTTTTGCTTCCAACCTCCCATCACTACCCAATTACATACCTTTTGGTTATATCATTCTTACACAAAGGACACTGTGAAGGCCCTTTCTTCTCGTTGAGAAGTTTCAGCATACAAAATCTATAAATTATAAAAAATAAAAAGAACAATTCAAGTTACCCTTTTTTGTAGGGAGAACATTCAAAAGGCAAATAGCCATGAAAAAATAATCTCACAACTATCATTAAGAGTCATTTTAAAGGTAATGGTAGGTAAATTACAACCAATGGCTTTCTTTAATTGTTTTTAGATGCTGCATAAGCAGAAAACCAAACTATATATGCAATGATCTATGAAAACTGAACTTACATGCATATGGCTTACTGTTATGACCAAGTAAGACTTACTAACAAGTTAATATGGGCATGTTAATGATAATTATTTCATGCTGCATAATCAGGATATAAAAGGCAAGTAGTTCAAGTAAAATGATTATAAATAGTTTAAAAACTCAGCACCTCACTACAAAACTACAGTAATCAAGACAGAGTGGTACTGGTATAAGGATAACCATATACATTGTTGAAACAGAAATGAGAGTTCAGAAATAAACCTATTCATATAGGTCAACTGATTTTCAACAACGGCACCAAAAAAATTAAAAAGTTAATCTTTAGGGCCCTGGCTGGTTGGCTCAGCAGTAAAGTGTCGGCCCAGCGTGTGGAAGTCCTGGGTTCGATTCCCATCCAGGGCACACAGGAGAAGCGGCCATCTGCTTCTCCACCCTTCCCCCTCTCCTTCCTCTCTATCTCTCTCTTCCCCTCCCGCAGCCAAGGCTCCATTGGAGCAAAGTTGGCCTGGGCATTGAGGTTGGCTCCATGGCCTCTGCCTCAGGTGCTAGAATTGCTCCCACTGCAGTAGAGCAATGCCCCAGAGGGGCTGAGCATCGCCCCCTGGTGGACATGCCGGGTGGATCCCAGTCGGGCGCATGCAGGAGTCTGTCTGTCTGACTCCCCCACGTTTCTCACTTCAGAAAAATACAGAAAAAAACAAAAACAAGGTTAATATTCAGCTACCTGTAACCTTTAAAATGCTGGGATTTTATTTTTTAGTTTTTTTTATTCATTTTAGAGAGGAGAGAGAAAGGGAGAGAGAGAGACAGAGAGGGAGAGAGAGAGGAGAGACAGAGAGAGAAGGTGGGGAGGAGCTGGAAGCATCAACTCCCATATGTGCCTTGACCAGGCAAGCCCAGGGTTTCGAACCGGCGACCTCAGCATTTCCAGGTCGATGCTTTATCCACTGCGCCACCACAGGTCAGGCCTAAATGCTGGGACTTTTAAATTCTGTTTCACAAAAGTATCAATCTACGAAGAAACTGGTCCTATACTACAGATAGTTTGGGAAGCTTCACTCTAGAGGCCACAAAACTAAAAATTCAGGAAGCAGAGCCTGACCAGGAGGTGGCTCAGGGGATAGAGCGTCGGACTGGGATGCAGAGGACCCAGATTCGAGACCACAAGGTCGCCAGCTTGAGCGCGGGCTCATCTGGTTTGAGCAAAAGCTCACCAGCTTGAGCCCAAGGTCGCTGGTTCGAGCAAGGGGTTATTAGGTCTGCTGAAGGCCCACGGCAAGGCACATATGAGAAAGCAATCAATGAATAACTAAGGTGTCACAATGACAAACTGATGATTGATGCTTCTCATCTCTCTCCGTTCCTGTCTGTCTATCCCTCTCTCTGACTCTGTTTCTGTAAAAAAAAAAAAATTCTGAAAGCAGAGATAAAGCAGTGCTGCTCTGGCACCTGACCCAGGAGAGGGGTCTGAAGAAGCAGAGAAAACTTTTGGAAACAGATCTCAGCCAGTGGAGTGAGACGAGAAGGGGAGAGACACAGTGGAAATGGGCTCTGGCTCCTTGTTAGGACAGATAAATGTGAAGAAGAACACAGAATGCGGAAAAAGTTAGGGGCCAGCCATCTGGTAACTAGTGCTCGGAGGATATTCCTCCAAAGTGAACAGGTTTCCCTCAGCTCCAGCCAGCCCTCATTACCCTTAATGCAGACGCTTTTCACATTTTTTAGGTTCTGAAAATATGCTAAGAATATAATGAAAATTATGGACTGTCTCTCCTGAAAATTGAACATGCCCCTAGATTTTAATACAGTTGAACTTAAAATATAATTCTAGAATCTTCATGAAAACCAACAAATCCCAAGTTAAAAACTCTTGAAATTTAAAAGTTCCTGAGGACATACATAAGAAATTAATCAGCCTGACCAGGTGATGGTGCAGTGGATAGACCATCATACTAAGATGCAGAGGACCCAGGTTTGAAACCCCAAGGTCACAGGCTTGAGCACAGGCTCACTAGCTTGAGTGCGTGGTTGTCGGCTTGAGTGTGGAATCATAGACATGACCCCATGGTTGCTGGCTTGGGCCCAAAGGTCGGTGGCTTGAAGCCCAAGGTCACTGGTTTGAGTAAGGAGTCACTTGCTCTGCTGTAGCCCCCAGTCAAGGCACATATGAGAAAGCAATCAATGAACAACTAAGGAGCTGCAACAAAAAAATTGATGCTTCTCATTGTTTTCCCTTCCTGTCTGTCCCTCTCTCTTTCTGTCACAAAAAAATAAAATAAAAATAAAAAAGAAATTAATCAATGTAGTTGTTCCTGGGGAAAGAGGCGAAAGGCAGAGATTCTGTGCTAGTAAACTCATTACTGTGGATATGGCTTCCCTTTTCAATGGAAAAAGGAAAAAGACTGGCCCTGGCCGTTTGGTTCATCTGTAGAGCGTCGGCCTGGCATGTGGAAGTCCCAGGTTTGATTCCCAGTCAGGGCACACAGGAGAAGCACGCATCTGCTTCTCCACCCTTTCCCTCTGTCTCTCTCTTCCCCTCCCACAGCCAAGGCTCCATTGGAGCAAAGTTGGCCCGGGTGCTGAGGATGACTCCATGGCCTCCACCTCAAACACTAGAATGGCTCCGGCTGAAACAGAGGAACACCCCAGATGGGCCGAGCATCGCCCCCTGGTGGGCATGCCCAGTGGATCCCAGTCAGGTGCATGTGGGAATCTGTCTGCCTGCCTCCCCGCTTCTAACTTCGGAAAAATACAAAATAAATAAATAAATAAATAAATAAATAGAAGGGAAAATACTTAAAAACAAATTAGATGCTTCTCATTGTTTTCCCTTCCTGTCTGGCATTCAGGAAAAGTCTCGATCATGGTTTAACATCAGGGAAAGGAGGAAAAACCCCTTGTTCTACCAAACTACCTACCAAGCCTTTCCTAAAATTCTTCTATCAAGAAATATTCTTGCCTGACCAGGCGGTGGTGCAGTGGATAAAGCATCACAGAGGACCCAGGTTCAAAACCCCGAGGTCACCAGATTGAGCGCGGGGCTCATCTGGTTTGAGCAAGGCTCACCAGCTTAAGCCCAAGGTCGCTGGCTTGAGCAAGGGGTCACTTGGTTTGCTGTAGCCCCCTGGTCAAGGCACATATGAGAAAGCAATCAATGAGAAAATAAGGTGCCACAACAAAGAATTGACGCTTCTCATCTCTCCCCCTTCCTGTCTGTCTGTCCCTACCTGTCCTTCTGTCTGTCTGTCACACACACACACAAAAAGAAGCATTTTCACTTCAATGGACAAGATTCTTAAAAATGTAAATATAACTTGAATCATTGGTATGAATAAATTTCATTCTAAACATAAACCAATATCAGATCCTTTCCTATCTTTACAAGGATTATGAAACAGGCAAACACTGAACCTTAGAGGAGGGGAAGTGGGACATATATAATGTACAGAAAAGAGAAATTGGCAAGGCTTAAACACAATTTTTTATTTCACAATTGCTTGCAATCTGCTTCCACCCATGGATAGAAAAACAGCTGTTTAAAGTGAGTTGATATCCCACCAGATAAATATGCCAACATTTCACCAGGAACTATGGCTACAACACACCTTATGGTGACTTTCTAAGTATTCTCTGGGACAGAATGAAATCGAGTTGGATTTCTTTTTTACTTAATTGAAGAACCTAAAGCTTCTATAAACTTAAGTGTTTCTTGTGTTATGAAGGATAAGCACAAAAGCTAATGATGGAGTCATGTAAAACATTCAAACTTACTTGCAAAATATGTGGTCACATTTTGTGGAAACAGGCTCTTTGAGCAACTCCAAACTAAAAGGGTAGGGGAAAAAAAGAAAAAGAAAAAAAATGTGGCTCAATAATTCATTTAAAAATAAACATATTCTTAAGTGGCTATAACTAAGCCAAGGTAAGGTTTTAAATTCATTCAATATTTATTCTGTGGTGGCACAGTGGATAAATCATCAACCTGGAATTCTGTGGTCGCCAGTTCAAAACCCCAGGTTTGTCCAGTCAAGGAATATATGGGAAACAACTATTATAAATTGATGCTTCCTACTCCCCCCTGCTCCTCTCCCTCTTTCTTCTCTCTCTAAAATCAATACGTAAAATATTTTTAAATAACTAAATAAATATTTATTAACTGTCTGTTGTGCTGATAGCCAAAAATACCGCAGAGAATATGATCCTTAGCCTCACTGAGCTTCCCTTACATCAGAACAGAATATACAGTACTCTTTTCAGTATTCTATATTACCTATAGCATTTAGAAGATTAGCTGATACTACTTTATATCAATAAGGTTTCACTGATATTTTTTTTGAGCTCTCAGTGGATGCATATCCTTTATCTAAACTTTAAGATCCACAAAGATAAAAACTTTTCTGTATTTTTTTTGAATTTCCTCACAGCACTTTTCTTTGCTTTTGACGGCCTTTTAAATTTCTTCATATGAAAATTTTCAAGCATTTACACAAATAAAACAGTAAAATGAACTCCATGTACCACCCAGTTTCAGCAATTATCATGGCTGACACCCACCCAAAGCCCAGATTAGTATTATTTTTTAAAAGATTGTATTTATTTACTTTTTTAGAGAGAGGAGACAGAGAGGGAGAGAGAGAAAGAGAGAGAGAGAGAGAGAGAGAGATGGAGGAGAGGAGCAGGAGGCATCAACTCATAGTGTTTCTCGTGTGTGCCTCACCTGGGCAAGCCCCAGGCTTCAAACCAGCAACCTCAGCATTCCAGGTCAACCCTTTATCTGCTGCGCCACCACAGGTCAGGCAAAGCCCAGATTATTTTGAAATAAATCTCAGCCATAACATCATTTTATCTACAAATATTTCAGAACATATCTTTAAGAAAGACATTTTTAGCATAACCATAAAAACATTACTCCTAAAAAGTTATTTCTTTAATATCATTTAATACACAATATAATTAATGTTCTAATTTTCCTCTCATAAAAATTTAATAATTAAATCTATGTAAATCAGGATCAAACAAGACCCACACTGTTGTTGGTTGGTATGTGTCAAGTCTCTCCCTCTCTTTTTTTTTAAGTGGGGGGAAGGGGAGGGGAGGGAAGGAGAAGGGAGAGAGATAAGAAGCATCACTCAACTTCTAGTTGCATTACTTTAGTTGTTCATTGTCTGCTTCTCATACATGCTTTGAGGGGGGTCCTCCAGCAGAGCCAGTGATTTCTTGCTCAAGCCAGTGACCCTGTGCTCAAGCTGGTGAGCCCACACTCAAGCCGGAAGAGCCTGCACTCAAGCCCAACTCGGCAACCTTGGGGTTTTGAACCTGAGACCTCAGAGTCCCAGGTCTACACTCTATCCACTGCGCCACAACGGATCAGGTTCACCTCTCCTTTTATGTATAGATTTTCCCCTCTTCTCCTACCCAATTATTTATTTTAAAAACTAGGTCATTTACCTGGAGAATTTCCAAACTTCTGAATTTTGCTGATTAGAACCCTAATGGTATATGTTTCACATGTGCCTCTAGCCTACAGTCTCAGACAAACAGAGGTTCAATTTGGGGGCAAGAACAATTTTTGGTACTGTCTACTTTTATTACATCACTTCAGGAGGTACATGATGTTTGGTTTGTGATTACTTTGTAAAAACAATATATTAGCCTGACCAGGCGGTGGCGCAGTGGATAGAGAGTCGGACTGGGATGTGGAGGGACGCAGGTTCGAGACTCCGAGGTCGCCAGCTTGAGTGCGGGCTCATCTGGTTTGAGCAAAGCTCACCAGCTTGGACCCAAGGTTGCTGGTTTGAGCAAGGTGTCACTAGCTCTGCTGTAGCCTCATGGTCAAGGCACATATGAGAAAGCAATCAATGAACAACTAAAAAAGTGCCACAACATCTCTCTCCATTCCTGTCTGTCCCTGTCTATCCCTCTCTCTGACTCTCTCTCTGTCTCTGTAAAAAACAACAACAACAAAAAACACCCCAACAATATATTAAACACTAACTGAAGAAAATAATAAGCTTAGAAAAACATTCAAATTTCAGGAAAAGAAAATACTGTACATCATCCAAATTCCCATTCCCACCTGTGTATCCACAAAATCTCAAAGCCTTCCTGAGATTAATTCATATACTAATATGAGAAGTATTTACTGAGAATCTACTATGTGTAAGCACTGTTCTTAGAAAGGGAAATACTGCAGTGAACAAAATAAAGCCTACCCTTAGTAGAACTTATATTCTAGTTGTGGTAGACGGTTGATTGAGAAATAAATGAGAACATAAGGGAATAGTGTTAAAGGAAAAATACAGGAGAGTGAAATACTGTAGAAAGCAGTGTGTGTCAGGGAATGAACACAGGTCAGGAAAGGCCTCATCGAAGGTGATGCTGCTGGACAGCTGAGTAATGGGAGGAAACAAGCTGTGCCACAATGGGGGAGAACATTCTAGCAGAGGGAACAGAGAAGAGACTCAGCAGGACCATGCCTGGGCACAAAAGATAGCAAGCACGTAGGGTACTAGGATAAATGATAAGGTAGGGAAGTAGTAGGAGAGGTCAGAGAGGTAGCTGACAGCCTGAGCAGGTAGAAACCTATTGGCTATTTTAAGTCTCTTTCATTCTGAGAGCTTTAGAAACTGATTTTTAGAAGAGTTCAGGCAGGACATCAAATAACAGGTAACTGTATGTATGACAGGAATGTGGTATTTTTTTTTCTTTAAAGGCTTAACTTTTTAGAAAAGAATCACAAGACAAGCTGGTGGACAATAGCCTTGTTGTGAAGGGTTTGGTAACACAACTCTTATAATCACGGGGTTTCTGACACTGCACCAGGGAAGAAAGAAAAATACCACAGTAAGTCAGAAGGCTGGGCTTCTACCAGCAGGTCTTTTTTTTTTTTTTTTTTACAGAGACAGAGAGAGTCAAAGAGAGGGATAGATAGGGACAGACAGACTGGAACAAAGAGATGAGAATCATCAATCATTAGTTTTTCGTTGTGACACCTTAGTTGTTCATTGATTGCTTTCTCAAATGTGCCTTGACCGTGGGCCTTCAGCAGACCAAGTAACCCCTTGATTAAGCCAGCGACCTTGGGTCCAAGCTGGTGAGCATTGCTCAAACCGATTGGCCCGCGCTCAAGCTGGCGACCTCAGGGTCTTGAACCTGGGTCCTCCGCATCCCTGTCCGACACTCTAGCTCTGCGCCACCGCCTGGTAAGGCTACCAGCAGGTCTTGACCACAGGCCAAGCACTGTACCTGACTGAACCTAAGTTTCCTATAAGGAAACTCTCACCCACTTTACCAGTCTCTTCAGCCTATTGTGAGAATAAAATTAAAATGCTATTTGGGAAAATGTTCACAACCTGAGAAGATGATTTGTACTAATGTTGATATTTCTGGGAGTGAATGTGATTTTTAAAAAAAATAGAAAAGAGCCTGACCAGGTGGTGGCGCAGTGGATAGAGCGCCGGACTGGGATGCGGAAGGACCCAGGTTCGAGAACCCGAGGTCGCCAGCTTGAGCGTGGGCTCATCTGGTTTGAGCAAAAGCCCACCAGCTTGAACCCAAGGTTGCTGGCTCCAGCAAGGGGTTACTCGGTCTGCTGAAGACCTGCGGTCAAGGCACATATGAGAAAGCAATCAATGAACAACTAAGGCGTTGCAACGAAAAACTGATGATTGATGCTTCTCATCTCTCTCTGTTCCTGTCTGTCCCTATCTATCCCTCTCTCTGACTCTCTCTCTGTCCCTGTTAAAAAAAGAAAGAAAGAAAGAAAGAAAGAAAGAAAGAAAGAAAGAAAAAGAAAAACTCAACAACCTGACAAAGTGAACTCTGATTTGTTACCAAAACACTAGTTCTCAAATAAGCTAGATATCAAAGATTTTCTCAGTAAAAGTAGATTTAGCTATACCAGATGGTTTTCATTCTCACCACTGACTCAATTTTGAAAAAATTATGTTTCAGTATGGTAATTATAAGCCAAACTATACAAACATACTGTAAACAAACTTTGAACAGATGAAAACTCCAATATGTAAGAAGGTAGTAACTGTTAAATGAAAAGCTTGAAAAGAAAATAGGAATGAAAGACAAAACTTAAAATGTTCTTTTAGGTCCTGATGACAGTAAATGTTTACTATAAAAGTGACTCAAGTAGGCCCTGGCCGGTTGGCTCAGTGGTAGAGCGTCGGCCTGGAGTGCAGAAGTCCGGGGTTCGATTCCCGGCCAGGGCACACAGGAGAAGCGTCGATCTGCTTCTCTACCCCTCCCCCTCTCCTTCCTCTCTGTCTCTCTCTTCCCCTCCCGCAGCCAAGGCTCCATTGGAGCAAAGATGGCCGGGGCGCTGGGAATGGCTCCTTGGCCTCTGCCCCAGGCGCTAGAGTGGCTCTGGTAGCAACAGAGCGACGCCCAGGAGGGGCAGAGCATCGCCCCTGGTGGGCGTGCCGGGTGGATCCCGGTCGGGCACATGCGGGAGTCTGTCTGACTGTCTCTCCCCGTTTCCAGCTTCAGAAAAATACAAAAAAATAATAATAATAAAATAAAATACACACACACACACACAAAAAGTGACTCAAGTACTTTAAACACATTTTAAACTAGTCAATACTTTAGGCCTACTACATGTCTACATTTGGGGCTTCCAAAATGAATATTGATTAGAAAAAGGCAGGTTAGGTTCCAAAAATAATTATGACTCACCAAGATAACCATTTTAGAAAATTCTTTTGAAAGCCAAAAGTTTTATATAGTCATATGCAAAAACTAAAAACTACCAATTATCAGAAATAAATGCCAACAGTAACTTAGAAGCCAATGGAACAAATTCTTTTTTTTTCCTTAGAGTTTAAAGTGAAAGTGAGCTTATTAGTGAAGCAGTGAGATAGAGAGGGGTCTACTCCAAAGACAGAACCTACAGAAGAAATTTTAGCTCTTGAGACCCCAAAACAGCTAGAAGCCTACTCTATAGCCTCCATAATTAACACTGTTTCTACTCAAAATCAGGAATTATTTATTAACACATACAGCAAATTGTACTGTTCTGAGCTCTATAAGAAAAAAAAAAAGTGAAGTAGGTAAGATTGTCATCCTAAAACTTTCCATTTAACAGCATTGGCTAGGTAGTTCAGTTGGTTAGAGCATCGTTAGGATATGCCAACGTTGTGGGTTCGATCCCCAGTCAGGACACATACAAGAATAAACCAGGTCCTAACCAGTTGACTCAGTGGTAGAGAGATTGTAGGCCTAGCGTGTGGATGTCTCAGGTTCAATTCCCAGTCAGGGCACACAGGAGAAGCACCCATCAGCTTCTCCAACCCTCTCCCTCTCACTTCTCTCTCTCTCCCTCCCCCTCCTGTAGCCATGGCTCGATTGGAGCAAGTTGGCCCCAGGCACTGAGGATGGCTCCATGGCTTCCTCAGGCACTAAGAAGAGCTCACTTGCTGAGCAACAGAACAATGCCCCAGATGGGCAGTGCATCACCCCCTAGTGGGCTTGCTGGGTGGATCCCAGTTGGGCAGCATGCATGCGGGAGTCTGTCTCTGCCTCCCCTCCTCTCACTGAAAAAAAAAAGGAATAAACCAATAACTGCATAAATAAGTCTAACAAATCAATGTTTCTCTTTCCCTTCCTCTCTAAAAATCAATATATAAATTTTCAGAGATTTAAATGAGTTTAACAATGACTAGGATACAAAGCTTTAAAAATCTAAGAGTATTTCTAATAAAAAAACAGATGAAAAAATATAAGCAGTAAAATATATAATATTTGGCCGAAATGAAAATTTAGCATTAACTTTCACGGTTTTGGTTTTTTTTTTAACAGGGACAGAGAGAGAGTCAGAAAGGGATAGATAGGGACAGACAGGAACAGAGAGAGATGAGAAGCATCAATCATCAGTTTTTCGTTGCGACACCTTAGTTGTCCATTGATTGCTTTCTCATATGTGCCTTGACCGCGGGCCTTCAGCAGACTGAGTAACTCCTTACTCGAGCCAGCGACCTTGGGTCCAAGCTGGTAAGTTTTTTGCTCAAACCAGATGAGCCCGCGCTCAAGCTGGCGACCTCGGGGTCTGGAACATGGGTCCTTCTGCATCCCAGTCTGACCCTCTATCCACTGTGCCACCTCCTGGTCAGGCAACTTTCATCTTGCAATTTTAATGTATCTGCATTTTCTAATTGATAGTTTAATTTTCAATGGAAATATAAAATAAATGGACCTAAATGACACACTATTGAGGACTTTAATATGTATTGCTGTTTTATTTTTTTGTGGCAGACAGAGAGAGTCAGAGAGAAGGACAGACAGGGACAGACAGGAAGGGAGAGAGATGAGAAACATCAATTCTTCTTTGCAGTTCCTTAGTTGTTCATTGATTGATTTCTCATATGTGCCTATGGTGGGGGGATAGCAGACCGAGTGACCCGTTGCTCGAGCCAGCAACCTTGGGCTCAAGCTGGTAAGCCTTGCTATGAGCCCGCACTCAAGCTGGCTACCTCGGGGTCTCAAACCTGGGTCCTCCACATCCCAGTCCGATGCTCTATCCACTGCGCCACCACCTGGTCAGGCTATTGAGGACTTTTTGTTCACTCTGTAATTATGATGAGTTTTCTGACTTTTCAAAAGCTGTTTTTCCCCAATTGCCATTTCTTGCTTCTCTGGCTCTGATGTTTCATAAATTAGGCTATAAATCTCATTTAGCTCTTGTTTTTGTTTGGTTGAAAAGTTGAGGGACAAGGGAGGGGAGGGTTACTTAAAAATCTTGTATCTCTCTGAAAACACAACTTGCGTTTTCTTTAATATTATTTACTTGACTCCAAATATGATAAACAACTTTCATGAAGCACAAAGGAAAATTTACTTTATTTACTCTCCTTTATTCAAGGTAAGAAGCAATAGGTGCAGATTTCCAATTTATTTTTTGAATGTTACCCAGCACTAACCATCACAATGTTTAAACCAGTAAACTATTGAAGAACCAATTTAGTTTATTATTTAATATCTTCAACAAATGTTTACCCAATGGTTACTGTGGCCAGGCACTATTCTAAGTCCTGAGGATACAGAAGTAAACAAATAAAAACCGGCAACTTCCCTGACCTCCATCTTTCACCTCCATCTCTCTTTCTTTCCTCGGGGCCAGGGAACTTTGCCGGGCGGGGTGTGCGCTCTGTACTCAAGCCGTTTACTTATTTCACAAAAACAAAACAAAAACAAACAAACAAATAAAAACCTCTGCTCTCATGGAGTTTATATTTTGTGGGGTAGAGAAAAAAGTTAAATAAATTATATATAATGTCATGTAGTAATAAGAATTACAGAGAAAATATAAAGGGTATAAAAAGTTGGTGGGCCTGACCAGGCAGTGGCACAGGGAATAGAGCGTCGGACTGGGACGCAGAAGACCCAGGTACGAGACCCTGAGGTCGCCGGCTCGAGCAAGGAGTCACTCGATCTGCTGTAGTCCCCAGATCAAGGCACATATGAGAAACAATCAATGAACTAAGGTGTCGCATCGAAGAATTGATGCTTCCCATCTCTCTCCCTTCCTGTCTGCCTGTCCCTATCTGTCCCTCTGTCTGACTCTGTCACACACAAAAAAAGTTGGTGAGATGTTATAATTTTAAATAGGGCCTGACTTGTGGTGGTGCAGTGGATAAAGCGTCAACCTGGAACACTGAGGTCGCCGGTTCAAAACCCTGCACTTGTCTGATGAAGGCACATATAGGAGTTGATGCTTCCTGCCCCCCCCTTCTCTCTCTCTCCTCTCTAAAATGAGTAAATAATAAAGAAAAAAAGTTTAATAAAAATAAGATTAAAAAAAAAATTTTAGCCTGACCTGTGGTGGCGCAGTGGGATAAGGCGTCGACCTGGAACACTGAGGTTGCCGGTTCAAAACCTTGGGCTTGCCAGGTCAAGGCACATATGGGAGTTGATGCTTCCTGCTCCTCCTCTTTCTTTTCTTTCTCTCTCTCTCTCTCTCTTTTTCTTTCTTTCTCTCTCTCTCCCCCCTCTAAAAATCAATAAATAAAATAAAATAAAAAATTTTAAATAGGGTTATCTGAAAATTCCTTTTTGAAAAGGTAGTGCCTGACCAGGCGGTGGCGTAGTGGATAGAGTGTCGGACTGGGATGCAGAGGACCCAGGTTTGAGACCCTGAGGTCACCAACTTGAGCACGGGCTCATCTGGTTTGAGTGAAAGCCCACCAGCTTGAATCCAAGGTCGCTGGCTCCAGAAGGGGTGAAGGCCCATGGTCAAGGCACATATGAGAAAGCAATCAATGAACAACTAAGGTGTTGCAACGTGCAACGAAAAACTAACGATTGATGCTTCTCATCTCTCTCCGTTCCTGTCTGTCTGTCCCTGTCTATATCCCTCTATCTGACTCACTCTGTCTCTATTAAAAAAAAAAAAAAGAAAAGGTAGTATTTCTTTTTTAATTTTATTGATTTCAGAGAAAGAGAAGGAGGGGAGAGAAACATGGATTTGTTGTTCCACTTATACATTCATTGGTTAATTTTTTTTTTTTTCATTTTTCTGAAGCTGGAAACAGGGAGAGACAGTCAGACAGACTCCCGCATGCGCCCGACCGGGATCCACCCAGCATGCCCACCATGGGGCAACGCTCTGCCCACCAGGGGGCGATGCTCTGCCCATCCTGGGCGTCGCCATGTTGCGACCAGAGCCACTCTAGCGCCTGAGTCAGAGGCCACAGAGCCATCCCCAGCGCCCGGGCCATCTTTGCTCCAATGGAGCCTTGGCTGCGGGAGGGGAAGAGAGAGACAGAGAGGAAAGTGCGGCGGAGGGGTGGAGAAGCAAATGGGCGCTTCTCCTGTGTGCCCTGGCCGGGAATCGAACCCGGGTCCTCCGCACGCTAGGCCGACGCTCTACCGCTGAGCCAACCGGCCAGGGCTGGTTAATTTTTTTTAATTGATTTTTTTTTTTTTTCATTTTTCCGAAGCTAGAAACGGGGAGGCAGTCAGATTCCCGCATGCGCCCAACCGGGATCCACCCGGCATGCCCACCAGGGGGCGATGTTCTGCCCCTCTGGGGCGTCACTCTGTTGCATCCAGAGCCATTCTAGCGCCTGAGGCAGAGGCCACAGAGCCATCCCCAGCGCCCAGGCCATCTTTGCTCCAATGGAGCCTCGGCTGCGGGACGGGAAGAGAGAGACAGAGAGGAAGGAGAGGGGGAGGGGTGGAGAAGCAGATGGGCGCTTCTCCTGTGTGCCCTGGCCGGGAATCGAACCCGGGACTCCTGCACACCAGGCCGACGCTCTACCGCTGAGCCAACCAGCCAGGGCCTAAATTGATTTTTGAGAGTCAGAAAGAGGAAGGGAGGAGAGAGGGACAGAGGGAAGGAGAGGGAGAATGGGAGGGAGGGAGGGAGGGTGGGAGGAAGATAGAGAATATTCATTTATTCCACTTAGTTGTGTATTCACTGTTAATTATATTGAAATACAGTTTTATTCACAGGCCTCCAAACGTGGTGGAGTTTGGCCAAGTTGAGAGCTCCTGAATATCCACAAGAAAACTTTTCAAGGTGGTAGAAATGTTTTATCCCTGGCCTGGTAGCTCAGTTGGTTAAAGTGTCCACCTGATCCTCATGCAAAGGTTGTGGGTCCCAACCTGATCAGGGTACATACAATAATCAGCCAATGAATGCGTAAATAAGTAGAACAACAAATTGATGTTTCTCTCTCTCCCTCCCCTATTCTCTTTTCCTCTCTCTCTAAAGTCAACTTTAAAAATATTAAAAAGCCTGACCAGATAGATGGTAGCCCAGGGGATAGAGCCCCAACCTGGGACACTGAGGACCCAGGTTCAAAATCCCAAGGTTGTAGGCTTGAGCACAGGCTCACCTGCTTGAGCATGGGGTTGCTGGCTTGTGCATGGGATCATAGACAGGACACCATGGTTCCTGACTTGAGCCCAAAGGTCGCTGGCTTGAGCAAGGGGTCACAGACTCAGCTGGACCCCCCAGTCAAGGCTCATGTGAGAAGCAATCAATGAACAAATAAAAGTGCCACAATTACAAGTTGATGCTCCTCATTGCTCTTGCAACAATAACAAAATATATATATATATTATATATTATATATATATATGTTCTATATCTTGACTGGGCTACACAGATAGATACATATATATATGTACATCTACATGTCAAAACTCAGCATCTTGCACACTTAAGATCTCTGCATTTCACATATTATACCTCAATTTTTTAAAAACTTGAATATTGGCCCTGGCCAGTTGGCTCAGTGGTGGAGCGTCAGCCTGGCGTGCGGGGGCCCAGGTTCGATTCCCGGTCAGGGCACACAGGAGAAGCGCCCATCTGATTCTCCACCCCTCCCCCTCTCCTTCCTCTCTGTCTCTCTCTTCCCCTCCCGCAGCCGGGGCTCCATTGGAGCAAGGCTGGCCCGGGCGCTGGGGATGGCTCTATGGCCTCTGCCTCAGGTGCTGGAATGGCTCTGGTTGCAACGGAGCGACGCCCCGGATGGGCAGAGCATCGCCCCCTGGTGGGCATGCCAGGTGGATCCCAGTTGGGCGCATGCGGGAGTCTGTCTGACTGCCTCCCTGTTTCCAACTTCAGAAAAATAAAAAATAAATAAATAAAAAACCTTGAATATTCCAGTCCCCTCCTTATTTTATAGATGACAAAGAAAGGCTTATCCAGTCAGAGATACTTATACCTTTGAGAACTTGCAGTATTCTTATTTAAAGACACAGGGCTAGCCTGACCAGGAGGTGGCGCAGTGGATAGAGAGTCAGACTGGGATGCGGAAGACCCAGGTTCGAGACCCCGAGGTCACCAGCTTGAGCGCGGGCTCATCTGGTTTGAGCAAAAAGCCCACCAGCTTGAACCCAAGGTCACTGGCTCCAGCAAGGGGTTACTCGGTCTGCTGAAGGCCTGAGGTCAAGGCACATATGAGAAAGCAATCAATGAACAACTAAGGTGTTGCAAAGTGCAATGAAAAACTAATGATTGATGCTTCTCATCTCTCTCCGTTCCTGTCTGTCTGTCCCTGTCTATCCCTCTCTCTGGCTCACTCTCTGTCTCTGTAAGAAATAAATAAATTAAATTTAAAAAAAATTTTTTTTTAAATAAAAAAAAATAAAGACACAGGGCTAGCCTGACCTGTGGATAAAGTGTCAACCTGGAACACTTGAGGTCACTGGATTGAAACCCCGAGTTTGCTGGGTCAAGGCACATACAAGAAGCAACTACTACAAGTTGATGCTTCCCACTTCTCCCCACCTCTTTCTCTTCCTCTCTCTCTCTAAAAATCAATAAATAAAGGCCCTGGCCATTGGCTTAGCGGTAGAGTGTCAGTCCAACATGTGGAAGTCCCAGGTTCGATTCCCAGTCAGGAAACAAAGAAGAGACCATCTGCTTCTCTACTCTTCCCCCTTCTTTTTTTCTCTCTCTCTCCTTCCCAGCCTCCCTCCATCTTTCTCTCTCTCTCTCTCCTCCTCCCACGGTTGCGGCTCAAATGGTTGGCCCTAGGACTGAGGATGGCTCTATGGACTCCCCTCAGGCACTAGAATAGCTTGGTTGCCAAGCTAGTGGGCTTGCCAGGGGTCTATCTCCCATCCTCTTACTTGAAAAAACAAGAAAGAAACCTCTTCAGTTAAGAAAAGCAGCAACTTTAATAGCCTAATCTTAACAGACATTATAATTTTTTTTCCTTACCATATAAGGTAAATTCTATTCATTTTCATAGGATATAAACATGTAAGGAAGAATCTCAAATTAATAAATTCTGTTGACTTACCAGATTGGACACTCTAAGATTTTCTGCATACCATTAAGGACATTTTGTACTTCTTTAACACGATCTGCACATAAATCCATCTCTTCCTGTTACAATGAACTTCAACACAAAAACAAATATATATATAAATCTCTCTAAAAAGCTTCAAAAACAGCTGAGTTTCATTAAATGTCATTTTTAAATAAGAGAAATTAAATGTTGGAGTGCTTAAGAATAATCCCAACCACCCAACTGAGTAACAAAAGCCTTAGTTTTTTAAATTCTACGTTTTTGCCCCGGTCAGGTGGTTCAGTGAATAGAGCGTCATCCTGGCGTGCAGAGTTAGGTCATGGGTTTGAACACAGGTCTGGGCACATATAGGAAGCAAGTAACGAGTGTCCAGATAAATGGAACAACTATGTGGAACAAGGAGTTTATGTTTCCATTTCTCTTTCTCCTCTCCGTCTCGCTCAAATCAATAATAAAGTTTTTTAAAATAAAAACAAAACTAAAGTAATAAAGTTCCATGTCTTTCGTTGTAATTAAGACGATTTAAATTCTCTACGTTTTCACATATAGCCTCCAATCATTCCTTTTGGTCTTTTCCTTTCTCTAAGCAAGGAAAAGCCACAAGGGGGCTGTTTCGTTTTCTTGTGTAAAACCAAAATCAAAATAACAAAGCCAATACCAACCAAGGCTTCCCACCCTTGTCCTTCCCCAGTGTCTTCCACTGGCTTGCACTCAACTCAGGAGCCTCAGGCACACCCACGCCAGCAGCATCTGTGCCTAGTGATGCCCCTCTACTTGACTCATTTCTTCTCGGAAACGCCTATGAACCCAATTCTTAAAGGCTCTCCCTCCACAAAATCCTGTCTCCTGTTTCAAGGCACATTCTTGCCCCTCTTCTTCTTCAGGATTCCCTTCTCACATATACCAACCCGTCTTTTTACATTATGGTGTGCCCCTAAAGACACATTCCGGCTCCTAATATCAGTATTCCCCCTTCGGACACACGCAGCCCCTTTCATTTTCCTTGGTGCCTCCTTCCCCCGCGACCCACAAAGTGTACCCTTCTCCATGACTATACCAAACTCAGTATCTTAAGCTTTTCAGGTTCCACCCGGCGCCAGCCCCTGCCAGACAACACCTACCTTATGGTCCTTCAGAAGTCTCCTCCCCCACTCTTTCCACACCTGTTTCTTATCTATCCCCCCGAGCACTCCTTGGGGTTCCCCCCCCCTTCTCCAGGCCTGTCTCACCTTTATTTAGAACAAAACGTCTGGGTTTTCCGAGTCCTGGGACGCAGTTCTCTGAAAAGCCCCCCGGACGGTCCGTCCTCGGTCCAGAAAACGAAGCGACCTTACGCCGCGCAATCGCAGTTTCAATTTTTTCTGTAATTCCCGCGCTTTTCCGTTGCCACGGAAACCTACCGCTGCGGCTAAGCGAGAGCCTCTCAGAGTGCGAGATGGAAACACGTTACGGAAGGGCGGAGCCGAAAGAGCCGAGCGTCTTTCGAGGCTCCCAATTGGTCAATATTTTTTCCCTGTGTTACATAATTAGTAAGAGACGGAAGAGAAGGAATTTTCCCGGAGTTTTCTACTCGGCGCCCCGCCTCTCACCTTTACGCTTTCAGTGGCGGCTTGTTACGTCACAGTGATTGCTGTACTAAGGTCGGAATCGTTGAGGCTCGACTATGAGCGCAAGATAGTACCTACAACACTCGCAAAAGCGGCCTCACCCTTGCCGCCGCAATGGAAGTCTCCAGTTTAGGTAAATAAAAAGATTGTAGGCAAAAAACACTACGATTTCCAGCACGCATTGCCCATCAAAAGACCTTCGCCACAGTGTTACTTGGACACTATAGTCCTATGGAGAGGAGCTTCCGACACTAGAAGCAGGCACGACTCTCAGGGTAGTCCAGTTGATAGAATGAAGAGCTTCGTACGCTTATGCACGTCAACAGATACGGATGGGAATGTTATGTTTTTGTATCCTGAGAGCGGATAATAAGCTCAAGAACCTGCAAATCTTGAGAAGACTACAATTCCCATCCAGCCCCGCGAGTCTCGGGTAAGTAGTCCTCTGGGCAATAAACTTTACTAAGGGAACGCAATAGGCACCGATTTTACCTGGGAAGTGATATTGGTTCAAGCCTACGGCTGCGCACTCGTAGTTCCACCCCTGGGGCCCCAATGTTTGTTATTGTTGTGCGGTTCAAGCAGTTCTTGCCCCGCCTCCCGAAAAAACTCACCCTCAACCAATCAATAGGGTGGTAGTTTTGCGGGACAGCTAGTATGAACCAATCATATTGTTGGAAACTCAAAACAGGGGACTAGGCCCTGTTTCTATCCGCCATGTTAGATTCACCCCGCAGGGATAACAGCCGAGCTGGCAGCGAACGGTCCCTGCTCTGGCCTCCGGCAGGCGCCCCCCGGGGGCGGGAAGCTGGTAAGGAAGCCGTTGCGGTTACCTAGAGGTGGGGTCACGTCGCACTAAGAGAGCTCTGGGAAGTTCAAGGGAGAAATCCTGTAAAAAAAAAAGGGGCAACTTTTTCCGTGTTGATGACAGCGGTTCTTTTCAGTGACGGGCTGTGTTCTGAGGGTCCGAGGGGGCTGATACCGCCGGAGGGATGGAGAATCCGAGGCTCAGAACGCCTGGCTTCTGCTGGTGGAAGGCCGAGACTCACCGGCACAAATAGGGCCTAGCCAAAGAAAACGAGAGTCCTTAGGGGGGGTGGTGACACTGTCTTGGGGACTTGGAGTCTAGAAAACGATAACTGGAAGAATAAGATGAAGTCTGCAAGAAAAAAAAATGACACCATACAGCCACTTCACCCTATCCCCTTCCACTTTTTAGGAACCTCATAAAGTCGTTTTCTTGGTCAGGAACCTCTGGTATTAGAAATGTACCGTTTTTCTATTTTGTCAAACACCCAACTTTCCACGTCATACATTTTAATGTCCAGGATATCTTCTTGTACAAGCTTCTCGTGGAGACAGTAATCAAAGTTCAGGTTCCAAGGCCTGCTTCAGTAAAGAGATTTTTGGTATCCTGAAAAAAATCGACATGGAAAGCTGACTTGTGCCAAGCAAACGTGAGTCAGTGGCATGAACTCATGATAATGCCAGTTACTAAAAGCTGAAGGCCTAAGCCCCAGATCCCTGAGTTTACTGGCTTTATTTTATATTTTTAAAAGTATTTTTCTTGTTTTTAAAATTTATTGATTGATTTTTTAAAGAGAGAGAGAGAGAGAAAAAAACATCAATTTGTTGTTTCATTTTTTTATGCGTTCATTGGTTAATTTTTTTCACTGTGCCCTGACCTGGCATGGAACCGGCAACCCTGTCTCTACACTCTTAACCAGCTGAGCTACTTGGTCCAGGGCCTTACTTTACTGGCTTTAAATCTGCAAGGGCAGATGGGTTTAACCATAGCTTTGGTGTTTCCACAATGCTCTTCCTAAAATAATTTTCACATACTGTATAAGCCAAACGGAAATAGACTGTTCTTTATGAAGACCTGGATATGATCCAGCTGAGCTAGCCTCCCCCACTTCCTGTTTTCTCATCAGCAGACCAGCAGTTGGATGAGCTCCAGTTCCAGTGTATCTAAACTAATTTCTAATTGTGTAATTTGAGAAAAGGGGAGGAAGATTAGTTTCCTGTGGACTCTGGAAAGTGTGGAACTATGTTTCTCAAAAATTGAAAAGTGAGACTGTTTAAGAGTCCCCACTTTTGACGGACTGAATCGGGTACTTCATTTCTCTGATTTTTTTGCCCAAGATTCTGGGGAGTTGACAGGAATTCTTTCCAGGTTTTAAGGACCCCCCACAAATTGCATTCCATATGAGTAGATGTCAGCAGGATTGCTAGAAACTGGAATTGATTTGGTGGTGAACTTGACTCTATGTGGAGACAAAGGGAAGAAAATTGGAGGTTAATTGTTTTGAGGTTAAAAAAATTATTTGATCCTCAAACCTTCAAGGTCATTTTTAATGATCTTGTATTGTTTCACAGGACAGTGTACTGTGGAAAACAATTATTTTAGATTCTAAAGACTGATTTATCATAATTTTACATTTGAGTAACATTTTCAAAGAACATGCACACACATTTTTATTTGATTCTAATGATAGCATTGTGAGATTGTCAAAGCAGAGATATTAGACATAATTTACAGATTAAGGAATTGAAGCTCAGAGGTTAAATGACTTGCTCACAGTTTTATGACTATTAATGGCTAGAGTAATGTGTGTCCAACCCAACTCTATTTAGCCCTGTGCTTTCTCCCCCATTATAGTGTAAACTTTGGGGATTTAATCTTTTTCATCTCCTATCTCCTATGCCTGGATCAGAATTTGGCTCTTTGTAGGTGCTTATTAAAGATTTGTCAGTGAACATGTTTAAAAGCTGACATTTTTCATTCCAGATTATATTTAGATTTAAACAAACTATCTTTTCATAAAGTTATAAAAACAAATCAACCTAACAACTCATCAAGAAACAAAATCCTTAAGTAAAAACAACTTACCAGAATAAACACTCATTTAAGGATTGTTAACTTCTTAGGTAAATAATAATGGTACTGTGGTTTTTAAAAATTCTTTTAGAGGTACATACTCAATTATTTTATGGATGAAATGATGGCTATCAAAATTATACAATAGGACAAGGGATTGCTATAAAAAAGGTTAGTTCTGAGTTGATGTTAATTATGGAAGATAGCTGATATGTCCATAGGGATTCATTATATATTAATCTCATTTCTTTTTTGTATAGGTTTAAATTTTCCCATAATCATTTTTTAAAAATTAGATTGCTATAGTTTGATTAAAACATTAGTTGCATTAGTTGACTGCAGTCAATCCACACTGGAGGCATTGGGGGCATTTGGGTTATGCAGGAATATAGTTGAAGTGAGGGTAACCTTGCGTCTTTTGTTGTAGTTAGGTGTTTTACTCTCCACTTTTATGTGTGTTTGATATGCTCCATAAAAGAAAAAAAAGTAGACTACAAAAAACAGATGAGCTTGGATGAAGGGTGTTGAATGCTACTCCTGTGTAGTTTTTGGCTAGTGTTTTGGCCTCTAAGTTTTTTAAATTGATCTAATATAGAACCTCAGTTGTTCAGTTTAGGAAAAGACTGCTTTTCCAAGAAAAAAATGTAGAATATTGCTCTTAAGTTATAAGAATATAAATTCCCTAATGGTAGAGACCTAATCCAATTTATTTTTCTTGTCCTACTATTAGCAAGTAGTCGGTATCTCTATCTATCGATTGATCAATTGATCAAGACAGACAGGAAGGGAGAGAGATGAGAAGCATCAACTTGTAGTTCTGGCACTTCAGTTGTTCATTGATTGCTTTCTCATACGTGTCTTGACTGGGGGGCTCCAGCTGAGCTAATGACCCCTTGTTCAAGCCAGTGACCATGGGGTCATCTCTGTGACCCCACACTCAAGCTGGTGAGCCTGTACTCAAGACAGGTGAGCCCACACTCAAGCCAGAGACCTCGGGGTTTTGAATCTGGATCCTCAAGTGTCCCAGGCCTTTGCTCTATCCACTGTGCCACTGCCTGGTTAGGCAGTAGGTATCTGTTCAGTTAACCAATCAATATTATGTTCCTGAAAATGCTAAAGGATTTTACAAATATTAGATTATTTCTTTGGGAGTGGCCAAAATTTATATTCTCTCAGCAAACATTTAACCTTGAGATTTGTTTTAAACCACCCACTAGGTTGTAAGTAGCAGAAGAGCAGAAACACTGTCTTCTCATTCACTGCTGTGTGAATAGCCTAGCCCAGCCTATATTAATACTCATAAGTATTTGTTGAATATATGTTTATACAATTTACCCTCTTTTTAATGTGTTTTCTCTCTCTCTTGTCCTCTCAACTTTAGCCCCACAGCATGGAACCACAGGTTACTCTAAATGTGACTTTTAAAAATGAAACTCAAAGCTTTCTGGTTTCTGATCCAGAAAATACAACTTGGGCTGATGTTGAAGCTATGGTGAGTGTTAACTTTGTTTTGTTTCTCCCTCCTTTAACCCTTTGAGTAGTACAAACGTTCATGTACGTCCTCAAGCCTCCTGACCCATCAGAGTACACATTTTAAAAATGGGTAAGGCAACATTAAAAAAAAGGCAAATGTATGTTCTTGTTTCCATAAACTGGTTATCAAACAAACATGATTTTAAGTTAATAAAACTGGAACTAATTTAATTTCATTTTTTGAAAAAAAAACTCACTCCCAGGGGTCAGCAAGCATGAAAAAAACTCACTACTCAAAGGTTTGAGCATAGATTTTTTTCCCCCCCAAAGGTAGCTATTTTTAGCAGTGTTCTTTCATGGCTACAAAGTCTATCCTATTTACCATTTCTGAGCCTTTGGAAAATTATTCTTGACAAAGATTTAGTATAATTTTTTTGAAGAGTTTAGAAAGAGAAAGTAAGGTTATTTTTTTAAGTGAGATAGGACTTAGAAAAACTTATTATTTTTAGAAATAGTCTGAGGAATGAATTGGTGTGGGCCCCACCCTAACCAGGCCCCAGAGGAATGTTCTCTTGCCTGAGAGCAATATGTCACTGTGGTTTGTGAACCATCAAGGATATAACATGGTTTGCAAGAACTGATCAATTGCTTTTATTGCTAGGTGAGCAGAAAAAACTACAGGTGCTTAGACAGCAGCTCATGTATTCGCCTTTTGGTTGTTGTGAATGCTTTTCGTTCTCTTGGTTTGCCCTTTGTACTCGTTTCGTTTGCAGTAGTGAATGTTTAACTGTTTATCTAACAAAATCCTTTGGTAAAAACCTACTTTTAACTGTTTATGTGTTATGGGAACTAAAAGGGAAAAGAAATGGAAGAGAGAATGCAAATTATGGTCTAATCTAGTCCTCTGTCTTCTAGCAAATAACTTTTTTATACTGTCCTAGACAGATGGTTATCCGGAGTTGGATCTTATTTGTCAAATGAGCTGAAAATCAAACACAGTTGATCTTTATTTTCTAGGAGTTAATGAGACGACAGCTTGCGTGTGTGTGTGTGTGTGTGTGTGAGTGTGACAGAGACAGAGGGACAGACAGACAGGAAGGGGAAGAGATGAGAAGCATCAATTTTTCATTGTGACACCTAAGTTGTTAATTGACCGCTTTCTCATATGTGCCTTGACCGAGGGGGGAGGCTACAGCAGAGCGAGTGACCCCTTGCTTAAGCCAGTAACAATGTGGTCATGTCTATGATCCCACACTCAAGCCAGCAACCCTGCACTCAAGCCAGGTGGGCCTGCGCTCAATCTGGCAAGCTCAGGGTTTCGAACCTGGGTCCTCCACGTCCCAGTGTGACACTGTCCACTGTGTCACAGCCTGATCATGCGCCTTTTTTCTCTTTATTGTAAATACTAAATTATAAAAGTGTAATATGTGCTCATTATAAATGGAAGTGAAACAATCCAAACATATGTAAATAAAAAGTTAATATATCTCTCTCTCCACTGTTCCCACCTCTCTGGGGTAATCAGTGTTAACAGCCTTGTATGCTCTTATCCACCTTTCCCATGTTCACACGGATGGTATACTAGGGTTGTGCTATAAACATTATACTATGTAGTTTGCTTTTGTTACCCAACAGTATAATACAAACATAGTTTTCAATGAATAGATAAGAATCTAAGCTTTTTTTTAAAGCATAAATTGTCCACAGTATTACTGGTGATGGTGTACTATAATTTAACCACCCCCTATTGAAAGATTATTTATAGTTTTTTGTTTTTTTTTACAGAGATAGAGAGTCAGAGAGAAGGATAGACAGGGACAGACAGACAGGAACGGAGAGATGAGAAGCATCGATCATTATTTTTTCATTGCGTGTTGCGACATCTTAGTTGTTCATTGATTGCTTTCTCATATGTGCCTTGACCGTGGGGCTACAGCAGACCGAGTAACCCCTTGCTTGAGCCAGAGACCTTGGGTCCAAGCTGGTGAGCTTTGCTCAAACCAGATGAGCCTGCGCTCAAGCTGGCGACCTCAGGGTCTCGAACCTGGGTTCTCTGCATCCCAGTCCAATACTCTTATCCACTGCGCCACCGCCTGGTCAGGCATATAGTATTTTTTTTAATTCAGATGTCACTAGCATGTTAATTCAGGTGTATAACATAATGATTCTATATTTATGTATACCTCAGTAAGTCTGGTTAACATCCGTCACCACACAGTTATAATTTTCTTGAATTTTATTTATTGATTTTACAGAGAGAGGAGACAGGGGTAGGGGAGCGAGAAGTATCAACTTACAGCTGCTTCACTTTAGTTGTTCATTGAATACTTGTCATATGTGCCTTGACCACGCAAGCCCAGGGCTTTGAACCAGTGACCTCAGCATTCCAGGTCAACACTTTATCCACTGCACCACCACAGGCCAGGCAGTTATAATTTTTTTTAACTAGAAGTTTGTACCTTTTGACCATCTTGACCCATTTCACCCACCTTCCACACCCTGCCTCTGGCAGCCACAATGTATTCAATGTGTGTCTGAGTTTGTTTGTTTGTTTGTTTGTTTGTTTTTTGGATTCCATTGTAAGTGAAATAATAGGTTATTTGTCTTTGACTTTTACTGCACTTAGAATGCCCTGAAGTCAAAAGGTATTTGTTTTGTTTTGTTTTTTTAACCACTGTAAAATAAACTACAGGGGGCAGCTCTTTGTATATAACTTATGCACTGTTCTATAGGATAGGATAAAATTTCCAAAGTGAGATTAATAGTCACAAGTCATGTAATTTTAACTTTTAATGAATACTGCCAGGTACTTTGCAGAATAATTATAACACAGAAATTTATTGCAGTACCCTAAATTTTTTTTTTTTTTTTTGTGAGAGGCAGATAGGGACAGACAGACAGACAGGAAGGGAGAGAGATGAGAAGCATCAGTTCTTCACTGCGATTCCTTAGTTGTTCATTGATTGCTTTCTCATATGTGCCTTGACCAGGGGGCTACAGCAGAGCGAGTGAGTCCTTGCTCAAGCCAGTGACCTTGGGCTTAAGCCACTGACCTTGGGCTTCAAGCCACTGACCTTTGGGCTCCAGCCAGTGACCATGGGGGTCATGTCTATGATCCCATGCTCAAGCCAGCAAACCTGCGCTCAAGCTGGTGAGCCCGCACTCAAGCTGGATGAACCCATGCTCAAGGTGGTGACCTACAGTTTTGAACCTGAGTCCTCCGCATTCTAGTCCGACACACTGTCCACTGTGCCACTGCCTGGTCAGGCACCCCTAAATTTTTTATAATGTTGGATATTATGTCTTTAAAATTTTTTACTGCCATTCT
This sequence comes from Saccopteryx leptura, assembly GCF_036850995.1. Lineage (NCBI taxonomy): Eukaryota > Metazoa > Chordata > Mammalia > Chiroptera > Emballonuridae > Saccopteryx > Saccopteryx leptura. The sequence continues at coordinate 343,952,372 of NC_089504.1, read as the reverse complement.
GTTAAGATGACATCTTATTGCTTTAATTTGCATTGTTCTAGCAACCATTAAAGTTTTAACACCTGGCCTGACCTGTGGTAGTGCAGGATAAAGCGTCGACCTGGACTGCTGAGGTTGCCGGTTCGAAACCCTGGGCTTGCCCAGTCAAGGCACATATGGGAGTTGATGCTTTCTGCTCCTCCCCCACTTCTCTCTCTCCCTCTCCTCTAAAATGAATAAATAAATAAAAGTAATTTTTAAAAAAAACTTTAAAAAGTTTTAACACCTTTTGCCTGTCTATCCCTCTCTCTGACTCTCTCTCTGTGTAAAAAAATAAATAAAAATAAGAAATAAAAAAAGTTTTAACACCTTTTCATATATTTGTTAGGCATATCTAATTTCTTTTCCTATGAAATTTCTGTAAATTTTTGCCCACTTTTACCTGGGGTTTTTTGTATGTTTTTTGTTTTGTTTTTGCGAGACAAGGACACACAGAGACAGACAGACAGGAAGGGAGAGATACGGCATCAACTCAAAGTTGCATCACTTTAGTTGTTCACTGATTGTTTTCTCCTACGTGCTTTAACCGAGGGGCTTCAGCTGAGCCAGTGACCCCTTGCTCAAGCCAGCAACCTTGGGGTTATGTCTATGATCCCACGCTCAAGCCTGTGACCCGTACTCAAGCTGGTGACCCCACACTCAAGCCAAGGGACCTTGGGGTTTCAAGGTCCTCAGCGTCCCAAGGTCAACGCTCTGTCCACTGCACAACCACCTGGTGAAGCGTACCTGGGTTGTTAACCTTTTTTTTTTTCTTTTTTTTTTTTACAGAGACAGAGAGAGAGTCAGAGTGAGGGATAGACAAGGACAGACAGGAACGGAGAGATGAGAAGCATCAATCATTAGTTTTTCGTTGCGCATTGCAACACCTTAGTTGTTCATTGATTGCTTTCTCATATGTGTCTTGACCTCAGCCTTCAGACCAAGTAATCCCTTGCTTGAGCCAGCGACCTTGGGTCCAAGCTGGTGAGCTTTTTGCTCAAACCAGATGAGCCTGCGCTCAAGCTGGCGACTTCAGGGTCTCGAACCTGGGTCCTCAGCATCCCAGTCCAACACTCTATCAACTGCGCCACCACCTGGTCAGGCTGGGTTGTTAATCTTATGATTAGTAGTTTTGCAGATGCTTTTTGTATATTGCAGATATTAACCCTTTGGCTTTGTTTACGGTTTTTTTAACCATATGAAATGTTTAATTTTTATGTTGTGTAATATGCCCACTTTTCCTCTTATGACGTTTAAGTCTCTGTTATAAACTACCTTTTTTGATACCTTGGTCATATAGTGCATTCATTTCATTTGCAGGTAAAAGTTTCATTTGATCTGAACTCTATTCAGATAAAATACCTGGATGAGGAAAATGAAGAGGTAAAGTATATTACATTACTCATTGCCAAGTACCCAGATCAGAGATCTTTTTTTTTTTTTTCCCCAAAGAGACAGGAAGGAAGGGGGAGAGAGAGAGATAAGAAGCATCAACTCATAGTTGCAGCACTGTAGTTGTTCCTTGATTGCTTCTCATACGTGCCTTGACATGTGGGGAGACTCCAATTGAGCCAGTGACCCTATGCACAAGCTGGTGAACCTGCACTCAAGCCAATGAGCCCACGCTAAAGCCAGTGACCTCGGGGTTTTGAATCTGGGACCTCAGCATCCCAGGTCAATGCTCTATTCACTGGACCACCACAAGTCAGGCCCGACTAGGGATCTTATTTCTCAAGATTGATACGAGGCTCCAGAAGTTCAGAATGGTTTATTTCATTTGCGTAGTGGTTTAAATGTATTTGATAATTGCTTGTTCTAAGTTGACTTGTGGCATTTATATGAGGTGGAGTTGAGAAATCGAGAAGCAAGATTGAAGAAAAATCTGAGAGATAACTTTTAAAACTATAAAGTGATCTTAAGTTTAAATATATCACAAGTTGCTGTTTAGTTTGTAATAATGAAGATAATAATGGCAAACCTTTATCAAGTGATAACAGTGGGTCAGTCTAACAACAATACTGTGTATTAGGTACCTTATTTTCATTGCTGTATACTGGGGAAACAAGCTCATAGTGGTTAAAGTAACTTGCCCAAAGGCACAAAAGCTTACAGGTATTAGAATAGGGGTTCATTCCAGAGCCCAGGCTCCTAGCCCTTATATTTTGCTTAATGTACCTGAAATAAAGGACACTACAGCAGTTAAGCAATAAAATTCCTTAATTATTAATTACAGCTAGTTCATGCTACTAGAAAAGCTGAACTCCTAACCTGAAATTTTGCATCTATTCTGTGAGGCTGGTCCTAGGAACCTGCTCAATTGATGAGAGGTTTATAATTCACTGTTGCTTTTTCTCTTTTACAGGTATCCATCAACAGTCAAGGTGGGTCAAAAGCCTTCATCTCTTCATGGGCATATGCATTTCCATATATACTCAATCTGTTGCAGTATTCATTTTACAGTAGAATTTGGTATACAGTAAAATAACATTGCATTCATTTATTAATGGGCGTTAGTTACATAGCAGATTTTTTATTTTATAGCAGGTTTTGTATATATATAGGTTGGCGCCTTTGATTAGAGCAGCTTTAGGCAACCCGTGTGTTTTGGTCGTTCGACCCCTGCCGGGGTCGCGACCCACAGGTTGAGAACCGCTGGATTAGAGCCTAAGGACAGCTTTAATGGGAGGTTCTCATATTTAAGATACTAATTTTCTGAAATACCTCCCAGTTTAACACATATAATTTGTTCTCCTGGTGTGCATTTGTCTCTGAGTTGGTATATATGTTAATGTCCATTTATAAATAAGTGATACCCAGGAGCTTATTTAAATAAGATGGTTATTCAGAGGTTGGAGTGCATTTTCCCACAGAAACAATCAATGTTACAGTTGAAGGTTAAGCTTATTTTAACCAGTTGAAATGGTAGTATTAACAATATCGAGAGGGTGGCGAAGAGGTAAAAGAAAAAAAAAGCCAATATCATGAACTCCCTTGAGTCCTGGGCCTCACTAAGCCTAATATAAAGGAGCTGAGTGGAGATTTTATAAGTGGAAGGCTCCAGTAGCAAAGAGAAGGATTTAAAGGGGAGAACTAATATGCAGTAGCTTCTATTTGCAATGTCATGACAAGGGAGTTTGTCAGCAAAAAAGGTAATTGCTGTTCAAGTGTAAAGATTGTAAGCTAAGAATTCTTAAAAGTAAGGATTGGCTGTACTTAATAGAATCTTTTGGGCTGGTGAAGAAATATCACAGTATGTATTTTTTGTCCTTTTAGGAGAGTATGAAGAAGCACTTAAGGTAATGGTTTTGCATCTTATTTTCAAGATAATTTTTAAGCCTGACCTGTGATGGCCCAATGGATGAAGCATCAACCTGGAATGCTGAGGTCACTGGTTTGAAACCCAGGCTTGCCTGGTCAAGGCACATATGAGAAGCAACTTCTATGAGTTGATCCTTTCTGTTCCTCCCCCTGCCTTTCTCTCTGTCTTTCCTCTCTCTAAATCAATAAATAAAATCTGTAACAATAATAATAATTTTAGAAATATTTATTGACTGAAATTCCATTAGCTTTGGAGAGTAATGAATATAAACAGAGCAAAACCTATTTTTAGGGAAACTGATGAGTAGGGCATGGGCATACCATTTAACAAAAGGCAGCTCCTAATATTTAGGTTTTTTTCAGCTATCATTCCGTCTCATTACTGGTCTTGGTGCCACCATCCTAGTATTTAAAAATACAGAGAGGTCTCTGGAACAATGCTTTCTGGTTGACATTTCTTTTTTTTCTTTTTCTTTTTTTTTATAATTTTTATTTTTTTATTTTTTATTTTTTTACAGAGACAGAGAGTGAGTCAGAGAGAGGGATATCAATCATCAGTTTTTCATTGCGCGTTGCAACACCTTAGTTGTTCATTGATTGCTCTCCCATATGTGCCTTGACCGTGGGCCTTCAGCAGACCGAGTAACCCCTTGCTGGAGCCAGCGACCTTGGGTTCAAGCTGGTGGGCTTTTCCTCAAACCAGATGAGCCCGCACTCAAGCTGGAGACCTCGGGGTCTCGAACCTGGGTCCTCCGCATCCCAGTCCGATGCTCTATCCACTGCGCCACCGCCTGGTCAGGCTCTGGTTGACATTTCTTATCTTCTTTCTTTACTCCCCCTATAGAATGTTTCAGTATAATGTGGGAGAATTTAAGGAATAAAGCATCTTGTTATAATCTCTTGTTTATCAGTGATGGATTAGAGCAGGGCCAGTCAACCTTTTTATACCTACCTCCCACTTTTGTATCTCTGTTAGTAGTAAAATTTTCTAACCACCCACCGGTTCCACAGTAATGGTGATTTATAAAGTAGGAAAGTAATTTTACTTTATAAAATTTATAAAGCAGAGTTACAGCAAGTTAAAGCATATAATAATAATTACTTACCAAGTACTTTATGTCGGATTTTCGCTAAGTTTGGCAGAATAAATCTTTATAAAACAACTTACTATAGTTAAATCTATCTTTTTACTTATACTTTGGTTGCTCCGCTACCGCCCACCATGAAAGCTAGAACACCCACTGGTGGGAGGTAGGGACCAGGTTGACTACTACTAGATTAGAGCATTGCTCAAAGTCACTTTTTGGTTTGTTTGTTTTTTTAATTGATTTTAGTGAGAGAAGCAGGTTGAGAGAGAGGAGGAGAGAGAGAGACAGGAACATCAGTCTGTTCCTGTATGCATTCTGACCAGAGATCAAAATGGCAGTCTCGATGCTTCAGGAGGACACTCTTAACCAACTGAGCTAGCCAGGCAGGACTCAGGGTCATTTCTTTAAAGTATGCCAACTGTCCTTCCATTACCGCCTTTGTAATTAAGGTTTTTCTTTAAAGTTTGATCATCTCTTATGAACTTCTAGTCCAAACTTAAGCTATTTCCCATAATCACTTTTGGCCTGGGGGGGGCAAAATTTTTTTATTTTTCATTTATATATTTTTTAATTGATTTGAGAGAGAGGAAGGAGGAGAGGGGGAGAGAAACATTGATTTGTTGTTCCACTTATTTATGCATTTGTTGGTTGATTCTTGTATGTGCCCTGACCAGGGATCAAACCCACAATTTTGGTGCATTGAGGCAATGCTCTAACCAAATTAGCTCCCCAGCCAGGCAGGGGTAGGTAAGATTTTTTAACTGGGATTTGGATTTACCCTTTTTGTTTTCTGGTCAGAACTGCTCTTCTGGGTGCCACTTGTTTCAGTAGTTTAGCCAATGTCTTCGGTTTTACTCAGAAATCCTTATTTACTAGCTAGCCTTTGGAAATTCAGGCCCTTCCCTGGATTCTCTTAGTCAGGATACCCATGCCTATTAACTTCTCATGCTTCATTATTTCCCTTGGCCCCAATTTCATGTGGTTTTCCTATTTCATTTATGCTTGCTTTTTATTTTTCTTTTTGGTGAGAGAGGGAAAGAGAGATGAAAAGCATCAGCATCAATTTATAGTTGCGTCACTTCAGTTTTGATTATTTCTCATAACGTACCTTGACAGGGGCAGGTGGGGGTACTCCAGCTGAGCGAGTGACCCCTTATTCAGGCCAGCGACCATGGATCATGATCCCACACTCAAGCCATTGGGATTTTGAGCCTGGGTCCTCAGTTTCCCAGGTTGATGCTCTATCCACTGTGCCACCACCAGTCAGGCCTGGCCATATATATATATTTATTTATATTTTGTATTTTTCCAAAGTGAAAAGGGTGGGGGGGAAGAGGAAGCAGACAGACAGACTCCCGCATGCACCCGGCTGGGATCCACCTGGCATGTCCACCAGGAGGCGATGCTTGGCCCCTCTGGGGCATTGCTTCGCTGCAATTGGAGCCATTCTAGTGCCTGAGGCTAAGGCCATGGAGCCATCCTCCGCACCCGGGCCAACTTTGCTCCAATGGAGCCTTGGCTGCAGGAGGGGAAGAGAGAGATAGAGGGGGAAGGGTGGAGAAGCAGATGGGCGCTTCTCCTGTGTGCTCTGGCCGGGAATTGAACCCGGAACTTCTACACGCTGGGCCAACGTTCTATTGCTGAGCCAACCAGCCAGGTTCCTGGCCATATATTTTTATAAGTAAAGTTTTATTGGAGCATAGCCATGCCCATTCATTATGTATTATGTATTGTCTTTGACTGCTTTTGTGCTACAATAACAGAGTTGAGTAGTGACAGAAACAGTATGGCCTGTAAGCCTAAAATATTTATTTATTTACTTATTTATGACAGAAACAGAGAGTAATAGATAGATAGGGACAGACAGGAAAGGAGAGAGATGAGAAGCATCAATTCTTTGTTGTAGCACCTTAGTTGTTCATTGATTGCTTTCTCATATGTGCCTTGACCGGGGGGCTACAGCAGATGGAGTGACCCCTTGCCCAAGCCAACTACCTTGGGCTTCAAGCCAGTGACCATGGGGTCATGTCTGTGATTCCGCGCTCAAGCTGGTGACCTCGGGGTTTCAAACTTGGGTCCTCCACTTCCCTGTCCAACACTCTCTCCACTGCACCACCACCTGGTGGTCAGGCCCTAAAGTATTTATTTTGTGACTCTTTTAAAAAGTTTGCTGATTCCTGATTTAAATAATGTCTTTCATACTTACCATGGAATGGTGTTTTAAAATGAAATCTTTAAAAATCTAAAGTATAACATAGAAGAATAGTTCTTGTCACTGGGTTCAAGTGGGAGAAGCTAAAATTCCATGGACTTGACTTGTAACCTCCTGGACACTGGAATACCTTTGTGGAACCTCAAATGTTCCTTTCCTGAAGTTTTTTCAAAATAGGGTTTAAAGATGTTCTTCAAAAAGAGGTGACCACTTAGGCCTGACCTGTGGTGGCGCAGTGGATATAGCGTCGACCTGGAAATGCTGAGGTCGCCGGTTCAAAACCCTGGGCTTGCCTGGTCAAGACACATATGGGAGTTGATGCTTCCAGCTCCTCCCCACCTTCTCTCTCTGTCTCTCTCTCCCTCTGTCTCTCTCTCTCCCTTTCTCTCTCCTCTCTAAAATGAATAAAAGAAAAAAGAAAAAAGAGGTGACCACTTAAATATGCTTTCCAAAATACTATTAGTGGGAAAATAAACAGTTTATAGGACGTAATTTTAAGTTACTCAGGTTCTGGTAGTCTAGGATTGACTCTCTGAAAAGTTGAAATTAAAATTCGTAAATGAAAACCTACATAAAAACCAATTTAAACAGGAAAGTAGTAACCCAGTTAATGAAGACATCTCACCTAATAAAAAGCGTTTCACTAAAAGCCTTAACAAAACCATTTCTAATTAACATTCTTGGCAAAGAAAATAACATTATGACATTGATACAATTAGACATTTTCCAACATAATTCACCACACCTCTTCTGTTTGAATGTCCTTGAATTTTCCTTTGGGAAAGGAGAATCACACAATATGTTTTTTATTTCATAACATATGCTCTCAGATGGCAGTTAAACAGGGCAACCAACTCCAGGTGCAAGTCCATGAAGGCTACCGTGTTGTTGACGAAGCCCTACCCCCAGTGATAGCTGAAAAACAACCTGTTGCAAGAGCAGGGAAGAAGCCACTTGCACATTATTCCTCCCTGGTGAGAGTTTTGGGATCAGACATGAAGACCCCAGAGGAACCTGCAGCACAGGTATGAAAAGAATGGATCTGTCTCTACAGTTCTAACCTTATGTTTCATTCTCTCTGGTGTAAAATTTGAACTCTTCAGAGATACTGGGAATTTTGGTGACTATCTCCGTCTGACTTTTCAAACTGCTAACAGTGGTACTTGTAGAGGGGACGAATAGGATGACACAGAGACTTTGTTTTTCTTTTATACTCCTTTATACTTTTTTTTTTTTACCACAGTTTATTTGACAGAAACAAAAAACTCAAAATAATACATTTCAGGTAAATTACTTTAAGTAGAAATGAAAAGTAACCTCTAAAATCCTGGGTTGTGTTTTCTTGCCGCAGTTTCCACTTATTCCATGTGATGCAGACCAGCCTCAAGATAAGCCCCCGGACTGGTTCACAAGCTACCTGGAGACAGTGAGTGTTCTCTATGGGTTTTAGCAGCAGTGTGTGGAATATGGAAAAAGTAGAAAGCTAAACCCAGATGGCTGCTGCCTCTGGTAGCTAGTAACTTCCAAACTAGAGCAGTACCAGTAGAGAAAGCTGTCATTTTTTGCAATAATATACCAGAAAAAGAGGGCATTTAATTCTAAGGATGTAAGAGAAAGTGACAGATCTCTATGGTTAAGAAGGAAGAAGCTGGCCTGACCAGGCGGTGGCGCAGTGGATAGAGCGTTGGACTGGGATGCGGAAGGACCCAGGTTCGAGACCCTGAGGTCGCCAACTTGAGCACGGGCTCATCTGGTTTGAGCAAAAGCTCACCAGCTTGGACCCAAGGTCGCTTGCTCGAGCAAGGGGTTAGTTGGTCTGCTGAAGGCCCGTGGTCAAGGCACATATGAGAAAGCAATCAATGAACAACTAAGGTGTCGCAATGCGCAACGAAAAACTAATGATTGCCTGACCTGTGGTGGCGCAGTGGGATAAAGCGTCGACCTGGAACACTGAGGTCGCCGGTTCAAAACCCTGGGCTTGCCTGGTCAAGGCACATATGGGAGTTGATGCTTCCTGCTCCTCCCCCTTCTCTCTATCTCTTTCTCTCTCTCTCTAAAAATCAATAAATAGAATATTAAAAAAAAATAAAGTATAAAAAAAAACAAAAAACTAATGATTGATGCTTTTCATCTCTCCGTTCCTGTCTGTCTGTCCCTTCTATCCCTCTCTCTGACTCTCTCTCTCTCTGTTTAAAAAAAAAAAAAAAAGAAGCTGGAAATTTATTCATGAAAAGGATCTCTTGATTTTTTTTAACCATTTAGCTATAGGAGAGATAGACCTTCTTTTGCTGTGTTTCTGTCCATTTTTTAGTAGATATTAGCTGTTTATTATGTTCTTAAACCAGAGAGGGTGAGATTTCAAATCTCTTTGATATCTCCCTGCCTTTTCCCAATATTGGTACTAAGGGGTTTTATCCCCATCTTCTGCTCTGTGTTCTGTGTTCTAGTTCAGAGAGCAGGTGGTTAAAGAAACTGTTGAGAAGCTGGAACAGAAATTACATGAGAAGCTTGTTCTCCAGAACCCATCCTTGGGTTCCTGTCCCTCAGAAGTCTCAATGCCTATTTCAGAGGAAACACTGTTTTTGCCAGAAAACCAGTTCAATTGGCATATTTCTTGCAGCAGCTGCCAAAGGAGGATCTTTGGTGTGCGCTACCAGTGCAGGTAAGTAGTAACTTGGGAATGAATAGCTATTAGTAGACCTTAGAGCGGACCTTACTAGCATCTGGGAAGGTAATGGGAAATTGGATGTACATTATCTCTGAGCATCAGATATAGCAGCTCTTGCCCTGGCCAGATAGTTCAGTTGGTTAGAGCTTTATCCCAAAGTGCAGAGGTTTGATCCCCAGTCAGGGCACATACAGGAACAGATCTATATTCCTTCCTTCCTTCTATGGGCGAAAATAAGATAAAGTATTTAGAACAACAAGGAGACAATTTTTGGTGATCCAATTTTCTTTTGGGGAGCACATACAAGAACAGATCTATATTCCTTCCCTCCTTCCTTCCCTCCCTCCCTTCTTCCCTCTCTCTCTTCCCTCTCCCTCCCTCTCTCTCTAAAATCAATTTTAAAAAAAGATACAAAAGCTCTGGATTGGACACAAACTATTCTTTACCCACAAGAAAAAATATTCAAATTGTTGTGTTCTGATACACATTTAAATTAACAGCCAGACAAAATTATGCTCCCCAAAAGAAAATTGGATCACCAAAAATTGTCTCCTTGTTGTTCTAAATACTTTATCTTATTTCCGCCCATAGATTGTCCTTTAAAATATAGGTTAAATGTTACTGTCCTCATTATATTAATGAGGAAAATTGAGACATACCATGGTTAGGCAGCATGCTCACATTACCACCTAGCTGGTAATTGATTGAGCAAATACGGAAGTCTGGTCTCCTGTCTCCCTACCTCAGGTACTTCCCACTGTGCCATTTTTTTCCCTATAGCCTATGCCCATCCTACAATATCTGTGAAGATTGTGAATCAGGGCCATATGCTCATGACTCCAACCATGTCTTGCTAAAGTTGCGGAGACCTGTTGCGGGTTCGTCTGAACCATTCTCTCACTCAAGGTTTTCTACTCCTCGTCTGCCTGCTGCTCTGGAACAAGCCAGGTAAACCCTATGTATAAGATATGTGTTCTCTGTTTGACTTCCTGGGTCTGGGGACAGGCTGTGAATCACCAACTACAAATATTCTGTTTAGATTATGCTCATTTCTAGTTGATATGCATTGTGTGGGGATAGCTATCTAAAACTAATGAAATGGGAATGAGAGCTGTAGAAAGAGGTTAGTAAACTAATCTATAGGCCCTGGCTGGGTAGCTCAGTTGGTTAAAGCATCATCCCGATACACCAAGGTTGCAGGTTCAATCCCTGGTTAGAGCACATGCAAGGATGAACCAATGAATGCATAAATAATGGGAACAACAAATTGATGTTCCTCTTCTCTCTCTCTTCGTCTTTCCCTCTCCCCCTCTCCCCTACTCCCACCCTCCCTCCTCCTCCTCCTTTCCTCTCCCTAAAAATCAATCGATCATCAATAAAAAGAAACGATATACCTCAGACCTATATAATTTTATTAACCAGTGTTATCCCAATAAGTTCAGTTTTAAAAAAGGAAACTAAACTACAAGCTGATACTGATGAAGACTACAAATGGTCAAAAGAGCTTCAAGATTAGTGAGGTTTGTTTTTACTGTCACTTGTTATCTCACAGGCTCCAGAAACAGGTTGACAAGAACTTTCTTAAAGCAGAAAAACAAAGGTTGCGAGCTGAGAAGAAACAGCGTAAAGCAGAGGTCAAAGAACTTAAAAAGCAGCTTAAACTCCGCAGGAAGATTCATCTATGGAATTCCATCCATGGACTCCAGAGCCCCAAGTCTCCTTTGGGCCGGCCTGAGAGCCTCCTGCAGTCTAACACCCTAATGTAAGCCCAGGGCCAGGGTGGGAGCCAAGACTTGAGGTCCGGCCTTTTTTTTTTTTTTTTTTTTTTTTGTGAGAGGGAAGGCAGAGACAGACTCCTCATGCACCTGACCAGGTCCACCTGGCAAGCCCACTAGGGGTTGGTGCTCTGCCCATCTGGAGCCCTTGTTTGATCACAACCAGAGCCATTTTTTAGCATCTGAGGCAGAGGCCATGAGCCATCCTCAGTGCCTGGGGCCAACTCATTCCAGTCAAGCTATGGCTGAAGGAGGGGACAAGAAGAGAGAGAAAGAAGGAAGAGGGGGAAAGGTGGAGAAGCAGATGGGTGCTTCTCCTGTGTGCCCTGACTGGGAATTGAGCCTAAGACATCTGCATGCTGGGCTGACGCTCTACCACTGACCTAATGGGCCAGGGCCAAGGCCAAGGCCAAGTTCAGCCCTCTTAAAACTAGAATCTCAGCCAACTTCTGTCATATTCATTGGCAACTCCTAACAACCAAACTGTTAAAAAAAATTTTCTCGGATCCTAGCAGTCTCAAAGGATCAAAGGGTGGTTTGGTATTTATTTTTGCCACTTCCTTTGTTGCTTTCTCCAGAAAGATAGAAACCAGTACAGTTCAGAACTGGTGGTATGACCTCTTTTCACTGGAGGCCGTCTGGATTTGAAGCAAACATTTTAAGCCTGACTCTAGTTTTACTTATCGACCCTTTTAGTTATCCTCCTCATAGCTTTTTAGCTCAGGAGTCAGATCCTTCTTCTGTTTGGTAAAAAATGTTAAGAGTATTACTTATAAGGCAAATGCATTAGTACACCCTCAGGAGTCAGTGTCTCAGACTACAGTGTTGGATATTCAGAAGCCGTCACACCCGAGAGCAGGTGACCGAGGATCTGAATTTCTCTGCAGGCTCCCTTTGCAGCCCTGTGCCCCAGTTATGCCAACCCTCAGTGCAGCATTTGTGGATGAGAATTTGCCTGATGGGACTCACCTTCAGCCAGGAACCAAGTTTATCAAACACTGGAGGATGAAAAATACAGGAAATGTAAAGTGGAGTACAGACACAAAGGTATTTTTCCCACAAAAATGTGAACATGAGCCTGAGCTGTGATGGTGCAGTGGATAAAGTGTCGACCTGGGAACACTGAGGTCGCTGGTTCAAAACCCTGCACTTGTCTGGTCAAGGCACATATGAGAGTTGATGCTTCCTGCTCCTCCCCCCTTTCTCTCTCTCTCTCTCTCTCTCTCTCTCTCTCTCTCTCATACTCTCTCTCCTCTCTAAAATGAATAATAATAAAAAAAAGAACACTTTAAAAAAAATGTGAACATGAAATGATTTGAAGTGACAGTGCTAAGCTGTGACAAGCTTGCTTGCTTTCTCTTGTTCACTGTTCATTTCAGCTCAAGTTCATGTGGGGAAACCTAACTATGGCTTCAGCGGAGAAGAAGGATGTTTTGGTTCCCTGCCTGAAGGCAGGCCATGTGGGAATTGTGTCTGTGGAGTTCATTGCCCCGGCCTTGGAGGGAACATACACTTCCCATTGGCGTCTTTCTCACAAAGGCCAGCAGTTTGGTCCTCGGGTCTGGTGCAGTATCATAGTGGATCCTTTCTCCTCCGAGAGCTCTGATAGCATTGAAAAGGGCATGATCAACTCAAGCGAAACTGGTGATCTCACCTGCCAGCAAGAGGTGAGCATTGGAAGGGGCAACCAAAACCGAAAGCACCCACTCACAGCTGGTTGTTCTTTCAGAAATCTGGAAAGGCAAGCTTCTCCCCCTCTGCTCAAAATATGAATATGCTGTGTGAGGGCTGGTCCTTAGGGGCTTTGCTTGTGTGTCCTTAGGGTTTGGTGCAGTCCCTCAGTGCTTTCGTATCTGTTCCCAGGGCCGCGCTGCCAGCCTCGGCTGCACTAGGGAAAGTAGGGCTGCCGGACTTCATGGACTGCTGGACTGACGGCTCTGCTCCTAACCATTCATCTCTCCTAAGTGTCCCTTGTGTGTGCTCCCTAAATACTAATGAAGTCTTGCCCTAGTTGTTACTTGGTGCAGTTTTTTTAGGCAACTTCCCTGTATTAGTTAGGCACTCTTTTTGGAGTGTTTACTGTTTAAATTTAGTTAACCAGTGTTAATGTCCTGGTTTTGACTGTTGTTGCTGTAGTTTATCTAAGTTATCATAATGAAAAGCTGGGTGCAGGGGGTAATAAGTGAACTCTATCTTTGCAATTATATAAGTCTAAAATTGTATCAAAACAAAAAGTTTTAAAATGTAAAGTGCAGCCTGACCTGTACATGAGACATTGAGGTTGCCAGTTCGAAACCCCAGGCTTGCCAGGTCAAGGCATATACAAGAAAAAACAACTATGAATTGATGCTTCCCATCCCCACCCCCACCCCACCTTTCTCTCTCTCTCTCTCTCTCTCTCTTAAAATCAATAAATAAAATCTTTAAATAAATAAAAATAAAATGTGAGGTATTTGTCAGCTTGCCTTTTTGAGTTCTGTTGAAGGGACTAAAATTTGTCCCAATGATTTTTCTATAGGAAGCTTTTCTTCTTGCTAAAGAAGAAATTCAGCTTGGTGAAGCAGCTGAGCAGACAGAAGAGACAGCAGCCTGCATTCCACAGAAGACAAAAAATGTTGCCAGCGAGAGGGAGCTCTACATCCCATCGGTGGACCTTTTGACTGCCCAGGTGGAAAATTGAGCACTTTGAGGGACAAGGGACAGAAAGCATTGGCAAAAGAGTTCTTAACTTGTTAAAGAGAAGGTGGTACAGCCAGAGGTGGTTCCTAGAAAGTTAGAGATATGCCCACTATGGTTCAGTCAGATGCATTGACTGGCACGGAGATATAGAGGAGCAAGTTTCTAAACTGAATGTTTTCCCAAAAAAGAAAAAGAGAGACAAACTAAATGTTTGTTCTTTGAATTGGGAACTCAGTCTTGTGCTTCACCACAACTTCCCGTGGCCTCTTCTGCCTATTGGTTCTCCTTCGCCCCCAGGCATTTTCTCTCTTTCCTGCCTTTTGGTTATTTGAACTTTACTTCCCATTTAACTCTTCTTTTCACTTGACTGAAGTGAGGCATGAATCTGAACAGTGCAGTATAGGATGATATGAACTTAATGATCTGCAAGGGCTGTGAAGACAAAACATGGCTTCAATGTGTACTGCCTAACTTTGCCCTTTTTTCCTGCAGGATCTGCTCTCCTTTGAGTTGTTGGATATAAACATTGTCCAAGAGTTGGAGAGAGTACCCCACAACACCCCTGTGGGTAAGAATATCACTCAGTCCACCTTGTTTATTAATAGGCACAAAGGTGCCACAGCCTAGACTCTAATACTTTATTCTGAGTAAATACATGGCAAGGATTTGTCTCACATTGTGATATTAAAACTACACCTGTTGGTCCATTTCCCTTTTTTCCCCAGTTGTCTGTCAGACAACAATACAAGTTTGCGTAAGGCCTCTCCACCATAAAGGGACCCCCATCTCCATTTTTCTGTAGATGTTTGTGTCCCTTTGTTCCTTTACATTTATCATTGTCTTGGACATGGCCTTCTGTACCAGACAACAATTTATGATCCTTCCTGCATTGATTCATCTGTCTGAGATACGTACCTAACAGTCTGGAGGAATTCTTTACAAAGGTATTGAAGGATACCTGGGTACATATTAGCACTGCAGGAAACAAGAAGCCTGTGAACTGCTGCTTCTAGACTCTGACTATTGACAATGTGATGCTTCTTCTTGGTTGATGGTTCTCCTGTCTTCATTCTCCAGATATGACTCCCTGCATGTCTCCTCTGCCACATGACAGTCCTTTAATAGAGAAGCCAGGCTTGGGGCAGATACAGGAAGAGAGTGAAGGGGCGGGATTTAAAGCACTTTCTGGTAAGGGGTTAAATATTTGTAAAGTATTTGCATCCTTCCTTTGTCTATACTACACCCCATTGTTACACTACCCTACCCCAACTAACCTTACCCTACTGTGTGAATGGGTTTTCTGTAGCATCGCATTTTTTCAAGTCTCCTCACCTTGACGTGGCACAGATAGCATCTATTCCTTGGCATGGTGTCAACCTGGGCACATGGCTCTCAACACTTGAAACACCGAGTATTGACAAGGTTCATGTCTTTCAGATTCCACAGCATCAGTAAAGAGGAGGGCTGAGAACATTACTGCAGTGGAGGAGGCAGAAGATGACCTGAGTGGGACCCAGTTTGTGTGTGAGACTGTAATTCGATCTCTTACCTTGGATGCTGCCCCTGATCACAACCCACCTTGCAGACAGAAGTCCCTGCACAGTGAGTGTCCTGAATCCTCCCACCCAGGATGGTGGTGCCTGAATTGTGATTGTCAGACCTGAATAGGTAGAAGTGCACTTCTTCACTGAGAATGGAGGCACGGTGATCTCTGTTAGAGTTCCAATCATGGTGGTTTCTTTAGATTCTACATACTGTACCTGACCGTTTTAATTACTTCAGGAGCAAAGCAGCCACCATAACTCTTTTCTGTACTTTCTCGGGGCAGAATTATAGTTGCAGGCCACAAAGGGATGGCAGCTAGTTGTGCTGCCTGGATTCTGCAGTAAGGAGTCTTCATGTAAATTGACAGAGCTCCTTAGCAGAGACCTCCCACTGGCAACTGAATTATGTCCTTTTTCCTGGGGCAGCAGTCCAGGAAATAGTGGACAAAAACAGGAGTAACTGAACTAAGTTTCTTAAGGTTAAATTCTGCTAATAATAAATTTCTTTGTAACTGAAAATTTCTAAATACCAGATAGGTAGAAACAATACCACATATTTCAGAAACCATCTAAAAATTCAAATTTAGAGCATCAGAACAATGTAGGAGGCCCTGGCCAGTTGGCTCAGTGGTAGAGCGTCGGCCTGGCATGCAGGAGTCCCGGGTTCGATTCCCGGCCAGGGCACACAGGAGAAGCGCCCATCTGCTTCTCTACCCCTCCCCCTCTCCTTCCTCTCTGTCTCTCTCTTCCCCTCCTGCAGCCAAGGCTCCACTGGAGCAAAGTTGGCCCGGGCGCTGAGGATGGCTCCATGCCCTCTGCCTCAGGCGCTAGAATGGCTCTGGTCGCAACAGAACAACGCCCCAGATGGGCAGAGCATCGCCCCCTGGTGGGCATGCCGGGTGGATCCCAGTCAGGCGCATGCGGGAGTTTGTCTGACTGCCTCCCTGTTTCCAACTTCAGAAAAATACCCCCCCCAAAAAAAAAATGTAGGAAAATCTCTTGTGTTTATTATAATGAAATTTGACCTTTAACTTTAAATAATATTTGTTTCATTTTTGTTTAAAATATATGTACACATGCCTGACCAGGCGGTAGCACAGTGGATAGAGTGTCGGACTAGAATGCAGAGGACCCAGGTTTGAGACTCTGAGGTCGCCAGCTTGAGCACAGGTTCATCTGGTTTGAGCAAAAAAAAAGCTCACCAACTTGAACCCAAAGTCTCTGGCTTGAGCAAGGGGTTACTCTGTCTGCTGTAGCCCCACGGTCAAGGCACATATGAGAAAGCAATCAATGAACAACTAAGGTGTTGCAACGAAAAACTAATGATTGATTCTTTTCATCTCTCTTTGTTTCTGTCTGTCTGTCCTTATCTAACCCTCTCTCTGACTCTCTCTCTGTCTCTATTAAAAAAAAAATACACACACGTATATTCTCCCACACACTTGTGTATAAATGCATTTTAAAAAGTCTGGCAGGCCTGACCAGGCAGTGGCGCAACGGATAGAGTATCGAACTGGGATGCGGAAGACTCAGGTTCGAGACCCTGAGGTTGCCAGGTTGAGCATGGGCTCATATCCTTTGAGCAAAGCTCACCAGCTTGGACCCAAGGTCACTGGCTTGAGCAAGGGGTTACTCAGCCTGCTGAAGGCCCTCGGTCAAGGCACATATGAGAAAGCAGTCAGTGAACAACTAAGGTGTCGCAACGAAAAACTGATGATTGATGCTTCTCATCTCTCTGTTCCTGTCTGTCTGTCCCTATCTATCTCTCTCTGTGACTCTCTCTGTCCCTGACCCTATAAAAAATAAAATAAAATTTAAAAAAATTAAAAAGTCTGGCAGGACTTAACATCAAAATGTTCACAGTAGCCCTGGCTGGCTAGCTCAGTAGTAGATCGTCGGCCCGGCATATGTAAGTCCCAGGTTTGATTCCCGGCCAGGGCACACAGGAGAAGCGCCCATTTGCTTCTCCACCCTTCCCTCTCAGCTTTCTCTCTGTCTCTCTCTTTGCCTCCTGCAGCCAAGGCTCCCTGGAGCAAAGTTGGCCTGTACACTGAGGATGGCTCTGTGGCCTTGGCCTCTGCCTCAGGCTCTGCTAGAAAGACATCAGAGCAACACCCCAGATGGACAGAGCATCGCCCCCTAGTGGGCGTGCCAGGTGGATCCCGGTCGGGCGCATGCGGGAGTCTGTCTGTCTGCCTCCCTGCTTCTCACTTCAGAAAAATACAGTAAAACCAAAAAAAATGTTCACAGTAGTAATCTCTAGGATTATAGGTACTTTTTCCCCTTTCATCTCTGTTTTGCCAATTTCCTACCATGACTTCTCATTACTTTGCAAAGACAAAGAGGAAAGTAGGCATAAAGTTCTACCATCTTTATCATTTAACATTTTCTGTTTTCACAGCTCTGCAAGCTAGTATATCAGTTTTGCTTTGATCCCTACCTCAGTATAATTAAATATTACATGAAGAGGAGAAAGAATGGGACCTCCTTGCCCCTGGCCGGTTGGCTCAGCAGTAGAGCGTCGGCCTGGCATGTGGGGGACCTGGGTTCGATTCCCGGCCAGGGCACATAGGAGAAGCGCCCATTTGCTTCTGTACCCACCCCCTCCTTCCTCTCTGTCTCTCTCTTCCCCTCCCTCAGCCAAGGCTCCATCGGAGCAAAGATGGCCCGGGCGCTGGGGATGGCTCCTTGGCCTCTGCCCCAGGCACTAGAGTGGCTCTGGTTGCGGCAGAGGGACGCCCCGGAGGGGCAGAGCATCGCCCCCTGGTGGGCAGAGCTTCGCCCCTGGTGGGCGTGCCGGGTGGATCCCGGTCAGGCCCATGCGGGAGTCTCTCTGACTGTCTCTCCCCGTTTCCAGCTTCAGAAAAATACAAAAAAAAAAAAAAGAATGGTACCTCCTTGTTTTAATATTCATAGTGCTAAAAAAATTCATATTGCTTCTCAGAAGCCTAGATGTTACAGCCTATTTTATTTTTGTGAACTTCAGTCCTCTCGAACTTTGCATAGGCTCCAGACTTAGACTATGACCATGATACAGTTCCAGCAACAACTTCCCTCTGGGTCGTGTTCCTCCTCTGGCTTTCCTAACTTGAGCTTGTGACCCACGAGGCTTTACCAGGTAAGGATAGCTCCAAGGGCTGCTTTTATCTTAGGCCTTAAAACTGGTTGCTTCTGACCTTTAGTGAAATTTGCCTCGCCTGAAGAAGGACCACTTGGCGATGAGAGAGAGGAGATGGTCCATATCGCTGAGGGAGAAGCTGTCATGGAGGAAGAGGAGGAGGAGGAGGAGGAGGAGGAGGAGGAGCTCAAAGATGAAGTTCAGAGTCAGTCATCTGCTTCTTCCGAGGATTACATCATCATCCTGCCTGAGTGCTTTGACACCAGCCGCCCCCTGGGGGACTCCATGTACAGCTCTGCGCTCTCACAGCCAGGCCTGGAGCGAGGGATTGAAGGCCAGCCTGGGGTTGAGGCTGCCCAGGAACCGGTCGAGGCTGGGGAAAGACTCCCTGAAGGGGAGATCCAGCTGCAGGGGCACAGCATCAATGACATCCTCATGGCCTCACAGACTCTGGACACGGTGCCCCTAACCCCAGAGGTGGTGGGGCCTCCACCACGGCTGCCCAGGTACCGTCCACACTCCCCTCAGCTGGGCTGTTCTTCAGAGGTGGAATAAAAAGAGAGCGATCAACTTGATCTCAAAACCTGTTTTCTTTTGTCAGCACGGGAATTTAGATGAATAAAAGTTGTACTTCCCAGTATTTGTGGATTCTGGATTCAAAGAAATACTTGTTTTAGTTAATAACTGTTTGAGTATCATCTATCTACTTAAGTTTTAATCATTGAGAGCCAGTTTTTAAACATAAACATCCTTGGATCTTTCCACCTTGTTCTGTTGACTCATGGGAAAAGGCAGCAAAAACTCATTAAATCAACACAGTGTAATTAGGAAGTTTATTATGGAAAGAGTATACTATAAAGCCAGAGATAAGTTACTTTTATTTTTATTTTGTTTGTTTTTTTGTTTTGTTACTCTTTTTTTAAGTTGAGAGAGAAGTTATTTTTTATTCTCTACTGTATTCTGTCTGTGTCATTGCTCTCTTATAGGATGGAAAATTGTGAAGCCTTGCCTATAATTTAAACTATTCTCCTAGGGAGCTAGATATTTCCCTTTTACCCACACCAGTTGATGTAGGGAAAAGTGACTAGACTGAAGCGAGTCTTTCTAGCTTGACCTGCTAAAGAGAACCAGGAGAACAAGCCCTTCTCATCTGATCCCTAAATTCAACATGTGATCTGGATCAGAAATGTGAAGCTTCTGTAGAGAATTTGGCACTACTGTGCTTCGTGTACTGTTTCCCCACCGTTACCACAGGTGCCTCTTCAACTTACTTTCAATATTGTGTCTTTCTGAAGGAGCCCTTCTTGTGCACAGCATCATGGCTCCCCAGGAGTGGATTTACCAGTTACCATACCAGAAGTTTCTTCAGTCCCTGATCAGATCAGAGGAGGTAATGACCAGCCTGAGCGTTCTTTCTGTGCTCCTTTCTAATGGAAACCAGGTATAAACAGGCACTCTTTGTGATTCTTGGCAGTTTTTAGAAACTTGCCCTTTCACTCATTCTGTTCTCCTCCCTCATACTTTTTGCTATTCTCTAGCTTAATATTTATTAAATGAGACCTCAATGAGGTTGGCATTGTGCTGCCTGATCCGTGGTGGCGCAGTGGATAAGGCATCGACCATCGACCTGGAATGCTGAGGTCACTGGTTCGAAACCCTGGGCTTGCCTGGTCAAGGCACATACGGGAAGCAGCTATTATGAGTTGATGCTTCCTGCTCCTTCCCCCTTCTTTCTCTCTCTCTCTCTCTCTCTCTCTTTCCCTCCCTCCCTCCCTCCCTCCCTCCCTTCCTCCCTCCCCCTCCCCCTCTCCCTCTCCCTCTCATGTGCTCGCTCTCTTTCTCTCTCTCTCTCTCCCTCCCTCCTTCCTCCTCTCTCTCTCTAAAATGAATAAGTAAAATCTTTTTTAAAAAGAAAAGCACAGGCTTTGGAGCCCGACCAGTCTCTGTTCCAGCCCCAGCTCCATGTTTCCTCACTGTGGTGTGGCAGGTTTTTCCCACCTGCAGGTCTGTTTCCTTATCTGCAAAATAAGGAAGCTAGTGCCTTGAAGTTGTGACTAGACCCTCAAAAATCACTTCCCACTCTTCCTCAGAAAACAAAACCTAAAAATATTTAAAAACTAATAAACCAGAATGAAAGGATTATAGAATTAATCTTTCTGGTTCAGTAAACAGTCACCTTGCATTGCATTCTGGATAGTTTCTCCATATCCCTTAAACTACCTGGAAATTTTCTCAAATATTTAAAAAAAAAAAAAAGACTTTAAACTGTGATTAGATTGCCACCTGGCTCAACAATAGCCTTGCTGTGAGGTAGGAAATACAAGGCCCTATGGATGCTGCATCTAACCAATAGCTCTTTTGTTTTTAGAGCCCAGAGGCTCACCAGGACTTGTAAACAGCAGACAGAAGAGCTATGACCACTCAAGGTAATGACCTTGTGCAGCCTCTTCTTCAGAAGCAGGCGGATATCCCAGTGTTGCTTCTGTTTAAACAAGCCTCTTGGAGCATGTGCCACTCCAGAAAGCAAAGGAAGAGAGCCTTCTTGTTCCTCTTTCTCCTGGAACTTGTGAGCAACACTGAACAGAGGGCTAGCGTTGAGTTTAAGAGTGTTCACCCTCTACACCAGAGAGGACACACCCTCCACTCAAATGCAACTCACTCTTAGTACCAGAGGGGAAGGCAGGAAGGTCAAGGCCACAGTGCGTCTTAGTAACATTTTCGTAGACATACCTGCCTCTCTGCAGCCAGTCATCTCAGAGCATTGTTAAGGTGGGCTCCTTCCTACACTATCCAAAAAAACCACATTTCCTTTAGGAGGTGTTTTCTCAGAAAAGATAATTGAGCAGACGGATTGCCAATAACCCGCTGTGCCCCTGATCACGGTAGTCTTCAGCTGGGACTGAAAGCTGGCGTGCTAACCATAGTGGTGTGTCTCTGCAGTGCACATATCTTGTACCAGTAGAGTGGGTCCTCCATCAAACCAAGATTTGTAGCTATAAAATTGACATGAAAATAGTTCTTTTTTTATAACTGATTTTTCTTCTCAAGGAAATCTCATTTTTTTTTAAGAATTAGAACTTAGATTATCTTGTAGGAAGACAAAGGTTTGTGTTTTTTAGGGAGATAATTTAGTTCTCCTCCACAGGCACCACCACCATGGGAGCAGCATTGCTGGAGGACTAGTGAAGGGGGCTTTGTCTGTTGCTGCCTCTGCATATAAGGCCTTGTTTGCTGGACCACCAATCACTGCACAGGTCAGTGCATGTTTTATTTTCCTGAACCAAAT
This sequence comes from Saccopteryx leptura, assembly GCF_036850995.1. Taxonomy (NCBI): domain Eukaryota; kingdom Metazoa; phylum Chordata; class Mammalia; order Chiroptera; family Emballonuridae; genus Saccopteryx; species Saccopteryx leptura. The sequence continues at coordinate 343,930,666 of NC_089504.1, read as the reverse complement.
TCAAGTCATGAATGAAAACAATGGCATCTGTCTAGGTTGGAGAGAAGCATGGCATTGTAGGAAGCATAACCTTTAGACTTAGTCTTTGGTTAACATAATTCCACCACTTTCTAGCTGTATGAATTTGGCCAGGTTTCTTTTTTTTTTTTTAATTTTTTTTCTTTCTTTCTTTTTTTTCTTTTAGCCAGGGGGGAAGATGAGAAGCATCAACTCATAGTAGTATTGCTTTAGTGTTCATTGATTGCTTCTCATACTTGCCTTGACTAGGGGTCTCTAGCCAAGGAAGTGACCCCTTGCTCAAGCCAGTGACCCCATGTTCAAGCTGATAAGCCTGCACTCAAGCCAGTGACCTCATGGTTTCAAAGCTGAGAAAGAGGAAAAAAACATTGATAAGTTGTTCCATTTATTTCCTCATTCATTGGTTGATTCTTTTTTTTTTTTTTTTTTTGTATTTTTCTGAAGTTGGAAACGGGGAGATGGGAAGGCAGTCAGACTCCTGCATGCGCCCGACCGGGATCCACCCAGCATGCCCATCAGGGGGCGATGCTCTGCCCATCTGGGGCGTTGCTCTGTTGCAACCAGAGCCATTCTAGCACCTGAGGCAGAGGCCACAGAGCCATCCTCAGTGCCTGGACCAACTTCGCTCCAATGGAGCTTTGGCTGCGGGAGGGGAAGAGAGAGACAGAGAGGAAGGAGAGGAGGAGGGGTGGAGAAGCAGATGGGCACCTCTCCTGTGTGCCCTGGCCAGGAATCGAACCCGGGACTCCTGTACACCAGGCCGACGCTCTACCACTGAGCCAACCGGCCAGGGCATTTTGTTGATTCTTGTATGTGCCCTGATCAGCATCAAACCCTCAGATGCTCTAGCCAACTGAGCTACCTAGCCAAGGCTGGCCTACCTTAAGGGAGGAAAGGACCTAATGTTGTTAAGGAATTACTATGTATAGGGAGCTTTACCCAGTATTGGTGCTACCAGATGAATAAGACCCCAGTCCTTCCCATAGGTAGTGGGAAACAAGTGACATAAACAGACATTTATAGGAGAGTATAAGATACTGTGTCAGTGTTTGTATTCAATATTTTTCTGAAGTGATAAGCAGGGAGGCAGAGAGACAGAATCTCACTCTACCACTGAGCCAACCAGCCAGGGCCTGTGTTAGTGTTCTTGACAGATGGAATGCCTTAGCCTGGTGTGGGTCCCTCCATGGGGCCAGGAAAGGCTTCCTGGTAGGTGATGCCTGAACTAAGTTCTAAAGTACAAAATAATTGTTGCCAGGAAAGAGAGATAAGAAGGACATTGTAGACAGAGTAGCCAGTAGAGAGACTTGGGAATGTGAGTCTGAAAGGTGGATTTGGGCTAAGAAGAGTAAGAAAAGACCTTAGCTCTGCAAGAAAGATGCTGTGCTAGTGGATTATAATTTTACAGTAGAGCTATTGAAGGGTTTTAGGGAAGTAATTAACATGATTAGACTTGTTTATGATGTGATCAGAATTGTTCAGAGTAAGAGACACTGTAGTGTGGAGGCTGTGGAACTGGGAAATCCATTTGAGAATGTATGTGTATGTGGAAAAGAAGGGTAGGGGAGAAATAAAGAGATTGAAATGGTGGAACTTGGAGACTAAGATGAAATGGCTAGAAGTCAAGGATAAATTCCAAGTTTCTGGCTTAGGCAGTTAATAGTACCTTTCATTTAGAGAGGATATGAAGGAAAAAAACAAACAAACAAAAAAACGAGAGGATATGCAGGAAGACTATATTTGGGCAGGAGAAGAAAATTAGGTCAATCAGGCCTGTGGTGGCACAGTGGATAGAGTGTCGACTTGGAATCCTTAGGTCGCTGGTTCAAAACCCTGGGCTTGCCGGGTCAAGGCATATATAACAGGCAATCAATGAACAACTAAAGTAAAGCAACTATGAATTAATACTTATCGCTCCACCCTCCTTTCTTCTCTGTCTGTAAAAGTCAATAAATATAATCTTTTAAAAAAGAAGAGAGCCTGGCCTTTGGTGCTGCAGTGGATGGGGCGTCGACCTGGAACACTGAGGTCGCCAGTTCAGTACTCTGGGCTTGCCTGGTCAAGGCACATATGGGAATTGATGCTTCCTGCTCTTCCCCACTTTCTCGCCCCCCTTTCTCTAAAATGAATAAAATCTTAAAAAAAAAAGAAGAAAAGGTAAGTTTGGGAGTGCTGAACTTAAGGTACATCCAGGTAAAGTTATCCAGACTGCAGCTGGGTATGTACATCTTGGTCACTGGAGATAAAATCATTTGTATATAGGTGGAGCAGGAACTGTGTGATTGGATGAGATATTCCAGGAAGAACAGGGAAAGCAAGAAATAGCCTTTAAGGATCATGGAAAGGAGGGCCCTTCAAAGAGAAGACTGAGAAGGCAAATGAGTGAGTTCTGTGCTAGAGCTTAAGGAAGGGGAGTTTTAATGAGGAGGGCGTGGCCAGCGGAGTCAAATGCTGAAGAGAGATGTGAATGGGTAGAGAGGACTTTGACAGTGCAAGAATGCCTCATTTTCAATAGCTGGATTACAAAGGAAAAAAGAGAGTGAAAGCTAGGATACATAAGTCAGAGGGAAACATTTTTAAAGACAGGTGAGCCAGTAGTAAAGAAGATGAATGATCAAGATCAGAGGATAGCCTGACCAGGCGGTGGCGCAGTGGATAGAGCGTTGGACTGGGATGTGGAAGGACCCAGGTTCAAGACCCCCGAGGTCGCCAGCTTAAGTGCGGGCTCATCTGGCTTGAGCAAAAGCTCACCAGCTTGGACCCAGGGTCGCTGGCTCCAGCAAGGGGTTACTCAGTCTGCTAAAGGCCTGCGGTCAAGGCACATATGAGAAAGCAATTCATGAACAACTAAGAAGTCGCAACGTGCAACGAAAAACTAATGATTGATGCTTCTTATCTGTCTCCATTCCTGTCTGTCTGTCCCTGTCTATCCTGTCTATCCCTCTGACTCTCTCTCTGTCCCTGTAAATAAATAAATAAATAAATAAATAATATTAAAAAAAAAAAAGATCAGAGGATAGCCTGACCTGTGGTGGCGCAGTAGATAAAATGTCGATGTGGAATACTGAGGTCTCTGGTTCAAAACCCTGGGCTTGCCCAGTCAAGGCACATATGGGAGTTGATACTTCCTGCTCCTTCCCCACCCCTTTCTCTTTCTTTTCTCTCCTCTCTCTAAAATCAGTAAGTTAAATCTTAAAAAAAAAAAAAAAAGAAGAGGAGAGCCTGACCTGTGGTGGTGCAGTAGATAGAGTGTCGACCTGGGATCCTGAGGTCGCTGGTTTGGAGCCCCCAGTCAAGACATGTATGAGAAGCAATTGATGAACAACTAAAGTGACGCAACTACAAATTGATGCTTCTCATCTCTCTCCCTTCCTGTCTTGTCTGTCTCTCTCATGCTAAAAAAAAAAAAAAAGATAAAAGGATGATTAATAGACAGATTTCATCCCTCGTCTCACTGAATTAAAAAAAAAACATTTCTTAGAGGTAATGAGATATAAAGCCAAGTATACATAAATGGATTAACTTGGCAAGAAGGATGGATAATTTATTGTGAAATAAGAAGGGAACAGTGGAATTAGTTATAGAGGGAAATGCCAGAGACTTTGCTCAACACATTTACATACTTTCTCATCGTAATTTTCTCAACAACCCTGCAAAATAGGAACTATTCTGTGTCTCCATTTTCATAAAAAAGGAAATTGAGGCCCTGGCCGGATGGCTCAGTGGTAGAGCATCGGCCTGGCGTGCAGGAGTCTCGGATTTGATTCCTGGCCAGGGCACACAGGAGAGGCGCCCATCTGCTTCTCCACCCCTCCACCTCTCCTTCCTCTCTGTCTCTCTCTTCCCCTCCCGCAACCAAGGCTCCATTGGAGCAAAGTTGGCCCAGGCACCGAGGATGGCTCTATGGCAGGGGTCTCAAACTCAACTCAGCATGTGGGCCGCAGAGCAAGATCACAGCACTAGATCTACAAAAGGCAACTGTTACGCAAATCAGTACAACAAGCACAATCGTACATGCAGTTTACTCAGTGTCACAAAACGACCAGAAACTGTAGTTCGCATCACAACTGCTGTTAACTAAGCTAATAGCTAGCTAGGATGCTAGAGAAATGAAAAATACAAGTAGGCCCCTAGGCTTACTTAATTTTATCCAAATTATTTTGAACTTCGTGGATTAGTCTGCGGGCCACACAAAATTGTTCGGCGGGCCACGAGTTTGAGACCCCTGCTCTATGGCCTCTGCCTCAGGTGCTAGAATACCTCTGGTTGCAACAGAGCAACGGTCCAGATGGGTAGAACATCGCCCCCTGGTGGGCGTGCCGGGTGGATCCCGGTCAGGCGCATGCGGAGTCTGTCAGACTGCCTCCCCGTTTCCAACTTCAGAAAAATACAAAAAAAAAAAAAAAAAGGAAATTGATATTCAATACAGTATGTAAATGGTTAGAATTAGGATATTCCACATGTTAGGAGTATTTGAGAAAGTAGTGTCCACCACAGGCTGGCCCAAAGAGAGAGTAAATGAATGTTAGCTCCCTCTTACCTAGACCACTTTTTTTAAAGATATTTTATTATTTTTTTATTCATTTTATTTTAGTGAAAGGAGGAGAGGCAGAGACAGACTCCTATATGCGCCCTGACCGGGATCTACCTGGCAAGCCCACCAGTGGGCGATACTCTGCCCATCTGGGGCCCTTGCTCTGTTGCAACTGGAGCCATTTTTAAACTCCTGAGGTGGAAGCCATGGAGCTATTCTCAGTGCCCAGAGCCAACTCGTTCTAATCAAGCCATGGCTGCAGGAGGGGAGAAGAGAGAGAGGGGGTGAGAAACAAGAGGGGGAGGAGTGAAGAAGCAGATGGGTGCGTCTCCTGTGTGCCCTGACTGGGAATCGAACCCAGGACTTCCACATGCCAGGCTGACGCTCTACCACTGAGCCAACCAGCCAGGGCTTTTTAGAGATTTTATTTACTGATTTTAGAGAGAGGGGAGAGTAAGAAAGCCAGGTACAGTGGGAAGCATCAGCTCGTAGTAGTTGCTTTACATATGTGCCTTGAAAAAGCTAGCCCAGGGTTTTGAACCTGAGACCTTAGCATTCATTCTAGATCGATGCTCTATCCACTGTGCCACCACAAGTCAGACAGTCACTTCTATTCTTTTTTATTTTTTATTTTTTTCTTATTAAGTGAGAGGTGGGGAGGCAGAGACAGACTTCCGCTTGTGCCCTGACCAGGACCCATCCACCTGACAAGCCCCTACCAGACAAGGCTCTGCCCAGCTGGGCCATAGCTCAGTTGTTTGGCAACTGAGTTATTTTAGCGGCTGAGGCTGAGGCCATGGAGCCATCTTCAGCACCCAGGGTGGGAGGGGAAGAGAGATGCCGGGCCCACACTCTACCACTGAGCCAACCAGCCAGAGCCACTTCTGTTCTTTAAGAAAAACAAAGGCCTGGCCCTGGCCGGTTGGCTCAGCGGTAGAGCATCGGCCTGGTGTGCAGGAGTCTCGGGTTCGATTCCCGGCCGGGGCACACAGGAGAGGCGCTCATTTGCTTCTCCACCCCTCCCCCTCTCCTTCCTCTCTGTCTCTCTTCCCCTCCCGCAGCTGAGGCTCCATTGGAGCAAAGATGGCCTGGGTGCTGGGGATGGCTCTGTGGCCTCTGCCTCAGGCGTTAGAATGGCTCTGGACGCAACAGAGCGACGCCCCAGATGGGCAGAGCATCGCCCCCTGGTGGGCATGCCGGGTGGATCCCGGCCAGGCACATGCGGGAGTCTGTCTTGACTGCCTCCCCGTTTCCAGCTTAGGAAAAAAGAAAAAAAAAAGAAAAAAAAGAAAAACAAAGGCCTGTGGTGGCGCAGTGGATAAAGTGTCGACCTAGAGTGCTGACGTCGCCGGTTTGAAACCCTGCACTTGTCTGGTCAAGTCTCATGGGAATTGATGCTTCTACTCCTCCCCCCTTTCTCTCTCTCTCTATCTCTCACTCTCACTCACACTCTCTCTCCTCTCTAAAATTAATAAAATTTAAAAAAAATTCAGCTCTGGCTGGATAGCTCAGTTAGTTACGGCATGGTCCTGAAGCACAGAGGTTGCCAGTTTGATCCTCAATCAGGACACATGTGGGAGCAGACTTATATTCCTCTCTCTCTCTTTCTCTCTCCCCCCACCTCCCTTCCTCTTTCGCTAAAATCAATTAAAATAAATCAAGAAGGTCACCTAGGGCCTGACCTGTGGTGGCGCAGTGGATAAAGCGTCGACCTGGAAATGCTGACGTTGCCGGTTCGAAACCCTGGGCTTGCCTGGTCAAGGCACATATGGGAGTTGATGCTTCCAGTTCCTCCCCCCTTCTCTCTCTCTCTCTCTCTCCTCTCTCTCTCTCTCTCTCTCTCTCTCTCCCCCTCCCTCTCCTCTCTGAAATGAATAAATTTAAAAAAAAAAAAAGAAAGAAAGTCACCTAGGACAGGGGTCGGGACCCTATGGCTCGCAAGCCAGATGTGGCTCTTTTGATGGCTGCATCTGGCTCACAGACAAATCTTTAATAAAAAAAATAATAACATTAAAAATATAAAACATTCTCATGTATTACAATCCATTAATTTCCTACCACTCATGTTCACGGTTGCGGGTGGCTGGAGCCAATCACAGCTGCTCTCCGAGACACCACCAAATTTTTATTGGGTAATGCGTAATGTACACGGGTCGTTTGAGGTCAGGAAGTAAACTTTCTCCTTTTAATCAGTAGTCAGCTAGCTAGAAACCCTTTTGACGAAGAAGATGGCTAAAAGAAAAAAAAGATGAGGAGTATCGTACTTTTCAGCAGGAATGGACAGAGGAATTTACCTTTGTGGAGAGAGCAGGTTCTGCAGTGTGTCTAATATGCAATGATAAAATTGCATCAATGAAACAAATATAAAGCGGCACTTCGACACACACCATACTACATTTGCATCGAAATATGCAATGGGGGACAGCAGGAAGAAAGCATGTCAAGAGCTACTGTGCTGAGTGCAAACTAGTCAGCAGCAACTCCATGTTTGGACCCAACAAGGTGACTGGAATTCGGCTAGCTTTGCTGGTGCTTTAGCAATTGTGAGAAACGGAAAGCCATTCACAGATGGGAAGTATGCCAAAACATTCATGCTTGATGTTGTCAGTGAACTTTTTGACTACTTTTTGGATAAAGACAAGATATTCAAATGAATAAAAGACATGCCTCTGTCGGCAAGAACTGTTCATAATCATACCATCATGAAGGCAAATCAAATTGAGGCAACACAAGTGAATAAATGTAGCACCATTCTTTTCTCTCGCTTTGGATGAGTCAACAGACGTAAGCCATTTATTCCAGTCTAGTGTGATTGCAAGGTATGCTGTTGGTGACACACTACGTGAGGAAAGTCTTGCTGTTTTGCCTATGAAAGAGACAACAAGACTGAGTTCACTAAAGAAAAAAATCTACCGATGGATAAACTTATTTCGGTGTGTACTGATGGTGCTCTGTGCATGGTGGGGAAAAAGAGGATTCGTAGCGCTTCTTCGTGAACATGAAAAGAGACCCGTCCTAAGTTTTTACTGCATCCTACATCCGGAGGCACATTATGCTCAGATGTGTGGTAAGCAGCTTGGTGAGGGGATGTCGCTGGTCATTCGGGTGGTCAACTTTTTTTTGTTGCCCGAGCTTTAAATGATCGCCAGTTTAAAACACTGCTGGATGAAGTTGGGAATAATTATCCTGGTCTGCTTCTGCACAGTAATGTGCGTTGGTTGTCAAGAGGGAAGGTGCTCAGCCATTTTGCAGCTTGTCTGAGCAAAATCCAGACTTTTCTTGAAATGAAAAACGTCGCCCTGGCCGGTTGGCTCAGCGGTAGAGCGTCGGCCTAGCGTGCGGAGGACCCGGGTTCGATTCCCGGCCAGGGCACATAGGAGAAGCACCCATTTGCTTCTCCACCCCTCCGCCGCGCTTTCCTCTCTGTCTCTCTCTTCCCCTCCCGCAGCCAAGGCTCCATTGGAGCAAAGATGGCCCGGGCGCTGGGGATGGTTCTGTGGCCTCTGCCCCAGGCGCTAGAGTGGCTCTGGTCGCAATATAGCGACGCCCAGGATGGGCAGAGCATCGCCCCCTGGTGGGCAGAGCGTTGCCCCTGGTGGGCGTGCCGGGTGGATCCCGGTCGGGCGCATGCGGGAGTCTGTCTGACTGTCTCTCCCGTTTCCAGCTTCAGAAAAAAAGAAAAAAAAAAAAAAAAAGAAAAAAAAAAGAAAAACGTCGAGCATCCTGAGTTAGCTAACACTGAGGGGCTCCTGAAGTTCTATCTCGTGGACATGACTGAACATCCAAACCAGCTCAATGTGAAAATGCAAGGCATTGGAAATGCAGTCTTATCCCTTCAACAAGCAGTGTTAGCATTTGAAAACAGCTGGAACTCTTCATCACGGACATTGCAACAGGTCGATTACTACATTTTGAAAAACTGGGAGAGTTTCAAGATGCATGCACACAGCAAGTGACCCTGCTCAACATCTTGATCTGCAGCAGCTAGCAGGCTTCACATCTAATCTCCTGCAGTCATTCAAAGCACGCTTTGGAGAATTTTGTGAGCGCACTCATCTTTTTAAGTTCATCGCCCATCCACATGAGTGTGCAGTGGACAGCACCGACCTGAGTTACATCCCCGGTGTCTCTGTCAGAGATTTTGAGCTACGAACTGCTGACCTGAAGGCCTCACATGTGGGTGAATAAGTTCAAGTCACTGAATGAAGATTTGGAAAGACTTGCACGACAGCATGCAGAGTTGGGGAGCAAACACAAGTGGGGAGAAATGAAATAACTTCAAACCGCACACCAGCTGGTTGTCAAAACTTGGAACACGCTTCCCATCACATACCACACAATGCAGCATGTGAGTATTGCTGTACTGACCATGTTTGGCTCTACGTATGCATGTGAGCAGTCTTTCTCACATCTGAAGAACTTTAAGACCAACCTACAATCACATTTAATGGATGGAAGTCTCAATGCCTGCATGAAGCTTAACCTCACCACGTATCAACCAGACTACAAAGCCATCATCCATTCCCGTCTGTCTCTCCCTATCTATCTCTCTTTCAGACTCTCTCTGTCTCTATAAAAACAACAACAACAACGTACTTTACTCATCATTGGTTAGCAACAGCATAACAATGTTATTAAAAAGAATTCAGAGATTTATTGTACTTTAAAAGTGTTGGTCTTACATAAAATGCACACATTTACTTGTATTTAGTGTTAAACATATTGTGTGGCTCTCATGGAATTACATTTTAAAATATGTGGCATTCATGGCTCTCTCAGCCAAAAAGGTTCCCGACCCCTGACCTAGGATGTCATTTTCCAGGCAGATTTTTGTCCAGCTCTTGCATATCTGGCTAAATTTTTCATACTAACTTCCAGTAACAGTCTCATCTCTTGCTTAGCCTTGCCCCATCTTCATGATTACCTTTAGTTTCATAGGGCTTCCAGAGCCCGTGCTCAAGCTGGCAATCTCAGGGTCTCGAACCTGGGTCCTCGGCATCCCAGTCCAACGCTTTATCCACTGCGCCACTGCCTGGTCAGGCTATGTTTCTGATTTTGGGTACAAACCATACCTAATCCAAAACAGTCTTCTTCCACTTAGATGACCTACTAGGTATTAGGTGGACAAGAGGTAATATCCTTGCATCTAACTACCTAATATTTTTAATAAATCTGGAAAGATTAATATGACTTACCAGATAAACATGTAAATAATACAGAAAATGTTCTCTGGTTTTCTTGACACTGTACAGCCAATAGTTTCTGAAGATCAGACAGCAGCCCTGATGGCCCATCTCTTTGAAATGGGATTCTGTGACAGGCAGCTGAACTTGAGGCTACTGAAGAAACACAATTACAACATCCTGCAAGTTGTGACAGAACTCCTGCAGATCAACAACAACGACTGGTACAGCCACCGCTATTGAGGAGTGACCATGTATTAAATAACTTTGCTGCTCAGAGATGATCTTTATTGTCATTGGGGTGTGGGGTAGAAGCCCTTGTTTATTTTTTAATCTGATGAATCTGTATTGAGCCCATCACTGAATTGTCAAGACAATAACCTGTATTACAGTATTTTTTGGAGCAAATCAAAGACCAGAACGTAAATTTTTGCTTTAGACATTGATGAATAGGAAGATAGGTTTTCAGTTGATTTGGATTAAACTTCTTTCTCCATTTTAGTGTGTTGAACAGTATAACTTGAACTTTCTATACAACGATTTTTCTTTGTTTGTATTGAAATTGGGTATTTTTGTTGGTTGATACGGATGTTTTTATGGGGTTGTATGTTGTCAGTTTTGAAAAGAAATTAACCCTGAAAGTTGTTTTCAAAAAATGCTCATAATTTCTCTACCCTCCCTCAAACCTCATGCTATGTGGTATTGAAATAATACCCAGAGCATAATAGGAATGTTACTCTTCCTTTCTCAAGGAGGAAGTCATTTCCCTACAAGGCTTAGTAATTGGCACTGTTGTTTTCTGAAGAGCCCATTGACCTTCTGGGTCTTTGAACTTCAGTGAAAGGAGGGGGACGTGTGCTAATTAAACTACCAGCAGTATCTATTGTAGTAGTTTTGCATACATTTTTTTTTTTATTATTTAAGAAAAAAATTAGGTAGTGTGAAATATTGTGCTAATCTTACAGAGGAAGGAAAAAAAACTTCATTAAAGGGAAAGTAAATTTAACAGTTACTTTTTTTGTTATGTCAGGACAGATCTTATTTACAGTAGAGGGAGATAGAAATGTGGGAAGTGAAGGCAGCCTCCTGTGTTAATCTCAGGCAAGTTCAGGGGTGGGCAAATGAGTGTGCATGAAGTGCAGGAAATCCTAATGACTTCCTGAATGTTTGAAATCTGTTCAGGGGTACCTAGCCCTAGCGAGTCTAGAACAGGAAGAAGAGGCTGGTGTTTTGCAAAAGTTGGATGGGGCAAACACTGAAAAAGTTTTGATTTAACCCCAGGATGAGCAGGGAAGAGCTTGCTTCCAGGAGTGCACGGCCTCACTTTGTTTACAGAAGGGTCTTGGGTACAATTGGTGAAGAAAGAGGTTACAAAACACTAAAAGATATATTCATGAAAATGACTTAAAGGGATAGAAGATAATCTCCCCCCAGCCCGAAGGGGGAAAGGGTAGTAAAATAGTATTATTTAACCTGGTTGGTATTTATAATAAATGATTTTAATTAATCATTAGCCATTAACCATAAATGTTTATTTACAGTATAACTCTTGAATGCTAATCAATAGCCAGGATTCAGACTGCAAGCCAACCAGGCTGTTCATTATTTAAAACGATTTTATCCGGGCATCTGGGTAGAGGCTGAGCGGCAGGGTGTATGTGATTAATTGGGTTGATGTGTTGCGAGACCTGTCCTGAACATCTGAGTCGTATTGTAGGGGTCCAGGAGTGCCCTGGGGTCAGGCCGTCTGACCAGTTGTACATACCCGCTGGGGGAAAAAAGTGAAATAAAGGTTCTTTTGAAACTCCTATTTGGATTGGCCGGTCTTGTGGGAACAGCGTCCAGGAACTGAGTGAGCTGAGGAACCGAGAGCGTCTCCTGCTGTGTTGAGAGGGGCGGGCCCCTGCTTGGGAGGGCGGGGCCGGAGGGGCTGGGCGGGACTTCCCAAGGCACCGAGTCAAATCTTGGAGCAAGCCCCTGGCTTCCGCACTTTCGATTCCGCTTGCAGCCGTTTCTGCTGCCGTATGGCCCGGAGGGTAAGGCACTCACGGGCCGGAGGGAAAGGACCCTTCTTTGGGAGGCAAGGGCCAAGGCACCTTCTGTGCCTCCTAGCCCAACACACAGGCACACGCGGCTACCAATCTCGACTAACGGCCTCTCGGGGGTGTCTGGTGGGACGTGAAATTCCCCCTCAGTGAAATTCCAGCCTTTCGGTCCGATCCTAAACCCCACCCCAATCTGGGCCTAACGCCGGCCCAGGAGTAGGATGGGAAGCAGATTGGCCCTCCCCATTCCTTCCAACGCGGTTCATTGGGTACCCCAGGACTGCTGAAGGGGACTGGTTTCCCTGGGCGGCTCCAGCCCTGGCTTCTCGGGTCACCCTGCCCCGCAGGCTCTCCTTCCCATAGACGCAACCCCAAACCTGCTGAGAGGAGCCTCGGATCCCAGACCTAAACCAGGTGAGGCTCCCTTTATTTCAGCCCAGGAACGTCTGAGTGCGTCTCACCTTGTCCACTCGTTGTGCCACCACGCTTGAGTTTTGGGGGAAGAAGATTTAGCCCTGGCCTTTCCTAGTGAAGGACAGACCCCCGCCCCTCAAGCATTCTTGCCTACCCCACCTCAGAAAGCAGTGAAGAGGCTTATGCTCCAGGGTTATTTTAGAGTTCTTAGCCTCACCTGTGACCAGTCAGCCTCCTTTCTCTTGTTTCAAAGAATTCCTGCCTTCCTATTAAAGCCAGCACCTGCCCAGACTAAGGAATGGAAGCTTTCCTTCTGCACCTGGGCTGGGAGACCACAGGCATTTCTTCCCAGGTGCTCCCTCTTCAGAGTTGTCTGGTTACATAGGAAGAAGGGACTCCACTAACTGTAGTCCCCTGCCCTATCCAATTTATTTCCCTTGAAGTGAATGACTGCTCAGAAACTTTCCCAGAGGAAAGAAAAAGTGTTTTGCCATTCACTTATGGAAGTCCCTTAAAGTGAAATAACTTCTGCTTTTCTTTTCCCTTTTGTAGGCAGATTGAGCTCTCCAACAATAATAAAAGAAGTTCAAGTGCATTGATATTTCTGACCTGAGAGTCCACTATAACTGCTTGATTGCTTAGGCTTGAACTTGCTGAAATTATGGTGGGACCCCTTGCCTTCTTTTTTTTTTTTTTTTTTATTTAATTAATTCATTTATTTTTACAGGGACAGAGAGAGGGATAGATTAGGGACAGATAGACAGGAACAGAGAGAGAGGAGAAGCATCAATCATCAGTTTCTCATTGAGACACCTTAGTTGTTCATTGATTGCTTTCTCATATGTCCCTTGAGGGTGGGCCTTCAGCAGGCCGAGTAACCCCTTGCTCGGGCCAGGGACCTTGGGTCCAAGCTGGCGAGCTTTTTGCGCAAACCAGATGAGCCCGCGCTAAAGCTGGCGACCTCAGGGTCTCGAACCTGGGTCCTTCCGCATCCCAGTCCAACGCTCTATCCACTGCGCCACCGCCTGGTCAGGTGCCCTTTGCCTTCTTGAGAACCTAAAACCAGAGTGACATTCAACATCAGTGCTAACAAGCTTAGCACTAAATTTTGTGCTTTTCTCATTAGTGTAAAAGCCCCCTGAACGATGAGTGAGACGTTCTCCCAGCTGGGCTCTCAGGAGGATGAATGCAAGTCGATCCTACCCCCTGACTCAGCCATTGGCAGCAACGGTAGCAGGAGGTTTTTTTCTACCTGTGTGCCTTGTGAAAGGGCTGCTGGTACCAGCTTTGTGACTTGTCCCACCTGCCAGGGCAATGGAAAGATCCCTCTAGGTGAGTAGCTCAGTTGAGGCTCTAGAAATAGTCTGAATCCAGGAAAAGCTCTATGGAGTCAGCTGGCCCATAGCCAGGTGCCACTATGCCACTAAGACTCCTTGAATGGGGTTGGGTCTCCTAGCTCTTGGTCCCCCAGTTTCAGGCTGGCCAGGGAGATGCTGACCCTTCCGGCCATGGTTGTACTCCCGGTTAAAATCCCCAGGGGATTCCCAGCGTCCCTCCCTTAAACAGTGTGCCTTAGGATTCAGGAAGTTACAAACCGACTTCTTCAAAGAAGCTAGGCTCTGATTTGCTGGTGGCTTGCAGAGATTCTTCACATGTTTGTGAAAAATCTCACTTTCATTCTAGAGATAGCAAAACTGAGCTGCCAACTTCAGCAGCCCAGCCCAGTGCTCCCAGTCCTGCTCTGGGGCAGAAGTGGCATGTGTCTGACATTGCTCTGTGGTGTGGAGGGGGACTTCTGGCAGGCTGGCCAGGAAACATCTGTCATGGACACTTCGTAGCCCTTCCTCTCACTTCTTTCTGTCTACAGAGCTAGAGAAGCAGCTGGTGGCCCTCATCCCCTATGGGGACCAGAGATTGAAGCCCAGGCACACGTAAGCCCCTCTTTCAACTCCTCAGCCCCATAGGCCATTGCCACTGGAGTATGTTCTTTGTCTCCCCCATTCTGCCTCCTTCCAGTTTTTCTCCATTGATTCTCCCTCAAAAAACCTGAGCCTCACTGAGCTCAGACTAGTTCCGTTTCCAAGGATTTTCCTGATTTAAGAAATCTGGTCATAGCTATCTGAAGCCACTCAGTGTCCTCCTGAGCATCACTGCCTCAAAGAGCATGGCTCCCTTTCAAAGATAGAGAGGACCTCTTGAGTATGCAAGTCCTTCCAGGAGGGAGGGAGTGGCCCTGGCTGCAACTGGTTTAGGGAAGTTATTTTTCCTAAGAGCTTCCCTTGCTGTGATAGCCCAGACCTGCTGGTTCTCTTCCCAGTAGAGATGGAAAACCAGCTGCTCCCTGTTCTGAGACACATCAGAACCTCAGAGGCAGCCCTGAATTTCACTGGGGAGGGGGTCATGACCCTGACTATCATCTGCGTCCATTTGATATGGATTCCTACAACCTCCTCCCAAGGTCCTCAGCTTCAGTCCCAGCCTTCCCCACCACTGCACCAGAATCCATATCTAGCAGTGCCCCTCATAAGATTCCTACAAGGTGCTATCTTTTTAATGCCTGCGTCAATTTTAATTAGATGGACAAATGACATCCTGTTCTGATTATTCAGGACTCTCAAAATTCATGTGTACTGACTTTTCCCAGTGGTAGTAGTTAGCATTTGCTGAGCTTTAACTATGTGTCAGGACTTGGGATCATTGCTTTTTTATGCATTAGCCATATCAGATTCTATGAGGTAGGTACAATTATCTCCATTTTATAGTAAAAACTGAGGCTTAGGGTTGCTCAGTGCTACTGGACCAGTGGGGTACAGAGAGCTGGGAATGGAAGCCAAACTATCTACATCCCAATTCTGTGTTCCTACCTACTTTGGGCCACATTTGAGTGTAGGTTGGTCCTCCACATCCAGGGGGCTAAATGTATACTTGTGGGGGGAGGCAGACTCCAGAGGAGAGCCTGTACGTGGAGAGGAGTGTCTGAACGCCCCCTGCCTGAGTTTCCTTGCTGTTCAGAAGTCTCCACTCCTCTACCATGGGCCCTGCTTTCCTACAGGAAGCTCTTCGTGTTCCTGGCGGTGCTCATATGTCTGGTGACTTCCTCCCTCATCATCTTTTTCCTGTTTCCTCGGTCCATCGCTGTGCAGCCTGCGGGCCTCAACTCCTCCACTGTGGCCTTTGATAAGGCTGATGTCCTCCTCAACCTAACGGTGGGTGGATGCCTGTACCCCTGGGCTCTGACCCCCATCTTCCCAGCAGTACTTCTCTGTGACCCTTGCCCTGTGTTGTGACTCTGGACACGGGTAGCCAGGGACCTTACGGCACCCAGAGGCTGTTAGAAACCTGGGGAGAAGCAGGGCAGCCTTGAGTCCCATAACAGATTGTGTAGGATTGGGACTCTACACAGTGAGGGGTCAGAATCGGGGCCCGAGAAATAAATCACTGGGTATAATGGGGGTGGCGTGCCTGAGACTTCCTGAATGGGCAGAATAAGACTGGATGCTGAGCCAGCTTAATATTTTAGTTAAAGTGGCCCTCACCATTAAGAGCCCCTGTGAGGGGCTCCTGGCACTGGTCTTCTGCAGCTCAGGCCCGTATTGGGGGTGGGGCTCAGTCAGGCTGGGGTTTTGAAACCGTTTGATTTCTCCTTTCCAAGGAAGGCCACTCTCACTCCTCCCTTTCCTTCTCTTCAACCCTAGAATATCTTGAACATCTCAAATAGTAATTACTACCCCATCATTGTGACCCAGCTAACCATTGAGGTTCTGCACCTGTCCCTCGTGGTGGGGCATGTCTCCAACAGCCTCCTCCTACACATCAACCCTTTGGCCAATAAACAGGTGACTCCCTCTCCCTGGCCAGCCCTGCCCACAGGTAGATGGGTGTGTGTGGTGATGGGAAGGGGGCAGCAACTGGAGATAGGGCTAACCCTATGCCCATTTGATTGACAGATATTTTATGCAGTAGCCAACAAGATCTGGGATGAAAACACATAGTGAGTATCCCTTGATCTCTTCTCCCTTGGCCTCTTTTCTGTCGGAAATCATCCTTAATTCCTACCAGAGTTCTTGATTGCTTAGCAAACCCTGCAGCTAGCATCTGGCCTGCACTCATGGCTGAGGCTGCAATGTGCAACGGTTCAGTGTCCCCAGCCTCTTCCTGTTTGGGGCTAGGTTAGAATAAACAGGCTAGAATTTGGTTAATCCTTACAATATGTGGCCTTGGGTTCATCAGCTGAATTGCTAAGAAGCATGAATGTCTTGTTCTCTGTGGAGGGAGGGGCCAGCACATGCTTGGGCCAAGCAGGTAGGGATTGGAGGAGTGATATTACAGCAGGGTGACATACTCCTGCTAGGCAGAGGGAGAGGGGAGGGGTAGAGTAGCATTTGAGGCCCCTGATGGAGAGGGACCCAGGCGGCTAGGAGGCTGGGTGGGACACCTGCTGGTCTCTAAGCCTTCTGATAGGCTACTCAGTGTGAAACGTGATTCAATGTGTTTCTCTCTCCCTCCTCCCCCCTCAGCAAAATCTGTACTTGGCTGAAAATCAAAGTCCACCATGTCCTTTTGCACATCCAGTAAGTAGGGCTTGGAGCCCTGGTGTCCCCTCTCCCACTTCTGACTCCAGTCTCTCCTCAGCCCACCTTGTGAGAGGCAAGTCATCCAGGCTGATCCATGAATCTGTTAATTCTTGGGAATAGCAGGTCCAGTCCGCTCTCTAGGTCCCAATTTGCTTATATGCTATTACTGTGACAGCGCAGAGCTGTTTGGAACACAGGCAGGGCAGCAATCCCAGATGTCTTAGGAGAATGGGGAACCAAAGACAGGGGGCTGGTATCTGAGGAAGCCAACCCACCCTCCTGACGGCAGAGCAGGGCCAGAGCGGTCCTCTTCTTCCCAGACACAGTGACAAAGTCTGCTTCCTCTCCAGGGGCACCTTGACCTATACCTACCTGAGCCACTCAGAGCAGCTGGTCTTCCAGAACTATGAATATGTGGACTGCCGGGGAAACACATCGGTGCCTCACTAGCTGGTCCCTCAGCTGCCGTCACATGTCTGCTGTCCCCAAATTCCAGGCATCTGCTAGCCTGGTCTGTATCTCTCACAACTCCATGGTGCCCACGGAAGGACTGTGGTGACTTTGCCAAAGGAAAAGCACTGCTTTATCATACTCTCCCGCCCCAGCCCCGCCCCGCCCCCCACACCCACACCCACACCCTCGGCATAAGAAACTTTCTGTGGAAGTTAACTTCACACACACACATACATACACACGGCGGCGACATCCTCTGACTTCCACACAAAGAGAAGCCCGGTCCTTCTAGGGGCTGCCACCAGGTTTTCCCTTCGGTCTGTTTGAGGAGTCTGACCTGATGTTTCCTCCAAGTTACCTTAGAGTCCTCAGGGCCCTGGAGTGGCCCCTGCCCTTTCTGTTTTTAGCACCTTAGTTGCCTAGCTCCTAAGGTCTGGTCTTCTCCTGCCTGAAGGTGGAAAAAGCTTTAATTTTATCTGGCTTTAAAAACATGAACTCTGTTTCAATAATTCAGAACATAAAGAGCTACTTTAAATTTGTGTGTGTGCACATGCATGCACCACATCTCGGAAAATGTACAGAAAGTAATATATCTTCAACCATTAAATTACTTCTTTAATTAAAAAAAAAGTCTTCTGGATCACCTAGATAAATATGACCACTGAGACAGAGAGAGGGCCAGAGGAAAGTCATTCCCCAAATCATACACAAGAGAGCTTTTATAACAAAGGAGCTAGTGCCAGAAGGACCACAAAATGTTACAGGATGTCATTCCTCTGGGTTAACTTTAAAAAACAAGACCTTTAAAATATAATGGAGTCTTTATAACACTGTATAACAAGATGGGTAGACTGAAAATCTTTTGTAACACATAGAAGTTTCTTGCAAGTTCAGGAAGCCACCAAACGTCCTCTAAATCCCCTGACCTGAGGCTCCTTTCAGATTCAGCCTCTCAAAATAAATGCAGAGAGGTTTGTCCAGAGGGTGAAGTCAATCAAAGAGTGAAATCAGCTGCAAGGTTTTGGAACCTGGTGTAAGATACCCAGGACAGCGCTACCCTAGCATAGGAGTGATGGTGCAGTTCTTTTCAAGAGACAAACCTGTAGCACCGAGCATACATGTTGAATAGGAAAAACATTTCTGACTTGGCCTCCCTGTCTGTGCAGTCCCAGAGAAAATCTTGTACTTTTCCTCCCTCATTAATGCTCTGGCTGGGTAACTCAGTTGACTAGGACGTCATTCCAAGACACTAAGGTTGCAGGTTCGATCCTGGTCAGGGCACATACAAGATGAATGCATGGATAAGTGGAACAACAAATCGATGTTTTGCTCTTTTTCTATCTCAAATCAATAAATAAAAATTAAAAAATTAAAAGGAAGAGTCCAATGAGAAAAAAAAAAGTGGATAAAGCGTCAACCTGGAATTCTGAGGTCGCCGGTTCGAAACCCTGCACTTGTCTGGTCAAGGCACATGTGAGAGTTGATGCTTCCTGCTCCCCCCTCTTCTCTCTCTCTCTTTCTCTCTCCTCTAAAATGAATAAATTTAAAAAAAATAAAAGTTTCTTGTAAGTTTTTCCTGTCAAAATATTAAAGGAGTTTTGAATTAAAAACAAAAAACATATCCTGGCTGGATGGCTCGCTTGGCTGGAGCATTGTCTTGCAATGCAGAGGTGGCTGGTTCAGTCATTGGCCGGGGCACATACAGAAACAGATCGATGCTTCTGTCTCCCCCTTGCCCCCCTTCCTCTCTCTGGATTCAATAAAAATAAAAAAATTTAAAAAATAGAAAAAAATAACGACAAAAAAAAAGGCAACAGAGAACATTAAAAACATACACACACACAAAAAAAAACATGAACTCTTGCCCTGGCTGGATAGCTTGATTGATTAGAGTGTCATCCTGAAAAACAGGTTGCAGGTTCGATCCCCAGTCAGGGCACATACAGATCAATGTTTGACTCTCTCCCTTCCTCTCTCTCTAAAATCAAGTTTAAAAGAATGAATTATTTTGGGGTCTTCCACCTATTGATGGGGAAGTGACGTGAGGGACATTAAGTGCTGTCCCCAGGGTCTTTTAGGATACATAGATGCTTTCCTGTGCCTCCTGGCTTTGGTCGTGTGACAAAGTGGTCTGCTTCTCTCCTGGTAACTTGTCCCCTGCCTATCTGATGGCTGGATTGGCCAAGGCCCTTCGGCTCTGCATCCTTCCTGGTTAAAGGCTGTCCTGCTTCCTAGGGAAGACAGCCATCCTCCAGCTCAAGCTTCTCTCCATGAAACAGTTTTATTCTCTTCACAGCAGAAGCAAAGTAGGAGGGAGGTACCTACCACCCCGTGGGCCTACACAGGAAAAACAGACAAAGCCAGAGTCATTGTCAAAGGTATTTATTGGCCTGGGCCGGATAGCTCCCTTGGTTAGAGTGCTGCCCTGAAACACAAAGGTTGCCAGTTCAATCCCCGGTCATACAGGAACAGATCAATGTTTCTCTCCCTTCCTCCCTTCCTCCCTTCCACCCTTCCTCTCTCTAAAATCAATCAATAAAAATATTTATTAAAGGAAAGCTTCTGGCTTGTGATGAGCCTCCAACACTGAGCCCGTGCAAGCAGACACAAGCAGGCCCAAGAGTGGGCCCGCTGCTATCCTCCCGAAAGCCTGCAGAGGCAAGACTGACAGTACCCAGCCCAGCGGCTGGGCTCTGCTGCGCCGGGACCCGCCCTCTGCTCCTGGAGGACTCAGCTTTCCTTTGAGCATCTGTCACTCAGATGAAGCTAAGCCCCAGATACTCCAGGCCCCACTGGGCTCAAGTGCAGGCAGTTTCTGTTCTTTAGCTGAGCAGAAATGGTATTCACTCTAAAGATGGCTAAGGTTTTTATCAGATGTGTGGAGAGATGAGCTTAGGTGGTGGGTAAAGCTGAACTTGAAGTAGGATGGATGGAGAGGGGGATCTGGCGGCTGGTTGGGGGGACCAGAGGAAGGAAGGAGGTTATGCTGTCTCCTCACTTACATGTGTGGGTAATGGGTCAAGGTGATTCTGGCAAGAGCAGAGAAGTCTAGGAAGGCCAAGCTAGAGCTGCTATGTGTAGGCCACCAAATGTAAAGAATTTATATTGTAGCCTGACCAGGTGGTGGCGCAGTGGATAGAGCGTCGGACTGGGATGCCGAGGACCCAGGTTCGATACCCCGAGGTCACCAGCTTGAGCGCGGGCTCATCTGGCTTGAGCAAAAAGCTCACCAGCTTGGACCCAAGGTCGCTGGCTTGAGCAAGGGATTACTCGGTCTGCTGAAGGCCCACGGTCAAGGCACATATGAGAAAGCAATCAATGAACAACTAAGGTGTCGCAACGAAAAACTGATGATTGATGCTTCTCATCTCTCTCTGTTTCTGTCTGTCTGTCCCTGTCTATTCCTCTCTCTGATGCTCTCTCTGTCCCGATAAAAAAAAAAGAATTTATATTGTAGTCAATAAACTATACTTAACAATGTTAAAAAAAAAAAGTCTCCACCTGGCTTGTGGTGGTGCAGAGGACAGAAAGCCAACCTGGAACGCTGAGGTCGCCAGTTCGAAACACTGGGCTTGCCTGGTCAAGGCACATACAGCAAGCAACTAGTGAACAGCTAGAGTGAAGCAACTACTTCTCATTTTCCCTACCCTCCTCTCTGTAAAATCAATAAATAATATCTTTTTTTTTTACCCTCTTTTTTTTTTTTTTTTTTTTTTTTTATTTTTCCGAAGCTGGAAACGGGGAGGCAATCAGACAGACTCCCGCATGCGCCCGACCGGGATCCCCCTGGCACGCCCACCAGGGGGCGATGCTCTTCCCATCTGGTGCGTCACTCTGTTGCAACCAGAGCCATTCTAGCACCTAAGGCAGAGGCCACAGAGCCATCCTCAGTGCCCGGGCCAACTTTGCTCCAATGGAGCCTTGGCTGTGGGAGGGGAAGAGAGAGACAGAGAGGAAGGAGAGGGGGAGGGGTGGAGAAGCAGATGGGTGCTTCTCCTGTGTGCCCTGGCTGGGAATCGAACCCGGGACTCCTGCACGCCAGACCGATGCTCTCCCACTGAGCCAACCGGCCAGGACCAGTAAATAATATCTTTAAAGAAAAAAAAGTTTCCTGTGAGTGGAAGGGAGCTGGCGAACATGTCTCATCTCATCCTGTTTCTTGATGTCCGAGCGGGTGTCAAAGTCTATTCCTCAGGCCCTATGCCCCTTAATACCATGTCCTTCCTTCCTAGCTTCTCAGAGATGGCTCCTAAGGAGCTTGCTCTCTCCCTTGCTCTCACTGTATGTCACTAAGGTCCCTTCCAACTTTAGTCCTGTCTGTGTCTCTCCAGATGCGTCCCAGCTGCTCCCCGCAGGAAATACTACAGTGAGGGGCTCCTTCAATCTGACCAAAGGCAATGCTGTGTGAGTCACAATAACAGGACCCAGGCATCCTCCTTGCTAGTCCCAGGTGGAAGAGGGTGCTGGGTTGGAGGACCCTGGTGTCTGGGAGTAGTAGGGGGACTCCTGGGCCTTTGGAGCCTCTTGGTCGTCTCTGTTCCTTGGAAAGTCTGCAGCTCCGAAGGAAGAGACATGTGGATTTTTGTGGGCCAGTCCCCATCCCCTTCCCAGGGTCAGGTGTCCTATGCCTGAGGTTGTAGCTCCCCTTTACTCTGAGTTCTTTCTCTCCATTCCCACCTCCCATCACCCATCAATAGCTGAATGCCCACTGTAGGCCTGGCAATACCCTGGACTTGGGGGATTCCTCCCTTGGGGGGTCCCTCCCTGTCTGCCATCTCTTCCTACTGCTGCCCCAGGCCTGCTCTGGTGGGAGACAACCCCTCCTTCCCGAGCTGTATCTCAGGAAGCATCGGATAGGAGAAAGGGGTGATGGCTTCTGTGAGAGTCATAAACCTAAATCCCAGACAGAACTATCATTGCTAAAAAAAAAAAAAAAAAAAAAAAAGGCTAGTGGAGCTGTCAACTCGGTGAGTCCAAGGCCAAGTTCTCCCATTCGCATTGCCTGGAGAAGCATGCAGTTGCTTTCCACTATCTTCTCTCACCCTCTCCATCCCCTTCATGGGGCTTCCTGCCCCCTTCCCCTCATCCCTGTCTCACAGAGCTGACCGGTCTCAGTTCTTTCCAGGAAGAAATCACATTTTATTCCCGGCTAGCCTGTCTTCTAGAGTGGGTCAGGAGCGGGTGGCTTTGGAGTGGCGGTGTTGCTGGGTGGTGGGAAGCTGGGGTTGCTCATCTGTTTTTTACTGATGGCCAGTCAGGTGTGGGCACAATCTCTGGATCACCACTGCTGTATGTAATCGGTTGACTGAGAAGAGGGAGAGACCGGAGGCAAAACGGGTAGTTAGCAGTTTCTCGGCCCGCTGGTTTCAGAACATTAATCCTTTTGAGGCCAGAGAATCAAAGTGAAATGTAACAGCCCAGTCCTTGGTCTAAAAGAGTTAGGAATAAGCCAGGCTCTAAGCTAAGTGCTTTTGATGTCTTCTCTTATAATTGCCACATGCAGCCCTCATGAAGGCTCTGTGAAGGAGGTGGTATTATTAGCATATGGATGGGACAGCTGAGGCTCAGAGATTAAGTCATGCTACTAGGGAATGGGGTTCCTGACTGAGACCAACAACTTCTGACTTCAGGTCTTGGCTTCTTCCTGCTCCAGCTGCCTCTACCCCAATCAGCACTTAAAACAGCCTCCTTATTTTACTTCTCTGGCACCTGTTCTATCTCTCCAAATAGATTGTCAACCCCTCCACTTACGCTCAGTGCTTAGCAACAGCCCCAATTTAGACATTTTTAGGAGGTAAGGAACGGGCTATCCAGAAGTGACTGAAATAATTGCAGGCCCTCTCCGATTCCTGCCAAGGAAGCTCTTGAGACTATACACACTCACCCACAAGCACACTCTCAGACACGCGCCCAGAGTCCGTCTGCCTCTCCCACCCTGTCTCACCGTGAATCGGAGGACCCTGGTGTATTTATCCGGGCTACGTTGGTCTGATTGCCTGAAACCTGATGAAGCAAAATACAGGTTAGTCATCTGGCAGTCTCTGAGTTCTGGAGAGTTTATGGCAGAGTT
Organism: Saccopteryx leptura; assembly: GCF_036850995.1. Taxonomy (NCBI): domain Eukaryota; kingdom Metazoa; phylum Chordata; class Mammalia; order Chiroptera; family Emballonuridae; genus Saccopteryx; species Saccopteryx leptura. The sequence goes on along the minus strand of NC_089504.1, from coordinate 343,907,375 downwards.
GGACTCTTCACTATGTGGCTGGGGGACAGGTGGCAGCCCTGGCCTAGGGCAAGGCACAGACTGAGCCCACCCTGCATATTCTCAACTAGGAACTGTGACTTCCTGCTCCAGGCCTCACAGGACTTGGTATATCTGTTGCTAAGCCTACAACTCACATCCCACCCTCTGACCACCCTCACCCTGGAGGAAGGGCTGACAACTTCTCAGCCATCCTCTGCAGAAATCATCCTCTGCAGAAATTGGCAGCCTTCTTTGCAGTGCTAGGTTGGCAAAAACACTCTCAGAGGGAATGGCCTCCCAGTAAAGACCAAGGGTGCCGCGGAGAGTCAGTGAGGTTGGGGTAACAGATGTGGACTCGAGACAACAAAGCTGAGATGGAAGACTTCGCACTCACCAGGGTCCCGAGGGATTTTCTGTCCTCCTTGCAATATGTTGTTACAATAGTTAGATTGTCCTCCAGCCTGATGGGTCCCCACTGAGCCAAGTTGGGGACCAGGCTTTTGGGAATCCTGGAGATTGTGCTCGGCAGTGTACCGAGTAAGAGGGTCTTGGACATTTCCTTGCCTTGTCTGAGGTGGCGGCTGCAGCGGCGGCAGGGGCGGTGGCTGCTCTGCTGGCTTTGGCGTGGGTGGCTGTGGTTGCGCAGGTGGGGGCTGAGGTTCTACCGCTGGTGGCCACGGCTCCTGCTGTGACTGCCACAATAGCCAGGGATATTCCTCAATCTGGCATTCTTCCTCTTGGTGTTTCTTCAGTGCCTGGCAAGAAGCCCCCAACAAGTGACATCCTTCTCCCTCACACCCAGTCACTCACCTGCCAGACACCACAGAGAGCAAGACAAACACATCCAGAGGGAGATGAGGCTGAAGGTCTCTGTTCCCTAGAGTTGGAGGCTAAGGCTATCTCCCTTCACTCACCACAACACCCAAGACTGTTTCTCTGGTGATGGTGCCCCCTGGCACAGCCCCTGCCCAGGAAATATCAGTCTCTGAGCACCTACCTCCTAGCTTGGGAGCTGTGCACTGAAAAACAGTTTGCAGTACAGGAGCATAAAGAATAGTTTTGTCGCCTAACCTGTGGTCGCGCAGTGGATAAAGCATCGACCTGGAACACTGAGGTCGCCGGTTCGAAACCCTGGGCTTGCCCAGTCAAGGCACATATGGGAATTGATGCTTCCTGCTCCTCCCCTCCCTCTCTCCCCCCTTCTCTAAAATTAATAAATAAAATCTTAAAAAAAAAAAAGAATAGTTTTGTCCAGGCCCTGGACTGTTTGCTCAGTGGTAGAGCGTCAGCCTGGCATGTGGATGTCCTGGGTTCGATTGCCAGTCAGGACACATAGAAGTGACCATCTACTTCTCCACCCCTCCCCCTCTCACTTCTTTCTCTCTCTCTCTCTCTCTTTCTCTCTCTCCTCCCCACCTACAGCCATGGCTCAATTGGAGCGAGTTGGCCCCACGCACTGAGGATAGCTCCATGGCCATCGTTTCAAGCGCTAAAAAATGGCTTCAGTTACAACAGAGCAAGGGCCCCAGATGGGCAGAGCATCATCCCCTAGTGCAGCGGTTCTCAACCTGTGGGTTGTGACCCCGGCGAGGTCGCCTAAAGCCATTGGAAAATACATAATGCATATCAGGTATTTACATTCCGAATCATAACTGTAGCAAAATTACAGTTATGAAGTAGCCACCAAAATTATTTTTTGGTTTGGGGTCACCACAACATGAGGAACTGTATTGCGGGGTCACGGCATTAGAAAGGTTGAGAACCTCTGCTCTAGTGGGCTTGCCAGGTGGATCCCAGTCTGGGAGCATGTGGGAGTCTGTCTCTGCCTCCCACCCTCTCCCTAAATTAAAAAATAATAATCATAAAAGAATAGTTTTATGCAAATGCTTTGAAATAGCACACTGTCCAATAGAAATATAATATATTACACATGTAATTTTAAATTTTCTAGTAGCCACAAAAAGGGTAAGAAGAAACAGGTGAAACTAATTTTAATAATATATTTTATTTAACCCAATACATCCAAAATATGTAATCATTATGAAAACATAGGCCCTGGCCAGATAGTTCAGTTGGTCAGTGTGGTTCCCATACACCAACGTTGTGGGTTCAGTCCCCAGTCAGAGCACATACAAGAAGCAACTAAAGAATGCATAAATAAGCGAAACAACAAATCAATGTTTCTCTCTCTCTAAAATCAATAAATGGAAAAAGAAAATATGCCTGACCAGGCAGTGGCGCAGTGGATAGAGTGTTGGACTGGGATGCAGAGGACCCAGGTTTGGGGCCCCGAGGTCGTTGGCTTGAGTGCAGGATCATCAGCTTCGGCATGGGATCATAAACTTGACTCCATGGCCGCTGGCTTAAGCCCAAAGGTCGCTGGCTTAGAGCCCAGGGTTGCTGGCTTGAGCAGGGGGTCACTTGCTCTGCTGTACCCCCCCCCCATCAGGACACATATGAAGGAGCAAACAGTGAGCAACTAAGTTGCTACAGTGAGAAGTTGGTGCTTCTCATCTCTCTCCTTTTCTGTCTGTTCCTGTCTGTCCCTCTATCTGTCACACACACAAAAAAAAGTATATAAATTTTATTCTTTGTTTTTGTACTAAATCTTCAAAACCCAGTATGCGGCCCTGGTCCAGTAGCTTGGTTGGTTGGAGCATTGTCCCAACATGCTAAGGTTGAGGGTTAGACCCCGCAGGGAGGGCACATACAAGAATCAACTGATGATGGCATGAATGAGTAGAACAACAAAATCCATGTTTCTCTCTCTGTCTCTAACTCTCTCCCTTCCTCTCTCTCTCTCTCAAAGCAATTTTTTAAAAACCCAGCATGCATTTTATACTTAACAGTGCATCTCGGAGGACCCAGGTTCGAAACCCCGAGGTCGCCAGCTTGAGCACAGGCTCATCTGGTTTGAGCAAAAAAGCTCACCAACTTGAACCCAAGGTCGCTGGCTCCAGCAAGGGGTTACTCAGTCTGCTGAAGGCCCGTGGTCAAGGCACATATGAGAAAGCAATCAATGAACAACTAAGGTGTTGCAATGCGCAATGAAAAACTAATGATTGATGCTTCTCATCTCTCTCTGTTCCTGTCTGTCTGTCCCTGTCTATCCCTCTCTCTGACTCACTCTCTGTAAAAATAAATAAATAAATAAATAAACAGTGCATCTTATTTGGGGCATAACATTCAGCAAAAATAATTAATTTAGGCCCTGGCCAGTTGGCTCAGCGGTCGAGTGTTGCCCCGGTGTATGGAAGTTCCAGATCCGATTCCCGGGCAGGGCACACAGCAGAAGCACCATCTGTTTCTCCACCCCTCCCCCTATCCTTCCTCTCTATCTCTCTTCCCCTCCCGCAGCCAAGGCTCCATTGGAGCAAAGTTGGCTCAGGTGCTGAGGATGGCTCCACGGCCTCTGCCTCAGGCACTAGAATGGCTCCGATTGCAGTGGAGCAATACTCCAGAGGGGCCAAGCATCGCCTCCTGGTGGGCATGCCGGGTGGATCCCGGTCTGGCACATGTGAGAGTCTGACTGCCTCCCTGCTTCTACCTTCCGAAAAATACAAAAAATATATATATACTACTAATAAAAATAAATTTAGATTTATTTATTTTATTTTTCTGTTTCTTCTCCCACTGAGAGGAGGGAAGATAGGGAGACTACCAGATGCACCCAGACCAGTATCTACTTGGCTACCCCCTTCTGGTGCTAGATGCTCTGCCCATCTGGGAGTCATGCTTGCAACCAAGCTATTTTTAGCGCCTGAGGTGGAGGTTCCCCAGAGCCATCTTCACCTGGGGTGATGCACTGGAACCAATTGAGCCATGGCTGTGGGAGGAGAAGAAAGAGAGAAAGAAAAGGGGGAGGGACAGGATGGAGAAGCAGATTGTTGCTTCTCCTGTGTGCCCTGACCAGAATCAAACCCAGACATTTGCCTGACCAGGCAGTGGCACAGTGGATAGAACGTCGGACTGGGATCGGAAGACCCAGGTTCGAGACCCCGAGGTCGCCAGCTTCAGCGCAAGCTCATCTGGCTTGAGCAAAATAAGCTCACCAGCTTGGACCCAAGGTTGCTGGCTTGAGCAAGGGGTTACTCCAGCTACTAAAGGCCCACAGTCAAGGCACATATGTGAAAGCAATCAATGAACAACTAAGGTGTCAAAACGAATAACTGATGATTGATGCTTCTCATCTCTCTCTCTGTTCCTGTCTGTCTGTCCCTATTTATCCCTCTCTCTGACTCTCTGTCTCTGTAAAAAAATAATAATAATAAATAAAAATTTTTAAAAAACCCAGACATTCACACTCTGGGCTGATGCTTTACCACTGAGCCAAATGGCCAGGGCCTAATTTAGATTTAGATTTCATTGTTTCTAGTTGAAAATATAGATTCACATATCCAAGTTGCTCCAATCATAAAATTTTTCAATATGTAAACTGAGTGTTTGTTTTAAAATTTATATTTAAATAAATAAAGTGTGTATAAAATTTTAAATTCAGTTCCTCAGTCTCACTGGCCACATTTCAAGAGCTCAATAGTGCACAGGGCACTGCCCACCCTACTGGACACTGCAACTTTAAAACTTCCCAGTCCTGCCTGACCAGGTGGTGGCGCAGTGGATAGAGCGTCAGACTGGGATTCAAGACCCCGAGGTTGCCAGCTTGAGCGTGGGCTCATCTGGTTTGAGCAAAAAGAAAGCTCACCAGCTTGGACCCAAGGTCGCTGGCTTGAGTAAGGGGTTACTCGTTCTGCTGTAGCTCCCCGGTCAAGGCACATATGAGAAAGTAATCAATGAAAAACTAAAGTGCCACAACGAAAAACTGATGATTGATGCTTCTCATCTCTCTCTGTTCCTGTCTGTCTGTCCCTATCTATCCCTCTCTCTGACTCTCTCTCTGTCTCTGTAAAAAAACAAACAAATAAACAAACAAAAACTTCCCAGTCCTGAGCTCCCTTAATCCCCATTAGGCCTCAACAAGCTAAATCACCCCAATACATACAACACACAAGAGTATATCCAAGTCTGATTGGGTGGTAGTGCAATAGATAGAATGTTGACTTGTGCAACAGATAGAATGTTGACTTAGGACGCTGAAGTCTTATGTTCGAAACCCTGAGGTCGCCAGCTTGAGTGCAGTGTTGCTGGCTTTAGCATGGGATCATCAACGTGATCCCATGGTCGCTGGCTTCAGCCTAGAGGTCACTGGCTTGAAGCCCAAGGTTGCTGGTTTGAGCAAGGGGTCACTGGCTCAGCTAGAGCCCCCCGGTCAAGGCACGGATGAGAAGCAATCAATGAATAACTAACGTGATGCAACTACGAGTTGATGCTTCTCATCTCTTTCCCTTCCTGTCTCTTTATCTCCCTCTCTCTCTCAAAAAAATAAAAATTAAAAAAAAGAGTTCACCCAAGAGCTTGACCTGTGGTGGTACAGGGATGGAGCATCAACCTGGGATGTTGAGCTCCCATGTTTAAAACCCCAAGGTCGTCAGCTTGAGCGTGGGGTCACTGGCTTGTGAATGGGATCATTGAAATGATTTTATGGTCTCTGCTTGAGCCCAAAGGTCTCTGGCTTGAAGCCCAGGTCACTGGCTTGAGCAAGGGATCTCTGGCTCAATTTCAGCCACTACTCCCCATCAAGGCACATATGAGAAGCTATCAATGAACAACTAATGTGACACAAATACAAGTTGATGCCTCTCTTCACTCCCTTTCTGTCTCTCTCTTTCTCTTTCTAACTAAAAACAATAACAAGAAAAGTTCATTCAAGAGAACACCAAAGGACCTTGCTTTGCTCCTATCCTCAGCAAAACATTGTTCACAAGATAATAGACAGCTTCCTAGGGGTATGTCTTCCCTCCCCACTCCCATCCTAACCCTGGAAGGACCCTGATGAACCTGACCCCTCTCATGCACCTGCTCTTGCTGGGCCATCAGCCACCTCCTCCGGTCCAAAGACATCTGCCGGCGGCGGGCCTCCCAGTGGTAAGCACTGCCCATGATGGTAAAGGTGGCAGAAGGCCCTAGGCAGGGAGGGGCAGGCAGAGCTCAGAATGCTGCCACTACCCCACCACCTCTGTCGCCTCTCATACCAACCCCACTGCCTGACACCAGAACCACCTCACAATGTGGCCACTACCACAACAACTGGGCAGGACCCTCTGCCTTGGGGAGGAGAGCAGTGTTCTTCCCAAGCCTCCTAGGGAACATCTGTAATGTACCTTTCTTTTCAGATCCCTGAACAAGTAGAAGACACCTTCCCCCATTAGCTTTGAGTCTCAAATGGCTCCAGGGACAATTCTGGAGTCAGCTAGCTTTTCTCTCTGATTTCTTTCTCCCATCCTTCCTAGGATTCCAGCATCTTCATCTGGCCTTCTGCTGACCTCGCTCTTCCAAAGGTCTCTGGAGTTACCTCTTTCTCAGTCCTCCATCTCCTTCCCCTGTGCTGAGTCAGGAAGAAATAGGATACAAAATCCAGGTAAGGCCCTGGCCGGTTGGCTCAGTGGTGGAGCGTCGGCCTGGACTGCGGGAGTCCCAGGTTCGATTTCCAGCCAGGGCACACAGGAAAAGTGCTCATCTGCTTCTCCACCCCTACCCCTCTCTGTCTCTCTCTTCCCCTCCTGCAGCTGGGGCTCCATTGGAGTGGGGTTGGCCCGGGAGCTGGGGGTGGTTCTGTGGCCTCTGACTCAGACGCTGGGGTGGCTCTGGTTGCAGCAGAGCTACGCCCCAGATGGGCGGAGCATCGCCCCCTGGTGGGCGTGCCGGGGTGGATCCCGGTAGGGCGCATGCAGGGGTCTGTCTGGCTGCCTCCCCGTTTCTAACTTCGGAGGGAAGAAAAAATAAATACATACATACATACATACATACATACATAAATACATAAATAATACATAAATAAATAGATTTAAAAAATCCAGGTGACTCGCCCTGGCTGGTTGGCTCAGCGGTAGAGCGTCGGCCTGGCGTGCGGGGGACCTGGGTTCGATTCCTGGCCAGGGCACATAGGAGAAGCGCCCATTTGCTTCTCCACCCCCCCCCCTCCTTCCTCTCTGTCTCTCTCTTCCCCTCCCGCAGCCGAGGCTCCATTGGAGCAAAGATGGCCCGGGTGCTGGGAATGGCTCCTTGGCCTCTGCCCCAGGCGCTAGGGTGGCTCTGGTCGCAACAGAGCAACAGGCAGAGCATTGCCCCCTGGTGGGCAGAGCGTGCCCCTGGTGGGCGTGCCGGGTGGATCCCGGTCGGGCACACGCGGGAGTCTGTCTGACTGTCTCTCCCCGTTTCCAGCTTCAGAAAAAAAAAAAAAAATCCAGGTGACTCCATGGGCCTGAGCCCCATGAGTGCAAGGTGGTTGGTTGGAAAGTGCCCTAGTCTTGGGATTTATAATTCAGGGCACAAGCGTAGAGTCTAGCTCTATCTCTGGCCCTGCAGACCTTACCTAACCTCTTGGACTTGTTTCCTTGACTGTAGAACCAGAAGATATTACTTGTTACCTTCCTCAGAAGACTGACATCAGGACAAAATGGATTGATGGATGAGAAATGTACAAGAGGAAGTATACAGTTTTTGAGCTACAGGTTGGTATTATTTATTATCCTTCTTGATTTACTTCCAAGTGATGGAGTGGTCAGGGAAGGAGATCATTTTCTGCTGCCCAGGAAACTTCTGGGGAGTGTCTGGGGTGACTACTGACCTACCTCCTACACGTACGTGCCTTTACCCATAGATACATCTTTCTGGAAGCAGTAGAGCCTGAGTCTAGCTTCAGGACTGAGGGCAGGGAAGGGGTGCAGGTGGAAAAAAGGACTTCATACCCGTCCCAGCGTCAAACACTGGTGGGAGAGGGAGGTTCCAGGGAGCAGCCCTTGAACCAGAGAACAGGTGCCTGGAGAGCCTGTCATTCAGGCACCCAACGTAATTCATCAGCTTGGGCTTTGAAGTCAAAGACTTAGATTCAGATTCAATCCTAGTTGTGTCATTTCCTAGCTAAGGGGTCTTAGCCAGGTCACTCGGTGTCTCTAAACCTTTCCTGTGAATGCTGTTGCAAGACCCTATGGATAGGTGGTATGTGCCGCCCTCCCAGTGGACACCGGGCTATAGCCAGCTGGTGGCTCTGAGGGGCCCGTGCAGCATGAGCCTTGCTGCATCTCTTTCCCTCCTTTGCTAGTTCCTTCTCCTCCTCCTAGCAACCCAGGCTGCATCTGCAACAATAGATGACAAGGGTTTCCAGATGCAGAAGATGGTATTGAGGCTTCTCACGGGATTTATCTTCATGTAAACTAATTCTAAAAATATTTAGATGTTAAATAATGGTAAGAGGAAGAGAAAGGCACTCAACTTCCCAGTAAATGTGGCAAGGAGGAAGTGGGTTCTTGCTTGCATCTCTTCCTCTCTCACTTTCCCTCTCTTGTTCTCCTATCCTAGGAAGAACAGAGATCGGATGGGGGAGGTGCTGGGGGTGGGGAGTGGACTGGGCTGAATTTAGGAAAATGTTTCCAACCCTCCGAGCCAGTCCTTATGCCAGAGGAGGGTTTTCGAGGTGAATCTGCCAAAATTGTGTGCTGCCCCTTCTTATCTCTCTGAGCCCCTCTCTTGCCTCCCCTGTGCACTGTTTCTCCCAGCCACACCTCTGACCTCGGACTTCCCTCCACCTCCAGGATTCTACTCCACACCCCACTCCACCACTTCCAGTCTGAATTTTAACTGAAATACTGGTGTCCAGGGAACTTCCCATGCTGTCACCTATTGTAGCCACTTGCATTTTTAAAGCAAGCTTATTATTCTTCAAGACCCAGAATTATTAGTTGTGGAAGGAACAAAGTATAGTTAGAAGCAATGGGCCAGGTTAAGTCCTGTGAAATACCAACTGCATTATTATTATTATTTGTATTTTTCCAAAGTTAGAAGCGGGGAAGCTGTCAGACTCCACATGCACCCCACCGGGATCCACCCGGCATGCCCACCAGGGGGCGATACTCTGCCCATCTTGGGCGTTGCTCTGTTGCCGGCTGAGCCATTCTAGTGCCTGAGGTGGAGGCCATGGAGCTGTCCTCAGTGCCTGGGCCAACTTTACTCCTATGGAGCCTTGGCTGCAGGAGGGGAAGAGAGAGATAGAGAGGAAGGAGAGGGGGAAGGATGGAGAAGCAGATGGGCGCTTCTCCTGTGTGCCCTGGCCGGGAATCGAACCTAGGACTCCTGCACGCCAGGCCGATGCTCTACCACTGAGCCAACCGGCCAGGGCCCAACTGCATTATTTATTAGGTGTGCAAATGTGGTCTAGTTCCTCTATCTTTCAGATCAGTTTCCTCACCTGCAAAGTAAGGGTAATAAGACCTCCATCCTCAGGCCCTGGCCGGTTGGCTCAGTGGTAGAGCGTCGGCCTGGCATGCAGAAGTCCCGGGTTTGATTCCTGGCCAGGGCACACAGGAGAAGCGCCCATCTGCTTCTCCACCCCACCCTCCTTCCTCTCTGTCTCTCTCTTCCCCTCCCGCAGCCGAGGCTCCATTGGAGCAAAAAGATGGCCCGGGCGCTGGGGATGGCTCCTTGGCCTCTGCCCCAGGCGCAAGAGTGGCTCTGGTCGCAACAGAGCAACACCCCGGAGGGGCAGAGCATCGCCCCCTGGTGGGCAGAGTGTCGCCCCTAGTGGGCGTGCTGGGTGAATCCCAGTCGGGCGCATGCGGGAGTCTGTCTGACTGTCTCTCCCCGTTTCCAGCTTCAGAAAAATACAAAAAAAAAAAAAAAAGACCTCTATCCTGGAGGTATCATGATGATAAAAGGAAATAATTCATGTCACATGCAGGGTTCAATAAACCGGGGCTTTTATTATTATAGCATTCCACAAATTTAAGATGTTATTGCTTGTGAGAGACATCATTATTTTATGTACCCCTAAGCAAGAAAGGAAGGAAAAAGAAAAAAAAGACACATTGCCTCAAAAACAGTGTCTCCTGACCAGGCAGTGGCGCAGTGGATAGAGCGTCAGACTGGGATGCGGAGGACCCAGGTTCAAGACCCCGAGGTCACCAGCTTGAGCATGGGCTCATCTGGTTTGAGCAAAAGCTCACCAGCTTGGACCCAAGGTCGCTGGCTCGAGCAAGGGGTTACTCGGTTTGCTGAAGGCCCGCGGTCAAGGCACATATGAGAAAGCAATCAATGAACAACTAAAGTGTCGCAATGAAAAACTGATAATTGATGCTTCTCATCCCTCTCCGTTCCTGTCTGTCTGTCCCTATCTATCCCTCTCTCTGTCTCTGTAAAAAACAAACAAACAAACAAACAAACCAGTGTCACTGCTTTCTTTCTCTTGGCATCGAACGTAAGATGCATCCTAGTTTCTGAGATATAAAGATGTAAAAAAAGATGTAAAGGCCCTGGCCGGTTGGCTCACATACAGGAGAAGTGAAGTGACCATCTGCTTCTCTGCCCCTTCCTTCCCTGTCTCTCTGTCTTCCCCTGCTGCAGCCAAGGCTCGAATGGTTCCAGCAAATTGGCTCTAGGCACTGAGGATGGCTCCATGGCCTCACCTCGGGCACAAAGTACCTCGTTTGCAGAGCAATGGAGCAATGTCCCAGATGGGCACAGCATCACCCCATAGAAGGCTTGCCAGGAAATCCTGGTCACAGGCACATGTGGGAGTCTGTTTCTCTGCTCCCTACCTTCCACTTAAAATAAATAAATAAATAAGTAAGTAAGTAAGCAAATAAATAAATAAATAAAACTATGCACAGCCTGATCAGGCGGTGATGCAGTGGACAGAGCATCAGCCTGGGATGCCGAGGACCCAGGTTCAAAACCCTGAGGTCGCCTGGCTTGAGTGCAGGCTCACCCTGCTTGAGCTCAGGCTTACCAGCTTGAGTGCGGGGTCTCCACTTGAGCATAGGATCATAGACATGACCCCATGGTCACTGGCTTGAACCCAAAGGTCACTGGCTTGAAGCCCAAGATTGCTGGCTTGACCAAGGAATTACTGGCTCTCCTCAAGACATATGAGAAAGCAACCAATGAACAACTATGAGTTGATGTTTCTAATTTCTCTCCCTTCCTGTCTGTCCTTCTCTCTCTTTAAAAAAGTAAAAAAAAAAAAAGTTGTGCATCTTGGAGTGAGTGAAATCAAGCACCATTATGGAGTGTGACCACATCAGTGGCTCTCCACAGGATGCCTGGGCTCTAAGCTTCTGTCTGTTCAACATCTATATGATCTTGAACTTTTCATTTCAGAATCTGGGTTTTCTGGATGGCCAAGTAAGCAAAGGAGAGACTTCTGGGCTGCCGGGAGGCCCAGAAACTCTGGGGGGTGGGGGCGGGTGGCTGCCTTTGCTGTTGCCAGCTGCTGCCCCCTGCTGGCCCTGCTGCCACAGGAGGGAATCGGGTCTTGGCTGAGAGGATGAGACGGCGCCCCTAAGGGTAGTGAAGTGCAAGTAAAGGAGCCAGGAGCCAGGAGGCCCCCCCCACCAACCAGGCTGGAATATTAAACACTGGGCCAGGCTCCGCATTGCGGCCTCAGCAGCCAGATTTCCAGTTTCTTGAAATCAGCCCACCACGCATCTGAGTCCGTATCCAGAAGATTTAGTTAGCCTGAATCTCCTTTCTGAAGCTGTTTTCTTATCGTTTAAATAGGAATCATATCCCTGACTCGCTATCCTGACCAAGTGAATGGAAATAAGGATCCACTCATAATAAAGATATAAAACTGCCAGGCAGGTGCTGGGACTCCTTCATGCTGTAGAGGAAGAGGAAGAACGCTAGGATTCTGGGAGTCAGGCTCAGCAACCTCAGTTTCTTCAGATGAAAAATTGGACAATTAATACCTTTTGTTTGGAGTTGTTGAAAGAAAATGTGTAGACTTGCTAGCACACCAGTGGGTGCTCAATAAAGGAAGGAATGTTGAAGCCCAATTCCTGGTTGAGTCTAACTAGTTTTTTGGGGTGTCTTTATGTTTTTCTGGATCTAGTCTAGCTGCCATGAAACTTGTTCTCCAACACACAAACTCTTACATTTTAGCCCCAGAATCCTGAGCACAATGGGATAGAGGGGAGTGTGAGCAGGTATTCTCCTGCCCATACATACTCTCTCAACCTCCATCATAAGTAACTCTTGAGAAGTCATACATTCTGGTTCTCAGGGCTGGATACAGTGAAACAGCCCCAAACCTCTGTTAAGAAAAAGAATCTATTCTGCCTGACCAGTGGTGGCGCAGTGGATAAAGCATCAACCTGGAATGCTGAGGTCACCGTTTCAAAACTCTGGGCTCGCCTGGTCAAGGCACACACTGAAAGTAACTGAGTTGATGATTCCCACTCCTCCCACTCCTCTTCTCTCTCTACTCTCTAAAATCAATTTTAAAAAATCAACGATTCACAGGCCCTGGCCGGTTGGCTCAGTGGTAGAGCATCGGCCTGCGTGCGGGAGTTCCGGGTTCGATTCCCGGCCAGGGCACACAGGAGAAGCGCCCATCTGCTTCTCCACCCCTCCCCCTCTCCTTCCTCTCTGTCTCTCTCTTCCCCTCCCACAGCCAAGGCTCCATTGGAGCAAAGTTTGCCCGGGCGCGCCCAGGATGACTCAGTGGCCTCTGCCTCAGGCATTAGAATGGCTCTGATTGCGGCAGAGGGACACACCAAGATGGGCAGAGCATCGCCCCCTGGTGGGCGTGCCGGGTGGATCCTGGTCGGGCGCATGAGGGAGTCTGTCTGCCTCCCCGTTTCCACCTTCAGGAAATAAATAAATAAATAAATAAATAAATAAATAAATAAATAAATAAATAAATCAATGAAAAATCAATGATTCAGAAGACACCGGGCGAAGGATACGAACACCCAGTTCCAGGAAAGAACAGAGGAGCAGACCTTCAGCTCAGGGGAAGAAGCACGAGCTCACTCACAGTAAGAGATACCACGGGACGTCTCACAGAAGTTTGACTTTTTATAAAGAAAGCCTAGAAATTTTTATATGATAAAGGGTATCTGAAACAGGTGAGGAGATGGCCTATTCCATAATATGATGCTGTGAGACAACTGGCTAGCAATCCAGAAAAAAAAAAAGTCAGATCTAACTCATAAGCTGGGACACATATAAAATGAAAGACAGATGGAATGCAAAAAATGATCAATGAGCCTGACCAGGCAGTGGCGCAGTGGATAGAGTGTCAGACTGGGATGCGGAAGGACCCAGGTTCGAGACCCAGGGGTTGCCAGCTTGAGCACGGGCTCATCTGGCTTGAGCAAAAAGCTCACCAGCTTGGACCCAAGGTCACTGGCTCGAGCGGGGGGTTCTTCAGTCTGCTGAAGGCCCGCGGTCATGGCACATATGAGAAAGCAACCAATGAACAACTAAGGTGTCGCAACGAAAAACTGATGATTGATGCTTCTCATCTCTCTCCGTTCCTGTCTGTTTGTCCCTATCTATCCCTCTGACTCTCTCTCTGTCCCTGTAAAAAAAAAATAAAAAATAAAAAAATCAATGATTCAGAGGACAGCGGGCAAAGGATATGAACATCCAGTTACCCAGTTCCAGGAAAGAACAGAGGAGCGGACCTTCGGCCCAGGGGAAGAAGCACGAGCTTGCTCACAGTAAGAGATGCCACGGACGTCTCACAGAAGTTTGGTAGCCTGATGGCTGCGCAAGGGTGTGGGCACCAGGCACTGGCTGAGAACGCTGTGCTCTTCAAGTCACCAACCACCCTTGCCTTATCATTCCCAACTCCCCGGCAGCGACGGTCACTGGGTCCATAGTGAGACTGCAGGACACTCGGACAAGGGCTAACCAGACAGCCGGGCCCTGGTGTCGCCCTAACTTTTGCAAGCACTTTGGTCTGTGCACATCGATGTGAGCTGACTGAGGGGGTCTGACTCACCTTAACCGAAGTCACAGGAACCTGGTATACAAATTAGAACGCTAGATCATGAATTGAGAACAGGAGCTGCTCCTCTGCAATGACAGAAAACGCACGTCTGCAATCCAACGCACCTCATTCTAAGGATCAAAATACCTGAGCCTGACCAGCCTCTCGTTCTCCCCTACTCCACCTGTATGTAGGCAAACCTTGCAAGTTTGAGGCGAGGAAAGCACTTAGCACAGAGCCTGTCTGTCCCAAAGGATTCAAGCTTCCCCTTGTACTGTACTGTGTCTACAGGCAGTGAAGAGAGCATCGGTCTGGGACGCAGAGGCCCAGGTTCGAAACCCCGAGGTCGCCGGCTTGAGCTCAGGCTCACCACCTGGAGCGTGAGATCGCAGACATGACCCAAGGTCTCTGGCTAGAGCAAAGGGTCACCGGCTCGCTGGAGCCACCGCCCCCACCCCCCACCCCGGGATAGGCACATATGAGAAAGTAAGCAATGAACAACTAAGGGGCCATAACAGAGAACTGATGCTTCTCATCTCCCTTCCATTCTGTTTCTCTCTAAAAAAAAAAAAAAAAAAAAAAAGCCTGACCTGTGGTGGTGCAGTGGATAACGCGTCGACCTGGAAATGCTGAGGTCGCCGGTTCGAAACCCTGGGCTTGCCTGGTCACATATGGGAGTTGATGCTTCCAGCTCCTCCCCCCTTCTCTCCCTCCTCTCTAAAAATGAATAAAGAAAAAAAGAAGAAAAAAAAAAAGAGTAAAAAGTAAAGAAAAATACCTGAGAAAAGACATCAGGACGGCCCGATAAACGTGCAAGCGAGCAGAAAGCTAGCGAAACACGGAGAGGGTCACAGTCATTACCTACCACAAGCCGGGAGGTCTGCTACCCACTTTCTCTGCGCGTGCAAATCACCTTATTTAATATTTACTCGTTCATTTATTCAACAACCACTAAAAGCTAAGTAAGTATCTACAGTACATGGCCAGGCACTGTTTGAAGCACCGGAGCTAACAACAAAAGAGACAAAGATCCCTTGCTCTGGAGCTTACACGCTATTAGGCTAAAAGGCAAGAAACAAGTTCAGCGTATAAAATGTCAGGTGATACCAGCCACGGAGTAAACTATGCCAGGGAGCGGAGAGCGGGGCCGCTGGGAGGATGAGGGAAGACTGAGCACAGGATTGTACGCCAGCCATTAATATTCTCATTTTCGAGATGAAGAGGCTAAGCTATGGAGAAGTTGCCTGCATGAGGTATTTTCCCTTGTGTTTGGTTCCTACAGGAATACTGTATGCTGGTCATGTCTCGTTATCCCTAATACTTATGTCTACTCATTTCTCCCCTCCTTCTCTCCGATTTACAGATGATATATTGAAGGCAGAGGGTTAAGCAAGGAGCCGAGTCCAGGGCTAGGTAGGTCACCCGGCTACCGAGGTACACAGGGGTTGGGGCCCGGGTCTAAGGCGTGGTTCCTATCTCTGCAGACACAGGACACAAGAACATCTTCTCTTCCTTCTGGTGCCTTTTTCTAGCCCCCCACCCCCGGGATTCGGCCTCTCCCACGAACCAGCCGTGTGCGGTGTGGGGCAAGGTGCTTAGCCTCTCGTTCTCCCCTACTCCACCTGTATGTAGGCAAAGCTTGCAAGTCTGAGGCGAGGAAAGCACTTAGCACAGAGCCTGTCTGTCCCAAAGGAGTCAAGCTTCCCCTTGTACTGTACTGTGTCTACAGGCCATGCAACACAATACAGGCTCAGCTTTTAGGTGTCGCAGTGACACGGGGACTTCACCGGAACCTCGTCGGACACGACGACTAACCCAAGGTGGCCTCATGAGGTCGGTTTATGCTCCCTCAATCCCACAAAGTAGGCATTAAGGTTCCGACTTCTCAGCTGGGGACACTAAGGCTCGGGAGGTGAAGGAGTCTGCCCAAGTGCCCTGCCTACAGGGCAGGGCGGGGGTCCTGACGACCAGGAGAGAGTCAGCCCTCGCAGGGCCGGGTCTCGGGTACCAGCTTCTTTCTCGGCAGCCCCTGCCGGGCGACGCCGGAGGGGCGCTTCTCGGCCCAGTCCTCGGCCTGGACCGAGCCAGCCCCGGGGACCCTGTTGTCCTCACAGCGACGACCCCACGGCTTCCTTCGGAGCCAGGCTCCCTGTGCCCCAACTCCAGTCCATCGACCGCTGTGTTCGCAGGCGCCCCAAACCCTTCGGCTTTGTGGTTATGTCTTTTCGCGAGAGGGTGCGTCAAGGGAGAACTCGGACACAGCCCGGATTCCGCTCATGCGCGCAGAGATCGTCCCGAGGAAGGAGGGGTTACCGGCACGGAAAAGGCGGGGCATGCAAATTAGCAGCGGCACTGTGGCCACCGTAACAAGCGGCTATAAAAATTCACTTAAAAGAAAGAAAATAAAAAAAAATCGTCACGGGGTCTAATGCATTGTGTATATGTGTCAAGATGTTAGGGAGGTGAGATTTCGCTTGATGTTCATATGTCTCACCGTGAGTTTAATATGTGTGGCTGGAGGAGAGTGCCGGGAAGGGGAGGACGCCAGGCATCGCTTCTCGGCCTTTTGGCTAAGATCAAGTGTAGTATCTGTTCTTATCAGTTTAATATCTGATACGTCCTCTATCCGAGGACAATATATTAAATGGATTTTTGGAGCTGGGAGATGGAATAGGAGCTTGCTCCGTCCACTCCACGCATCGACCCGGTATTGCAGTACTTCCGGGAACGGTGCACCCCCCTCGGGGGAAATGACTGAGGTTTCAAAGAAAAGACTTGCTCTTTTTCTTTAGAGACGTGTCGCTCGGACTAGGCCACGAAGTGTCGGGAAGATCTAGTTAGTAAGCTGAATTAGGTAGTTCGATGCACGCGCACGGGTCTGGGCAGAGGTACAGAGGTAGAGGTACAGAGTACAGAGATCGAGACCGGCAGGGCTAAGCAGTTTGTGAAGTGGCCGCGGCTGTGGGGAGCACTGTCCCTCCTAGGTGCTGAGTTTAGAGGAGCAAACAAAATCTCCACCATCAAGGTGAGAAGCAAATAAGCCAAATTTGATGTATGTATGTTTGTGAATATACCTCTCTCTAACCTTATGTAGCTGTCTGTGTCTACCTATCTCTGTCTATGCCATGTGATGATTATGTGTGTCCATTATGACTTGGCAGCTGAGAGGAAAATAAAGCCAGGTAAAGTGGGATGTGAAGCAGGAGTGCCCGGACGGGGAGGAGGAGATCGGCTCCAACACTATAAAATGAGTAGTATCTCGCCTGGCCTGTGGTGGCGCAGTAGATAAAGTGTCGGCCTAGAACATTGAGGTCGCGGGTTCGAAACCCTAGGCTTGCCTGGTCAAGGCACATATGGAAGTTGATGCTTCCTGCCCCTTCTCTCTCTCTCTCTCTCTCTCCCCTCTCTAAAATGAATAAATAAGTAAAAAAAAAAAAAATCCTTTTAAAGGGTAGTATCTCTATTGTACAGATGGGAGGCGACTTTCCCTAGAGTACACTTATTAAGAGATGCCTATAGCCTGACCTGTGGTGGTGCAGTGGATGGAGCGTCGACCTGGAAATGCTGAGGTCGCCGGTTCGAAACCCTGGGCTTGCCTGGTCAGGGCACATATGGGAGTTGATGCTTCCAGCTCCTCCCCCCTTCTCTCTCTCTGTCTCTCTCTGTCTCTTTATAAAATAAATAAATAAATAAATAAATAAATAAATAAATAAATAAATAAAAAAAAGAGAGAGATGCCTATATATGCTTGGCACTTCCACAAGGAAGTGTAGCTTCACAGGATCCTAACCAAATAGGTGCTATATCATTGTTCCCATTCCACAATTTAAAAGAACCCGAAGTCCGAGCCCTGGCCGGATAGCTCTCTCTGTTGGTAGCATCTTCCGGAAGCGCAGACGTTACCGGTCTGATCCCGGGTCAGGACACATAAGGAACCGATATCTATGTTCCTCTCTCTCTCTCCCTCTCTCTCTCTCTCTCTCTCTGCGCACGCGCGCGCCCCCTTCCTCTCTAGCTAAAATCAATAAGTGAGGGGAAAATTTTTTTTTAATAAAAATTAAAAACCCGAGGTCCCACGTGGTTAACAGGCTGCTTATATCCTGACTTTTAGCTGTGACCTTAGGCAAATTGCTTAGCCTTTCTGAGCTTCGGCCTGTAACAGTGCTGTCCACTAGAAATATGTAAGTCGCATGTGTACCTTTTAGTTTTTTCTATTAGCCACATTGAAAAGTAAAGAGAAATTGGTGAATTAAGTTTATTTTATTTAACTCAATCTATCCCAATTGAGGCCTGCATGACCCCATGGTTGCTGGCTTGAGACCAATGTCACTGGCTTGATTGAGCAAGGCGTCACTTGCTCTGCTGGAGCCCCCGGTCAAGGCACATATGAGAAAGCAATCAATGAACAACTAAGGTGCCGCAACAAAGAATTGATGCCTGACCTGTGGTGGTGCAGTGGTTTAAAGCATCAATCTGGAACGCTGAGGTCGCCAGTTCAAAACCCTGGGCTTGCCTGGCCAAGGCACATATGGGAGTTGATGCTTCCTGCTCCCCCTACCCTCTCTCTCTCTCTCTCTCTCTCCCACCCTCTCTCTAAAGTGAATAAAAGTCTTAACATGATTGAGATATTTTTATTTTATTTTATTTTAAATGCAAAATCCTCAAAGATCCCATGTGTGTTTTACACTGGGACCCTACCTATTTCATGGAGAAATTTTGGCAGGAGGCCATTACACGAGGGCCCTTCTAGGAATAAAGAAAGGTCACCACATTCCGGAATATTTAACTAGGCTGGCAGTCAAGTGATAAGCACATCCTCCCCGGCTTCGGGAAAAACTGCACACCTGAGTAGCATTGAGGAGAGCAGGATGTCTTATCCCACCCTGAGTAAATGACTCAGTCATTCCTGTAACCATTTTTTTGTGACCCCTTATTTATGTTCAATTGAGTTCGAATTCATATTCGAAACAGTACGTATTTTTCTATATACTGTTCCTCCACAACACTCCACTAAATCCCATCCTACCACCACCGCCGCCTCCACTACCATCAATCGTTACTGTAGGTAGGGCCAGGACCAAGGGTGAGGCCAGTGAGGCACTAGCCTTGAGGGTCTGTGTATGGTGGTGGTGGTGGTGGTGGTGGTGGTGGTGGTGGTAGTGGTGGCGATTAGAAGATGACAAGGACGACGACTGTCCACCTCATAGGACCGTCGAGTGAATTAAACGAGATAATACGCGTACAGCACTCAGCCCAGGGCTGGATCTGGGAAGGGCTCAGGCAACACCTGCGACCGGGCTTTCTGTGCTGCGGGGTGAAATGACCGGTTAGGTTTTAGTCTTATATCCGTGATACCTTCTAGCTTTTCTGAGGTCGAAGGAAAGAAATATAAACTCACCTAAAGTGAAGTTCTGTTAGTTTAGGAAAGAGGATTGGAGGGGTAAATGCTGACTGGGCAAGCCAGCAGTCTTTGCCACAGAGGGAGACTTGGAGGGGCGGGTACCGGGGAAGGGTGGGAGGTTAACACATTGACTAGTCTTGATGCCCAGAGCATCCCCAGCAGTCACCTCTCCCCTCTCTGCCGACCTGCCACCACTGGCCAGACCCCCCCACCCCCATCCATCTTTCTGGCCTTTCTTTCCCCCTGGTTCCGGCCAGTAGCCTTAAGTGCGTCTTCTCTGAGTCAGGTCTGACCTGGGCATGGGCATCCTTTAGTCACTCAAACGTTTCCTGAGTGAGCACCTGCTATGGGGCCGGCACTGGGCTAGTGCTGGGATCCAGAGATACGGTGAAGTACTGATGAGGTCACCGCCCTCGGTGATCTCCGGTTTCAGTGGGGGAGATAAGGGACTGCCCCAAAGGGTGGTAAGTGGCGTACTTGGACATGAGTTACGGGGTGGCATGAAATACACAGGAGAGGAAGAGGTGAAGGGAAACAACGTCGCAGGCGGAAGGAGCTTGATGTGCGGAGCCCAGGATATGGTCCATTCTGAGGGTGCTGGAGCTGGAGAGAACCAACCCCTCCAGCTGCTCTGCCCAGGTCTTCTCATGTGACACGCCTCGCCTACTCCCCTCTTCCCGCTGTTCGCCATCAGCCTTCGGAAAAGCCCCGTCCAGACCTTTCGCTTCCCTGACTCAGAAGGAGCCCCTCATCCGACAGGACAGATACCAAGCTGGTGTTTCCGCCTGCGGGCGACCGAATTGCACAGAATACAGTTTGGGCGTTCCTAGCGACCGTCTTGAGACTTGCCTAGTGACTTGTCTTTCTTCAGGGACTCTCTCTGCCAACAGCCCCTTTCTGCAGGTCTCTGTCGCCGCCCAGCCGTAATCCCGTGAGGTTCCGTCCTTCCTCTCGCTTTGTACAGAAGAGGAGCTCGACCTCCCAGCTCAGGTTCAATTGTCCCCACGCAGAGATGCCGCGAGGGAACAGCGCGCCCGCAGTAGCCACGCCTCCAAGGGGCGGGAAAGGGCGCGCATGCAAATTAGAAATGACGATTCACTGAAGACGGAGCAACAACAGATATACAATTACTCTTTAAAATGTCGAGAATTTAAGAATAGGCACAAGAGTCTCCCATCTAGTGATTGCCATAGTGGTGTCAAAGAAGGAAAGGAAGTGAGACGTCGGCCGACGGGGACCTGGCTCACCATGAGTTAAATATGGGTGGCGGGAGGAGGGTGCCGGGAAGGGAGGGCGTCGGGCATCGCTTCTCGGCCTTTTGGCTAAGATCAAGTGTAGTATCTGTTCTTATCAGTTTAATATCTGATACGTCCTCTATCCGAGGACAATATATTAAATGGATTTTTGGAGCTGGGAGATGGAATAGGAGCTTGCTCCGTCCACTCCACGCATCGACCCGGTATTGCAGTACTTCCGGGAACGGTGCACCCCCCGCTGGGGGCTAACTTCCATGGTGCAAAAAGCAGGAGGGGTATATTAAAGTGACGTCCTTCGTGAGCTCAGCGAGACGGAGACTGAGCGGGTCCTGCGCTGCTGGCCGCCTTTGCCGGGCTCTCCGGAGTTCTAGCTATTGCCAGTCAAGTCACCAGGTTCCTGGACTCCCTGACGCCAGTGTACAAAACGAGGCATACCTCCCACCCTGAGGCCGCCTCTGCGCGTCCGCGCCTGAGTCCGCTGGCCTGTGTGCAGCCGTCAGGCCCAATCTCCTAATTCATCACACTCTACCCCAGGAGATGGCTAAGTCTGCTTTACTTCGCCGGGAGGTTGGCCCAGGCCGACGGTTTTGGTGTCTTTCTTGCACAGTGTGCCTGCAGAAACGCTCCTTACCTTAGAGTGCCCAGTCAAGACGCCGCCCCCTCCGGGCAACTTACCCTGAAACAATGAGTTGGCCCACCCGCAAATCCACTGATGAGTTGGTTGATGACCAAACCGGACTGGCTACGTGTTAACACATTGTGTGCACTCAAACAGTGTGGGCAGAGAGAAAAACGGACTCCCTGGTTCTGTCACAGACGGGAAGCCGCCCAGTCCCGTGGGGGAGGCCTTTGGGCCCATGTGAAACTATGCTGAGCGCAAAGTGCACCAGTACCTTCTTGGTTGTGTTGTCCCTCTACAGAACCACGTGCACCCACCCCCACCCCAATTTGTTTGGGATGTCAGAGACTGATAACACCACCCACGCGCCTAGAGAGCAGATTTGAAAATGGCCGGAGAGCCAGGAACGGAGACTGGGCTGGTGTCTTCAGGGTGGTGAGCACGGTTCCTTCAGCAGCTTGCCCAGCTGTAGGGCAGGAGGGGAAGAGGAATGGAGGGGAGGGGGGGGGGGGGTGTTGAAAAGCTGCCAGCATTCAAACGTCCAAACGAAGCCAGACACTATTACACGCTGTGGGCTGCTTTCTCCTCTGTGAAATGGGGAAACGGAAAGCCGCTTTCCATGGACACGGTACCTCTCTGCGACCCTATCTTCCAACGGTGGACAGTCAACAAACTCCGCTGGATCAGAGTCTGATGGCCGACCAGCGGCGTCTTGCTTCTGCAGACAGGGTTCCCAGACTGAACTGCCAGTGATCTGATCTGAGGAGGGAGGGCTCCAGCCAGAGCGAGGGTGGGGCGAGGTGGCGGCGCTGAACCAGATGACCGGGTCTACGAGGGGACGGACACGAGGGGGGGGGGAGGGGCGGCTATTACGGTCTCACCGTAATAGAGAACGTAAGCAAACGTTCTCTGGGGCAGTCCCGAGACGCGGATCATAACCTCCAGGTGTCTGGGGTGCCGACCAGTCCCCTCGTTCCCCCGAGTCGCCCCCGACCCCGCGCTTTACACCTCTGTGTTTTACCCACGCTCCTGCCTCAGACTCCAGTGCCCACATTTGCGACAGGAAATGTGTCGTTTCGACTAATGTAACCCAGACCATCTTCTTCTCAGGACGTAAGCACCCGGGAGACCCGAACTGTTGGGCAGAAGAAGGCCGGAAGACCGCGGTCGTGAGCAGAGAGGTCCCGAGCTGGGAGCGGAAAGGGTTGCGATGGGGCTGGCTGAAAAGCCGTGGTAATCGCGACCGTGTGGGGCGCTGGCTGAGCGTGTAGGAGGCACGGTCTCCTTCATTGATGGGGTGTTGAGCGTGCGAGTACGTGCGGGGCGGCGGGCAGAAAGAGCAGTGAACAAAAACAAGTTCTAACCGTGAGAGCTGCCACCGTGTCAGCTCTTCCTTCGTAGTCCCCCTCCTCTGCAGTCTGGGCGCTAGATCCCTAGGCGCGGGAAGGTGGGCCTGCAGCCGGGTTTAGGACCACCCCGGCGCGGCGGCAGTCGGGAGGGTACAGTCGGTCCAGGAGCCCAGGACTCCTGGGTTTGGGGGACAAAAGGCGGGGCATGCAGATTATCAACGGCTGTTCTCCGGGGGAAACGAAGGAACAATCAGGTATATAGGATTTCTGGTTTAAAATGTAGGGCGCGGAAAGTCTGCAGGAGAGTCTGGTGATATCCACAGTACTGTGGGCGACGCAAGGAGATCAGACAAGGAGTGAGGGTGAGAGTTCTCACCGTGAGTTTAATATGCGTGACAGGAGGAGGGTGACAGCGAGGGAAGGACCGTAGGCATCGCTTCTCGGCCTTTTGGCTAAGATCAAGTGTAGTATCTGTTCTTATCAGCTTAATATCTGATACGCTCTCTACCCGAGGGCAACATATTAAGTGGATTTTTGGAGTTGGGAGGTGGGACAGGAGCTTGCTCTGCCCCCTCCGCGCATTGACCCGGTATTGCAGTACTTCCGGGAGCAGTGCACGCCCTCTGGGGGGGGGGGGGGGGGGAAATGAGCTGTCCAAAGTCAGCTAAGTCTTGGGGAGGAAAAGAAACGTGTTTTCTTCCCTCCTTCTTAGCTCCACTGTGCAACACCTTATCTGCGGGGAACCTTAATAGGGGGTCCTTCTGGGCCCGAGAGCAGTTCGCTTTACTGGCAGGGGCTTCCTAGGCGAACTTTGCAACAGTGGTGGAGAGTCAATCAGGCTTTATTTCACAGGCAAAGCAGGGATATGAAGTGATCAGATCCGTGTTTCAGGAAAAGGTTTTGCCCTTCTCCAGTTACCGTGACAAGCATACAAATATGGGAACTTGCCCTGAATTGAAGCGTGCAGAACAAGTAACATGAGACTACGAAAGTTAAAATGATAAACATAGTTATTTGCTTTACTTAACTATAGCTGATATATTGAAAAACTCGTTTTGACTGGTGAGGCTACCCTGGCCAGATTGTTCAGTTGGTCTGACCACCTTCAAGGCCTGTTCCAGGTCGACTCTTCATCCTCTGCGCCATCACAGGTCAGGCCCAAAGCCTCCTCACAAAGGAGAGGGCCCATCTTTTTCTTTCCATTTATTGCATGCGTCATGGATATGATAGCTGGAGCTTCAGAAGTCACCTTTGGCCTTGAAGATGAGAGCTACACCGAAGGATCTGGGATGAGTCTGGATTTATACATAGCTCACTCCTTAATTTTTTTATTTTTTATTCATTTTTTTAGAAAGAAGAGAGAGAGAAAGGGGGGAGGAGCAGGAAGCATCAACTCCCATATGTGCCTTAACCAGGCAAGCCTAGGGTTTCGAACCAGCGACCTCAGCATTTCCAGGTCGACGCTTTATCCACTGCGCCACCACAAGTCAGGCCTCCTTAATTTTTTTAGTGAGAGAGGCAGATAGGGACAAACAGGAAGGGAGAGAGATGAGAAGCATCAATTCTTTGTTGTGGCGCCTTAGTTTTTCATTGATTGCTTTCTCCTATGTGCTTTGACCAGGGGGCTACAACTGGAGCCAGTGACCCCTTTGCTCAAGCCAGCCATCTTGGGCTCCAGCCAGCGACCTTTGAGCTCAAGCCAGCAACCGTGGGGTCATATCTATGATCCCATGGTCACGAGCCAGCAACCTTACGTTCAAGCTGGTGACCTCAGGGTTTTCAACCTGGGTCCTCTGTGTCTCAGGCCCAGGCTCTATCCACTAAGCCACACCCTGGTCAGGCTTGATTCGCATGTCTATTCACACTCTCCTGAAATGTAGGGTAGCCTGCTTTGTTTTGGATTCCACATATAAGTGAGATCATACAGTATTCGTCCCTCTGGCGTATTTCACTTAGCATAATGCCCTTGAGGTTCATGGATGTTGTAGAAAATGGCAAGATTTTTCATTTTATAGTTGAATAATATTGTGTATCATAATTTCTTTATCCCCTCACCAGTCAAAACGAGTTTTTCAATATATCAGCTATAGTTAAGTAAAGCAAATAACTATGTTTATCATTTTAACTTTCGTAGTCTCATGTTACTTGTTCTGCACGCTTCAATTCAGGGCAAGTTCCCATATTTGTATGCTTGTCACGGTAACTGGAGAAGGGCAAAACCTTTTCCTGAAACACGGATCTGATCACTTCATATCCCTGCTTTGCCTGTGAAATAAAGCCTGATTGACTCTCCACCACTGTTGCAAAGTTCGCCTAGGAAGCCCCTGCCAGTAAAGCGAACTGCTCTCGGGCCCAGAAGGACCCCCTATTAAGGTTCCCCGCAGATAAGGTGTTGCACAGTGGAGCTAAGAAGGAGGGAAGAAAACACGTTTCTTTTCCTCCCCAAGACTTAGCTGACTTTGGACAGCTCATTTCCCCCCCCCCCCCCAGAGGGCGTGCACTGCTCCCGGAAGTACTGCAATACCGGGTCAATGCGCGGAGGGGGCAGAGCAAGCTCCTGTCCCACCTCCCAACTCCAAAAATCCACTTAATATGTTGCCCTCGGGTAGAGAGCGTATCAGATATTAAGCTGATAAGAACAGATACTACACTTGATCTTAGCCAAAAGGCCGAGAAGCGATGCCTACGGTCCTTCCCTCGCTGTCACCCTCCTCCTGTCACGCATATTAAACTCACGGTGAGAACTCTCACCCTCACTCCTTGTCTGATCTCCTTGCGTCGCCCACAGTACTGTGGATATCACCAGACTCTCCTGCAGACTTTCCGCGCCCTACATTTTAAACCAGAAATCCTATATACCTGATTGTTCCTTCGTTTCCCCCGGAGAACAGCCGTTGATAATCTGCATGCCCCGCCTTTTGTCCCCCAAACCCAGGAGTCCTGGGCTCCTGGACCGACTGTACCCTCCCGACTGCCGCCGCGCCGGGGTGGTCCTAAACCCGGCTGCAGGCCCACCTTCCCGCGCCTAGGGATCTAGCGCCCAGACTGCAGAGGAGGGGGACTACGAAGGAAGAGCTGACACGGTGGCAGCTCTCACGGTTAGAACTTGTTTTTGTTCACTGCTCTTTCTGCCCGCCGCCCCGCACGTACTCGCACGCTCAACACCCCATCAATGAAGGAGACTGTGCCTCCTACACGCTCAGCCAGCGCCCCACACGGTCGCGATTACCACGGCTTTTCAGCCAGCCCCATCGCAACCCTTTCCGCTCCCAGCTCGGGACCTCTCTGCTCACGACCGCGGTCTTCCGGCCTTCTTCTGCCCAACAGTTCGGGTCTCCCGGGTGCTTACGTCCTGAGAAGAAGATGGTCTGGGTTACATTAGTCGAAACGACACATTTCCTGTCGCAAATGTGGGCACTGGAGTCTGAGGCAGGAGCGTGGGTAAAACACAGAGGTGTAAAGCGCGGGGTCGGGGGCGACTCGGGGGAACGAGGGGACTGGTCGGCACCCCAGACACCTGGAGGTTATGATCCGCGTCTCGGGATTGCCCCAGAGAACGTTTGCTTACGTTCTCTATTACGGTGAGACCGTAATAGCCGCCCCTCCCCCCTCTCGTGTCCGTCCCCTCGTAGACCCGGTCAGCTGGTTCAGCGCCGCCACCTCGCCCCACCCTCGCTCTGGCTGGAGCCCTCCCTCCTCAGATCAGATCACTGGCAGTTCAGTCTGGGAACCCTGTCTGCAGAAGCAAGACGCCGCTGGTCGGCCATCAGACTCTGATCCAGCGGAGTTTGTTGACTGTCCACCGTTGGAAGATAGGGTCGCAGAGAGGTACCGTGTCCATGGAAAGCGGCTTTCCGTTTCCCCATTTCACAGAGGAGAAAGCAGCCCACAGCGTGTAATAGTGTCTGGCTTCGTTTGGACGTTTGAATGCTGGCAGCTTTTCAACACCCCCCCCCCCCTCCCCTCCATTCCTCTTCCCCTCCTGCCCTACAGCTGGGCAAGCTGCTGAAGGAACCGTGCTCACCACCCTGAAGACACCAGCCCAGTCCCCGTTCCTGGCTCTCCGGCCATTTTCAAATCTGCTCTCTAGGCGCGTGGGTGGTGTTATCAGTCTCTGACATCCCAAACAAATTGGGGTGGGGGTGGGTGCACGTGGTTCTGTAGAGGGACAACACAACCAAGAAGGTACTGGTGCACTTTGCGCTCAGCATAGTTTCACATGGGCCCAAAGGCCTCCCCCACGGGACTGGGCGGCTTCCCGTCTGTGACAGAACCAGGGAGTCCGTTTTTCTCTCTGCCCACACTGTTTGAGTGCACACAATGTGTTAACACGTAGCCAGTCCGGTTTGGTCATCAACCAACTCATCAGTGGATTTGCGGGTGGGCCAACATTGTTTCAGGGTAAGTTGCCCGGAGGGGGCGGCGTCTTGACTGGACACTCTAAGGTAAGGAGCGTTTCTGCAGGCACACTGTGCAAGAAAGACACCAAAACCGTCGGCCTGGGCCAACCTCCCGGCGAAGTAAAGCAGACTTAGCCATCTCCTGGGGTAGAGTGTGATGAATTAGGAGATTGGGCCTGACGGCTGCACACAGGCCAGCGGACTCAGGCGCGGACGCGCAGAGGCGGCCTCAGGGTGGGAGGTATGCCTCGTTTTGTACACTGGCGTCAGGGAGCCCAGGAACCTGGTGACTTGACTGGCAGTCCTGTTGCTGTAGCTAGAACTCCGGAGAGCCCGGCAAATGCGGCGAGCAGCGCAGGGGCCGCTCAGTGTCCGTCTCGCTGAGCTCACGAAGGACGTCACTTTAAATACCCCCCCTGCTTTTTGCACCATGGAAGTTAGCCCCCAGCGGGGGGTGCACCGTTCCCGGAAGTACTGCAATACCGGGTCGATGCGTGGAGTGGACGGAGCAAGCTCCTATTCCATCTCCCAGCTCCAAAAATCCATTTAATATATTGTCCTCGGATAGAGGACGTATCAGATATTAAACTGATAAGAACAGATACTACACTTGATCTTAGCCAAAAGGCCGAGAAGCGATGCCCGACACCCTCCCCTTCCGGGCACCCTCCTCCCGCCACCCATATTTAACTCATGGTGAGCCAGGTCCCCGTCGGCCGACGTCTCACTTCCTTTCCTTCTTTGACACCACTATGGCAATCACTAGATGGGAGACTCTTGTGCCTATTCTTAAATTCTAGACATTTTAAAGAGTAATTGTATATCTGTTGTTGCTCCGTCTTCAGTGAATCGTCATTTCTAATTTGCATGCGCGCCCTTTCCCGCCCCTTGGAGGCGTGGCTACTGCGGGCGCGCTGTTCCCTCGCGGCATCTCCGCGTGGGGACAATTTGAACCTGAGCTGGGAGGTCGAGCTCCTCTTCTGTACAAAGCGAGAGGAAGGACGGAACCTCACGGGATTACGGCTGGGCGGCGACAGAGACCTGCAGAAAGGGGCTGTTGGCAGAGAGAGTCCCTGAAGAAAGACAAGTCACTAGGCAAGTCTCAAGACGGTCGCTAGGAACGCCCAAACTGTATTCTGTGCAATTCGGTCGCCCGCAGGCGGAAACACCAGCTTGGTATCTGTCCTGTCGGATGAGGGGCTCCTTCTGAGTCAGGGAAGCGAAAGGTCTGGACGGGGCTTTTCCGAAGGCTGATGGCGAACAGCGGGAAGAGGGGAGTAGGCGAGGCGTGTCACATGAGAAGACCTGGGCAGAGCAGCTGGAGGGGTTGGTTCTCTCCAGCTCCAGCACCCTCAGAATGGACCATATCCTGGGCTCCGCACATCAAGCTCCTTCCGCCTGCGACGTTGTTTCCCTTCACCTCTTCCTCTCCTGTGTATTTCATGCCACCCCGTAACTCATGTCCAAGTACGCCACTTACCACCCTTTGGGGCAGTCCCTTATCTCCCCCACTGAAACCGGAGATCACCGAGGGCGGTGACCTCATCAGTACTTCACCGTATCTCTGGATCCCAGCACTAGCCCAGTGCCGGCCCCATAGCAGGTGCTCACTCAGGAAACGTTTGAGTGACTAAAGGATGCCCATGCCCAGGTCAGACCTGACTCAGAGAAGACGCACTTAAGGCTACTGGCCGGAACCAGGGGGAAAGAAAGGCCAGAAAGATGGATGGGGGTGGGGGGGTCTGGCCAGTGGTGGCAGGTCGGCAGAGAGGGGAGAGGTGACTGCTGGGGATGCTCTGGGCATCAAGACTAGTCAATGTGTTAACCTCCCACCCTTCCCCGGTACCCGCCCCTCCAAGTCTCCCTCTGTGGCAAAGACTGCTGGCTTGCCCAGTCAGCATTTACCCCTCCAATCCTCTTTCCTAAACTAACAACTTCACTTTAGGTGAGTTTATATTTCTTTCCTTCGACCTCAGAAAAGCTAGAAGGTATCACGGATATAAGACTAAAACCTAACCGGTCATTTCACCCCGCAGCACAGAAAGCCTGGTCGCAGGTGTTGCCTGAGCCCTTCCCAGATCCAGCCCTGGGCTGAGTGCTGTACGCGTATTATCTCGTTTAATTCACTCGACGGTCCTATGAGGTGGACAGTCGTCGTCCTTGTCATCTTCTAATCGCCACCACTACCACCACCACCACCACCACCACCACCACCACCACCATACACAGACCCTCAAGGCTAGTGCCTCACTGGCCTCACCCTTGGTCCTGGCCCTACCTACAGTAACGATTGATGGTAGTGGAGGCGGCGGTGATGGTAGGATGGGATTTAGTGGAGTGTTGTGGAGGAACAGTATATAGAAAAATACGTACTGTTTCGAATATGAATTCGAACTCAATTGAACATAAATAAGGGGTCACAAAAAAATGGTTACAGGAATGACTGAGTCATTTACTCAGGGTGGGATAAGACATCCTGCTCTCCTCAATGCTACTCAGGTGTGCAGTTTTTCCCAAAGCCGGGGAGGATGTGCTTATCACTTGACTGCCAGCCTAGTTAAATATTCCGGAATGTGGTGACCTTTCTTTATTCCTAGAAGGGCCCTCGTGTAATGGCCTCCTGCCAAAATTTCTCCATAAAATAGGCAGGGTCCCAGTGTAAAACACACATGGGATCTTTGAGGGTTTTGCATTTAAAATAAAAATAAAAAAAATATCTCAATCGTGTTAAGACTTTTATTCACTTTAGAGAGAAGATAGAAAGAGGGTGGGAGAGAGAGAGAGAGAGAGAGAGAGAGAGAGGGTGGGGGGAGCAGGAAGCATCAACTCCCATATGTGCCTTGGCCAGGCAAGTCCAGGGTTTTGAACTGGCGACCTCAGCGTTCCAGATTGATGCTTTAAACCACTGCACCACCACAGGTCAGGCATCAATTCTTTGTTGCGGCACCTTAGTTGTTCATTGATTGCTTTCTCATATGTGCCTTGACCGGGGGCTCCAGCAGAGCAAGTGACGCCTTGCTCAATCAAGCCAGTGACATTGGTCTCAAGCCAGCAACCATGGGGTCATGCAGGCCTCAATTGTTTTTATATCGATTACATATTAAAGCAATAACTTGGATAGATTGAGTTAAATAAAATAAACTTAATTTCACCAATTTCTCTTTACTTTTCAATGTGGCTAATAGAAAAAACTAAAAGGTACGCATGCGACTTACATATTTCTAGTGGACAGCACTGTTACAGGCCGAAGCTCAGAAAGGCTAAGCAATTTGCCTAAGGTCACAGCTAAAAGTCAGGATTTAAGCAGCCTGTTAACCACGTGGGACCTCGGGTTTTTAATTTTTATTAAAAAAAAATTTTCCCCTCACTTATTGATTTTAGCTAGAGAGGAAGGGGGCGCGCGCGTGCGGGGGGGGGAGAGAGAGAGAGAGAGAGAGAGAGAGAGAGAGAGAGAGAGAGAAACATAGATATCGGTTCCTTATGTGTCCTGACCCGGGATCAGACCGGTAACGTCTGCGCTTCCGGAAGATGCTACCAACAGAGAGAGCTATCCGGCCAGGGCTCGGACTTCGGGTTCTTTTAAATTGTAGAATGGGAACAATGATATAGCACCTATTTGGTTAGGATCCTGTGAAGCTACACTTCCTTGTGGAAGTGCCAAGCATATATAGGCATCTCTCTCTTAAGACAGAGAGGGAGAGAGAGAGAGACAGAGAGAGAGAAGGGGGGAAGAGCGAAGGGGGGAAGAGCTGGAAGCATCAACTCCCATATGTGCCCTGACCAGGCAAGCCCAGGGTTTCGAACCGGCGACCTCAGCATTTCCAGGTCGACGCTCCATCCACTGCGCCACCACAGGCCAGGCTATAGGCATCTCTTAATAAGTGTACTCTAGGGAAAGTCGCCTCCCATCTGTACAATAGAGATACTACCCTTTAAAAGGATTTTTTTTTTTTACTTATTTATTCATTTTAGAGAGGGGGGAGAGAGAGAGAGAGAGAGAGAGAGAGAGAGAGAGAGAGAGAGAGAGAGAGAGAGAGAGAGAGAGAAGGGGCAGGAAGCATCAACTCCCATATGTGCCTTGACCAGGCAAGCCTAGGGTTTCGAACCCGCGACCTCAGTGTTCTAGGCCGACACTTTATCTACTGCGCCACCACAGGCCAGGCGAGATACTACTCATTTTATAGTGTTGGAGCCGATCTCCTCCTCCCCGTCCGGGCACTCCTGCTTCACATCCCACTTTACCTGGCTTTATTTTCCTCTCAGCTGCCAAGTCATAATGGACACACATAATCATCACATGGCATAGACAGAGATAGGTAGACACAGACAGCTACATAAGGTTAGAGAGAGGTATATTCACAAACATACATACATACATCAAATTTGGCTTATTTGCTTCTCACCTTGGTGGAGATTTTGTTTGCTCCTCTAAGCTCAGCACCTAGGAGGGATAGTGCTCCCCACAGCCGCGGCCACTTCACAAACTGCTTAGCCCTGCCGGTCTCGACCTCTGTACTCTGTACCTCTACCACTGTAACTCTGTCCAGACCTGTGCGCGTGCATCGAACTACCTAATTCAGCTCACTAACTAGGTCTTCCCAACACTTCGTGGCCTAGTCCGAGCGACACGTCTCTGAAGAAAAAGAGCAAGTCTTTTTTTGTAAACCTTAGTCATTTCCCCCGAGGGGGGTGCACCGTTCCCGGAAGTACTGCAATACCGGGTCGATGCGTGGAGTGGACGGAGCAAGCTCCTATTCCATCTCCCAGCTCCAAAAATCCATTTAATATATTGTCCTCGGATAGAGGACGTATCAGATATTAAACTGATAAGAACAGATACTACACTTGATCTTAGCCAAAAGGCCGAGAAGCGATGCCCAACGCCCTCCCCTTCCCGGCACTCTCCTCCCGCCACACATATTAAACTCACGGTGAGACATATGAACATCAAGCGAAATCTCACCTCCCTAACATCTTGACACATATACACAATGCATTAGACCCCGTGACGATTTTTTTTTATTTTCTTTCTTTTAAGTGAATTTTTATAGCCGCTTGTTACGGTGGCCACAGTGCCGCTGCTAATTTGCATGCCCCGCCTTTTCCGTGCCGGTAACCCCTCCTTCCTCGGGACGATCTCTGCGCGCATGAGCGGAATCCGGGCTGTGTCCCGAGTTCTCCCTTGACGCACCCTCTCGCGAAAAGACATAACCACAAAGCCGAAGGGTTTGGGGCGCCTGCGAACACAGCGGTCGATGGACTGGAGTTGGGGCACAGGGAGCCTGGCTCCGAAGGAAGCCGTGGGGTCGTCGCTGTGAGGACAACAGGGTCCCCGGGGCTGGCTCGGTCCAGGCCGAGGACTGGGCCGAGAAGCGCCCCTCCGGCGTCGCCCGGCAGGGGCTGCCGAGAAAGAAGCTGGTACCCGAGACCCGGCCCTGCGAGGGCTGACTCTCTCCTGGTCGTCAGGACCCCCGCCCTGCCCTGTAGGCAGGGCACTTGGGCAGACTCCTTCACCTCCCGAGCCTTAGTGTCCCCAGCTGAGAAGTCGGAACCTTAATGCCTACTTTGTGGGATTGAGGGAGCATAAACCGACCTCATGAGGCCACCTTGGGTTAGCCGTCGTGTCCGACGAGGTTCCGGTGAAGTCCCCGTGTCACTGCGACACCTAAAAGCTGAGCCTGTATTGTGTTGCATGGCCTGTAGACACAGTACAGTACAAGGGGAAGCTTGACTCCTTTGGGACAGACAGGCTCTGTGCTAAGTGCTTTCCTCGCCTCAGACTTGCAAGCTTTGCCTACATACAGGTGGAGTAGGGGAGAACGAGAGGCTAAGCACCTTGCCCCACACCGCACACGGCTGGTTAGTGGGAGAGGCCGAATCCCGGGGGTGGGGGGCTAGAAAAAGGCACCAGAAGGAAGAGAAGATGTTCTTGTGTCCTGTGTCTGCAGAGATAGGAACCACGCCTTAGACCCGGGCCCCAACCCCTGTGTACCTCAGTAGCCGGGTGACCTACCTAGCCCTGGACTCGGCTCCTTGCTTAACCCTCTGCCTTCAATATATCATCTGTAAATCGGAGAGAAGGAGGGGAGAAATGAGTAGACATAAGTATTAGGGATAACGAGACATGACCAGCATACAGTATTCCTGTAGGAACCAAACACAAGGGAAAATACCTCATGCAGGCAACTTCTCCATAGCTTACTTAGCCTCTTCATCTCGAAAATGAGAATATTAATGGCTGGCGTACAATCCTGTGCTCAGTCTTCCCTCATCCTCCCAGCGGCCCCGCTCTCCGCACCCTGGCATAGTTTACTCCGTGGCTGGTGTCACCTGACATTTTATACGCTGAACTTGTTTCTTGCCTTTTAGCCTAATAGCGTGTAAGCTCCAGAGCAAGGGATCTTTGTCTCTTTTGTTGTTAGCTCCGGTGCTTCAAACAGTGCCTGGCCATGTACTGTAGATACTTACTTAGCTTTTAGTGGTTGTTGAATAAATGAATGAGTAAATATTAAGGTGATTTGCACGCGCAGAGAAAGTGGGTAGCAGACCTCCCGGCTTGTGGTAGGTAATGACTGTGACCCTCTCCGTGTTTCGCTAGCTTTCTGCTCGCTTGCACGTTTATCGGGCCGTCCTGATGTCTTTTCTCAGGTATTTTTCTTTACTTTTTACTCTTTTTTTTTTTTCTTCTTTTTTTCTTTATTCATTTTTAGAGAGGAGAGAGAGAAGGGGGGAGGAGCTGGAAGCATCAACTCCCATATGTGCCTTGACCAGGCAAGCCCAGGGTTTCGAACCGGCGACCTCAGCATTTCCAGGTCGATGCGTTATCCACTGCACCACCACAGGTCAGGCTTTTTTTTTTTTTTTTTTTTTTTTTTTTTTTTAGAGAGAAACAGAACGGAAGGGAGATGAGAAGCATCAGTTCTCTTGTTATGGCCCCTTAGTTGTTCATTGCTTACTTCCTCATATGTGCCTATCCCGGGGTGGGGGTGGGGGCGGTGGCTCCAGCGAGCCGGTGACCCTTTGCTCTAGCCAGAGACCTTGGGTCATGTCTGCAATCTCACGCTCCAGGTGGTGAGCCTGAGCTCAAGCCGGCGACCTCGGGGTTTCGAACCTGGGCCTCTGCGTCCCAGACCGATGCTCTCTCTTCACTGCCTGTAGACACAGTACAGTACAAGGGGAAGCTTGAATCCTTTGGGACAGACAGGCTCTGTGCTAAGTGCTTTCCTCGCCTCAAACTTGCAAGGTTTGCCTACATACAGGTGGAGTAGTGGAGAACGAGAGGCTGGTCAGGCTCAGGTATTT
This sequence comes from Saccopteryx leptura, assembly GCF_036850995.1. Classification (NCBI taxonomy): domain Eukaryota; kingdom Metazoa; phylum Chordata; class Mammalia; order Chiroptera; family Emballonuridae; genus Saccopteryx; species Saccopteryx leptura. Next base: position 343,873,220 of record NC_089504.1, on the reverse strand, counting down.
TGATCCTTAGAATGAGGTGCGTTGGATTGCAGACGTGCGTTTTCTGTCATTGCAGAGGAGCAGCTCCTGTTCTCAATTCATGATCTAGCGTTCTAATTTGTATACCAGGTTCCTGTGACTTCGGTTAAGGTGAGTCAGACCCCCTCAGTCAGCTCACATCGATGTGCACAGACCAAAGTGCTTGCAAAAGTTAGGACGACACCAGGGCCCGGCTGTCTGGTTAGCCCTTGTCCGAGTGTCCTGCAGTCTCACTATGGACCCAGTGACCGTCGCTGCCGGGGAGTTGGGAATGATAAGGCAAGGGTGGTTGGTGACTTGAAGAGCACAGCGTTCTCAGCCAGTGCCTGGTGCCCACACCCTTGCGCAGCCATCAGGCTACCAAACTTCTGTGAGACGTCCGTGGCATCTCTTACTGTGAGCAAGCTCGTGCTTCTTCCCCTGGGCCGAAGGTCCGCTCCTCTGTTCTTTCCTGGAACTGGGTAACTGGATGTTCATATCCTTTGCCCGCTGTCCTCTGAATCATTGATTTTTTTTTTTTTTTTTAACAGGGACAGAGAGAGAGTCAGAGGGATAGATAGGGACAAACAGACAGGAATGGAGAGAGATGAGAAGCATCAATCATCAGTTTTTCGTTACGATACCGTAGTTGTTCATTGGTTGCTTTCTCATATGTGCCATGACCGCGGGCCTTCAGCAGACTGAATAACCCCCCGCTCGAGCCAGTGACCTTGGGTCCAAGCTGGTGAGCTTTTTGCTCAAGCCAGATGAGCCCGTGCTCAAGCTGGCAACCCCTGGGTCTCGAACCTGGGTTCTTCCGCATCCCAGTCTGATGCTCTATCCACTGCGCCACTGCCTGGTCAGGCTCATTGATCATTTTTTGCATTCCATCTGTCTTTCATTTTATATGTGTCCCAGCTTATGAGTTAGATCTGACTTTTTTTTTTCTGGATTGCTAGCCAGTTGTCTCAGCATCATATATGGAATAGGCCATCTCCTCACCTGTTTCAGATGCTCTTTATCATATAAAAATTTCTAGGCTTTCTTTAAAAAAAGTCTTCTGGGATCACATAGGTGAACATGACCTGTCCCTGTGGTCAGGAAGGGATGTCTGCCATGCTCTTTCATTCTTCTTTTGGCTGCCACATTCACTGCTCACAAAGCTGCCAGGAAAACACCTGTGCACACCCAGACAGTGTCTGTCTGCCGGCTCCAGGTGCTCCTAAGTGTTTTCTTCTTGGGCATCAGAGGCTGCTGGGTGTGCTGCAAGCTGGGGAAGACAGCCTCTTCAAGTGTAGGCTTCACTACGCCCTTTTCTATTCCGGGCGGCTTCCAAGCTGACCGTTTTTGTGTCAGCTGGTGTATGAGTCTAAGCCGTATTTCCAGGTTTCAATTGTGTTGTTTCTAGAACCTAAAGAAGCTCACTGGTCGCTGGGCCTCCTACGTGGTCAGGGTTACAAAGAAGAAGCGATTTACCTCCGTTTTGTTTGTAACGCCCTAGCCTGCCCCCTCCAACAGTAGCCCTGGTACATTGTCCTCCCTTGTTTCCCTGGAGTGTTCTGGGGGCCAGTGAGCATAAGGAGAGACATGGGGAACAGAGACTGATGACATGAGATATAAGCTAGTGTTTTTGTTGTTTTGAGGATGTATGAGAAGGCTCTGTGGAAACAGTAGCAGGGAACTGGACACGAACTTCCTTGGTCCTGCAGACTAAGGTAGAAGAAACACCTCCCAAGAAGGCTGTAGGGAAATTATGTCCTCTGGAGAGAGTTAGGTTTGACAAACAGCAAGAAGAGCATTTAGAGAGGTGGCAGAAAAGAAGGAATTCTTGGAAGATGGATGGACAGAATTTTAGGAGTTGAGAAGAAATGAAAGACTGAACAGTGATCATTATGAGTCATGGAGATAAGGCGTGGAAAGATGATGTTTTGATCTTTCTGTGGTGACTGCAGGGTACCAGATTGGTTGTGTGAGGTTTTCTTTTTTCTTTACAGAGACAGAGAGAGTCAGAGAGAGGGATAGATAGGGACAGACAGACAGGAACGGAGAGAGATGAGAAGCATTAATTATTAGCTTTTGTTGCAACACCTTAGTTGTTCATTGATTGCTTTCTCACATGTGCATTGCCTGTGGGGCTACAGCAGACCGAGTAACCCCTTGCTCAAGCCAGAGACCTTGAGTCCAAGCTGGTGAGCTTTGCTCAAGGCAGATGAGCCCGCGCTCAAGCTGGTGACCTCAAGGTCTCGAACCTGGGTCCTCCACATCCCAGTCTGACGCTCTATCCACTGCGCCACCACCTGGTCAGGCGGTTTTCTTTTTTTTGATTGATTTTAGAGAGAGAGGAAGGAGAGAAAGAGAGACATTGATTTGTTGTTCTACTTATTTTTTTAAATTTTAATTCTTATTGATTTTAGAGGGGGAGAAAGAGAGTGAGACAGAGAGAGACAGGAACATTAATCTGTTCCTGTATGTTCCCTGGCTGGGATTGAATTGACAACCTCTGCGCCTTGGGATGAGGCTCCAGCCAACCAAGCTGTTGGGCAGGGCTGTTCCATTTACTAATGCATTCATTGGTTGATTCTTGTATGTGCCCCAAACCCTCAACCTTGGCGTATCAGGACAGTGCTCTAGCCAGCTGAGCTACCCAGTGAGGACAGTGGTGTGAGCCTGATGGCAAGTCCTACCAGTGTTTTTCACTTCATAAAATTTCATCTAGTGGTGGTGATGGGAGCTTGAGGAGCCCAGCAAGGATCAAGTACTGGTGGTTTATCTTGTGTAAAATGACTTTCTGTGAACAGTATGAAAAGTGACTACAAGATTATTATGTTAAGTGAAATAAGCCAGGCAGAGAAGGACAAATATCATATGATCTCACTTATATGTAGATATCTAATGAACATGGTGAACTGAGGAACAGAATAGAGGTAGAGGCGGGGTCAAGGGGAACAGAGGGACAGCTGTCGGAGGGAAGGGGGTGAAGGGACAGGATCAGAGAAAATGAAGAGTTATATATACATAACACATAGATGCAGATAACAGGACAGCAAGTGCCAGAGGAAGGGCGGAGGGCATCAGAGGGCGGGGCCAAGGGGCTATAATGGGGAGCGTGTTGTTGAGGGTAAGGGGGTTATATTGAGTGGGACACTTGAATCCATGTTAACAATAAATATAATTTTTTTTTTTTTTTTTTTTTTTTTTTTTTTTTTTTTTTTTTTTTTTTTTTACAGAGACAGAGGGATAGACAGACAGGAACGGAGAGAGATGAGAAGCATCAATCATCAGTTTTTCGTTGTGGCACCTTAGTTGTTCATTGATTGCTTTCTCATATGTGTCTTTTTTTTTTTTCTTTACAGAGACAGAGAGAGAGTCAGAGAGAGGGATAGACAGGGACAGACAGACAGGAACGGAGAGATGAGAAGCATCAATCATTAGTTTTTCGTTGCACGTTGCAACACCTTAGTTGCTCATTGATTGCTTTCTCATATGTGCCTTGATGGTGCGCCTTCAGCAGACCGAGTAACCCCTTGCTCGGGCCAGCGACTTTGGGTCCAAGCTGGTGAGCTTTGCTCAAACCAGATGAGCCTGTGCTCAAGCTGGCGACCTTGAGGTCTTGAACCTGGGTCCTCTGCATCTCAGTCCAACTCTCTATCCACTGCACCACTGCCTGGGTCAGGCATTGACCTTTTTTTTTTAATTTTTAATTTATTGATTTTAGCCAGGGAAGGAGGGGGAGGGAGAGACAGCGTCAGAGTTTCCTGTATGTGCCCTGACCAGGGATCGAACCGGCAACTTCTTTGCTTCGTGTTGACCGTCCAACCAAGCTATCCAGCCAGGGCTAAATATAAAAAACTTAATAAATATTTATTTTAAAAAGTTACTACAAAATTTCTTACTTATTTTTACTTTTTATTGATTGGTTTTTAGAGAGAGGAGAGGGGAGAAGCAGGAAGTATCAACTCAAGAGTTGATACTGGTTGACCACGCGGTGGTGCAGTGGATAGAGCATTGGACTGGGATGCCGAGGACCCAGGTTTGAGACCCCGAGGTCGCCAGCTTGAACGTGGGCTCATCTGGTTTGAGCAAAAGCTCACCAACTTGGACTCAAGGTTGTTGGCTCGAGCAAGGGGTTACTCGGTCTGCTGAAGGCCCACGGTCAAGGCACATATGAGAAAGCAATCAATGAACAACTAAGGTGTCATAATGCGCAACGAAAAACTAATGATTGATGCTTCTCTTCTCTCCGTTACTGTCTGTCTGTCCCTGTCTATCCCTCTCTCTGACTCTCTCTCTGTCTCTGTTAAAAAAAAATTAAAATTGCCTGACCAGGCAGTGGCACAGTGGATAGAGTGTCGGACTGGGATGCAGAGGACCCAGGTTTGAGACCCCGAGGTCGCCAGCTTGAGCGCGGGCTCATCTGGTTTGAGCAAAAGCTCACCAGCTTGGACCCAAGGTCGCTGGCTCGAGCAAGAGGTTACTCGGTCTGCTGAAGGCCTGTGGTCAAGGCACATATGAGAAAGCAATCAAAAATAATAACACCATATAAAAAAAGACAGTAAAAAAAAAAGCATATCAGCAAAGTTTACATCATTCATTCGAACAGTGAAGTCCGAATAGAGATGCTCTGTTCCTAGAATTACTGGAATACCAGGTTGATGTGCAGAATAGAGTGGACTTGATGGAGGAAGATCCTGTGCTATCTCCCAGTTCCAAAACCCATTTAATGTATTGCTCTCAGAGAACTTATCAGATGTTAAATTGATAACAGATACCACACTTGATCTTAGACAAAAAAGATGGAGAGGCATAACCCCCCACCCCACCCCACCCCACCCTACCCTACCCAGCACCCTCCTCCTGCCACCCATATATATATTTTTTTATTTATTTCTTTTACAGAGACAGAGTCAGAGAAAGGGATAGATAGGGACAGACAGGAACAGAGAGAGATGAGAAGTGTCAATCATCAGTTTTTCTGTTGTGGCACCTTAGTTGTTCATTGATTGCTTTCTCATATGTGCCTTGACTGTGGGGCTACAGCAAACCGAGTAACCCCTTGCTCAAGCCATTGACCTTGGGTGCAAGCTGGTTAGCTATTTTTTTTTTTTTCAAACCAGATGAGCCTGAGCTCAAGCTGGCGACCTCGGGGTCTCAAACCTGGGTCTTCCTCATCCCAGTCTGACACTCTATCCACTGCGCCACCGCCCTGCCAGGCTCCTGTCACCCATATTTAACTCATGATGAGCCAGGTCCCTGTCAGCTGACGTCTCACTTCCTTTGCTTCTTAGGCAGCACTATGGCAGCACAAGCTAGAAGACTTTTTTTTTAATTGATTTTAGAGGGAGGAGAGAGAGAAGGGGGTGGTGAAAAGTGGGAAGCATCAACAGATCAACTGATAGTTGTTGCATCTCTTATGTGCCTTGACCAGGCAAACCCAGGATTTTGAACCGATGACCTTGGCATTCCAGGTCGGCGCCTTTATCCACTGCTTCACCACAGGTCAGCCTAGATAGTAGACTCTGTGCCAATTTTTAAGTTCTCTATATTTAAAGAAATCTTTTTTTTTTTTTTGTATTTTTTTCTGAAGTTGGAATCAGGGAGGCAGTCAGACAGACTCCCGCATGCGCCCGACCGGGATCCACCCGGCATGCCCTCCAGGGGGTGATGCTCTGCCCATCTGGGGCGTTGCTTTGTTGTGACCAGAGCCATTCTAGCGCCTGAGGCAGAGGCCATAGAGCCATCCCCAGCGCCTGGGCCAACTTGGCTCCAATGGAGCCTCGGCTGCGGGAGGGGAAGAGAGAGACAGAGAGGAAGGAGAGGGGGAGGGGTGGAGAAGTAGATGGGCGCTTCTGTGTGCCCTGGCCGGGAATCGAACCCGGGACTCCTGCACACCAGGCTGACGCTCTACCACTGAGCCAACCGGCCAGGGCCCTGCTTTCTTTCTTCTCTCTCTCTCTTTTTTTTTTTTTTTTTTACAGAGACAAAGAGAGTCAGAGAGAGGAATAGATAGGGACAGACAGACAGGAATGGAGAGAGATAACAAGCATCAATCATCAGTTTTTCGTTGCAACACCTTAGTTGTTCATTGATTGCTTTCTCCTATGTGCCTTGACCGTGGGGCTACAGCAGACTGAGTAACCCCTTGCTCGAGCCAGTGACCTTGGGTCCAAGCTGGTGAGCTTTGCTCAAACCAGATGAGCCTGCGCTCAAGCTGGGGTCCTCGGGGTCTTGAACCTGGGTCCTCTGCATCCCAGTTCGATGCTTTATCCACTGCGTCACCTCCTGGTCAAGTTCTCCCCTGCTTTCTGTCTCTCTCAGAAAAAAAATTGTTTTTTATTAATTTTTAGAGAGAGAGAGAGAAACATCGATTTGTTATTTCACTCATTTATGTATTCACTGGTTGACTCTTGTATGTGCCCTGACTGGGAATGGAACCTGCAACCTTAATGTATAGGTATGACACTCTAACCAACTGAGCCACCCAGCCAAGGCTCAGGTATACAAATCTATAACACATCATCTGTATTTTGCATTGTGTGTTCACCACCCCAAGTCCAGTCTCCTGTCACCATTTATCCCCCATACCCTCTTCTACTCCCCCACCCCCAATTCTCTATATGGTAAAGATAACTTGTATATCTGTTGTTGCACTGTCTTTCTCGGGTAAAACGCCATTTTTAATTTGTGTGTGCCCCCCCCATAGGTGTGGCTAAGGTGGGTGCACTGTTCCTTGGCAGCGCCTGTGCACGCAGACAGCTGAGCCTGAGCTGGGATGTTGAGCTCCCCTTTTGTACAAATGGAAAGGACAGAACCTAAGCGGGTTAGAGCTGGGCAGCAATAGAGGCCTGTAGAGCCTGACCTGTGGAGGCGCAGTGGATAGAGCATTGACCTGGAACACTGAGATCGCTGGTTGGAAACCCCGAGATAGCTGGCTTGAACATGGGCTTGTTGGCTTGAGCATGGGGTTGCTGGCTTGAGCACAGGATTATCAACATGATCTCAGGGTCACTGGCTTGAAGCCCAAGGTCGCTGGCTTGAGCCCAAGGTCAACGTGCTGGCTTAGCTTGAGCTCCCCAGGTCAAGGCACGTAGGGGAAGCAATCAGTGCACAACTAAAGTGAAGCAACTATGAGTTGATGTTTTCTCTTCCTTCCTGTCTCTGTAAAAATCAGAGAGAGAGAGAGAGAGAGAGAGAGAGAGAGAGAGAGGCCTGTAGAAAGGGCTAGTTGGCAGAGTTTTCCTGAAGAAAGACAAGTCCCTAGGCAAGTCATAAGACAGTTGCAAGGAATGCCCAGACTGTTTTGTGTGTAATTTGGTCGTTTGCTGGCAGAAAGACTAGCTTCATATCTGTCCTGTTGGATGAGGGTCTCATTCTGAGCCAGGGGAGCAATCCTTGATCTCCTCCACTGAAATTGGAGATCATTGATGAGAGCGATGATCAGCAGTTATCTCTGGATCCCATCACCAGCCCAGTGCTGGTCATATAGTAGGTGCTCAGTAAACGTTTGAGTGACTAAACAATGCCAAGTCAGACTGATTCAGAGAAGCAGCAATTAGGAGGCCACTGGCCAGAACCAGGGGGAGGGGAGAGGAGATTTGGCCAGGGTTGGCTGAACCAAAGTCCAGCACTTCCAAGGACCAAAACTCAAAATGTTAGAGTTTGGAATAAGGAAAAGTTTATTTATTTATTTATGTATTTATTTATTTTAGTAAGAGTAGAGGAGGCAGAAACAGACTCCTGCATGCCCCCTGACCAGGATCCACCCAGCAAACCCACTAGGGGGCGATGCTCTGCCCATCTGAGGCCTTTGCTCTGTTGCAACTGGAGCCATTTTTTAGCGCCTGAGGCAGAGGCCATGGAGCCATCCTCAGCACCTGGAGCCAACTTGCTCCAACTGAGCCATGGCTGCAGGAGAGGAGGAGAAAAGAGAGAGAGAAGCTAGAGGGGGAGGGGTAGGGAAGCACATGGGTGCTTCTCCTGTGTGCCCTAACCGGGAATCGAACCCGGGACTTCCACACACCCGGCGGATGCTCTACCACTGAGCCAACCAGCCAGGGCCAGGAAAGGTTTATTGATCCAGAAGAGACCAACAGAGAATATGGGAGACATGGTGCCTCAAATCTATCCTAAACCAACATATAAAATGAAGTAATAACTACGCTGAGATATAATTTTTCCCATCCCTCCCCCCACACACTCATTCTTATCCTCCCAGCTGGGCTGGCTGCTGAACTTTGGTGGGACACAATTCAGTCCATAATGCCTACTGAGTGAGAATCTGCATTGTATAAGGCCCACAGGGGGTTCGTGTACACACTAAAGACTGAGAAGCAATGCTTTAAGTCACATACATTGGAAAAGAAATGGCAGTGCGGCCTGACCTGTGGTGGCGCAGTGGATAAAGCGTCAACCTGGAAACACTGAGGTTGCCGGTTCAAAACCCTGGCTTGCCTGGTCAAGGCACATATGGGAGTTGATGCTTCCTGCTCCTCCCCTTTCTCTCTCTCTCTCTCTCTCTCTCTCTCTCTCTCTCTCTCTCTCCCCCTTCCTCTCTAAAATGAATTAATAAAAAATAAAAAAAAAAAAAAAGAAATGGCAGTGGGAGGTCAACTTGTACATGTCACTTTGTATGTTATTTGAGGAAGATATTCTACATTACATTGGCTTCCTGGGCCAATGTTTTTTGTTATTGGTTGAGATAAACCAATTTACTATAATCATAATAGCTACCAGGTACAGAGGACTTGTATATACCAAGTCCTTTGCTGAGTACTTTACCTTTTTCTTTTCTTTTCTTTTTTTTTTAGAGAGGAGAGAGAGACAGAGAGGGAGAGAGAGACAGAGAGAAGGGGGGAGGAGCTGGAAGCATCAACTCCCATATGTGCCTTGACCAGGCAAGCCCAGAGTTTCGAACCAGCGACCTCAGCATTTCCAGGTCGACGCTTTATCCACTGCGCCACCACAGGTCAGGCTACTTTTTTTTTTTGAGTACTTTACTTTTTTGACTCATTTTATTCTCATAATAACCCTATGAGATAAATATCCGACTTTACAGATGAAGAGATTGAGGCTAGAGAGGTAAATAACTTGCCCAACTGCTTAATGGGAAATATTAAAGTCAGGGATGGAACTGATCTTCTGAGCCAGTGGTCCTCAGTTTGGACCCAGGACTAGCAGCATCAGAGTCACCTGAGAACTTGTTAGAAATTCACATTCACCCTGGCCGGATAGGTAGCTTGGTTAGAGCATTGTCCCGAAGCAAGAGGTTGCCGGTTTGATCCCTGGTCAGGGCACATACAGGAACAGATCAATGTTCCTGTCTCTCTCCCTCCCTCCTTCTCTTCCTCTCTCACTAAAATCAATACATTAGCCCTGGCCAGTCAGCTCAGTGGATAGAGCATCGGCCCAGTGTATGGATGTCCCAGGTTCAATTTCCGGTCAGGGCACACAAGAGAAGTGACCATCTGCTTCTCTCCCCCTCTATCTCCACTTCTCTCCCTTTCCGCTCTCCTTCCCCTCCTGAAGTCAGTGGCTTGATTGATTTAAGTGTTAGCCTCAGATGCTAAAAATAGCTCAGTTGATTCGACCATCGGTCCCAGACAGAGGTTGCCGGATGGATTCTGGTCAGGGTGCATGCAGGAGTCTGTTTCACTATCTTCCTTTCTCTCACTTAGGAAAAAAAAAAAAAAAGACATGCACATTCTCCACCTGTGACTGACAGAAATTCTGGAAGGCGGCCCAGCAATCTGTATTTTATGGAGTCCTTTAGATGATTCTGATGTACTTGCAAAGTAGGGACCACTGTTTAAAGCTATACTCGCTTTCAGTGCACGCAGGAAAACATTGGTGACTTGGTAAAGAGCTCTCAAATAAAAAGAATGTCAAACTAGTAAAGTCACTGGGGATTGGCCCCTGTGAATGCTCTGAGGGGTCCATCGCCTTGGATAACTGGCCAGTCATCATGTTCCCTTCAGAGCGTGGGCCTGGCTCTCCTCCTGCCTCCTCTCTCTGACTCAGTGGTTTGGTTGTTCTCCCTTCCTCCTCATTGTTTTTCAGGCATTATCACCATCCTGGGGCTCCTTGTTGCTGTTTCTTGCTGACCACCTAAGTCCCCTCCTCCAGCCAAGGCTACTCCTGAGCTCCAGGCTCCTGTGCAAATGGATGCTGGACATCCCTCCCCATGTGGGTCTTTCCCTACAGACACTGCAACATAGTTGCAGCTGCACTCTCTTAACCTTCCTGCCCTGCAGTCTACTCCTGCTTCATCTTTCCCTGCCACTATTAAGCCCTCAGTAAAAGTATGGGAAATATAATTGAAATTAGATTTTTGCTCAATGTTCATTCAAATCTGATCTCACCACAAAAAAACTTGGAAGAGGGTGGAGTTGCATTCCCAACCCCAAATTGTACAAAAGGCCCTGTCTGAAATGAAGACTCCAGTAGGAGACAAAGGAACCTGTATAAAAACTTCCTACTCCTCCACTTTTTCTTCAGGAATCAGGCAGTAACAAACATATCCACCAGGGGGCAGCATCTGCTGCTTTTCAGCCCTTGGCTGGGTGCTGGGTCTTGGTTTTGGAAGAGTTGCCTCTGAAAGGGGCCCCTGGTAGGGAAGAAGGGTACCTATGGGGCACTTTCATACATTTTTTCCCCCATGCTCATTTTAAAAGGTAGTTGTGTTTCCTCCATTTTATTCTTTTTTGTTTGTTTGTTTTTTGACAGGACAGAGTCAGAGAGAGGGACAGATAGGGACAGACAGGAAGGGGGAGATGAGAAGCATCAATTCTTCACTGCAGCACCTTAGTTGTTCATTGATTGCTTTCTCATATGTGCCTTGACTGGGGGGCTACAGCAGAGCAAATGACCCCTTGCTCAAGCCAGGAACCTTGTGCTTCAAGCCAGTGACCTTGGGCTTCAAGCCAGTGACCATGGGGTCATATCTATGATCCCATGCTCAAGCCAGCGACCCCGCGCTCAAGCTGGATGAGCCCATGCTCAAACTGGCGACCTCGGGGTCTCAAACCTGGGTCCTCCATGTCCCAGTCCGATGCTCTATCTACTGCGCCACCGCCTGGTCAGACTCCATTTTATTCTTGAAACAAAACTGGGGTTTGAAAATTGGGTCTTTGTGATTCTCAAACTGACAGCTGCTCCTTGGAAACTACTCCCCCACTCTACCTCTCTCCTCCTTTCATTTATGTACTCAGACAAGTACTATATAAGTACTGTGCGCTAACCGATTGCGCGACTGGAGCTCCTCAGACAAGTACTTAGTTAGGATGCAGTGCTGCAGAGGCTAGGATGTCCCCATCCATTCCCTCCCCTCTCCTACCCCAGAGCATGGACAGTTATGGGGAAGGGACCTGGAATCATCTAAGCCCTTCATCACATGCTGAAGAAACTGAGGCTCCCAGTGGGAAAGCGGCTTTTCCAAGCCAGTCTACCAGTGAGGGACAGAACTCATGATGACTCTCAGCCCAGGTTTCAGCCTGCCAGGCTTCGAGGGGGGCCCCACTCTTACCTCTGTTTTTCTGCTCTAAGAAGTCTTTTCTCCCCAGCAAAGTCTGTGAGTTCAGTGCTACTTAGACTTTGCCAAGAATGTTCAACACAGTGTCAACAGAACCCCCAAGGGCTCAAGGACCCCAGACCAAGAGACTCCCAGGCTAGGGGTAGATGTTTGGTTCCTATGCTCAGGGAACCACCTAGTACATTTAATCATTCCCTCATGCATTCATGAATTCCTGCAAGATTTCCTGACTATGCAGTGTGTGTGCCAGGCACGATGCTGGGTACTGTGGAGCTCTAGGTAAGGAAATCCAGCTCCTGGGCTCCAGGCTCAGTCTATAGCGGCGACAGCTCTGAGGGAAAGCCGTGATACAGCAGCTGGAGTCTGATCCAGGTGGAGGAGCCAATAGGGAAAAGCAGGTAGGTCCTACTAGTCCATCCTGTCTAGAATATTTAACTCCTTGTCATTTAAACCTTGGTTCTAATGTTGCCAATTGGAGACAGTTTCTTGAGAACCCCCCCTTCTAAAGCAGTTCCCTTCCTCCAGTCACTCTCCCCACTATTATAATGTACACCCCAGGAGAACAGGTAGCCTTATCCATCTCACTCAGGGCTGTATGTGCAGAATCTAGAGTGGTGCCTTGCATGTAGCAAGAACATTCAATGTACAAATGTTTGGATGTTTGACACAGACCAGCCCCTGACCTGGGTGAGAAAAATGTGTTTGGATGTTTTCTGCAGTGAATCCCCCAGAGTACTAACTAGGTCCAGGGCTGTGACCTTGTGGCAAGAAAGGGCTGCAGAGGTGAGGACACCAGGAAAACAAATGGTCATTAATGGAGGAAGGCTTCTGGGGCCAGGGCTGGGGACGGGGACCTGGAGTTCCCATTTAAAGGAGACATAAAATCGGTGTAGGCCCACAACCTGGAGCTACCCTGACAAGCTGGGCTGGGCCCTTCCCTTCCTTTATCCCTCCCCTGCCCCACCTTCTCCTTCCCATTTGTTCATCAACACCTTCCCTGGCAAATGCAAAAGGTGAAGGGTGGGGTAGGACTGCCAGTTTCATATCCTTTATCAGATAAGCGAGTGACAGTTTCCTTCTTGGGTGTGAGGCCCAGGAGCTTTTGGCCAATTTCTAGCTGGTAACCTTGAGTAAATTACCTAACCTTTCTATGCTTTGGTTTCTTCCTTTTAGAATAACCACACTGGGTTGTGGTGGTCGGGGGTGATTACACAATATGGAGTACAGAGATGTGTTGTGGAATTGGGCACCTGAACCCTACACAGTTAATATTAACCAGTGTCACTCCAATTAATTCAATTAAAAAAAAAAAAAAGAATAACTGTACTTACCCCTTGGGTTGAGTTGTATATTAAAAAAGGAAAAGTATGGAGCCTGACTGGTGGTAGCTCAGTGGATAGAGCATCAAGGTCCCAGGATTGAAGCCTCAGGGTCGCCAGCTTAAGCATAGGCTCATCTGACTTGAACATGATCCCATGGTCGCTGGCTTGAGCCCAAAGGTTGCTGGCTTGAAGCCCAACGTCGTTGGCTTGAGCAAGGGGTCACTAGCTCAGCTGGAGGCCCCCGTTCAAGGCAGATATGAAAACCAATCAATGAACAACTAAAGTGATACAACTACAAGTTGATAATTCTCATCTCTTTCCCTTCCTCTCTCCCCACCCCCCACCCTCAAAAAAAAAAGTTCCTCTACCAGACCCTGGCATACAGTGGCCACTCAATGGGGTAGTGGCTCCCTACCTCTTGATCTACTCTGTCTGCCTCTCTCCTAACCCACAGTTAGAGAGGCATAGCTCTGCCTCTCTGCCTTAGCTCCTGCAGCCATTTGCCACCTCCCAAAATTTCCTGAGGTCTTCATCTCTTCAGGAATTCAAAGAAGCTTCCAATATCTTGGAAATAACCAACTGGCTGGTTTTACAGCAGGGAGGGGAAGAAGGAGGTGGCAAGGCAGGCTGGTGCTAAACAGATGGGGAGCTAGTGGACAGGAAGGGCTAGGGCCTCTTGTCTGGCAATAACTGCCCCTCCTCTTTTTTCAAATGCCCTCAGATATAGCCTTTAACAGGTCAATATTGAATTACATAATAAATGCAAGAACCTAGCCTCGTAAAAACAGAGTTACAATTTCATTCTCCTTTGATCCCCTTCTCTTCCTTCAATTTTACTTTATCACTGTTATCCTTTTGGTCACATTGCCCCTTTGTGAGAACTCTTCTTTAAGGATGCCTAGATTGTGTCAATCAGCAATGGCTGGGGAGTTGCCACCCTGTCCTGAGCCCCTCCTAATCAACCCTACACAGGACTAATTCTATAAACTTTTCCAGAAGCTTTCACTTGACACTTTTTCTCTCTTCTCTAAGTCCCACAAGTCACACTTTACAAAGGTCCTATACGTGTACTGTGCTATACTGTCACTATGTTCTCTGTGTTGATGAAAGAAACATCCAAAGCTGTAGAGAATTTTCATGAGTTTATTTGAGCCAAAACTGATGACAATTGCTGGGAGACAAGATCTCAAATGCTCCAGAGAATGACAGTGTAAAGACAGTAGCCACAGCCACCATCACAGCCGCCTGGTCCATGCAGGTTCGTATTTGATTTGGATTGAAGACGATAATGAAACAACAGAGCCAAGAACTGGTGGGCCATTACCTTTAATCCTAGCTCACACCCGGTGGGTGAGAAATACACACAATGGGAAAACACTTCCCTTTCCATCCAGGGCTCCCAAAGCCACTGACTTATCTGAGTTTCCTAGAATCAAAGATTTCTACCTCACCAGCCTTATTCACCTTTGTTTTCCATCTTCTCTCTGCACAAACTGGCTTCTCCCTCAGCACTCTGCTGTTTGGCTGCCTCTCCTCTCCTCCACATGGCCTTTTTCTGCCCTCTTCCAGCATGGGCTCCTCTGCCCCATTTTATAGTGTAGAAATTAAAATCTTTAATCCAGCCTGACCAGGTGGTGGCTGTAAGGCCAGGAGCCATGGCTGTCACTATCAAAGCAGCCGCCTGGCCCACACAGGTTCCCATTGGATTCGGGCAGATGGTAAAGAAACGGCGGAGTTGGAGGATGGTGGGCCATCCTATTTATTGGTGTCTCACCACAAAAGAAGACAAGGGAAAAGCAGAAAACCAGCTTTTCCCATGAAGGGCAAGGGATCAGGGAAGCCCCTGCAATCGTGATAGCAGAAACTGAGTGAGCAAGCTCCTGGTCTGTCCCACTTTATAGTGTAGAAAACCAAAATCCCTTAATTCAATATACAAACAAGGAAGTCTCTGATACAAAGTCACTTATCCAAGGCATAATTGGATTCCTCATGAGAGTGCACCACCCAGATCATACAATCAGTTAAGGGTGTGGGGAAAAGCTTAGTCCTAAAACCAAACCTTAGGCTACAACGACCTGGCCTGCTTATAGCCTGTCCCTCACACCCAATATAAGTCACAAGCGAGCAAACATATATATCATATTTACTGTAAAGCCAGCAGCCAGGGCCAGGGCCACCATCAGAGCAGCCCAGCCCTTGCAGGTTCGCATTGGATTCGGACAGTCGGTAAAGAAACCATGGAGCCAAAAACTGGTGGGCCATAGTCTTTAATCTAGCTTGCACCCGGCGGGCAAGTAAAAATACACACTGGGCTCCAAAACCCAGTCACATTCAGTGCTCACAAAGCTACTGATTTATCCGAGTTTCCTAGAATCAAAGGTTTCTAGCTCACCAGCCTTATTCTCCTCAGTTCCCCATCTCCTTCCTTATCCCAGATACAAACTCTGTACAAACTGGCATCTCACTCAGCACTCTGCCATCTTGGCTGCTTTTCCTGGCCTTCTCCACGTGGCCTCCTCCCGCTGCTGGCTCTACTCTCTCCTCTGCTGAAAATCTCAGGAACCAAGAGCCCAAGCTCCCACTTCGTCCCCATTTTATAGTGTAGCAATCCAAACTCTTAATCCAATATACAAAACAGGGAAGTCTCTAATACAGTCACTTCTCTGAGGCATGATTGGATTGTACCGCCCTACATCAAAAAGGGTGGGAAAGGCTTAATCCCAAAACCAAGCCTCAGGCTACAACGATTCTCAACACACATTAATATCACCTGGGCAACGGCCTCTTTAACAAAGTGAGCATAATACATTTTATCTGCCCAACATTTACAAACTTATTTGACCAACAGTGGCGCAGTGGATAGAGCGTCAGACTGGGATGCGGAAGACCCAGTGTTGGGCAGATAAAATGTATTATGCTCACTTTGTTAAAGATTACGTTGCCCATGAGGAGGCCATCACCCAGGTGATATTAATGTGTGTTGAGAATCCTTGTAGCCTGGGGCTTGGTTTTGGGATTAAGCCTTTCCCACCCTTTTTGATGTGGGGTGGTACAATCCAATCATGCCTCAGAGAAGTGACTTTGTATTAGAGACTTCCCTATTTTGTATATTGGATTAGAGGTTGTGAAGCTACACTATAAAATAGGGGCAGAACGGGGGCTTGCCCTCTCTTGGTTCCTTGGTTCCTGGGACGATTAGCATGAGAGAGTAGAGCCAGCAGCGGAAGGAGGCCACGTGGAGGAGGCCAGGAGAAGCAGCTAAGATGGCGGAGTGCTGAGTGAGATACCAGTTTGTGTGTAGAGTTTGTATCTGGGATAAGGAAGGAGATGGGGAACTGAGGAGAATAAGGCTGGTGAGCTAGAAACCTTTGATTCGAGGAAACTCGGATAAGTCAGTGGCTTTGTGAGCACTGAATGTGATTGGGTTTTGGAGCCCAGTGTGTATTTTTACTTGCCCGCCGGGTGCAAGCTAGGATTAAAGACTATGGCCCACCAGTTTGTGGCTCCGTTGTTTCTTCACCGACTGTCTGAATCCAATGCGAACCTGCATGGGCCAGGAGGCGGCTGTGATAGTGGCCCTGGCCCTGACTACTGGCTTTACACCCAGGTTGGAGACCCCGAGGTCTCCAACTTGAGCATGGGCTCATCTGGTTTGAGCAAAAATTCACCAGCTTGGATGCAAGGTCGCTGGCTCAAGCAAGGGGTTACTCGGTCCACTGAAGGCCCATGGTCAAGGCACATATGAGAAAGCAATCAATGAACAACTAAGGTGTTGCAATGTGCAACGAAAAACTAATGATTGATGCTTCTCATCTCTCTGTTCCTGTCTGTCTGTCTCTCACTCTGAGTCTCTCTCTGTCTCTGTAAAAAAAAAAAAAAAAAAAGAGTTAAAACAATCTTTAATCCAATATACAAACAAGGAAGTCTCTGATACAAAGTCACTTAGGGTGGGAAAGGCTTAGTCTTAAAACTAAGCCTTAGGCCAGCGGTAGTCAACCTTTTTTTTTTTTTTTTTTGTATTTTTCTGAAGTTAGAAATGGGGAGGCAGTCAGACAGACTCCCGCATGCGCCCGATTGGGATCCACCCGGCATGCCCACCAAGGGGCGATGCTCTGCCCATCTGAGGGGTTGCTCTGTTGCAACCAGAGCCATTCTAGCACCTGAGGCAGAGGCCGCAGAGCCATCCTCAGTACCTGGGCCAACTTTGCTCCAATGGAACCTTGGCTGTGGGAGGGGAAGAGAGAGACAGAGAGGAAGGAGAGGGGGAGGGATGGAGAAGCAGATGGGTGCTTCTCCTGTGTGCCCTGGCCCGGAACTGAACCTGGGACTCCTGCACGCCAGGCTGATGCTCTACCACTGAGCCAACCGGCCAGGGCGGTAGTCAACCTTTTTATACCTACTGCCCACTTTTGTATTTGTTAGTAGTAAAATTTTCTAACCACCCACCGGTTCCACAGTAATGGTGATTTATAAAGTAGGGAAGTAACTTTACTTTATAAAATTATAAAGCATAGTGTTGGGCAGATAAAATATATTATGCTCACTTTGTTAAAGATAACGCTGCCCACGTGGAGGTCTTTGCCCAGGTGATATTAATGTGTGTTGGGGGGCAGGCAGGATCGTTGTAGCCTGGACCTTGGTTTTGGGATTAAGCCTTTCCCACCCTTTTTGATGTGGGGTGGTATAATCCAATCATGCCTCAGAGAAGTGACTGTATTAGAGACTTCCCTATTTTGTATATTGGATTAAAGGTTTGGATTTCTACACTATAAAATAGGGGTGGAATAGGAGCTTTCTCTCTTGGTTCCTGAGATTATCATTAGAGGAGAGAGCAGAGCAGAGAGCAGAAGGAGGCCACGTGGAGTAGGCCAGGAGAAGCAGCCAAGATGGCGGAGTGCTGAGTGAGATGCCAGTTTGTGTAGAGTTTGTATCTGGGATAAGGAAGGAGATGGGGAATTGAGGAGAATAAGGCTGGTGAGCTAGAAACCTTTGATTCGAGGAAACTCGGATAAGTCAGTGGCTTTGTGAGCACTGAATGTGATTGGGTTTTGGAACCCAGTGTGTATTTTTACTTGCCCGCCGGGTGCAAGCTAGAATTAAAGATGACAGCCCATCAGTTTTTGGCTCCGTTGTTTCTTTACCAACTGTCCGAATCCAATGCGAACCTGCATGGGCCAGGCGGCTGCTGTGATGGTGGCCCTGGCCGTGCCTCCTGGCTTTACACATAGTTATAGCAAGTTAAAGCATATAATAATAATTATGTACCAAGTACTTTATGTCAGATTTTCACTAAGTTTGGCAGAATAAATCTTTATAAAACAACTTACTATAGTTAAATCTATCTTTTTATTTATACTTTGGTTGCTCCGCTACCGCCCACCACGAAAGCTGGAATGCCCACTAGTGGGTGGTAGGGACCAGGTTGACTACCACTGCCTTAGGCTATAACGACCCTGCCTGCTTACAGCCTGTCCCCCACACCCAATGCAAACTATAAGCGAGCAAACATATATATCATATTTACAAACTTATTTGACCAACAGACAGTTTTGCAGTTTTTTTTTATGGGAAGCATCACTCCCATATGTGCCTTAACTGGGCAAGCTCAGCATTCCAGGTCGATGCTTTATCCACTGTGCCACCACAGGTCAGGCTCTTCTTTTTCCAAGTGAGAGAAGAAGAGATGGCAAGATGGATTCCCACATGCACCTGGACCGGGATCCACCTGGCAACTCTGTCTATGGCCAATGCTCTGTCCATCTGGGGCCATGCTCAAAATTGAGTTATTTTTAGCATATGAGGCTGAGGCTCCACAGCCATCCTCAGTGCCCAAGACGATGCACTTGAACCAATTGAGCCATGGCTGTGTGAGGAGGAGAGAGCAAGAGAGAGAGAGAGAGAGAAAGAGAGAGAGAGAGAGATGATAGATAGAGAGGGGGGAGGGGCAGGGATGGAAAAACACATGGTTGCTTCTTCAGTATGCCCTGACCAGGAATTGAACCTGGGACATCCACATGCTGGCCAATGCTCTACCACTGAGCCAACTGGCTAGGGCAGGATTTTTTTTTTTTTTTACAGAGACAGAGAGAGTCAGAGAGAGGGATAGATAGGGACAGACAGATAGGAATGGAGAGAGATAAGAAGCATCAATTATTAATTTTTCGTTGCGACACCTTAGTTGTTCATTGATTGCTTTCTCATATGTGCCTTGACCATGGGGCTACAGCAGACCAAGTAACCCCTTGCTCGAGCCAGAGACCTTGGGTCCAAACTGGTGAGCTTTGCTCAAACCAGATGAGCCACGTTCAAGCTGGTGACCTCGGGATCTTGAACCTGGGTCCTCTGCATCTCAGTCCGACACTTTATCCACTGCGCCACAGCCTGGTCAGGCTGGCAGGATTTTTTTTCTAAAGATTTTATTTATTGGCCCTGGCCAGTTGGCTCAGCAGTAGAGCGTCGGCCTGGCGTGCGGGGGACCCGGGTTCGATTCCCGGCCAAGGCACATAGGAGAAGCGCCCATTTGCTTCTCCACCCCCCGCCCCTCCTTCCTCTCTGTCTCTCTCTTCCCCTCCCACAGCCAAGGCTCCACTGGAGCAAAGATGGCCTGGGCGCTGGGGATGGCTCCTTGGCCTCTGCCCCAGGCGCCAGAGTGGCTCTGGTCGTGGCAGAGCAACACCCTGGAGGGGCAGAGCATCACCCCCTGGTGGGCAGAACGTAGCCCTTGGTGGGTGTGCCAGGTGGATCCCGGTCTGGCGCATGCGGGAGTCTGTCTGACTGTCTCTCCCCGTTTCCAGCTTCAGAAAAATACAAAAAAAAAAAAAAAAAAAAAAGGATAAAAAAAAAAGATTTTATTTATTGATTTTAGAGAGAGATGAGAGCGAGAGAATGGTGGGAAGGAGCGGGAAGCATCAACTCGTAGGCTTCTCTTATGTGCCTTGACTGGGCAAGCCCAGAGTTTTGAACTGGCGACCATAGGTCAGGTCAGGCGTCGCAAGAATTAAAAAAGAAAATCATCTATTTGTAAAGCCAGTAGCCACGGCCACCATCACAGCCACCTGGCCCATGCAGGTTTGCATTTGATTTGGACAGACGGTAATGAAACAATGGAGCCTAGAACTGGTGGGCCATTACCTTTAATCCTAGCTTGCACTCGGTGGGCGAGAAATACACATGGTCGGAAAACACTTCCCTTTCCATTCAGGGCTCCTAAAGCCACTGACTCATCCCATCTGAGTATTCCTAGAATCAAAGGCCCCACCAGCCTTATTCACCTCTGTTTCCCATCTCCTTCTCTCTGCACAAACTCTGCACAAACTCTGCACAAACTGGCTTCTCCTTCAGTACTCTGCCATCTTGGCTGCCTGTCCTCTGCAATGCTGATGGCAGGATCTGAGGGAGAGCAAGAGCCCCTGGTCTACTTCATTTTATAGTGTAGAAAATTAAAGCCTTTAAGTCAGGGGTCCCCAAACTTTTTACACAGGGGGCCAGTTCACTGTCCCTCAGACCATTGGAGGGCCGGACTATAAAGAAAACTATGAACAAATCCCTATGCACACTGCACATATCTAATTTTAAAGTAAAAAAACAAAACGGGAACAAATACAATATTTAAAATAAAGAAAAAGTAAATTTAAATCAACAAACTGACCAGTATTTCAATGGGAACTATGGGCCTGCTTTTTGTTAATGAGATGGTCAATGTGCTTTTCTCACTGACCACCAATGAAAGAGGTGCCCCTTCCGGAAGTGCGGCGGGGGCTGGATAAATGGCGTTAGCGGGCCATATGCGGCCCACAGGCGGTAGTTTGGGGACCCCTGCTTTAAGTCAATATACAAATAAGGAAGTCTCTGTTACAAAGCCAAAGTATCTGAGGCATAAATGGGATTCCTCATAAGAGTGCACCACCCCCTATCACACAACCATCAAGGGTGTGGGGAAAAGCTTAGTTTTGAGAAGATTTTAGTATTAAAAGGGTGGGAAAGGCTTAGTCTTAAAACTAAGCCTTAGGCTATAAGGACCTTGCCAGTTTACAGCCTGTCTCCCACACCCAATGCAAACTATAAGTGAGCAAAAATATATATCATATTTATAAACTTATTTGACTAACACTATTGATTTGAGAGAGAGAGAAACATTAACTAGATGTTCCACTCATCCATGCATTCATTGGTTGCATGTGCCCCGACTGGAGATCAAACCCAAAATCTTACTGTTTCAGGATGATGCTCCAACCAGCTGAGCCACTTAGCCAGGGTCAAGAATTCTTAAAACATGCAATACCTGACTATTTAGTCAGGGGTACTGACTTCTTTTCCCTTAGACTGTCAAATGAAAAATGACAGCCAACACAATAGCTGTCAGGTATAAATTAATCAGAAATTATACTTTTTTTTTGTCAGATTGGCAAAAAATATATTTTATGGTGTGCTGAAGAATTTTAGTAATTAGTTTATAGTTTATGTGTGCCACAAGATGAATAAGGTTGAAAATCACTGGATTAGCCTGACCTGTGGTGGTGCAGTGGATAAAGCGTCAACCTGGAAATGCTGAGGTTGCCGGTTCGAAACCCTGGGCTTGCCTGGTCAAGGCACATATGGGAGTTGATGCTTCCAGCTCCTCCCCCCTTCTCTCTCTCTCTGTCTCTCTCTCCTCTCTCTCCCTCTCTGTCTCTCTCTCCTCTCTAAAAATGAATAAATAAAATTAAAAAAAATCACTGGAGTAAAGGCTATTTAACCAGATTATGTACTTTCCTGAGGTCAGTTAAATTTATTTCAAACATGTATTAACCTAGAAGCACAAAAACATTGGTCAGGGCTTGCTTAAGGGAAAGATAAACCTTTCATTAAAGAGTTACATACTGCCTTGGCCAGAGGGCTCAGATGGTTAGAGCATTGTCCCGCTATGCATAGATAACAGGTTTGATCTCCAGTCAGGGCACACACAGGAACAGACTGATGTTTCTGTCTCTCTCTTCCTCTGTAAAATCAATAAAATAAAAATTTAAAAAAGGATTTACAATAATAAAAAAACCCAACAACAACCCCCAAACAGAGAAAAATAAAAAAGAAGTGTTATAAGGAAAAGAAAGAAAAAAAGAAGAGTTATATACACGGGATGTGACTACTTACCACGGCCTGCCTGTCTGCTCAGTTAGGAATTGGATTTATGATCAGATCACCCTGTGAGGTTACTTTTAGTAGAACCCCTGTTTGTCCACACCCGTCAGTGGCCAGTCTTCTCTCTCTCACTAGAGTGTAAGCCCTCTTGAGGCCAGGCCCTATGGCCTGTATATCTACATCTTCTATATCCCCATGGTTTCTATGGCTCATGCAGAGCACACAGTGTGAATGAGGTCAATAAACGCCCGCCCTATGGAGTGAAGAACCCTGTGTTGACCTATCTGAACAAGGGAGACCTTGAAGGGTCTGCTGCTGGCCAGCATTCAGACCAGAGATTGAGTTGTCCCCCCTACCCCCTGCCCCAGGGATGCTTGGCCCTACAGCCTCCCCATGAGAAGATGGATAGTTCATAGTTTAGTAGTCAGGGGCCCAGGCACTGGATTCAGACAGATCATTGCTCAGCCTCTTACTAGCTGTGTGTGACTTTGGGCCAGTCATTGAACCCTCTGAGCTTTCTTCATCTATAAAATGCAGCAATATCAGTCCCCACTTCTAGGGCTGTTGTGAGAATCAGTAAAGGTAGTGGGTTTAGACTGTTTCATGGGGTTCCAGGTTCACATAGGTTTGAATATTGAGTTAAGAAAATAGGTCTTGGCCTGTTGGCTCAGTGGTAGAGTGTCAGCCTGGCGTGCAGAAGTCCCAGGTTCGATTCCCGGCCAGGGCACACAGGAGAAGCGCCCATCTGCTTCTCCACCCCTCCCCCTCTCCTTCCTCTCTGTCTCTCTCTTCCCTTCCAGCAGCCAAGGCTCCATTGGAGCAAGGATGGTCCGGGCGCTGGGGATGGCTCCATGGCCTCTGCCTCAGGCGTTAGAATGGTTCTGGTCGCAACAGAAGCAATGCCCCGGATGGGCAGAGCATCACCCCCTGGTGGGCGTGCTGGGTGGATCCTGGTCAGGTGCATGCGGGAGTCTGTCTGACTGCCTCCCCGTTTCCAGCTTAAGAAAAATACAAAAAAAGAAAAAGAAAAAGAAAAAGAAAAGAAATATTAGCCTGACGGGGCGGTGGCGCAGTGGATAGAGCGTCGGACTGGGACTCGGAGGACTCAGGTTTGAAACCCCGAGGTCGCCAGCTTGAGTGCAGGTTCATCTGGTTTGAGCAAGGCTCACCGGCTTGAGCCCAAGGTCGCTGGCTCGAGCAAGGGGTCACTCAGTCTGCTGTGACCCCCAGTCAAGGCACATATGAGAAAGCAATCAAGGAACAACTAGGGTGCCGCAACGAAGAATTGATGTTTCTCATCTCTCTCCCTTCTTGTCTGTCTGTCTGTCTCTCTCTGTCACAAAATAAATAAATAAGTAAATACATAATTTTTTAAAAAAAGAAAATAAATATTGAATTAGGTTTGAATATTGAATTAGCAACTACTGAGGAGACCCTGGGGGAGGGAAAACTACCTGGAGAAGGGGATGTGATGGTAACATGAAGCTCTTTATTTCTCCTGGGTTAAACACTGCCACACGTGTGTTCCTTTTGCCCCTCCCACCATCTATCCCTGATTACTCCCGAGTTGAAGACCAAATACTAGCATCTGGTAGAAAAGATCAATTAGAGGCCAGGGCTTGAGCTGACACCCCACTGTGAGGTCTGGGCTGCCGCGCGCATAGCTCCACGCCCGCTCCGCCTCTGCGGGGCTGTGGATTGGCCTGCACATCGTGACGTCACTCGCGGGTTTTAAGGCCGTGTCTCCCCCGACAGCTCCGCAGAGACCGCGCGCTGGCGGCTGGCGTGGAGGCTGTTGCGGCGGTTCGGGTAGCTGGCCCGGAAGGGCGCCGGGAGAGCGCGGCTGACGGAGGTAAAGGGGCTGTTCAGGCCGTGCTGAGGCGGCCCCGGTGCCGGGTTGAGGGAGCTGGGTCCGAGGAAGGCTGGCAGAGGAATGTCGCGGGGCCGTGGGGAAGGGGGTCGCGGTGTAAGGAGAGGCGTGTCAGCCGCCTTGGGGATGTGGAGGATGGGTGGACGCGGGTCTCGGTCTCAGCGCCCGCACCCTAACTAACCCTTAATTTGGGGGCGCTGTCCAACCTGCCCCTTCCAGCGAGGATTATCGCCTGGAGAGTAGGGGTCGCGGCGTCTGTTACCACGCCACGAGCGGAAGAAGAGGCGCTGGAAGCTGACCATCCGCGGGATGCAGATCTCCTGCCCCACCTCAGCGTCCCGGGACCTGGGGTTTTCTTTAGGTCTCATCTCCCTTGTTAGGGCCCCAGGGAGAGGGGAGCACCTTTGTTACAGCTGCAGCCGCTTAAAAATTTTTTTTTAAACTAGGAATCATGGGTGGCTGATTTAGGAAAGGATCGAGAAGTTGAACATTTCATGTTTGTTAAACCTCTTCTTTTTTTCTCGTGACCTTTCCCTGTTCAGATACCTCAGCTGTGGTCCCCAGAGCCTGCAATTTTAAGGCCACCTTCGTGCCTCTACTGTGAGCCCCAAGACGCGCACCTTAGCTAAAGCTCACCATGGGGAACCACTTGACAGAGATGGCGCCCACCACCTCCTTCTTGCCCCACTTTCAGTCCCTGCATGTCGTGGTCATCGGGCTGGATTCAGCTGGAAAAACCTCCCTCCTTTATCGTCTCAAGTTCAAGGAGTTTGTCCAGAGCGTCCCCACCAAAGGCTTCAACACGGAGAAGATCCGGGTGCCCCTGGGGGGGTCACGTGGCATCACCTTTCAAGTGTGGGATGTCGGTGGGCAGGAGAAACTTCGACCGCTGTGGCGCTCCTACACCCGCCGGACGGATGGGCTGGTGTTTGTGGTGGATGCCGCCGAGGTTGAGCGGCTGGAGGAGGCGAAGGTGGAGCTACATCGAATCAGCCGGGCCTCAGATAACCAGGGTGTGCCTGTGTTGGTGCTGGCCAACAAGCAGGATCAGCCTGGGGCACTGAGCGCTGCTGAGGTGGAGAAGAGGCTGGCAGTCCGAGAGCTGGCTGCGGCAACACTCACCCACGTGCAGGGCTGCAGCGCTGTGGATGGGGCGGGACTGCAGCCGGGCCTTGAGCGCCTGTATGAGATGATCCTCAAGAGGAAGAAAGCAGCTCGGGCAAGCAAGAAGAGAAGGTGACCCCAGGCTGCCGCCTCCTCGCCAGTAGGGTTCTGCATACTTGGACAGCCAGGCAGAGCCTGTGGCCTCTCACTCAGCCCCAGGATGCAGGACCTGTCCACCTAAATGAAGGACTCAGGAGCACACTGGGTGTCCTGCTTTGGTCCTGCATTGGGGAAGGGGATGTGTGGTGGGCTGTCTAATCACATCTTTCCCTCATCCTGACCTCTGGCAATGGGGCTGCAGAACTGAGGAGGCTTCAATATAAACTGCAAATCTACCTCGACCTTGTTCCTTGTTTTTCTTTAGCTTTTTTATTAGATGTATTTTGGGGCAAAGGAAAGTAGCTTGGAGCATGCATCTGGTATGAATGAGAACCCCCCCACCCCCAACTGGGGAGTCTTAGCAGGCTGCTTAGAATTCTAGGGATGCCAGTCACAATAGTCTTTATTTTTGTGTCTGTGAAAGTGCCAAGAACCTCTCCCCACATTTGTAGATACATAGCTGTTTTGTAAGCCATGTGTGTCCTCTATTATTTTTTAGCATTTATAAGTTATTAAAGACTGATAATACTGTACCTCTAATCTTGGTCTGGCATTTTCCTCTCTCCTTACCTATCAGGGACAGTCCAATATTTCTATACGGGTAGGGGTGGGGCTTGGGCCTGAGTGGTAAGAACAACTTATCTTAAAGTTGAATTTGCCAAGCAAGCTTCTAAAAATTAGAGTTGCCCTGCCTGGGTAGCTCAGTTGTTTAGAGTGTTGTTCCCATACGCCAAGGTTATGGGTTTGATCCTGGGTCAGGGCACATACTAGAATTAACCAATGAATGCATAAATAAAATGGGGCAACAGTGTTTCTCTCAAATCAACCAATCAATAAAATTTTTTCAAAAATTAGTGGTGAACTCTCCCAAGCTATTGCCTAATCTCTGCAGGTTTTTTTTTGGGGGGGGGGGAGGGGATCCTTTCTTCTATTTTTCTCTTTTCTCATCCTGTGGCTCTTACTTGCCCCTGATACCAGCTGGTACTTGAAGATTTAACTTCAAAATTTGCTGATCTGAGCCGTTAACAGGTTTTTGCCTTTGGGGACACTCCCTTAAGTCTATATAGGTAAGTCCTCAAAAGAATCATTCTGTCCCATTTACCCCCTCTCCCCAGCACTTAGGTTGGTCTGATTTTTTTTTTCCTGCCTTGGGGAGATCCTGTGAGAATGGAAAGTAATTCCTTCTTTCCTGGCCTAAAGTCACCTCAAGGTGCTCGGCCTGCTGACTGTGCTTATGGCAGCGATGGCAGCGGCTGGTGCCAGGGAAGCCTGGGCTGGATTGGGCCAGCCTGGCCCTGTGACTAAGCCGTTAGTTGCCTCACTCTGGGAATGATAGTTATTCCCAGGAGAGGGGCAGAAGTAGCAGCTGTTTGTGCCTGGTGTGAGTGGAAACTGCTGGACACCCACCCCTAGCCCTCTGAGAGACGAGGGGCAAGGCACAGGCCACCAATGTGATAGTAAGACTAAAATGCTGAGTGCCTTTGCCTCCTCACCAGCATCAGGGCCAGCTGTGTCTGAGATAACAGAACAGTCGGATCCTCCTAATCAGTGGGAGTAGTAAAAGCCCAGCACAACCCTTTCCAGCCTCCAGCCCCCCCACCCCTATCTCACTCCCAGCCTTTGTGCAAACATGGGATCCAGAATCAAACAACAAGGCCTGGGGTGGGGGGGAAGGTGCTGGCAACCATCTCCTGGGGGAGACTTCCTAAGGAACTTGCTTCTTCCTAGTTGGGCTGGCAGAAGCAGAGTTTTGCTCCTGAGTCTGGGCCAGTTCAGATTTGCTACCCAGCCCCTTTCCCGTGGCTGGCAGGGTGGGGGTGAGTGCGTACTGATCCAGAAGGGTGCCCAGTATGCATCAGTGCTGGGGCCTACTTGACAGAGCTGCTGGGCTGGTTCTGCTGAGGACAGGTGCTACCTGGCCCCCCTCTACACATGCCTGTGACTCATGGCTTCCAGTCCTCACAACTGAGTCCTCTTCTGCAGCCCAGGGACAGGCTGGGGAGGCCCCGGCTAGAAGATCTTTCCTCTCCACTCCACCCAAATTCTGCTCTTTGCCTCCAGATCTCCTAAGATGTGTTTTTTCTATTTCTGGTCACCTTGGGGACTGAGGTCTCTGGATTTGGAGAAGGATGTATACATAGGTGGCCCCCCTCCCTAGCAGAGGGCCCTCCAAGGTTCCAGCTCTTGGTTCTGGCTCTGCCGACTGCCCTTCCTTCCTATCTGATTAGGACCATCTTCCGCTCCCCCAGGACAAGCTCCAGCCCTGGGGGCCATGGTCCACAGAAGACCAGTGAATGTCCCAGCTCTTCCCCACATCCCTCTGGCCTGACCAGCTGCTGGGGTTGGAGGACTGCATGTGGGGGTGGGGGTGGTGCAAGCGAGGTGAGATGGAGAAGCGGGTTGCTTTGAAGGGGTTGTGGGGAGAGGGGGGCACTGGGGAATTCTAATTAGAAAGCTACATTCTGGCTGGGTGTAGTGGAGCTTTGGAATAATCTTTGCCTTGGTCCATCTCCCCTAGGCTTTCTGCATGTTTGGAATGGGGGTGAGACCAGGGTTGGGTGGGTTGTAAGTTCCTTTGTCTCAGCTTCTATGCTGTATTACTATTATTATTATTATTATTATTATCATGAACTTTTTAAGTAGTAATTTTTTTTTTTTTTTTTTTTTTTTTACAGAGACAGAGAATGAGTCAGAGAGAGGGATAGACAGGGACAGACAGACAGGAATGGAGAGAGATGAGAAGCATCAATCATTAGTTTTTCATTGCGCATTGCAACACCTTAGTTGTTCATTGATTGCTTTCTCATATGTGCCTTGACCGTGGGCCTTCAGCAGACCGAGTAACCCCTTGCTGGAGCCAGCGACCTTGGGTTCAAGCTGGTGGGCTTTTTGCTCAAACCAGATGAGCCCGCGCTCAAGCTGGCGACCTCGGAGTCTCGAACCTGGGTCCTCCGCATCCCAGTCCGACGCTCTATCCACTGCGCCACCGCCTGGTCAGGCAAGTAGTAATTCTTTATTTTTAAAATTGTTTTATTAATTTTAGAGAAAGAGTAAGGGGAGAGAGAGAGACAGGAACAGCAATCTGCTCCTGTATGTGCCCTGACTGGGGTTGAGCCAGCAACCTCTGTGCATTGAGACAATGCTCTAATCAACCAAGCTATCCGGCCAGGGCTTTCCAGCTTCTTTATTAAATAGACTTCCTTTGAGATCCCGAGATGGATGCTGAGGGAGAGGCTGCCTGAGGGCCAGAGAATCTCTGGGGGCCAGGAGTGGTGGGCAGGGGTCAGCTGCCTAGAGATGAAGCTGAAGGAACCCAGTGGGCCCAGAGTTGGGGCCCCCTCTGAGCTGCCCCCATCCTCTTCTTGCACAAGCTGGATTGTAAAATCCAGATGAAGGGCACTTTCCCTGGGTGCCCTGCCCTTCCCCAAGCCCCTCATGAGGGCAGAGATGGCAGTGGTCCCCTTCCCATGCCCTCTCCAGCCCTGCACTTGCTCAAGGAACTGAAAAAGCAAAGAGGAAGGAAAGAAGTCCTTCAGCAGCAGAGGGGCAGGGACTTGCCCAAGGACACACAGCTTCTCAGTGGTACATCCAGAGCCTTCCTCCCAGGCTGGCTCTTTGTACTCCTGGCGCAGACAACAGGAGATAGGAGCCAGGCGGCAGGTCCAACATCTCAGAGCTCTGACCTCCCCTTCCCTTCCTCCCTCCCGCCTTGATTAGACTAAGGGCCAGCCTTCCGCTAACCCACTCCCCTTCCTGAGGAGCAGGAGTTTTATCTCTGAAGCACAGTACAGCTCTGGACTCAAATCTGGCCAGAAATCCCCACCCTCCTTTCACACTGACCATGTGTCGTTGCAAGTCTTTCTTGAGACGGATTCCTCCATTGGAGCCTGGAGAACACTGAATTCCACTGGAGCACTGACAGTGCACAGGACAGCCTGTTCTCTAGCCCAGGCCGTTTCGGATGGAGGCTAGTGGGAGGGAGGACTGGGTGAAGGCAGTAAGGGAGGGCCAGGGAGGACTGGGCTGTAAGGGGTGTGCAGTCTCAACCACACATCATTTCCAAGGCCACATGCTGGACCTGGGCTGGGGAGACTGTGGGTGGGTGTTATGGGCCCTCCTCCCTAGCTGAGCCAGAGAAGGGTGTTTTCCTTCCTTCTTTTTTCAAAAGAAAAATTTAATTTTCTTCCTGTCTCCCACCTGCTTATAAAAGTAATAGCTCTTTGTCATGAAAGCAATTTAGAAACTTAGGAAATAGAGAACCCCATAATATAAACTTCAGAGCTAGCTAAACATTTGAACAAGTTTTTATATAATTTTCCAGATATTTATTTCTTTACCCATACGTAAAAGTTATGTATATATAACACACATGGGATTATATAAGAAATATTTTCATACAGTTTTGCTTTTCTCATTTATAGCTTAAGCATTATTCAATGTCAGGACATATGGATTTTCCTCATTCTTTTTGATGACTACACGAGATTCTACTGTATGAATGCACCGTCATTTATTAATTAAATCTACAGAGTGTCCATAGTAATGAACCTCCCTGTACCTACTTCTTTGTACCCTTGGGAGAAGATACTATTTAAGAGAAATTTCCAGAAGTGTTCTTGCTGTCAAAGGGTATACATATTTCAAGATTTCTTTTTTTTTTTTTTTTAGATTTTATTTATTCATTTTTAGAGAGAGAGAGAGAGAGAAGAAGGGAGGAGCAGAAAGCATCAACTCCCATATGTGCTTTGACCAGGCTAGCCCAGGGTTTCGAACCGGCAACCTTAGTGTTCCAGGTCAATGCTTTACGCACTGCGCCACCACAGGTCAGGCCTCAAGTTTTCATAGGTAGTGCCAAAGTGTATGTTTGTGTAGGGGGGTTCGTATGGGGAGGGAAATTTAATCCAGCCTCTGCATCCCAGATTTCAAGGCCTCTCTCTTCAAACTGAGGAGCATGTTGAGTGAGGTAGATATTATAGTGCTCTTGCTTTTAGGGGCGGGAAATCAAATGCCCAGCAACTTGGCAGAAGACCTGCAGGGATGGGGAATGAGCTTAGGCTGACTTTCTGGGCCTGGGGAGCGAGTCCCATATGGGGCTCCCAGCTGATGGTGGAGGTGGGCAGATGGTGAGGACTCCCTTAGCACGCGGCACCTCACACAAGGCAGGCAGAGTGGGTGAAACAACTCCTAAAATAAACCCCAGGACTTGGCTCAGGGAGGGAGTCAGGCTGAGACTAGCAGTGCATGCTAGTGAAGGAACTAGCAGTGAAGGAACATGGGGAACAGACCTAGAGCCTGAAGTAGGGCAGTGGAGGCCCTGGACCTCCCCAGGGCGACCCCTGACTCCTCTAGTGGGGACCTCCACCAACTGCTATAGCTCATCAACTCCTGGAACAGGAAGCAGAAGCCTGAAGTGTCAGATACCTCAGGTACTGGGGGCTTTTTGGGGTCCTGCCTCTGGTTAGTTCATTCAGGGTTCTAGCATGGTCCCAGGTCTATGCCCTTCTAGAATGGGATGACAGGAGGTGGGGAGGCAGGAAGGTTGATCTTTTTAGCACCTCTTATCCTCTCTTATTAAATCTGGTCATGAGGCCTCACCAGGCAGTGGCGCAGTGGATAGAGCATCAGACTGGGATGTGGAGGACCCAGGTTCAAGACCCTGAGATCTCCAGCTTGAGCGTGGGCTCATCTGGTTTGAGCAAAGCTCACCAGCTTGAGCCCAAGGTCACTGGCTCGAGCAAGGGGTTACTCGGTCTGCTGTAGCCTCCCCGGTCAAGATACGTATGAGAAATCAATCAATGAACAACTAAGGAACCGCAATGAAGAATTGATGTTTCTCATTTCTCTCATTTCCTGTCTGTCTGTCCCTCTCTCTGACTCTCCCTGTCTCTGCCACAAAAAAAAAAATAAAAAAGAAAAAAAAACAGAAAAAAAAATCTGGTCATGAGATTGGTGGAGGAGGGTGGGAATGACAGCTGGATTGTAAAGATTGTTGAAAGTGAGGTTTTATGCTTTTGATTGTATTTGTTGTCACAAGATTGTCCATTACTCTTCGCTCCCGATGCTGACTGTCATCCTTAGGGAGAGGGAAGGCAGAACTGCTTACTCACTCTCTGGAACTCTTCCAGTCTGATGGAGGAGGGAACAGAAGAGCCACCAATCTGACCAGGCAGCACCTCAGAAAGTAACCCCCAAAGCAAGGCTTGGCTCTGCAACCAACTTCTGTGACCTTGGCCAGCCATTCCTAGTCTCCTGGCCTCAGTCTACCCTTCTGTAAAGTGAGGGGGTTGAATAAACAATATCTGATATTTTCTGGTTCACTTTCCATGGTTCTCAGTACAAGGTGGGCGTGGGGAACACCTTAATGATCTTTCTCCCTTCATCTTGTTCTCTGAAATTAGTTTTGTGTGTGTGTGTGTGAGAGACAGAGACAGAGAGAGGGACAAACAGACAGGGAGAGATGAGAAGCATCAATTATTTGTTGTGCCTCCTTAGTTGTTTACTTACTGCTTTCTAATATGTGCCTTGATGGGGGGGCTGCAGCAGAGTGTGTGACCCCTTGTTCAAGCCAGTGACCTTGGGCTTTAAGCTAGCGACCTTTGGGCTCAAGCCAGCGACCATGAGATCAAGTCTATGATTCCATGCTCAAGGCTTTAGGAGTACTTTCTTGGCCCTACCTACTGGTCAGGAGGAAAGACCCGAGTCTGAGGTTTAATAAACACAGTTTTGTTCCTCCGTCCCCAGTAATTAATTACCTGGCCTGAGATGCTCCCTAGAACCTGTTTACCATTCACCTCCCCCACCTCCTCCCAAGGTCACCCCAGGATAGTCGAGCTGTGTCTAGTTTCTTAATTCCCTGCCTCTCACCCCAGATAAGCCGAGTGTAGGCAGCTGTTGGGAAGGGACTCCCAAGATTTAGACTTGTGTGGCCCATATGGCAGCCACCAGCCACATGTGGCAACTGAGCAGGGAATATGTGACTAAACTGAACTAAGATTGTTGGTCAAATAAGTTTGTAAATATGATATATATGTTTGCTCGCTTGTGACTTATATTGGGTGTGGGGGACAGGCTATAAGCAGGCCAGGTTGTTGTAGCCTGGGGTTTGGTTTTGGGACTAAGCTTTTCCCCACACCCTTGACTGATTGTATGATCTGGGTGGTGCACTCTCATGAGGAATCCAATTATGCCTTGGATAAGTGACTTTGTATCGGAGACTTCTTTGTTTGTATATTGGATTAAGGGATTTTGGTTTTCTACACTATAAAGTGGGACAGACCAGGAGCTTGGACACACAGTTCCTGCTATCACAATTGCAGGGGCTTCCCTGATCCCTTGCCCTTCATGGGAAGAGCTGGTTTTCTGCTTTTCCCTTGTCTTCTTTTGTGGTTTGCCTGTCTTGGTGAGACACCAATAAATAGCATGGCCCCCCATCCTCTGACTCTGCCATTTCTTTATCGTCTGCCCGAATCCAATGGGAACCTGCATGTGAATGGCCACGATGGCGGCTCCTGGCCTTACAAAGATGTACTGTGTGAAGTACAGTATATATTACTGTATATACTGCACAAAAGACTTAGTACAAGAAATGAATGTAAAATATCTCATTCACACTTTTTAATATAGATATGTTGAAATGAAAACATTTAAATATATTGAGCTAAATAAAATACTTAAAATTAGTTCTACTTACTTCCTTTTACCTTTAAAATATATGGTTACCACCTGACTAGGCGGTGGTGCAGTGGATAGAGCATCGGACTGGGATGTGGAGGACCCAGGTTCAAGACCCCGAGGTCGCCAGCTTGAGTGCAGGCTCATCTGGTTTAGCAAAGCTCACCAGCTTGGACCCAAGGTCGCTGGCTCAAGCAAGGCCCATGGTCAAGGCACAAATGAGAAAGCAATCAATGAACAACTAAGGTGTCACAACAAAAAACTGATGATTGATACTTCTCATCTCTCTCCGTTCCTGTCTGTCTGTCCTTATCTATCCCTCTCTCTGTCTCTGTAAAAATAATAATAATAATAAAAATAAATAAATAAATAAATAAATACAATATATGGTTACCTCCCCCCAAAATAAAATGTGGCTACCAGTAATTTAAAAAAATTTTTAATTGATTTTTAGAGAGAGAGAGAATGAGAGGAAAACATTGATTTGCTGTTCCACCCATCGATGTACTTATTGGCTGGCTCTTGTATGTGCCTTCACTGGGGATTGAACCTGCACCCTTGGCATATCGAGACAAAGCTCTAACCAGCCAGGGCCCAGAAATTCTAAATGATATATGTGGTTCGCATCCTATTTTCATTGACAATGTAGGCCCAGATATTTGGAGGAAGGAGCATTATGGGTAAAAGAATGAATGGTCCATCGTTCCTCTTTTCTTCTGTAATCAGAAGAGACAGAGATCAAACTGCAGCAGCCTGGAATGAGGGTAGATAACAGGAAGAATTGAAAACTTGACAGATCTGCATACTCTCATTTCTGAAAAGCTTTCTGAATAGATGAAGTCTTTGCATATCTTGAATAGTCTAAAAAGATTTTATCAAACTATTATCCTCAATGATCCAAACCTGATTACTTAGCAGGAGATTCTCCTAGCTTTATTCAGGGTGTTCTCACTCTATAAACAAACATCAATTTAACTATTTGATGATGAGCACAGACACTTGGACCCCACAGAAAATTTCTAACATTTTACCCAATAGTTTCTGATCTTTCCTGAGACTGACATGATAGTAGCAACAGGGTCCACAAACTGAGGTTTCACCATCTTGCCCTCCCCTGCTGCCTTCCTCTGCCCAGCCCACCCTGCCCCCTACTCAAAGGCGCTAATGAAGGCAGGCAAAACTGCGGGGGGGGGGGGAAGAGGCCAGCTTGGGGTCTGGATAATCTACAGACTAAATTATCTGCCCCTGAGTTTGTGACTACATAAGCAGGTAGCCTATATGCATACAGGATGGACTGGGATAATCCATGGGGATCATGGGCCAAATCAGGGATGGAGAGAGAGAGAGAGAGACTGTAATAAAATCTCCCACCCACTTATCTCTCTCCAGAGCTTTAATTCAATCAGTCTCTCATTCTTTCAATCAGCCACATATAACATCATAATATTTAACATTGCTGTGCACTGACACATTGTCTTAAGCACTTGAATTCAAGGGCAATCTATACAAAGGCCTCTTAGATCTGTTTCCTGAGACAAGGATTCAGGGGCATATGATTTATTGAGAGCAAAGCCTCAGAGAAGGGGAGCGGGATGAGCCAGGGGAAGAGCTAAACAAGGATGAGCTGTCTGTATGGCCAGAGGCCGCCGCCATCGTGGCCATGCACATGCAGGTTCACGTTGGATTCGGGCAGATGGTAAAGAAACAGTGGAGCCAAAAAATGGTGGGCTATTCCTTTATTAAAGTCTCGCACTGGCTGATGAGCAAACACACAAGGAAAACACTTCCCTTTCACTCATTCAGAGCTACCAAAGCCCTGACACATTCTCCAGTTCCACAATCAGGGGAATCTTCTCTGGTTTCTCCTAGAATTAAAGGCCCCCCGAGTCTTAGCAGAGCTTGCAAAACCCCTCAGCTCTGGTTCCCCGTCTGCACATCTTCTCTTTACCTGTCAACGTGGCTTCTTCTTCAGCACTCTGCATTCTCTCTGCTGTCTCTGCTCCTCTCCCTGCAAACAGGGCTTCTTTCTGCCTCTTCCTTCTCTCTCTTTTCAAACTTTCTGACGTGAAAACCTTACCTCCAGCAAACATTTTAGCAAAACAATAGCCCTTATTTCACAAGACCGCATATATCTGGAACTGCCCAGCCCCCAATACAAACTATAGCGAGCAAACTTAAAAAGCATATTTTACAAACTTATTTGACCAATAGCTCTCACAACTGGAGTCTAATTTTGGAGTAGCTCTGGATGGAGAATGGAACCCAGGAAGGATCCTTCTGGAGACAGGGAGGTCTTTTTTATCCTCAGCAGTCAGTTCATTGGCTTCTGCTTTCTCAAGTTTCCAGAGATGGGGCAGCCAGGAGCCCCTGGAACCAGCACCCACAGCCAGTCTAGGGGATCTGGGTGGGGCATCGAGGGCATCCTCTCAGGGTGTAGCCTGAGAAGACAAGAGCCAGCTGACCTGGGCAAGCCAGAGTCCTGATTGCTGTCTTTGGCAAGCCAGTCCTCTTGCTACTCTCATTCTTGGCCTCAACGTCGGTCCTTATCTGCCCTTGTCTCGCCTTGTTCCTCCAGCCATCTCTCTCTTTGTCCCTGGTTCCTGTGTTAGATCTGTCCCTCTTTTTTCTGGAGGTTTATCTGAAACTCAGGATGAAGTGCTGTTTCTTCCAGAGCCTCCAAGAAGCTGGGGCTACTCAGTCATCCCAGTTGACCTCTTCCCTTGCCAAAGGGGCAGTTGAGCCCCACTGCTCCCCCAGGCAGAAAGCTTTGTTGTCCCAGGGACATATGATTCAAACCCCTTTCTTTTTTCTTTCCTTTTTTTTTTTTTTTTTACAGAGACAGAGAGAGAGTCAGAGAGAGGGATAGATAGGGACAGACAGACAGGAAGGGAGAGAGATGAGAAGCATCAATCATCAGTTTTTCGTTGTGACACCTTAGTTGGTCATTGATTGCTTTCTCATATGTGCCTTGACCGTGGGCCTTCAGCAGACCGAGTAACTCCTTGCTCAAGCCAGTGACCTTGGGTCCAAGCTGGTGAGCTTTGCTCAAACCAGATGAGCCCATGCTCAAGCTGGCTACCTTGGGGTCTCGAACCTGGGTCCTCCACATCCTAGTCCGATGCTCTATCCACTGCGCCACCGCCTGGTCAGGCTCAAACCCCCCCCCCCTTTTTTTTCGTTGCGCGTTGTGACACCTTAGTTGTTCATTGATTGCTTTCTCATATGTGCCTTGACCGCGGGCATTCAGCAGACCGAGTAACCCCTTGCTGAAGCCAGCGACCTTGGGCCCAAGCTGGTGAGCCCTGCTCAAACCAGATGAGTCCTCTGCATCCCAGTCCGATGCTCTATCCACTGCGCCACCGCCTGGTCAGGCTCAAACCCCTTTTTTTATGTTCTCCCTTTACAAGGTGTACCCATCCATTCCCACCTGCTCTGGTAGAGAAAGGACAGTTTAGAAGAAATCCATGCTTAAAGCTTGACAAACATCAAAGGATACATTCTCTGGAAGGGAAGGGTGGGATCTGGGCTGGCTTCCTTAGAAACATCAGCATAGAAAAGACACCTCCTCTCCCTGCCCCCTCCCAAATTCAAACAGGGACTGGGGCAGAGGAAGGGAGGATTGTTTCTGCCGGAAGGCTGGGGTCAGAGATGAACTGACCTCTGAACCTCCCTTTTCTCTGGCATAGCCCTGTTTGTAGAGGTGCCAGAATTCTGAGGCAAAAAGCAAGAGAGAAAAAGAGCATTCTCTGCGGGCATCTGGCTGCTCTTTTATACCCCAAGTCACACAGAGGGCCCAGCCTCATGTCCTCCACATCTCTCTGTCCTTCACACTGCTCCATGTGGATCCTTGTGGTATCTCGCTCTCTCTCATTCTCTCTCTCTCTCTCACTCTCTCTCTCTCACACACACACCCTCAAATTGTTGAAACCAGAGCTGCTGGCTCCAGGGAGGGGAGTGAGGAAGCAACTGCGGACAGGTGTGGGTGGCTACATACCTTTCCCTCTGGGAGGTGACACTTCTGCTACACCTCCACAGGTTTCAGCTGAACCTCACCCTGGCCTTGGTCCCTGGGTCAGAGTGGGCAGGAGGAGTTGAATTGGCCCACTGCCCATGAGGGAAGCATTCTTTCATTGCGACACCTTAGTTGTTCATTGATTGCTTTCTCATATGTGCCTTGACTGCAGGCCTTCAGCAGACCAAGTAACCCCTTGCTCAAACCAGCGACCTTGAGTCCAAGCTGGTGAGCTTTTTTGCTCAAATCAGATGAGCTCACGCTCAAACTGGCGACCTCGGGTCTTGAACCTGGGTCTTCAGCATCCCAGTTCGGCGCTCTATCCACTGTGCCACCGCCTGGTCAGGTGAGGGAAGCATTCTTAACAGGCCTTTGAACTATCAGCAAATTAATTCTCTCAAGGACCACATCTGAGGAAAACTCATCTTTTTTTTGTAAATTTATTTTTATTTATTTATTTTATTTATTCATTTTAGAGAGGAGAGAGGGAGGGAGAGAGAGAGAGGAGAGAGAGACAGGGGGGAGGAGCTGAAAGCATCAATTCCTATATATGCCTTGACCAGGCAAGCCCAGGGTTTCGAACTGGCGACCTCAGCATTTCCAGGTCGACGCTTTATCCACTGCGCCACCACAGGTCAGGCTGAGGAAAAGTCATCTTAAAGAACAGTGGCAGGCCCTGGCCGGTTGGCTCAGCGGTAGAGCCTTGGCCTGGCGTGCGGGGGACCCGGGTTCGATTCCGGCCAGGGCACACAGGAGAGGTGCCCATCTGCTTCTCCACCCCTCCCCCTCTCCTTCCTCTCTGTCTCTCTCTTCCCCTCCCGCAGCCAAGGCTCCATTGGAGCTAAAGATGGCCTGGGCGCTGGGGATGGCTCCTTGGCCTCTGCCCCAGGCGCTAGAGTAGCTCTGGTCGCAGCAGAGCGACACCCCGGAGGGGCAGAGCATTGCCCCCTGGTGGGAAGAGCATCGTGCTGGGTGGATCCCGGTTGGGTGCATGCGGGAGTCTGTCTGACTGTCTCTCCCCATTTCCAGCTTCAGAAAAATACAAAAAAAAAAAAAAAAAAAGAACAGTGGCAGACACTGATCCTAGATTGCCGGGTGAACTGCAGTGATGGCTGAGGGAGGCACCCTGGAGAAGGTCGAGGAGCATCTCCTTCCCCCTATCGGGATGTATCGGTTGAGGCACGGTGTGGGGCCAGGGTAAGGTTTGGGGCCTGGACCAGGGAAAGTGACCCTGGAGGCCCAAAGCATCTGACACCTCTGAATCAGAGGAAGGGATTGCCTGACTGGACGTGTCACCCTCATTAGGCTGGGGCTGGGGCTGTACAGTAATTGCTGTAATTAGTTGATGAATGCAATTTGCAGCTGGCTTCTCTCCCTGTGACAGGCTTCAATTAGAGCTGCCAGAAGGATCTAGAATGGGAGGGGAGCTGAGATGTTGTTTCCAACTGCTTCTCTTGGTCCCCTCTCAGCTCTCTGCCCCCCCCCCCAACAATAAGGCATTCTTTGGCTAATGAATTGTCCGCCATTCCCCTGAACTTGCTCCAGAGATATACTTTCAGAACAAGTGGCACTGGAGCAGAGAGGGAGAAAGGCATACAATGAAGGATGCCTGCCTGTGGGCTGGTCTGGGATGCTATCTATTTGAAAACTCAACCATGTTAAATTTAATGTAGCATTTTCTCATTTATTTTAGAACTTCTACAAGTCCTATAAGAAGGAAGACTTTTGAGCCAAACTACTTATTTATGTCTTATAGTCCCCTCGCCATCTCACCAAAGGAAAAAATAGGAGGCAGAATGATGGAGAGAGAGAGAAAAAAAGCCCCAGCTTTTCATAAATATATACTAATTTTAATTTCAAAAGACGGGTAGGGACACTAAGAATCATTTAGTTCAGGGGTCTGGAACCTATGATTCGTGAGCCAGATGTGGCTCTTTTGATGGTTGCATCTGGCTCGCAGACAAATCTTTAATAAAAAAGTAATAACATTAAAAATATAAAACATTCTCATGTATTACAATCCATTCATTTCCTACCGCTCATGTTCATGGTTGTGGGTGGCTGGAGCCAATCACAGCTGATCTCCGGGACAACACCAAATTTTTATTGGATAATGCATAATGTGCACGGGTCATTGTATGGCTCTCATGGAATTACATTTTAAAATATGTGGCATTCATGGCTCTCTCAGCCAAAATGGTTCCCGACCCCTGATTTAGTTCAATGGTTTTCAAACTCTTTTTAAAAAATTTTATTTACGATTTTAATTTGTGTTTACATAGATTCAAGTGTCCCACTGAATATATCTCCCCCTACCCCCTCAAACTCTTAAAAAGGCAATGGGCCCTGGCCAGATAGCTTGGTTGGTTAGAGCATTCTTTGGAAATGTGGAGGGTGCCAGTCTGATCTCCGGTCAGGGCACAGAAAGGAACAAATGTCTCTATCTCTCTTCTGCTCTCTCTTTTCCTCTCTCTAAAATCAATAAAATAAACATTAAATAAAAGAAGAGTTTTGATGTGTAAAACGAATCAAGACTTTCTCTCACTCAAAAACGTGTAAGAAGCATTCTTCCCCTAGAAAGAGTTATGTCCTCTCTCCAAATTCTTCTCTTAAGGCATTTTATAAGGCGGGGTCATTTTTATCTTGGGTCTTTTTTTCTATTTGGACTGGAAGGTTCTTAGCTCCATGTTTCATTTATTTTTGAATCAACACCCACTACAGTGGCTGAAAGAGAGCAGGAATTCAAAAGATTGTTTTAGATAGATATATGGATGGTGAATTGGTGAACAGATGGATGGATTTGGAGAATGGATGGATGGATGAACTAGAAGATAGATGGAATGGATGTGTGAAAAGAACAATGGATGAATAGAAGGCTGGGTGCCATGCTGAAAGCCTTTGTATGAAATGATTGGGCTGTTGCTAGGCAAGTTCCTCTACAAACTCCCCATAATATGGTCATTTTGCTTGAACTTGATTTTTGGAATATCTAACACACCAATATTTAGAGGCAAGGACAAAAGCAGTTTCTCAATCCAATTAGAAGTAATTAAAAAAATTATTTTAGAGAGAGAGGAAGGGAGGGAGAGAGGGAGAGGGGGGGCATCAATTTGTTGTTCCACTTATTTATGCATTCATTGGTTGAATCTTTTTTTTTTTTCATTGGTTGACTCTTGTATGTGCCTTGACTGGGGACTGAATCTGCTACCTTGTAATATTGGGACAACATTCTAACCAACTGAGCTACCCGGACAGGGCAGAAGTTATTTGAATTGTTTGGAGTCATTTTTGGATTATTTGTGGCATTGCTTTTCTCTATGCATAATTATGGATAAACTACACAAACACAATATTTGATGAAAATGCCTCAAATAGGCAGCTGATGGCAGTGACGAATACTATCTGAAAATAAAA
Organism: Saccopteryx leptura; assembly: GCF_036850995.1. Taxonomy (NCBI): domain Eukaryota; kingdom Metazoa; phylum Chordata; class Mammalia; order Chiroptera; family Emballonuridae; genus Saccopteryx; species Saccopteryx leptura. The sequence continues at coordinate 343,833,030 of NC_089504.1, read as the reverse complement.
CAGTTTTAAAAATATCAGACAGGAGAGAGTGTAGGAGGCAAGGAATGAGAGTGAGCAGTTGGTGAATATATCCAGCAAGACGATCAGCACTCCAGGACTGGAAAGGCTGGAATCCTGATAGGATTTCAATTACCAGGGTCAAGAGACAATAGGATAAAAAGTTTTGAAAGAAAGGCAAATGGTGTTGATCACGTCTGGAAGTAAAAGATTACACTAAATGATTACTCATGATTCTTTCTTGACCTACTGTTCATTCAACTACCATTTATTGAGAGTCCATTGTGACCCACATGTCAGGGCAAGCACTTCCACTTACATTGTTTCAGCCCATCTTGCCTGGGGGTAGGAAGACAGAGCACACACACTCTCACATGTGCACATTTTTCTTGGGCCATCCCATCCACACCCATGGTTTTAACCACAGCATCTATACTGACTCTCAAGTCCAGATCTCTTCTTGAGTCCAAATCTCTTCTTGAGTCCCACACCTTTCCTCCACCCCACTGCTGAATATCTCCTCCTGGATGTCTACAGGTGTCTAAACTCAAGAGACCCCACATTGAACTCATTTGCTTCCTGTCTAAACTTTCTCCACCACCTAGATTCCCCATCTCTATTCATGGTACCTTCATCTGACCCACTGAATACCCAAGTCAGAACCTGGGCATCATCCTCTTCTTCCTCCTCCTCCCCACCCCCTATGCTGGTCATGTTGCCACATCCAGTGATTCTGCTTGCTAACTCCCTCACAGATCCTGCATCTTCCTATTCCTCCCCATGGGAAGGGGGAGGACCTAACTTAAGGTCCTCACCATTTGTCCCTGGGTTCCCACACTAGCTTACTCAGTGGTCTCCTATTTTCCCATCTTGCACCCTGGGAATCTGTTCCTCAGGTAGTTGCCAGACTCATTTTTTCAAAATGCAAATCAGTTATCTTCTCTTCTTAATGCCTTTTGATGAAAGACTAAAGGTTTTTTTTTTGTTGTTGTTGTTTTAACTTGTGCCTTTCCCTTCTCTCCCCTCACCCAGCACCATAGGAGTGTATCTCCTAAACTCTAAGGGTCCCCAGCAGATTTGCGACTAGGGAAGCCATGATCAGTGGCATCCGGTCCTGGGCTAACCCTCTGAACCTATCTCCGAGGCCCCCTTTCTCCACCTATTTCTTTCCCTCTAGACTCTAGAGTCTAGAGAGCCAGGGCAGGCCAAGGCAGCCCCACCTAGGCTCTGTCCTATTGCTGCTTCTATTCTAGGCCCTTCCTTGTTTCACTGTCTCCAGCTTAAAAACAAACAAACAACTTACTCACAAGATCAAAATAAATAAATAAATAATAAAATAACATTCACACTCCTGAGCTTCTGCAACAAAGATTTTCATGGTCTGACTACCACTTTTCTTTACCCCTCATTCAACTGCACCAAATCATAGCCCTCGCTGGCCATGGTCTTTCTCTGTCAGCCCCCTGTTTTCGCACAGGCTATTCCTGCTGCCTCAGAATGCCTCTCCCCTTATTTTCACTGATATCATTCCTTCTTGTTCTTTACGACTCAGGGATTTGGGTATCACTTATTCCAGGCAGACTCTCTGACTACACTTTTTCTTCCGAGCCGGGGTGATGTGCACCTCCTCTGACCTCTTACTGTGTCCACTGCTTGTCTCTTCCTTACCTCTGTTTGCACTGTAGTACAGCGGCCTGTTTACTTGTGTGTTTCTCACACTCCAGTGTGAGACATCCCAGGACAGGTATGCTGTCTTTCATGCTTTTTCTTGTGCTGAGTGTGTTGCTTGGCACGTAATGCGCCCAGTAAATGTTTGTTGAACGAATGTATGACCTCCTATAGTTCTTTATCATCTATGGGCCTTTGAGCTCATCCTTCCTCTTGAGGAGGCCAGTTAAGTTCAGTTTAAGATAAGACTCAAGATGTGCTGTTGAAATCAGTACATTTTCCTCTCTCCCCCTCCTCTTTCTCTCTTAGATTTTGCTGGCAGCCACTCCCTTGGCACAGACACAAGCAGCTCAGTCTGCAGAACGTCAGCTGGCAACGAACAGCCCTTCCCTTCCTCCCTGGCTCTGTCTTCGCTCAGCACAAATCATTTTTCCTTTTTGGGTATTCAGAGCTCTGATAGCAGAGGGCTGGATGGGAGGGTGGCAGCATCGAGAGGTCTGCAAGGAGGTGGGAAGGGAGGTGTGGGCGAGCCCAGACGTGGAGGGAAGTATTGCTATGCAGGCCCTTTTGAGGGAGAAAGAAAATTTAGCTCTTTGGGGCTGCCTGGGTGGAGCAGCTGGGTTGCGCTTGTCCTCCTTTGCTCTCTGGGAGCTGAGATTGCCCTGTTGATATTTAGCCTCCTAAAAATTGGTGGGCTTTCTAAGGGAGGGGGAAAGAGACAGAGATAGAAATGGGGGGAGAAAGAGATTTTGGATTTTCATAACTGGCCTTGTATAGTTCCACTGAGTGGAATCTTGGGAGTCAGGCTACTATTGTTTTGTTTTGAAGAACAGAGGAAAAGAGAATCTGTCACATACCTCATTCATTCATTCATTCATTCATGGACGATGCCTGATGCTGGGAAACAGATGAATAAGGCCCAATGCTCTTGGAGCTCACGTCTAAGTGGAGATGAAGTGTTTAAGTAGACATGTTACAACATAGCAACCCAGTGTGGTCTGGGATGGCTGCAAGAACAAGGGCTTGGTGGGCTTGTAAGGTAGGTCACTTTGTCCATTGGAAAGCATACGCTAAGAATGTCACACTGCTATGTTGGATAGATATCTTCACAGTCTTGTTCTTACAACTGCCTCTAACTGCTCAGAGGAGACTCTCTTTTCAAAATATTTTCTTTTCATTGATTTGAGAGAGAGAGAAGAAGGGAGAGAGAGGGAGAGAGAAACATCAATTTGTTTTTCTACTTAGTTGTGTACTCCTGATTGTTTCTCATTGGTGCTATGACTAGGGATTGAACCCGCATCCTTGAGGTGCAGGGATGACGTTTTATCCACTGAGCCACCTGGCCAGGGCTGAGACTCTCTTTAACTCTTCATGTGGAGAGTAGCAACATATATAGTAGAAAGAGTACTGAATTTGGGCAAGACCACACAGTTATAGGTCCTGGCTGGCAACCTTGGAGTATCGGGAGGATGCTCTAACCAGCTGAGCTACCCAGCCAGGGCACAGCCAGTAACTCCTGAGTGCCCTTTCCTAAGGTCTGACAAGGCCCTCCTCAAGGCAGGAGCATGTTTCATGCATGTGGGTGTGTATGTGTGTATAAGTTACCGTAGTGCGTCTTCATTAAGTAGCAACCATCTGCTCTGTCTGATGGGAAGTCCCAGCTACCCCAGCCTGCTACCTACCCTCCTAGCTGTAGGTGGGCAGAGACAAGTTTCTCCTTTGGCTGATGGATGTTGGTGCATGGAGGAGGCTGGGGGTGCATGACTCACTAGCCTTAGTCATCTTTCCACCAGGACTTCTGTTCTTATAGGACAAAGACCCAAAATAAAAACAGCTGAAGACCAAGGTAGTGTTCCAAGCTGTGTCTCTGTGGGGCATCTGAGCCACCAGGAAGGGAGCTGAATTCATTATTTTTCACCCCCAAGACCCCCCCCCAGCAATCACATCAGGAGCATCCTGGAGAACCCCAGAGCTGAAGGCAGAGAAAGAAGCCCTGGCCTAGCAGTGAGCAGGAGATGGGAGGTCACTTTTCTACCATAGTCATTGTCAGCAGATCCTGGTCAGCCACATCATCAGCTCCAACACGTGTACAGTCCTTTACAGTTTATAAGTGCTTTTTCTCTCATTTGACTCTCACAGGAGAGAGAGACCATTACTGGAGGGGCAGTGTAGCATAGAGGGGGAGTGTGTGGCTTCTGGCGCTGAACAGCCTGCATGTGAATCCATGCATATTGCTTACCAGCTGTGAGACTGAGCAAAACCCTTGCCTTCTCTCTGTCCTCATTTAAAAAATGGAGGTAGTCATCGACCTGGAAATGCTGAGGTCGCCGGTTCAAAACCCTGGGCTTGCCTGGTTAAGGCACATATGGGAGTTGATGCTTCCAGCTCCTCCCTCCTTCTCTCTCTCCCTCTCTCTCTCCTAAAAATGAATAAATAAATAAATAAAATTAGTAAATCTACCTAATATCTCCAAGTACATCAGTGAGACAAGATGTCTTTTCTTCCCCAATAATTTCTGTTGTGTTTGCTTTTACCCCTCAAACTTCACAGTCCTTCCATACGGAAATACTTTCTGTTACCAGCCATGACACCACACTGAACCTCTTATTTCCTGTGTCCTTTCTCCATCCTCCTAAATGTAAACTCTTGCTCACCCTGTAGGAATCAACTTAGACATGACTTTATCTAGAAATCCTTCCCTGATTCCATAAAATAAAAAAATAAAAAAATTTAAAAAATGGGGGTAACTTGGTTGGTTAAGAGCGTTGTCCCGAAGCACAGAGGTTGCCGGTTTGATCCTGTCAGGGCACATACAGGAACAGATTGATGTTTCTCCCTCTCTCTGCCTTTCTCACTAAGATCAATAAAAAAAAAAAATGTTAAAAAAAATGGGGGTAATAATAGCACCTACTTTGTATAGTTTTTTAAAAATTAAGTGAGAGGTGGGGGGGGGCAGAAAGACAGACTCCCACAGGCACCCCAACCAGGATCCACCAGGCAAACCCCCTACTGGGCAATGCTCTGCCATTGCTCGGCAACTAAGCTATTTTAGTGCCTGAGGCAGGCCATGGAGCCATTTTCAGCGCCAGGGCCAACTTGCTCAAACCAGTTGATCCATGGCTGCAGGAGGGGAGGAGAGAGAGGGAGAGAGAAAGAGAAAGAGAGAGAAGGGCAAGGGGAGGAGTGGAGAAGCAGATGGTCACTCCTCCTATGTGCCATGACTGGGAAACAAACCCGGGACTTCCACATGCTGGGCAGACACTCTACCACTGAGCAAACTGGCCAGGGGGTGTATAGTTTTTGTAAAGATTAATAGCTTACTTCTTTACTGTCCATCTTCTGAGTTAGATTGTAAATTATAGAAAGAAGGGATCTTCACCCTGGCTGAGTAGCTCAGTTGCTTAGAGCGTCATCTGGATATGCCAAGGTTGTGGGTTTAATCCTCAGTCAGGGTACCTACAGGAACTCACCAATGAATGCATAAATAAGAGGAAAAACAAATCGGTGTTTTTATCTCTCTCTCTCTCTCTAAAACCAATAATAATAATAATAACAACAAAAACAGCACCTTTAAAAAAAAGAAAGAAGGGATCTTTGTTTTGTTTGCTGTGTGTCTGGAGTATAAGGAGAGCACCCAACACAGAGAGCTTTGCAAACAATATTTGTGAGTACTGCATGAGATACCAGACGTGAAGGTGCTTTGTAATCTGAAGGGGACCAGGAGAGCCCTGGTCTGATAGCTCTTTTGATTGGGGTGTTGTCCCGATATGCAAAGGCTGCAGGCTCAGTTCCCGGTCAAGACACAGACAGGAACAGATTGATGTTCCTGTCTCTCTCTCCCTTCCTCTTTCTCTAAAACCAATAAATAAATTTAAAAAATAATAAAGGGGATCAGGAGAGGGGCCCAAGTGGCTACCTTCCTATCAGAAATCATGGTCCCAGTGACATAATGTCTCCCCATGAACACATGGTGGTTCCTGCAGAAATATCTTTTGAGGAGTGTTGTGGTCAGAATATATTCTCTGCACCCTCTCGATCTTTCTTTTTTTTTTTTTTAATTTTATTTTACTTATTCATTTTTAGAGAGGAGAGAGACAGGAGAGAGAGACAGAGAGAGAGAAGGGGGAGGAGCTGGAAGCATCAACTCCCATATGTGCCTTGACCAGGCAAGCCCAGGGTTTCGAACCGGCGACCTCAGCATTTCCAGGTCGATGCCTTATCCACTGCGCCACCACAGGTCAGGTCCCTCTCAATCTTTCATTCATTTGTTTGTTTGTTCATGTGCCCAACACTCCTTGAGTTCTGTTCCATGTCAGTCCCTATTCTGGGCACTGGGCATAGAGCTCACTGGTATGAACAAGGCAGATAGGGTTCTTGCCCAGCAAACAGTCTATGGGACAGAGAGAGTCCTGCAGGATTCTGATGCTGTGTGGTTGGTGTCGGGACAGAGGAACACACAGGGGCTTTAGGATCACATAATACTTACATCACTCCTTCCCAGTTTATGGAGGGCTGGAGCTGGCTGACCATCACGGATTCCCTCAACTCAACCTGAGATACCCCTTTTCTCTAGTTCAGGGGTCCAGGGTGGAGTGGACAGCAGATGGGGAAGCTCTAGGAAGACCTCACAGGAGGAAGCCAAGCTGGTCACATTCCTGCCTTACCCCTACTGCCCAGACGTCTGTGTCTCCCTGTAAGATGCCTGCAGAGCCAGCCTTGCCATTTGAACCTTTTCCAATTAAGCATCACAAAAGTGGGGGGACTTGGAGTACATCCTGGCCAATGGGTTATTTATTCCATCACTTGAATCACAATACATCTCCAAATTTCCCTTGATTTGGCTAATTGAAGAGATTAAGGCCCAAGTGTGATGAAGGCAGGGTTGCCACTAAGTGTCCCAAACCCCTCATTTTGCACCGGCTGATGGGAGACCATAATTGCCCAGATGGTGGGAAAGCATGATTAGTCCCTCTTTTATGCCAAGCCCCGAGAGAGATGGGAATTAATCATGGAGCCAGGGTGGGAGGGGCTCTTCTGTCTCATCACTCACTCTCAAGCTGGCAAGAAGGTCCTTGATGAATATGCAGTAGAGGAAGCTGGTCAGTCTTCCTGCTTAGTTCCAATCAGGTCTAGCTGTAGCTTAGGATTCTGGCTGACTCTGTGCTCAATATAGCAGGGGTCCCCAAACTACGGCCCGCGGGCCACATGCGGCCTCCTGAGGCCATTTATCTGGCCCTCGCTGCACTTCCGGAAGGGGCACCTCTTTCATTGGTGGTCAGTGAGAGGAGCACATTGACCATCTCATTAGCCAAAAGCAGGTCCATTGTTCCCATTGAAATACTGGTCAGTTTGTTGATTTAAATTTACTTGTTCTTTATTTTAAATATTGTATTTGTTCCTGGTTTTTTTTTGTTTGTTTGTTTGTTTGTTTTTTACTTTAAAATAAGATATGTGCAGAATGCATAGGGATTTGTTCATAGTGTTTTTTATAGTCTGGCCCTCCAACAGTCTGAGGGACAGTGAACTGGCCCCCTGTGTAAAAAGTTTGGGGACCCCTGCAATATAGCTTTCTTCTCCAAGTCACCTCCCTCTGCTGCACATTTTGTTTCCCCTCTTTTCCTGCATACTTCACTTCTTTGCCTCCCACTTACCCCTTTCACCATGTTTTTATGTTCTTGGCATACTCTTACTAAGGTCAAGAGTGACCTCCTACTTCCTAAGATTAATGACCTCCAGGATTGTCTCATCTATTTGACTTCCCTGTGATGTCTGAAGCTGTTGGTCACTTCTTGCTTCTGGAAACTCTTTTTTATTGTCTTCTGGAACTCCCTCCTCCTGCTTTTCTAACCTTTTCTTCCCCATCCTCACTTTTCTCCCCCCAGCTGAGAATGTTGACAAGTTCCCAGTCCTGTGTCTTATGCTTTAGTCTAAGCTCTTGGCTCCCTCAGGGGATGGAAGACACTATTGGTCACCCATTCAACAATCATTTTCTTTCTTTTCTTTTATTATTTATTGAGTTTTGGAGAGAGAGAGAGAGAGAGAGAGAGAGAAGAGTTAGGAAGAGGAGGGAGAAGCAGGATGCATCTACTCATAGTAGTTGCTTCCTGTATGTGCCTTGACCAGGCAAGCCCAGGGATTTGAATCAGCGACCTCAGCATTCCAGATCGATGCTTTATCATGCTCTTTCTTGTTCAGGGAAGGTGAACCTCCAGGAGACAAATCATGATTGATCACAGTAAATAATTTGTCTTTGCCTATGATTTGTTTAAGGGTAGACATGTGACATAGTTCTGGCCAGTGGCCATGAGTAGAAGTTTGAGAGGGAGGGATCTCAGGGAACAAATGTGTGAGGAGAAGCAGCTCTTCTTGCCTTTAAAAATGATGTGAGGATTCCTGGCCTGCTAGTTCTGTTGTTTGAAGCATCGTCCCAATACACAAAGGTTGCTGGTTTAATCCCCAGTCAGGAGACAAATCGATGTTTCTCTCTCTCTCTCTACCTTCCCCTATCTCTAAAATCAGTTAATCAGTCAGGATATGAGGATATGGTACCTAAACCTGCAGCATTCATTATCCATTTTGTGAGCCTGGGAAGACTAACAGGCTCAATCCCAGAGATGCTGCCTGGAGCTTTGATGTCGTTAAGCCAATGAACGCATCAGTTCTGGCCAGGCCCCACTATTTTTACTTTTAAGCTGCTGAAAGCATCGCTGACTACACTGGGGGATACTAACATCTCCCATGACTTCAACTACCAGTTCTCTGCTGATACCTCCAAAGTTTGTATGTTTGATTCAGACCTCTTGTTTACAGCATCACGGACATTTTCACCTGGATATCCCTCAAACCTAAGGTCTAGACTGAAACCCCATTGGTATGTCCTCTTATTCTCAGACCAAGTAAAATTGCCTCCTGTCCTACTTCAGGACTTTATTCATACCTCAGTTATTTGTTTTAACTGTTTGTCTTCTTCTCTAGAATTTAAATTCCCAAAGGATTAGAAACATCCATTTTTGAATCCCTAGTGTCAAGTAGGAGTTTATTAGGTTCTTGTTGAACAAGTTAATTTGCAAATGTCAGATGTGTTCAGCTGCAAGTAATACAATACGTAAAGAATAGCAACTTAAAATGTGAAGGCATTTAATCATCTCTCAAAACATGAATTCTAAAGGTAGGTGGTTCAGGATTAGTTAAGCAGCTCAGCAAGGTCGGGGCACTGATCAGAATCTCTAGCATTCTCTTGGCTCAGGATCTCTGAAAATCTCTTAAGAATTTTCATGGTTGCAAGGTAGTTGCCATAGCTCAGCATTCCAACATTACATCCTCACAGCAGCCTTCCAAACAGGAAATAAGAATAAGGATGTGTGTGTTTGTGTGTGTGTGTGTGTGGGGGGATCTTGGTGGCAACAAAGGGGCTTCACACTTCACATACTTCTCTCTTTTGGGAGACGCAAATCCTCTTATTATTGGTAGTCAGAACTGTTCAATGCTCCCTTGGATCAATCTCTAGGAAAGGGAATAGCAATTACCAGAAACGGATTAGACCAATCTCAAGGCATCCTCGGCACTGGGCACATTGCTGTCTGACAAAAGCAGGGTTCTGACTGTAGGCAGAAGAGGGAACTATGGCATGTATCTATGATGCTTGCCACTGATGCGCTGTCTTGGTCCAAGTTCTTGCAGACCCCTCACTGTTTTTTAGGCACTTCCAAGATACATGTAACTCTGTGATGAGTGAACCTGTGCGGGGACAATCTTTAAATGCTTCATGGCATTGAGACTGATTGCAAGGGGAATGAGAAACAGCTGAAAATTGAATCTGTTTTCCAAGCCACACACTGTGGCATGGGGTTGTCTCACAAAGGCACCCAAAGGGCTGGGGCTATCCTACCTTCTGGAAAGGCTGTACCAAGTTTTCCACCCACCAGCAGTACGTGAGAATGTCCCTCTCTGTATTCTCTCCATTACTAGGTATTATTCATTTAGAAAATCTTTAATAATTCCTTATTTGGTCCTCCTAGCTCTGGCCTTTCCCTCTGCACTAGCTATCTATTCCCAGATTATCTTCTCCAAGAACTTCTCAAGATCTATGACTGTTACAAATAAATTAAATCCCTTACTTGGCATTCTGGGCCCACCCTATGCTCCCAGTCTTATTTTTCAATACATACAAATCTTTTGCCTAAGCCAAACATGTGCTTATGCTGTTCTCCACCCTCAAATTCCTTTCTTTTTCTTCTTCCCCCTCCCTATATTATGATAAAAAGTTTATTTAGAAAGTTGCAGAGGTAGTAGACGTGAGCCAGCTGGGCTGTGTAGGTTCAGGAAACAAGTCACAGAGGCAGAGGGGCCGCTGGAAATCAGGGGAGAGAAAGGCAAGTTAACGTGCCTGGGGGACGCGGGGGCGGGGCAGGAGAGGGGGAAGGGAAAGGCGCCAGCCTGCTCCTGAGAGGGAGAGCAGGCCCCTTTCTTCTTTTCTGCTCATTTTTGAAGCCATGGCTCAGATCCCATCTCCTGCAGAAACATTCCTTGGCCACCCTAGCCTAACCTCTTATCACCTCTGCATTCCTTCAGTTCAATGGTTCTCAAGCTTGGCTGCATGTGGGGATCACCAGGGGAACTTCAGAAAATACCAGTGCCTGGGTCTCCCCACAGACATTCTGATTCACTCTGGGTACCAGATAAGGCACTGGGACTTTCAGTCTCTCCAGGTGATTCCAATGTGAAGCCAGGTTCCAGAACCACCCATTGCGATCCTTTGGACTTATTGCCTTGCATATTGGGAGAGCTCGCTGCTGGGGGAGGTGTTTTTTTTTGTTTGTTTTTTTTAAGCGAGAGAGACAGGGACAGACGGGGAAGAGAGATGAGAAGCATCAATTCTTCATTGTGGCATTTTAGTTGTTAATTACTTTCTCATATGTGCCTTGACTGGGGATCTCTAGCAGAGTGAGTGACCCTTTGCTCAAGCCGGTGCCCTCAGGGTTTTGGACCTGGGTCCTCTGTGTCCCAGTCTGATGCTCTATCCACTGCGTCACCACCTGGTCAGGCTGTTTGGGTGGGGGAGCTTTAAAAACCAGATTCCCTGGCATTCCTAGAAGTTCTTATTTTATTTTATTTTTATTTATTGATATTAGTGAAAGGGGAAGGAAGAGAGAGACAGAGACAGAAATAACGATCTGTTCCTGTATGTGCCCCTACCAGGAATCAAACTGGCCCAGGAATCGAACTGCCCCAGGAATTGAACCTTCAACCTCTGTACTTTGGGTCAATGCTCTAACCAGCTGAGGTATCTGGCCAGGGAACCCCTGGAAATTCTTTTCTTTTCTTTTTTTTTTCTTTTCTTCTTTCTTTCTTTCTTTCTTTCTTTCTTTCTTTCTTTCTTTCTTTCTTTCTTTCTTTCTTTCGAGGAGAGAGAGAGACAGAGAGAGAGAGAGAGAGAGAAGGGGGAGGAACAGAAAGCATCAACTCCCATATGTGCCTTGAGCAGGCAGGCCCAGAGTTTCTAACTGGTGACCCCAGCATTACAGGTTGATGCTTTATCCACTGTGCCACCACAAGTCAGGCTTGATAGGCTTTTAAAAAAAAGATTATTTATTTATTTATTACTGTGATTGTAATTCCATGGTGTCTTCATTTAGTGGTTTTTGTTTGCAGCTCATGACATACACTGGTTTTACCAGTCCCTTGTCTCCAAGGCTGTGGGCTTTTGACATACTGTGAACCTGTAATAAGGACAGTTAGTTAAACAAATAGCTTGCTCTGGCTGTGACTCCAGATTCCTGCTCAAAGGTAAGTGTGCAGTGGAGAGTAAGGTAAGAAAATAGCCACAATTCTAAAGTTAAATGTCCTTTGTCCCTTCCTTCCAATAAAAAAAATTTATATATATATATATACAAATATTATATATATATATAATTTTTTTTTTTAAGAGAGAAATATTTTGGAACTTATGTAAAAATATCTTTGTGATATTGCCTGTGTAAACAAACCTTTGTTTTACGTTCTGGGACTGGTGGTCCACCCTCAGAATGATGTGCTGTCCAGTCACACAGGAACTGGTACCTTTGTGTGGCTTCCAGGCTCTGCTAGCTCTTTAGGAGTTTGGTTTGGGAAAGGGAGATAAAAAGGGATTTAAGTTGCTGCCATTAATTCCCAGGATGAATGGCTAAATGATGATGCTGATGAACAATTTGCATGTAAGAGGCGGTTTGGGAGTTTGGTGAATAGCCTATGATTGTGGATAAACACCACCTGCCACGCTGTCCACCGCAGTCCCCCTTCTGCTTGGGGGGAGCGTTTTCTCCTGGGCAGAAAAGCGGGTCTCCTTTTCCTTTACTCTTTAATGCTTTTATGCTAATTTTGGAGAGCTAGATGAGAAAACTGGATTTGCAGGAAGTTTAGTTGGTTCCTCTGGAAAAATGAAGAGCTGTTTTCAAGTGAGGCTCGCCTAATTTTAATTAAATTGGAAAAGTGGTGGTGGCAGAAACCCTTTCTCTGTCCCCAAAGCTTCCTTTACTGTGCTCTGTGGAGGTCACGCTGATTGGAATGCAAAATTCCATGGCCCTAACACCAGACCCAAGGTAGGCTGAAATCTTTTTAATTTCTTTTTTTTAAGCGAGAGGGTGAGGATGGAAGGGGGAAAGATGAGAAGCATCAGCTCATAGTTGCAGCACTTCAGTCATTCACTGATTGCTTCTCATATGTGCCTTGACTGGGGGGTTCCAGCTGAGCCAGTGACCCTTTTCTCAAGCCAGCGGCCTTTGGTCATGTCTATGACCCCACACTCAAGCTGGTGAGAGGCTGGAATCTTTAACAAGCACTTCTGGGGAATCTTATGAAACCTGAGGCAGTGGGTACTGAACCTAGGCGAGCCTCATCATTACCTGGAGGGGGTTAAAAACTTTAGATACACAGGCCCCAGTCCCTAGAGATTCTGATTCCTTAGGTCAGGAATCCTTGAGTAGAAAGTGGGAAGGGTTCTTTCCAGGGATTTTGGGAAGCAGCCAGGTCTGGGAATCACTACCCTCAGGAATTGATTGGAGGTGAAACACTGGGAACCCCCCCTACTCATTCTACAGAACCTGGAGCACAAGAGGCAGGGAAGGAGGCTAAGGGCTGGGCTCTGGGCCTGTCACTTGGAGACAGATGGGCGTTAACTACTAGAGAGCTCAAAGGCCTTTTGACTCAGTCCCTCATGGGCTCTGGGTGGGGACTGCATCCTGCAGGCTGATTTCTGCACGGCCTCTCTGGGCCTCTCTGAACCAGGGGAGGAGAAGGTGGGGTGGGAGGAGTGCTGGATTCAACTAAGTACGGGAAGTCAAAAATTTCCTTCTAAGTTTGATCAACTCTGTGAACTTTGGGCAACTTTCCCTAACCACTCTGAATGAGGTTTTGATGTGTAAAATGAAGATAATAATGACCACTCTAGGCATTATGTCCAATTTATTAATGTAAGGAGGAACACAAATAATAAACAACACTAAAAAATGCACGAGATCACAGAAATGCAAATTTAACCCTACTTGAAATACCACCATTTCACATAAGTGAATGAGAGTCTTTAATGATGGTGAATCCTATGCACTCATAGACTGTCAGGAAACATTGTATATTGGTACATATGTCTTAGAAAGTGATATGAGCCTGACCTGTGATGGCACAGTGGATAAAGCGTCGACCTGGAATACTGAGGTCACCGGTTCTAAACCCCAGGCTTGCCTGGTTAAGGCATATATGGGAGTTGATGCTTCCTGCTCCTCTCCCTGTTCTCTCTCTCTCTTCCTCTCTCTCTCTCTCTCTAATATAAATGAATAAATTAAAAATAAAAGAAAGTGATATGAACTTCTTGCCAAGAACCTTAAATGTGTACACACCCACTGACTCTATAATCTCATTTCTGGAAATTATCTGAATAATTAAAACAAAAGCAGAGTTATGTGCATAAAAATACAGGGTGGGGCAAAAATAAGTTTACAGCTGTTCATTTGGAAGTTAATATTTATTATTAATAAATAATAATATAAGAATAAACTCTGTTTCATGTGCTCACAACTATACCTACCTTTGCTTCACCTAGCATTACTGACAAAGCAAAAAAACCCAACAACCCAAAACAATAAACCTGGAAATTAGCTAAACATTTTAACACTTGGGAGATTGTTTAAAATTAAAGTAGCTCTGCCCTGGCTGGATTGCTTAGTTGGTTAGAGCAGTGATTTTCAACCTTTTTTGAGCCGCGGCACATTTTTTACATTTACAAAATCCTGGGGCACACCACCTACCAAAACGACACTCTAACACAGTACATATTATACATATAGTTAATAATATAGTTTCTAAATGTATTTATACTCAGTGTGAAACCTGGGCCTGTTTCGATGAACACAAAAGGGATATCCTGGCAGGAATGGTAGAAAGACACACATGAAGCTCTTCCTCAATAGTTCTCAGTCTCTCTTTGTTTTTAGTTTTTTATCGCAGTCAAGCTTGAGAAGCTCAGCTCACATAGATATGTGGTTGAAAACAGGAGCAATGTCAAAATAGTTTTGTTGGCCAGAATGGGGAACTCCTTGGCAACAGATAACCAAAAACTGTCCAAAGGAAGATCAGCAAACTTTAGCTTTAAAGTTAGATAACATTGTGATGCATTGTATATCACCCTCTGTGGGGGCCTCTTTTAAAAAGAAAAAGGGCCCTGGCCGGTTGGCTCAGCAGTAGAGCGTCGGCCTGGAGTGCGGGGGACCCGGGTTCGATTCCCCGCCAGGGCACATAGGAGAAGCGCCCATTTGCTTCTCCACTGCCCCCCCTCCTTCCTCTCTGTCTCTCTCTTCCCCTCCTGCAGCCGAGGCTCCATTGGAGCAAGGATGGCCCGGGCGCTGGGGATGGCTCCTTGGCCTCTGCCCCAGGCGCTAGAGTGGCTCTGGTCTCGGCAGAGCGACACCCCGGAGGGGCAGAGCATCGCCCCCTGGTGGGCAGAGCGTCGCCCCTGGTGGGCGTGCTGGGTGGATCCCGGTCAGGTGCATGCGGGAGTCTGTCTGACTGTCTCTCCCCGTTTCCAGCTTCAGAAAAATACAAAAAAAAAAAAAAGGAAAAGGTCAAATATCTATATACACCATCAGGATAGACATAACCAGCTGAGGCTGAGGCTTCATCTAGTGGTGGCAACATTTACCTCCAGCTCTGACCAGGATTAGAAATCAGGGACCATGGGGAGAAGTAGCAGTTTCAACTACTCGCTGCAGCCACACAATGACAAGTGCGGGGTAGCCCAAGCGGGGACCTTCCTGGGTGTGGATGAGAGGCGGCCTACTATTGGTTCATTGCTAGTGGTCAGGATGAATCCTAGAAGGTGATTGGTCAGTGAGTGTTCCCTGTGCCTCCATTCTTCCTGTTGCTGATAGCTGGAGGGATTGTGAGGGGAACATTTATGTTCGGATGGAGGCGGCTGGTGGCGAGCAGGATAAATAGCCTCCACAGGCCGTATCCGGCACACGGGCCGTAGTTTGGGGACCCATGTTTAATTTCCCCATGGCACACCTGACCATGTCTCATGGCACACTAGTGTGCCGCAAAACACTGGTTGAAAAACACTGGGTTAGAGCATCGACCTAAAGTGCAGAGGTTGAAGGTTCAATCCCTGGTCATGACACATAGGAACAGATTGGTATTCCTTTCTTTCTCTTTCTCTCTCCCTTCCTCTTTCTCTAAAATCAATCAATAAAAAATAATAAAATCAAAGTAGCTCTATGCAATGGAACACAATGCAGACATTCAGAAGATCATTCATTATGAAAGCTCTGCAGCAACATGGAAAACATTTATAAACATTAAGTGAAAATGGAAGAACCCCAGGTGGTATGCTATTTGTCTATAGCCCTGTACACTGGGAATGTAGACAGGGAATGAGGGTAAGAGGGAAAACAACAGTTATGCAGGGGGTAGGATTATATGTGCTGTTGTTTTTTTCAAAATTAAAATTTCACCTTTTTCCTTTTTTATTTATTTTATTTTATTATTTTTTTACAGAGACAGAGAGTGAGTCAGAGTGAGGGATAGACAGGGACAGACAGACAGGAATGGAGAGATGAGAAGCATCAATCATTAGTTTTTTATTACGACACCTTAGTTGTTCATTGATTGCTTTCTCATATGTGCCTTGACCATAGGCCTTCAGCAGACCAAGTAACCCCTTGCTTGAGCCAGCGACCTTGGGTCCAAGTTGGTGAATTTTTGCTCAAACCAGATGAGCCCACGCTCAAGCTGGCGACCTCGAGGTCTCGAACCTGGGTCTTCTGCATCCCAGTCTGACGCTCTATCCACTGTGCCACCGCCTGGTCAGGTTTTTTTCCTTCTTTTTTAAAAAATGTTTATTGTATTTATTTTAGAGAGAGAGGAAGGGAAAGAGGGAGAGAGAGAGAGACAAGAACATCAACCTTCCCTTGTATGTGCCCTGACTGGGGATCCAACCAGCGACCTCTGCACTTTGGGCTGATGCTCTAACCAATTGAGCTATCCAGCCAAGCTCTTTCATCTTTTTCATAATAGAAATGACTAATTCCTAAATTGTGGAAACTATTCTATGTTGGTGAAAGATTGTTGGCTGTGAATCTACCATGTATGACTCATAATTTCATCCCTATCACCCCAGGTCGATAAGACTGGACAACCCCTTCATTCAATGCCCACCCAGGTCCTGGAGAGGGGCAGCAGGTGAGGACTCAGTGCACCTTCAGCCTCTCGGGACAGTGCGTGTCCTGCACGTGTGCAGTGAATATGTGCATGATTTCCTGGGCCATTGCTGGTGAGGAGGAAAAGAAGACCCATGCTATGAGATCTCAAGGGGCTCACAAAATAGAGAGGTAGACACCTTTTAGGGATTCTATTTATCCCAGTGGTTCTCAGCTGAAGCTGGTATTCTCCCCCCGGGGACATTTTGAGAGTCACTGTGATTGGAAGGGTTACTACTATTAGCATTTAGTAAATGGGGTTGCGGTAGTCCTGGACAACAAATGATCTGACCCACAGTACCCACAGTGCCCTTGTTGAGAAACAACGATCTAGTCCATACCCCATAGTCAGGGCCGCCATATACGGGTATACAATTTGCCCACTGCACAACTCTTGAAGGTATCATTCACATGGTTAAATACATGGATTCTAGTGGTTAAATATATGGATTCTGAAACCAAACTGACCGAGTTCAAGCAACATTGGTAGACCTTGGACATGTGGCTTATCTTCTGTGTACTTCAGTTTCCTCATTTGTAAAATGGGAATAGTAATAGTAATGTACTTCATACTAATAGTAAGGTAAGCATAACCTCACAGGGTTATTCTTAGAATTAAATGAGGTAATATATGTAGAATTTAGACCAGTGCCTGGCACACGGTAAATGTTCAGTTCATGTTAGATGATTATTATTCCCCATCCACTAGGGTGGGGCCCCAGTTTCTACTCCCTGATCTTGACCACATGCGCTTAGATTCCTGCTCACCCTGAGGCTTAACTTTTCCTGGTCCTTTGTAAATTCCCTTGCTTAAGTTTGCTTGAGTTGGTTTTTGTCATCTGTGACCGAAAGTCTTGATAACTAAGACAGGGAGAAAAGACGCACCAGCACGGAGCACAGCGGGTAATACAGAAGAGCTTCCAATTAAGTGTGAGATTGCTTGGCCTAGAAAGCCCATAAACGCCACAGACAATATCTAATCATAACTGAATGAAATTTTGATTCAAAACACAAGTCATTAAACAAATGGAATGCTGCTAGCTCGGCTCTCATTCTGTGTCCTAAGAAAACAGACAGACCAAACATTCAGGACCAGTCCAAACAGGGACTAAACAGTCAAGGGAAAGTGACCTTCTCTCAGAATCACTCCTACTAGCATTTGAAGTTCTATTTTTAGCCATCTCTACCTTTGTTTAGCAGAGGGTCTTCTTTGAATATGTGAATGCCCCTGGGAAGGGTAACTCAGAAAGTCTGCAGCACCCTACTGTGAACGTGTTTATTAAGTGGCTTCCTCCTGCCTCCTCCACTTTCCATGCCCAACTACCAGTGGGGCAATGATGGAGCCTGGGGAGGCTGGAGGAGGCAGAGTCCTGCAAAAAGGATCTTCCTTCAATTGTTGATGCACTCACCAAGCCCATATTTACAGAGAGCAGTGAACCTAAAGGAACTGGAAGGAGTGTTCTGTCTGGCACGGCGAACAGTGGCAATGACTACACTTGTTCCCTTTGCCAAGGACCAATCTGATCTGATTGCTCTGAGGTGAAGGAAGGGAGGGGGTTGTTCATCACCCATTTGCTAAGTCAGTGGTTCTCAAAGTTTGCTGCAATTAGAATCATCTTAGAAGCTTAAAAAACTCTCACTATCCAGCCCTGGTTGGATGGCTAGGTTGGTTAGAGTTTCATCCCCAAGCCCAGGGGTTGCCAGTTTGGTCCCTTGTTGGGGCACATGCAGAGACAGGTTGATGTTTCTGTCTCTCTCCCTCTCCTTTCCTCTTTCTTTCAAAACAATAAATAAAAAATATCAGCCTGATCTGTGATGGCGTAGTGGATTAAAGCATTGACTTGGAACGCTGAGATTGCCGGTTCAAAACCCTGGGCTTGCCTGGTCAAAGCACATATGAGAAACAATCCGTAAACAACTAAAGTGAAGCAACTATGAGTTGATACTTCCCTCTATCTAAAAATCAATAAATAAAATCTTTTAAAAATAAATTAAAAGGCCCTGGCCAGTTGGCTCAGCGGTGGAGCGTTGGCCTGGCGTGCGGGGGACCCGGGTTCGATTCCTGGCCAGGGCACATAAGGAGAGGTGCCCATTTGCTTCTCCACCCCCACCCCTCTCCTTCCTCTCTGTCTCTCTCTTCCCCTCCCGCAGCCAGGGCTCCATTGGGGCAAGGATGGCCTGGGCGCTGGGGATGGCTCCTTGGCCTCTGCCCCAGGCGCTGGAGTGGCTCTGGTTGTGGCAGAGCAACCCCCCGGAGGGGCAGAGCATCGCCCCCTGGTGGGCAGAACGTCGCCCCTGGTGGGCGTGCCAGGTGGATCCCAGTCGGGTGCATGCGGGAGTCTGTCTTGACTGTCTCTCCCCGTTTCCAGCTTCAGAAAAATACAAATAAATAAATAAATAAAAATAAAAATATATTTAAAAAAGTAGCCCTGGCCGGTTGGCTCAGCGGTAGAGCGTCGGCCTAGCGTGCGGAGGACCCGGGTTCGATTCCCGGCCAGGGCACACAGGAGAAGCGCCCATTTGCTTCTCCACCCCTCCGCCGCGCTTTCCTCTCTGTCTCTCTCTTCCCCTCCCGCAGCCAAGGCTCCATTGGAGCAAAGATGGCCCGGGCGCTGGGGATGGTTCCTCGGCCTCTGCCCCAGGCGCTAGAGTTGCTCTGGTCGCAATATGGCGACGCCCAGGATGGGCAGAGCATCGCCCCCTGGTGGGCAGAGCGCCGCCCCATGGTGGGCGTGCCGGGTGGATCCCGGTCGGGCGCATGCGGGAGTCTGTCTGACTGTCTCTCCCTGTTTCCAGCTTCAGAAAAAAAATGGAAAAAAAAAAAAAAAAAAAAGTAAGAACTCTCAGTATCCAGTTTGCATCCAGATCAATTAAATCAGAATGTCTGCGGGTGGTTGTCAAGCATCAGAAGGTTTTTAAGGCACCCCCCCCACAGGTGATTCTGATGAGTAGCTGTCCTAAGCATTTAGTGTGTGAGGCCCTAGGTGACAAAACAGGTCAGAATCTGGTTCCTACCCCCCAGACACAATGCTTAATTAATTATTTTTTTGTATTTTTCTGAAGTGAGAAGCAGGGGGAGGGGGGAGGCAGACAGACAGACTCCCGCATGCGCCTGACTGGGATCCACTCAGCATGCCCACCAGGGGGCAATGCTCAGCCCTTCTGGGGTGTTGCTCTGCTGCAACCAGAGCCATTCTAGTGCCTGAGGCGGAGGCCATGGAGCCATCCTCAGCGCCCAGGCCAATTTTGCTCCAGTGGAGCCTTGGCTATGGGAGGGGAAGAGAGAGACAGAGAGGAAGGTGAGGGGGAGGGGTGGAGAAGCAGATGGGTGCTTCTCCTGTGTGCCCTGGCCGGGAATTGAACCCAGGACTTCCACACACCGGGCTGATGCTCTACCACTGAGCTATCCAGCCAGGGCCACAATGCTTAATTTTTAAAATTTATTTTTATCTGTTGGTGTACAGTTCTATGAATTTTTTGTTGGTAAAGTTCACATACCATAAAATTCACCCCCTCTTTTTTCTTTACAGGGACAGAGAGAGAGTCAGAGAGAGGGATAGATAGGGATAGACAGACAGGAACAGAGATAGATGAGAAGCATCAATCATTAGTTTTTCGTTGCGAGTTGTGACACCTTAGCTGTTCATTGATTGCTTTCTCATATGTGCCTTGACCTAGGCCTTCAACAGACTGAGTAACCCCTTGCTCGAGCCAGTGACCTTGGGTCCAAGTTGGTGAGCTTTTTTTTGCTCAAGCCAGATGAGCTTGCGCTCAAGCTGGTAACCTCGGGGTCTTGAACCTGGGTCCTCCGCATCCCAGTCCGACGCTCTATCCACTGCGCCACCACCTGGTCTGGCAAAATTCACCCTTTTAAAGTGCATAACTCAATGGCTTTTAGTATATTTGCAAAGTTGTGCAACCATCACCACTAATTCCAGAACATTTCATCATTCCCAGAAGAAACCCCACACCCATTAGTACTTACTCACCATTTAGTCCTATCCTGACTCCTGGCAAACGTGAATTTACTCTCTCTATATGGATTGCCTATTCTTGACATTTTTTTTTTTTTTTTTTTTTTTTTTTTAATTTATTCATTTTAGAGAGGCGAGGGAGAGACAGAGAGAGAGAAGGAGGGAGGAGCTGGAAGCATCAACTCCCATATGTGCCTTGACCAGGCAAGCCCAGGGTTTTGAACCGGCGACCTCAGCATTTCCAAGTCGATGCTTTAACCACTGCGCCACCACAGGTCAGGCCCAATTCTTGACATTTTATATAAATAGAATTACACAATATGTGGCCTTTTTTTGGGGGTTTATTTCATTTAGCATAACATTTTCGGGATTCTTCTATGTTGCAGCATGTATCAGTGCATTGTTCCTTTTTATTGCCAAATAATATTTCATTGTATGGATGTACCACATTTTGCTTATTTGTTCATCAGGTGATGTTTCCACTTTTTGGCTATTATGAATAATGCTGCTATGAACATTTGTATACAAGATTTTTTGTGTGTCTGAGGATGTATGTTTTTGTTTTCTTAGCATTTATCAAAGACTGAAATTACTAAATCATATGGGAACTTTATATTTAACTTTTTGAGGGATTGCCAGACTGTTTTCCAAAGTGGCTACACAATTCTATATTCCTACCAGTAATGTATGGGGGTTTTAATTTCTTCACATTCTTGCCAACACTTGTTATTATATCTTTTTGATTATAGCCATTCTAATGGATAGTTTTATAAATTTTGACACATATATAGATCTATATAACCACCACCATAATCAGGATATGAGATTGTTCTATCACTCTCCACCATTGTTAGCTATTCTTATTTATTTTTATAGCAACATTGTTCTGTGGCAATATCAGTGAATGCTCCCTGTAGGTAGTGTCCTTTGAGCCAAGCCTCAGGGACTAGAAGGACTTCTAGAAATTGAGATGGGGGCAGTGACAAGGTGAAAGTTGCTCTTTGGAACCATATACTTTGTCCCAATGCTTATCTTTCTTCTCTCTTCCCTTCTGCTATCCCTTTATTGCCACCCTTCCCCATCCTAACCCTTGTCAACCACTGATCTGTTCTCCATCCTTATAGTTTTATCATTTGAGAATGTCATAAAAATGGCATCATAGAGCATGTAACCTTTTCAGACTGGCTTTCTTCACTCAGTATAAATGTCTCTGAAATTCATCCAAGTTGTGTGTACCAAAAGTTTGTTCTTTTTATTGCTGAGGAGTATTTCATTGTATGGTTATACTTTAGTTCATTTTATCCATTCGCCTGTTTAAAGACATTTAGGCTATTTCTAGTTTCTGGCAATTATGAAAAGAAATGCTATAAATATATATGTATAGGTTTCTGTGTGGACATAAGTATTCATTTCTCCAGAGTAAATTCCCAGGAGTGGGAATACCCAATCATAGGGTGTGTGTGTATATATATATATATGTTTAACTTTATATGAAACTGCCACACTGTTTTCCAGAGTGGCCATTCCAGTTTGCATTCACACCAGCGATGTATGAGAGTTCCAATTGTTCCACATCACTGTGTTATCAGTAGTTTTTATTTTAGTCATTGTAGTAGATGTGTAGAAATATTTCCTCATATTTAAAATTTGCATTTCCTGAATGATTATAGATAATGAACATCTTTTCATGTGCTTATTTGCCATCCTTACATCCTCTTTGATGAAGTATTTGTTTATATCTTTTGCTCATTTTTTAATTGAGTTGCCTGCTTTCTTATTGTGTAGTTATTAGAGTTCATGATATATTCTGGATCCAGACCCTGTGTTGGGCAATTGATTTGTAAATATTTTCTACTAGTCTGTAGCTGAGACACACTACTTTTTGTACATGTGTCTAAAGAGAGAAAGGAATGGAATTGATACTTATTGAGAACCGACTATGTGCTAGACATTGTATTAGGTTGCTGGAGGGGTGGGAATATGAGTAAGACAGAGCCCCCGCACACAGGGGTGGGGGTGGAGAGGTGAAGCTTGGACACCACCATCCATACCACAAACAGCACACAGTGAGGTAGAAGAAGGAAATGGTAGCACTGAATGGTTAAAAGTGAGGCTCCAGAGTCAGCCTGTCTGATTCCAACTGCACCATTTGACCCCTGTGTGACCTTGGGTAGGTTGCTCTGCACCTGGGTTTCTTTATTTGCAAAATGGGGGCAGCAATAATGTCCATCTCAAAGGTTTGAGAGCACTAGGGAAACTCTTCACCATTACAAGGTATTATTAATTCTTAAAAAATTTTTTTTAATATATTGATTTTAGAGAGGGAGGAAGGAAGAGATAGAGAGAGCAAGAAACGTCAATTTGTTGTTCCACTTATTTCTTGTTTGATCCTTGTATGTGCCCTGAACTGGGGATCAAACCTGCAACCTTGGCGTATCAGGATGGTGCTCTAACAAACTGAGCTACCCTGCTAGGGTATTATTTATTTATTTATTTATTTATTTATTTATTTATTGCGGCAGAGACAGAGAGAGTCAGAGAGGGACAAATAGGGACAGACAGGAAGGGAGAGAGATGAGAAACATCAATTCTTCATTGATTGATTTCTCATATGTGCCTCTACCAGGGGGCTATAGTAGACTGAGTGACCCCTTGCTCGAGCCAGCGACCTTGGGCTCAAGCTGGTGAGCCTTGCTCAAACCCGATGAGCCTGCGCTCAAGCTGGCGACCTCAGGGTCTCGAACCTGGGTCCTCCGCGTCCTAGTCCAGTGCTCTATCCACTGCACCACTGCCTGGTCAGTGGTGGTATTATATATTTTTTATAACAACATTGTTCTGTGACAATCAGTGAAAGCTCCCTGGAGGTGGTGTCCTTTGAGCTGAGTCTTAAGAACTGGAAAGACTTCTAGAAGTTAAGATGGTGGCAGTGACAAGGTGGAAGCTGCTCTTTGGAACCATATATTTTGTCCCAAAGCCTATATTTCTTCTTTCTCCTTCAGTCCCTCCCCTCTTCGGCTTGTGCTCTCCTTTCCCTCAATCTCTTTCTTTCCTTTCCCTCCCTCTCCCTCCAGCAGAGGCCTCTGTGGGCCCCTCCGGTGTCCTTGGCCTTATGAGGTCGTGGACCGCTGGGTTATGAACTGCTGCTCTGAGGCTGCAGGACCACCTTTGGTCCCTCAGTGTGGACTCCGCAGCCCACTCTACGGGAAGCAGGAAGCGTATGGAGGAGTCTGCCCTGCAGCTGGGCGCTGCTGCTCGGAGATGAACTCAGCGCTGGGTCTGTTCCAGCACAGCTTATTGAGCAAGGGTTCTGTGCAGACATCAGGCCTGTGTTGGAACCAGCTGTACCAGCTCCAGCTTGTTCAGTTAATAATTTACTGCTGGGCAAATGGGAGTTAAATGAGCCAGGAGGCATATTTTGTGTGAGCTTTGGGATACCTTTGACAGCAATTTGTGTAATTTGTCCAGGAGGATACTAAAACTGTCTTAATTCTAATGCCCTGCCTGCCATGCCACACTGACCCTTTGGATCCATTTATTAACATGGTCGGCTTTGATTTATGGTTATCTTACTGCTTTGGTTTCTCTTTTGAGCTCATGACCAGAGCAGTGGTGAGTGTGGAAATGACTCTGTGAGGAATTATGTTCCCGGTGTTCTTATTCAAGGAATGCTGCGGCCACATGGGCTTTCTGTTTTGCGGGGCTGAGATGTCTCACAGCAGAATTGCCCTTTTTTTCCCCCTGGCCACCGTGTGTGTGCGTGTGCGTGTGCGTGTGCGTGTGCGTGTGCGTGTGCGTGTGCGTGTGCGTGTGCGTGTGCGCGCGCGTGCGCGCGCGCGCGTGTGTGTGTGTGTGTGTTTGCGCGCGCCCACACATGTAGGGCTGGCTCCACAGGCATGGGACCTGTGTAGTAGAGCAGGGTCCCATGCTTAGAAGGACTTCCACTCTTGATTTAATGCTCTGCTGTTACCGTTTTGAAATTGTTTTCTTGCAGTGGCGCAGTGGATAGAGTCAGACTGGGACACAGAGGACCCAGGTTTGAAACTCTGAGGTCGCCAGCTTGAGTGCGGGCTCATCTGGTTTGAGCAAGGCTCATCAGCTTGGGCCCAAGGTCACCGGCTTGAACAAGGGGTCACTCTCTTTGCTGTAGCCCCCCCCCCCCCCTTGAGAAAGCAATCAATGAACAGCTAAGGTGCCGCAATGAAGAATTGATGCTTCTCGTCTCTCTCCCTTCCTGTCTGTTTGTCCCTATCTGTCCCTCACTCTGTCTCTCTCTCTGTCTCTGTCACACACAAAAAAAAAACCTCAAGAAAAAAAATTTATTTTATTGATTTTTAGAGAGATAGCAGGGGAGAGATAAGGACAGGACCATTGATCTCTTCCTGTATGTGCCCTGACTGGGAATTGAACTGGCAATCTCTGTGCTTTAGGATGATGCTCTAACCAACCAGGATGCCTGGCCAGGGCTGAAATTCTTTATTTATGAATAAGGGGTCAACATTTATACTGGGCCATGAAAATTATGTACCTGATCCTATGGGTATGCCATATTTTTTTGTTTTGTTTTGTTTTGTTTTATTTTTGAGGGTAAATAGTGAGAGAGATTCCCACACGCACCCTGACTGGGATCCACCCAGCAACCCTCATCTGGGGCCAATATTTGAACCAATCGAGCCACTGGCTGCAAGGAGAAGAGGAAGAGAAGGAGAAGGGGGAGTGGGAGGGGGAGAGAAGCAGATGGTTGCTTCTCTTGTGTGCCCTGAGCTGGAATGGAACCCAGGATGTCCATATACCAGGCTGATACTCTATCCACTGAGCCAACTGGCGAGGGTAGTATCCATGGTTTTTTTTTTTGTTTTGTTTTGTTTTTGTTTTTGCATTTTTTTGTGGCAGAAACAGAGAGAGTCAGAGAGAGGGATAGATAGGGACAGACAGACAGGAAGGGAGAGAAATGAGAAACATCAATTCTTTGTTACAGTTTCTTAGTTGTTCATTGATTGCTTTCTCATATGTGCCTTGACTGGGGAGCTACAGCAGACCGAGTGATCCCTTGCTCGAGCTAGCGACCTTGGATTGTTCAAACCTGATGAGCCCGCGCTCAAACTGGCGACCTTGGGATCTCGAACCTGAGTCCTCCGCGTCCCAGCCAGACACTCTATCCACTGCGCCACCACCTGGTCAGGCGCCATGGTTCTTGATGTTGAACTCAAGTGACCTTCTAAGATCATTCTGTCCTTTCTCCTGCTTTGAGGACAATCCTGTAATCCTGACCACTGAAAACCCTCACTCTCGGGGAGGCTATAGTGACTCTGCCCAAGAATCTTATAGCCTTACCAGCAAAGATATCTTAAAAGGTAAAGAATTTGTTTTAAAATAAGTAATGTATGGATATATTTTTAAATCAAATGTGCATGTTGTGGCACCCTTGCTATACCTTAGTTTTCTTGTTCCCCTCCTGCAGAAGCGAGAATTGTCACCCATCTCTGGGCACCCTTCAGGGAGTTTGTACTTTGATGAGCATAGATGTACTCATCTCCATATTATTTTCTTTATCAGATGGTGGGACAACTTCTATACTGTTTTGAACCTTCCTTTTTTTACCTAACATTGCATCTTGGAAAATTCCACATCATTATATAGATATATGTTATCATTTTTTTGGTAACAATTTCCTGTTGTTTAGATTGACTATAAATGACCTAACAAATCCCCTATTGATGGACACAGGTTGTTTCTGAACTTTTGTTTCTACGATGTTCTTAGAATTGGGTTGTCAGGGTTAGCAAATTAAAATATAGGCTTCTCAGTTAAATTTAAATTTCTGGTAACTAATGAATAATTTTAATATAAACATGTTTTATACTTATGTCCCAAGAGGGCAGGACATTTGGGACCTAATTATACTAAAATATATATATTGTGTTTATCGAAATTCAAATGTAACTGGGGGCCTGTATCTTATTTTGCAACCCGATCCTAGATCAGTGTCTGGCACATAGTAGGGGCTCAGTAAGGATTTAGTGAATGAATGTATCAATGTTTCCTCTCTAGAATGAAAGCTCATGAGAGCAGTGACTTCTTCGTGGTATTTCCTGTTCTACCTGCAGTGCTTAACAGATATTTGTTTAATACAGGCAGACCTCCTTTTATTGCTCTTTGCTTTATTGTTTTTTCTTTTCATTCTTTTTTTTTCTTTGTTGAACCTCACAGATATTACATTTTTTATAACTTGAAGGTAAGACCATGCACCAGCAAAAACGATTAGGACTCGCTTAAGGCTCGGATGATGGTTTTCATTTTTTAGCAATAAAGTATTTTAAATTAAGGTATGTACGTTTTTAGACATAATGCACACTTAATAGACTGCAGTATAGTGTAGACACAACTTTTATACGCACTGGAAAACCAAGAAATCTGTGGCTTGCTTTATTATATTTGCTTTATTGTAGTGGTCTGGAAACAAATCCCAGCTATATCTGAAGTACACTTGTATATGGACAAATGCTACAATGAATGTCTTTGTGAATGCTTCATTTGGGCCATGAAAGCTTGGATTTGTAGGATAAATTCATTTGTTTAAAGTTTGATAGATTCTGCCATATTAATCTCCATAGGCCTTTGACATACCCTGGCCAAGTTTTCTAATCATATTCCTGCTCGTCACTTAAAGTCAGTTAACCTTTGGGGAACTTTCCCCTTGAGGCTGCTCTAAATCGGGGTCAAAAAGGAATCAAAAGTGCCAACCCCATTAAACCACCTCTTTATGCCTCCTCCATCAATTCATGCCAAGAAATGAGGAACTTTAGATGCAAATGGCAGTAGGTAACATCTGGCTCATCAGGGTCCCTGGCTGTCTTGTCCCCAAGGTGCTGGAGGAGCCCATTGGGCCCCGCCAGCTCCTGGTGATGGATGACTTACATTGGTTGGTCTGTCCCAGAGGTGCTCTTGGGTTCAGAGTCCACCTGCCTCCCAGTCTTTCAATCTGTCACTGACACAGAAGGATTTAATCATTGTAACGAGGCTGTCACTGAGAGTGTGCTCTGCCACCTCTGGTGGGAAAGCCTGTTGCACGTGTTCCCTGGCCAACCTAAGTACGTGTTGTTGTTGTTTTTTCATTTTTCTGAAGCTGGAAATGGGATGCAGTCAGACAGACCCCTGCATGCACCTGACCGGGATCCACGCAGCATGCCCACCAGGGGGCGATGCTCTGCCCCTCTGGGGCGTTGCTCTGTTGCATCCAGAGCCAGTCTAGCGCCTGAGGCAGAGGCCACAGAGCCATCCTCAGTGCCCAGGCCATCTTTGCTCCAGAGGAGCCTTGGCTGCGGGAGGGGAAGAGAGAGACAGAGAAGAAGGAGAGGGAGAGGGGTGGAGGAGCAGATGGGCGCATCTCCTGTGTGCCCTGGCCGTGAATCGAACCCAGGACTCCTACACGCCAGGCCGACACTCTACCGTTGAGCCAACCGGCCTTAAGCACGTGTGATCTCTGCCAACCATCAAGATCTGGTGGTTGCATGGATCTGTGTCCCTATTTCACCACTTTCTGTATTAGCTGGCTGACCTTGGACAAGTTACTTAACTTCTCTGAGCATTAGTTTCCTCTGCAGTTGCAAAGGGCTAAAAACCCCTACCTGTTACCTCAAGGGTTTGTCATAAAATTAAAAACAATAATTTATAGAATTTGTAGAAATTGTGAAATGTTCTGCAAATAAACTATCTTGAGCCTGACCAGGCGGTGGTGCAGTGGATAGAGCATCGGACTGGGATGCGGAGGACCCAGGTTCGAGACCCTGAGGTTGCCAGCTTGAGCGTGGGCTCATCTGGTTTGAACAAAGCTCACCAGCTTGGACCCTGGCTTG
The DNA here is from genome assembly GCF_036850995.1 of Saccopteryx leptura. NCBI lineage: Eukaryota > Metazoa > Chordata > Mammalia > Chiroptera > Emballonuridae > Saccopteryx > Saccopteryx leptura. The sequence goes on along the minus strand of NC_089504.1, from coordinate 343,804,815 downwards.
AGCAAGGGGTTACTCGGTCAAGGCACATATGAGAAAGCAATCAATGAACAACTAAGTGTCGCAGGGAAAAGCTGATGATTGATGCTTCTCATCTCTCTCCTTTCCTGTCTGTCTGTCCCTATGTATCCCTCTCTCGGACTCTCTCTCTGTCTCTGTAAAAAAATAAAAAATCAACAAAAGGAAAACAACTATTTTGAGGTTGAGAGTATGGATGGCCGAGGGTCTTGAATAGGTTTCTGAGTTATTATTAATTTACCAGTGTGGCTTCAAAAAGGCAACCACATGGAAGGTGGGAGTGCGGGCTTGCCTTTTACAAAAGACTGGGAAGCAGTATCAATCAATCACCCCGATTAAAGCCAGGGAGCAGGGCTGGCTGATTACAGGGATGAATGAAACCTCTCTAAGGCACTCTCTGGTGAACCCACGTCTCTTCCCAGGACAGGGAACTGGGGTCTCTGATCCTCTGGATTCCCTTTCTCTCTGCATACCACACACTCTCAAGGTTGTTCATCGGCACAGACAGTATTGACTCCACCAGCCTCTAGAACTACCCACCATTTCTAGAGACAACTGTCCGACCTAATTTAAAATCAGGCTTCTTTCACGTTCTCACCTTGGCACCTCTTGATCCCTAGTGGATGAGAGCTCATGCAATTTGAGATATAGAGCCAATTTCTCAGCACTCTGTGGTAGGGAGCCTTCCCAGAAGTGGCTGGAAAGCCAAGGAAGTGCTGAGCCCTGGGGCGAGGGGAGGTGGTTCATTCTTACCCCACAAGGATGAATGTCATGACTATTGAAGTGAAGGTCCTGACCCACCCTGTCCCTGCTTGTCAGTGCTGGGTTGTGGCTCTGAACTCTTCTTTTTTCTCTGAAGTAAAAAGGAAAGGTGGCAAATCAGTATGTGTGTGTGTGTGTGTGTGTGTGTGTGTGTGTGTGTGTGAGAGAGAGAGAGAGAGAGAGAGAGAGAGAGAGAGAGAGAAGGCATTACTGACCTGGCCCCTTATGAGGACCAGTGAGTTTCATCATGTGTGAAATGCCAGTGAGCTACAAATCAAGAATAACTTCCAACATCTACTTCCAGTGTAAATTACCCCCAAAGCATCACGTTACACCTTTGCAGAGAGGCTACCCTTGTAGCCTTTCTTTGCCAGTTGTTGGACCTGACAGCCTCACACCCAGAGGTGGGAAATACACAAGAATGAAAGTGGGGTTGTCTAGGCTGCTTAGGGGTGAGAAAATTCCCTACTGTGAGAAAACAAACAGATATAATCAAATCAGATCAAAACACAGATTATCTCACATGATTCTGCACCTGGGGAAAGACTACATTTTAACAAAGCAGAGAAGAAAAAACATTAAAATTAAAAAGGAAAGAAAGAAAGAAAAGAAAGAAGAAAGGGAAAGAAAGAAAGAAAGAAAGAAAGAGAAAAGGAGAGAAAGAAAGAAAGACCGAAAGACCCAGCTTGTGGTGGCTCAGTGGATAGGGTTGACCTGGAATGCTGAGGTCACCAGTTTGAGACCCTAGGCTTGCCCAGTCAAGGCACATATGACAAGCAACCAATGAACAACAGCTAGAGTGCAGAAACTACTTCTTGTATCAGCCCTCCGTAAAGTCAATGAATAAAATATTTTTAAAAAAGAAAAGAAGAGAAACAAAGCGGAAGTGAGAGGTGGCTGGGCTTGGATACTAGAAAATCTAATATAACAATTGGAGCACGTTGTCTGGGTGTTTCAACTCCCTCCAGCAAGAAAGAGGTGATGCACTGGGCAGAGGGTGCCCGCCACGTCTGGAGAAGGGTGACTGGCTACTGGCTTGGTGCGTGGTGGAACACTAGTGTTTCCTCATCTAAACTCTCACTTTCCTTAGAGTTTTGGATTAGGAAATTGGATAAGTCCCTTCCAGGATTCTGTTCCAGGTACAGGGAAAATGGGCAAGTGAAAGAAGGAAGTGGTCTGGCCAGGTGGTGGTGCAGTAGATAGTCAACCTGGGATCATGAGGTACCCAGGTTTGAAACAATGAGGTCATAGGCTTGAGCGTGGTCTCGTCCAGCTTGAGCTCGGGCTCATCCAGCCTGAGCGTGGGGTCACCGACTTGAGCGTGGGATCATAGACATGCCCCCATGGTCACTGGCTTGAGCAAGGGGTCTGGCTCAGCTGGAGGCACTAAATCAAGGTACATATGAGAAAACAATGAACAACTAAAGTGCTGCAACAATATGTTGGTGCTTCTCATTTCTCTCCCTTCCTGTAAATCTGTCCTTGTCTGTCCCTGTCTGTCTCTCTCTCGGAAAGAAAGAAAGAAAGAAAGAAAGAAAGAAAGAAAGAAAGAAAGAAAGAAAGAAAGAAAGAAAGAAGGAAGGAAGGAAGGAAGGAAGGAAGGAAGGAAGGAAGGAAGGAAGGAAGGAAGGAAGGAAGGAAGGAAGGAAAGAGAGAGAGAGAGAAAGAAAAAGAAGAAAGAAAGAGAAAGAAAGAAAGAAAGAAAAAGAAAGAAGAAAGAAAGAAAGAAAGAGAGAAAGAAAGAAAGAAAGAAAGAAAGAAAGAAAGAAAGAAAGAAAGAAAGAAAGAAAGAAAGAAAGAGAAAACTTTCCTATCATACATCTCCACTTCCATGCCCAGTGTCCCAGGACCCCTCTGCCAACTATAGTTTGGAAGATTTTTCCAGAAAGTGTCAGTGCCTTCCTGCTTGGCTTCAGCTCCACTGGCTTCTTTTCTCTTCCTAGAATCCACCTTCCTGCTCAGGGTGTTTGCTATTCTGTCAGGTTCTTAGAGAAACTTCCTCTTCAGCTCAAAAGTCTCTTTCTCAAAGAGGCTTCCCCTGAAGACTGCTTCTTAGGTCCAGTGGGCAGGGATCTCCGTGGGGTTCTGCTCACTAATATATCTCCAGGACCCAGCACAGTGCCTGGCCCATCGCACATGCTCATTCATCTTTTTTAAATAAACATTGAATGAAATAATCACCCTGCTTTATACTTCCCATAACCCTTATTACTATCAAATATCACCTTGTTTACTTATCTGTTTGTTTGTTGTCTCTCTGGCTAGATTAGAACCTCCATGAAGGCAGAGACCTTTCTGTCTTGTTATCCAATGCCTACCAGTAGTGCCTGCAAGAGTGCCTGGCATTTAAAGGTGCTCAATAGCCCTGGCTGGATAGCCAGTTGGTTAGAGCATTGTCCTAATACTCCAAGGTTGCAGGTTCAATCCCCAGTCAGGGCACATTCAAGAATCAGCCAAGCCTGCCTGACCAGGAGGTGGCGCAGTGGATAGAGTGTCGGACTGGGATGCAGAAGGACCCAGGTTTGAGACCCCGAGGTTGCCAGCTTGAGTGCGGACTCATCTGGTTTGAGCAAAGCTCACCAGCTTGGACCCAAGGTCGCTGGCTCGAGCAAGGGGTTACTCGGTCTGCTGAGGGCCCGCGGTCAAGGCACATATGAGAAGGCAATCAATGAACAACTAAGGTGTTGCAACGCGCAGTGAAGAACTAATGATTGATGCTTCTCATCTCTCTCCGTTCCTGTCTGTCTGTCCCTGTCTATCCCTCTCTCTGACTATCTCTGTAAAAAATAAATAAATAAATAAATAAAAATTAAAAAAAAAAAAAAAGAATCAGCCAAGCCTGACCTGTGGTGGCGCAGTGGATAAAGCGTCGACCTGGAAATGCTGAGGTCGCCGGTTCGAAACCCTGGGCTTGCCTGGTCAAGGCACATATGGGAGTTGATGATTCCAGCTCCTCCCCCACTTCTCTCTCTCTGTCTCTCCTCTCTGTCTCTCCCTCTCCTCTCTAAAATGAATAAATAAAAAAAAAAAGAATCAGCCAATAAATGCATAAGTAACTGGAACAACAAATGAGTGTTTCTCTCTCTCTCTCCTCTCCTCTCTCTCTAAAATAAATTAAAAAAAAAAATGTTTTCTGCTTATAGTTTTTCCAAAATCTCTGAGGACAGAATCATTTTTCCAGACCTGTAGTCCACTCAGATTCAAACTGGAAATCAGGATAAGGAACTGAGTGACATATGTCACTGAGTGACTGTTGTCCCTTTCACTCACCAAAAAGATTACTTTCTTTCCTGTGATCAGTAAACTTCTTTAACGTGCAGTACTTGCCACACATCCCTGTTTTTCTGAGTTGGCAGGAGTCAGGCATCTGCTCTGTGACTCAGCCAGACAATTGGATGTTAATTAGAGACTGATGAGATAACATGGAAACAATTACCCGTTAGATGTGTTAGACACCCGAGAGCTGCAGGAGAAGCTGTTAGGATGTCTGTGAGCAGGACCTTTTCTTGCAAGGGCTACTGTGTCATTTTATTCACCCTGGTGTATTATTTTTCTGTCACCCTCAAGGGCTTCCAATGAATTTTTATTTGTCCTGGTCCTTTACAAATGGCTCCCCTCCTGGTGTCCTACAAAAATGTTTCCTTTTAAAATAGCACTGTGTAATAAGGAGAAAAGATCTCTTTAGCACTGGGTAGTACAGAAAGGACTTTTTATTTTGTTTTGCGGAGAGGGTGGGCCTAATCTGCCAAAACTCTAGTGGCTGTCCTTGATTCTACTGTCAGATAAAATGCATTAAGAAAAGGGGGTAGGCTTTTGCTTTTGTTTTATTTTCTTCTTACCATTTGCTTTAAAAACAAACCTTGATTTCATGGATTTGTGAAGCGTTTAGTAAATGAAGTTGAAAGGAAGAGTAGCTATCTGCATGCATTAAAATTTTTTTTTTTTACTTTATTTATTCATTTTTTAGAGAGGAGGGAGACAGAGGAGAGAGAGACAGAGAGAGAGAAGGGGGGAGGAGCTGGAAGCATCAACTCCCATATATGCCTTGACCAGTCAAGCCCAGGGTTTCGAACCAGCGACCTCAGCATTTCCAGGTCGACGCTTTATCCACTGCGCCACCATAGGTCAGGCTATCTGCATGCATTTTAAAAAATTGTGGTAAAATGCACATACACAAAATTTATCATCTTAACCATTTTTGTATAGTTCAGCAGCATTAAGTACATTCACACTGTTGTGCTATCTTGCAAAACTGAAACTCTGTATTAATTAAATAATAATTCTCTATCTTAGCCCTTCTCTAATTTCTTTTGACAGTATGTTTTAGGAAGGTCAGAAAGTACATTAAAAATGTAGGTTTGGGCCTGACCAGGCGGTGGTGCAGTGGATAGAGCATTGGACTGAGATGCAGAGGACCCAGGTTCGAGACCCCGAGATCGCCAGATTGAGCGCGGGCTCATCTGGTTTGAGCAAAAAGCCCACCAGCTTGAACCCAAGGTTGCTGGCTCCAGCAAGGGGTTCGGTCTGCTGAAGGTCCGCGGTCAAGGCACATATGAGAAAGCAATCAATGAACAAGTAAGGTGTTGCAATGCGCAATGAAAAACTAATGATTGATGCTTCTCATCTCTCTCCGTTCCTGTCTGTCTGTCCCTGTCTATCCCTCTCTCTCTCTGAAAAAAAAAAAAAAAGTAGGTTTGTCTCCTTTAACAGATCCAGGTCTGTGCTCAGTACTGATCTAGGGAGAAATGATTATACAATGACATGAATCATTCACTTATAACGGGGTCAAATCATAGAACCTCCTTTCTTTACAAGTGTGAACAGGGAAGGGGCCTTGTAGTCACAATTCACTGAAGTCTATCAAGGTCAAGGGCAAGCTCACTGGGTAATTAATGATCTGTATTATAGTCAGGTTGAACAGATGCTGGGCTGATAACATTCTGAAGAAAGATTGAGGGATAAAATAAAAAAATAGTTAAAAAATGCAAAGATAGTAGATACTCTATTATAAAAAATTTAAAACTGTATAAAAAGGTATAAAGAGAAAACTAATTGTCCCTTTTTTGTTCTCTCCTGTATCTTGTGCTTTTTTTCCCAGATTAAATATGTATAAAAGCATATGTTTTCAAGTATATTTATATACATCTATCATCTGTTCTTTAAAAAAGAAACGACAATGGAGTCTTACTGTTCATATCTCTCTGCCATTTCATGGCTGTCTATGTTCACTCAATGGGTGTATCATGATTCGTTTAACCATTTCCCTGGTGGTGGTCATTAGGGTGGTTTGTACCCTGTACACTTGGACATGTAGTTTTGCATACTTTTTTTTTTTTTTTGTATTTTTCTGAAGCTAGAAACTGGGAGAGACAGTCAGACAGACTCCCGCATGCACCCGACCAAGATCCACCCGGCACGCCCACCAGGGGGCGACGCTCTGCCCACCAGGGGGTGATGCTCTGCCCCTCCGGGGCGTCGCTCTGCCGAGACCAGAGCCACTCTAGCCCCTGGGGCAGAGGCCAAGGAGCCATCCCCAGCGCCCGGGCCATCTTTGCTCCAATGGAGCCTCAGCTGGGCTGTGGGAGGGGAAGAGAGAGACAGAGAGGAAGGAGAGGGGGAGGGGTGGAGAAGCAAATGGGCACTTCTCCTGTGTGCCCTGGCCAGAAATCGAACCTGGGACTTCCACACGCCAGGCTGACGCTCTACCACTGAACCAACCGGCCAGGGCCAGTTTTGCATACTTATGTGTGTATATATATGATAAATTCCTAGAAACTAGATTTAAAAATTGGACGGACATTGCCAAATACTGAAAGATAAAATTGTAAGGTAATTGCTGACCTCTTGAGAAGCTTACTCAGGGCTTTTTAAGTGACTCTATAAAGTGAAGAGCATCCACCCACCAGGCAGTGAGTTAGGACCATCCGACTGATGAAAGTGCGATGTGCTCCCAGAGCGTGCATGAATTTTCGCTGGAATACTTCTAGCATTCATCCTTGTTATAAACAGTCAACTTGGCCATCTGGTTTTGAAGTCAGTTACTTTGGTGATTATCAATAAATCCTGTGCAGACCACTCATTAACCTAGGGGGACCAGTGCAATTTACAATCCACTTTCTTCACTTGAAGTTTGAGGTGATCAACTAGAAGTTGGCTGTTCTGAGAGGCCCTGTTTGAGGAAATTTTTCAGTACCTGTCCTCTTTCCCAGTACTGTCCTTGGTGGAGGTTTTATGTACGTCTATTGAATGAATAAATAACCATAATGCGATTTAATGCTCCTGTGGATTTGAAACACCCTGAGGACCTATGTCCAAGGGCTAAATGTCACCAGCCTAAATCCCTCCCCCAACCCCAGCATTTAACCAGTACCTTGTTGCTCACAGGACTGTTGGCTTGACTGGCCCAATGCTTGGAACCACCCTGAGACCTGGAATAAATCTGTGTTCTCATTTTTCCCAAAGTGCAGGGTCATCCTATACTGATCCTGGCTGACCTTGAAGAGTTAGTGGTAACCAGTAAAGTATCTTCCCTTGGGGATTACCCATTCATTTCTTCAGTATTGGGTCTGGCTGGAATCTAGCTGATTGTCCAAGGCAGATTTGAAGAAGAGATTTGCATCCAGCTGATTCTGCCCACCCAGGGAACAGAAACCTCTGTCAGGGAAGGGAGGCTGGGGGTGTCAGTGACAGTATCCCTCAGGGACTGCAGGAAGAGCTTCTGCAAGTTCTTTTTGTGTGTGTGACAGTTGTTCATTGATTGCTTTCTCATATGTGCCTTGATCTGGGGGGGGGGGCTACAGGCTACAGCGGACTGAGTGACCCCTTGCTCAAGCCAGCAACCTTGGGCCCAAGCTGGTGAGCCTTGCTCAAATCAGATGAGCCTGACTTCAAGCTGGTGAGATCAGGGTTTCGAACCTGGGTCCTTCACCGCATCCCAGTTCAACACTCCATCCACTGCGCCACAGCCTGGTCGTCAGGCAAGCTTCTGCCACTTGAACTGGAGGATGTTCCCCGGTGACAGCAATGCATCTACCCCCATTGAAATTTTGATCTATTTTCTGCAGGTAATTTCTGAACTGATATTCTTCTGGTGACAAGGGAATTAAGCAATGACAGATCTCAATCATCTTCATGTGCTCAGTGGGAGAAGTCACATGGTTTTTTTTCCACTGCTGGCATGGCCTACTAATAAAAGAGTGGGGTTTTCACCATCATAGGACTTAGACAATGTCCTCCTGTCTCCTTGAATTAGCTTCATGTCATTGAGAGCAGCGAAAAAAATATTGGGTGTGTGTCTTATCCATAAATCATTCACTAGTTCCTAAGCTAATCATTCTTTTTTGTGGCAGAGACAGAGAGAGTCAGAGAGAGGGACAGATAGGGATAGACAGACAGGAAGGAAGAGAGATGAGAAACATCAATTCTTTGTTGCGGCTCCTTAGTTGTTCATTGATTGATTTCTGATATGTGCCTTGACCGGGAGGTTACAGTAGACTGAGTGACCTCTTGCTTGAGCCAGCGACCTTGGGCTCGAGCTGGTGAGCCTTGCTCGAACCAGATGAGCCCGCACTCAAGCTGGCAACCTCGGGATCTCGAACCTGGGTCCTCCACATCCCAGTCCTATGCTCTATCCATTGCGCCACCGCTTGGTCAGGCAATCATTCTGTTTTTCTTGAGTGTTTTTGTGCTCAAGCCATAGATTTTCCTTTTTTTCTCCTTTGTTTCAAGCCATAGATTTCTGAACCAGCTTGCTTGAGTAGCAAGACTTTTCAATTCTAGAAGATCTAATTGTTTCTAGGACCAGTAAGCATTTATTTGAAGAACTTTCTACAGGAATAGGAGGCATTAGAAGTGCCTCTCTTGCAGTGGGAGATTAAGGTATCTGGACATGCAGTGCAGGAATTCATAAAGCGGTTAGGTTTGCTCACAGTTTCAGATGCAGCTTGTGTAGTGAAGTGCAGAGCAAGACAACTCATGTTTAAGTTCTTCCTCTGCCCCTTATTAGCTGTGTCACATTGGACAAGTCACTTCATGCCCCTGAGCTACATATGCTCATTCATCAAATGGTCAGTGAGCATTGGCAGCACATGAAATGAGTGAATGAACGGGTTTATTGAGCACCTGCTATGCTCCTGGAAATGTGGTATGTGTCTTTTCACAGTTTTCTTTCCTGTAAAATGTAGGTAATGCTGTACCTGCTGTCTAACCCTCCAGGGATTTCATGGGACTCACACCAAGATAATGTGTGGGAAAGTACTTTGGAAGCTGCAAATAATATCATTATGTGGAAGCCTGTTACCTTTGCCTTTAATTCAGATTTTCCGCTCTCTCTGTTTTCCTTTCCCATCCTTGCAACTCTGTATGAGTTTGCCTAGGTGTGGTTTCACGGGGCTGATTATTCACCATGTCACCCAAATCCAGTGTGGACACATAGCTGGGAGTGTAGCATTTCCTTCCAAATCCATGCCCTTAGGGGCACGTGTCATCTTGAAATGTACAACATCAGTGAGAATACCAGTTTCCCACATGCTGTGATTAGATTGAGGCTGAATATGTGTGTGAATCACATAAAGTTGAAGGGCAGGGTTTGGTGCCTTTGTGCTGTTCATTTCCACGGTGTCAGAGACAAGATCTGAGCAATCAGGTGAACTTGATTTCCTGCAGCAAAAAGACCCTGGGCTCAGGAGTTAGACCCTCCATCCAGACCTTTTTGCTTTTTGTATAAAGATGCTTGGCCCAGTTTAGGCAAAAAGAGGAATCTAGTGGAAGGATCCTAGGGCATCTAGAATCAGGGGTAATTGAATTCAGGGACCCTAAGGCCCTCCAGGACACTCTCTCCTCTTTCCCCACCCCCACTCCATGTGTTGGCTTTATTCATTCAGTTGGATTTTCTTCCCAGAGGGGATCATAGCTTCTGGTAGCTCTTGTATCTCATAGATCCTAATTTTACAATTAGAGAAGTCCTGATCTCTTCCCTCAATTCCAGTTTCAAAAATCCTTGGAGCAGAAGTCTGATTGGCTTGGCTTGGGTCAGATGTCTGGTCCTGGACCACTCAGCTGCAGCAAGGGGTTTCACATCACAGAGACAAAACATTCCCAGAGATTGGGGAATTCACTGGGAGTCTGGAAGCTAACCCACTTAGAAAGTTAGTTTGCCTCTCTAAGCCTCAGTTTTCTCATATGTAAAATGGGACTAATACCATCCAACACCACAATAAAGTATACAGCTCTCACATTTTTTATTTATTTTTATTTTTTATTTTTCCAAAGTGAGAAGTGGGGGTGGGGGTGGGGTGCAGCAGACAGACTCCTGCATGTGCCCGACTGGGATCCACCCGGTATGCCCACCAGGGGGCGATGATCTGCCCATTTAGGGCAATGCTTTGCTGCAATCAGAGCCATTCTAGCACCTGAAGCGGAAGCCATGGAGCCATCCTCAGTGCCCTGGCCAACTTTGCTCCCATGGAGCTTTTGCTGCAGGAGGGGAAGAGAGAGATAGAGAGAAAGGAGAAAGGGAAGGGCAGAAAAGCAGATGGGTGCTTCTCCTGTGGGCCCTGGCCGGGAATTGAACCTGGGACTCCCACACACCGACCTACTGGTGCTCTACCACTGAGCCAACCGGCCAGGGCCAGCTCTCACATTTTGACACTTTCATCTTGCCCTTAGATTTAGCTAGTACTGGAGGTTAAGAAATAATGAAATGGCCCTGGCCGGTTGGCTCAGTGGTAGAGCGTCAGCCTGGCATGCGGGGGACCTGGGTTCGATTCCCGGCCAGGGCACATAGGAGAAGCGCCCATTTGCTTCTCCACACCCCCCTCCTTCCTCTCTGTCTCTCTCTTCCCCTCCTGCAGCCGGGGCTCCATTGGAGCAAAGATGGCCCGGGTGCTGGGGATGGCTCCTTGGCCTCTGCCCCAGGCGCTAGAGTGGCTCTGGTCGCGGCAGAGCGACGCCCCGGAGGGGCAGAGCATCGCCCCCTGGTGGGCAGAGCGTCACCCCTGGTGGGCGTGCCGGGTGGATCCCAGTCGGGTGCATGCGGGAGTCTGTCTGACTGTCTCTCCCCTTTTCCAGCTTCAGAAAAATACAAAAAAAAAAAAAAAAAAGAAATAATGAAATAAACCAGAAAAACTTTTAACTTATTAACCCAAAGAAATTTGGTGACACACGGTATCTATTTCACATACCATAAAGCAGCTACTTTGTGTGTGTGTGTGTGTGTGTGTGTGTGTGTGTGTGTGAGAGAGACAAAGAGAGAGTCAGAGAGAGGGACAGACAGACAGGAAGGGAGAGAGATGAGAAACATCAATTCTTCGTTGCGGTTCCTTAGTTGTTCATTGATTGATTTCTCATATGTGCCTTGACTGGGGGGCTACAGCAGACCAAGTGACCCCTTGCTCGAGCCAGCGACCTTGGGCTCAAGCTGGTGAGCCTTGCTCAACCCCGATGAGCCTGTGCTCAAGCTGGCAACCTCGGGGTCTTGAACCTGGGTCCTCCGCATCTCAGTCTGATGCTCTACCCACTGCGCCACCGCCTGGTCAGACTAAAGCAGCTACTTTTAAACCTAAATTATTTCCTAGGCAAGACCTAAATTCTGGAATTCAGTGTCTAATTAAATAAAACCTTTAGCCTGACCTATGGCGGCACAGTAGATAGAGCGTCAACCTAGGATGTTAAGGTCCCAGGTTTGAAACCCTGAGGTTGCCAGCTTGAGTGTGGAATCATCAAAAATGATCCCATGGTTGTTGGCTTGAGCCCAAAGGTTGCTTGCTTGAGCAAGGGGTCACTGGTTCAGCTGAGCCCACCAGTCAAGGCACATATGAGAAAACAATCAATGAACAACTAAAGTGACACAACTACAAGTTGATGCTTCTTATCTCTCTCCCCTTCTGTCTCTCTCTCTCTTAAAAAAAAAAAAAATCATGGGCACATAAAGTTAGCTATAGACATTCAACTGTAAGAGCAGGCCACTTAGCTCAAATATTGACCATGGTACCCACTAATTTGTTTAAAATTGTCCCAGAGGATCCCACAGTGATTTTCATTTTGACAAATATCTTGGTATTCTAAATGCTTCCTGGCCCATAAGGAACCAGGCAGGCTAGAGCATGTTTGGGTGAAGATTCATATCTAGTCCATGAAAATACATAAAATGCTTATATTTTATTTTGCATTACACAGACATATGGATATAATTACAGTGCAGGGTATACCAAAGGCCATAAATAGCAGGACACTGATTTAAATTGTAGTTTAGGATTTCTCAAATCACTACCTTTTCCTAAAAAGTCCATGTCCTCATGACATTGTCCGCCCAATTAAAAAAAAAAATCAGGAAATATAGTTTATCATCTGTATGTGCTGTCTTCATCGTACAGCCGAACATTTCTAACTAGACATGTGGCTTTGGCTAGCAGCTTGATTTCTTCAATTTGAATATATTTTCGTACCTACCACATGCAAGGCTTTGTGGGATGGCCTTCTGTGAGATGACTCAAATATGCCCTGAGGGAAAGGACATGCTGAGTAGGGACTTCCAGAAGAAGTTAAGTACAGAATCTGCAACAGTTCTGAAAGCTCCGGACACATTTAGGAGGGTGGACTACCAAGCAGTTTGGTTTAAGTGTATGGGACATGTAGGGAAGTCAGGGGAGCTAAGGTTGTTGGGGAGCTATTAATTGGATACAGGTGTCAGAAGGGAGACAGCTGTCACAGATTTGGAGCCTGGGTGACTTGGAGATATCTTTTAAGCAGCACTAGGGAATATAGCTGGAAGAGTTAGTGTGGGAAAAAGAATGATGATTTTGGTTTTAAATATAGTAAGTTTAAGATCCCAGTTGGATATCCAGCTGGAGCTTCCAATAGATAACTGAAATGTGGGATCAGAGCTGGGAAAAGTTTCAGGGGCTGGAGATAGAGATCTGAGAGGAGCCGGAAGTGATAGTTGAACTTGATTCTCTGTATTGATTAGGACTAGGTTTGGCTGATAGAAGAGTGGCATCCTAATAATGGTAGCATAAACCAGATAGAAGTGTATTCCTTTCTCTCTCACATTATAATTCAGGAGTAAACAGTCTAGTGCTGGTGTGGTAGCTCTGGGAGGTCAGAGACTTAGGCTCCTTCTTTTTGCTCTACCAACCCCAGGGTCATGACCTTGTCGATCTGATCCAAGATTATTCAACATGACCACATGTGTATCTCCAGCTGATGGGAAGTGGGGAAAAATGAGAAAAAAAGACATGAACTGAAAATATAGGACCAGAAACCTAGTCTATAACTAGATTCATGGCTGCCCTAAATAAAGGTTGCATTTCTCGTTTCCCTTGCAGATAAGTGTCTAATGGGAAGTGAGCAAAAGACATGTGAGCAACTTCTAGGTTCACTTTATAAACATGTTTTGAATATCAATATGTCAGAGAGTGCAGTATTGTGAAGTCTAAATAAGCGGGGACACTCTTCTGAAGGAGGGGTTTCACAATGCTACTGACAGGTCTAGGAGGGTGCCAGCTAAAGACCTTAAACAGTGACCCTCAGCCAGGATGATTTTGTTTCCCAGGGGACATTTGGCAACTTTTCAAGACATTTTTGACATTTGTGACAACTGGCAGGAGGGCATGCTATTGGTATCTAGTAGGTAGAGGCCAGGGATGCTGTTAAATGCCCTACTGTGCATTAGGAAAACCCCTCAACAACAAAGAATAATCCAGCTCCAAAATGTCAATATGCTGGTTGAGAAACCATGTATTAGGGCAGCAATTTTCAATCCATGTGCCGTAGAATTTTTTTTATTTTTTTTTATTTTTTTTTAATTTTTATTTTTTTTCAGAGGCAGAGATAGACAGGGACAGACAGGAACGGAGAGAGATGAGAAGCATCAATCATCAGTTTCTCGTTGCGCGTTGCGACTTCTTAGTTGTTCATTGATTGCTTTCTCACATGTGCCTTGACCGCGGGCCTTCAGCAGACTGAGTAACCCCCTGCTGGAGCCAGCGACCTTGGGTCCAAGCTGGTGAGCTCTTTGCTCAAGCCAGATGAGCCCGCGTTCAAGCTGGCGACCTCGGGGTCTCGAACCTGGGTCCTTCCGCATCCCAGTCCGACGCTCTATCCACTGCGCCACCACCTGGTCAGGCCCGTAGAATTTTTAAAACATGCAATACCTGACTATTTAGTTAGGGCACAGACCTCTTTTCCCTTAGATTGTCAAAGAAAAAAGTTACAATAGCCAACACAACAACAGCCTTCTGGTGTGAATGCCCTGTCTTGAACCATAAATGTATAGGTCATATAACAGAGTTGCATCTTACTGGTCATGTCACATAATAAGATTGCATCTGATTTGTTATTACCATTATTTTTTTATTTTTCTTTAATTTATCCATTTTAGAGAGGAGAAGGAGAGAGAGAGAGAGAGAGAGAGAGAGAGAGAGAGAGAGAGGAGAGACAGAGAGAGAGAAGGGGGGAGGAGCTGGAAGCATCAACTCCCATATGTGCCTTGACCAGGCAAGCCAGGGTTTTGAACCGGCGACCTCAGCATTTCCAGGTCGACACTTTATCCCACTGCGCCACCACAGGTCAGGCTGATTTGTTAATTCTTGGTACTAGACATCCTTATATGCAAACATACATACCTGATTTGTGGGTGTGTGTGTGCATTTGTGTGTGCGCGCACATGTGTGAGTTTTTTGTTTGTTTGGCACCTGATTTTTTTTTTCCTTCCTTCCTTCCTTCCTTCCTTCCTTCCTTCCTCCCTTCCTTCCTTCCTTCCTTCCTTCCTTCCTTCCTTCCTTCCTCCCTCCCTCCCTCCCTCCCTCCCTTCCTTTTGTGAGAGGGAGAGGGAGAAAGAGACAGACAGACAGGGACAGCCAGACATGAAGGGAGATGAGAAGCATCAATTCTTTGTTGTGGCTCCTTAGTTGTTTATTTATGGCTTTCTCATATGTGCCTTGACCAAGGGACTCTAGCTGAGCCAGTGATCCCTTGCTCAAGCCAGCGACCTTGGGCTTCAAGCCAGCAATCTTCAGGATCAAGCTAAAATTCTATAACCATTAAATAACAACTCCCCGCCCTGGCCTGTTTGTTCAGTGGTAGAATGCTGGCCCAGCATGTGGATGTCCGGGTTTGTTTCCTGGTAAGGGCACACAGGAGAAGTGGCCATCTGTTTCTCCACCCCTCCACCTTCCCCTTCTCTCTCTCTCTCTCTCTTTCTCTCTTCCTCTCCTGAAGCCATGGTTCAATTGGTTTGAGCACATCAGTCCTGGACGCTGAGGATGGCTCCGTGGAGTCTCTGCCTCAGATGCTAAAAATAGCTCTGTTGCAAGCATGGCCCCAGGTGGGCAGAGCATCAGCTCCAGACAGGAGTTGCTCAGTGGATCCCATTCGGGGCACATGTGGGAGTCTGTTTCTCTATCTCCCCTCCTCTCACTTGGAAAAGAAGAAGAAAATAAATAAATAGTAACTCCCTTTTCCTCCTTCTACCAGCTACTGGTAACTATCATTCTACTTTCTGTTTCTGTGAATTTGATTACTTTAGATAAGTAGGGACATGATTTATTTATTTATTTATTTTTCTGAAGTGAGAAGTAGGGAGGCAGAGAGACATGCGCCCGACCCGGATCCACCTGGCATGCCCACTAGGGGACGATGCTCTGCCCATCTGGGCCGTTGCTCTGTTGCAACCAGAGTCACTCTAGCACCTGAGGCAGAGGCCATGGAGCCTTCCTCAGCGCCCGGGGCCAGCTTTGCTCCAATGGAAAGCAGCCTTTGCTGCGGGAGGGGAAGAGAGAGATAGAAAGAAAGGAGAGGGGGAAGGGTGGAGAAGCAGATGGGCGCTTCTACTGTGTGTCCTGGCCTGGAATCAAACCCGGGACTTCCACACGCTGGGCCGAAGCTCTACTGCTGAGCCAACCAGCCAGGGCCAAGTAGGCGCATGAGGTTTTAAAATGTTTATTTTATTGATTTGAGAGAGACAGGAACATTGAACTGTTCCTGTATGTGCGCTGACCAGGGATCTAACGGGCTACCTCTGTGCTTCAGGATGAAGTGCTAACCAACCAAGCTATCTAGCTATCATGGGCATAGGCACATGATTTTTTAAAATTTACATTATTGTAGAATCTCAGAGTTGGAAAAAAATCTTAGAAATAATGTAGCCTAGGAAGGCACCTGATTTTTTTTTTTTTTTGAGAATTTTCATGAGTTTATTTTAGCTGAACTGACAACATTGCTGAGAAGCAAGGTCTCAAATGCTCCCTGCACCTGATTTTTTAAAATGTCCCTTTAGAGCAAAAAAGGATAGGTAATTACTATTATTATTATTATTGCTATTTTATAATAATAATAATAATATACTTATATAATCAAAATTATACTTATTTTTCGGTCAGATCAACAAAAAATATGTTTTCTGAGTGCCACAGAATTTTAGTAATTAGTTTATATGTGCTATGAGATAAAAAAGGTTGAAAATCACCACATTTGCCTGACCTGTGGTGGCGCAATGGGATAAAGCATCGACCTGGAACGCTGAGGTTGCCGGTTCGAGGCCTTGGGCTTGCCTGGTCAAGGCACATATGGGAGTTGATGCTTCCTGCTCCTCCTCCTTCTCTCTCTCTCTCCCCTCTCTCTAAAAAAAAAAAAAATCAATAAATAAAATATTTTAAAAAAAAAGAAAATCACCACATTAGGGGATTAAGGCAGTGTTTCCCAAACTTTGCTACACATCAGAATCACCCAGGGAGCTTTTAAAAATCCTGATGCCCAGCCCTGGCCAGATAGCTTGGTTGGTTAGAGCATCATTCTGATATGCGATATGCAAGGGTTGCGGTTTGATCCCCAATCAGGGCATATACAGAAAGAAATTGATGTTTCTGTCTCTCTCTAAAATCAATAAATAAATTAAAAAAAAATCCTGATACCCAGGTCACACATAGACCAATTAATTCCGAATATCTCAAAGTTACCTGACCTGCGGTGGCGCAGTGGATAAAGCATCGGCCTGGAACTCTGAGGTTGCTGGTTTGAAACCCTGGGCTTGACTGGTCAAGGCACATATATGAGAAGCAACTACTATGTGTTGATGCTTCCCACTTCTTCCCTTCCTTCTCTTTCTCTCTCTTTTTCTCTCTAAAAATCAATAAATACAGCCCTGGCCGGTTGGATCAGTGGTAGAGCATCGGCTTGGTGTGCAGGAGTCCCAGGTTCGATTCCTGGCCAGGGCACACAGGAGAGGCGCCCATCTGCTTCTCCACCCCTCCCTCTCTCCTTCCTCTCTTGTCTCTCTCTTCCCCTCCTGCAGCCGAGGCTTCATTGGAGCAAAAGGTGGCCCGGGCGCTGGGGATGGCTCCATGGCCTTTGCCCCAGGCACTAGAGTGGCTCTGGACGGACGCCCCAGATGGGCAGAGCATCGCCCCCTGGTGAGCATGCCGGGTGGATCCCGGTTGGGCGCACGTGGGAGTCTGTCTGACTGCCTCCCCGTTTCCAGCTTCAGAAAAATACAAAAAAAAAAGGTAAAATCTGACCTGTGGTGGCGCAGTGGAGAAAGTGCCAACCTGGAATGCTGAGGTCACCAGTTCAAAACCCTGGGTTTCCCTGGTCAAGGCACATATGAGAAGCAACTACGTGTTATGCTCCGTTCCTTGCCCCCTTTCTCTCCTCCTCTCTTAAAAAAAAATAAAAAATTAAAAAATTAAAAATCGGCCTGACCTGTGGTGGCGCAGTAGATAAAGCGTCGACCTGGAAATGCTGAGGTCGCTGGTTCAAAACCCTGGGCTTGCCTGGTCAAGGCACATATGGGAGTTGATGCTTCCAGCTCCTCCCCACCTTCTCTCTCTCCCTCTCTGTCTCTCTCTCTTCCTTTCTCTCTCCTCTCTAAAATGAATAGATAAAATAAAAACTAAAAAAAAATAAAAATCAATCAATAAAAAGAATATCTCAGTGTGAGTTTGATTTCATTATCTCTTAAACCTCTTCCAACTCTAAAACCTTATGAGAAATATGAATGATTGAATACTGCATTTAAATCCAAATTTCCAAATAGCTGACAGCATGACCGCCACCAATCTTTGTTTCGTATGAAGTCCCATAGGTCCAAGTATATGGGTATAAAACAGAATGGGATTTTTGCCTGTGCTCAGTGGTAAGGATGACCAATCAATATTGGATCTCTAAATCTTTCAAGAAATTTTGTATAAATTCTATTCACATCAATAATTAGGAGTAGCTTGGGAGTTAGGGAAGGTCAGAGTCCTTCTGGCTTAGCAAATATATGGCTAAGAAGAAAAAGTATCTTCACACATACCCATGTGACAGAGGTTTATTCTCACTTCCCCCTTTCTCTTCCCTCAGCCGATTAGCAATAAAAGAGGGTAAAATGGAAGAAAGAAGAAAAAAAAAGAGTAAAATGGTGATGTCGTGGAAAAACTGACTTTGTTTGAAAGGCAAAACCACACACTGGTGTTTATGGGAGGACGCAAACTGGGGCGCTATTGAGAGGCAAAGGAGACGCTTATTAGGGGATGCTTTTCATCTTTACTGAATGAAGCTGGAGAATCAGGGCCTCTGATCTCTGTCCCTTTCTGCTGGGCTCTGAAGGCGGGAGCTCAGCTCTCTAATTGCCCCATGTGCTGGTTTTGTTTAGTGGCTCAGCTGGGTGGAGTGAACTCTAGGAAGCGATGCATTCATTTTTAGTTACCTCACCAGATTGCTAATTTTCACTCTGGAAGCATAAATCACCATAATTACTGTAATCCCCTGGTGGAGAGGCAGCTATTTCACCACCAGGGCAGCAGCTATGGCTACCACCAAAGCTCTTCTATGTGAGGCTCAGAACCTGGAGAGCCAGGAAGGAGTCCCACTGAGCTAGCTGCTCTGCTCTGCAATCTCAGGTTTGAATGGAGGGCCTGCTGGGAACTGACCCTTCTTCACTTGGGGGAAGAGATGGAGTTCCTGGAAGAGCAATTTCTTTTGAGTTAGTGGCAAGAGTGTGCAGATTAACACAGACCTTTGGCCCCAGGCTAACTGGACAGCTGTTTACATGCTTGGCTTGCAAACAGAATGTCAGTCCCTCTTTTCTCTGGTCTCTTTCCATCAACACATTTCCTGGTTCGGCTTGTTCTTTGCATCTTTCGTGAGGAAAGCCTTCAAAGTTCCTACAGGGCTGCTTGGCCTGTGGAGGGGCCACCCTGTGTCTCTTTGCTTCACTAGTGAACTCTTTCACTTTAAACTCCAAAAAGAAAAAAGTTCCTAAAGAATGACCTCAGACAGGAAACAGGAGCTACACAAACAACTCATCCCCAGAGGTGGGGGCTAAATATCACTAGAGAAAAAAGAAAACCAATGTAATTTGTCCCTTTGTCACCCATACTGGTAATATTAATTAATTATCTTTTTTTTTTTTTAGCACGTGAGAGACAGAGACAGACAGACAGGAAGGGAGAGTAATGAGAAGCATCAACTTGTAGTTGCGGCAGTTTAGTTATTCACTGATTGCTTTCTCGTACGTGCTGTGACTGGGGGCTCCAGTCAAGCCAGTGGTGAGCCTGTGTTTAACCCGGCAATCTCCAGGTTTCAAACCTGGGTCCTCTACATCCCAGGGCGATGCTCTATCCACTGTGCCACCAGCTGATCAGGCTGGATTAAAATGTTTATTTATTGATTTTAGCCAGAGAGGAAGGGAGAAAGAGAGAGAGAGAGAGAGAGAGAGAGAGAGACAAGAACACCAATCTGCCCCTGTATGTGCCCTGACCTGAGATGGAACTGGCAGCCTCCACATTTCGGGCTGATGCTCCAACCAACTGAACCATCTGGCCAGAGTGATTAATTTTTTTAAAAAAAAGAAAACCAACCTAAAAAAAAAAAAGAAAAAAGGAAAAAGAAAACCAACCTAACTAAGCCTAAGAAATATTAACTAGATGCTAAAGGATGATTAACTCATAAATAAATATGTGACCATTCCCACGGAAGGTGAGAAGGCAGAGATGGGGCAATACATTTTTTTTTTATTTATTCATTTTAGAGAGGAGAGGGAGAGACAGAGAGAGAGAGAGAGAGAGAGAGAGAGAGAGAGAGAGGAGAGACAGAGAGAGAGAAGGGGAGGAGGTGCTGGAAGCATCAACTCCCATATGTGCCTTGACCAGGCAAGCCCAGGGTTTCGAACCGGCGACATCAGCATTTCCAGGTTGACGCTTTATCCACTGCGCCACCACAGGTCAGGCCTGCAATACATTTTCTTAACAAGTTCACACCATAGAGTACCTGATTTTTTTCTTTATTTCTGACATTTTAAAGACAATCCTTAAAATGAGAAAGGAGGGCCTGACCTGTGGTGGCACAGTGGATAAAGCGTCAACCTGAAAACGCTGAGGTTGCTGGTTCAAAACCCTGGGCTTGTCTGGTCAAGGCACATATGGGAGTTGATGCTTCCTGCTCCTTCCCCCTTCTCTCTCTCTCTCTCCCCTCTCTATAATGAATAAATAAAATCTTAAAAAAAAAAAAAATGAGAAAGGAGGAACTTGACTGTGAGGGGAAAAAAGAAAGAAAGAAAAGAAAAAGAATGAAAAACTAGTTGAAGCAGAACATTTTTGCCAATACTGAAAAGCTTTAGAGAATTTAGAGCCCAAAGCATCCATCATTACCAATGGCAGGTTCGTGGCCTAAGAATAAAGGAAATTTTAGAATTTTAGGTCAGGGACTTTTTGCGCAAAATTGAGGCTGTGCTTGGGCATTAGAAGATAAGGCAGGCAAATAATGGATTGCAACAGGAGGAACTGCCCTGTGAAATGACCCTGACCCCCTCCTCTCCTCCCAGGGGTGCTTAGGGAGCAGACTTGATTTGTTTTTTTGTCGTCCAAGCACCTACCCTCATGTTAGGGCAGCAGAGTGGCCAGTTATAAACACAGTTCTGCCACTTGCCAGGAGTGTGGCATCCAGAGTATTCTAGTTCTTCCTTGATGGTTTTCCATCACTTTTCTTTTTTTTCTTTTCTTTTTTTTTTTGTATTTTTCCGAACGAAGTGAGAAGTGGGGGTGGGGTAGGAGGGTGAGGGGTGGAGTCAGACAGACAGACTCCTGCATATGCCTGACCAGGATCCACCCGGCATGCCCACCACGGGGCGATGCTCGGCCCATCTGGGCGCTGCTCCACTGCAATTGGAGCCATTCTAGCACCTGCCATGGAGCCATCCTCAGCACCGGGCCAACTCTGCTCCAATGGACCCCGGTTGAGGGAGGGGAAAAGAGAGAGACAGAGAAAAAGGAGAGGGGGAAGGGCAGAGAAGCAGATGGGCGCTTCTCCTGTGTGCCCTGGCCAGGAATCAAACCAAGGACTTCCACACTCCAGGCCAATGTTCTACTGCTGAGCCAATGGGCCAGGGCCTCCATCACCTTTCAAACCCCTAATGAGCTTTTCCAGAACTTACCACAGTGCCTGGGCACTAAGTAGATGTTCAATAAGTATTTGATGAATTGATCCAAATTCGAAGAAGAATTTGGGAGTAAAGTCAAAGTATGAAAAATGAAGGGTGTTTTACTACTTCACTTGCTCCGGGGTCCTGACCCTACCCGCGAGGGTCACAGATGAAAGAGCTCAGGCCGTCTCATTGATGTTTTCAGGTTAGTTCCCAGGCTCTCCGCTTGAGTCAGGGCCTCGTGGAATAGTGAAAAAGGAGCCTTTTTTTTTTGAAGTCTTTCTTCGTTAATAACAAGCAGAGTTGAGTGGCAGTTACACGCTTAGAAGCAAACCATTCTGATTTTGCATCCCGGAGCAGAAGTATTTTCCCTCAGATCTCAGTTTTATGCTAGCAGATAAAGCCAGGGCCATCTTGCCTGCAGCAACACCATTTTGTTTGGTGACAGGGAGTCCTGTGATTTTTCTCACTAATTTCCCTGAAGATGCCACCTTTTAGCTATACATGCTTAGATTATTTCTGCCTCCCCCACCCAATCTAAGGTGCTAAGAGGTTCAGTACTTCTCTGCTTTCTATCTCTAAGTTCCTACACAACTGCCCACACCTGGAAGCTGTCTCCAGGACAGAGCAGAAAAAATGTAGGAATTGTGGTTAGGGTGAACACATCTATCAGTTTGGGAATAAGCATAAAAACAAAGTCCTGGTTATTACAAGGATGGGTGGTGGTGTGGGTAACGATTAAACATAGACTATTTGTTTTGATATTTTTTTGTGAAGGTAAATTATTTACTGGGGCCTGACTTATGGTGGCACAGTGGATAGAGAGAGCATTGACCTGGAATGCTGAGATCACTGGTTCAAGGCCCCAAACTTTTCTGATCAAAGCACAGACAAGAAGCAACTACTAGGTGTTGATGCTTTCTGCTCCCCCCACCTCTTTCTCCTCTCTCTAAAATTAATAAATAAAATCTTTATAAATAAATAAATAAATAAATTACTGGGAACTACTAATGGCTGTGTTTAAAGGGCAACATGGAAGTTGTCCAAAGAAGGCAATATAATAATAATGGGCAAGTAACTAATCTGGTATAGTTAAAAAATATATAATATCCATAGGACAATTAGAATGCATTTGACCTTCCTTTGGTCCGGCATCTTTTATGAGGAGAGAGAATAGAGTTGATGTAAAAAACAGACCTGTAGAGAATTTTTATGGGTTTATTTGAGCCCAAACTGACAGTTGCCAAAAAGCAAGATCTCAAATGCTCTAAAGGATGACAGTTTCACAGTTTCTTTAATGCATTTGAAATTAAGGAGGAGTCACATAAAAAGATTACATGAAGGTAGAAGAAATCAAGGCAGGGACTAGGTTAAAAAATTATGTGTTCTCTTGAGGGTAGGAACCCCTTTGTGGGGTATTAATCTGGAATTTCAAAGTCAAAGATGTACAAGAACAATGGAGAGAGTTGGCTTAAAAACCTTTCATTAGAGAAGTTATAGGCTTGGGACATGACTACCCACGATGATCTGACCAGTTAGAAATTTATGATTTATTACAGCACCTCTTTTTCATCCACAGTAGGATTCTATGTGCATCTCTGTTTGGGGTGTCAAGTTATTAGTACCTATGTATTTACTTGTCTTCCTTCAGCTTCAAAAAATAATTCCATGGCCCTGACTGGGTAGCTCAGTTGGTTAGAGTATCATCCAATATGCTAAGGTTGTATGTTCGATTACCAGTCAGGGCACATATAAGAATCAAGCAATGAATGCATAAATAAGTGGAACATCAAATTAATGTCTCCCTCTCTCTCTCTCTAAAAAGAAAACAAATTCCATGGTGTTACAAGAAATATGTGTGTTGCATAAAAAAACTTTCACTTTGGAAAACGTGCAGTTAATGGCATATGTAAAAAAATTTAATAAGTTTTGCTGTTAATATATATATATATATATTTTTTTGGTATTTTTCTGAAGCTGGAAACGGGGAGAGACAGTCAGACAGACTCCGGCATGCGCCCGACCGGGATCCACCTGGCACGCCCACCAGGGGCGACGCTCTGCCCACCAGGGGGCGATGCTCTGCTCCTCCGGGGCATCGCTCTGTTGTGACCAGAGCCACTCTAGCGCCTGGGGCAGAGGCCAAGGACCCATCCCCAGCGCCCGGGCCATCTTTGCTCCAATGGATCCTCGCTGCGGGAGGGGAAGAGAGAGACAGAGAGGAAGGAGAGGGGGAGGGGTGGAGAAGCAGATAGGCACTTCTCCTGTGTGCCCTGGCCGGGAATCGAGCCCGGGACTTCTGCACGCCAGGCCGACACTCTACCACTGAGCCAACCGGCCAGGGCCTGTTAATATTTACTATTGAGATAAATGTTCAATTATTTCCAAATAATTAGAAAAGTTTTTATAGTCTTATAGTATGACTCCTACTACATGTTATGGTTCTATAGTCCTTTTTCCCCACAGAAAACCAAACAAACTCCAGGTTTTTTTCATCCTTCCAGTTAAATATTGGAGGAAAGCAGAATATAAATATGATTTTTTTTAAAGGCAAAGAAGCACAAAGAAAGGAAGTCAGATGGAATAAGCCCCTGGTATCCTAACTCCAAACTAGCAAGTTGAGCACATGTAATCAAGTGCAGAATTTTCCATTCTATTCATGAAGGAAAGGAGGAAGGGAAAGGGGAGGAGTAGGAAGAAGTCAGAGGGTACAGTACTGACTTCTTCGGAACCTGGAAGGAAGTGTGGAGCTCTTGGAGGTGGTGAGGACTATGGCTCCAGGGTTTTCTCCTTCTGCGTATGGTGAGATGTTGGATGAAAAGTTCAAAAGTGCCTGACCAGGTGGTGGCGCAGTGGATAGAGTGTTGGACTGGGATGTGGAGGACTCAGGTTCGAGACCCCGAGGTCACCATCTTGAACGTGGGCTCATCTGGTTTGAGCAAAGCTCACCAGCTTGGACCCAAGGTCGCTGGCTCGAGCAAGGGGTTACTCGGTCTGCTGAAGGCCCACGGTCAAGGAACATATGAGAAAGCAATGAACAACTAAAGTGTTACAATGAAAAACTGATTATTGATGCTTCTCATCTCTCTCCGTTCCTTTCTGTCTGTCCCTATCCATCCCTCTCTCTGACTCTCTATCTCTGTAAAAAAAAAGAAAAAAAAAAAAAAAAAAAAGAGTTCAAAAGTGCAGCAGTATAATGTAGCCTGAAGTTAAAAGCAAAAGGGTCTGATTTCCTCCCTTTTGGTTGATTACAGGGCCATTTATTTTGGGGGGCCTCCCTTTCCTTATTCATCACACAGAGAAGTGTGGTGTGAGAAAAGTCTCACTTTACCATAGAGGTAGAGCAAAGAAAAATGGGACCTGAAGTAAAAGTTGGGAGACCTGAACCTGACTAGTGGCGCAGTGGATAGAGTGTCAACCTGGGATGCTGAGGTCCCAGGTTCAAAACTCTGAGGTTCCCAGGTTTGAGGATGGGCTTGCCAGCTTGAGTGTGGGGTTGCCAGTTTGGGTTGCCATGGGATCATCATCAACATGATCCCATGGTAGCTGGCTTGAGCCCAAGGTGACTGGCTTGAGCAAGGGGTCACTGGATCAGCTTGAGTCCCCCCTCCCCCCCATCAAGAAGCAATCAATGAACTACTGAAGCAACACAACTACAAGTTGATGCTTCTCATCTCTCCCTCACCCCTCCAACCCTTTTCCCTCCTCCCCTTCCTGCCCTCGCATGTGCGCTAAAAACATAACAAAACAAAAAACTTGGTATACCTGAGTTTTTGACATTGGGTTTACAACATAGCAGATATTTTGGGGGGCAAGTTTTGAGAAGTGATTTTCACAAGAAAGGAGCCAGGTGGCATTCTGGAGACTCAGACTGAGGAGACCTATGGTTGACAAACTTTACAGTGACCACTGTCTTGGCCTTGGGATGGTAGTAACTGTCATTTGTAGTGTTTACGACGGGTCAGGCTCCTTGAATAACTATCTCATTTAGTCATCACCTAAATCCAGTTACAGCAACACTGTCACAGTTTAGAGAAGAGCAAACTAAGGTCCCAGAGATTAATTTGCCCAAGGTCACTCAGCTAGATAGTGGAAAGGGTCAGTTTCCTCATCTGTAAAATGAGTTAATAACAGAATTAGACTCCATTGTTTGCCGGTTTGTTACAGAGTCGCTTGAGATAGTCATGAGTAACGAAGAGGGAAAGCCCTGGGAATATAAGGATCAACTTGTAAAGCAAGCCTTGTCTTTTCCCCTTGAATTCGAGTTCCTTTCTTCAAGGCTTCTAAAGAAAGGCTTGGTCACGACCCCTCTGGGTGCCCTTTGCGCAGGCCACGGTCGCCCTCTGCCGACGTAGGGAGAGAGGACACCGAGAACAAACATTTCTGGGCCTGAGAACCGGCCAAGAAGTTCCCTGGCCTATAGAGGGCGCCATGTGGTATGCAGAGTAAGCCACTTGGACGTCCCTTCTGTAACACTTCCTGTCTGATCTCTATGATCTATCCGGTTACGTCGTAAGAAGTTACTTGAGTTTTCAATTCACTGTAAACAAGACGTTTACACGCCGACCCGGAAGTGGAAATTGGAGAGGAGTCGCAGTAGCTCCGAAGGCTGGCGGTGGGGAGGGGCCGGGGAGCCGTAG
The DNA here is from genome assembly GCF_036850995.1 of Saccopteryx leptura. Classification (NCBI taxonomy): domain Eukaryota; kingdom Metazoa; phylum Chordata; class Mammalia; order Chiroptera; family Emballonuridae; genus Saccopteryx; species Saccopteryx leptura. The sequence goes on along the minus strand of NC_089504.1, from coordinate 343,779,003 downwards.
CCATGGCGGTGGCTGTGGCCCTGGCGGGACCGGTAACCGCAACGGAGCTAGGGCCCGCGGAAGAACTCGCTAAACTCGAGTATCTGTCTTTAGTGTCGAAGGTTTGCACCGAGCTGGACAATCACTTGGGGATCAACGACAAGGATCTGGGTGAGTTCGGGGAAGTTCTGCGGCCTCTGGGTTTGGAGAGAAGCGGAAGGAGAAATGGGGTTGAGGGGCTGAGTGTGTGAGTCTGTCACGGAGACTTGAGCCCAGGGAACCTGAGGCTGTGGCCTCCGCGTGAGAGCCCTCCAGGCCGAGCTGTTAGAAACCATTTTTCAGAGCTGTCAGCCCAGAGCGGCCATCGCTGCTTCCTTCCAGCTCCACATAATTAAACAGTGTTAACATGGCAACAACAGTAGCGGCAAGATAATGACAATAATGATGATGATGATGATGATGATGATAGACATTATTTTTCTTGCTTGTTGAGTAACTTTAATTCAAAGTAATCAATATGCCATTGTGGGGTATCTTGGGGAGGCCTGCCTTGGGCCCCGACAGTACCTACCTGTGAGAGATGTGAGGAATAATCCATGTGACGTAGTTAGCATAATGCCTGGCAGGTAGTAGATAGCCAGAGTCTTAACCATTGGCACTGTTGCTGTTAACTTGTGTCCATGTAGCCTAATGGCATTTGGCTTTCATTTATTGTCATCAAAAAGGTAAAGGCATACTCCTTTATGTTTGTTATTCAGGTCTTCTATGTTATTGTTTTGGACATTATAATCTCTAGTTAGTGGTTTCGTGAGAAGAGATTACAATGATATGGAATAATGAGGTCTTCATCTTTTAAATTCACTCAGAGGCCTAGTGAGCCATTTTGTAGTTGTCTTTTTATTTATAAAAAGTACCTGGAACAAGAATACCTTTCTGTTTACTAGACGGGATGCCGCCTGATTCATGAATCATTCAATAAAGCCAATTAGATCTTTAAAAATAGAACATAACATATGTGGGTAATCTTAGTAGTCTAAACTCTCTTTCTTTACCCTTACTGGATGGTGGTCTTTGGTTTTTCTGACCTTGGATAGTCTCATTAGTTTTGTTTACAACACACATGAAACTGATTTTTTTGTTCAAGCTTTCATTCTTCTTTTAATCCCTTTTCTCATTTGCAGCTGAATTTGTGATTAGTCTTGCTGAGAAAAATACCACCTTTGATACTTTCAAGGGTTCTCTGGTCAAAAATGGTGCAGAATTCACGGTATGTGTGTCTGGAGACCCCTGTTTTATTTTATTTTAATTTATTTATTTTAAAATTTTATTGATTTTAGAGAGAGAGGGACATCGAATTGTTGTTTCACTTATTTATGCATTCATTGGTTGATTCTTGTATGTGCTCTGATTGGGGATCAAACCCACAACCTTGGGCTGTCTGGAAGATGTTCAACCAACTGAGCTACCCAGCCAGGGCAGCCCCTGTTTTATTTATTTATTTATTTAAAAAATTTTAAAGTTTATTGATTTTTAGAGAGTGGGGAGGAGGGAGACAGAAACATTGATCTGTTCTTGTATGTACCCTGACTGTGGATCAAACCTGCAATCTTGGTGTATTGGAATGATGTTAGCCAACTGAACTATCTGGCCAGGGCACCCCTGTTTTATTTTAATGTCTCTACTGAATTTTAGTTTTGATAGGATTTAATTAGGGTTTTGATAGAGAAAGGAGATAATTTATAATTTATACATACCAACCAAACATAATATTAAAAAAATAACAGTAAGTCTGTAATATTTTTTATTTTTTTATTTTTCAGTTACAGTTTACAGTCAGTATTACTCTATATCAGTTTCAGTTGTATAGCGTAGTGACTAGACCAGTGGTTCTCAAACTTTTTGAAGTTGGGGCGCATTTAAAATCCTACAAGTAATTGTAGGTGCACTATATACAAATTTCTGAGAAATATGTTATAATAATTAAGTCAAATATTAAAGAAAAAATAGTCCAAGCATGCTATTATGGTAATTAAATGAAATAAATATGACAAAATTAAATTTATTCTGACATTAAAATACATTTTTATGTTATATTTTTTGAGTTATGCTTTTTAGAATTCATAAGAAAGAGGGGTTAAGTAATAAAAAAAGCGACAAAAAAGTTATCTTTCTATATATATAGATACATTCTTAGTAAGATTTAGTAAATTCGGCAGGTCCCAGCACAAATGTGTTAAGTTTTTTCATTCTTGTGTTTATGAGAAACACGAGCCTGATGTGTTCTAGCAATTTCTTCAATATTTGGGCATATATTTGAAAGGCAAACTCTCATTTCCTCGTCAATACATTGAAGAATTCCTCTCTTTTTACTCTTGTGTTGAGTGCAGAAAACCCCCACCATACATATCATCTTAAATTTACACCAAACAAAGGATAGAAGAAACTTGCCTCCAGTCTTTCCAGGGAACATGGGTGGTAGTGTAAATAATCCAGCACCACAGTTTAACAGCCTTTTGCAGCCTAATCAGGCAAGTGAGGTGGGGGGTTAGGCAGACTGTCAGCTTATAGCCACACCTCTGTCCCCCCAAAATCTAAATTTCAAAAACCCTGTTGGTTTTTTGGTCTCCAACAGGATTCCAACAGGTATCCTCTGGAATACCATAGGGCGCACCTGGAAATCTTCTAGGGCCTGCACCAGGGCTCCCTGGCGCACACTTTGAGAACCACTGGACTAGACAGTCAAGTGTGTAATGTTTTCATGCCACTAAGCAGTGGTGATGTAACTGGATATCCTGTGACACCTTTCTAGGAAAATGGGGCAGGTGGGAATAGCTGCCCTTCTCTAAAGGACATCCCTTTCCTTAGTGTTTTTAAGCACTGACCCAGGAGCTGACAATTTTCGTTCTGTTTCTTTTCAAAGGATTCTCTTATTAGTAACTTGCTGCGTCTCATACAAACCATGCGGCCTCCAGCAAAGCCTTCTACTAGCAAAGGTGAGCAGAGCTTCTAGCTGAGCTTAGCCTCCAGAATGATTTCAATTGTCAGCATTCTGTTTTTAGTTTGATGCAAATCTAGTGTTGAATTTCTTTTGATAACCATTAAGAATATTAAATATATCTTTTTTTTTTAATTCTTTCATGCCTTTTTAATGAAACAAGATCCAGTTGTTAAACCCAAAACTGAAAAAGAAAAGCTGAAGGAACTCTTCCCAGTCCTTTGCCAGCCAGACAACCCTTCGGTTCGGGTATTGATACCATTTTGAGAATGTCTATAACTGCATGTTCCCCCCACCCCTGCCCCTTTTCTTCGTCTCATTAGTTATTAACTTTTTTATTAGTTATAAATTTAAATTTTTTTTTATTAATTTTAATTTATTGTGTTAACATGGATTCAAGTGTCCCACTCAGTATAACTCCCTCACCCCCACCCTTTTGTCCCCCATTACCCACTTTGCCCCTCTCCTTCTAACTCCCTCCCTATTATAAATTTTAAGTTTACCTTTATTGCAACATGTTTTTCAAAGTTGAGTGTTTGATCACTCCCTCAGCATGTACTATGTATAGAATAGTGTTAAAGAGTTCAGACAGTGGTATTTGAGGGAGATGAGATTAGGAATTGTGGAAAGCAGTGATTAGAGATATGAAATAGGAATGGAATAACTTAAGGTTCTAGAACAGATGCCTGATGTATGAAATTAGATTTTTTTTTCTCCATTACTTGTTAAAATGTCTAATTTTTGAAATGTTTTAGTTTTTATTTTTATTTAGTTAATTTATTTTTTAGTGAGAGAGATAGAGACATAGAGAAAGACAGAGAGAGGGACAGATAGGGAAAGACAGGAAGGGAGAGAGATGAGAAGCATCAGTTCTTCATTGTGGCACCTTAGTTGTTCATTGATTGCTTTCTCATATGTGCCTTGGCTGGGGGGCTCCAGCTGAGCCAGTGATCTTGGGCTCAAGCCAGCGACCTTTGGGCTCAAGCCAGCAACCTTGGGGTTTTGAACATGGCTTCTCTGTGTCCCAGGCCAATACTTTATCCACTGTGCCATTGCCTAGTCAGGTGAAATGTTTTGGTTTTTAAGTTTCATCTTAGCAAGTATTTATTGAGTATCTTCTATGTGCCGAGCATTGTTGTAAGACTAGGGAGACAGCAGTGAACAAAATAGATTAGATTTTCTGCCTTCTTGGAGATTATTACATTTTAGCATTGGGACGGGGGCAGGAAATAAACGTATAAACTCCTGTAGTTGAGAGGAGACAGTAAATAAACAAGTAATAACTAAGTATATAATACAGCTGATAGGGATAAAAGCAATGGAAAAAAGTAAGTGAAAGGAGAGAGGGATGTGCAGAGGGAGAGTTGCTTTTTAAAAATTTTAGCACCTATTTTCTATTTATAATCATTATTTACATGCTTTCATAGAAGGGGTGATATCTAATTTCCTTTCATAGCCTTGCTGAATGACAAAGGGGATTTGCCAAATGTAGAAATGACTTCCAAGAGCCTTTGCGCGTTCTTCTGCCTCTATCTCAAATTGTGTTGGAAATCTCTGTCCACTTTTTGCCTCCTTCACATAAGCAGTCAGTGATGTGTAGGGTCTGTCAGGTTTGTAGTACCTGAAGTATTTATATTTTAATTTTGAATTCTTATAAGTGTTAATTTGAACCAAACCGAGGACAGTGTTGGGAAGCAAGATATCAGATACTCCTGAAGCACAGAATCTTGAGTGACTTTTGTCCCTTCTTCTAACTTTGCTGGCCTCTGCCTCTAGACCATGCTGGACGAGGAAGATGTGAAAGTCGCTGTGGATGTCTTGAAGGAGCTGGAGGCTCTAATGCCCAGCGCAGCAGGCCAGGAGAAGCCGAGAGACGCTGAGCACCGGTTTGTCCTTGGTGTCCTGTCCTTTGAAAGTTTAGCATGCTATGACAGTTGAATTTTGCACACCAGCCAAGCAAAATTTTGGGCTAGTTTACAGAATGTAGACTAGCCATTACCATATTATTGGATCTTTTATTTATTTATTTGTTTGTTGATTTAAGAGAGAGGTATGGGGGAGAGAGACAGAAACATCAATCTGTTCCTATACGTGCCCTGACTAGGGATGGAACCGCAACCTTTGTGTATTGGGGTGTTGGTTCATCCAACTGAGCTATCCGACCAGGGCTGTTAGATCTATTATATTTTTATTGCTCCTGTCAAGAGTTTATGCAGCAAACACTAAGACGTTTAGAAGATAAAATTCTGGACTGAAAGAAGCTGAATGTGTTTAGGCCTCATTCTTTGTTGACCAGCAGGGATGTCATAGTTATTGAAACTGTAATTCAGTTTAACTCTTAGAAGACACTTAACCATGTGCATGTCACTGTGCTGTGCTATGTGTGTGGGGATACAAAGATGAAGTTGGGTGGGTTCTTTTTTTTTTTTTTTTTCATTTTTCTGAAGCCGGAAACAGGGAGAGACAGTCAGACAGACTCCCGCATGCGCCCGACCGGGATCCACCCGGCATGCCCACCAGGGGCGACGCTCTGCCCACCAGGGGGCGATGCTCTGCCCATCCTGGGCGTCGCCATGTTGCGACCAGAGCCACTCTAGCGCCTGGGGCAGAGGCCACAGAGCCATCCCCAGCGCCCGGGCCATCTTTGCTCCAATGGAGCCTTGGCTGCGGGAGGGGAAGAGAGAGACAGAGAGGAAAGCGCGGTGGAGGGGTGGAGAAGCAAATGGGCGCTTCTCCTATGTGCCCTGGCCGGGAATCGAACCCGGGTCCTCCGCACGCTAGGCCGACGCTCTACCACTGAGCCAACCGGCCAGGGCTAGTGGGTTCTTTTTTAAGCAGGTCTTTGTTGATTTGTTAGGGACAAGACAAAGAAGAAGAAGCGGAGCCGGAGCCGGAGCCGGGACCGAGAGCGAGAACGAGAGCGAGAGCGTGACCACCGTGATAGAGAGCGAGAGCGTGATCGAGACCATAAGCGGAGACACCGCTCCCGCTCTCGGTCACGTTCCAGGACCCGGGAGAGGAATAAAGGGAAGTCTAGGTATCGGTCCCGGAGCAGGAGTCCGAGTCCCCTCAAAGACCGGAAGGACCGAGACAAGTATGGGGAGAGGAACCTGGACAGATGGCGGGATAAGCATGTGGACCGTCCTCCCCCAGAAGAGCCTGCCATTGGGGACATTTACAATGGCAAAGTTACCAGCATCATGCAGTTCGGATGCTTTGTGCAGCTGGAGGGACTAAGGTAATGGCTGGTGCTCTTCTCCCACGCCAGTGATGGGCAGTTTCCTTTATCACTGGGGATTTTCACATTATGACTGACACTAATTGAATTAGCCATATCAGGTTACTAGAAATTGACTTTATAGTTGAAATGGCATAGAGCCGTTTATTCTTTCCTCTGCCTTTGGGAGATCTGCCCTTGTGCTGGTTGAGACAGATGAGAATTTGTTGTCAGCCATGCCACCCCGCCTGTCTTTGGGAGGGAGGGCGGTGATACTATAATGTTGTTTGACCGTCTTGTTGGTACTTTCCTTTTGAGTTCAAGATCATTTCCATTTGTCCAATTCCAACAAGGGTGGAAATCTATTGGGAGAAGGTATTTTAGGCATGCTTCATATGAGTCTGCCTCTCCCTCAGGAAGCGGTGGGAAGGCCTGGTGCACATCTCTGAGCTCCGGCGGGAGGGTCGTGTGGCTAATGTGGCTGATGTGGTGAGCAAAGGCCAGAGAGTCAAGGTCAAGGTGTTGTCCTTCACTGGAACCAAGACCAGCCTGAGCATGAAGGTAGGTGAGATATCCAGTCTGTTACCACATCTGATGGCCCAGGAGACATAAGATTACAGCACGTGAGTTAGCTTCATGGCTTTTGTGCCTTAGGATGTGGATCAAGAGACCGGAGAAGATCTAAACCCAAATCGACGAAGAAATCTTGTCGGGGAGACCAATGAGGAGACCTCTATGAGGAATCCAGACAGACCCACTCACCTCTCCCTCGTCAGTGCCCCTGAAGTAGAGGATGACTCACTGGAGCGCAAGCGCCTTACGCGCATCTCTGACCCGGAGAAGTGGGAGATCAAACAGGTTGGGACTGCTTGCTTTTACGTCCATAAAGGCGTTCAGCATGTAGCATAGCAGTTAAGAATGTGGGCCCTGAAGCGTGATGGCCTGGGGTGACTTCTGGCCACCTACTAGCTGTGTGATTCTGAGCCAAGTTTCTCTCCCTCTGTGCCTCAGTGTGCTTTTCTGTAAAAACAGCTGGTGGTAGCCTTGTGGGGATTAAGCTAATAGAAGTAAAGCTCTCAGGTTAGTGCCTGCATATGGTAATGCTATGTAAATTTTTATTCTTGTCTTTATTACTTATTATTTGTCAGTAAACCTCAGAATCACGGTGTCTCAGGTACAGTGTAGATGCTAGGGCTACAAAGATGAAAGTATCATGGTTCCTGCCTTTGAGGAACTCCCAAGTCCAATGGAGGAGACAAACTGAAACAAAAAATTGTGAAGAGCCCTGGCGGGGTAGCTGGGTTGGTTGGAGTGTCATCCTGATGCACTGCGGTTGTGCGCTTGATCCCTGGTTGGTTGGGGCATGTGCAGGAGGTAGCCAGTGAGCACATGAATGGGTGGAGCAGCAGGTCTCTGTTTTTCTCCCTCTCAAATCAATCAATAAAGGAAATAAATTATTAAAAAAAGAATTGTGAGGTTTACAGATTACATAATAAGGAATGTGCAGAATGCTATGGAACCAAGGGAAGGAGCAGAGTTCGCAGATTACTCTTCCTGGGGAAGAGACACTTGAGCTATGCTTTTGGGCACCATGTTGTATTGCCCCCCAGGGATGGGATTTAGGATTTTTGAGGCCCTACAACCCTGAGTCAGAGGAGAAAAAAATCTTGGCTTCCTACATGGAACTTCTGTATTAACTCCTACAAAAGAAAAGTTTTGATCCTAGCAAGTTAAAAATGCTGCCTTCTGTCTTTGGCTAGATGATTGCTGCCAATGTTCTTTCCAAAGAAGAGTTTCCAGACTTTGATGAAGAGACTGGCATTCTCCCTAAAGTCGATGATGAGGAAGGTAACTAGTGGGATTGAACAGAATACTGGATCAGGAGGACAGTAGGCAAGTTGAGCCATTGGACAAGGTGGTTTATATGTAGTTTAGTGGTTCTGAATTATTCGTGATACTGGATCAGGAGGACAGTAGGCAAGTTGAGCCATTGGACAAGGTGGTTTATATGTAGTTTAGTGGTTCTGAATTATTCGTTCCTTGGGTCTCACTATTCATCTCTCAAAGAACAAGGGTCCTTCCATGATGGAAGCAAAAAACTAATTTTTCTGGCAAACATTTTTATATCATTTTGCTTGTTGCTGCTTATAATAAGTTTTCAGGATATAAAAAGTTATACTTGTATTTTGGGAATTAAATTTGATTTTATATTCTTAGTAATTGTTCTCAAAACTCTGGATCCACCTACATTACCTCTGAGTTGCCCTGGAAACAACTTTTAACTCAGTCCATTAACAATTTTTTAAAATTATGAAATGAATCCTGCAATGGAACATATATAATTTATATAACAGTAAATGAGCACCTACTAAATGAACATCTACACACCTACAGTAAAGCAAAGCTTAATTAATTAGAGCTTGACCAGCACTTTTGAAGCCCCACAAGCCCCCTCTGTTGAGGTCTTTCTCCTTCCTCTTCTGGGTAACCACCATCCTATATTTTGTTACTTATTTCCTCACTTTTTCTTTTTCTTTACTTTTTTCTTTTAACAGTTTTTAGTGTTTTATCATCTATATACGTATCCCAAAACATTAGTCTGTTTTTTAACTTAGTGTTTTGATTCATTGTTTTGATATTTATCCATGTTGATTTTTAGTTACATTTTATTTGTTTTGTTTGTCTTAGAGTGTTGCTCTGTATAAATTGAGTGTAATCTATTTTACTTTTGGTGGGTATATGGGCTGTTTCTGGTTTTTGTTTACCTTTATGAATAATACTATTTGTCTCCTACTGCACATATGCAAGACCTTGTCTTTTTCCTAAATATGTAGGAGAAGAATTACTGAGTAGTAGGAAATGTGTGTGTTCAACTTTACCAGGCAGTCCAAATTGTTTTCTAGTGTTTTTGTACCAATTTACATTTTGACCGTCGACATGAGTGAGTTCCTGTTGCTCCACTGGCCTCATTTGGTATTGTCCCATTGTCCAACTTAATTTTTTCTTTCCTTTTTTTGCCACTCTACTGTGGGTTAAGAGTACATTCTACAGTGACATTGGATGGCAAGTGCCTTAGTACCGTCTGGAATGTCAGCACAGCATTTTCCCAGAGACTTAACTTCTTTTGAAAGTTGCTCTGATTAGTTCTTGGGTTGGAGCACAAATTTCCTAGAAATGACTGGAGAGCAGGGGCACAGACGTCTGGGTTATGGTTTTACTTACATTGCTGTCCTTTTGACCTTAGGAGCCAACTTTGATAAAGATTACTGTTGCCTGTGGAAATGAATTATTTTGGTGAAAATGATTGGCCACGTCTCTCTTTTGTTTTTGGCTAATTCTTTATTTTTGGGGGGGACTTTTAGATGAGGACCTTGAGATCGAACTGGTTGAAGAAGAGCCTCCATTCCTGAGAGGGCACACCAAGCAAAGCATGGACATGAGCCCTATTAAAATCGTTAAGGTGAGAAATGCTTAGACTCTATCTGAACTTGTCAAGTGAACTTCTTTTCTTTTTTCTTTTTTTTTAACTTCTTTTCTTAATGTATCAGTTCCATTTTTCAGAGGAGGTTATTAGATTTCAGTAAGTAGAACTCAGGCCGCAGGAGGCAGTATTGACTGTTGATCAGGGCCTAGAATATTTTTGTCTTAAAGGGATTTTGACCGTGCTTTGTTGCTTTTGCCTTTTTAATTCTTTTGCTCTCATTTTAGTGTTTTTTGGGAGGAAGCAGAGATAAATATGTGAGCTTGAGCTACCATCACTGCTTTGGCCGAGGCCTTAGGGCTTGAATCATTACCTTGCATATTTTAAGAAAAAAAATTTTATTTGCCTGACCTGTGGTGGCGCAGTGGATAAAGCATCAACCTGGAATGCTGAAGTCACTGGTTCAAAACCCTGCACTTGTCTGGTCAAGGCACATATGGGAGTTGATGCTTCCTGCTCCTCCCTCCTTTCTCTCTCTCTCACTCCTTCTCCTCTCTAAAATGAATAAATAAATAATTTAAAAAAATTTTATTTATTTATTGATTTTACGGAGGGGGTGAGTGAGAGGTATCAACTCATAGTTGCTTCACTTTAATTGTTCATTGGTTACTTGTCATATCTGCTTGACTGGGCAAGCCCAGGGTTTTGAATCAGCGACCTCAGTGTTCCAGGTTGACCATCTGTCCACTGTGTCACCACAGACCAGGCTACTTTGCATGTTTAAAGGGAATTTGGAGGCTATCACTGATTGGCTCAGTGGTAGAGTGTCAGCCTGGCATATGGATGTCCTTGGTTCAATTCTGAGTCAGGGCACACAAGAGAACTGTGCTTCTCCACCCTTCCCCCTCTTGCTTCTCTCTCTCTCTTTCTCTCTGGTTTCTGCTCCTTCAGCCATGGCTCGAATGAAGCAAGTTGGCCCTGGGCACTGTGATGGCTCCATGGCCTCTGCCTCAGGTGCTAAGAAGAGCTTGGTTGCTGAGTAATGGAGCAACACCCCAGATGGATAGAACATCGCCCGCTAGTGTACTAGCCAGGTGGATCCCAATTGGGGCACATGCGGGAGTCACTCTCTGCCTTCTGTCCTCTTACTAAATAAAAAAAAATGAAGGGAATTTGGAAGGGTTCACTTGACCAATTGCTGCTAATAGAAATCTATAGCACCAGGTGACGTGGAGGGCAGAGCTGTGAGAAGAATTCATGGAACAGTTAAGATAAAATTTTAGGTTTAGAAAAGGGTTGTCTTAAAAGTCTCTCAGCCTGGGCCCTGGCCGGTTGGCTCAGCGGTAGAGCATCAGCCTGGCCTACGGGGGACCTGGGTTCGATTCCCGCCAGGGCACATAGGAGAAGTGCCCATTTGCTTCTCCACCCCCTCCCCCTCCTTCCTCTCTGTCTCTCTCTTCCCCTCCCGCAGCCAAGGTTCCATTGGAGCAAAGATGGCCCGGGCGCTGGGGATGGCTCCTTGGCCTCTGCCCAGGCGCTAGAGTGGCTCTGGTCGTGGCAGAGCGACCCCCCAGAGGGGCAGAGCATCGCCCCCTAGTGGGCAGAGCGTCGCCCCTGTTGGGCGTGCTGGGTGGATCCCGGTTGGGTGCATGCGGGAGTCTGACTGTCTCTCCCCGTTTCCAGCTTCAGAAAAATACAAAAAAAAAAAAAAAAAGTCTCTCAGCCTGGCACTCATTCAGTGCTTGTAATCCACCCATCTATCTTTCTACAGTGTTCCTCTATGTGGTCTTCTCAAGTCTGCTTGACATTGTTAGTGATGGGGAAGTTACCAGCCCTTAAGGAGACTCATTCCACCTTCAAGTGGATCTGAGCATTAGTTCTTCTTTAGGCAGAACTGAAATCTGTCTTACTGAAGTGTCCACATTGGTCTTTATTTTAGTTCTTGGGTCCATACAGAAGAATTTTTATCCCTTATATGTCCTGTCTCTCTTAGGGTTCTTATCTTTAAGCCAACATCTCCATTTCCTTCAGTGATTTATCATTGCCATTCATTTTCTCTGAATTTGCTATAATTTCTTTCTTGTATTCTGGTACATTGATATGAACTTTCTTCTAGGTGGGTCTCATTTTTTAGATTCAAGTGGTTTAACATCTGCGTTTTATTTCTTGGACATTTAATGCATTCTGAGATCCCATTCTGATGTTGCTGCTTTGTCTTCTGTTGCACTAGAACCCAGATGGCTCCCTCTCCCAAGCAGCTATGATGCAGAGTGCCTTGGCCAAAGAAAGACGGGAACTCAAGCAGGCCCAAAGGGAAGCCGAGATGGATTCTATTCCCATGGGACTCAACAAACATTGGGTTGATCCTCTTCCTGATGGTAGGACTCTAGGAGGGGGGATGTGGACATTAAAAAAAACCTGACTCGGCCCTGGCCGGTTGGCTCAGTGGTAGAGCGTTGGCCTGGCGTGCAGGAGTGCCGGGTTCGATTCCTGGCCAGGGCACACAGGAGAAGCGCCCATCTGCTTCTGCACCCCTCCCCCTCTCCTTCCTCTCTGTCTCTCTCTTCCCCTCCTGCAGCCAAGGATCCATTGGAGCAAGGTTGGCCTGGGCGCTGAGGATGGCTCTATGGCCTCTGCCTCAGGCGCTAGAATGGCTCTGGTTGCAATGGAGCTATGCCCCAGATGGGCAGAGCATCGCCCCCTGGTGGGCATGCCGGGTGGATCCCGGTCGGGTGCATGTGGGAGTCTGTCAGACTTCCTCCCCATTTCCAACTTCAGAAAAATACAAAAACCAAACAAACAGGCCCTGGCCTGTTGGCTCAGTGGTAGAGCGTCGGCCTGGCGTGCAGAAGTCCCGGGTTCGATTCCCAGCCAGGGCACACAGGAGAAGCGCCCATCTGCTTCTCCACCCCTTCCCCTCTCCTTCCTCTCTGTCTCTCTTTTCCCCTGCCCCAGCTGAGGCTCCACTGGAGCAAAGATGGCCTGGGCGCTGGGGATGGCTCCTTGGCCTCTGCCCCAGGCGCTAGAGTGGCTCTGGTCGCAACAGAGCGACACCCCGGAGGGGCAGAGCGTCACCCCCTGGTGGGCTGCTGGGTGGATCCCGGTCGGACGCATGCGGGAGTCTGTCTGACTGTCTCTCCCCGTTTCCGGCTTCAGAAAAATACAGAAAAACAAAACAAAACAACAACAACAACAAAAAACAAAAAATCAGACAAAAAAATCTGACTCTTCAGGTACACAGCGAGAGGGCACTGCCAGCATGTACTAAAGATTTAACCTTGGCTTTGGTGATCTGCTTTTCCCTTTCACTTAAAGCATGTTTTTGTTTTGTTTTTCAAACAAATGTTTAAAATCAAAAATGTTTTATTAACCCTGGTCATATTAGACTGGCTGAGTGTTTCTTCTCAATATCTTAAAAATAATACAGCTTTGAACCTTCCCTTTTCAGATAATTTTTTGAATAGTAAATATTAACTAACTGGCGGATACAATCATAACAAGTATTTTATTAATTTGTTAGGCAGTTGGGGATACGGCTGTGAATTAGACGCCACCCCTGCCTTTATAAGGCTTACAATTTATTGGGGAAGATTATATTTGTCAAATAATTACCAAATAACTAACTAAATCATGGTCAGTGCTATATGAAGAAGTATAGGAAGCATAGTTGGATGTGGTGGTCACTTCCCTGGGAAAGTTGAGGACTGGAGGACAAATATGACCTAGTCTGTTAAAGGGGACGGGTGGGAGTTAGGGAGTGTGTTCTAGGCTGAGGAGTAGCCTGTGTGGGGCTGTGAGGTGGGAAAGAAGACCTGTGTGGGTGGAGTACAGAGTGATGGGGAGTGAAAGGGGGTGAGGGTGGAAAGCCAGGACTTTGTAGATGGTATTAGGAATTAGGGCTCCATTCTGAAGTTCAGTGGGAAATGTTGCAAAATTCTAAGCCAGGTGTGGCATGATCAGAGTGGCATTTCCAAAGCATTTTGATGGTGCCCTGCAGAATGGATTGGAGGTGGCAGGAGTAGACATGTGAGATGAATTAGGATGCTTTCATAATAGTAGTTCAGAGGGGAGAGGATGGTGTTTTGAACATGCAGCTAGAGAGAGGAGGGATGTGTTGGAGAAATCTGATTTGTTGCATGTGGAGGAGGGGGCGGTGGGCTAGCTTGAGGACAATACTAAGTTGCTTGTTTCCTTTGCAGCGGAAGGCAGGCAGATTGCTGCTAACATGAGGGGTATTGGGATGATGCCCAATGACATTCCTGAGTGGAAGAAGCATGCCTTTGGGGGCAATAAAGCTTCTTATGGAAAAAAGACCCAAATGTCAATCATTGAGCAGAGAGAGAGCCTTCCCATCTACAAACTGAAGGAGCAGCTGGTCCAGGTGAGAAGCCTTTTTATGATGTATGATGTATTAGTGGGTGAATAGGGGTATTTTTTAAGAGCAGGATGACTTGTTTTAATTGAAATTAGCTAGACAGGTATGTGTACATGTGAAGTGGCTTTCCCAAAGGGGTTAGGGATAAAAACAAAACATTTTCAAGTACTTAAAATACATGTTAGTCTACACATATTTTTCCTATGAGAAAATAAATCTTTTGAACTGGGGACCCTAGAGCAGTTCCAAGTGGACAGAGTATTGTGTTGCACAGACAACAGCTTTGGTCAATACAAAGAATGGGGATGCTTGGCCAGCAATGCCTTCGAGTCCTGTGTTAGTAGATGTGTAGGTTGATGGCAATCCTTTGCTGTTATGAACAGCATAGGAAGAAGATGACTATTGGGGGTGAGGCCTTGGAAATTTGGGAGTGACAGTAAAAGGAATAGTGTATATACCTTTTTATTTAGTGTTGAACTCTTCAACTATATGCATGTAAAACTTTAAAAAGTTATACATAGGGGGCCCTGGCCGGTTAGCTCAGTGGTAGAGTGTCGGCCTGGCGTGCAGCGGTCCCGGGTTTGATTCCCGGCCAGGGCACACAGGAGAAGCGCCCATCTGCTTCTCCACCCCTCCCCCTCTCCTTCCTCTCTGTCTCTTTCTTCCCCTCCCGCAGCTGAGGCTTCATTGGAGCAAAGATAGCCCGAGCGCTGGGGATGGCTCCTTGGCCTCTGCCCCAGGCTCTAGAGTGGCTCTGGTCGCAGCAGAGCAACGCCCTGGAGGGGCAGAGCGTCGCCCCCTGGTGGGCGTGCCGGGTGGATCCCGGTTGGGCGCATGCGGGAGTCTGTCTGACTGTCTCTCCCCGTTTCTAGCTTCAGAAAAAGAAAAAAAAAAAAAAAAAAAAAAAAAATTATACATAGGCCCTGGCTGGGTAGCTTAATTGTTTAGAGCATCGTCCCAAGATGCCAAGGTTGCAGGTTTGATCCCCGATCAAGGCACAAACAAGAATCAACCAATGAATGCATAAGTAAGTGGAACAACAAATCGATGTTTCTCTCTCCCACTCCCTCTCCCTTTCCCTCTCTCCTCATCTTCCCTCCCCTCCATCTCTTCCTCTCTCTTTAAAATCAATAAATAAAATTTAAAAAGTAATATGTATATGTTAAGGAGATCTGGGTGATAGTTTATGCTTTAGCATCCTTTTTATGTTTTTATGAACTTAAGAAAACCAATAAATTAAAAAAAATAAATTTGGCCCTGGCCAGTTGGCTCAGTGGTAGAGCATCGACCTGGCGTGCAGAAGTCCCGGGTTCGATTCCCGGCCAGGGCACACAGGAGAAGCGCCCATCTGCTTCTCCACCCCTCCCCCTCTCCTTCCTCTCTGTCTCTCTCTTCCCCTCCCGTAGCCAAGGCTCCATTGGAGCAGAGATGGCCCGGGCGCTGGGGATGGCTCCTTGGCCTCTGCCCCAGGCACTAGAGTGGCTTTGGTGGCAACAGAGCACGCCCCGGAGGGGCGGAGCATCGCCCCCTAGTGGGCAGAGCATCGCCCCCTGGTGGGCGTGCCGGGTGGATCCCGGTTGGGCGCATGCGGGAGTCTATCTCTCCCTGTTTCCAGCTTCAGAAAAGTACAAAAAATAAATAAATAAATAAATAAATAAATAAATTTGAGTCAGAAAAAGAATACCTGTAAAGTTTAATGTTTTCAACTTGTTATACATACAGTTAAAATAAAAAAGCATCACCCAAAGAAAAATCATTAGTATTTTTTCCTATGCATGATTAAAAATAATATAAACCCTGGATGTAATTTTACCCTGTGTATACTACTGCATCCTGTTTAGTGTTAGAATGTAAGCATTAATTCTTTTACTCCAGAATAATGTGTGGCACACTTTAATGACCGTATTTGTATTCTTTTGCTTGCAGGCTGTCCATGATAATCAGATCCTGATTGTTATCGGAGAGACAGGATCTGGGAAGACAACACAGATCACCCAGTACCTGGCAGAGGCGGGCTACACTTCCAGGGGCAAGATTGGATGTACGCAGCCCAGAAGAGTGGCAGCCATGTCGGTGGCCAAAAGAGTGTCAGAGGAGTTTGGTTGTTGCTTAGGCCAAGAGGTGAGTGGGTAACAAAGCTGTTCTGTAAATGCCTGAAGAAAGGGTAAAGGGAGGGAAGGTTCGCATTATAATCATTTATCTGTTTAGAGTCAAGTCTAACATTGATTTTCTATGAGGGAAGCACTGTACATATTAGTTAAATTCTTACCTATTAAGATTACAGGTAACAATCACTGGGTGAAATCTTGCCTGGTGATTGAATGAAAGAGGTTTGTGTTTAAGGTTTTCAGCTTCTGTTCTGCTTTAGGTGGGCTATACCATTCGGTTTGAGGACTGTACCAGTCCCGAAACAGTCATCAAGTACATGACAGATGGGATGTTGCTCCGAGAGTGCTTGATTGACCCTGACCTCACTCAGTATGCGATCATCATGTTGGATGAGGCACATGAGAGAACAATTCACACTGATGTGCTCTTTGGATTGTTGAAGAAGGTAACTTTGGTGACTCTTCTAGCTGTTGGGAACTGAATTCTGGGAATTGGATTTGAGTACCTTTGCCTTTTGGATAGTCCTTTTTAGTAAGCTGCATTGCATTTCCCTTTAGACAGTTCAGAAAAGACAGGATATGAAGCTGATTGTCACCTCAGCTACCTTGGATGCAGTGAAGTTTTCTCAGTACTTCTATGAAGCGCCCATCTTCACCATCCCCGGTCGAACCTATCCTGTGGAAATACTGTACACAAAGGAACCTGAGACAGATTATCTGGATGCCAGCTTGATCACTGTCATGCAGATCCATTTAACAGAACCACCAGGTAGGAGAATGAGCATTTTCCCTCTTAGGCCAAAAGTCTTGATGTGGATTTCTTTTTCATTCAGCTTTTTAAAAATGCCAAGGTTGTGGGTTTGATCTTTGGTCAGGGCACATACAGGAATCAACCAGTGAATGCATGAGTTAAGTGGGACAACAAATTGTTGTTTCTCTCTCTCTCTCTCTTTCTTTGTCCCTCTTTCTCTCTCTCTTACTCTTTCTCTCTCTCTCTCCTTCCCTTCCTCTTTCCCTTCCTCTTTCTGTAAAATCAATTAAAAAAAATTTAAACATAGACACAAATTATAAATAGATAAACAGAGTAAACATGGACAGATGAAAACCTCTTGATTTATTAGAGGTTGGGATTTGAGTGTGTTTTTCTTTTTTTTAATTTAGAAATTAAATTTAATGGGGTGACATTGATCAGTAAGAGTGATTATTGATCAGTGAGGTGACATTGATCAATAAAGTTTCAAGTAGATTGTGTTGTGTGCCCATCACCCAAAGTCAAATTATTTTCCATTACCGTATATTTGTCCCTCTTTACTCCCCACCCTGAACCCCTTAGTGTGTTTTCTGTCATTTGGAGTTCTATTAATGTCACTATGGCCTTTGGATGGAACACACACAGAAAGTAAATTAATACTCCTGTTATTTATTTATATATTGATTTAAAGAAAGGATTGCGAGAGAGAAAGAAAAGGGGAGTAGGGAGGAGCAGGAAGCATCAACACATAGTAGTTGCTTCCATATATGCCTTAACTGGGCAAGTTCAGGGTTTTGAACCAGCGACCTCAGTGTTCTAGGTCGACTCGGCACCCACTGCACCATCACAGGTCAGGCTTCTTTTCTCTTCTTAGGTGACATCCTAGTCTTCCTGACTGGTCAGGAAGAGATTGACACTGCCTGTGAGATCCTGTATGAAAGAATGAAATCTCTGGGACCTGACGTTCCAGAGTTGATTATCCTCCCAGTGTACTCAGCTCTTCCCAGTGAGATGCAGACCCGAATCTTTGACCCCGCTCCGCCCGGCAGCAGAAAGGTAACTCTGGGCAGAAGAGAAGCTCCCTTGTGTTCTGAAACTGTGTAGTCTGTGCAGCTGGCCCTAATGGGATCGCTTAGATGTATGTAAGTCTTATTTATTATGTTTTAGAGCAGGGGTCCCCAAACTTTTTACACAGGGGGCCAGTTCACTGTCCCTCAGACCATTGGAGGGCCGCCACATACAGTGCTCCTCTCACCACCAATGAAAGAGGTGCCCCTTCCAGAAGTGTGGCAGGGGGCCGGATAAATGGCCTCAGGGGGCCGCATGTGGCCAGTGGCCCGTAGTTTGGGGATGCCTGTTTTAGAGACTGGTTCAGCCAGTTTGTTAATGAAGGAGGGTTTTGTATTTGACCCCTGCTCCTCCTGTCCTTTTCTTCATTTGACAAATATTTTTTCAGCATCTTCCAGGTTTTGGGGTAGACACCAGAATGGCAGTCTGAGGACGGGCCTCTTTCTGCATTGAGGCATCCACCAGTGGATAGGCCTTTAATGCAGGGGTCCCCAAACTACGGCCCGCGGGCCACATGCGGCCCCCTCAGGCCATTTATCCGGCCCCCACCGCACTTCTGGAAGGGGCACCTCTTTCATTGGTGGTCAGTGAGAGGAGCATAGTTCCCATTGAAATACTGGTCAGTTTGTTGATTTAAATTTACTTGTTCTTTATTTTAAATGTTATATTTGTTCCCGTTTTGTTTTTTTACTTTAAAATAAGATATGTGCAGTGTGCATAGGGATTTGTTCATAGTTTTTTTTATAGTCTGGCCCTCCAATGGTCTGAGGGACAGTGAACTGGCCCCCTGTTTAAAAAGTTTGGGGACCCCTGCTTTAATGTATAGTGCTAAAGTGCTGGTGGTGTTCTGAATCTCCAGAGGGGAGAACACGTGGGTGTTCAACTAAGACAGAAGGGCAGGAGGACACGCATTCTAGTAGACAGAATAACCTAGAGGTGAGAGTGTAGTCATATCAGGGAACTGTGTAGTTCCAGTAGCTAGAACTGACTGAGTGTATATATGAGATGATGGGAAGGGAGACAGATGGATTTTTTTAAGTAACAGCTTTATTGGGGTATAATTTACATACCACGCAATTTACCCTTTTAAAGTTTACAATTCAGTGATTTTAGTGTACAGGGATTCACAGAATTGTTAACCATTAATCGCTACAATTTTAGAACAATTTCATCACCCCCAAAAGAAACCCTGTTACCCTTTAGCAGTCACTCCCCATTCACCCCTCTACTCAGCCTCTGGGACCACTAATCAACTATCTCTATGAATTTGCCTATTCTGAATGTTTCATATAAGTGGGGTCATATAATATGTGATTCTTGGTAACTACTTTTGACAGCATGTTTTCAAGGTTCATACATGTTCTAGTGTCTATAAGTACTTCATTTCCTATTATTGCCAAATAATATTTTATTGTAGATTATTTATCTACATCCAAAATACGGATGTACCCATTTTGTTTATCCTTTCAATGATGAACATTTGGGTTGTTTTTTCATTTTAGTTATTAAGAATGCTGCTATGAACATTTGTGTACAAGTTTTTGTGTGGACATATGTTTTCATTTCTGTAGGAATGGAAGACAGATGGATTTGAGTAACATTAAAGAGTTAGACTGGACAAGACATAGTGGGTGCCTGGAAATGTAGGAGAGAAGGGCAGGGGAGAAATCAAGAATGACTCCCAGGTTTCTGGCTTGGGCGGCTGGATGGAAGATGGTGCTGAGGAGGAAAACAGGGAGGAGGGGCAGGTTTGGAGGGAAGGATGGTGATTCCTTCTGTTCAGTTCCTGATGATTAGACTTCTTGAGAGGGTTTTTGCAGCTCAGTGGCAGGTAGAAAGCCTCTAAGGACCGGTAAGGTGCTGGCATAATGCGGGATGTTCTGGTGCCTCCTAGCAATGATTTTTTTCCAGGCAATTGTGTTTTATTAGCTGAACCTCTGGGTGGAAGAGCAGTGGCAGTGCCAAGCTGAGACCAATAATCTTCTAGATCACATACACTGCTGCATACACACAGACCGTGAAATTCCTCTGCTGCCTCATGCTTCATTTTATGATTAGAAGAAAAAAAACTCCCTCACATACACAAACAGCCCATTTTTTAGTCCAGATGTCCCTGTGGGGCAAGAAAAATCTCATTTTGCACTGGCACATGTGATGCCAGGAAGTCTCTGCTTTCCCAGGGTGCTAGAAAATTAAAATTGTAGTAATCAACACTGGATCTAGAAAATGAGATATGTAGCCATTTGCACCAAATGAAATTGGCTTTGATTGGCCTTTGCTTTTTCCCATTCCACTTTTCCTCTCAGGTACGAGTCCCCTTCCCCCCAAGCTACCCCTTAAGAGGAAGGCACCTCCTCTTCCTGCTCTTTTGAAGCCAAACTGAGATTAAGTGCTATCCAATCCTCTAGAGAGGGAGATAACTGCACACTCTTTTGGGAAGATATTTGAGTTCAGATATCCTGTTTCGTACCTCAGGGCTGAACCTGGTTAGCTCAGTCCAGCTGTGTTCCTCTCCTCTGCAGGTCGTGATTGCCACCAACATTGCAGAGACATCACTGACTATCGACGGCATCTACTATGTGGTGGACCCTGGATTTGTGAAGCAGAAAGTTTACAATTCCAAGACAGGAATCGATCAGCTTGTGGTGACTCCCATTTCTCAGGTATGACAGCTGCCAACAGATTTCCTGAAAATCCCAGTTAGGGCCTTTCTGAAATTTTTTATGGTTTTGAACTTTATTGTTTTCAAAGATGAACTTTTAAGATACTAGGTGCTTTCATGAGATAAGGAAGATTCTGTGGTGTTTGTTTTTAATCTTTAGAATAGTGTTTGAACATTAAAACGCCCCATCAAGTTTGAACTTAAAAAAAAAAAGTTTGAATTCTAGCACCATAAATGAGCTAATGATAGGTAGTAAGACTATATATATATATATATATGTTTTTAAGTACTGTATTAGCCAGGGATATCTGATATAGTAACAGGTCAAGAGATGATAGTGTGTTTCTTTGGTAATTATGGAATAATTTCTGGCCTAAATAATATTTAAAAATCATTAACTTGATTATCCTTTTTTTTACAGAGACAGAGAGAGTCAGAGTGAGGGATAGACAGGGACAGACAGACAGGAACAGAGAGATGAGAAGCATCAATCATTAGTTTTACGTTGCGCATTGCGACACCTTAGTTGTTCATTGATTGCTTTCTCATATGTGCCTTGACCAGGGGCCTTCAGTGGACCAAGTAACCCCTTGCTTGAGCCAGCGACCTTGGGTCCAAGTTGGTGAATTTTTGCTCAAACCAGATGAGCCCACGCTCAAGCTGGCGACCTCGGGGTCTCGAACCTGGGTCTTCCACATCCCAGTCCGACGCTCTATCCACTGCGCCACCGCCTGGTCAGGCTGATTATCCTTTTTGAGTGAAGTAGCCACAATGTATCCAAAATTTAAAAGATCATCTCTTAACAGTTCCAATATATCTAAAGTTAAAAATGATTGAATACATAGCTAAAAGTAATGCAAGCCCAGGCCGGATAGCTTGATTGGTTATAGCTTTGTCCTGAAGCACAGAGGTTGCTGGTTTGATCCTTGGTCAGGGCACATACAGGAACAGATTGAGGTTCCTGTCTCTCTCTCCCTTCCTCTCTCGCTGAAATCAATAAATTAAAATAAAATAAAGATAATGGAAAAGGATGTTCTCTGAAGCACTGTTTTTTAGAGGAAACATGGAAAAGTTCCCTCAAAAGGAAAGTAATTTAATAAAACATGATACTTCCATGCCATACAATATTATGTAGCATTAACGTGCTGGTATGTATCTATATTTAATGACATAAACATAAAACTGTGATAAATTATTTGGAAAAAATGAGCTACAAAATAGCAGGAATAATATAATCCAATTTTTGTTTAAAAATAGATGTGTACTTCTGCACAGTGTATGAATCCACTGGAGACTTGAAAACGTAGTTGAAATGTTAGTTGAGGTTATTTCTCGGTGGTGCTGCTGGTTACTGTGCTCATGGGCAAAGTGCATTTTTTTCTTTATACTTCTATCTATTGTTTTAGAATAAGAGGCATAGATTACTTTCATAATTTATAAAACTACCAGGCGATTTTCGTTTTGAAACTTAATTGTAGCCAACACTTGCAGGGTACTTAGTAATTGCCTTACCAGGCACTGTCCTAGGTACTTTTACTTACATGCACTCATGTTCTTGTGTTGATACTTTGTGTTAGACATTATTATTATCCTCATTTCACAGATGAGACTGAGGCACAGAGAAATTAAGGTCACATAACTGGGGGAGCCAGGATTTGAACTGGGTAGTCTGGCCCCAGTGTGTGTGCTCTGTATCACTTGGGGTGGTGCAGGCAACTCACAGTGATCAGAAATTAGTTACACTTGCCCTCTCAGATTTGGAAAGATATCTGTAGAATGCTGTGCAGTCTGCCACCATGTGCGATTGTTGTGTGCCTCTGTGTGGTTAGTCACCTTTCATACTACATCCTTTGTTTGGAGCTGGAATAGGAATTTATAAATCCTGAAACTGTAAGGCAGGTAATTTTGTCAAAAAATGGTTAAACTACATATATATATATATTTTTTTTAATTATTATTATCATCATTATTATTATTTTAGTGAGAGTAGGGGAGATACAGAGACAGACTCCCGCATGCACCCTGACTGGAATTCACCTGGCAACCTGCATCTGGGGCTGATGCTCTTGTCCATCTGGGGCCATGCTTGTAATTGAACTATTTTTAGAGCCTGAGGCGGAGGCTCCATGGAGCCATCTTCAGTGATGGACTGATGTGCTCAAACCATTCGAGCTGAGCTGTAGCTGTGGGAGGGGAAGAGAGCGAGAAAGAAGAGGGATGGAGAGTGGGGAGAAGGAGATAGTCGCCTCTCCTCTGTGCCCTGACCAGGAATCAAACCCAGGATTTCTACATGCCAGGTCAGCACTCTGCTGCTGAGCCAACTGGCCAGGGCCTATATATATATTTAAAATTTTTATTTATTGATTTTAGAGAGAGAGAAACAGTGCATTTGTTGGTTGATTCTTGTATGTGCCTGACTGGGGATTAAACCTGCAATCTTGGTGTATTGGGATGACACTCTAATCAACTGAGCTGTCCGGCAGGGTTACATATATATTTTTTTTAATTTCAAAAATTAGCCCTGGCCGGTTGGCTCAGTGGTAGAACGTTGGCCTGGTGTGCAGGAGTCCCGGGTTCAGTTCCCGGCCAGGGCACACAGGAGAAGCGCCCATCTGCTTCTCCACCCCTCCCCCTCTCCTTCCTCTCTGTCTCTCTCTTCCCCTCCCGCAGCCAAGGCTCCATTGGAGCAAAGTTGGCCCAGGCACTGAGGATGGCTCCATGGCCTCTGCCTCAGGCGCTAGAATGGCTCTGGTTGCAACAGAGCAACGCCCCAGACGAGCAGAGCATCGCCCCCTGGTGGGCATGCTGGGTGGATCCCAGTTGGGCGCATGAGGGAGTCTGTCTGACTGCCTCCCCGTTTCCAACTTCAGAAAAATATAAAAAAAAAAATTTTTTTCCCCAAAAATTAGTACCCCTCTCCCCTTAGTACAAAAATGATACTATATAGCCTGACTGGGAGGTGGCGCAATGGATGGAGTGTCGGACTGGGATGCAAAGGACCCAGGTTCGAGACCCCGAGGTCGCCAGCTTGAGCATGGGCTCATCTGGTTTGAGCAAGGCTTACCAGCTTGGGCCCAAGGTCGCTGGCTTATTCAGTCTGCTGTAGCCTCTGGTCAAGGCACATACGTATGAGAAAGCAATCAATGAATAACTAAGGTGCCGCAATGAAGAATTGATGCTTCTCATCTCTCTCTCTCTTCCTGTCTGTCCCTCTCTCTGACTCTCTCTGTCACAAAATAAATAGCTAAATAAAATAAAAAAAAATGATACTATATTATTTCTAGGAGTAGAAAAAATTTTAAATTACCTCTAGTCCACTGTCATCATTTTGATATTCTTCTTGTCCATCTTTTTTCATGTTTGTTTCTTTCATGGTTATAATTCTAATAGTCTAATAAGTATATTTTGTATATTTTATGTTTAAGTATTTAATTTTCCTGAATATTAAGGTAATACATGTTGGATTAGGTAATCCAATATTGGATATCGATAAAGTATTGTATATAGAACCCATCTGTAAGCCTACTGTCAGAGTTAGCTATTTAACATTTTAGGGTATTTTTTTCTAGCTTTTCCTTCTGGTAGCTATACTGTATCACAAAGATTTTATTGTATTATTATTATTATTATTATTATTATATGTTTTTGGTATTTTTCTGAAGTTGTGGGAGGGGAAGAGAGAGACAGAGAGGAAGGAGATGGGGAGGGGTGGAGAAGCAGATGGGCGCCTCTCCTATGTGCCCTGACCGGGAATCGAACCTGGGACTCCTGCATGCCAGGCCGACGCTCTTATTTTATTATTTTTTTACAGAGAGAGAGAGAGAGAGAGAGGGATAGATAGGGACGGACAGACAGGAACGGAGAGAGATGAGAAGCATCAATTATCAGTTTTTTGTTGTGACACCTTAGTTGTTCATCGATTGCTTTCTCATATGTGCCTTGACTGTGGGCCTTCAGCAGACCGAGTAACCCCTTGCTCGAGCCAGCGACCTTGGGTCCAAGCTGGTGAGCTTTGCTCAAACCAGATGAGCCCACGCTCAAGCTGGCGACCTTGGGGTCTCGAACCTGGGTCCTCTGCATCCCAGTCCGATGCTCTATCTCTGCGCCACCGCCTGGTCAGGCAAGATTTTATATTTTTAACAAAATGAGTATTATGCTTTTTCACCTATGTGAGTGAATATTTCCTTCTGAAACCAATGATGTCTACAGTCATCATTGGTATATTAATTATTTATTTAGTTCACTTACATAACTGTGGGGATAGCATTTTGTTATCTTGTTTTATGCTTTTATGTTGTGCCACACTATTTTAAAGGTACATTTCTGCATTTCTGTACTCTTGACAATATTTCTTCCATTTTCTTTGTTTGTATTTACTTCACTTGAACAAACTTTCCTGAAATTCTGAATGTTGGAGAGAGTATGATAATATCATTGGTAGTCTTGGAAAGGATCCTAAATGAAGTGAAATAAACCCCATTTCGGATTTTGCCAGTGGTAGCCAAGTGCCCCTCCTTTTTTTTAAGTGAGAGGAAGGGAGATAGAGAGACAGTTTTCTACATGTGCCCCCACCAGGATCCACCCAGTAACCCCCGTCTGGGGCGATGCTCGTCTCAACAGAGCTATCCTGAGCACCTGAGGCTGATGCTCTGACCAACCAAGCTATCTTCAGCACCTGGGGCTGACGCTTGTACCAATCAAGCCACTGGCTGCAAGAGAAGAAGAGAAAGAGAAGGGGGAGAGAGAGGGGAAGAGAAGTAGATGGTTGCTTCTCATGTATGCCCTGACCAGGGATTGAACCTGGGATGTCTGCATACCAGGCCAGTGCTCTATCCACTGAGCCAAGTGGCCAGGGCCAAGTGCCCCTCTTTTAACAGATTTCCTGGATAAGGCTATTAAATGATGCTTATCAGATGTGTTACTTTTATATGTGCGCCCTTCTAGGCTCAGGCAAAGCAACGAGCTGGCAGAGCTGGGAGAACAGGCCCAGGGAAGTGTTACAGGCTGTACACGGAACGTGCCTACCGAGATGAGATGCTGACCACCAATGTGCCGGAAATACAGAGAACCAACTTAGCAAGCACAGTGCTCTCGCTCAAGGTAGAAATCACTGTCTGGCTAGAATGGGTTGGTGAATAGTCTGATTCTATGGCTTTAGTAATAGTCCGATTCTATGGCCTTAGTAAATGGATCTCAGTTTTATGAATCTTGTTAGATACTTTGGTAACCTCATAAGAACTAGCTAGTCCCTTTGAGTGAAATGCAAATGACTGTGATAACAGCCTATTCACTGTGGGTCTGGTGCTAAATTGGCATGTCTGCTGTGAACACACATTTTTTCCTTACCGTAATAACCAACAGAATGTTTGGTTATAAAAGATTTTGGTTAGAAGCATTTTCTAAAGAGATATTAGAAAAATCTAATCAGTGCCGAAGTGGACACACTTTCTTCATCCTTTTGGCTTTCAGATCCAATTCTGTTCTTTTAGAACGGAAGCAAAACTCCCAGTCCAAAAACTTTGCAAAGGGAACTATCAGTAGAGATTTCAGACTGGCCCTCTGGGAGCTTGGTTTTCATTCCGAATCATTGCTCTTCCTTTCTCGGTCCCCAGTGAGGACCTTCATTCTCCTTTGGCAGAGGGAGCCACAAGAGTAATTTTCCAGATGATGGCACACTCTCCTGCTCCCCCTCCCCCCGTCACTGATGCTGCCCTGGAGCCCTGGCGCTTTTACTGGTGCAGACTGCTCTGTTGTAGTTTATTATTCATTCCCTGTAAGAGAGGCTAAAACAGAGCTTCAGTAACAAACTTGCTCCAGTCTCTGGAGTAGGAACAGAGAGGCATCTGTGGCTCAAACTTCTGCTCCAGGTTGTATGTCCTTGGCAAATTTACCTGCTTGGCCCTGTTTTCTGTATTCTCTCAAAAGGGGGCTGCTATTAGTATCTGTTGCAAACATAAATGAGATAATGCAGATAAAGGCACTTGGCACAGTGCTTGCTGATTGCTAACATAATTTCTTGTAGTTATTATTCATTCAATAAACATTTTATTGAACACCTGCTGTGTTTGTGGTCACGATCAGTTTATGGGAAAGATATAGAAAGCTTAGGTCCTACCACATCACCCTATACACTTGGATAATGCATCATTTATTTGTTTCTCTTATTCATTAAATTAGCTAAGAAATGTATTGGTTGCCTACTTTGTGCCAGGCATGCAGATGCTACTGCATTGTCGTAGTTTTGTGTCCATGTGTCTCACCAGGGGCAGTATGTTAGTCATTTTTATGTCCCAGCAATTGAATATGGTACATGATGCTTCCTAGAAGCACAGTAGAAATTATGTGTGTAAGAGACAGGTCAAGCTGGTGTATTTTCTTATTTAAATTATGGTGAAATGTACAACACATTACCATTGTTAGCTTTTTTTTTTAGCGAGTGAGAGACAGGGACAGACAAAAAGGGAGAGAGATGAGAAGCATCAGCTCGTGGTTGTGGCACTTTAGTTGTTCATTGATTGCTTTCTCATATGTGCCATGACCAGGGGAGTGGGGGGCTCTAGTCAAGCCAGTGACCCCTTGGGCTCAAGCCAGCGACCATTGGGTCATGTGTATGAGCCTGTGCTCAAGCAGGCCACCTGGGGGTTCCAAACCTGGGTCCTCAGTGTCCCAGGTTGACGCTCTGTCCACTGTGCTCCCACCTGGTCAGGCCCATTGTTACCTTTTTAAAAAAACACAATTCAGTGGCATTAAGTACATTCACAATGTTGTGCAGTCATCACCACTATCCATTTCCATAAGGTTTTCATCATCCCAAACAAACTTTGTACCCATTAAACTAAACTATCCCTTTCCCCTCCCTCCAGCACCTGGTAATCATTATTCTACTTTCTGTCTCTATGAGTTTCCCTCATATAAGTGGAATCAAATAATATTTGTCTTTTTGTATCTGATTTATTTTAGTTAGCATAATGGTTTCAAGGTTCATGTAGCATGTGTTAGAATTTCATTCCTTTTTAAGGGTGAATAATATACCATATTTTGTTTATCCATCATCTATCTGTTGATGGATATTTGGGTGGTTTTTATCTTTTGGCTATTATGAATAATGCCGCTGTGAACATTAGTGTACAAGTGTCTTTTTTTAAAAAATTTTATTTATTTCACAGAGGGTGGGGGGAGCAAGAAGTATCAACTCATAGTTGCTTCACTTGAGTTGTTCATTGAATGCTTATTATATGTGCCTTGACCAGGCAAACCTAGGGCTTTGAACCAGCAACCTCAGTGTTCCAGGTGGACACCTCATCAACTGCTTCACCACATGTCAGGCTGAGGGAATGTCTTTTAAAGTTTCCTAAGAAAGTATATGCTTTCTACTAGTCTGTGTTTTGTGTGGCCCAGCCCTGGAGGTTGCTGCTGATCTTGTGATGGCTTCCTAATTGCAGTTGAAGAAACAGAAAGGAAAGCGACAGGTAGAAAACAGGCTGGCCCTCCCATCACACACTTTTCTTTCCTTCTGTTCTAGGCCATGGGCATCAATGACCTGCTGTCCTTTGATTTCATGGATGCTCCACCAATGGAAACCTTGATCACAGCTATGGAGCAGCTATACACACTGGGAGCCCTGGATGATGAGGGCCTGCTTACTCGCCTAGGCCGCAGGGTAAAGGACATATTTCTGGTGCTTTTGAGAAGATTCCCTAGCCAGTCTACCATACTCTTCGTTTTGTGAAAAATCAAGCTCTGAGGCCCTGGATAAGCTTTGAGTACAATTCTAGATGCCTGTTCTTTAACCTGGATTTTCCACTGTCACTTAGAACTGTTTCTTTACAGAAACAGATAAAATAAATTTTATCCCCAGTTTTACCTTGGGATATGTTATTGAGTCTAGCCTTAATTTTAAAAGCTGTCTGCAAGATTTCTTCCTACTGCAACAGTAGTTATGTTCTTGGTCACATATATTTCATTGAGATTTCTTTGGGAAATAAAAGAATAACATCTTCTGATAGAGACTGGCAGCCAGCCTCATCATGCTTGGGTAAACCTCCTAGGGTCTGTTGACCGCTTTGATGAGTGTCTCACATTGGCAAGTCCAGGTGGGTATTCCATGGGGAAGCAATTGTAGTTTCTTCTTCTCCCTCTAGATGGCAGAATTCCCTCTGGAACCAATGCTGTGCAAAATGCTGATCATGTCTGTGCATCTGGGCTGCAGTGAGGAAATGCTGACCATTGTGTCCATGCTGTCTGTGCAGAATGTCTTCTACAGGCCCAAGGTAGGGAGTTCAGACCCATGTTCAAATGGGGATGTGGTGGTGAAGTTTGCTGAGATCAGCCATTGCCACTCCACTGCTTAATGTGGACACTTGACAGAGCCAAGTAGGGCTCTTGGAACTTCTGGTTATTCAATTAGTAGCTGCTGGGTGGAAAATGATCTTTTTTCCCCATGGTTTGGCAGGATAAACAAGCCCTCGCTGATCAGAAGAAGGCCAAATTCCACCAGACTGAAGGAGACCACCTGACCCTGCTGGCCGTGTACAACTCTTGGAAGAACAACAAGTTCTCCAACCCGTGGTGCTATGAGAACTTTATCCAGGCCCGTTCTCTGCGCCGGGCCCAGGACATTCGCAAGCAGATGTTGGGCATAATGGACAGGTAACATCTGGTGTCTTTCCCCTCCATTTGAGTGAACTTCCTTGAATGTCATGTCTGTACATCTCTGATTGTACCTGTGGAGCTGTGGGCTACTCCCGTGACCCCTCTCCTACAGCTTTTCCATCTTTGTGACACTCCTCCCCCCGCAAGGGTGCACCTGAGAATTGCTGCAGAAAGTTCCCGAGAGGAAGATGATTTATTGTTGAAAAAGTCTCTTTGTTTACAAGCACCTGGAGCATTATTAGTCAAATTAATTAAAAGTCTTTGGCTCCATCATGTCCACTGGGCAGAGCTGCCCCTGTAGTACCCTTTGGACTGGAGGAAGGCGTGGTGCCTTCTCTCGGGACCCAGAATGAGGATGTCGGGCATCATCATTCTGGAAGATAGAACCTCTAAAAACAGTTGTCTCACATCTTTGTCCTCTCCTGATTTATTCTGATAGACACAAGCTGGATGTGGTTTCTTGTGGTAAGTCCACAGTCCGAGTGCAGAAGGCCATCTGCAGCGGATTCTTCCGAAACGCTGCCAAGAAAGACCCGCAGGAGGGTTACCGAACACTGATCGACCAGCAGGTGGTCTACATCCACCCTTCCAGTGCTCTCTTCAACAGGCAGCCGGAATGGTAGGTGGCAGGCCGCCGGTCTGGGAGCTGTCCCGGCAGAGAGAACCTGTACATGAGTTTGCATTTTGTGTTTGTCTTCATTCACCCCTAGCACCTCCTGTTCTAACATGCTTATGTTCCTAGGAGAGCAGAAGCCTGAATTAGGCACCATTGGACCCTTTGAGGGAAATAAAATCATGGGATTGAGAGCTAGGAAGGATCTTAGAGATCATTTAGTGAGGTGATTTTTTAAGAAAATTATTTTAAAGTTGCATTTAAAAAAATGATAATCTTACCTACTGTAATATAAAACTGATTTAAAATCACTGTGTCCCCATGGTAGAAGGGTTGGAGTAACAGAGCCCTGCCTGCTTGGCTTTCCCCATCTCCTGTGGCAGCCTGTGGGCCTCCTCTTCAGGGCCCTAGAGTTCTGTGGAGACAGCCTGAAAACATACTTGCCCATTTCACAGAGAAGGAAAGTGAGTCCAGAGAAGGGATGTGATTGGCTCTGTGTCAGTCAACTAGTCGGAACCAGAGCCAGGGCTAGAACACATTATCCTGACATCTTTCTTGTAGTTGGAGGTGTGCAGCCTCCTCAGTATTGGAGTGTGGTTGTCATAAAGAGAGACTGCAGTCTTCTGAGGGTTCAGACAGTAGAGCAAAGAGGGTAAAATGCGTGCTCAGCTGTGGCCCACTAGGGACAGGGTGACCGGAGTGGGGCCTGTGTCCAAGGCCTGAGCTTCTCTCTCTCCCACTCAGGGTGGTGTACCATGAGCTGGTGCTGACCACGAAGGAGTACATGCGTGAGGTCACCACCATCGACCCCCGGTGGCTTGTGGAGTTTGCTCCTGCCTTCTTCAAGGTCTCCGACCCGACCAAGCTAAGCAAGCAGAAGAAGCAGCAGCGTCTTGAACCCTTGTACAACCGCTATGAGGAGCCCA
Source organism: Saccopteryx leptura (assembly GCF_036850995.1). Taxonomy (NCBI): domain Eukaryota; kingdom Metazoa; phylum Chordata; class Mammalia; order Chiroptera; family Emballonuridae; genus Saccopteryx; species Saccopteryx leptura. Next base: position 343,748,236 of record NC_089504.1, on the reverse strand, counting down.
ATGCCTGGAGAATATCCCGGGCCTTCCGGCGTCGCTGAAAGCAACACTCGCTTTCCTCCTGCAGCAGTGGCCCAGGGCTTGAGTGCACTCTTTTTGGTGATCCAGTGACTGAATACTTAACTGGACATTTTCTGAACTTAATTTGCATTTCTTCCCTCGTGGTAAAATAGAAACAGGGGTTTTCGCCTGGTTTGACCAGAGCCTCCAGTCCCCACTACCCCAGTCATTGGGGCCACCTGGGGCTCACAGCCAACACGAGGGTACACTGCATCATCTCCAGGAAAGGGGCAACTTGTGCATCCCTGGGATGGGAAACGGGCACGAGCATCTGACACCTGGACCTGCAGACTGATAGATGCAGTGAGGACCTGATGCCCGCGCTGGTGCTCTGGAGGAGAGAACCACAAAGCTCCCTGAAAGTAGTGGCCCCACTTCCTGCCCCTGTGCAGCCCCTGTACTTTCATTTGACCTCCTGAAAATATTTATTTTCTTAAAGAAACAAAAATGGTTTTCAGTGACGTTTTCTTTTAGTTGAAAGGTTAGGAAATTGGCCTGGGCTCAGGGTGAGATTTATTATTTGTGGCTTTGGTGCACAAGGTGGGGAGTCCCATGAAACCAGAGCCCAGGCCTACTTGGGCTTAGAGGTGACGCACAGCCCAGACCTCCAGTCTTACCTTAGCACCCGTACTAGGCTGGCCGTGTCATGATCGCCCCGTGATTAACCACGCCCATGCACGGGCTCTCAGATCTGGCGCCTGAGTGGTTACAGATGCCACATACTGGAATGGAGAAGGCTCTCCCACCTTTACTACACTTGCCATGTGTAGTGTGTCCTATTTCCTTTTGAAACTTGCTAATAATGACAAAGCTTTTACTTTATTTTCTTTCACCTGAGGTCCTTGATGGGCTTTAACAAAGGATTTTTATGGTCAAAGCCTCCCCTTCCCTGCCCCAAACAGAAAACCAACACAAACTTCTCAGAGCCCGTTTGTGCTGCCCAGCATTTGTACTCTGGGTCTCGCACCGAGTGGTTTGCTCCCAGCATTCGGTTGGGGAATAACCACCTCCCTATGCCCTTCCCAGATTTTTGGAAGCTCTTGACTAGGAAGAACACGAGGCAGGTGCTGTCAGAGCAGGCTGCAGGGCGTCTGGAAAGCAGTTCTGGACGTGGAGCTTGTTTAGAGGCCCCTGGGGAATTGGGCCATTGTATGTCACAGCCTGCACCACCTCCCCAATCCCCATTCTGGTAAGTTCTGAAATTATGTAAATACTAGAACTACCATAAAATTGTGCACCAGCCACTAAAAGAGACTATACGACATTCTAGGAAATGAAGGAATGTAGGCTGTCGTTGGGTGGCAGGCAAATCCCCCTGAAGACACAATTCAGAAAATGCAGTGGAGAGGAATACAGGCCAGGGAGTCTGCTGACTGAGGTTCCTGCCCCTTTTTGAGCTGATTGTGCGCCTCTGACTCCGTGTGAGTTTGCTCCTTAGGAAGCCCAGGCCTGCAATTAAAGGCAGGGGGATGTATGTGTGCTAACAGTTAAGGCCTTACGGGGAGAAGACAGTGTGGGGGCTGACAAAGGAATCCGAAAGGGCAGCGGGGGCTGGGTACCCAGCTCCCCAATCTTTATTCCAGCCCAGGTCTTTCCAGTTCAGGAACAAACTTGGCTTTGTGGCCCATCTGTCCCAGCTCAGTGACCAGCACTGATGGCATTGGCACCTCTGAGGTCATAATTCCTGAAGATGGAGTTTTGGGATTTAAGCTCAGGCTGAGAAGGGGATGTTTAACAGGCCAAGGTGAAAGCCAGGGCCGGTCATCTTTCCGGTTTGGTGCTCAAAAAGAAGGACCCTCGTTCTGTGGATGTTCCTTGAACATCTCCCCTAGGAGCTGGGGTTGGTTCTCTGCTGTCACAACAAGGTGGGGTCTGACCTCACTGTCCACCGGGAAGCGGCATACAGGCGTGTTGCCCAGCCTGCTCAGGAGGAGGCTTCCAGCCAGATTCGAAAGGATGACCGGCCTGCTGCTTCCACACAATGGAGCCCTTGTTTCTCTTCCCTGAACCAGTATTACCCGAGGTTGAGTGACAGCCCAGGAGAGGATGTGGGTCTCATGCAGGGAGCTGGAATCTTCTTGGCCATTAAAGTCTACTGTTCACTGCACCCCTGCGGGAGCCTAGCTCAGGAGTTTCCTGCCCCTGCACATGTGCTGAGTCTGTGCTTGTTTGTGTATGTGGGGGACCGTTCTCAGGGGGCACATGTAAGCTCTACTGCTGGGTCAGGCTTCTTGGTCCTGAGTTCACCTTCATCCAATCAGGAGCACGGTTTGATTCGGGCTGTCTCTCCTTCAGCCCGAAGAATTTCCTCTGGTAGCTGTTGGAACTGTCTCCTCTGAGCAGCGCCCCTCCAAGTTTAAGACTTTGAAAAAAAGAGTTGTGAGGAGTGGCTTGTTAATGAACATTTCAGAGGGCAGAGGTTGCATGTCTCAGCCTGTAGAGACCTTTTCCATGATGCTGTTTCTCATATAAATCTGTCCTTCATGTGTGGGTACTCAGGATCTGTTTCCACTCAAAGTTTACACTTCACCATGACAGCCTGGCTTTAATATGGAATTAAAGCGCATATATGTGTGTATAGTATATATTATAATACGTAAGTGAGAGGAGGGGAGATAGTGAAGCAGACTCCTTCATGCACCCTGACCAGGATCTACCTGGCAATCCCATCTAGGGCCAATGCTCATGTACTGAGCTATTTTTAGCACCTGAGGCTGATGAGCTCCAACAGAGCTATCCTCAGCACTCAGGACCAGTGTTCAAACCAATTGAACCCCTGGCTGCAGGAGAAGAGGGAGAAGCAGATGATTGCTTTTCCTGTGTGCCCTGACCAGGAATCAAACCCACAACATCCGTACACTGGGCTGATGCTCTATCCACTGGCCAGGGCCCATATATATAATGTGTGTGTGTGTGTGTGTGTGTGTGTTACAACCTGTATTTAAAATTTTCCTTGCTCCAAATTGTAAAAAAAAAAAAGTTTTGTTTCTAGGGGAGAAAAATGTTGCTTTTTATTTGTGGGTAGTGATTGAGAGGCATCCCCTCCTGTGAGGGCTGTTGGGACTTAGCATTAATACCGGGCAGGGTCTACATACAGGTGGAAGTGGGGCAGGCATTTATAAGGGTAAGGCCGCCCAGGCTCAGCGTGGCTGCGGTTCTGATTAACCAGTCACCCAGCTCCTGGGAAGCTTTTTGCACTGGGGCTGGGTCTACAACTGTCCTAACTCCACTCTACCCCCGTCATACTCAGTCACACTCCCTTTTCTATGTGTCACCGCCTTTTCAGCCTTGCCTTTCCCACCTACCTCCAGAACACTCACCCCAGAGTTCTGGTCTCCCCCAGATTTGGGCAAGGATGATGTGTGCTGTTTCCCATTCCTCTTCCCTCCAAGGATCTACTGTCCTTTTCCTAAACCGGCCAGAACCCAGGGAGGGCTTGTTCTAGCCTCTCCCTTCACCCTCTTGCCTGAGTGCCTGTTCCCATTCTCCAGATTCTCTCCAAACTTGTTCCCAACATCAGCAGACACAGCAACCTGGAGCCACGGCATGAGTGGGGACACACACCCGGTGCATGTGAGTAGTATGGCTCATGGGAGCAACTGTGATCACAGAAACCATAAGTCAAATCCTGCCTGAGCAAGCCCCAGGAGGCCTCAAAGCTCAGTAGCCCTACGGGCCCCACCCCTACCCCTCACCCACACAGGGAGACAGCTGTAGGAACCAGGTTGCAGGTGGCAAAGCAGCACAGGGCTAGATTAAAGTACCATATGGACATTACTTCAGGACCCTTACACAATAATCCTGGGAGGGGAAAAGAGCAGGTATCCTTGAGCAAGGTGAACTGTCTTTTCCTAAGAACCCACTTAGTAACGTTAAGTGTCAGGGTCAGGCCCCAAACTCAGGTCATCTGCCCCAAGGTACAGCTCTTTCCAACCCCAGGTACTTCTCTCATGGCAGCAAAGAGGACAAAGGAGAACAGGAGAAGCAGGGGCTTTTATTAGGGTCTGGCAGATGTAGGGGAGGTGGAGGTGATATCCTAGACCTGGGCCTAGGAATATGCAGAGCAAAGGGCCCGCAGAGCAGGAACCCAGCCCTCCCTGCCTCCACCAGAGACCCCGCCCCCATCCTGGGTTCCTTCCACCAGCTTCCCCCTGCCTCTGGGAACAGAGCACCAAGAATTGACAAGCAGGACCCTCCAGGGCCACAGCTTGGAGTGGAGTGCAGGATCCAGGCTTTTGCCTCCCACAGTGGGAGATCTGGGGAGCTCAATGCATCCCTCTCCACCAGGAGAAAGGAGGGACACTCCTTCTTTGTCCCCCAGAACAGAACAAACTCTTGTTCTCTGTGATGGGGGAGAGGAAGAGGGCTCAGGCCTCGAAGCTGGACCTGGGAAGAGGCCAGAGATGAGACCCCCAGGAGTCCAAGACTCCGCCTTTGCACTTGCAGTGTCTCCTCTTTTACTTCCCGTGGACTCTGGTGAGCAGCTCCAAGTCTGGGCCAGGGTGACTGACAGGCCAGTGGGGATCTGCTCCGAAGACATCTGTGGGTTTCGAAGTGAGGGTTTCCCCAACACCAAATTCATCTATATGTACACAGGGCAGCACCTGGGTGCCATGGGAGCAGCTGCTAGGGGCTAGTAGGAGTAGCCACCCTTGGGGCCAAAGGGCTGTGTAGGGCCAGCCAGCTCTGGGAGGTAGGCAGGGCTCTCGTCCAAGTGGGACAAAGGGACTGTGTCCTCCTCACTGACTGGCCTGTCAAACTCGGCCTTGAGAGCTGGACGCTGATTGTCCGGGAAGGCCAGAGAGAAGAGGGCCTCGGGCTCGCACACAAACTTGTACACATAACGCTCGCCAGCCACCTGTGGGAAGAGAGGGGCTGGGTCAGTCTAACTCTCTCCTCAGGTCAATGTAGGGATGAGGAATGGGTCCAGGCAGATGTGTGGGGTGCATCTCTCTCCCATACTGGTCCTCTAAGCAGCCAACTCCCTTATTCACCTCTAATCTCAATCTCTTCATGCTTTGGGCTTCTCAGTTACTGTTTAGCACTTTTTTGGGAGAGGAAAATCTTGGAATTGTCCACAATTTTTCAACCCTTCTGACTGGTTCATTATCTGCTCCTACAAACTCGCTGAGAATGCTCTTCTGTCCCCTGCCCCTTTCCTCTTGTCCCTGGACCCTTCATCCCTGACCTTCTGCATGATGCCTTTCTCGTAATAGTATCGGAGCGAGCGGCTCAGTTTGTCATAATTCATGGCTGGCCGGTTCTTCTGGATGCCCCAGAGCCTGGCGACCTGGGGGAAGAGGAGACAGGTTTAGGATGGCGATGCTAGCTCAGCAGGGGAAAAGTGGGGGGTAGGTCAGAAAGTACACTTGAGAGTCTTAGTGCAAACTCTGAAGCTGGTCCTGCGACCAAGCACCAGCCCCCAGACCTAGCTTTGGTAAGAATTTAGGTGAAGACACATGCCACCTGTTCTCAGGTCCTCTCATCTCCAGTCCCCAAAGCTGTTGGAGGAGAGGTGGGGACAGCTGAGAAGCCCACCTCCTCAGGCTCAATTAGTTTGAACTCCATCCCCCGGCCTGTCCAGGCAATGAAGTGAGCATTCGTTGGGTCATCTAGCAGGGCCACCAGAAACTGCCACAGCTGCAAGGCACCCCGGCGCTGGTAGGGAGGTCCCTCTCGGAATGCTCCAACCCCTTCCTGCTTGATGTCTCCTGGGGAACACAGGAAACAGGATTGTAGGGTTTGTGCCTTCTGGTCCTCCCAGCAACCTTCTCTCCCAGAGGTCATTCCAGGCCCTTTCTTGTGAAATGTCATGTGATTCCAGGGTGACACAGTCAGAGGGCATGGATAAGACCCTGATCCTCTCATTAACAATCACTTCTCTGACCTTCAAATTTCTCAGGGACGACACCGACATCATCTGGGAACGGTCGCACAGGTTTCTCATAGCCATAGCCTTGAGGAGGAAGTTGGGGGTCACTCAGATCTGGGGAATCACTGATGAGACCCCAGAAATGTTCAAAGGGACTCCTGGGTAAGAGACCCTTCCCCTCAGCAAGACTCCCTCTTCCAACCTGGAGGGCTTGGCAGGGAGAAGGGGGCTGCCTTACCCATGGTCCCATCACCTGGAGAGGGTCCGGGGAAACCCTCTGTGTGAAGGTACATTGATGCACACCCAGGGACATCTGGGGGTAGAGAAAGAAAGGTGACATTATAGGTGGCTGGGGTGGAGGTGGAGGCGGCAGACCTACACACATTTAAGAACTTCCAGCCAGCCTGCTTTCCGGTTGGTTCTATTCCCAGCTGCCTGCCTACCACCAGCCCCGGGGGAAGTTCACCCAGAGGGGGTGTGAGGCTGGAATCCCTCAGCTTGAGGGCTGGGCCAGAGGGCAGGGATGGCAACAGCTGGGGCTGGGTAAAGCTGTTCCACAAGGCCCAGGATTCCAGAGAGCAGCTGTTTCCTGTGAGTTCAGGGGGTGGAGGGAGGGATTGAGATGTACCTCCGGGGAAAGGGTACAGTGTCCATGTCTAAGACTCCCTTGGAATGGACTAACCTCCTGTCAGCAGGTCAGATTCCCTGCCCAGTGTGCATGTGAGACAGAGGGAGGAATGAATGGAGGAAAGAGGGTGGTGGGGGAGGGGAAGAGACTGCATGTATTTATATCTGGGGAAGAGGCAGTGGGCACTGGGCCCTCTCTTTTTTTCCAGGTCTGACAGCAGAGCACATTCCACTCCATTTCATTCCATTCCGTAGGATTGAAACCTTCCCAACTCCACCTGGAGGCAGTTGGTTGTGTGAAGCCACCCGTTCAAGTTCCAGCCCCTTCTGTTTTACTCCCTCCACTCCCACCGATGAATGAGATGGTGAAACCTGACACCTCCGGGAGGAGGCGGGAGGGTGGGCTCATTCATGCATCCATTTTGTGAATGGAATTCCTGACTCCATTCAGAGGAAACTGACGGGGGAGGGGCAGGAGTTCAAGGGCATGTAACATGATCTCCTCCGGTCTACATCCTTTGAAGGTCAGCGGCAAGAGCGTCTCCCTCCTCTTTCCTGTATCTCACTGCCAGGCATGGCTCTGGCTTTTGCCCCAGGGTTGAGGAGTGGCGCACCCTTCTGTCTCACTTGGGCAGCCTGGGGGTTTGTGGTTCATTCCCCTGCCCCTAAAAGACTGGGCATCAGAAAAAGGGAAATTCTAAAGCTCTGGCCAGCTGAGTTTACTCTAATCACTGAATTTATTTTTCTCATGCAAATTTGCATAGAAACTCAAATGTGGGTATGGTAACAATGTAACAAGCCAAGGTTTTTTCTGGGCCCTTCTGAGAACTGCACTTCCACTGCCTGGGGCTTCAAATCACAGCTATTTATGAATACGGCTGAGTGCACCTTACTCAGGTCAACACTAGGTGGAACTAGAATTTACAGCAGTTCTTACTTCTAGTACTCAGCTCTGGCCAGGATTGTGGGTCATCCATCAACCTTTAGGCTTGAACAGGTTGTGGAAACCACATATTAACCCTGAATCCCTCGTGGGAACTATGAGCCTGGCTAGTTTCAAGTTCATCTTTCTCTTCATTCAAATCCCTTTTATTTTTAAGTCTGTGGGGACAGAGAACAACCTATTCATCTTATTCATCTTTGTATCCTCCAATTCCACACACTCATGTTTCTCAAACAGTGCTTTAGTCTCTGTAATTAAAACCCCAAACACCTGCTAAATAGACATAGAAAAAGTGCCTTAACTTTCCTATTATGTCACATGCAGCCTTGAGGGCAAGGACCTATGTCCCATTTTTCTTTGATCTGAATATAAATTTACTGATTGAAAAATGACGATTCTTGCCCTGGCTGGTTGGCTCAACTATAGAGCGTTGGCCCGGTGTGTGGAAGTTCCGGTTCGATTCCCAGTCAGGTCACAAAGGAGAAGCGCCCATCTGCTTCTCCACCCTTCCCCCTCTCCTTTCTATCTCTCTCTTCTCCTCCCTCAGCCAAGACTCTACTGGAGCAAAGTTGGCCAGGGCGCTGAGGATGGCTCCTTGGCCTCCGCCTCAGGTGCTAGAATGGCTCTGATTGCAGCGGAGCAACACCCCAGAGGAGCTGAGCATCGCCCTCTGGTGGGCATGCCAGATGGATCCCGGTGGGGCGCATGTGGTAGTAGGTCTGTCTGCCTACTTCCCCAGCCCCCCCACCCCTGCTTTTCACTTCGGAAAATTACACAAACACACAAAAAAAGAAAAATGATATGCCAAGGTTGCAGATATGATACTCAGGGCACATAAGAATCAACCAATGAACGCATAAATAAGTGAAACAACAAAATCTCTCTCAAATCAATAAATAAAAACTTTAAAAATTTTTTAAATAACAGGAAAATGACAATTCTTTTGAATCTATGAAAAAAGTGCATGGGTTGAGTTTATGAACTAGTAAAAGGATAGAAAGGTAAAAACCTTATGGAAAAACATTCTGGTGGTTATCAGATGCCACCCCACCCAGCAATCTCACCCCAACCCCTCCCACCTGAAATGTTTCTTACCGGAGTCGTAGGCGAAGTCCGTCTGCTCTTGTTTGATCACCACCCCCGCCCCTGGGTACCTGTGCCCATTGACTCCACCCTGGCCCATGGCCAGCTGTTCGTATAGGGGGTCAAGGTATTCTTGCTTGAAGCTCTGCTGGGGGTAGGGTGGGCAGGGCTCGGACAGTTGGTGTTGGTAGGGGGCTGGGAGGGGTTCTCGGCCCCCTCCCTGAGAAGATGTAAAGGAGTGGCAAATATCCAAGGGCTGCTGGAAGACGGAGCTGGATATGGTTGGATGGAGAAGGAAGAAAATATCAGAATAAGCTCTCCTCATGCCTGCTACTCCCAGTTTGCAGAGGGGGTTCCAGTGTGGGGTTGTGGACCAATACCCCTTCCTCCCCACCTCCCCCAACATGAGGTCTTTTAAGAGTAGGTAGAGAACACTCGGGAATTGAAGAAAAACTGCTGAGCTCTGGGCCCAATTCTGGTGATCTCTTTGTCTCCTTACCTATGCTCCCCAAGGTACCCATGGCCAGGGTGGGGCTGGGAGGTGCCAGAGGTTCTCAGGAAACTCCGTTGTTCTGCCCGGGGAAAGGGCTGCAGGGGGGACTGTCCGGGGGCACCAGGGGCGGGGGACTTGATGGCGATTTGTCTAGGGGGGGTCATAGACACTGGTGTCGAGGGGGAGACAGGGGTGAAGGAGCAGAGAAGCCGGGCGAGCATCATTAAACCCTTCCTCCATCCCCAGGGCAGTGAGGGCACAGGACTTACAGAAGAAAGAGGAGAGGATGCCGGGAAAGGAATGGCATGGGCCAGATTCAGCCCCAAATGAACTCCTTTTTCCTCATTTCATAAATGCTGAGACTAGGTTTAGTCTTGAGAATACCACTCCCCAGCCCAGAGCCACTGGGTTGGGTGGGACAGTGCCTTCTTCAGTGGAAACAAACTCAGCCCGGCCTTAACACGCACATCCCCTGAGCCCCCTGCTGCGTTTTCCATCCTAACCATGCAGAGGAAATCCTGAGCTGTACTGCTCCCTGCTGGGAGCCAGGAATCCTTTCTGCTGCCTCTTCTCATGAGTGCCTCCTTCCCTCCTCCCCCGCCCCTCCCCCTCCACCAGGGCCGGCCTGGCTCACCTGGAATAAAGGCACTGCTCGCCATGGTGGTAGGGGAGTGACGGCTTCCTGCTGCAGGACAGGGCCGGGTCTGCGCGGGGACTCTGGGGCTCCTTCTTGATCCTGGTGGTAGGGCTGTGGAAAGCTACTGCAGGGGTTGGGAAAGGCAGAGCAGGGCCAGAGAGTGTCACAGAAGAGGCAGTAAGAGCTTGCGACACCTTCACCTTCTGCTCTCTGAGGACCAGCTGGGTGACGGGTACAGCCTTATCCCCTCTCTGGGTTTCAGTTTACAGAGATTCGTAGTCAGACGCTTTTAAGAAGTTTGGCTATTTACATTATATCTAGTTTTATACATCAGGCAAATGAATGTCCAGTATTAACCAAAGAAACAGTCTAGAGTTCAACATTTAATGCACCCCCCCCCCAACCACCTTTGTAGGGGTGAGCACCATCAACCTAGGGCCTGTGGTTTTCCCGAGTGCCCTGGGAAATTCCAAGGGCGAGAAATGTTTGGGGGCTATAAAGAATCTTTCTTTATCTGGTTAACGTTGGATATTAGCCCACTTGCATGTCAGCTGACTAAAATTATACACATGCTTCTAATTATCTGTGAAGAACATTGGCCTTTCCTGTGGCCCCTGCTGGGTCCACAAACTCCAGGCACCAGGCAAAGCATCGAACAGTTGGTTCCAAGTGGGCAAACTGTGAGATTCTGTCTTACGGCAGCCGGGTCAAACGCCTGTATCAACTGTTCTGTTACCTGCTGTTTTCGATTGTGTGCCCTGTTTCATTGCATTGGTGAAGACAGTTGAGAGCAAAGTATCTGACATTAAAGCAGGGTTTCTCAACAGCAGCACTACTGACATTTGGGCCAGCTAATTTTCATTGTAGGGGAGCTATTCTGAGCATTGTAGGGTGTTTAGCAGCATCCCCGGCCACTACCCCCTAGATGCCAGTAGCATCTACCTCCAGTAGTGGCAACCAAAAATGTCTACAGACATTGTCACATGTCTCTCAGGGGATGGGGGGGGGGGCGCAACATAGCCCCCAAGTTGCATGAAAGTAACAGAATGGTAGAACTGGATCCTGTTGAACTGGTCCAAGCCCCTCATTTCAGAAATAAGGACATGGAGGATCAGAGAGATGACGTGTCTGCTCCATGGTCACATAGCTAATATGGAGAAAGCCCCGATCTGAACCAGGGTCTTCATCGCCCAGTTACTGCCTTGATCTTTGAGGGGCTCCCCAAGAATGGGAGCCTTACCCTTCAGCCCTTTCTTTAGGAGAGAACAAGTTGATCTTTTGTGAATTTCTGTCCCCATGACTCATTTCCTGCCCTCCCCCACTCCCCATTCCCTCTACCCAGAGCCCTCTACTCACAGTTCTCTGAATGGAAGTCAGGAACAAACTGTTCATCACTATCTGGTACCTGAGCTGCGGAGAGATGTTAAAGGTGAGTCTGGGGTAGGGGGCCCTGGATGGCAGCCCCTGGGAGATACCATTAAGGCAGCCCTGCTGACTAGCACCCACCCAAAAAAGAAAACAGACTTGATCGGAATAAAGGCAACTCTATACCAGGTCTTAGTGCCCTCCATCTCTGGGCTCCATTAAGACCCTGGAGGGGAGGCTGCAAATTCCCAGAACCTGTTGGAGCAGATTCCAGTCTTTTCCTAGATGCTTTGTCTTTATTCTTTCCAGCTTTCTGAAGTGAAGCCCTGCCCCTTAGAGTTTACAGAGATCTCAAAGAGACAGCAGAGTCACATCTGGGATGGGCAGACATTACAAGGAATGAGATCCTATGGACTTTGATTCACATGGGGAGATTCTGAACTGGGCTGGACCCAGGAATCTGCATTTTATACAACCTCTAGGGTGAAATCTAGAAATCTAGATCCTAGGAAAGGAGATGGAATAGAGAAAAGAGGGTGGTTCAAGAAAGGTTTAAAAAAGGCCCTGGCCGGTTGGCTCAGAGATAAAGCATTGGCCCCGGTGTGGAAATCCCATGTTCAATTCTCGGTCAGGGCACACAGGAGAAGCGACCATCTGCTTCTCCACCCCTCCCCCTTCTCTCTCTCTCTCTTCTCCTCCCTCAGCCATGGCTTGAATGGTTTGAGCAAGTTGGCCTGGGCACTGAGGATGGCACCATGTTGGGCAGATAAAATGTATTATGCTCACTTCGTTAAAGACGGCGCTGCCCACGAGGAGGCCATCGCCCAGGTGATATTAATGTGTGTCTCTGTGGGCAGGTAGAATCCTTGTAGCCTGGGGCTTGGTTTTGGGATTAAGCCTTTCCCACCCTTTTTGATGTGGGGCGGTACAATACAATCATGCCTCAGAGAAGTGTCTTTGTATTAGAGACTTCCCTATTTTGTATATTGGATTAAAGGTTTGGAATCTACACTATAAAATGGGGGCAGAACGAGAGCTTGCTCTCTTGGTTCCTAGGATGATTAGCATGAGAGAGCAGAGGGAGCAGAGCAGAGAGCAGAAAGAGGCCATGTGGCCAGGAGAAGCAGCCAAGATGGCGGAGTGCTGAGTGAGATGCCAGTTTGTGCAGAGTTTGTATCTGGGATAAGGAAGGAGATGGGGAACTGAGGAGAATAAGGCTGGTGAGCTAGAAACCTTTGATTCTAGGAAACTCGGATAAGTCAGTGGCTTTGTGAGCACTGAATGTGAGTGGGTTTTGGAGCCCAGTGTGTGTTTTTACTTGCCCGCCGCGTGTAAGCTAGAATTAAAGAAAATGGCCCACCAGTTTTTGGCTCCATTGTTTCTTTACCGACTGTCCGAATCCAATGCGAACCTGCATGGGCCAGGCTGCTGTGATAGTGGCCGTGGCTACTGGCTTTACACACCATGACCTTGCCTCGACACTAAAATAGCTCACTGCAGCAGCCCCAGATGGGCAGAGCATCAGCCCTAGCCAGGGGGTTGCCGGGTGGATCCTGGTTGGGGCACATGCAGGAGTCTGTCTCTTTGCCTCCTCTCCTCTCAGTAAAAAAAGAAAGAAAAGTTAAAAAAAAAAAGGAGGGGGATGAGAATGGGAGAGGAAGAGGCTGAGAGACTTGGGACACTGGGAGGTCAGGTGCCTCATCCCTTTAATGTGCAACTAGAAGAGAGGAGGGCTCCCCGAGCTGGGAAGTCTGAAGAGCATTCTCAGGGTGCCAGTGTGGGTGGCGCTGGGTTTGGGGATTACGCAGCAAAACTAAAATAGAACAGCGGCTCATCCATGACCTCCAACCTGGATATCCGGTTGATTTTGAGTTCTTATCCTGGCCTCACCAACTCCTTCAAGTGGATATACCTCCCTTGACCCTGGAGGTTTTGCCCATTTTGCCACTCTCTCAAGAATAGATTACAGCCTGCCAGTGGTGGCGCAGTGAATATAGAGCATCAACCTGGAACGCTGAGGTTGCCAGTTTGAAACCCTGGGCTTGCCTGGTCAAGGCACATATGGGAGTTGATGCTTCCTGCTCCCCACCCCTACCCTTTCTCTCTCTAAAGTGAATTTAAAAAAAAGAAAATTAAAAGGAAACCTGGAGCCATAAGGATCCCCTTTTTTTTAAAAAAAAGAGTAGATTACAAAGCCCTGGCCGGGTAACTCAGTTGGTTAAAGCATCATCCTGACACATGAAGGTAGCAGGTTTAATCTCTGGTCAGAGCACATACAAGAATCAACCAATGAATGCATAAATAAGTGGAACAACAGATCAATGTTTCTCTCTCTCTCTCAAAAATCAATTAAAAAAATAAGGATTAGATTATAGCAGGAAGGGGAAGGGTAGATACCAAGAAGAACTTGCTGATAGTCCAAATGAGAATGGCTTGAAAGTGAGGTGATAAAACCCAAGGGAACTGCTCTCAGATTGGACAATGTGGAAGCTGATGGATAAAATGACCAAATGGCTGGTAAGGGTGAGGGTCTGAGGAAACGGTTGGAGAACACCCCCATTCATCCTAGCCTACACAGATACACACCTCAGGCTCTACTGCTTTGCTCCTGGGCAAAGGCTCCAGTTTCTTCCTTAGATTTCAGCCACAGCCTCTGATTAAAACTCCCTACTCCCGCCCTGGCCGGTTGGCTCAGCGGTAGAGCGTCGGCCTAGCGTGCGGAGTACCCGGGTTCGATTCCCGGCCAGGGCACACAGGAGAAGCGCCCATTTGCTTCTCCACCCCTCCGCCGCGCTTTCCTCTCTGTCTCTCTCTTCCCCTCCCGCAGCCAAGGCTCCATTGGAGCAAAGATGGCCCAGGCGCTGGGGATGGCTCTGTGGCCTCTGCCTCAGGCGCTAGAGTGGCTCTGGTCGCAACATGGTGACGCCCAGGATGGGCAGAGCATCGCCCCCTGGTGGGCAGAGCGTTGCCCCTGGTGGGCGTGCTGGGTGGATCCCGGTCGGGCGCATGCGGGAGTCTGTCTGACTGTCTCTCCCTGTTTCCAGCTTCAAAAGAAAATTAAAAAAAAAAACAAAAACAACTCCCTACTCCCACTCTCACCTCCTATAGTCAGTTGTTCTCTGTGTAGCTGTCAGAGTGATCTTTTTTACAACAGAAGTCAAATCACATCTCTCCCTTGCTTAAAGCATGAATCTCAAACTCTTCCCCTCCCCTCAGCCTGTAAGGCCCCACATGGTCTGATGCTGCTTCCTCTTTAATCTGCCTCTTCAGGCTTTACTCTCTAGAGCTCTGTTCTCTGTTTGGGTCCTCAAAGCTGATCAGCTTGATCCCTCTCTCCCAGATATTTGCCTGCCTCTTTTATTTCTGGCCATTGAAGTCTTAGCTCACTTTGTCACCTCTTCAGAGGCCAGTCTCTGAGCACCTAGACCTAAGTGGTCCCTCCCAGCTCTTTCTTGCATCCATTTAATTTTTCCCCAGCATATACAGCTACCTAAACCTATTAACTTATGTTTACGTGTTTATTGTCTGTCTCCTCTACCAGAAAGTTAAGCTTGCTGAGGGCAGTGGCTTTATCTGTCTTGTTCCTCTGATTCCCCAGGACCCCAGGAACAGGGTCTGGTTCAGAGTAAACACTCAATGTAATATCTGTTGACTCTGTTGAATAAACATACAGTGACCTCTGTCCTCAGGCTGGTGGGAGCCAGTGTGGTGGAAGACAGGACTGAAGAGATCCCAACCAGCCAGCCCTTCCGTCACCCTGGGATTCCCCCTCTTCACCACCAGGTAACAGTGGAGGCAGTCCTCTGGGAAAAGCCTATCTCACATGGGATACTTTAGGCTGTGGCAAGAAAATTTGTCACCAACTTGCCTTAAAGGTACCGAGTGTTCTTAAGATACATGTTTATAGCCTGACCTGTGGTGGCGCAGTGGATAGAGCATTGACCTGGAATGTTGAGGTTGCTGGTTCGAAACCCTGGGCTAGCCTGGTCAAGGCACATAGGAGAAGCAACTACGAGTTGATGCTTCCTGCTCCCCCCACCCTTTCTCTCTCTCTCTTCTCTCTAAAAATCAATAAATAAAATCTTAAAAACCATATACAGAGAGATATATGTTTATAGATAGTTGATTTCTTGACAGAGGGATTGGGGGAGAGCGTTGGTGAATCAGGAGTCACCAGCAGCTTAAGAACTTATGAAACATCAGCATGAAACAATTCTAAAGTGATCAAATAAATCAGTAGGACATGGACTCCCTTTGCAAAAACAAACAAAAACACACAGGCAGCACACATGTTCTCAGGAGTGCCACATGGGCACAAAGGCAGCCGCTCCCAAAGTGGCCAGACTCGAGAATCTGGGGACATTGTTAAAACATGGATCCCCAGTCACCCCCAAGTCTCATAGGCCTGGGGGTGGTCCAGGCATCTGTATTTTTTTAACAAGTGTCCTTAAGAATAGGCAGATTTGAGAAAACACTCCCCAGGGCGCAAGGCCCACCTTCATCCATGCTGTGTCTTCTGGCCCAATCACAGGTGGCTGGATGAGGGTAATGGGAGCAGAATGAGCAACATTTCTGTCCCTGCTACTGAGGCAAGGAGCATCAGTAGGGTGGGGGTACAGACCCGGGGGAGGCTGATGAACTTGGGCTCCCTCTGGGGCTTCCTTAACTGCTGCATTCTGCTGAGGTAATGGGCTGGGGGCATCTCTTGCTGGCGTCACAGGCCAGTTCACATGATGCTAGAGAGCCCTAGGGGTCATCTTGCCTTCCCTCCCACCTCAGGCCTGAAAGTTTGATCAGAATCCCAGAGGAGGCCACCCCAGCACACAGACCACACCCTAGAAGGGGCGGTGCCATCTTCTTTCCAGGCCAGGAGAAATCAGCAGAGGCAAAAAATAGGCTGTGGCCTGAACCCCAGGCCCTGGTTGGCCCTTCCCTAGAACACTGGCTTCTCCCAAAGGGGCAGGACTCAAGTTGCTGAGAAACTATTAACAAAGATAGAAACGGGAACAGTGACATTCTGCTTCACGTTCCTGGAGAGCAGGAGAATTTCTAATGACCGTGTTTGAGTGTACACCATCCTCTTTATTTATTTGTTGACTTGGCTGAGTTCTGGCTGCCAAGCCAGTATGCCAGCCTTCCCCCAGCTCCATCCTGGCCCTAAGGTCGAGTTTATCTGCCTGAGGACATGGCAGGTGATAAAGAATGGGAAAAGTGCCAAGCCAGCATACTGCCCAAAGAGAAAGAATTTTAGGGAACATCCTAGCGGGGAGGGGAGTCAGTAGAAGAGGAGGGGCTTGGTGACCTCCCAAGCGGGCTCTAGAACTGGAAGGTTAAACCAGCCAAGCAGCTAAGCCCACCCCAGGTTAGCCACTCACTTACTCCACATAGGCCCCATCCCTTTGTCCCCTTCCTAGGGTCCGATCGATCGCAGGATGAAGGGGCCTCTAAAGGAGTCCTAGTGGAGAGGCAGGGAGCCTTTCCCCAGAGCTTCTGCTCCATTGTGTCACCACTAGCCTCGGCTGTCACCTGTACCCCACCCCCACCCTGGCAGCCTTTGTACTGGAAGGAACCAGTTCTCTATCTATGGAGAGACATCTGTCCCCAAGAGCCTTCTAGAAGGGAAGGAGACAGAAATATGCAGGAGGTAGTGTAGCTAAGAAAGACTGGGGGAGGGGATTAGCCTCATCTTTCCCCACAGGACATGCTGAGGCACTGGCATGCTACACACGGATTCACACACACCCTAATTCCTTTCACTTCACAGCAGCACACGAAACACATCCCCCATGCACACCCTTCACACATAGGGTCTCCTTTGAACTTACAAAGACAATAGGGGAAACCAAAGGGCAAGGGAAACCTCAGAGGAGGATTGGGGAGCAGTGATTCTTATGAAAAGGGGAGTAGAGACCCATCCTTTTGAGAATGTTATAAAAGCTATGGATCAATCCTTTCCTAGAAAATTCACGTTTCTTTGTGCATGGTGCACTCCAACAATTTCACAATGTCCGAGAGCTCGAGGACCTCTGCAACCTATCTGCAGAGCTTCTGGGACTCCACAGACCCCAGCCTCACACAAAAGACATAAGTGGCCCTGAGTCAACATTCCTTACTACCAAATAGACCAAAGTCATTGTCCCTGAGCGTTCCCCACAAGCCAGGAAAGATTCCCCACAAGCCTGGACCAGAAGCAGCACACCTTTTACCACCACCAGGCACAGCTTGGGTTCAGCCTGCCCGAGCCTGCGTTTCCCCACGGCAGCCCAATCCTTTCTCCAGCAACTCAACAGATCCCAGGCACCCCGAAACCAGACATGCCCTCCTCCTCCTAGACTCACTTCATCCTCCTCCACTCTGTCTAGAAAACTCCCAACCCCAAAGATATCTGAACCACCTGCCCCTTCAGAGCCCCACTCACACTCACCCCCAATGATGCCCGGACATCGGACTCTAAAGCCATAACTACATCGGCCCAGATCCAATCTGGGCATCCCCAGAATTTTTCACAATCCCCCCACCCCTCCCTCCACACACATATACAAAAAGGACCTGCTGCTTCTCTCCACATTGGGGCTTTAGGAAAAATCAAGCTGAGGGAGGGCGGTTAGACTCCAGCCCCCAGGTCCCTATTCCTACTGACGCACCCCATTACTGGCAAGTTTCCAAAGGAGCTAGCCCCTCCCTGCCACCCCAAAGCTTCCCCTGGGCTGCAGGGGTCACTGACCTGGTGGGAAGAGGCAGGAGAGGAGGCTGGGGTGGTGCTGGGATGGTGCAGGGGGACAGGGCCCCGGCAGCTGCATCTGTCTCCGCAGAGAGAGTGAGAAGGAGCGAGCGGCCTCAGCATCCCCCCCTCAGGCCTGGCCATCCATCGCCAGCTGGGAACCTGAGCTGCTCCCTCAGAAGGAAGGAGAGGGAACCAAGGAGATCCCAGCGTCCCCCCCTCCGTCTTGCGATCCCCACCCCCACTTCCCCACCCACTGGATTTAAATGTACAGAGACTCCCAGGACAGCAGCATGAAACACACACACTCGCTGTCACACTGACACATGCAGATAGACACACGTACAGTCTCTAGACCCCCACCAACAAGGGGTGGGGCTTCCAAGGTTGAGAGCAGATGAGAACATTTTCCTCCCCTTCTCATCTCAAACCCAGGCACAAATGGACCAGCTGCTGCCAAAATGCCAACCTCTGAGCCTACCCCTAGATCACAGCCCTGGGAGCTGCCCACTGTGGGGAGTGCAGGGACCCTCAGCTGACAGACAAGGTGCCTGGCAAGCCAGACAGAAATCAGGCGTTGGGAAAGGAAGTCTTTGAGTGACTGTGGAAACTGACACCTCTGCGTTCTTCAGCTCTAGCCCAGCTCCGGAACCTTGGGAGGAGGATGGGCAGACTGGGCATAGCTCTGCCTATAACTTGGAGCTGGGCATCAGGGCTTGCAGAGTCAGGAAGATGTGCACAATACCCCTAGAGGCCCAGAACCCTCCAGAACCAAAGTAGTTGGTAAGCCATGAATTCCACAAAATGTCTTGAGCACCTGCTCTATGCCAAACAGTCATTTTATTAACATATATATTTTGGGAGCTACCACAGTGGTTAAGTCAGATCTACTCATCTACTCTCACTCCAGAGATCTAATCAGGGGTCTTCCCCTTCTACCCCAAGCTTTTATAGAGGGTTCTGGCGGAGCTGGGTTGGAGCTTTAAGAAATCACTCAGGTGGAGGGCTGGGGAGATCCTAAGGAAGAGAAAAGCCTTTGAAAAGGTGGTGGTTTCTTGGTTTTCAAAGTGTTAAAATAAAAGAACCCTAAGATGGGGGCGTTAACCCTTCCTTCTCAGAGACTATCTAAACACCATCTGCCCCCTACCTGCAGTCCAACCAGCGACACCCTCAGGTCCCACCAAATCACACCAATGACTCCTACCAGGAGACCTCCAGAACACACTTCCCCACTGAGCCGAGGCCCAGCTACTGACCCCACCTCAGCCAGCTTGCAGCTAGCTAACTCTCTGGCAGACAAGAGGGGAAATTTGCCTGGAGTAGAGGAATTCATGAGGAAAAGAGGGACTATCGATTGCCATCAGAATTACAATCGAGGCTATTGGGGGAGGAGGACCGCTGTCCTCTTTAACAAAGTACTGTAAAAAAGAATTATTTAAACTTTTGTTGTTCTTTTGGCTCAGACAGAAAATTGTTTGGCACTGGGAGTTGGGAAGAAAAGAAACCAAGGGTTTAGGTAAAAAATAAATAAATAAATAAATAAATGTTCTGGCAACTCCTGAAGGTAGGTAACAAATTAATTGCTCTTTCTCCTCATCCTCCTGCTCCTCATGCCCCTCCCCTCCAACACCCCAACACACACCTCAGTCCGGTGGCTGCTGCCAAACAAACTTTGCAAATGAAAATTTCAACCAGGAAAACGGGCCCAGGGCCAAGTTCCATTCAAATAAGCAAATACCCCACACAATGGTCTGATTCATCCCCAGGCCTAGTTACACAAGCCTGGCTCAGGGTAGAGAAAATAAATATCAATATGAGTGTCCACACTGGGCGCTGGGGATAGCAGAAAGGCAGGCGGTTTGGGGAGGGGGCCTTGGAGAGCTTCTTGAGGACAGGGAGAAGAGAAGTGGGCTAGGATGGAATATCAGGGTGGAGAACACCCCTCACCCCAGTAATAGAAAAGGTCACAAAACTACTCACCTTCAGCAAGCCACGTCTCCTGGAAGTGACTTAGGTCCTGGAAGAGATCTGAGGGGTGAATAATGGAATTGGAAAAGGTGAGGTGGAGGTGATAATGAGAGAGAGGGCGAGCCCTATGACCCGTCTTGGGGTAGTAGGGGCCGGGAACGATCAGAGTCCCTAGAAGGGCGAGTCTTTTTGGCAAAAGGGCGGGGGGCTCCAGGGTCGGTTCTCTGGGCGTATGTGGTGGAGAGGGTCGCAGTTTCTCTCTCCGGCTCCTTACCTTCAGAGTCGGGGGGCGGCAGGGAGCCTGGGTCCATGAGCTTCCCTTGTGGGACCATTAGCGCTTCGCGCAAGGTCCCATTTCCGGGCGATTTCTGTGGGTAAGGGAAGAATGCCCCGGAGTCACCCTGAGGCTGGTTGGTCGGGAGTGGGACTGGGTTCCCGCGGTGACTCAGAGGCCAGGCAACCCTGAACCCCACTAGGGCCGCGGGGAAGGGGCTTTGGGGCGGGGTGCAGGGCGGGGGCGGGCGTGGAGGCAGGAGCCGCGCTCACGCTGCAGAAGGTGTAGGGCACTTGCTGGTCCAAGTATCCGCCTTTCATCCTCCGCTCCATCCGGCCGCTCCCTCCGGCCGCAAGGCCCAGGCCCCGCGCGGGGGCAGAGACCTGGGAGGTGGGGGGAGCTGTGTTCGCACACCGTTCTGGGAAGGCAGCGGGGTGGGTAAGGGCGACCGGGAGGGGACCGTCTCCAGGCTCTGGGTCCGACGGCAAAACTTCTCCGACTCACTCAGGCGATGGGGGGGCTTCCGCTTGCTGAACTGAGCGCCGCCACCACTCCCCTCCCGCCAAAGGAGATCCCACCTGCTCCTGGGAGCCGGGCTCGCCGTTTCGGCTGCTTTCTGCAGCCCTGCTCTGCCCAGGCTCGGTTACATAAGACGTGTGTGTGTGTGTGTGTGTGTGTGTGTGTGTGTGTGTGTGTGTGTGCTCGCGCGCGGAGGAGCGGGCGAGGCGCGCACCATTCGCACGCCCACAACTCCCGCGCCCCTCCAACCCTGAATCCCAGCGCCTCCCACCCCCTGCCCTGGAATCTGCGGAGGTGGCAGTGAGAGAGTGTGGGGTATCTTGGAGGTGAGGCAGAGAATCACCGACACTCTCCCCCGCCCGTCCCCTCCCTCAGCTTCACCTGAGGCCGGGGCTTCTGTGCTGGAGCCGCGGTGGGGTTCCGAGCATGCCCTCGGGCCACAGCGAGGGCCGCGGGGCTAGGCCAGATCGTTGCGGCCCGGGACCTGGGTCCCCAGCGCACCAGCTTGTTTTCCGGGCGCCTTGGACAGTTGTGAGCCCGGGGGAGCAGCTGATTGGTGCATTTTCTTTGCTTCGGCCCAGGCTTTCTCCCCCTCCCCTCCACCCTGTTCCCTTTGTTTCATTGACTTTTGTGAATGAAACCCCAGGGCCGTGCACACCCGCCAATCCGGAGACTCGCTTGGCCAAGCCAGGGGGCGGAGTTTCCCAGACGAGGGGACCAATCAGAACGCAGAGGCTCCTTCATGGCTTCATTCAGCGCTTGGGCTCTCATTCATAAAAAAATAAACTCGCGGCCGGAGTTCATTCAGAAAGAGCTGAGAGAAAAGGAGGGAAGCGAGGACTCGATGGCTTCTCGGCGGGGCTCAGCAGTGGCCTAGGTCTGAGGCTCAGCGAGCTCCTCAGGCTGGAGTCTGCACGCATCTCTGTGCATCTGCATGTACGTAGGAGTGTGAACATGTCTGTGTGCGCGCCCTGAGGGGGAGGCGGTAGGACTTGTGTGCCCAGAGGAACAATAATAACTAGCATTTATGAAGCACTCCTCTTCCACGCTCATTTCACTTCCATAACGTGGCGAAGTGGCTCTATTGTCTCTATAATACAGGGATTGAAAACGAACACTCAGAGAGGGGCGGTGACTTAGCTGAGGCCAGTCAGCTGTTGGGGTTTACAGTTCCCAATCGTCCACGTTCTCCTGAACAGCCATTGGAGGCCACAATTAAATGAATTAAAACTTTGTGACGACAACTAATACACAGTAGGCATTCAATAAATGTAAGCTGGCACGGAATCCAGGCTTTTCCTCAAGGGTCTGTGCTCTGCAGAGCAGTTCTGTGACCCACTTTCTATTGATTGCAGCAGAGGCCGCAGCTTGAACCTCTGAACCACAGTTCCTCTCAGCTGTCTTTCCTCTTATCCTGAGAGCAAACACAGGGTATTAAGAAACAAAAGCCCCAAGGGATCTGATGATCTGAGGGCAGGACTTATTTCAGTTCTAGCCAAAGACCTGGTCGGGGTGTCTGTCACCTCATTTATTCATTTTATTCAATAAATATTTATTGTACCAGACACAGTGCTAGGTGGCAGGCAAGCATCTGTGACAAAGACAAGCACTTGAGAGTTGGGCTGCTTAGGCTGCAGTCATGAGGATCCACAAGACATGAAATACCCCAGGCCTTTTTCTGAGACAATTTACTGGATCTTAAAACTCTATGCACTTCTTTGAGGAGAACCTGATTTTGCCTCCTGCTTGTTTGTGTTAACACAAGAGACTGGCTAAACCCCAGGTCAGTAGGGGCTGCTTTCAAATTCAACTAATCTAACACCACACTTTACAGAGGAGGCAGTGAAGTTCAGAGAAGGAAATGAGCTTTCAACTGGTCAACGTCAGAGCTGGGACTAGAACACCAAACTTCTAGCACCTGTTTCGGGCTCATTCCATGAAACCATCTTGGGCAGAGGAAAATAAATTTCCTTTTCTTCTCCACTGAAATATTCTTTAAGAGGGCTTATGTCTACTACCCCTCTCCTCCAGGAAGCCTTCCAGATAGCCTGAATCAGTTCTTTAAGGACCCACAACATTCTTGCCTATATCTCTGATGTAGATATCTTTTATTCTGCTTCATGGTGTAGTCATCCTTAGGTATGAAGAGCTCTCCAGGGCCCAAATGAGGTCTCTTCTGCCTCTGTAATTCTTCCTCCATCCTGCTTCATGCTTATGAGGGTCTCATGAAATACTTGTTTGGTGAATAGGTACAATAGACTAAACTATTGCAGCTTAGCAGGAAGCCTGCCCAAGGGAGGAAAGACAAGCCCAAGCAAATCCCAGCTTTGGGCTGGATGGAACCAGTTTAGGGAGGAGCTTGTGTCTCTGGGCTAAGAGAAGTGGGGGAGGAGGACAGAGGGTTTTTTCTGAAGGCAGCTCTGATATTGTCTCCATGACAATGAAGAAAATTCTGGAGGGTCCCAGAGCAGGCACTCGCTTTAAGGGTTCCCAGCTGGTTCTGAGTTCTTAATTTTTATGTAAGGCCCCTGGATACCTGGAGAGTAACCACTCCTCCCCACTTTCCACCCAGAGACCTCCTCTGGCTCTGGCTCAGCATGCTGGCCAGATGAGGATGAGAGAAGGTACTGCTGTTGCTGCCACTGCTGTCACCTGGCCTCCAAATTCAGTGACATCCAGGCTCAGAACAGTGAGATCTCCAGGGGGAACATCCAAGTCTCTTCCAGGGTTTGAGATTATTGAGGATAGGTAGAAACAGAGAGGCTGGTGTTTTTTGTTGGCAATCACATCACAATAGCCAACACTTAGTGCCGTGTTCTGCTTGCAAGGGTCAGACCTGTATTAACTCATACAGTTTTCAGAGGTGTGGTCCCCACCCCCCCTTATTTTGGGCAGAGAGAGTCAGAGGGACAGATGGACAGGAATAGAGAGAGATGAGAAGCATCAATCTTCACTGCAGCTCCTTAGTCTCCTTAGCTGTTCATTGATTGCTTTCTCATATGTACCTTGACGGGGAGGGGGGCTCCAGCAGAGCACACAGTAACCCCTTGTTCAAGCCAGTGACCTTGGGTTCAAGCCAGCGACCCTTCAAGCTGGTGAGCCCATGCTCAAGCCGTCGACTTTGGGGTTTTGAACCTGGGTCCTCCGCATCCCAGTCTGATGCTATATCCACTACGCCATCACCTGGTCAGGCGGTGTGGCCCCCATTTTACAAATGAGAAAACTGAGACCTTGAAAACACATATCTACTTGACCTATGGTGGCGCAGTGGATACAGAATCAACCTGAAATGCCGAGGTCATCTGTTCGAAACTCCAGGCTTGCCTGGTCAAGGCACATACGAGAAGCAACTACTACTACAAGTTAATGATTCCCACTCTTTTCACTCCCCCTCCCTGCTGCCTTTCTCTCTATCTGTCTCTAAAATCAATAAATAAAATCTTAAAAAAAGAAAAAGAAAACATATCTACGCCAAAGGGCCACTGAACAGACTGAGAACACCCCAAACAAACTCATAGGCACAAAGACTACACTTTGAGGGAACACACAAGTCAGATGGAGGACATGCCTGAGCCAGAGAGAACACAGGGACACACCTAGATTAAAGATGCTCCCAGTACCCTTTTGGACACTCACAGCATACTACCTGACACCCCCCCATCACACCTTTGGTAGGGGTTGCATAGGTAAATGTTTCCTTCTTTCTAGTGTACTGGAGCTGGACTTTGACCAGTTTCCCAGGAGTCTGAGTTATAAAATGCAAATGTGGGTTTTAGATATGCAGATTTTCATACCAAGGCAGCCTGAGGCTTAGCTCTGGGATGTGAAGGAAGGGGAAGCTATTTGAGGCACCTGGATCCAACTAAGAGACCCAGGAGTCATTAGAGAAGCAGGCTCTCCCCCGGGGGCCTTCAGATAGGGTAGTTGCAGGGGGCTGGGTGACTTGTACAACCTGACTGTGAAGTGAGGACAGAACTGCCTTCAAAGGCCTGGTTCCTTAATGTATAGAAGAGCTGAGAGTTCCAAGGCTTAAAGGGTAGAGCTCAGTGAGTAACCCATGGACAGCTTGGTAAGGCCAGACCGATGAGATTAACAGAGTTAAGTGGTGTCTCATATTCCTTTAGTGCCTCCCAACCTGGACCTATCACCGGAGGAGTGAACCAGAGAGCAGTGCCAGGCAGTGGGGCTAGAGGAATATGAGGCTTCCCAGGGGCTGGTGAGTCAGGACCACCAAGAAAAACAAAGCGCCACTCTTAAATTTCCTTTGGTTCTTATCTCACAGTGCCACTTTTACATTGTTTCCTCTAAACTGCCAGGGTTCTGAATCCAGGGGCATTTGATGTGTAACCCCCTGAAACCAAGTACCTGCATCAGTGTGTGTGAGCAAGTGTGCATTTGCTGGGGAGAGGATCCGTCAAGGGTCATCACAGAGTGGGATTGTGAAGAACCACTGCTCTATGTCTTTTATCATGGATGGCTTTACAAGATCATAGATCTTGTCAATATTATTAACTTAAAAGTGGTTGGAAAGGGTCCTGTATGGATAGCTCAGTGGCTTAGAGCAGTGGTCCCCAACCTTTTTTGGGCCACGGACCGGTTTAATGTCAGAAAATATTTTCACGGACCGGCCTTTAGGGTGGGACGGATAAATGTATCACGTGACCAAGACAAGTGTCAAGAGTGAGTCTTAGACAGATGTAACAGAGGGAATCTGGTCATTTTAAAAAAATAAAACATCAGCCTGACCAGGTGGTGGCGCAGTGGATAGAGCGTCAGACTGGGATGCGGAAGACCCAGGTTCGAGACCCCGAGGTTGCCAGTTTGAGCGCGGGCTCATCTGGCTTGAGCAAAAAGCTCGCCAGCTTGGACCTAAGGTAGCTGGCTCGAGCAAGGGGTTACTCGGTCTGCTGAAGGCCCGCGATCAAGGCACATATGAGAAAGCAATCAATGAACAACTAAGGTGTCACAATGCGCAACAAAAAACTAATGATTGATGCTTCTCATCTCTCCGTTCCTGTCTGTCTGTCCTTGTCTACCCCTCACTCTGACTCTCTCTCTGTCTCTGTAAAAAAAATTAAAAAATAAATGAATAAAACATCGTTCAGACTTAAATATAAATAAAACGGAAATAATGTAATTTATTTATTCTTTCTCTGAGGACCGGTACCAAATGGCCCTCGGACCGGTACTGGTCTGCGGCCTGGGGTTTGGGGACCACTGGCTTAGAGCATCATCCCAAAATGCAAAGGTTATGAGTTCAATCCCAAGTCAGGGCACATACAGGAACAGATCAATGTTTCTGTCTCTCCTTTCCTCTCTCTGAAATCAATAAATAAATTTAAAAAATAAATGGTTGGAAAGTCAGCACTTTTGGAGAATGTAAGGGTGGATCAGTGGTTCCCCTTGTTCCTCTTCACCTTCCACTTATCCTGAGCTCTCTCTTGAGACCCTACAGAAGAGGGGGGCCTCCCCTCCAGGCAGTTGGCCAGGAGCATGTTGGGCTATAGAGGGAAGGTACAGGGAAAGCTGGTGCCCTGCTCAACTCCAGGGAGAGTTGTCTCAGGAGAAAAGACTGAGAAATGCGGTTTGGGGTGGAGACTGGGCCTCTTTCCCTTGTGCTGTAGGGGTGGGAGCCAACCCATTGGCAGACCCAGGAGGAGCGATCACCACGGCCTGACTCCCGAGGGACCTCCTACTGCAGATGGAGCAGGCAGTCAGGGATGCAAGGTGGGAGGTTCTGGCTCCTTCATCTGGGGTGACAGCTGTGACATTCTTGGAGTAGAGCAATTGACACCAATATGGGGGTCAAGCCAATCCCTGAGCTGATTTAGGATTCCTTCTGAGGAGTCACATTTCGGGGGGCTGTACAGGAACTTGTCAAAAACCCAGTGAGGAGCACTGCAATCTTTTTAAACAAGGCTGAATAAATGTGTCTTCCTTTTATCTGGAATATTGTCCCAGGAGGAAAGGTTGAGCCTAATGCTGGGAAAAGAGTCTGTGAGGCCAAAGAGAGGCCAAAGAGAAACCACGGGTGCCCCGAGGAAAGTAATTTTTACTTTTGCAGGGTGCTGGTGACTTCAGCTTTTTGTATTTGCTGCCTACAGCAGCTCAGGATCCAGATGCAAAACCATCCTGTCCTGTTCTGTCTTTTTTCTAATTGGTTCAGATTTCAAATCTCTGCTTTTAGATGGAGCACCTCCGCTCAATGATAGGCTCTCTCTGAAAGCTGCAGGGTATAAGATTTTATTTTTCTTTTTGAGTTTTTTCCCCCTTTCTGTCAAAGAGTGACAAACGGACAAATGTCAGCAGACTGAAGAATTGTAATGGAATTGGTGCCAGTTGGGCAGGGTCCAGGATGCTCCCCTTTTTAATTAAGTGCAGACTTGAATTATGAGGGCTGTGGCTCCCACTGGGCGGGGTTCTGCCAAGGGAAGGCTATTTCTCTCTTTAAAGATTAAACGCCGTTTATTCCACGTAGTCTCTCCTCAGTTCTCTGAGTGTCTATATTTACTCTTGTCATCTCAAATAATGGCAATCGAGTGGATGCCCCAGGTCGCTAGGGCAGCGGCAGGACACCCCATAGCTGGCGGAAGCCTGGGAACTTGACTCATCCAGGATGTTTTTTTGGGGGAATGGTGGTGGGGGTCGGGATTCCTGGTTTTATTTCTGGGAGTTCCCCTCCCCCAACAGAAACTCATCCCCCACTTTTGTCCCTGTCTGTTCCCTAACCCCCAGCCCACCCTTGACTGCCCCTGAGGCTCTAGGGCTTTCCCTGGGGAGCTGCTGCTGTAGATTTACTCTCCTGTTGATTCTCATCTATCTTGTTGGCGACCCCAGCCCAGATTTATCTGGTAATTTACAGCCGCAGGTGTTAATTTACGATCTGGGGCAGTGGAGCCCAGTGCCCAGGAAATGATGCCCCCCTCCCCCTCCCCGCCGCCCTGGGTGAAGGCACTCCATTTTTTTCCCTCTGGGGAGACCAAACACCTGTGGAGACCAAGCACTTAGGTGGAGAAGAGCACAGAAGGGAAGGACTTTGGGGGCCCGCAGGCTGAAACGGCACACACAGTAATACCTAACCAGAGGAGGACCAGGCGTTCTGGATCCCAACTGTAGTTTCCAAAGTATGGTGTTTGCGCACATGCTTTCCACTTGTTTCCCTAAACCTCTGCAGATAACGTTATCTTATTATATTTTCCCAGCATTCCTCCAAGTAGGTATTTTTAGTTCCATTTTATAGTCAAGCACTCTAAAGTTCAGAGAGCAACTTCCCTTATGTCACCCTGGGGTGGGGGAATAGGAGATGGGACCAAATTACCTCCAGATTCCCTTTCCAGGGCTCCACTCAGCTCCAGGGATAGTCACAGCTGAGAGCCAAGTAGCGACAAAAGCACATGTCCTTACTTGCCCGATTTCCAGTCCTCTGTCACCCTGACCCCACCTGACCTTCCCCTCCCTGACATTTCCTTTTTATGTTCTTTTTTTTTTTGTCTACAAGTCTCACTTTCCTGTTAAGAAATACCTGTTAGGGTCTTGTTAATTGTGTGTCTTCGTAGGGGGTAGTTCAGCATTTTCTTCAATTGCACATCAGACATGAATGTCTCCCACAAAGGGAAGCTGATGGGGGGAGGGTGGTGGTGGTGGAGCATTTTGCTCCTTAGAAATTGAGAATGTAAAGTATGTTTAATTAAAATGATAAATCTGATTTTCAGTTTTGTTTTTACTACAGCTAAAACTAATCTATTTTATGCATGTTTGCAGAAGGCGGCAGCCATCAAATCAGAGAATATTAGAGCCATGAGGCACCTGGAGATCTTTCTGGGCCAAACCCTTCATTTTATAGACAAAGAAACTGAGTCTCAGATCGAGGAAGAGATCTCAGAAGTTCCAGTGATGTGTGAAGGGCTGGTTCTTCCTTATTTAAATTCACTGGCGTATCTCAAGGGCAGGAATAACTTGGCTTTGCTCCTCTCTCTTTAAGTATTGCCCCCTGCTCCCCCCCCGCCCCCCCCGCAACTCCCAATGCAAAGTCATGTTGGGAGGGGTTTCCACCTCCTCCCCAGTTAGTACCCAATTCCGTACTTCTCTACCTAGTTACCTCCCTCTGACCCTTTGTGGCTTCTTAGGCTGGATCCTTATTTTGTGTGGATCTCATTTGGTGAGATTCAAAATTGTTTTTGGTTCTCTGTTTTTCTCGCTGCCTTACTACAAAGGTAGTAATCAGACCTTTGTTTTTGTTGTCTCAGCTATACCTGCAGCAGTGAAAACGGAAGCTATTGAGCCCTGGCTGGGTATCTCAGTTGGTTCGAGTGTCATCCTGACATGCCAAGGTTGTAGGTTTGATCCCCAGCCAGGGAATATACAAGAAGCAACCAATGGCCCTGGCTAAGTAGCTTGGTTGGTTAGAGCATAGTCCTGAAGCACAGAGGTTGTTGGTTCGATCCCCGGTCAGGGCATGTACAGGAACAGATCGATGTTTCTGTCTCTATCTCTCTTCTTTCCTCTCTAAAATCAATAAAATAAACACTAAAAATTATTTTTAAAAAAGAGGAGTAACCAATGAGTGCATGGATGAGTAGAATAACAAATCAATCTCTCTCTCTCCCCCTTCCTCTTTCTCCAAAATAAATTTAAAAAACAACAGAAGGTAGCCCTGACTGGTTGGCTCAGTGGTAGAGCGTCGGCCTGGTGTGCAGAAGTCCCGGGTTCGATTCTGGGCCAGGGCACACAGGAGAAGCACCCATCTGCTTCTCCACCCCTCCCCCTCTCCTTCCTCTCTGTCTCTCTCTTCCCCTCCCGCAGCGAGGCTCCATTGGAGCAAGGATGGTCCAGACCCTGGGGATGGCTCCTTGGCCTCTGCCCCAGGCGCTAGAGTGGCTCTGGTCGCAACAGAGCGACGCCCCTGAGGGGCAGAGCATCGCCCCCTGGTGGGCAGAGCGTCGCCCCCTGGTGGGCGTGCTGGGTGGATCCCGGTCGGGCGCATGCGGGAGTCTGTCTGTCTCTCCCCGTTTCCAGCTTCAGAAAAATACAAAAAACAAACAAACAACAACAAAAAAACCCCAGAAGGTATTAAATTTACATTTTATGTTGCTTTTGCTTAAAACAAGGTTGTAAATGTTGTGAAATGTTTCTTTATTTGAGAAAGGTGAACATCTTGGGCGGCATGACAAACACAGGGTGTACAATTCAGAAGTCATATGATGATTTCTTTTTCTTTCTTTTTTTTTTTACAGAGACAGAGAGAGTCAGAGAGAGAGATAGACAGGGACAGACAGACAGGAATGGAGAGATGAGAAGCATCAATCATTAGTTTTTCGTTGCGCGCTGCGACACCTTAGTTGTTCATTGATTGCTTTCTCATATGTGCCTTGACCGTCGGCCTTCAAGAGACCGAGTAACCCTTGCTCAAGCCAGCGACCTTGGGTCCAAGCTGGTGAGCTTTTGCTCAAACCAAATGAGCCCGCTCTTAAGCTGGCAACCTTGGGCTCTTGAACCTGAATCCTTGGCATCCCAGTCCGAGGCTCTATCCACTGCGCCACCACCTGGTCAGGCTGATGATTTCTGGTATAAGTTTATTTTAACTTCCTAGAAGCAGCCAAGATATTCAAAGTCTTGTGCATTCTTGGTGACACAGACCATATATATATATATGTGGTATATATATATATATATATACCACAATTACAGACCTCATACACATGCATCAATCCCTGCTCCTTTGTTTATACAAATGGCGCGAAACCGTGAGCACTGTGGCATGAACATGTCAAAAGCCAAACAACTTCATCCCGACAGAGCCTGGCATTACCAGAGAACATGTAGAGTAAGAAGCAATTTATACAGTGGGCTCGCTTGGTTAGACCACTGTCTCAATGCGCAGAGGTTAGGGTTCAATCCCTGGTCAGGGTACATACAGGAACAGATGGATGTTTATCTCTCTCTTTCCCTTCTTCTCTCTCTAAAGTCAGTAAGTAAATTTAAAAATGATAAGAGTTTGTTCCAAAAAAATTTCTGCAGCTGAACTAAAACTTCTAAAAATTGTTTTGTATACTGATAGATGGTTGTGTCCCTCCCTTACCTCTCATATGATTAAAAAATAAAGGCAATATAAACCATAGAATAAATTAGGGGAAGTCCAGACAGGATTTTCATTTTGATGACAACCAAAGTATTTTAAAGAGAAAAAAATTGGTACGTCTACTTTGGTGGAGGCCCAAGCACGATCTTAGTCTGACTGGGGTTACCTGGTATGGGTTTGGAGATAGGCTCAGGTCCAAATCCTGCTTGTGCCTCTGAATAACTTTGTGATTTGGATAAGTCAGTTAATCGCTCTAAGCCTCAGTTTCCTCATCTGTGCAATGGGGATGATAAGATCTACCCTGGTTCTTGACTTCAATTTCTTTGTAGGAATAAGGGGACTAGAGATAGCGTATTGTCAATGCTGAGTTAGCAGGAACGAGCCTCCTTTAAATCTCTCTCTGTGGATGTGTGTTCCACACGTGCAGGGCTCTGCAGCCATCCCCTTCCCCTTGCACATCCTCACCTCACTGCCTCCTCCCCTTTAGGCTTCTCGGCTCTTAGTGTGTGGGGCTGCTGTTTGGATGGGGTGGGGTCTTGTGGGCAGTGCTAAGCTAGCTAAGGGATCAAAGGCTCCCATGAGGGGAGGGGCTGGGTCCCAGTAACCTGAGAACTCTTCTGAGGGAGAGTAGTGAGGCATGGTTGCCTGGGTGAGGAGAAAGCAGGTCCCTTGGGAGTGGGGAGAGCTCTTTTCAGCCAATCCTGTCTATCCCACTCCCCTTCTTCTGCACGTTGCTATCTTGGAGAAGCCTCAACAACTGCTTGGCCATGATTCTGGTGTGCCAGCTTAGAGGCAGTGGCCTCTCTCAACATACTGGGTGTTGGTGGCCAGGCTTGTTTGGATTCCACAGGAGGTTTCAGGCCGAGTTTGCAGTGGCTGTTTAGATGTCTAAGTTTCAAGGGACAGGGGGCCCCACTTTCGCTGGCAGAGAAGTGGGGGCCTAGTTAAAAGACAGAAGTGGCTGTCAAAGGAGGGAGGACTGTGGGTCCTTGTGTGTGTGTGTTCACAGGTTATAACAGTCACTGCTTTACTTATTTCCAAGAAGTCAGAGGCTATAGTAATTTTTTCAGAATGGGGAGTCTCCTTTAAGAGACCTGAAGGTTGTACCAAGACAGCTGTCACATTCGGTGGGATGTCTTTCTGGGCCCTGCGGTACTGGATAAGAGGGAACATCCCAATCTTTTTTGAAATTAACCAATTAATTAATTAATTAATAAGTGAGAGGAGGGGAAATAGTGAGACAGACTCCTGCATGCTCCCAGACCAGGATCTACCTGGCAACCCCCATCTGGGGCCAATGCTTGCAACTGAGCTATTTTTAGCACCTGAGGAGGAGGCTCCACAGGGCCATCCTCAGCAGGTCTAAGCGCATGAATCAATCAAGCCATGGCTGAGGGAGGGGAAGAAAGAGAAAGAGAGAAGGGGTGGGGAGGAGATGAGAAGCAGATGATATGCCCTGACTGGGAACCAAACCTGGGACTTCCACATGCTGGGTTGATGCTCTACAACTGAGCCAACAGGCCAGGGCCAGAAACATCCCAATTTGCTTGATCCAGTTTCCATCAGGAATCTTCTTTGTCAACTTCTATCCTAACCCCAACTTCTATTGAAGCTCAGCAAGTGTTTTCCAAATATTCTTTGTTCTTGGGGTCTAGAAGCTCAGAAATGAGTCAGGCCCCTACTCTTTCTCAAGGAGCCCACTGTCTGGTCATGAGATTGTGGGGTGGGTGGGGAGAAACTATACATCCTCAATAATTTGTACAAAAGCCAGAGGGCTACGGGAGGAAGAGGGGCTAGGGGTGGCAGCTTCAGTCTTGGAGTTCCTATTCCTTCAAGTCTGTCTTTAACAGCATTCCTTCCCTGAAACCTTCCGTGGTACATTTATTCTCCCAGGGAGCAGGCTACTCTCCTTCAACTTTCTCAATGCAGTTTGCATAGAACTTGTTTATTCACTGGACAAGGTAAGATCTCTCTCGTGGTGTTGAACTTCCTTGATCTTGTCTTAGACTCCTCAGACTTGTCTTGGATCCCCCCATTGGATTAGAAATTCCCTGGGGGCAGGCTGGGTGACTCACTCCTTTTCTGTACCCCACTGTGGTGCCCAGTCCCACCCCCAGAACAGTCATGGCTTTGCGATCTGCCTGCTGGATGTAAGATGGATGCTTTGTGTGGCCCCTGGAACTGAGTTTGGGGCCGGAGAAGCTCTCTGGACAGACAAGCACCGGAACCTCTAAAGCTAGGCTCGGAAAACCACAGTCTATGGGTGAGACAGGCCCAGTGCCCGCTTCTGTGTGGCCTGTAAGCTAACAAGGGTTCGTACCTTTTGCCATGATTGAAAAAAAAAATTAGGGCCCTGGCTGGTTGGCTCAGCAGTAGAGCGTCGGCCTAATGTGAGGAGGACCTGGGTTCGATTCCCGGCCAGGGCACACGGGAGAAGCGCCCATTTGCTTCTCCACCCCTCTGCCACACCTTCCTCTCTGTCTCTCTCTTTCCCTCCCGCAGCCAAGGCTCCATTGGAGCAAAGATGGCTCAGGCGCTGGGGATGGCTCTGTGGCCTCTGCCTCAGGCGCTAGAGTGGCTCTGGTCGCAACATGGCGATGCCCCGGAGGGGCAGAGCATCGCCCCCTGGTGGGCAGAGCGTCGCCCCATGGTGGGCGTGCCGGGTGGATCCTGGTTGAGCGCATGCGGGAGTCTGTCTGACTGTCTCTCCCTGTTTCCAGCTTCAGAAAAATGCAAAAAAAAAAAAAAAAAAAGAAAAAGAAAAAAAAATGAATGACATGAAAATGATAAGAAATTTAAACTTTACTGCTTATATAAATAGTTTTATTAGGACACAGTCATACTTTTTGTTTATATATTGCTTATGGTTGTTTTTGTGCTACAACAGCAAGCGAGATGGTATGACTCTCAGAGACAACAATTTTTTAAAAATAATTTTTTTAAGACTTTATTCAATTTTTTTTTTCAGAGAGGAGAGAGAGAGAAGGAAAGAGGGAGAGAGAGAAAGGGAGAAGGGGGAGGAGTAGGAAGCATCAATTCCCGTATGTGCCTTGACCAGACAAGCCCAGGGTTTCGAACCAGCGACCTCAGTGTTCCAGGTCGACGCTTTATCCCACTGCGCCACCACAGGTCAGGTGAGACTACAATATTTACTCCCTGGCCTTCTACAGAAAAAGCCTGCTGAGCTTTGCTCTAAAGTGTAGGTGGAAGACCTACTTCACAGACAGTAGGAGTCCATACTGAAGGTTAGGCAGCCCAACGGAGGGGCCGAGTATCTCTGGGCAAGTCAGGAGCAAAGGCAGCATGCATGATCATGATCAGTCTTCCCAGTAGGAACCCTGCCGGGGTGGGGAGGGCCCAAGAGGGACCTTGGAGGGTATTTTCCCTGGTCAGGAGAGCTGGGAGGTGGAGTGGAGTTAAATGACAAAGAACAGGGGCCCTGGGGTTTGCTTCCATGAGGCATGACCATCTAGCTCCAGTTGCCTAGCTCCAGTTGCCTGCTTCTTCCCAGAGCCCTCTCGGCTATGGAGGTGCAGGACCCACATAAGGAGAAAAAGGGGGCTCCAAATACACCATGCTCTTGCCTTTCTGAAGCCTGACTTTTTCTGGATGAGATGGGGAAGGAGATTTGAGAATCCTCAGGGAAGAGCCCTACCCATCACCACAGACTCTAGATCCGAGTCCACAGGGTGAGAAGTGACAGCTTACCCTAGGGCTGGGCAGGGCCACTGAGCCACTGCACTTGGCTCCAGCCTGTACTCGGCCACCTACGAAGAAGGGGTCCAACCAGCCTGCTTAGTGCTCTCCTGCACCCACATGGAGGAGGCCGCCAGAGACACCTGGGAAACTTTCCTTGAAGGACAGCAGGGTCAGAGGGATGAGCAAAAGACCTTGTGCCTGGGTGACATTTCTCAGAAGACCCTGTACCTGGGTGGCATTGACCAAGGGAAGGGTCACCATTGGAGTCAGCCCACGAGACCATCTTGAGCAGCATTGACAGCAACTCCTTTGAGGGCTTATCTCTGAGGGGCTGACCCAGTCCCTTCTCATTTGTTCATTCATTTATTTATTCATTCAACACGTATTCGTGGAGTGCCTTCTGTGGGTTGAGCTTACCCTTTGGTAGAGAACTTTGTTACTCTCTGCTATGGGGAGAAGGTTATAAGTAAAACAGAAATCACCAACAAAGTGTGCGAGGTGCCAGGCACTATTCTAAGCCCTGTGCCTGTATAAAATTGTTTAATCCTCTCAAAAACACTGTGAGAGGTAAGAGAGGTACAGTTATCCTCTTGTTATTTTTTATTTTATTTTATTATTATTATTTTTTTTGTGTGTGTGTGTGTAATAGAGACAGAGACAGAGAGAGGGACAGACAAGGACAGACAGACAAGAAGGGAGAGAGATGAGAAGCATCAATTCTTTATAGTGGCTCCTTAGTTGTTCATTGATAGCTTTCTCATATGTGCCTTGACTGGAGGGCTACAGCAGAGTGAGTGACTCCTTGCTCAAGCAGTGACCTTGGGCTTCAAGCCAGCAATCTTCAGGCCAGTGACCATGGGGTCACATCTATGATCCCATGCTCAAGCCAGCAACCCAGCACTCAGCTGGTGATCTTGAGGTTTCGAACCTGGGTCCTCTGCATCCCAGTCTGATGCTCTATCCACTGCGCCACCTCCTCATTAGGCATGGTCATCCTCTTTTTAAAAAAGAAAATTATCACCTGACCTGTTTTGGCGCAATGGATAAAGCGTCAACCTAGAATGCAGAGGTTGCCGGTTCAAAACCCCAGGCTTGCTCGGCCATGGCACATATGAGAAGCAATTATTACCAGTCAATGGTTTTCGTTCCTCACCCCCCTCTCTCTCTCCTTTCTCTAAAATCAACAGATAAAATATATTAAAAAAATAAAAAAGAAAATTATTTTTTCTATTTGATTTTAGAAAGAGAAGAAGGGAGAGGGAGACAGAGAAACATCAATTTGTGGTTCCGCTTATTTTACACATTCAGTGGTTTATTCTTGCATGTGCCCTGGTTGGGAATCAAACCCACAACCTCTGTGTGAGGACAATACTCTAACCAACTGTGTGACCTGGCCAGGGCCCACTATCTTCTCATTATAGATGGGAACACGCAGGCTCAGGGAAGAGAGGGAACTTGCCCGAGGTCACCCAGTTGGGAAGAGGCAGAACCAGCCTATGAACATCAGCCTGAACATGGGTGTTCAAAGGAGAAAGAGAGGGAGACCTTTCTCCCTGGAGGGTCAGAGGAGACTTCTCGGAGGAGATGGCAATAGAGCTGGCTCTGAGGTAGGTAGGATTGGTACAGGGTGGGGAGGGTATTCCAGGCTTAGGGCATATCAGGACCAAAGGCAGGAGTCAGGGAAGCACAGATTAGATGGGGGGGGGGGGGACTCCAGGGTGTCATGGGAGGGGATTGTGGGGATACTAAAAACCCCCGAGGTATTTGTCTTGGAATTTTCTCTTTGGAATCTTGGCTCTGTGGCCTCAGGCCTGATGTCCATGCTTACTGTCCATAAAACTGAGTGAGAAATTTCAGCCGGTGTGAGAGAAAGAGAGGCTCCAGCTGGCCCTGACCTTGCCCGGGCCTGCACACACCAGTAGCCTTGAAGACATTTCCCAGGGCTCAGGCCCGGTCTGGGCATTGGGATTCCCCTGGAGCCTGGCTCGCTCCCCTGCTGAGATTCCAGGTCTCGCCTGGGACCTTTCCACGGGGCTGACACCACAGAAAGGAAGGAAGAGGGAACTTTGTAAGCATGCAGCTTGTGGCTTCTCATCAGGCTGAACCCACTGCCCCCTTCTAGGCTGGAGTGGGAGAAATTTTACCTTCAGGAACCTGGGAAACCAAACTTGGGGGTCTAATTAGAGATTTAGCAGCAGACACCTCCCCAAGATGAGCCTCAGGCATCTAACCTAGGTCTCTGGCACCCACATCAGTGCTCAATAAATACTTGTGAATGAAAGAGGAAGTTGAGTGGGTGCTGGGGAAGGGTCCATGGAGGTGTGAAACAGGCCTCCGCCTGCCAGAGGCTTCCTGTCTAGTCAGGGAGGTGGGTGGGGAGTGGCTGCATAATGGTATAATAATAACAACATGTTTCACAACTCAACTTTGAGGCACCAAAAGCAACCTGGGTTAGGTGCATGTCAACCCGAGGGTGGGGGGGCCGCTCCTGGAGGGGGTGTCCCCAGTTCTGGGCTAAAGAGACTGAGCTCCCTTCCCTGCTCAGCAGTGGCTGTTCTGGGAGGTCTTTCTGTGCTGGGCCCCTTACACTCACAGTTCAGGGGGTCTCTGCGGTCCCATGCCCGGGGTGGAGACTCCAGAAACACATGGATAAGACTGTGTGTTCCCTGGGTTCTACCAAGGGGGCCTTGGGGACTTTGGGTCCACTTCTTGGCCCACTCCAAGAGTCACCGGCTTTCTCTGCTCAGACAGTGCTGGGGAACGAGTTGTGCTCTCAAATCCAATCCCAGCAACTGCATTCGAAGGGGAAATCATTGCAGCCCTGAGCCACACTCATGGTGCCTTGTCCCAGGGGTCTTCCTGGCGGCAGGGTGTTTATTCATGACCTCCAAGCCACTCACCTTTCTGTGGCCAGGGTAATGGTGGTGGCTCTGTTTCCCATTCCTCTTCTCTGTCCCCTCAGGATCTCAAACCCTGGAGACCTGCAAGGCCCTCAGCCCTGACCTGCCCTCTCCCCTCTCCTCTCTCCAGGGCAGGCAGCTGTCCCAGGGAAGCAGGCCCATCAGAGGCTTTACACAGCTGAGCCTCATGCTCTCTACACTATCATATTATAACCTAGAGGCTCAGAGAGGTTAAGTGACTTACCCAAGGTTGCACAACCAGGAATGGCAGTAGGAGCATGATCCGCTCTGATTGTCTGTCCAGTGTTTTTGCATTACGTCAGTGGACTCAATAGACTGAGAATAAGAGGCATGAGGTCTGTCCTGGACACCCCCATCCTGAGGCGCAGGGCAAGGAGGTCAAGAGTCCCAACTGAGGACTCCTGGTCCCAGATAATAGAGATGGAAACAGGAGCCAGAGGAAGGAGAGTGAGTGAAAAGGAAAGGGACTTCTGGTGACAGAGCTCTGTGTTTTCCACATCTGGAGGTGGGACATCCTGGCTAAGGCTCCATGCCTGGTGGCTGCTGGTTCGGGATGCCCTCTGCTGCCTGCTCCCTGGGGTGGGGTGCAGATGGGAAGAGGTGTTAATTTATGTGGGACCTTTGGAGCCCTGCCTTCCAGAGAAAATACCAGGCTAATGGAAACAGCAAGTAGGTTCTCCATCTGGGGTCTCACACTTGGACAAACAGCAGCATTTCTGTTTGTGGCTGGGGTGGGGGTAGGAGGTAGAATGTAATTCATTAGTTATTTTATCCAGTTTATTCATTTATTGAACTACATGCTGTGCCAGGAGATGGGAATACATAATCAATGCCAGCCAAAAATAACAGCAAATCTTTCTTTCAGCACTCGTTATGTGCCAGGCTAAATGTTTACATGCATTACTCACTTATTCCATATCACACACACGTGTCAGACTCAGAGAAGGTAAGGAACTTATCCAAAGTCACAAAGCTAGTAAGTGGTCAGGGAAGACAGCGAGTAAGCTCAGTGGAGCAGGTCTCCCTCTCAGAGAGGTGCGCTCTGAGTGTCCTGGGGAATTTGGGAGTGGGCTCCGCTTGAAGAAGTGGGGTGGTAGCATTTGATCAGGGCCTTGTTAGGATGGGTGAGATTTCAGCTGGGGGGGAGGATGTTTCCAGGTTGAAGAAACATTTGCAAAGGTGTAGAAGTCCCAGAGGAAATACGTGTTCCAGGGTGGGGATGAGTTTGGGTATTGAGGGTGGGGCTGGGGAGCTTCCCCGACAGCTTTTCAGAACAGGAACTCGAACTCTGTGTTCGCTGCTCCCTAACCTCATCCCGCCCCTCTAATCTCAGGCCCTTCCCTTCTTCCCTCCCCTGTGATGATCATAACCCCCCTGCAGCACCAGGCTCGGCTGGGCCCCGCGGCCCTTTGAAGTCCTCAGCCAGGTTCCCAGCCCCACACACTGACTTCTGAGAAAGCTGCTTCCCATCAAATCCTGCCGCCAAAAAGACTCCCCTCTTAGGTATTCCTGCCAACTCCGTTTTATAATCTCCGCGCCGGGGAGGGAGGACGGTACAGGCACTTTGTGCGCAGGAAGGAAGCAATTAAATTATTAGCACTTTGAGAAATTAAACGACATAACTTATGGTGGAATAAGTTTAGCAAAAAAAAAAAAGAAAAGAAAAAAAACCCCTTGTAATGTGAGAAAACAATTAAAAAGAATTATATAAGGTTGGGCTCGTTCCTTTATTGCAATAGAGTTAGCAGTTCATTGATTATCGTCTTGTTATAATGCAGCAGGATGGAGGGGCTGCTACGGAGGCAGCGACACTCAGGAAGTGAGGTGCTTAGCTGGGTCCTGCAAGAGGACACGGAGGAGGAGCTGAAAGGTTTTCCTGGTGGGGAAGGGGGAGGGGAAAATGGGATCAAGGAAGGATCAACCGAGCAGCTCTTCTCCAGGTTCCTTCTGCTTTGGTAGAGTTGTCAGTTTCAGACTGCCCAGCCCCTGTGCCCCACCGATCCCAGTCCTAGGCGTTCCTCCTAGAGAAATGTTCACACAGCCCCATAAAGGGACATGAATGAGGGTGACCGCCAAGGCACCTTAAGTGCCCCTCGCTAGGAGAGTGGGAAGGTAAAATGGGGTGGATATGCCACAGAGCAGCAACAAGCAGAGGACTGGGTGTACACAGAGCCATTGGACTCAATTTTTTTCCCCCACGTTATTATTATTTTTTAAAATTAAAAAAATATTTTTCTATTACAGTTTACACTCAGTATTATTTTGTATTAGTTTCAGGAGTAACAGGGCTGGATCTTAAAGTCTTGAGTGCTCCACGGTAGTTAAAAAAACTAACTGCTGCCTGACCTGTGGTGGCGCAGTGGGATAAAGCGTCGACCTGGGACGCTGAGGTTGCCTGTTCGATACCCTGGGCTTGCCTGGTCAAGGCACATATGGGAGTTGATGCTTCCTGCTCTTCCCCTTTCCCTTTCTCTCCCCCCCCCCCCACCTCCTCTCTGAAAATTGAATAATAATAAAAAAAAGCTAACTGCTGCTACCCACACCACATGGAGGACTCTCTCAGACAAGTTGATTGAGAGATACAAGACATGAAAGAGCACCCACT
The DNA here is from genome assembly GCF_036850995.1 of Saccopteryx leptura. Lineage (NCBI taxonomy): Eukaryota > Metazoa > Chordata > Mammalia > Chiroptera > Emballonuridae > Saccopteryx > Saccopteryx leptura. The sequence goes on along the minus strand of NC_089504.1, from coordinate 343,708,374 downwards.
ATGAGGTTTCTTTTAGATGAAGTTCAAGAACAAGCTGAACTAATGGGTGGTGACAGAAGCTGGAATTAGTGCCTCTGACAGCGGAAGGGGGAGGGATAGTTTACTGGCTGGGAAGAGAGGCCCAAGGGAATTTTTCTGGGGTGCTGGAGATACGTTATATTTTGATCGAGGTAGTGATTACACAGGTGCACACATAGGGAAAAATAGAGTTTATACTGAAGACCACTGCCATGACACACTTTACTGTCTGCATGTTATACCTCAATAGGAGAGTGCAGGGTGAAAAACGTTTCTGGGGGCTGGGGCAAAAAGTAGGACACAAGGAGAAATGAAAATACCATTTATGTAAATTTAAAAGCCCATATGCGTATGAAATGACACCACTCATTCTGTAGGAACTCGGCAAACAGAAGGATGGACACTATCATATGGCCATTGGCTATGGGGATAAAGGAAAATAGATGAATGAATGAAAAGCAAGAGCAGGACCCTGCAAAGACGAATTATGAAAACAGACCATAAACAGAGAGTATTGGTTAACTCAACCCTCTGCCTCTGAGTTAGAAATTTGTAGAAAATCCCTAGTTAGTTAATCAGGAAGTCTTTGGGCTGAGTGTGTTTTGTGTAGGGTATTGGGGCATTTTGAGCTGAGGGGTGAATATAGTCTCAATCACATGCCTGCCAGGAGGCAAAGGAGGCACCTCGCTCACCTTGCTGTCTTTCTCTGCAGTTTGCCAAGCAATGCCATCATGCCCACTTTCTTAGGGAGCCTCATAAGAGTGGGCAGCTCCCTGGGGTGGGTAGACTGGACTTAGCCCACACCTCTCCTTGGCAGCTTTCTTAACCTCTGTGGATCTCAGCTTCCTTGTCTGTTAGATGAGGATGATAAAGAGAGTGCCCACAGGGAAGGACGGTGCTTTGGAGTGGGGGTCAGTAAACTTTTAACATAAAGAGCCAGGTAACAAATATTTTCTGCCTTGCAGCCCATAAGGTCTTTGTCATAGCTACTTTGGAAGCAGTCGTGAAGTAAATGAATATGCATGGCCATTTTCCAATGAAACTTTATTTATGAACACTGAAATTGGAATATCATAAGTTTCATGAGTCACAAAGTATTCTTTTTCCCCCAAAACCATTAATAAATATGAGAATGGCTTTTAGCTTTCAAGGTACACACAAATGGGGTGGTGGGCTGGATTGGCCCGAGGGCTGTAAATTGTTGACCCTTGGCTAGAGGATTAAATAAATTAGAGCAGTGCTCAGAGCATAGTAAGTGCTCAAGGAAATTTAATGATATTATTACTCTCATCCCCACAGTACTAGTGAGAAAGCACAGGTTCAGAGAGGCAAAACGGCTTACCCAGGGCCACCAGGGAGTTAGTGGCAGAGCGGGGACTCTGACCCAGATCTTCTGAGTCTGCTTTCAGTGTGGTGATTTCAACCCACTTTGAAAAATGCTCCCGCCTGACCTGTGGTGGCTCAGTGGATAAGGCGTAGACCTGGAACGCTGAGGTCACCACTTTGAAATCCTGGGCTTGCCCACATAGGAGTTGATGCTTTCTGTTCCCCCCACACCACCTCTATGTCTCTCTCTTTTTTTTTTTTTTTTTTTGTATTTTTCTGAAGCTGGAAACGGGGAGAGACAGCCAGACAGACTCCTGCATGCGCCCGACCGGGATCCACCCAGCACGCCCCCCAGGGGTGACGCTCTGCCCACCAGGGGGCGATGCTCTGCCCCTCCGGGGCCTCACTCTGTTGCAACCAGAGCCACTCTAGCGCCTGGGGCAGCGGCCAAGGAGCCATCCCCAGCACCCAGGCCATCTTTGCTCCAATTGAGCCTTGGCTGTGGGAGGGGAAGAGAGAAACAGAGAGGAAGGGGGGGGGGTGGAGAACAAATGGGCGCTTCTTCTATGTGCCCTGGCCTGGAATCGAACCTGGGTCCCCCGCACGCCAGGCCGACGCTCTACCGCTGAGCCAACCGGCCAGGGCCAACCACCTCTATGTCTCTTAAAAAAAGAAAAGAAAAGATAAGAGAAGAGAAAAGAGAAAAGAAGAGAAAAGAAAAAAGTGAGAAGAGTCAGGTTGTATCTCACATCCCCTTTTTCAGGACTCACATCTTGCAGCAAGAAGTCTGGTCACACTGTGAGTGGCTAGTTTCGCCTCATGGATCAGAGAACCTCTTGCATACGTAGAATGCAGTTTTATTCTTCAAAGCCCTCCCTCATCCTGCTTCTCTACACTCTTGTTTCCTAGTCTTCTTTTGTCTTGCAGTGTCAGTGGTATGAAGCTCTTGATGTGGGTGTTAATATGGGGCATCAAAGTGAACTTCTGATTACATTTATATAAAGTTCAAAACCAGGCAAAGCTAATCTATGCTGTTAGAAGCCAGGAGTGGTTATCTCAGGAAGGAGGCACATGGGGGCCTCTGGGGTGCAGGAAATGCACCCTGCTTCTTGATCTGAGAATGATCTTTGTGAAAAGGCTTCAGATCTGCACTTAAAATCTGGGCACGTTTCTGTGTAGATGTTCTACTCCAATAAACTATACATAAAATAGCTGCAAAGGCACTTGGGCAAAACGAGGAACTTTTGGTGAGCCTAGTTGCAGGAATGGGAGGACAATGCTGACATCCAAGCCCTATTGCTCTGCAGGGCAGCAAAAGACAAGACCGCAAAAGCTGTGTAGACGAGACAGAAAGTTCACTGGGCTGTACACATCTTTCACCTTAACATAGTAAACATAGTAGGTGCTAGTCTTGCTTCTCTGGAGCACAGAAAATGTGTGTGTTATGTGTGAGAGTGTATGTGTGTGGCCGTTTGAACATGTGTGAGGGGATGCAATTGTGCTTGTGAGTGTTTGTTTGAGTGTCTGTGTGGTGTGAGATGTTTGTGTATGTGGAAGTGGTTGTGATTGTGTGCGTGAGTGCATGAGTAGGGTGTGTGTGTGAGTGAGTGTCAGATGTTTGTGTATGTGTGTGTATTTGTGAGTGTATTTGATGTGTGTATGAAATGTGTGTGTATTTATCTCCCATCCAAGTACTGATCAGGCCCAAGACCAGACGAGACTGAGTGCATTCAGAATGGTATGGCTGTAAACTTGTGTGTGTACTTGTGTGTAAATGTGTATACCTGTATGTGGGTGGGATTGCATTTGTAAGTGTGTGTGAGGATGTGGTGTATAAGTACCTATCCATGGGTGTGATTGTACATATAAAATATGTGTGATGTGTGTGTATAAACAAATGGGTCTGATTGTGTTTGTGTCAGTGCAGTTGTTGGTGCGAGTGTGTGAGCACTGCCTTACACAGGGCTCAGAAGCTCTCCTCTCATTTTGGAGTCAAGATTTGGGACTTGCCTGACCAGTGGTGGCATGGATGGAGCATTGACCCAGAACACTGAGGTCACCTGTTCAAAACCCCAAGGTCACTGGCTTGAGCACGACGGACTTGACAGCTTGAGTGTGGAGTCACCAGCTTGAGCCCAAAAGTCTCTGGCTTGAGGCCAAGGTTGCCAGCTTGAGCCCAGGGTTGCTGCCTTGAGCATGGGCTCCCTGGCTGGGCCTGAACCCGAGGTCCAATTCCTGGTCAAGGCACATATGAGAAGCAATCAATGCACAACTAAAGAGAAACAACTGAGTTGATGCTTCTCACTCCTTCTCTCCTCTCTCTCTCCCTTCCTGTCTCTCTCTCTGTTCTCTCTCTCTCTCTCTCTTAAAAAAAAAAAAGGTTTTAACAGGGGTCCACATGTGTACATGTGTATAGCGTGTGCCAAACATAAAGGCCCTGGGCTCCTCTCTGGCACCACGTCGCTGCCCCTCCAGTGAACGGCCTCTATGTGTTTTTGTAATGCACGGCCCTCAATTCCTGTAGATTTATGCAGAGAAAATGAGTTCTGGTAACCAACCAAACCTTTTAACTGTTGCTCATTTGGGTGGATCTCAGGTCCTGTGTTTGTTTCTGGAGGGTTTGCAGGAATTCTCTCTGAAATGTGCCAAGCTTCCTGCTTAGGAGAAGAAATTTATTTGAATCAGATGATTTAATTCTCTCATTTACAGGGAGCAAAACACAAATTTTGCATTACAGGAATCTAAAGGAGAGAGAGGAGACTGAGGGATGGAAATGGTCCCAACAGGGTGAGTTCAGCTGGAGCTCAAAGAGAACTTCTCTCCTCTGGAAGGGGTTTTGCACTTGGACCTAAAGGATAAAAGCCTGTCTTCCCAGTCTTTCTGTGATAAACAGCTGATTTTTTTTTTTTGTATTTTTCTGAAGTTGGAAACGAGGAGGCAGTCAGACAGACTCCCGCATGTGCCCGACCGAGATCCACCCGGCACGCCCACCAGGGGCGACGCTCTGCCCACCAGGGGGCGATGCTCTGCCCCTCCGGGGTGTCGCTTTTGCCACGACCAGAGCCACTCTAGCGCCTGGGGCAGAGGCCAAGGAGCCATCCCCAGCGCCTGGGCCATCTTTGCTCCAATGGAGCCTTGGCTGTGGGAGGGGAAGAGAGAGACAGAGAGGAAGGAGGGGGGGGGGTGGAGAAGCAAATGGGCGCTTCTCCTATGTGCCCTGACCGGGAATCGAACCCGGGTCCCCCGCACGCCAGGCCGACGCTCTACCGCTGAGCCAACCGGCCAGGGCCTAAACAGCTGATCTTGAAGGCCAGACTTGAGATAGGACATTGTCTTATCTCAGATAGGTCACTGGTGGTTGTCTTACCACCAGTGTCACCCTCCTGGACCCCCTGCTCACCGAGCTCCCTTAGTCCTTCAGCCTTAGGCCCTGCCCACCGTGACCCTCCCCTGCCCGCCTCCCTCTCCCTCCCTTGAACGTGACTGTTCTAGTTCCACGAGCACACCATGCCCCTGCATGTTTCCCTCTACTACCTGCAACCTTCTCCTTTCCCCGTGGCCTACCTGCTGAACCCTATTTGTTCTTGACTCTGTTCAGACGTTGTGTTTTATGAGCTGGCTTTCCTGAATCCTCTCCCTTGCAAGTATCTTGACTGGGTGTTCACCACAGGCAGCTGTAATTCTTTGCACATGGGTCTTTCTCCCACATTCGGCCACAAGTTCCTCCTGCAGAGAGACTGTGTCTTGCTCATCTCTGAATCACCGGATCCCAGGGCACTGCTTGCCACAGAGGAGACGCTGGGGGTATAAAAGCTTCCTGAATGAATGAATGAATAAATGAATGAATGAGACCACAAGCAGGGGAACAGACAGGATGAAAACCACAGGCCTCAGTTGAAGACATGCAGACATGTACACAGTCTCTCACCATGCCACTCCTCATATGCTAAAGTTACCACAAAAATATTCACCCATACTCGGCGGCAGCCACTGAGCAGATCGGACTTTTCTCTTGTTCACACACCTCACTTGGCTTCCTCTGTAAGCATGTCTGACAAACACGATATGGCTGAGATTGAGAAATTCGATAAGTCGAAATTGAAGAAGACCGAAATGCAAGAGAAAAACCCGCTGCCTTCTAAAGAAACGATCGAACAGGAGAAGCAAGCCGGCGAATCGTAATGAGGCACACACCGCCAATATGCACTGTACATTCCACAGGCATTGCCTTCTTATTTTACTTCTTTTAGCTGTTTAACTTTGTAAGATGCAAAGAGGTTGGATCAGTTGAAATGACTGTGCTGCCCCTTTTCACATCAGAACTACTGACAGTGAAGGCCGCACCTGCCTCTCCCATCCCACGGGCCTGTCTGGCTGGCAGGGAAGGAAAAGAACTTGCATGTTGGTGAAGGAAGCAGCTGGGTGGGACAGTGAAATCTAGAGTAGAAACCAACCTGGTCCAAGGTGTCTTGTAGGCTGTTAAATGCAGTTTAATCAGAGTGCCTTTTTTTTTTTTTTGTTAAAATGATTTTAATTATTGGAATGCTCAGTTTTTTTAATATAAATAAAAAGTTTTAAAACCTGAAAAAAAAATTCACCCATGAAAGCACATGCTCCCCTTCCCTTTCAGCTGCCGTATTAAAGCCAATTCTTATTTTGCACGTGGCATTTTGTTTTCAGAAGGACTCTGGGTAGCAGTGGTGTCCTTTCAGACAAGGCCTACCTGAGTCTAAAATAGCACAAGATGCCTGACCTGTGGTGGGATAGTGGATAGAGCATTGACCTGGAATGCCGCGGTCACTGGTTCGAATCCCTGGACTTGCCCGACCAAGGCACATACAAGAAACAACTACTACGAGTTGATGCTTCCCACTCCTCAACCACCTTGCTCTCTCTTCTCTCTAAAATCAGTAAATAAAATCTTAAAACAATAAAATAGCACAAGATGAGGGTAAAAGGTGGAACTGGAAGGGCATTCTGATATGGGACCAAGACCAAGTCAGGGACTTGGTGCTTTGGGGTCCCGGCGGAGGTGGGCTGCTCTGCCTGTGATCACGGTGGAAAGGCCGGTGAGGAAAGAGGTAGGTCAGTGACCCAGAATAGAGAAGGATCACAGGCTGCCTGGGCAGATGCTATCTCTATGTGGATGGGTGTTCTCCAAGGCAACCGGCTAGCATTCTACACTCAAAAGTACTTGCTTTAGTGAGAACATATACAAGCACCAGGCACAAAAAATGAATGGATAAATAAATGAATGGAAGAATTCATTGTTTGAATTGGGCATGCTCTTTGATGTCTCTGGGACTCACTTTTCTCACCTGTAACTGAGGGGGGGTGGTCTTGAATCAGTTGGCTCCTAAAGCCTTTCCAGTTCCGCCCCTGCTTCACTCCCTGCGCTGCACATACATAAATAATCATAGACTTACATTAAATATTAACTTCGCCTTATACCTCTTGGTATTCCCTTGGGCTCTCAGAGGAGGATGTAGACTCAGGCGTCAGACAACCGAAGGTTTACATTTTGAATTCACCACTAGCTAATTGCCTGGTTTAGGGCAAGTCCTGTTAGTCTCTGGTCCTTTATCCTTGAAGTAGAGATAGTAATCATCCTACTTATGGCTCAGAGTTCTTGTGAGCATCAAGTGAGGTAATAAATTCAAAAGAGTTTTGCAAGCTCTAAACGTTACTAAAGCATCATTTGTGATTGTCCCACACAGTGGGTGCCAGTAAATGCTCACTAAATGAATAGGGTGCTTTCTAGATTAGCTTTTATCTTTACTCGAATTCTGCTAACGTGAATTCCTCTGCCTGCGTGTGTTTTAATGGCCTTTACCCTAAGGCTGGAGGCAGTGCAGCCAGAAGTTCCCCATCACTCCATAAAGCCCACCACCTAAGTGCTCCAACTTTGTCCCTCCCATAAGTCAACAGAATGGGTGGGGGCTGGGAGGGGGAGACAAAGGAGCTGTTAGCAGGTAGGAGCAAGTGGACTCATCTCTGTGCAAGTCACCACCAATAAAACCTAATCAATGCAACCCCTTTTAAGTTGGTTGGATCAGTGACCCAGAAAATAGCTCCCCTGTAGAAAAGGAAATGATAGTCAATAAACTGAGACGTCAATGGGAAAAATCTATTAAAGTGAGTGAGATATCAGGAGACCTCTGGTGTTAACGGAGACCCTTTGGAACGGAGCCATGGAGCGAGAGTGGGTTTTTAACCCTCTCACTGCCAGAATCGCCTTAGCCCCAACTCAGATGGCAGCAGAGGCTGCAGCTTCTGCAACTTTGCTCAGCCCAGGACTTTCAAACAGCAGGAGCCCATGCTATGTGAGCTCTGAGCTGCTTGCCCACTCAAACCTGGCCCTATGGGTGGGGAGGGGGGTGTTCCCTGCTAGGCGGCCAGCAGGTCTGAGCATCTGTCTGCTGCCTTTAGGGATGACACCTCTCTGGACCACAGGGAAAGGAGCTGGGGGTCTCTGCTCCCTCAATTACAACAGCTGCTCTGACCAGAGTGTGGGAGCCGGAGAGCAATGCCTCAGACTGGGCACGGCCTGCGGACACCACCCTGCCAATTAGCAGAGCTTCACTCCTCTGGAGTTTACAAGGAAACAATGCTGTCCCCAAGACACTGGCCTGGCCTGCACACCGCTTCAGCAACTCTTCAAGCTCCCTGTGGTCAAGGAGGGTGGAGGTGGGGTTGTAGTTGTGGGCTTGGGGTTTCAGGGTGAAGCTGCGTTGAACCCAGAAAAATAGGGGCATGTGTGGGCTGGAGGGAAACTCTCAGAATGGTGTATGCTGGTTCTGGGAGCTGCACAGCTTCCCCCACGCCCTCGTCCCTCACCCGTCATTACCACCAGTGCCACACTGTCCACTCTCTGTGTGTGCAGCTGCTCGGCACGTCCTATCCAGAGAGGGCTGTTGTTAACGAATGTCACCGTCCTATCATCCTCAACAGTGACACTGTCTTAGATAAAGGACATTTGGATGTGTTGATGCATCATGAATAAATGTGGAAGCGTTAAAGTTTAAGAAGGAGGCATGTTTATGTAGAATTGGGGTGAGCTAGACAGGGACTGGCCTGGGGTGGGGGATTGCAGGAGCAAGATCTTGGTTGTGCTCTGCCTCCTTTCATTTGCATTTAGACAGAGCCTTTTGCTGGTTAACTCCATATCCAGTGACTACACGCATCCTTTATGTGTCATTATTATTGTTGTTGCTATTGTTTAATCTTTGAATTTTACAGTCTTTTTGGAAGGGGTAGAGTCATAGAGTTATAGTATTTATGCCACCTGGAATTGGTGGAGATATTGATAGTATCTTCGTCTATTTTGGACTTTTCCAGGGCCCATGGGTGGGTGTTTATGCTCCAAGAGTCCAAATGCCCACGAGAACAAGATAAGATTACTAGATGAGACAATTGCAGACAGTATCTTCAGATTAGGGGTAAAGGTCATCCTTGCAGTCTCTCCTTCTGTCTCCTGATGATACCTACATTGCTGTGGGGTATCGGTCATTATGGGTAGAGATGGTTAATGTGTTTGAGGAGGTAACTTATCAGCAACTCTATGAAAATGTAATTTTTGGAGCTGCGCTTGTACTGTTCCCGAGGCACAGGAATAATACATCAGAAAGAGAATCCTTTTCCTGAGTATATGAGAACTTGATGGGTGTCTGCCTTCACTCACCACTTTAGATTGATTATGGTCTCTGGGAGGTGGTGGGAAGTTCTCTACTAGTGGTGACACAAGAAAGTGACAAACATGCCACAAACACAAGTCAAGTTTCTGGTTTCTCTGAATTATGGGTTCATGTCCTCTTTAGGATCTGGGAGTTTCTCTTTGGCATTTCATGGAACATTCTGAAAGCTTCTAATGTGCCCCAAGTCTACCTGGTGAGCCCCAAGCCTTGGGTGAGGGTCCATCTACTCCCATCTCAGGAGAAGGGTAGAGCTGTTCCCTAGACACCTCTTTTCCTTCTCCTTCAACTGAATGACCCTGCCCCCCGCCACCAACTTAAGAGGGCTGTGAAAATGGGGCTTGAACTAGCTGAGAAATCAGCTGCTCATTCCTGAGTCTGAGCTTTGGGGTCCATTGAGTTGTCTCTGAATTTCAGGGTAATCTCATTCTAGCTGTGTGACTTTGGGCAAGTCACTTTACCTCTCTGAGCCCCAGCCTTTTCTTCTGTAAAATGAAGACCAATTATATCTTTCTCACAGCAGTTGTTTTCTGGATCAAACAAGGCAATGTGTGTGTAAAATTTACCATTGTAACTGGCGCACAGTAGGTTCATATTTGCAACAATGAGTGTCCTATGATACAAAGTGAAGAGAAGATTTTTTGAGACAGAGCCATTGTTGGTAAGAATGCTAAGGATGCGTCTTCGTTGTGGAGTGCCGGTGTGGTGATGGGGTGCAAGAACCCTTCTTCCCACCTTTGGCAGCTTTTACTGTAAGGGCGCTAAGTCAAGGCCTCAGCAGGGAGTTATGTATTTCTGCCACAAGGTGGCGGTATTAGCAAACACACCACCTCCCATGCGCCGCAGAGAGGCCCAAACTCAAAAAAGAATTTTACTTCCAATTTAAATTATTTTTAGAATCTGAATGCTCTTAGAAATTACCTAATACCATGATTCTACACCTCAGGAAATGGAGGCCCGGAGAGGGGAAGAGCTTTCCCCAAGATCACAGAGCAAGTGGCAGAGCTGCGTTCACAGTCCATCTAGGACTCCTGACCAGATCCGTTCATTCAATACACATTTGCTGTCCTGCTCTTTCCCATTAATCTTCTGCTCAGGGTGGGGGTGCGGAAATTAGGTGCCTGGAGAGCCCCTGTTTGTTTTCAGGAGCCCCAAAAAGGTTTACATGATCATCTGAAATAAATTTAGGGATCCCAGATTTCCCAAGATCTTAATTACATATTCCCTACTTCATTTACTGTTAATTAGTATCCTAGTGACAGAGGCAATGAGAAAACCATTTCTCCCCTCCTCCCCCGGCAACAGTCTGGTATTTTCTTAAATCCAGGGTGAATGGGCGGCTTAGCACTGGTTTAGAAAGTCCCGGTCTAGCTGTGTTTTCTTAAGGCTCGGCCTGTAGTTGTTTGGGCTTCTGCTTTATGTTAGGAACTAGGTAAGCCCGACCCTCACCGGGTGATATTGGGAGAGGATGATTACACCCAGTTCACAACTGAGGACGCTGAGGCTCAGAGAGCGAAGTAACTCACCCATGGTCATGCAGGATTTCCAAATTCTGAGCTTCCGCTCTTTCTGGGCTGGCCCAGTAGGGTGGGGAGGTTCAAGGTGTTTCACCTTTAGGGTTTGTGTTCTCAGACCAGGGGCTTTGTCCTGTCACTGAAAGTCCCTGAGCAGAACGTTCTTCGCACACTTTCTCTCCTCCCACTCCCCCCGCCCCCCAATTGCAGCTTTCCACGAGCTCCTTTCCAGAGCAGTCACTTGCTGAATAGGTTGCTAGTGGAAATGTGGTTTTCAAATTTGGGAAATCTCCATTAAGTCCTTTTATTTAAGGAGGATGTCATTATCGCGCCTCCCCCAGGACTATTACGGTTCTATTAGGCAAGGCCGCAGACTTCCTAGGTACTGTCTGGGGTCTGATTCCTGGGCAGGAAAATGTGAGACAGGAAGAAGGGGAGGGTGTCGGGGGGAGAAAGAACAGGGGATGGGGAGGGGGAAAGGAGAAAGAAGGAGGAGAAAGAATGAAAAAAACACAGGAAGGAAAGAGAAAAGAGTAAGGAGGAGGGGAAGAGAGGCAGAGGGCATGCACCCTTTGGCTCCCCAAGGTGGTGAGGAGAGAGCTGAGACCCTGGTCTACGTGGCCACCTGCTAGTCTAGAGGTTTCTGATTACACTGGAGGGGAACTGCCTTCCTTATTCCCCCTCTGAGCAGATGCGGGCTACCAAGGAGTCCAGCTGCCAGTCCAACCTCAGGCCTCCAGGTTCAGAATGGGTAGGGGCCGCTGTGAGGGCCAGGAGAGAGGAAGAGAATGTCTAGGGAGAGCCATCTGGACACTGGGTCTGAGCTCAGAACATTGGCCTTCCTGACCACTCTGGTGAACACTGCTTTTTATTCACTGCCCTTCTCTCTGGAAGGTGAGCTGCAAAAGAGCAGGAACTCCCCTTTCTGCTCTTTGCTGTCTCCAGGGTGCTGGGTATACAGGACCAGGCACACAGTAGGTGCTTAATTAGTGTTTGTGGAATGAATAATAAACAATGGATGAAGAAACAATTCTGCTGGTTCCCCATCTTCTCCCTTGTCACATTCAGAGCTGTCCTCTGGTTCCAATGGATCTTTTCTCTATTTTCAGCAAAGGCTGGTGATCCTTGCTGCCTTTAGATCACATGTGTGCACGTGCCCATATACACACCCACTCACCCACCCACCCAACCACACAAACACACACAGCCTGGGTAGGGTTTAGGGAGGGTCAGGAACCGCATGGCAAGTAGCTGACACTGGCTTGGCGAAATGAGGGGAAAAAAGCCTCTCCTGGGACCTGCTTGTTAGGGGTTACCAGCCGCAGGCTGGAAGTGGTTTTAACCTCAGGGCAGGAAGGTTGCTGCTTTGAGGACAAACATCCTGGCTGGGAAATCCCCTGGCCTGGGGGGTCTTCAGGGCCTGGCAGCCCCGCTCCATGCCATCCTGGCCTCTTCGAACCTTCCCCTGGCTCTAGGTTTGAGGCCAGTCCCCCTCCTGCCACCCCAGGAGCCCGTGTGAGAACTAGCCCTGTGTCCCCGGGGTGCCCTCCCTCCGAGCTCCTGTGCAGAAGTGATTAATGAGGCAGAGGAAGACTTTCTTCCCAGCTGTGTCAACATGCCCCTGCTGCCCCTCCCCTGCCGTCTGTGAAGTGGCCCTGCTAGCCATAGAAATGGCCTCCTCCATGCCTGTTCTCTCCCCACCTTCAGGGCTTGGGCCTCCCACTGGCCCATCAGAGTCTGATGGTGATGGTGGTGGTGGTGGTGGTGATGATGATGATGATTTTATGATGCCTACAGCACTTGATATTTGCAGAGCAATGCCCTCTTTCTTGGCTCCTCCTTCCAGCTGCTTGAGCCAGAGGATCGGGTGTGGTGGCTGTCTTTGGGTCACAGAAAGCAACTGGGCTACAGTTGCTGTGGAGCTCATACCACCTCCTCTGTGAAGCCTTCCCTGATCACCCCAGCAGGCTTTGTGCATATCCCTGCCCTCCAGGCACTGCCGGGTATTGTCACTGTGTAGGGAGCACATCTGTTTCCCTCACTGCTTCCTTAAGGGAGGAGACTGTGTGTTCCTGTGGGTCTTATTCATCCTTGTACCCCCAGCCCTCTTCCTCCACATTCCTGTTCTCACAGCAGCCGAGCACGATGCTTGGCACGTCCTGTGATAAACACTTACGAAATGAACAAATGACCTGAAGATCTGGAATGACCTGGAATTCCAGGGCTCTGGTCCGTCTGTGGTTCTGCAGACTGACTCCCTGGTGTTGCAGCTGGCTTAGACCTGCCCATGACCACACACACATCCCGCCACTGGCCCCAGCCCATCCCTGTGGGGTTCTCAGCAGTTGCCCTGATCGCTGGTGGAGCAATTGTGAACTTGTGCTGCCTGTGAGTGGGGTGGGGGGCAGGAAGCCAAAGGCAGCCATGTGCTTTTTAAAAAAGAAGCTTTATATTTTGGAATAATTTTATATTTATAGAAAAGTTGCAACAATAATAAAAAGTCCCTGTACACCCTTTATTCAGTTTCCCTCGTGTTAACGTCTTGTATAACCAAGGTACTTTCATCCAAACTGAGATATTAACAGTGTGTCTTATTAGTAATTAACCTCCTGTCTTTATTTGTAGTCCACCAGTTTTTCCATTAATGTCCTTTCTCTGTTCCAGGATCTAATCCTGGATACCACACAGTAGTTGGCCCACATGGTTTTGAGAATGGTGTTTTATTTTAAAACGTGTGTAAGTGTTGCTTTCTTCTTCATAATCTATCTGCGTTGATTTTATGTGAGAACAAAGGTTCTTCCTGCCAAATATCCCAGTAAATGAATGTCACCATGTTTGTTTCTTGTGGCTTCTCAGGCTCTTCTGCACCTTGCTGCATGCCGGTGGGGAGTGAAGGACAGTCTTAGGTCATCTTCTGGATTCACAACATTCAAGTCTGCTGACTGTGGAGGTGGGGACGGGCGCGGGTGGACTTGGGGGTCTTGTGTGAGGCGCCGCTACCAAGACTGAACGGTTCCCTCTAGCGAGTCGAGGGAGAGCCGGGGCAGAAGTACCGGGCGGGCGGGGCGGGCGACCAGCCGCTTTGCGCTTCGTGGGCCGGAATTGGTTCTCTGCGTGACTCCCACCGGGTCGCGGTGCACAGTGAATCCCAGTATGAAGCAGAAACAAAAAGGGACTCAAGGGCATATGAAGAATAGTCCTGTCCCAAGAAGAACTCTGAGAGTGATCCAACCTTCCACAGCTGGATCTCTTGTGGGGAGAGAAAATGAATTGGTTTAAAGGCTTATCCAAAACAAAACTTTGGAATGACCAGTTAACGTCTATGTCTTCCAGCTCTGGAGTTATTATCCTCCCAGAACATAGTGAAAATAAAGCTCAGAGTTACCCAGGAAGCATTTGATCTTGTGGTTACAGAAAATCCATCCCCTCAATGTAGGAAAGAAGTGGCAGAAAAACAGAGAAAGTCCCTCTATGAAGCACTTAAGGAAAATGAGAAACTTCATAAAGAAACTGAACAAAGCAACATAAAATTGCCTGCCTGAAAAAGGAGAATAAAGAATTGGCAGAGGGTCCTGGCTGGGTAGCTCAGTAGGTTAGAGTGTCATCTGAATAAGCCAAGGTTGTGGGTTCGATCTGGGCACATACAAAACAAGAATCAACCAATTTGCCCTGGCTGGGTAGCTTGGTGGGTTGCAGTGTTATCCTGATATGGAAGGGTTGTAGGTCTGATCCCTGGTCACGGCACATACAGGAAAGATTCATGTTTCTGTCTTTCTCAAATCAGTAAATAAAAATTTAAAATAACTTAAAAAGAATCAACCAGTGGAATCAACTAATGAATGCATAAATAAGTGGAACAACGAGTCCATGTTTCTCTCTTTCCTTTCCTCTCTCTAAAACTATCAATAATCATAATAAAAAAAGAAGTAACAGAACAGTACAGCACACAGCGGAGGTCGCAGAGAGACTGAGGGGAGGACCTCTCTGGTTAACTCTGAATCACTGCAGAGTCAGGAATTGGATTCTGAAGAGGAAACCGGCGAGGATTCTGCAGTGGCGGACTCAGAAGTCAGTGCATGTGCTGAAGAAACTGTATCTCTCTACACATGCAAAACCCTATATATGAGACTCGTGAATATTTGACTCTAGAAATATACCAGCGAAGTTTACCTCCACTGTAGTTCTTTGTAGCAGAGCAAATAACTACCAGTATGTAATGCATATAACATCAAATTCCTGGTTTGAATTCTGAGACCTTATTATTGTGTTAAAATACAAATAAAGTGTATTTTTTAACCTATGGTGTTTTATGAAAATTGCATTTTCTCTGATGTCAGACACAACTTGTGCATATGATAAATAAACTTCAGTCTGCTATTGAAAAAAAAATCTGCTGACTGCACGTCTGATCTGAACAAGAAACAGTGATCGTTGAGCCTGCATAGGGCTGGGGACAGCAGAGGGGCTGTGAGTGTGTTTGGGGGTCTCCGGGTGGTTGTCTGGGGTCTCTTGTGAGGCAGAGACATGATGTTTGAGCTCTGGGTAGGAGAACTGTTCTGGGCTCGCTGCTATGGGGCCTCAGTCTTTGTCTGCCTCCCCCACCCCTTCTTTCCTTGCGTGTATCTATTTGGAGCATCACAGTTGGTCATGGTCTTGCTTATATTCCTGGTCAGCTGGTGGAATAATTAGAGTTAAATTTTCAATTAAAATGTTACCGGATGTGCTGTTAATATCCGAGGTGAACATTTTGCCTGCTTTAGGGAAGACCGGGTCTTCCTGTGCAGCAGCTAAGGCTTTGGCGGCTCAGAGCGCCGGGGGAGAGCGAAGCCAGAACGCAGGCGGGCCTCTGGGTCAGTTAAGGTCCCTGCTCTTTGGCCCCTCCACTGCACAGCGCCCCTTCTAGTGTGCGGGTCTCTGGCCAATGTCAGCTGATGCCATTTTCTGCACTTCTAGTTTCTAAATCTCTTTGCTCCAAGAGGTGGACAAGCTGGTGGGGCTGTGGGAGAATGTGGGAGGTAAGGTATTTGGAATTTGGCTTTGAAATTCTTCCTATTTTTGAAAAGATAGATAGCCAGTGACTTCTCCCTCTGCAGGCTGTCTGTTTGGGTAAGGAGCTGGGTGGAGATGGGAGGAGAGGGAGGAGGAGGCTACGATGGACAGTAGCTTAAGTGACCACACTCCTGGGTGGGCCCGAGAGCAGAGGCCCATGACACATCCTCAGTTTCCACTCCAGGTCTCCAAGACCTCTCACTATTGGAAGAAAGAGGGCTGCAGAAGTCCAGCAGCAAGTTGGCAGGCGGGAGAACACTGGGCCCAGGGATCCCCTGACCCCACAGACACCAGGGCATTAAGAGGGAAACTTCTCTCATCTCTGGGTGGAGGGAGACATGATGTGTGTAGAGAGCATGGGCATTCACCACTGATCTCCACTGTCTCCTTTATAATTATCTACTGCAAATCCACATTCTGATCTGTATGCAATAACTTCAGAGGTCCATAGTAGGTGGTCACTGCCTTAAAACCCCTTGAATGGTAGTTTGTTTAATTAAGTGATTAATTAATTTTTATTCAGTGAGGGGAGGGGAAGCAGAGAGACAGACTCCCTCATGTGTCCCAACCAGCTAGCCCAGTAGGGGGTGATGCTTTGCCCATCTGGGGCATTGCTCTGTTGCTCAGCAACAAAGCTCTTCTTAGTGCCTGAGGCAGAGGCCATGGAGCCATCCTCAGCGCCTGAGGTCAACTCGCTCCAATCAAACCATGGCTGCAGGAGGGGAAGAGAGACAGAGAGTGAGAGATGCCTGGGCAGGGGGAGGGGTAGAGAAGCAGATGGGTGCTTCTGTGTGTCCTGATCAAGAATCGAACCCATGGCCCTGGCTGGTTGGCTCAGTGGTAGAGCGTCGGCCTGGCGTGCAGAAGTCCCGGGTTCGATTCCCGGCCAGGGCACACAGGAGAAGCGCCCATCTGCTTCTCCACCCCTCCCCCTCTCCTTCCTCTCTGTCTCTCTCTTCCCCTCCCGCAGCCAAGGCTCCATTGGAGCAAAGATGGCCCGGGCGCTGGGGATGGCTCCTTGGCCTCTGCCCCAGGCACTAGAGTGGCTCTGGTCACGACAGAGCGACGCCCCCTGGTGGGCGTGCCGGGTGAATCCCGGTCGGGCGCATGCGGGAGTCTGTCTGACTGTCTCTCCCTGTTTCCAGCTTCAGAAAAATACAAAAAAAAAAAAAAAGAATCGAACCCAGGACATTCACATGCTGGGCTGACACTCTACCATTGAGCAAACCGGTCAGGGCTTTTGAATGATAGTTTGAAATCTCATCATTTCCCACCCCTAATCATTCCTTCAGTTCAGACCTTATCAGCTGGTTTAGAGAGGAGCGCAAGTTTATTGTGCTAGATGGGCTTTGGGGTGCTTGTCTGCCCATCCCTCATGTCAGCCTCTGTAGGGAGTGCCAGCTTAAATAGTGGAAGTGTTCTGAGTCCCTGGGTCCCCAACCATTGCTCCCAATGATTGCAGCAGGGGTGGGCACCTAAAGACAGGCAATTATAGATTGGCGAGGGACCCAAGGCCTTACCTGAACCAGGAGCTGGGCCAATCAAGTCCTTGTTTTGAATCTCAGCTGGGAAACAGAAGCTAGTTGTGGTAGCGGCTGGGATAGTAACTGGTGGGGATTCCATGAGGTTGAGGATAAAAAGCCAAAGCTTCGTGCAAGCCAAAGTTAGAAGAGAGCTTAAAATAAGAGTGCAGGAAGCTGGTTGGCAGAGAGAAGACAATGGAACAGATGCCCAGAGAGAAACAGAGCCACTACAAGTCAGGGGCTAAATGCTGCATGCCACCTTCTCTGTGGCTTTTCCATTTGCATTCCAGTTCTGGACCCCTGGCTACATTATACCCTTGCCACAAACTCTGCTTTTCTTACAGTGATTTAAGTGGGTCTCTCTTCGTTGCAGATAGATGAGCCAGACCAGAGTATAAGTACATCTTGCCCACTCCTGGGAGCCAGGTTCCCTCCTTCCGGCATCCTTAAGATTACGAAATATTTATTCTGTAGCACTCTGAGCTGGGCCAAGGAATGTGTTTGTCATGCATAACTTGTACTATGCTTCTGGTGGATAATGGGTGAAACAGGTTTTGGGGGTCTGGTTGGGGACTCTAAGCATTACATGGGAAAATGAGTGTTGAATTTAAAACCACCTATAGGACAAAGGTTTCTGGGGTTGGAGCCTGAGCATGGGGCTCCTGTGCAGCCCACTTGAGATATTATTTCTCTCTCTATTGCCTTTCCTCTTAATCCGTACTCAAGCCTCTCTCTATCAGATCCACTCACTTTCTCAGTGACTCCGGACTCTACCTGCCCCACACGCACCATTTACTCTCTCCATCCCCAGACCTTCCTGCAGAAGCTGACCACTCCCTCACCCTCTTCCCACCACTCCAGGGTGTAAACGGGATGGAGAGTTTGGTTGTGTTTCAGGTTGCCCTTACTGAAGTCACCACTGATCTCCCTGTCTATAGACTACAGTTTGGTTCTCGTCTTTATGCCTTTCCCACTCTGCTGTGTGGAACCCTTTCTCCTCCTCTAGTTCATTAGTGTGCCTGGTCCCTGGGTATCATGCCTGCTCTTCCTCCTCCCAGATCTCCTTCCGGGCCCCTGGTCTTCCTCATCTCTTTCCACCCCTCCCTCTGTTGGCCTCTCATCTTCAGCTCTCCCCCTAAACCCAGGCGTGGCCAACAGTTTTGCCCCCAGGCCAGATTAGAAAGAAAACTTTTTTCACAGGCTGGACGAAATATTAAAATGAAAAAATGTTAAATATAAAAACGATTTGTTTAAGTAAACAAAATTTTATTATGTATTTTGTTTATGAATAAATGTAAGTAATTTAGTACAACAAATTAACAAAAAAACTAATGTGATGTGTTGAGGTGCTTTGCATCACCTATTATTTTTTTAATATCCGGCTCTATACTTGTAGTAGCTATTCTAACATAGCCTCCAAATGTAAATCATTCGATCTTGATCTTGTACTTTTATTTAGATTCATTAAAGAAAAAGTTTGTTCACAAATATAAGTTGAGCTGAAGATTACTGAAAATATCGTAGTTTATGTGTAATGATTTAAAAGTATCACTTATTTCATTTCCACAGTGCGTCGTGCGGAGAATATTAAAAATTTAATCGCAGGCCGCATAAACTCATTACGCGGGCCAGATTCGGCCTGCGGGCCGTCTGTTGGCCATGCCTGCCCTAACCCCTCTGTCTGGCTCCATTCATCTGAGCCCATATTGCTTACACAACAATATCTCCAGCCTAAACTTTCCCCATCCCTGAGCCCATCAGATTTCATCTGAACATCTCCCTTCACTCAGAGTCAAGTCCAAAGTTGAGCACATGTTCTGCTCCTCAATGTGTTCTTCCTCCTGTATTTTCCTGTTTTGTTCCTGTTGTCATGATGTATAATCGCCCAAATCAGAAACCTGGAAATCAACTTAGATTCCCTCCTGTCTCACCTTGCTCATATACCTAGTCCCAAGTTGTATAGCTTCTTACCAGAAATCTCTTTAACTCCATTCCTGCTCTCCACCCCCACCACACAGTCTTGGTTCAGGCCTTTATCACTTCTCCCTTGGATTATAGCAGAATACCCCAACTGAGATACTTCCGGCTTTAGTCCCTCCTCTCCATAGCTACCTGCATTCTCTTTATTTCTTCTTTTTTTTCTCCCAGAGTTCTTTTTCTAAAAACAGATTGAAAATGCCATTTTCTTTTAGAGCTTCCAATGGCTTCTTATTGTTAATAGAATAAGATCTAAATTTATATTTTAGCATACAGGACTTTTCATGGTCTATGCCAAGTGTACCTTACTGCCTCCTTCTCCCACCTCAGTTTCTCCTGCTCAGCCACCATGCTGTCCATGCCTCTCCTGGTTTCTAATCACGCTGCCTTCTTCCTGCTCTGCCTTAGCACAAACGGGTCTGCTATGGGCTAAATATTTGTGTGTCCCCAAATTCATGTTGAAATCCCAATCCTCAATTTGATGGTGTTTAGAGGTGGAGTCTTTGGGAGGTGATAAGGTCATGAAGGCAGTACCCTGATAGAATTAGTGTCCTTTTAAATGAGACCCCAGAGAGCTCCCTTGTCCCTTCTGCCATAGAAGGACATGGTGGAAGACAGACATTTATGAACCAGAAGTGGGTCCTTGCCAGACACCAAATCTGCTGACATCTCGATCTCGCACGTGCCAGTCTCCTGAACTGTGAGATATAAATTTATATTCTTTTTTTTTTTCTTTAGTTGGAAACGGGGAGGTAGTCAGACAGACTCCTGCATGCGCCCGACCAGGATCCACCCGGCATGCCCACCAAGGGGCGATGCTCTGCCCCTCTGGGGCGTTGGGGCGTCGCTCTGTTGCATCCAGAGTCATTCTAGCGCCTGAGGCAGAGGCCACAGAACCATCCTCAGCGCCCGGGCAAATTTTGCTCCAATGGAGCCTCGGCTGCGGGCGGGGAAGAGAGAGATAGAGAGGAAGGAGAGGGGGAGGGGTGGAGAAGCAGATGGGCGCTTCTCCTGTGTGCCCTGGCCGGGAATCGAACCCGGGACTCCTGCATGCCAGGCCGATGCTCTACCACTGAGCCAACCGGCCAGGGCCTAAATTTCTATTGTTTATAAGCCACCTAGTCTATGACATTTTTGTCATAGCAGCCCAAACAAATGAAGACTGGGAACCTTGTCTGAGAAGTGCTAGTCCATCTGTATGGCACAATTCTATTTGTAAGGAAGTCAAGACTCTGCTCTGCAAAACTTCCTCCTACATCCCCTAAATACAGGGGGTCCTCGGGTTCCAACAGTCTTGACATATGGTGTTTTGAGTTTATGATGCTTACTCCCATAAAAACTTTAAAAAATTGAAATATGAATGTTTCAGCTTACTCATTTTTTTCTGTTTCTATAATACAGTATATTTATGTCCTTTTCCTTTTTCTGTAGCTTAGTTGTGTTTTTATGTTCTAGATTATGATTTTACAACTGTGTTAGGATAGGTAAGTGACTTAGGTTAGGGTGTGTTTCAACTTACACCAAAATTCAGGTTATGTCACTGTCATAGGAATGGAACTATGTTGTAAACTGAGGATAGCCTGTAGTTGTCCTCTCTAAATCCCCGTATTTATTTCTAAGGAGCACACATCACTCCACATGGCAGTTGTTTTTCTATATCTGTCTGACTCTTACTAGGTTATAAGGACCTTGAGGCCAAAGAGCTTGTCTGAGTCAACCAATGCCTGGCAGTGTCCGGCATATAAAGTATTCAGTGGATGTCTATGACTGAAGAGAGGAATGAATGAACAAACAATGGATGAACGGTTTTGGTCTGTGTGGGCTTAGCTCTTTCTAACCTGTGGCTATAAATTGTAGTGGTGGCTAGGGGTTGGGAATACATTTCTTATGTGTTGTTTGTTGCCGTCTCCCCAAGACAGTGCCCAGCACATGATATGAGCTCAGAGTATTGGTGGATTACATGTAGAAAAGGTTCTGGGTTTGGTTTGACTTAGATTTCTTTGAAACAAAAAAACAACACATGCACATTTTTCTCTCTATTTTGCAGATGAGGCAACTGAGCTTAGAGAGCTTGTACAACTTTTCCCAGGTGCGTGGTACCATCAGATTTTCCAAGGGACAGAGCACCAGGATCTGTGGGGCCCCTTGGTTCAGAGTGGCTGACCGCATGGAGCCCTCAGTATGCACAGATTCAGAGTGCTCTCAAGCCGAAATCAGGTAGATGCTGCGTTCTCTGCAGACCAGAGGTCTTTTCACCAGAGGTTTGTATTCCAGGATGGGGCCCTCTGGGGCAGGCCTGGGGCAGGGGGGTGGGCGCTGAGGAGAGTGGACGTACTTGCCACAGGCCCAAAATATTGTATAACGAGGTACCAAAACAACAACAGCAACAACAACAACAACAGAAAACCTCCTCAGGAATCAAGAGAAATAAAATTTAACTTAGTATTTTAAAAAAATTAGTAAACTATAGCCTAAGGGCAGTGTGCCTGTTTCTCTCTCTCTCTCTCTCTCTTTTTTTTTTAAATAAAGTTTTATTGGAACCAGGGCTGGAATTAAGGTGAGGAAGATGAGGCAGGGCATTGAGAAATGAAGATTGGATCTTGTCTTTTTTGAAATGTTCCTATTTTGCTCATTTTGAATTTTTGCATTAATTTTTATTTAAACTGATCAATAAAATATTATCTATCTTGCTTTCTGAGTTTGGAGGACTCCCCTTAAATTTTGTACTGCAGGCAGGTACCTTACTGGTCTCAGGGCTTCTGTCAGTGTACTGGAAACACTGGGTTCCAAGAGGGGAAGCTGTAGGTCAGCGCCAGGCCCCTGGGTCGTGGCCGACCAGTCTCAAACAGCTGTGTGAAGTAGCTGTGGGCCTGGACACTTTCTTTCCTTCAGGGATTGGGACATGAGGTTTTGCCCTGGGTTCTTTCAAAAGTTAAGTCTCTCCCTGCCCATGGATATTTCATTGTTGAACAGTGCCCATCAGCTCGCCCATGGGGGTAACAGAGTCGGGGTTCCAAATGTCTCCTAAACCCTGCCCTCCCTTCCATCCCCACTCCCCTGCCATATCAGCCCCTGTCTTTTCTTCTGACTAGTTTCTCTGCCTCCAGCCTCACCCCTTTGTGCCCCCACTTCCACAGTGCCACCAGCGTACCTGCACAAAATGCACATCTGAACTCAGTGTTTTCCAAATAAACTCTTTAGTGCTCTTGACATAGTCCTGCCGCTCTAAACAAACCCCCTCTGAGCCAGTCCAGCCGGTAGGTCCTATCTATGCTCCGGGCTCACCAGGCTCCTCGGGACGGGTGTGAGCCTGTCCCCTTTCCCACTTCTCTGTCTTTGCACACACAGTTCTGCCCCTGGGATGCCTTGTTCCCTCTCGTCTACCTTCTAAACCAGCCGAAGGGACCTCTCCTCTGTGCTTCATGACTCTCCTCTGCTTACCTTAGTTATCCCGTTTGTTCCTCTGCACGGTAGCCATTTACAGGGCTGTGCCCCCAGCCAAACTGTGAGCTCCAGGGTGGGCCATGCCTGTTTTCTATCCACCCCCAGAATGGGGACTGGCACAGAATAGGCCCTGAGTGAATGAATGCATGAATAGAAAAGACATAATCTTGTTTGTAGAATTTATCACACAGCAAGCTACTGAATAGACCCTAATTCCTGGCTTCATTTTAGAACTTATAGCACGGGGTTGGAAGTGAGGGGTTCTTGGCGCCCCAGCACCAGGGAGGACAAATGAGAAGGCCATTTTGGGAGAGCTGGGCTACTCCAGAGGAGAAAATTAAAACTAAATTGAATTAATTAGTGTTCACATTTAACTCTGCAGTTGAGTGTGCTAAAATCTGATTAAACAAACAACAAGAAAGATAGAATCACTTTGCTATCTTTCTTTTTTCTTTTTTTAAGAGAAAAGAGAAAATGAGGGAGATGTTGATTTAAGATAGGACCCAGGCCTGGGGGCCAAGGGAAACCTAGTGAAGGCTCCTGTTGTTTGGGGTCGGAGGTCGCAAGAACAGCCGCTGCCTGGGGATCGAGCTCAAGGTTCTGGAGTGATGGAAAAACCTGGCCTGATGCTATTCCTCAGCGGACCCTTAACTCGCTAACAGGAGCCAGCTGAGCGAATGCAAACAGAGGCGCTGTAACCGGCCCAGATCCCGGCTTCCTCTGAAATTTCCAGGCCTCTTTTTTCCTGTCGGATTCCAGACAGATGAAATTTTCCTGGCCCCAGCCCTGTTCCTGGCAGCATCTCCCCTCTGAATCACCATAAATCAGGGCTGGGGGTGAGCAGTGGGATTTTCCTGATTGACAAGTGGCTGCCCTGGTAAAATGGGGGCTCCATTTCCTAGGCTAAAAATAGCCCTGGGGTACTTACCTAAGCCCTCCCCATCCCAAGTCCCTAGTAGATATCTGCTTTGGATTTAAAATATTCATATCTGTCTGTGATTATTATTTCATCAAGAAGGGCTGTGGACGTGCAGCTGTGAGCCTCTGGGGGCCCACAGTGGTCGTAAGCGACACCATTGTGCGCGGGATCACATCAGGGGCCTGTGCATTCCTCAAAGCCTTCATCATCCACGAAGCCCCCAATTAATTTCAATACAAACACCGGATTTGGCCTCCCCCGTGCCTCTGCAGCCATAACACATGAGGTCATGCCGTTTGGTTAACCAAAGGGGTTTCAGGGACGATGTAGGGGTGCTTCCAGGCCCTTGGAGTATCTGTCCTGCATGGCTGCTCTGAAGGGGTTGTTTACTGCTTGGGGTCCCCCGCACACCTCAACGCTCTTGTCCACCTTCTATCCGAAATTCTGAAATCTTTTATTTATTTTTGTCTCTTTTCCCAGCTCCTCTAGCCTAATCTCCAGTCACTGGGCTGCCAACCCACCGCCGCTGTAGTTCTTTGAGAATACCCAGACGCCCTCCTCCTCCCTGCTCTTGCATACACGGCTTCATCTACCTGGACGGCTCTGTACCTCTTCATCCGGCTCCTTGTTCTGGAAGATTTGCTGCAGAGTTTTTTTTCTCCCAAAAACTTTCTCTATCACTCCATTCAGGATTAAGTACTACTCTCTCTTCTGCATTCCTATAGTTCATTGATTCTCAAACATGAGCCTGCATCGGAATTATCTGGGGGATTTGCTAGGCCCTCCCCCAGTTTCCCAATCAATAAATCTGGAGCAGTATCTCCAGGGAACTTCAAATGAGTTCCCTGGAGATATTGATGCTACTCTATGTCCCCTTCACCCCCCCCCCCCCCCACTCCCCATGACCACCTCCATTGATAAGAACTTAACTGCTTATCCTTCTGGGTTGCAATGACTTGTTTATTTGTCCTTTCCTTCTCCTTCTACTTAGAGGGCTGGGACTGTCTTTTTTATCTCTATATCTCAGTGCCTAGCACGGTGCATGGTATAGTGAAGTGGTCCACTGGAGGTTTGTTGATTGAATGAATTGTGGATATCAAACTGACTTGCTGGTTGCAAAGCTCAATTGAGGGGAGGAGAGCAGCAGGCAGAGCCTGCCCTTGACCTGTCTGCTATCTTCTAGACAGGGGCTGCTGGACAGGAGGGCTGGTTACTGGGGCTCTCAGGGTCACAAGTGGGGATCACCCCAATCAGGGTGAATGAGTGCAACCCCCTCTCCCTGGAGGTCTCCCAGAAAGCCTGAAGGAGAACCATGAGTTAGCTGCCAGCCAGAGATGCCAGAAGTAGAAATGGGGAGTCAGGATTTCACCTGGGTTTTCACCTTCTGAATCCTGGGAATGCCAGACGATGAGAGGATACTGGGGACCCTGTTCCTTCTTGTGAGCCAGGTCAAAATCTCAGCTACCTTACCTGTGACCTTATGCTCCAGCCACACGTTTAGACCAGATCTCACACCTGCCCTAAATAATGAGGATGCTTCCTATGTCTTAATCATTTCTGCAACTGCTCCTTCCCCTTCCACACTTAGAACTATACTTTCTATAGTTTCTTACAGGCACCATTTCTTTCATACCTCCATACTTTTGCTCATGCCATTGCCTCCGCTCAGCACTTCCCTTGTTTCTTCTTTGCTGGTTAATATCCAACAAATCCCTTCAAGGCCAAGTTCAATGTGGCCACCTCTGTGTAGGTTAGAATCTCATTGGCTCCCCTGGGCTCCCAGATGGGAAGTCTCATTCATTTCTCTACCTCTGTTCTCTGGCCCGGTTTGTAGTGGGCACTCAGCCAGGGTGTTTTCTGCTGGGTTGCACCTGCTCATCTTGGAGTATTGTTGGTGAGGGGATCGGCTTGGGGCACCACTCATACTTTAATTACCAGGCTGCTTGGCTGAGCAGGGGTTCCCACCCCCACCCCCATTCCAGGGTGTCCCTGTCTAGTTACATGCTCAGCTGAAAGGGATAACAGGTTGGGATGGAGGGGAACAGTGCCCAGGGGCTGGTATGGCTCAGAGAGCAGGGAATCCTGAGTCCAGTGGGAGAGCTGGAAGCCTGATCTGCCTCTTACCACCTGGGCCAACTTAAGGTATCTGTTGTCACCGAGTCTCAGTCTTTTATTCTGTAAAATGGGGTAATAACTCTTACTTCTAAGGCCATTGTAAGGAATAAAGAGGATAATGTATGTTGGGCTTCAGGCACAGGCCTTGGCATGGCTGCCTCCCCCTCTTTACCAGAGCTTCAGAACGGGACCCTTAGGCTTTCTCTAAGTTCCAGAAGCAGTCAACTTTCTGCAGGCCCCTCCCCCTTTAGTTTCGTATGGTAACAGTGGACAGCATCTGAGAGGGGGCGTCCATCAAGGCTGGAAGCAAGCTGTTTAGCCCAGGCTGATTTCAGCTGGAAAACCAGGCCTCAGACAGGAGGGAGGAAAAATTATTAAAGGATTAAATCCAGAATAATCCTATAAGCCCCAGGAGGCTCAGAAAGCAATAAGCCACAGACTTAAAATCTGATCTGTGAAGTCACAGGGGCGGGATCAGCATCTGAAGGCTGGGAGTGGGTTTTATCGTACAACGCGGTCAGATAGTTTCTAAAAGGTGGCCTCATTTTCGCTGCTCGGACCGTCCCCCCCCTTCCGCCCTCATCTGGTCATGGTTTTTAATAACAATGAGTGAGCTGCAGAACTGGAGGAACTTTAGCTACAATTCCATAAAAATAAAAATTTAATTAAAATATACAAGTTGTGAAATTCCATCCTTGTAAAGCGAGATGTCTTGGGACTCTGCCGTGAGCAGATCCTGTTCCCCGGCCCCAAGTTGACACTGGCTTCCCCTTGGACCCTGATAGATGACATGCAGCCTGGACATGCACGGCCAGCTGAGCGAGGAGGTGTTTTCCAGCTCCTCCTCCACAACTGTCTTCTGGATAGAGGAGATCCCCAGTGTCCTGCCCACAAAGGCCAGGAAAGCCACTGGTCTAGGGTGGGGGGTGTTTTACAGGACGAGAGCCAGGCCCCTGTGTGTGGGCTGTGGAAGGGGCTGAGTACTCTGAGGTTTGGGGGCAGAAAGTATGGTTTTCACATTTTCTCAGGCACAGAGAACAGCACGGACCTGGCCCCTGGAGCCTGGGAGTCTACAGTCTCGTTCTGATGATGTCATCACTAGTTGGACTACTTGAGCAACTCACTACTTTTTTGTGAGCCTCAGTTTCCCCATCTGTGAAATTAGTTGTTTAGGCTAGATCAGAGATTTTGCAAAGTGTACATTGAGGAGTCTTTTTTTATATATATAAATTTTATTTATTGATTTCAGAGAGAGAGAGAAAGGAAGAGAGAGCGACAGAAATATCAACCCCTTTCTGTATGTGCCCTGACTAGGAATCGAACCAGCAACCTTTATGTGTTGGAAACAATGTTCTAACCTATGGAGCTATCCAGCCAGGGCCATTGAGGATTCTTAAGGATTAAGGCTTCCCCTCCCTTTCACCACCTCCTCTGCCTCCTTTTGTCTGCTTTCTTGTAAGAGTTTTGTTGAACAGAGGGTGCTGAAGCTGAAAATGAAAGCCTCTCAGGACAGCTCTGGTGGGAACAGCGTGTGAACTGTCTCATGGGGTCTGACTCAAGCTTCTATCCTGCAGTGCTCCTTTCTCCAGCTCTAGTCTAGAAGACCCCTCCTGCTCCCCCTTCCCCTCCCAACATCTTCTTTTTTTTATGCTGTTTTCTGAGTTATGAACTCTTTGAGAAGTAGATAAAAAATGAGCAGCCCTCTCTCCAGAAAAATACACATAGAAAAAAATATATGTACATATTATGAAAATATAGCATCTGATTCATTTGGAAAGAAAATGCCTTTGTTTGGGAAAATTCCGTGAGGAGGCCATAGGTGCCAGGCTGGAAGTGAAAGGTGGGGGCAGAGCAAAGGAAGGACTAACTTGCTCTGCACCAGGGTGGGTTCAGTTTGCCATCCTCTCCTCACCCTGCAGGTCCTGCCCTCGTTCTGCTCTTGGTTGACTTCTATGAGCAGATCAGCACCTCCCATCACTTCAATAGCAAAATACATGTTGCAGACTTGGCTGAAGGCGTGAGGACCAGCAGGGTAAAGTAGATGGAAACCTTGCCTGTATTTAGTCTTTGGTAGCAAACGATTAAAACTCAACTCAAATTTCTTAAAACAACAACAACAACAAAAAACCCCCCCAGGAAAAATGGACCACCTATCTCCCTTGACTGGGAAATTGACAGTGGAGTCACAACCCCACAGAGTTGTAGAACTCAAGGGGACACCATTCAGAGTGTGGCCATTTTCTCATTGGCTCAAGTGGATCCAGGGTCTCAAAGAACACCTTCCTTCTTGTCCCCCTATCTCTCTTGACTTGGCTTTTCTTGGTCTTGGTTTTATTCTCTTTCCTGGAGGGAGGCCTCTTCTGCATGGTTAGGACGATGTCCCCAACAGCCCCAGGTCTGCCTTACACCATTAGCTCAGGCACCCAGTCTATGGGAGCTGGGATACTGTCACTGATTGGGCCAGGCCTAGGTCAGGTGCTAACCCCAGGGGCTGGTAGCCTGGGATATTGTACACAGCAACACTTCCAGAAACATGAAACTGGGTAAAAGCAATTTTCTATTTTTTACTAGCTGGTGAAAGAGACACTAGGCAGATAAAAAACAAATGCACACACAAATACAACATCAAAACAAAATGAATGTCTACTCTACCTTACTGGTCCTCAAACCTTTAGCCCAGTCTGCAGTATGAAGCGATCATAGTGTGAGTAATTTTGCATGTGAGTTTTGAAGTCACAGAGAGGGGCTGATTTCCATGCCTGGGCCAATCCAGAGCATAAGAATAGTAGTAGCGCCCTGGCCGGTTGGCTCAGTGGTAGAGCGTCGGCCTGGCGTGCGGAAGTCCCGGGTTCGATTCCCGGCCGGGGCACACAGGAGAAGTGCCCACCTGCTTCTCCACCCCTCCCCCTCTCCTTCCTCTCTGTCTCTCTCTTCCCCTCCCACAGCCGAGGCTCCATTGGAGCAAAGATGGCCCGGGCGCTAGGGATGGCTCTGTGGCCTCTGCCTCAGGTGCTAGAGTGGCTCTGGTCGCAACATAGCGACGCCCAGGATGGGCAGAGCACTGCCCCCTGGTGGGCAGAGTGTCGCCCCTGGTGGGCGTGCCAGGTGGATCCCGGTCGGGCGCATGCAGGAGTCTGTCTGACTGTCTCTCCCCGTTTCCAGCTTCAGAAAAATACAAAAAAAAAAGAATAGTAGTAGCTACAGGGTGGTGAGGTGATCTTCAGGCTGAACCAATTTGTAAGACAGTAGAGTCAGGTTCCAAAATCCCCAGAGGGGCTGTGAAGGGTACACGTAGGATGGGGTGGGCACTGATTTGATTGAAACTCAAAGGATCAGGTGTCTTAGTGGACATAAGGATTATACTCACAAAATAGTGCACACAATTCTGGGGAACGCAGGATCTCTGAAACCCATTCAGTGGAGAGCCCCACCTTGGACCTTGCCTACCTCCTTCTCTGGCCTTTCCTTTCTTTCTCCACATTCATGCGTGTGCTTCCTCTCCCGCAGCGGATTCCAAGGCCGAGGCCCCAACCCTGATACTCAGCTCCCTCTAACAGCTGCGAGATGTAACACATATGCCTCCATGGGAGTTTTCTGGACTGTTCTCAAAGGACTACTGGGCAAGGCTGCTTTCTGCGTTTGTATCCATTTTCCTCCCTTTCAGGATGAGGTAGCAATCCCAAGAGACAAGAAGTCCTGTTGCTTCCACCGCTCCTGACCCCGCTGCTGAGAACCCATCCTTCCTGATGATGTCATCTCTGGCACATGGGCCTCGGCTGGCTAGAGGTGCAGCTGCGGGTCACCCACTGCAGGCAGCTCCTAGCAGGGGGGCTGCCACAACTTGGTCCCGGGCCTCAGCCCATGAGGGATTTATAGCTACCTGTTTTTTGGAACCTGATAACTGCAGAAAGGGTTGGAGAAAGAATTTTGAATTTGTCCCAAAGAAATAATTCTAAAGAAGAGAAAGGTGACAGGTTAGGAAGGTGTCCATTGGTATGGTAGTGACACTAATCAGCAAAACCTCAAAGTCTGGTAATACAAAGAACCAGCATTCGCCCTACACGTGGCCTGTTACTCCACCTGGTAGGCACTTGCCCAGGTTTACACAATGAGCAGGAAGCAGCGCTGGGATTTAAGCCTGAGTTTTCCAACTACCATCTACAACCCTCCCCTCTCTGCTTTTACCACTTGCTTCACACAAGTTAGGTGAACTAGGGATGCCTCCAATTGATTGCTGGCTTACTTTCTGCTGGGCGCTGTACCCAACATGCTATATATGCGCTCCCATCAAATCTTCCCCCAACCCTGTGAGGAGGATGTTATTGGAAAGACGAGGACATTGAGGCTCAGAGTGGGTATGTGATTAGCCCAGAGCCCTAGGTGTACTTTTTGGAGGGGTCAGATTTTTATCACTTGTCTGCTGAGCAGCGTTTCTCGGAGACCGAGCCTTTCCTCCAGTGCTGTAGCACCTAGCCCTCAGCGGCGGCGGCGGCTGTTGGGAGAGTGCAGTGACTGTGCTCCACGGCTGTTTCCGAAGCACTTCCTGGGGTCTAACACTCACTCGGACCAGGCCGCAGGTTTCTGGATGGCTGGGAGGGTTGTGGGTGGGGGCTGGGAGCCAAAGGAAGCAAAGGAGAGCTGAGCTGGATGTCCATCTGCACAGCTGGGCTTACCCCTCCCAGCCCCCCACCCGGCCAATGGCTCTGTGACTGAGCTATGGCCAATCCACTGAAGCAGAAAAGCCACAGTACAGTCCAATGACAGCTCTTTGAGGAAGCTACTGCTCTTCCCTCCTCTGTTCTTTGTCTTGGGCTGGAATGTGGGGTCACCTGGATGACAAGACCCTAAGGCTGTGATGGCAAACCTATGACATGCGTGTCAGCACTGACATGTGTAGCCATTTTCGATGAAATGCGGCCGCATACCAGAGAAGTGTGGGGCCACATGCCGAGGAGGACGTTTCATTCTCGGCTCCTGCATGGCCAGGTGCAGTAGCCGAGGATAAAACATTTGCTGTAGTGTAGACACTCTGTGCCAGAGGTCTGTAGGCCAAAACAACAGAACTCCAGCACAGAGCGTCTAGTTCTGGGACTTCCGGTTAGGCCGTTAGGGATCTTTGACCTCACTTCCGGCCAGCGGAGCAGGGAGCAGCGGAATTCCACAGGGGACACATCTCTGGGGGCCCTGTGATCGCCATTACCAGCATCCACATAACCACAGCAACCATCATTCAACCTACTGTTCTGGGGTGTCATGGATTTCTAATTGACCATCATTACCGAGATAAGTGAGGGGGAGGCTGGGAGAGGCGAGGGCCTGTGCTATGGGTGCTGTTTCCCACCATTAGAAATAGCGGCAGCCATCTTAATTTACATAAGATGCAACTTGCAGAATTTCAAGACAGCATCTGGGCTCAGGTGTCTGTCGACTTGAAGTCAAAGCTTGAGAATCTGGAAAGGTGCCGCTTGGAGAATCAAGAGGAGTGCCACTACAAACAGGAAATTTGGAGTGCCTGGAACCGATTACCAGACACTTTTAGCACCCTGAAAAATATAGCAATGGCTTTACTCACAATTTTTCCCTCTACGTACTTTTGTGAGACCTTATTCTCGCGTTAAATAATATCAGAACCAACCAAAGAAACAGATTGACAGATGAAGTTAGTAGCGCTTGCTTGGGCTTTAAGTGTACAAAATACCAATCTTCAATTGAAGATTTAGCCAATAAAATTCAGCAACAAAAAAGTCACTAATAGGCAGGTTAGTTAAAGAATTCCTCCTCCCCCCACTTATCTTAGTTCATGGCACCCCACACAAGTTAAATAATATCAAGACCAACAAAAAGAAACCGACTGACAGATGAACAAAGAAGTCACTAAGCAGATAAGTTAAATAATTAGTTTTCAGTTTATTAAATACAGTTATATATTACAATTATACATTTTTTTGTTTTTTAAACTATAAATATTGAGAAATTATGGTTTTTTTCTCGAAGTGACACACCACCCGAGTTGTGCTTGTTTTTTTTGGCAAATTTGGACACACCAAGCTCAAAAGATTGCCCATCACTGCCCTAAAGAATGACAAGACAACACAACAGCAGGAATCTGGGAGTCCAGACAAGCTCCTGGAGTTTTCCCTGGTTTCTTATCTAGCCCTTGTCCACAGCATAAGAGAAAAAGTGAACTCCCTCCTCTGCTGGACTTCTGTTTGTTGCAGCATCCTAGCTCGTGCTTTAACCCAGACAAGGTCACTAGCTTGCAGTACAATTATTATCCCTCATTCCTGCCCCTAAAGGCCTCTGGTCTGCCCTTTGTTCCTCATTCACCAAAGTTGGGACCTAAATTCCTTTTCTTAATTTTCCTTAGCACAACGAAGACAGCATGGATAAAAAATAACAAATAAATAAATAAATAAATAAAAAGATTTCATGAGTCACAAAGAGACAAACAGAAGTCAAAGGAGAAAAAAAATGCAGGAAGCTAAGCATAAACCAGCTCAGTTTATCATGGAGATACCTCACCCCACTACAGCCATGCCCAGGGCAGGCCAACTGGGGTGTTTGCCCATGGAGCTGGAAATTTAGAGATGTGAGATTTGAAAGATAATTCTAGAAAGCGATAACATTATAAATGTTGCAAAACTTACATACTGATAGCACATGTACTCTTTGAGCCACACAGAAACAGAGGGATTTGGCTCTTCCATAGGAAGCTTCCAGAAGTCCATTGTTAATAACACCCGCTTCATGATTCATAGATGGAAAATCAAAGTTGGCTTGCGGGTGTTTCAGGCCCTGGCCTGAGCGGCCAAAGTGCCAGTTAGAGCCTCTGTGTCCTACCACAGGTGACTCATTCCTCACCTCACCTTTCAGAATTTCCAACTGGTACAACTTTGTGGCCACTTTATGGAGTTTCTTGCTCCCTAACTGCTGACTGCTTCTGTCCAACTAGCATCATCTTGTTTCCTGCCCTCTCTGGCCTGGGCTCTTGGCCACACCATTTTTTTTTTTTTTTTTTTGGCCAAAACCAGGGAGGTTTTCTCTAGTTCCCTGAAACCCCTCTTCTTCTTCTTCTTCTTCTTCTTCTTCTTCTTCTTCTTCTTCTTCTTCTTCTTCTTCTTCTTCTTCTTCTTCTTCTTCTTCTTCTTCTTCTTCTTCTTCTTCTTCCTCTTCCTCTTCCTCTTCCCCTTCCCCTTCCCCTTCCCCTTCCCCTTCCCCTTCCCCTTCCCCTTCTTCTTCTTCTTCTTCTTCTTCTTTTTCCAAAGTGAGACATGTGTGTGTGGGGGGGCAGCAGACAGACTTCCACATGCGCCTGACCGGGATCCACCCGGCATGCCCACCAGGGGGAGATGCTTTGCCCCTCTGGGGTATTGCTCCATTGCAACCAGAGCCATTCTAGCTCCTGAGGCAGAGGCCATGGAGGCGGTGGCCATGGAGCCATCCTCAGTGCCTGGGCCAACTTTGCACCAATGGAGCCTTGGCTATGGGAGGGGAAGAGAGAGACAGAGAGGAAGGAGAGGGGGAGGGGTGGAGAAGCAGATGGGCGCTTCTCCTGTATGCCCTGACTGGGAATTGAACCCGGGACCTCCACATGCCAGGCTGACACTCTGCCACTGCACCAACCGGCCAAGGTCTGGAACCCCTCTTCTTAATTCTAGGTTCAGTTCAGAGTGACTTGTGTCACCCGTAGACCATTCCAGGACTCTGGTGATGACTACAACAAATAATCTGTGACCCCATATTTCCCAGAATCCTGTGGGAATTTGACATTTCTAAATCTCAAAATCTCACAACTGCTTCAATATACAATATCCTTTACTTCCACAGGAAGGAAGGAAATACTAAATTAACATCTACTGTGCCCTAGGTATTTTCCCATTTGCTTTTTAATCTAGCTGCAAGATCATATGATAACAGATGAGACAGCAGAGCCCAGAGAGGTGAAGGCCCGTGTCCAACGCCACGCAGCCAGGAAATGGCAGGGCTGGGATTTGAACTGAGATCTCTCATATTCTGAAGCCTGGGCTCCTTCCTTCACACAGTCTCTAAACAAGAACATACACAGATACTCAAGGATTTTGAGGAGGAATATTTGGTCAGAGATGCAAGAAGATAGAAAGATCAAATGGGAGTGGGCTCAGATAATGGAGGAGCGAGATGATGGAGAAGAAAGGTGACAGACAGACGGGTTGATGGAGGAGGGAGGTGATGGAAGGGTCAAAGGGTTTTGCTTTGACAAGGGATTTGAGATTCCAAGCCTGGAGCTTTTTTTCCACACTGTGCCTTGCTGGAAACACCTCACATCCCCACATGTGATGAGCTCACTCTTCTGTTGGCACTGACTCGCCTCTCATCTTGGCCCTGGCTGGGACCCACCAGCATTTCTGCAGGAGGAATAACCAATAACAGGAATCTCATTTTTCTCCCTAAAATAATACCTCTCTGTTCTGCCAGCAAGCAGAGAGCCGTTCCTGCCAGCAGTCCTGTGGGGAGCCTGTTCCCTATCCGGTCCGGCAGGATTAGTCTGATGCCAGCTTCCCAGGAGCCCTCCCCGCAGGCAAGGCAGCCCTCCGGTGACTTTGAGCTCCTTGAGATCCCTGGAGTCGTCCTTAGCCCTGTAGGGTCACTCACCTCCATGTCCCCATCCCAGGCTCTCCAGGGCAAAGGGACTCTGCTTTCACCAGTGTGGGCCACAGGCTCCTGTAGCTGGCGACTTCCTTGGCATCTCTCTAGGACCTCAGCAATTTCCTACAAGGAAAAGCTCATTGGAAAAACCATTTTGAACAGGAAGAATTTAATTTTTCTGCAACAGGCTTTTCCCCCTTAAAAGAAAAAAAAAAAAGCCTTCATTTACCTAAAGATCTGAAGGCCTGGAAATTTCTTCCCTATGCACACATTACCCACTTCCTGGCTGCAGAGATGGAAGGACTCAGAGAATTCAGAGGATATTAAACAGATTCATAATGGACCCAGCAGTATAAACATGTCTCAAGTGCAGACAGAAATGCCACAAGTTCCTATTTGGTTTAATGTAAAACATACACCCGTTGTGTCTGTGTTCCCATTTTACAAATAAACAAGGTGAGGAGATGGACTCTGAAATTGTCCCTGGGGAGCCAGGTACCTTCGTTCCTTGCAATTTCCAGGCTTCTCCTGCCCACAAACAACTCGGAAAAGAACGCTTAATGTAGCTTTGCAGACCCCTGCCAAAAGGCAGAGCAAATGGGAGAGGCCAGCCAAATGGTCTGCAGCCATTCCCACCCTTTGCAGTGGTTCCCACCCTTAGGGGCTCCAGGCCTCTAAGAGGGCATCAGCAGCAGGAGGGTCCAGGCATCAGGAGCCCTGGGTTCAAATCCCGCCTCTGCCCCCTCTGCCAGCAGGCTGTGTGGTCCCAGGCACCTTGTGGCACCTCCCTGCCCCAGCTGGGTTCCTTCATCTGTGAAATGGGGTGATGATCCCAGGCCTGCGTCTCTCACCAGGTGATGGCAAGTACCCCATGAGACAGGTAGGTCCCTGTCTTTTGTTAAGATGATGTAAGTGATCTCAGGACCTCAGGCCATTTTCTCATTTTATTTTATTTATTTATTTATTTATTTATTTTTAAAGATTTTATTTTATTAATAAGATTTTAGAGAAAGGAGAGAGAGAGAAAGGGGGAGTGGGAGGCATCAACTTGTAGTTGTTGCTTCTCATATATGCCTTGATCAGGCAAGCCCAGGGTTTTGAACCAGCAACCTCAGTGTTCCAGGTTGAGGCTCTATCCACTGTGCCACTGCAGGTCAGGCCATTTTCT
Source organism: Saccopteryx leptura (assembly GCF_036850995.1). Lineage (NCBI taxonomy): Eukaryota > Metazoa > Chordata > Mammalia > Chiroptera > Emballonuridae > Saccopteryx > Saccopteryx leptura. The sequence continues at coordinate 343,673,005 of NC_089504.1, read as the reverse complement.
CATTTTAATTCAAAATCAGTATTTCCTACCACTGAGTCTTTTAGACCCAGAGGCGAAGGAACATGTCACTGTCTAAACATGTTGAGGCAGGATCACTGACTCAAGCATCAAAATGACTAATTTGGCCCCATACCTACATAGTTCGGTGTGGGGAAAATCCGTGGATTGACCAGTGGGTTCAAGCACAGCGCTGCAAGACAGAGAAGGCTAATGGATGACAACAGTGGAGGATGGACGCGTAGCCAGCCTGCCGGGGCCTTGATGTGTGACACAGGGCAAATTCCCCAAGACTCCTATGTCCCAGCTTCTTCATCAGCCAAATGGAGAATAGATAATAGAAGGCTCCTCAACGGGACCTGGGAAGATGACATGATGTCATATGTGTGCAGTGCTTCGCACAGCGTCGGGCCCCACAAGTGCTCTGCAAGTGTCAGATTATCTACTTGAATCTTCACCACCACTCTGTGAGGAATACATCTTCATCCCCACTTAACAGGTGAGTAAATTGAGGCTGAGAGAGGGAGGGGACTTTGCCTGAGTTCTGACAGCTGGTAGCGGGGATTAGCAGAGACGCTGTTAGGTCTGGGATTTTGGAGTCCATGTCCTTAGTCCCTGAATGCTCACCATCCCTTTAGCCAGGCCCAGGAGCCTGATTCCTGACCCTCGGCCTGGACTCCAGCCCTCTCGGCATTGCTCCCTGTGGCTTCTTCCCCTTTACTGTAGGCTCACCGGAGCCTCGGTGTGCTGTCTCCCGGGTGTGGGAAAGGGGACAGGATGGCTTTGAGCCTAGCTTAGGGCCTGAATCTCCTGTCCAGGTGGGCGTCTCCACGTCTCTCCAAGTGTCCCTACCATTTTTCATTGTGCTTGGTGAATGCTCAGAGCTCTTTTTTCCCTCCAGGTTCTTGGCCATGCTCTGATCTAAGGCTCTAAGGAGTCTCTGTTTTCAGACAGTAAATTACAAGTCTCTAAGTCTTCCAGAGATGTGGGAAGGGAGATGCTTAGCAGCACTGAGCCCTGAAGAGGCCTTGAACCTTTCCCAAGAGTTCCTGGCATCCTGGTTCATCTGTCCCCAAAGGCATCCACTCTCCCATTTCTCTGACTGGCTGGTTTGTAAATGAGCCCCAAATTCTTCACAAGGAAAATTGAAAAGAGAGGAGAATTAGAGAGAGAGAGTGTGTGAGTGAGAAAAGAATTACCCAAAACAATCCTTCTACTCACCATCACTTTAGACTTTGGAACAAAAGGGGACCCCTGATCTGAGTGCTTAGCTTTCTCCAACTGTATCCCTCTCCATGGGGCAAGCAGTGTGTGGGGCCACGGGGATGAGCCCACCTGGAGCCAACACCCCTTGCTTACCATGCTGGGCATACCTGGGACCCAGGAATTTCCAAGCCTTCTTTCAGGACCTGCACTGGCCTCTTTTCCAAACCCATCCTACCCAGATGCCCCAGCCAGTGCACCTCTAAGTCTACAGTTATTTGCGATGTGTGCATGCGTATGTGCATGTGTGTGTGTGTGTTAGCTGTTAGGGCTGGGCTATCCTTGTGTGTCTGCACCAAAGCCCTTGCTATGAGTGCTGGAGCCAGTGGTGAGAAGCGAAAGGGTAATAAGCGGTGGGTGCAAGGGCCAGAGGCCAGCTTCCCAATGTCGTAGTGTTCTGTGTTGAACTCCAAGGAGTCCAGGAACTTCAAATTCCAACCTGGCCTTCCACATTGTTATTATAGAGTATTTGTCAAGGTTGGAAGGTAAAACACATTTAAAAGTTAAACTTGATTTTTAGCTCCTAAGTGTTTAGATACATGCAAGTGAACCTCTATTCTTGTCCTAGGCCCCACAACTGTTAGCAATAAGCCTGGTTTCCAAAGCCTCTCCTTCCCCTCACTGACATGATCTTGTCCAGTCATCGCAGTGATCCTATGAGCTGGATCTGATATTTTCCACTTACAGATGAAGACTCTGAGGCTCAGGGAGATTAAGACTCTTGTCTGTACCAGCGTAGCTGGGAAGTGGCAGAACTTGGACATGAAATTAAACCCTCCAACCTCTTGTTTGACTAGTCCAACTCCCTGAACCCCCTTCCTGCTAGGGGGAGCCCCTTCTTCCTTAGGAGGTCGTGACTTGCTTCTCTGGAGATGCCCAGGCCCAGTGGTCAGCCGGGCGGAAGGGGCACACATAGGTTGGGAATGTAATAGGACCGACTCACCCCAGCAGAGGAGGCTCTAAACGAGTCAACCAAGAAGAGTGTCTACTTAGAAGAAATATGAGAACCTTGTCGCCTGTCAGCTTGGTGGTTCCAGACAGCTTCTATTTCAAAACCATAACCTCATCAAGCTTCCCCCTGCCCCCCTAAAGGCTCCCCTCTCCCAACAAACTCAGAGTTTTCCATTGTAGAGAAGGGAAGAAATGCGGCTCTAATCCCCTTTGTTCCATGATTTCATCTCCTTCTCTTTCTTCCCCAGGGACCCCAGGCAAACAGTCGGAGGAGGGAAGGTGGGGCGGGAGGCGAGCCAGCACTGTTTTCATGGTCGGGGGTGGGGATTTCACCCTGGGCTTTGGGAGCTGGAAGGGATAACCTATCCCCTTTGCAGGCAGCCAACAAGAGCTGGAGAGCTGGGAGACTTCATGAGGCCACTCTCCTCATCTCCTGGCCCCTGCCCACATCTCCACGCCGCACCACTTTCACCTCCTCGACTGTGTCCCCAGTGATCCATCGCGAATACACCGGTTGCCTGAATGCGGGCCCCGTCATTTCTCATGGGATTTGCAGCAGCTGCCTAAGTGGTCTTCCAGACTCCAGTGCTGTCTGCCTTGGGCCCATCCTCCACTCAGCTGCCCAACTGGGCCACCAGGTCATCCATCAGTGGCTCTGTGTCACTCGCAGGATAAAGCCAGAGCTCCCATCTGGTGCTCAAGGCCTTCCTGCCCTCTGCTTGCCTCCTCTCCAGCCTCAGCTGTCACAGCGTCTGCTTGGCACTGCGCCGTGCAGCTACCCTGCACTCCTTGGGGTGCTATTCTTCACTCTTACTCCTCCAAGAAGCCTTCACATACTTTCTCTCTCTCTCTGTCTGGACCAACCACTTCTCATAAGGGCTCCAATAGTCCTCTGTGCTTATCTCTATCACATACTTACTGCTTTAAAAAAAAAATCATCCACTTATTTCTCACCCACTAAGGTCCTGAAGGAGGGACATTCTCCATATGTTTACCTTTTGTTTTCCCAGGCTAACGAAGTTCTTGGTCAATCAGCCCTCTGCTCCGTCCCCCGTGCTTTAGGGAAGCCAGGCAAGCCGAGTACTCCTAACCCCTTGGTCTCTCGCTTACCTTCTCCCAGTCCTTCCTGCTGTCGGACCCAACCCCATTCCTGAGCCCTTCTTTTCTCCCACTGCACGCACGTCAACCTTTGCTTCCTCCAGACCAAAATCCCACTGAAACAACAGATTTTTTTAAAAGCATAAACCCATAAGAATGAGGAGACCAGGAGAAGAAACAATACACGACAGAAGAAAACTTGGGTAGACGGCAGCCATGGGGAAAGCTGAGGACCAATCAGATTTTCACTGCTCACGTTTTGGGAAAGGTGGCACTGGGGACCTCTGGAGTCTCTGGGGAGGTGGGTGAGTGCTCAAATAAGGCAGACTGGTTGGACATAAGCAGTGGTGGGAATCAGCCAGTTTGCACTGGTTCGGCGGAAACTGATACCTAATTTTTTTGTTGAGTTCAGCGAACTAGTTGTTAAAATGGCTCTTGTCATCAGGGTCCTCTCTAAGGTGGCCACCTGGGCAGCTGCCCAACATAGAAATCACAAATTTACATTCCTTACTCTTTTTTAACGTTCATCTGCGCAACAACGTGTTCTAAGGGCCTGCAGTAATGTTCATTTCGTCCATAGGTAAAAAAAAATTGATGTAACTATGCTTGTAATATTTATTTATTCATTTCATAAAACTCATTATACCTTTCATAAAATACCACGTAAAAAATTTTTATCCTTAAAATGGTCATTAGAGCAGAGAACTGGTTGTTAAATTATTTGAATCCCACCACCAGACTTCAGAGAAACAGTCCCAGGTCCCTCTCACACTCTGCATACCTAGTGGCGTCGGACTTCTCAGGGCCTTCAATAAGCTGATGTGCAATGTATATTGAATCCAGGAAAGGGATGCACTAGGCAGCATTTTATAAATATATTTATCCACGTTACAATTTTTCCCACCTTTTAACATCTTGAGATTGTAGTTTGGGCAATGCTTTCAAAACTTGCCAGTGACTGGGAGAGCAGTTGGGAGCACATACAGTATAAGACATTATTCCAAGTCACCATTCTGAGTCGCCGAGCGGGCTTCTTCACTCAACACAGGGTAAGTTTAAGGTATGCAGGAAAATGATTTGACTTACATACATCGTGAAGTGATCACCACAATACGTTTAGTTAATTCCATTGTTTCATATAGATACAAAAGTAAAGAAAGAAATATGTTCCCTTTTCCCCTTGTAATGAGAACTATATATTTAGGATCTATCTTGTGTGTGTGTGTGTGTATGGGGGTGTGTGTGTGGTTGTGTGTGTGTGTGTGTGTATGGGGGTGTGTGTGTGGTTGTATGTGTGTGTGTGTGTGTGTGTGAATGAGTGAGGTCCACAATGTCCTGTCGTCAACAGCCCTGTTCAGCTCCTACAGACTCATGCCTATGGCTTCTTCCACGGAGTCAGTCCATCTCATATTTGTTCTTCCTCTTTTCCTTCTGCCTTTCATTTTCTCCAGCGTTATTTTCCCCCCCAAAGAACCCTGCCATCTCGTGATGCGCCTCTAGTAGGACAGCTTCAGTTTCGTCATTTTTGCCTCCAGTGATGTTTCAGGTTTAATTTGCTCAGTTCACTGTTTGTCCTCCTGGTGGTCCAGCGTGTCCATAGAGCTCTCGTCCAGCACCAACTTTCAAATACGCCATGCAGCAGTGTTAACTACACTTATTATGTTTACCGTCTAACATTCTTATTATTAGATTTATTACTGTTTTTAGAAACAGATCTCTGAATTGGAGTTTATGGGGGATAACCCGTGGGAATTTTCTGTACTACCTCTGACCAACACAAGTAGAGTCACGTGTAATTCTAAATTTTTTAATAACCAAATTAAAAAATAATAAAACTAAACTGGTGAAATTAATTTAAATATTTTATTGAACACAGTATATCTGAACTATCATCATTTCAGTGTATAAACAATAAAACAAGGTATTAGTGAGATATTAAGCATTCTTTTTTCATACTTACTCTTTGAATTGGTGTGTGTTTCACGTGTGCATATTGATTCAGACTAGCCAGCCACATTGCAAGAGCTCAGTAGCCACACGTGGCCAGTGGTCCTGCATTGGACAGAGCAATCCATACAGTCCCCCAGGTCCTTTGTATGATTGTTGGGGAAATGGGTTCCCTCAAAGGGCATGATGGGAAGAATGTCCCAGGGTTCCCCCCCAGCAAGAGGAGCAAACCAGATCTCCTGAAAGGCAAAAATACCTCCCATCTGTTGAATATTAACCTCTGAACCATTTAGCCAAACATTGGCTTCCCTTGTCATTTGATAAGGTGTATCCAGCAAAGGGAGATGAGAAAATTGGGAGGTTATTCTTTTAAATGACATCAGCAGGGGGGTTGTTTCTGCCGCAGAGCTCGGAGGGTCCCGTCTGGGCCATCACATCACCAGCAGCACACTCAAGGACAGATTTGAGTGCTTTCCTCTGCCTGGGCGTTCAGGCATTCACGGGGATATAAAAAAAGCAAGAGGGATTTGAAAATAAAGCCCATGCACGGCAGGCTGTCTGCCCTGAGTCAGGGCTGCAGCAAGGGTGATTATGGGGGGAAGAAATGGTTTGTGTCACAGTCACACGGAAATGTCCAATGGCTTTTCTGCAGAGACAATGCCTCTCAGTCTTCCAGAGACTGTGTGTGCAGACTTCCGGAGCTGTCGGGGCCCTCCAGGGCCATCCTGACTGCCTTACACCCCCTTGAATCAGGTTTCTTGGCAAGATGGGCCAGCGAACAGTCTAGACAGATAGGGACCTATATGGTTGGCCAGCCAGCTTCCGCTGGCAGATCTGACCTGTTGAGAGGACATCAGGCCCTGGACAGAAGGGCAGGAGCCCAGGACTTCATTGTTGTCTCTGGTCCAGCCCTCCCTCCTGTCCTTCTCCTGATCTCCCACTGAGATCCCAGGCCCCAGTCCTTCCCTGGCCTCACCCAGGCCTCCTGGGAGGTGCATTGAGCATTGGAGGGAGTCAGGAGTCTGTCATGAATGAATACCTTGTATGGCCCTGATCTAGTCCCTTCTTTCCGGGCCTCAATTTCCTCATGGGTCAAAAGAGCTGGATGAGATGGTCTCTGGGATCCTGTCAGCTCTGCCCATGGTGGTGTTTGTTCATAGGATTCCTCCAATGGGGAGGAAAAACGCAGTCTCTGCTTCTCCCAGTGACTCACAGCTGTGCATCAGATGCCTTCTCTGCCATCTTGTCCAGACCTGTTTCACTCACGCTTCAGTCCTTTGCTCCAGCCCTCTCTCTTTGGTTTCAGAGCCAATGAGGTCTCCTCTCATCTGCCTCTTCCCCTGGACCCACTCACTAGTCTTGCTTCTCATATGTCACTTCTTCCATGGGGAAAGAACAAGGAAATCCATTTTCCCTGAGCACTGACCCGGGCTGGGCTCTTTCATACACGTTAGCTTATTAAGTCTTCGTAACAGCTCAGAACGATGGCTGAGCCTCATTACAGATGAGGAAACTGAGGCTCAGAAATTATGGCCAAGCTCCCACACTAGGAAGAGATAGAACCAGGATTCACATCAGATTGGTTTGACTCTAAAGGCCAGATTCTTTCCATCGCATCTTGTAACACCTTCCCATGTCACTTAACCATCTGGGTTCTTCTTCTGGGGCAAGGTTCCAGGTCCCTGGAAGACAGGGGAGGCAGAATGGCAGAGTAGACAAGGCATGAAATCTTGTTCAGAGACCTAACTCTTTGGTAGACAGGAGGAGAGGAAGGGAAGTGCTCAAGGCTCAGAAACTGGTCAGGATGTGCCAGTAATGAACTTGAGCCCAAGGCTTCCTGCATGTGACTTTACACTGATTCTATGCCCCATCTCAGGTCATGCCAACTTCGTTGACCAGCCTGGCTTGCCAGAGAGAGCTCTATAAGAAGTCCTATACAACAGCCTGACTGACACATGCAATGTATCATCATTTCCAATACAGAGTTGATGTGTGACCTTGGGCAAGTTACTCCAACTCTCAGAACTTTGGTTTCCTTATCTGTTTGATGGGCATAAATCCCCACCCAGCTCAACAGTAGCAACAGTAAAAATACTTCACAGGCTTTGACGTAAAAAATATGGTTTTTAAAAAAAATATATTGATTGATATGAGAGTGAGAGAGACATTGACTTGTTGTTTCACCTATTTATGCATTCATTGCTTGATTCTTGTTTGTGCCTTCACTGAGGAGTGAACCTGCAACCTTGGCATATGCTGATGATACTCTAACCAAAAAATATGTTTTTTCTTACTCTTTCATTGTGCCTATCCCAAGTGTCACCTGTGGCGCACACCCGACAGATATTTGTTGGATGTATGCTAGTCACCAAACTTTGAGCATCCGGAAATAGTTTACTGAATATTTCCACACTTTTTATTATTGGTTAATTCTCCCAACAGACCTTTCAGAAGGCAGGCTGCCCTTGATCTTGGCCTTAGTTTACAGATGGGGAGACTGAGTCCTGTCTTTTATGGCTCCCAGCTGGCTGAGGAATTGGAGTGTTTTTCTCTGACAACCCTGTCTTTTTGTCATTTAGAGAGAACAGACCTGTCAGGGCAGCTCAGCAGCCAGCTGTGGCCCAGATGTGGAGGTCTGGATGGCCACAAAGGAGGTGGGTGGGTGGGAACATCCTCCCATTTCCTCCCTGGAAGACAAATGACTCCGGGCCACTGGAGGCTCTGAGGCTGTGGCTGGCTGAGGAACCTCCCTGGAGCCTCAGCGCAGCGCGAACTATGCTCATCTTGAAAACAGTTCCTCGGAGGACCCGGGTTCGATTCCCGGCCAGGGCACACAGGAGAAGCGCCCATTTGCTTCTCCACCCCTCCGCCGCGCTTTCCTCTCTGTCTCTCTCTTCCCCTCCCGCAGCCAAGGCTCCATTGGAGCAAAGATGGCCCGGGCGCTGGGGATGGCTCCTTGGCCTCTGCCCCAGGCGCTAGAGTGGCTCTGGTCGCAATATGGCGACGCCCAGGATGGGCAGAGCATCGCCCCTGGTGGGCAGAGCGCCGCCCCCTGGTGGGCGTGCCGGGTGGATCCCGGTCGGGCGCATGCGGGAGTCTGTCTGACTGTCTCTCCCTGTTTCCAGCTTCAGAAAAATGAAAAAAAAAAAAAAAAAAAAAAAAAAAAAAAAAAAAAAAAAAAAAAGAAAACAGTTCCTCCATGTGAGGTGGCTACTTGGAAGATGAAGTCGGAGGGCAGGGGCTTGGTCAGCTGCCTCCTCTTCCCCTCAGAGCACAACTCTCTAAACAAGCTTGTTTAGACCCTAGGGCCCAAGGTCCCTCATCCTGGTCTGAGCAAAGGCAGGCATGCAAATGAGGGAGCCATCTTGGCCAGCATTTTGTTTGTTTGTTTGTTTTGGGGAGGCAGTATTTTATACTCTCCCCTCTGGCCATAGAGTGAAAACACACACACACACACACACACACACACACACACACACTCACAGAGAAAACATACAATGCACACACTCATGCAACCACACCCACCCACACATGCATGTACATACATGCAATACCCATGCACACACATGTACAAACTTGCAGGTACATCCTCACCTCCCAGGAGCAACTATGAGCTCCCTCAAGTCCTCAGAGCTCCCTTAAGCCCCTCGGGAAGGAGGGTAGGAAGCTGGGTGTCATATATCACCTCTCTCCAAACAGTCAATGTCCTCTCTGCCCAGAGAAAGGGTAGGAGGGTCAGCAGCCGTGAACTGGTCTCGGGAAGGAGCCCCCCTGGCCCATATTTCACAAACACCCCAGACAGAGCCTGCTGTCAGGAGCGCTGTCTAATTTCCTCCCCTGACTGCTGGCCCGGATCCCCCCAACAAAGAGGGGCATTGTGTCCTCCTCCCCACCCCTGGCATCTGCTCCACAGAGATCCGTCCGGGATGCACAGAAGGGATTTGAGGGATGAAGGTGCATCCTGCCCCGCAGCTCCCTGAAGGGCCACAAATTCTCAAGCTGAAAGAGCCTGGGCTGGCCGAGGGGTCCCCCAGTCGCGCAGCCCCAGCCTCCCAGCAGTCGCCCCCACCCCCCACGGCTCTGGAATAGCTTCTCCTTAGGTCTTTCAGGGAAGAGGTGGGCAAGGAATACATTTACATGGTAGTGGCTGAGGATGAAGAGGCATTTTAAGGGGACTGGCCTTCCCACCCTCTCCCAGAAGAAACGCAACCTCAGCCCTTGTCCTTCCCTTCTGGGGGGACTTGCGGGGGCCAGACCACCTTCAGGGCAGCCGCTGGATAGAGGCAGTTGTGCTGGTGTTCTCCGACCTAGAATTTTCCCAGTTGGACATTCTGGGAAGGGAAAGTGGGGCCCCGGAGGCCAGTGCTGAGGGGAGACAGAATGAAAGAAGGGTGGCCTGGAGAGAGGGTTGAGAACCACTGTAAGACTTCCCGGCTGGGAGCGTGCTGCCAGGCAGTGCCCTGGGCGCCACTTTCTGACTCCTTCGCAGGGGCACCTCTGAAGAGGCAGCTCCTCCTCAGGTGCGAGGCCACGGGTCAAGGTCCTGTGGAAGGTGTGTGTGTGTTGGGTGGGGAGGATGCGTTTTATTGTGTGTGTGTGTGAAGGAAAGAGTGACAGAGGGAGAGAGAGAGAGAAAAGACCAGAAGAGAGAGAGCAGAAGCATCAACGCATAGTTGCGGCACTTTAGTTGGTCATTGATTGTTTCTCATACGTGCCTTGACTGGGAGGCTCTAACCAAGCCAGTGACCCCTTGCTCAAGCCTGTGACCTTCGGCTCAAGCCAGAGAACTGTGGGCTCAAGCCAGTAACCATGGGATCATTACAACGATCCCACGCTCAAGCCGGATAAACCTGCTTTCAAGCCAGTGACTTTGGGGTTTTGAACTTGGGATCTCAGTGTCCCAGATCGACACTCTATCCACTACAACACCGCCGGTCAGGCTGAGGGTGCTTCTAACAGCTGAATCATTATCATAGAGTGTGCTTAAGGCTGTTGTGTGTGGTCACAGTGTGGGAGTGGATCAGAGTTCTGCTTTGGGCCAACACAGCAGAAGCAAATCTGGGACTAGCAACCTCCAAGCCCTTGACCTTCATCACTACCCCTACTGCTTCTCAGCAGTGCTTCTTATCTAGACAGTTCGGTGCTCTGAAAACATTTTGCCCATAGTATCTGCTTATCTTTTGTACTCAAGGGTAGATAGAGCAAGGTGTTAGGATGCTTTGTTTTCGCACACCAGGAAACTGGCCCAGAGAGAGTAAGTGGCTTGCTTAAAGTCACACAGCAAACGAGTAAGACAGCAGACACTGAAACCCGAGTCTCCTCCTTGCTTGGTGCTTTTGTTGTCACTGGATTGCAGCCTCTCTATAGAAAGAGAAGAAAACTCTGTCTAGAATATGGTGTGTGTATGTGGGGGGGGGGGAGGTTGGGGGAAAGAGGTGATATGGGGGAGGGAAGGAGGTATGGGGGAGGGAAGGTGGTATGGGGGAGGGAAGGAGGTATGGGGGAGGGAAGGTGGTATGGGGGAGGGAAGGAGGTATGGGGGAGGGAAGGTGATAAGGAGTAGGGGATTTCTCCTGCCACGAGGAGTATATTAAAAGGAAACAATCTGAAGAGACCGAGGTACCACCAGGCAGGCGTTCGGCTCAGACACAGGCCTGCAGCTTTCTAGCCAGGTGTGCTGGGTGCTTTAGACAGGATTTGTGTTCCTGGAAAACAGGTTTTAAATCATTTTTTAAAACAAAAATAAAACCATCCTGTCCAGGCACTGGGGAAGCTGCTGCTTGATGAAAGGCTGCAGGGTCTCTTCTGCACCATGAGGAGTTCTTTAGGGACTTTGAATCGGCCCTACCGGGTTTTCTCAAAACTGGGAGATTGACCAGATGGTAGAGACAATTGACTGATGGGCTCTGGTCGAAATGAGCAGTCTCGATGGTAGCTGCCCTTCACTGGGGCTCTCAGACCTAGCTGAGCCTGCTCCCTTCCCAATAACACTGGAGTTAAGCCCAGTTGTGGGCCCCAGCTCTGGGGACAGACAGGCTGGAGTCTTGAGCCAGCAGCCCCGGTTAGAAAATTAATAAAGAATGAGAAGGTCTCGCAGCCAGGCCCATGGTGAGAGACGAGTTAGGTCATGTCTCTTTCTGTTCAATCGGATATTAGTCCCGACCCTGATGTCACCTTCAAGTTATTAAGCATCACCCTCAGAGACACGCGTAAGCTGCTCCCAGGCCTTTTATCAGGTCAGGCCCTGGATGCTGTTTCTTTGCAACTGTAAGTCAAAGGAAAGAGGCTTGCTCATTCAGACTTTAGACAGCTCAGGGCTCAGCGTGGGGGAGTAAATGACAGAGCATATTAATCCTGTGGCCAGAATCAGAGATAATTCTTTTGGGCTACAGAACCAGGGTAAGTATTCCATGCCCCGTTTTTGGGCATGGGCATGGCCTGCCAGACCGGGTGGGCTCTAAAGGCCTGGACTACTTTAAGTCAGCCTGTCTAACTAGCTTCTGGGCGTGAGCTTCCCCTATGTGGTCCATATGACCAGCAGTGGGCACTTGTGACCTGAGAAGCCAGGCAATACCACTAATTTAACAAGTCTCCTATCCATCCATCCATCCATCCATCCATCCATCCATCCATCCATTCATCATCCATTCATCCATACTTCCATGCTGTAACTATTTATTGAGTATTTATTATGTGCCGGGCATCACGCTGGGAATAAAACTGTCAGAGAAACACCTCTTTTTTTCTTCCTTCCATCTTGTAAAGCAGACCACAAATGAATAAGCAAACAACAAATAGAAGAATTAGAAATTGTGGTAAGGGCCATAAAGGAACATACAGAAGGTGGGAAGACAGAGGTAAAAGGGAAGTAGTGGCCGGGGATGATAGTGGCATTTGAGAAGGGCATGGTTTGAGATATTTTTGAAGGTGTCTATTCACTGTTGGCAGCAAATAGGACTGAGAAGGCAGCTAGTGAGAGAAGGAACATGGTGCGAGTCCTGAGCCGTGGGGCAGGAAAAGGAGGTGATGGACAATTGCTGCGCTGGTTAGTTAGTAGCGCCCATCTGCCTGGCTGGAGATGATATAACTCTAAATGGAAGACATTTCCATACAATGGAAGAAATAAAGCCACCCACCATGAGCTTTCCTGGTTACTGGAACTGTGGTGCTTTGGAGGTCCAGACAGGAAAGAGTGTATCTCTCTGCCTGACACTGGTTCTCTTCTTTGAATACAAGAGCTGTAGAAAACTACGCTACCATTGCAGGGCCTGGCTCAGGCAGGGGCGTAGATTTCTGAAGCCCTAAGCACTCATGCCTTATCCCCAGGACCTTTCACTTGGAAATGGCTTCTCTGCTTGCTTCATCTCTTTCTTCTCTCCGCCTCTCTCCAAAGGGCAGGCACATGCTTGTTGCTTGCTCGTCCCTGATGCTCTCTCAAGGATGGAGAAACCCATTACTGACAAATTACTGTCTGGGAATTCTCGGTTGTTTGGATTCCCCCGTGCCATCATTCTTGATCACAGTCACTGGCTCTCATCAGGGAGTCATCAGTGGGGTGGCCTTCCTTCCCTCGTACAGTTTTGCACCCCAGAAAAAGCAGAGGATTTTTACCAACTTGAGGAGAGGCCAGTCAGCCTACTGTTCAGCCAGCGCTGGTCAACGGAACGCCCTCGCTGAGAGTGGGAGGAACAGAGGGCGGTTTCGGAAGAAACCGGAAACGTGTGAATCGTGTGTGCCTGCACCTTTACTTTCACCATCACACTCCCCTCAAGGGACTCATTAACTCTTTTTATTGGGGAAATGAAAATTCTCACATCAAGATTTGTTTCTATTGACTTTAGAAATCAGCTAATGTTGCTGCCTGATATCAGGCATTGGCCTACTTTTGAAAATTAGTTGGGCTTGACCTGTGGTGGCACGTGAGTAAAGTGTTGACCTGGAATGCTGAGGTCGCAGGTTCAAAACCTTGGGCTTGCCTGGTCAAGGCATTTACAAGAAGCAACTACTATGAGTTAATGCTTCCTGCTCCCCCCCCCCTCTCCTCTCTCTAAAATAAATAAATAAAGTCTTTAAAAGAAAATTAGTTGGGCCTTATTGGTACATTAAAACTTCCTCTGTGTTCCTTTCAAATTGTCCCTTTAAGAGCTCCCAAATTGCCAAAGTCCTTGGCCTGGGAGAGCATTCCAAACAGAAGAGAATGAGCAAAACGTAAGAGAGAAATCACTTGGCGTGTGTATCTGGGAAAGCAAGGGGCTGGGGCATGGAGTCTGTGGTGGGTGGGACTAGGTAAGTAGTAGCCAGAGCATGGGGACTCGAGACCTGTAGGGTTTGAATTTTATTTTGTAGGTGATGGGAAGCCACTGATAGATTTTTTAACTTTTATTTATTTATTTTAGAAAGAGAGAGAGAGAGAGAGAGAGCAAGAGTTAGAGAGATAAGAAGGAACAGAGATGAGAAGTATCAACTCTTAGTTGCTTCACTTTAGTTGTTCATTGATTGCTTCTCATACATGTTTTGACCAGGGGGCTCAAGTTAAACCAGTGACCTCTTGCTCAAGCCAGTTACCTTGGGATTGTGTTGATGATCCCGCACTCAAGCTGGTGATCTTGGGGTTTTAAACCACGGACCTCAGTGTTCTGGGTTGATGCTCTATCCACTGGTCAGGCCCATTGATAGATTTAAAATCAGGGTGACAGGGATGTGTGTGCATGTGTGTGTGCAGGTGTGCATGTGTATGTGTGTGATTGCTCTAGGGGATGGACTTTGAAGAGCCACAGATCAGAAGGGTGGAGAGCTTTCAGAGGCTGTAATTCAAGTGAAACATGTTAACAGTGTGAACAAAGGCAATGTTGGCGAAAAAAAACCCAACAAAGCAGTGAGTATGAGAAATATCTACTGTACATTGGAAGTGAAGTGAGCAGGACCAGGTAATTGATTGATTCTGCAAAGCAAAAGGGTTAGCATCAAGGATGTGTCCCCGGTGTCTAGTATGAGTGAATGGGTAGGTTGCTGTGTTGCCAACTACAATACAAGATTCAGAATGCAGGCCAAGGAGCCAGCCTCATCGGGGAAATGGAGACTTCTGTGTCAGATATTTTGTTTGTGGTGCCTGTAGTCATCCAGGTAGCAAAGGGCAGTAGGCAGAGGAATATGAAATCTGAAGCTCCCAGATCGGGCATCGGGAAGTGTTGGCCTGATGCCAGAATGCTGGGATTCAAATCCCAGTGTCATCACTGGAATGGTCAGTTTTCATGAGGTGGTGCAGTGGTGATAAATGACCCTCAAATCCCAGTGGCTTACAACAACAAACTTTTATATCCTCACTGACATTTAGGAAGGTAGTGGGTTCTGGAGTCGAGGCTATCAGGGGAACCTGTCTCAGTCATGTCCAGAAGGAAAAGACACAAAACTTCTGCTTAGACCAGCTTCTGGCACTCCTGCTCATTTTCTATTGGCCAAAGCAGGTCACATGGACAAGCTTGGAGTCAATGAGGCAGGAAGTGCTTTCCTGCCTTGGAGGTACAACATATGGCTGGCAATGGCGCACAGCTGTATTCCCCTAGTGGAGAGGGAGGAAAATAATTGGGTCCAATCATATGCTCTACCACAACCCCTAACTGGCTATAAAACTTTGGGGGTTAAGTCAACTTCACTCTGCCTTAGTTATTTCATCTGCAAGCCAAGACCCTAGTACTACCACTTAGAACAGTGCCCAGCACAGAGTAAACAGATGAATGTAGGTGGATGGAAGGGAGGAGGGAAGGGGAATTATTTTCTAATGGGTACAGAGTTTCAGTTTGGGAAGTTGAAAACGTTCTGTAGAGATCAGTGTCAATGGTTGTGAATGGCACAGGACTGTGCATGTAAAATGGTTAACATTTTATGTTACGTGTATTTTACCATAATAAAAAATGTGGGTAGATGGAATCATCTGGGGGGAAAGTGGTGGGCAGAAAGAGAAGACCTTGGGAACCAGCAGTGGGGGCAACAGCATCGAGAAAGGGGTCTGCATGGGAGACAGAGAAGGGACATTCTGGACAGACAAGTCAAGAGAGGTTGATGTTCTAGGAAGCTACTGGATTCAAGTTAGGAGGTAGTATTAAAGTGCGTGAAGGGTCTGTTTTGCTTGGCTTTGAACCTGAACCTTTTTTCTGGCACCTTGATTTTGGTGAGTCTGCTTTCCTCTGCCAGCTCCTGATGGTGTCATTTCTAGTCACTGCCCATACCTGGCCCAGACTGCCTCAAGGCCAAATCCTGGCCAGGTCTCCTCTCCTGGATCCTTCCTTCCCTTCCCTCCCTAGCCTGTCCTATTATGTCCATTGTTGACATCTCAATAAGACAAATCTTTTTAGATTAAAAAGATACAGAATTAGGGACATTTTTTTTTCCTGTGTCATTTTTATTACTATTTGTGTATATTTTTACAATGAAAAACTAAACCTGCCAACTTTGATTTTAAAGATGAGGGATAGTTAGTTTATGGTCAAGATTCTTTTATTAGCAAAAGAGTTCATCTTTTGTTTTAGAACTTTGACTATTTGATAAGTCATGGGGTGGGGAAACTGAAAGCTAAACTTTGAAGTGGGAAATAAAGAGTGCAATTGCATGGCAGAAATGATCTTTTTTTTTTTTTTTAGCAACAATTACATTTGTACCCCCACGTTTTGAAGAACCTAAAGGGGGCTACCTTGTTCTAGATGACTTCCTCTTCTTTTCTGTTGCTTCTAGACCAGGGGTCTCAAACTCACGGCCCGCCGAACAATTTTGTGCGGCCCACAGACTAATCCACGAAGTTCAAAATATTTTGGATAAAATTAAGTAAGCCTAGGGGCCTACTTGTATTTTTCATTTCTCTAGCATCCTAGCTAGATATTAGCTTAGTTAACAGCAGTTGTGATGCGAACTACAGTTTCTGGTCGTTTTGTGACACTGAGTAAACTGCATGTACGATTGCGCTTGTTGTACTGATTTTGTTTTGTTTTCAACTGCAGTGAGAAAAGTGTTGCGTAACAGTTGCCTTTTGTAGACCTAGTGTGGCCCGCCGAACGGCTGTGATCTTGCTTTGCGGCCCACATGCTGAGTTGAGTTTGAGACCCCTGTTCTAGACACTGGCCCATCATCACACCAGCCTCAGAGGATTGCACTCAGAGCTCTGGTTTTCCGCTCTGCAAGGAAAAAGGCTTGAGAACTTTGCTTTTTTATTGATTTTATTTCTCCAAGCGTTTTCTTACTAAGTGAATTGACCTTGCACAGTTAACTTGATGTAATCTTAAGAAAACATATGAAGTATGCTTTAGAAAAAAAATACGCATGCTCCAACCAGCCATCTCAGTTGGCAATCATTTTCCACAATAGTCATCCTTTTGGGATGGGGAGGTGGTTTTTTTTTTTTTTTTTTTAAACAAGTGAGTGATTAAATATACATACAAGAGATGCAAACTCTTGCTGACCTCCCTCTGCAACAGCAGCGGTATGGGGGGACAGAGCACTGGGGCAGGTAGGGGTCCTTTCTCCAAGGCTTCAGCTGCCACAGGCTGTTTGGCCATCAGTCCTGGAGTGTCATCCCAGAGGGCATGAACAGTCCATGCACATAAACTTAGCAGCTCCTCCCATAATAACAGCATTTGTTTAACACATTGGAGGGGCTCAAATGCATCCCATGAGAAAGAGGGACTGCTCTTTTGGATCCCCCCCCCCCCCCATTTACAGTCAGTCTTTTGAAAGCACAGCACACTGCAGCTGGAGAACCTTCCCCTCCAGGGTTCATCATTTCTAGGCTGTCACCCAGCAGCCCTATAACACAGGGGATACTTTCCAGCCCTCAACTCAATAATGTGAGCATCTGAATAGTTTTTCAATCCCGAAATTGTGGATTTAAAAGGAATAGCGGCTCCATTGCTCTGGGCGCTGCTCCACAGTCCCAGCTGTATTCCTGAACTAATTTTTTTTTTGTTTTTTTGTATTTTTTCCGAAGCTGGAAACGAGGAGGCAGTCAGACAGACTCCCGCATGCGCCCGACCGGGATCCACCTGGCATGCCCACCAGTGGGGGGGGGGATGCTCTGCCCACCTTGGGGCGTCACTCTGCCGCAATCAGAGCCATTCTAGCGCCTGAGGCAGAGGCCACAGAGCCATCCTCAGCACCCGGGCAAACTTTGCTCCAGTGGAGCCTTGGCTGCAGGAGGGGAAGAGAGAGACAGAGAGGAAGGAGAGGGGGAGGGGTGGAGAAGCAGATGGGTGCCTCTCCTGTGTGCCCTGGCCGGGAATTGAACCCAGGACTCCTGCACGCCAGGCCAACGCTCTCCCACTGAGCCAACCGGCCAGGGCCCTGAATTGATTTTAAAGAAGCAGGTGGTGTCCTGGGACCATTCTCATCTTACCCCCAAGTTAAGCCCCCAGTGTGAATGGGCCTGCACAGGACTGCGAGACCTACACCAGGCTGTTTTTCCCAGCCAGTGCTAATAAACTTGCCCACTTAACAGCCAACAAATTTGGAGACAGGGATGGTTTCTGATTTGCAGCAGCTGAGTTTCTGTCTTCAGCTCTCCTCACACTGATTTTTCCCTGGGATTTTTGGACAATTCAGTGTCCCCAAAGCCTCAGATATAGTGTCTAGGAAGGAAAGGTGGTCTAGATGTGTGTGTGTCTCTGTCACTTCCTTTCTTGTGAAGCATTAGCTTTCAGGAGTCACTAACTGTCCCAAGGCCCCTTTCCTAGCAGGCCAGGTGGTGCCCAGACCTAGAGGAGGCCTGGCCGGTGCAGGAGGAGGCTGGGAGGAGGAGGTCTCAGTGGCCAAGAGACCCTGAGGAGCCGAGTCCCTGGAGTTGTTCCCTGGATTCACTCAGGTCCGGTCCGGCCGCTCTATGATTCTGCAAGAATTGTGAGAAGCAAAGGCCCTGGGGAAGAGGCTGCTAAGACAGCAATGCTGGAAAGAACTTTCTGGAAAACTTCAAGGCTTCCAGGAATTCCAGGCAGCTTCATAGCTAAGAGTCACTGCAAGATGTGGAGAGGCCGCCCTGGGGTAGGTGGGAGGTGACAGTGGGGTTGGAGTCGGGGTGGTTGGACAGGGGGTTTGGTCCTCAGTCCTTTGTTCTCCATGGAGAATCTCACTCTGAGCTGGGAGAGGCTGCAGAGTCCCCCTCCTCAGGGTCCTGCCCCTGAGGGGAGATGGGCTGACCCCCCTTCACGCGCTTCCACTTCATCCTCCGGTTCTGGAACCACACTTTGACCTGACAAAGGAAGCAAAAGCGGGGTTACTACAACCACCTCCCCAGCTGATGTTCAAGCTAGCCAGGGTGCAGCTCCAGGGACCCTACCTCTAAACACTGCTCGCCCCTCCTCACTCCTCCAAAGTTTCCATGAACTGAGACCAAAGGGAGGAGCCCAGAGGCCTGTCTTGTGTCTCCAGATTAAAAAAAGAAAAAGCCCTGGATGACATGGGAACAGGTTCTAAAGTTCTTATTGGCCCCACCCCCTTTCATACGCCCCACCCCTCATGTGCTACCACCCCCTCCCTTTAGCTTCTGTTACCCAAATCAGGGAACAAAGAATTACCAGCCTCATTTTTAGGCTCATTTATAAAAAAAAAACACTGACCAGCTTAGAGGGCTCTGGTCTGCACATTTTCTCATCTGAACTTCAGCATTACCTGAAGAGTGGGGTTATGACCTGTTTTACAGATGGAGACCCAGAGAGGATGGGAGACATGTCCCATGGGTCACAGGGATAGGAAATAGTAGAGGCAGGATTTGAATCTAAGTCTTCTGATTCTAAATCTAGTACTCTGGCAGAGTGCTTTATCACCTGAAACCTGCTCTCAATATTATTGTTGTTGTTATTATTATTATTATTACTATTATTATAGTTTACTTTTGTCAGAGCTTGGGTGTGGGTGGAATTCTCTGAGGGAAAGCCCAAAACAAAGGGCGAGGAAGTTTTTCTCGGCGTGTGCCCAGGAACACGCCGCATACCGGAATCACCTGGAGAACTTATTAGAAATGCAGATCCCAGGCCCACTCATTATTACTGCAGTCTTTTTCTGGAGCTCCAAAATCTGCGTTTTAACCAAGCATCTAGGTGATTCTGATGTACACTCAAGTTGGGGATAACCAGGGGGATGAGAGAGCCCAGGAAACGAGGGATGCCCAGAAGAGGAGGGTCCTCAGGGCTCCTACCTGCCTCTCGGAGAGATCCAGGTTTACAGCTATCTCGTATCTCCGGAGCCGGGTCAGGTAGTTATGGTGAGCAAACTCCGCCTCCAGCTCCCGCAGCTGCTCCTTGGTGAACGCTGTCCTCTCCTTGCGGGCCTTGCTGCCGCCCTCCAGTTTCCCTCGGTTCTCCTGGTTGTCTGGGGGAGAGAGGACCCCAATAGGAAGATATGAGTTTCCAGGGCCTTGGTTCCCTTTCTTTTGTCCTCAAGCAGTGCGGCCAGCTTTCCCTATCTTATTGTTAAAGCATGCTGAGAGAGAACCCACGTTGTCCCTTTATCTTTCCTTCTAGTGTCTAAACGCCCTGAGAATTGGAAAGTTTTTAAGTTCCCATCCTCAGGTGCCAGCGTCCTCACCCCCACTTTTTTACTCCCCAAAGCGCAAGAAGCTGCCTTTGGCTGTTTGATGATCTCTACCACCCAGCTCACCCCAGTCTGACATTAGTAGTGGGCAAGATGCTCTAAAACAGAGGTTCTCTCTCCTCAGCAACATCTGCATTACCTGAGAACTGTTAGAAATGCAAGTCCTGGATCCTCACTCACCCCGTAGACCTACTGAACGAGAGAGGTTCTGGGAGAGGGGCCCAGCGATCTGTTTTAACAAGACTTTCAGGTGATTCTGACATGCGTTCAATTTTACAAACAACTGCTCCAAGACCTTGCTAAAAGGGTGTTCTGGTGACAGCGTCAGCAGAAAGCTGGTCAGGCTTGCAGGATCTCAGACACCCCTTCTCCACTACTGAATCAGAATCTGCATTTTAGCAAGAGCACTAAGGGCGGCTGTGTGCACATGTAGGTCAAGAAATGCTGCTTTAAGCTTCTTTTCCCCTTTGCCAGTAGGAGTGGTCTGAAAAGTTCATCTATGAAGGAGGCTCCCAGTTAGCCACAGCAGGGTTTCAATCATAACCACTAACTGGGTGCAGGACCTACTCATCACAGTAACCACACTAGCTGAGTTCTAGTACTAGCCTATTTTATAGGTCAGAAAACTAAGCACAGAGAAGTTAAGCCAGTTGTCCAAAGTTCATCCAAGTGCAATCAGCCAGTGAATGGCGGAGGCAGGAATCAAACCCAGGCAGTTCGACTCACATACGGCTCAAATGAAATGTAAGTAGGAAGGGTTTACAAACTGTAAAGTGCTGTACAAATGAAAGGGACTGTACATTATCTCCTGAGTACCGTAACAGGGTTCTACCTTCACGTTTGGTGGTGGTGGGTGGAAAGGCAGCAGGAAAGGAGACCCACACACCTGCATGATTTACTAACAATGGGTGCCACGTGTCCGGTGTAGGGCTACAGGAACCTCTTTTCCGGCAAGCTCTAAAAGTTAGGGAAGTCTTTCACTTCCTTGTCCTGGTTTTACAGACATGGAGACCATGCCTCACAGTCAGGTGCTTTACTGAAAGCCGCACCCAACCCCCTGCCCTTTAAACGGCCCCCACCCCCACCTGGTGTGTGTGTTGTGGGGGAGATTATCTGTTCTGAGACCGAGTCTAAACTGACTGCCAGGCCACCCCCACAATCCTGGCCAAGCAGCCACAATGCAGGCCGGGGAGACCCCTCATCAACCCTGCCTGCCAGTTCCCTTCACAGCCCTTCCTTCTGCTTTCCATTCAGTGCCCTTGGGTTTCAGGTTCCTCTTCCTTCGCCTCCGCGTCACGCGGAGCCCGGGAGAAGAGCCGGCGGGGCGGCTCCCAGAGCTAGGAGGCGAGGGGTAAAGCGATTTGGGAGCCCCCCATCCCTGACTCCCGGGGTGTAGGGAGGGGTAAGGCGAGTGGGCGCCGCTGGCGTCCCGGGAACCGAGGAGGTGGAGAAGGGGCGGCCCTCGGGGGCTCCCCAATATCCCGATGCCCATGTGCTGGGGGTCGTGGCGCCGGATACGGGTGGGCCGGCTGCGGGGCGCGCAGGGGAGCAGGAAGGGGGCGCGTTCTCCGGCCCGGGATGCTCGCCGGCCGGCCTCTGGCTCCCGGCCGGAGAAGGCCGGTCCAGACCCCTCCGGAAGCGGGAGCGTGGGCTGGAGGGGAAGGACGCGCAGCCCCGGCCGGGTCCCTCAGGAGTCTTCGGCCTTGGCCTCCGCGGGCCGGGGAGGGCGGGCCGGGGAGCGGAGGACGGCCACCGGAGCACAATCCGGCCCGCGGGCCCCCGGAGAGGCCGGGAAACCCGCTCATTTCTTGCCGCCTCCTGTCCGAGGGCTCCGTGTTTTCTAGCCGTTCCCTTTAACAACCGAGGGGATGTAGAACCCTGGATCTCCTTGCTGGAGCCTCTGAGGAAGTCACTTAATTTCTCTGGGCTTCAGTCACCTCATCAAAAAATTGGGGAAAACAAAGCATGTACCTGCCAGGGTTACTGGGAAGACTGGACAAGTTGATGTGTTGGAAATGCTTTTAAAACTTTAAAGTGCTGGAAAATTTTAAGTATATTTCCAATTTTTCAACTCTACAAGATGCCATCTGAGGGGCCGGGGTAACCGCTTAGATGCAGTCACCTCTTTAATCCTCCCCACATACCACCCTTAGGAGTAGATCCCATTCATTATTGTCCCCTTTAGCATTGTTACACGGATTTGCGATAATTTGATTAATAACCCCCCCCCCCCCCCACACACACACACACACACACCGCCACCAGGGATGTAACTACCTTTCTCACTTGCTACTGTACCTGGCACGTAGGAAGTACTTGTTAAAATTTTACTAGGTCCTTCCCAGTATACAGAGGAGGAAGCAGTCTTGGAGAGACCCAGGCCCTTGCTCAGTGCTCTGGGAAGCTTTAAGGTGGCAAAACTGAGATTTGAACCCAGGCCCACCTGACCAAAGCTGAGGCCATCAATGCTGGCATCAGGTTCTCCATTTTGTGGCGGGCAGGCTGGGGGCTGGAGCTGTATCATGGCAGCTCTGCTTGTCTCCACCTCCAGGGCTCCCCTTGAAGGGGCTCATCCTAAGTGGATGCCCACATTCACTTACCCCTTCTCTGAGGGGTACTTATGTGTACACAGGTGCCCTATGGAATCCCAGAGGACAACCCCTAACCAACCCACCCGCTCCTTTACATAATACTCCTGAGAAAGACAAGGGGAAGTAGGAAGAGGACCCCCTTGAATTGGTCTTAGACTGGTCATGTGGGCAGCTGACCACCGTCAACCAAGCCGCTTGCTATATTCACTGTCCTCTCCCATCTCTGTTGTCCTTAGGTAGGTGCTGGGGCCTCAGGATGGGAGGGAAGAGGAAATAGGACAAAGTAACCTGAGCTGGGAAGTCTGAGCCACTGTGTGAACCTTGGGCAATCCCTACTGGGAGGGTGGGATGCTGGCACTGGGAAGACACTTGTCCCTCCACAGCTTCCCAGAAAGGGAAGCACTTTCATCGCTGGTAGACAAGGGCCAGAAGTACGGGAAGTTAGCTATGAAAACTGAACTGGAAGCTATGGTTCTCTTTGTTCTGCAACATTTTCATCAGGATAGAAAAAGACAAAGAAAAATTATGAGCACTTTTGTGCTATTTCTGGCCGGCAGGTGTTCAGTCTGCCAGCTTACGTGCACAGTTCGTGTGCAAACGACTCCTAGGATGGCTTGATCCCAAGAGTATACCATTGTTGAGGAGCCTCCCTCCTTCTCTGGGCCTCAGTTTCCCCGTGTGAAAATATGGAGTTGGGCTGGACCTTCTTTCCCTTGGGGAACTGGTGCCAGAGTCCTTTCTCAATACCCTGACATCCTCTTCTCTCCCTACTGCCTCTTCTGTTGAGAACCCCTGGTCTTGAACTGAGGCCCCTTCCAGTTTCAAATATTCTTATCTTGGCCCCTTGTTCTTCCCTTCAGCCAGACCTGGGATCTTGCCTGTCCCAGATCCCCCTCCCCCCAGGCTTCCCAAGATCCTCAGCCTAAAGATCAGGGCTATGCCAGGAAATTTCTCTTTCCCTCTGACAGGCAGAACTCATCACCCCAAGCTGAGCACGGAGGAGCTGTGTTTCCAGAGGTGCCCGAGAAACCCCTTGGAGAGCCTGGGCCTTTTCTGGCTCTAAGAAAGAGCTCTTTGACCTTGGGCACGTCTCTTAAGTTCTCGGAGCTTCAGTTTCCTCATCTGCAAAATGAAAATAGCTACATTCACTGTCTTTGGAAGGCTGCTGAGAAGGTCAGAGAAGTTGAGCAAGGTGTGTCTAACACCCGGCACAGTGCCTGGCACACTGCTGAGACTCTGAGAGAGACATCAAGGGGTTTTATTGGAGATGAGGCTGGAGAGATGACACACCGTGGAAGTTAGAGATGATGCTCCTCAAGGTACCATGCCTCCAGAGCTGTGTGAAAGGGACGCCTTTTCCATGTCTGGCATTTTAACTATACATATTTCCCCCTTCCCTACTACTTTTCTATGTCTCTGCTTGGATCTGTGTCTCTGGCCACTATTGGCCACTATTGTGTCAGACTTCCAGGGGGCCATGATTCCAGGCACAGTAACTAGCATTGATTAGACTCACTCATTGAGCAGACTCTTAGTCCTGCTTCTTTTTCACGGGCAGTGGGTCAGTGGGTGCCTCTTCCAGGACTGCAGAGGGAGGAGGCTGGTGCTCAGCGGGCTGCCCCAGCCCCTGCACAACCCTCTGAGCGAGCAGGGCCATGATGGAACAGTCGGCAGTGCCCAGAGAAATGCAAACAGGATGTGTATGTGATTGCGGTTTCCACCATGAGCTTTTACACCACCCAAACTAAATTATTTCATAAATAGCTGTCACTTTTGGCAGACCTTCCTAAATTCAGCAGACAGCTTTATCGGAGCTACAAGGAAGTTCAGACAGACTCTGGGGAACGTGCCTTTTTGGAGTCTTGTATTTCTCCTCCTCAACTCTCACAGCCATTTACATACATTTTCATCCAAGACCAGATAGAAAGCCATACGCCTTGTATTCAAATAACACTTTGCAGTTGACAATGTATTTCTTTTTCCCAGAGATAAACTTCTTTGGGGCTTTCATATATCCTATGGGATCATAGAATAGTAGAGCTGGGAGGGGAGTTAGTGATGATCTAACGCTGCTTTTTCATTTTACAGGTGAGCCGGGAGTAGGCAAGAGACTTGCCTAAAGACACACAGCAAGTCAGTGGCAGAATTGGACCTAGAACCCAGATTTCCTTGACAAGAAGCTGTTTCCATATATTAGGTTGCTTTCTGTTGTATCCTTTTAATAATTCTGTGAGGTAGGTAAAGTATGCATTATCCATTGAAAAGATGAGAAAATCGAGACCTAGAGACTTACCAAAATTCCCTAGGGCCAGTCCAGGAATATAGCCATTATGTTACCCTGTGCTGGGGAAGATGAGGAGCATGGAGGCTGTCCTCACTTCAGGGACAATGTTCGTGTCTGCGTCCAGGTCTGTCTCCCTGGGACTCCTCAGGGAGGAGATATTTGGGGCATGATGTCAGTAGGTGAGACCTTAACAAACCTCTGAAAACAGTGTCTGGCTTCCTTCACAGAGCACACCTTTGACATACTTGTTAATTTTGATACTTTCAACTTCAGAAGAAGGAGTCAAAACCCATTGAAATGGACAAGATCCGGATGGAGCCAACGCAAGACCAGTAGAATGCTGGCTTCTAGGACTTTCCTGGCTTCCTGGGCCTGGCCGGCCTTTCTCACTGGGCCCCACCAAACTTCATGTAGGGGCCCTTTTCCTCTCCTGTACATGTGTGAAGAGACATGGGTAGCGCCCCCAGCCTCTTGGAGGAGCCCAGCAGCGGGGCTGGGGAATTCTGGGTATATTTTCTAGGGGAGAAGCACATTGGCCTGGAACGGAAATGGCTGGCGTTGCAGCACTCTTTGCCGAGAGTCCCGGGGAGTGGGGGTGGGCAGTGAGGGTGGGGTGGATGGTGGGGAGGAAGAGTCAAATGGGTGGGGTGATGCAATGGGGTGTGGGGCGCCCAGGAAGAGGGGAACAGAGAGGTGAGGCGGAAGGGAGGCAGTGAAAATGAGAGGTGGAGCAGCAGCAAGCCTCCGAGATGGGTTGGGGGGAGGCATGGGCAGCACGGGGCTTTGTTGGTGTTTATAAGTTCCAGATGTCGTCCTTAGCTGTCACCAAAGGAAGTGTGGGCTTCGGGACCCAGACCCCACTGCTCACACTATTCCTCCAACACTGTGTTTAAGGAAAACAGGGAATAACATGGAAAATAAAAGGCTAAGGTGGGGGGTGGGGGAGGAACACTGGCCAGGAGCCAGTGAAGCCTGATTCAGTGAGCAGACAGGGCCCTGGGGAAAGGGGCTGGCTCTGGGGGTCTTCCAGGCCCTGTCCCCCTCCCCCCCCGCCACCCCCCACCCCCCAAAGAAAATAAAAGGCTGCTTTGCCTCTGGGATCATTCCCACCAGGTGCTCTGATTTATTCAGGCCAGAGAAATAGGTGAGTGGGGTGAGACTCCTAAGCCCCCGGCCTGGCAGGGTGCTAGGTAGGGCTGAGATAGCCCCTTGACTGACCTTGTCATGGCCTACGGGCTCATGACATAATGGCTATAGTCCTGGACTGGCCCTTCCATCTTAGTAGCTGGTTAGAACCCTGCTGCCTCAGTGGAAACTGACTTTCTCCAGAACTTCCAGAATGTGTCTGGCAGGGCCTGAGCAGACCCATGCCCAGGGTTTGTGCTGAGGCTCCTTAGTTCACTGGCCAGTGCTTGGGGTCCTGCTTTGGGCCTGTCCGAAAAGGAGAAGAAGGAGCTCTCACCGCCAGAAGGGCAGAGCGTGAGGTTTCTGTTCCTCCTCCCGAGCTGGCCACTCTGGAGTCTAAGGTTTCTTCTTAGCAGGGGGTTCTAGGGGTGGAGTTGGGATGAGAGGGGCTGCAGCCACTCTCA
The DNA here is from genome assembly GCF_036850995.1 of Saccopteryx leptura. Lineage (NCBI taxonomy): Eukaryota > Metazoa > Chordata > Mammalia > Chiroptera > Emballonuridae > Saccopteryx > Saccopteryx leptura. The sequence goes on along the minus strand of NC_089504.1, from coordinate 343,646,717 downwards.
GCCCTGAAACCACACCCTCTCCAGCACTGCAGTGACCCTTGACCAGTGAGCCTACAGAGGCAGGTAGGCCCCGCTGGTGGACAGCTGCAAAGGCTCCGTTTGAGCTTGGGTCACAGCCGAGCTGGATTTTGAACCATGGGCAACCTGGGACGCAGCCCGAATCAGGGAAGACTTTGAAAAGAGAAGAGTGCTCATTTGCAGGTTTAGGGAGAATGGTTGAGGGGTTACAAATTGCTGGCTGTGGTCTTTATATCTATGATCTCACCGAGTCCTGCCGCAACACTATGCTAAAGCATCATCCGCATTTTTCGGAGGAGTAGATTGGGACTCAGTTCACACAGCCAAGATGTTGTGGGTCCAGGGCTTGAACCAGGCCTGCCCTGTTAGTACCACGGCCCAGCAAGGCGGTGGGGTGGATACAAACAAGATCTCCCAGTGTGGTACTCAGCATCAATCACTCTGGTGACCAGGTGACACTCACTGAAGTCCATTTATTTATTTATTTATTTTTACAGGGACACAGAGAGAGAGAGTCAGAGAGAGGGATAGATAGGGACAGACAGACAGGAACGGAGAGAGATGAGAAGCATCAATCATCAGTTTTTTGTTGCGACACCTTAGTTGTTCTGAAGTTCATTTATTTTGTTGTCACCTTATTTCCTTCTTCCTCTGTCAGAGTCTACTTCCTATAACTGTGTCTTCTACCCCTTTGTGGGTAGAAGATAAGAACGCAGGGATCTGCCCTGTGGGAGCGGACAGGCTCCGGTGGCACTGGGACATGGGGCTGGGAAAGCTCTGCGTCAGGCCCGCCTCTGAGATGCTGCTTTCACTAAGGGGGTTTGAACAGGAACAATTGTGCCACTGCTGAGAACCCCTGTCCTTGTCCCTGTACCCCCTGTTTATGGGCTGAATTGTGTCCCTCTGACCTGGTTCATATTTTGAAGTTCTAACCCCCAATCCCTCAGAATGTGACTATATTTGGAGATAGGGCCTTTAAAGAGATAATTAAATTAAAATGAGGCCAATCTGGCTGGTGTCTTTATAAGAAGAGTTGTTTTTTTTTTTTTTTTTTTTTTTAATTTTTATTTTTATTTTAGAGAGGAGAGGGAGAGACAGAGAGAGAGAAGGGGGGGGGAGGAGCTGGAAGCATCAACTCCCATGTGTGCCTTGACCAGGCAAGCCCAGGGTTTCGAACTGGCGACCTCAGCATTTCCAGGTCGACGCTTTATCCACTGCGCCACCACAGGTCAGGCCAAGAAGAGTTGTTGATTAGGAAATATAGACAGACATCAACTATTTCTACATAGAGAGGAGAGCCCACATGAGAATATGGCAAGAAGGTGGCCATTGGCAAGCCAAGGTGAGAAGCCTCAGGAGAAATCAAAGCTGCCAACATCTTGATCTTTAACTTTTAGCTTCCAGAACTGTGTGAAAATAAACGTCTGTCATTTAAGCCACCAAGTCTATGGTATTTTGTTTTGACAGCCGGAGCAGACTAAGACAGCCCCTAATTCCCCATAGCTGGCGCTTCCCACCGAGGAGAGGGAGCAAAGCCACGAGGGGTGCCTGCCAGGCTGATGCTAGCCCATAGGGACCTCTCTGTAAATCAGAAAGAGGTGCCCTTTCCTCTAGTCTGGAGAACACAGCCACATGAGCATGTGGCATCTGGGCTGTGGCAGTCCCCCTAACTGCTCTGCCACAGTGGGGCCACTTTATTGCTCAGCCACAGCACCTCCACTTGTTTCCCATGGTGGCCCTGGTACCTGGGAGCTGACCTCAGTACCCCGTGGGGGACTCCTGCAGAGTCAGCCCTGCCTGCATGTGGTTGTTTATGTCTTTCTGACCCCAGCACTCACCCTGACCCTGGACAAGTTTTATGATTGAAGTCTGGCTCTCTGCACACTTTTTCCTGAGTGAGACTGTAAAGGTTCTGATGCATTTTACAGAAGCACATCACACATGGTGGAAACCCTTATGCCAGGGGGTAGAGCCAACCTCAGAGAGAAGGTGAGAAAATGGATGAATGAATGCCAGGCTGCAATACAGACTATTGGTCAGACATTGAATGAGCGTCTTCTGTGTGCAAATGTTTCAGTAGATTCTAAGGAGACTTCACAGTGAATTAGATATATTTTGGCCCTCCAGGCACTTCAATTTTAGGGAGAAAGTCAGCCACAAGCACCTATAACTCTGGATGCAAGACCAACTGAGCTGTGATGCTAAAATGAGGTATAGACAGGGCTTGCTGTGTGTATGTGGGGAAGGAGGTCAAGAAAGAATTCTTAGACACTCAACAAACTAGAAATAGAAGGAGATTATCTCAACATAATAAAGACCTTATATGAAAACCCTATAGCTAACATCATGCTCAGTGGTGAAAAACTGAAAGCTTTTTCTCTAAGATCAAGAACAGGACAAAGATGTCCAATGTCACCACGTCTATTCAATATAACATTGGAAATTCTAGCCAGAGCAATCAGGCAAGAAAAAGAAAATAAAGTTGTCTGAATTGAAAATGAAAAAGTAAAATAATCTGTTTGCAGATGACATAATATTGTATGTGGAAAACTCTAAAGATTCCACAAAAACTCCCTTAGATCCTGGCCGGTTGGCTCAGTGGTAGAGCATCGGCCTGGTGTGCAGGAGTCCCGGGCCCGGCCAGGGCACACAGGAGAAGCACCCATCTGCTTCTCCACTCCTCCTTCTCTCCTTCCTCTCTGTCTCTCTCTTCCCCTCCCGCAGCCAAGGCTCCATTGGAGCAAAGTTGGCCCGGGTGCTGAGGATGGCTCTATGGCCTCTGCCTCAGGCACTAGAATGGCTCTGGTTGCAATGGTTGCAACAGAGCGATGCCCCAGAAGGGCAGAGCATCGCCCCCTGGTGGGCATGCCAGGTGGATCCTGGTCAGGCGCATGCGGGAGTCTATCTGACTGCCTCCCCGTCTCCAACTTCAGAAAAATACAAAACAAAACAACAACCAAAAAAACCCAACTCCCTTAGAACTAATAAACCAATTCAATAAAGTTGCAGGATGTAAAATCAACACACAAAAACCAGTTGCATTTCTATACATTAGCAATGAGCAATCTGAAAAGAAAATTAAGAAAACAATTTACATTTACAATAGCATCAAATAGAAGAAAATACTTAGGAATAAACTTAACTAAACTAAGGAGGTGAAAGACTTATACTGTTAAAATTACAAGTCACTGCTGAAAGAAATTAAAGAAGACAAATAAATGGAAAGATAGCCTATGTTTATAGATTGGGAGACTTACTACTGTTAAAATGTCCATACAGCCCAAAGTGATCTACAGATTCAATGCAATCCCTATCAAATTTCCAATGGCATTTTTTTGTGCAAAAATAGAAAAAAAAATTATTCTAAAATTTATATGGACTCTCAAAGGACCTTGAAGAAACAGAATAATCTTGAGAAAGAAAAGATGAAGTCACAATTCCTGACTTAAAACTACATTACAAAGCTACAGTAATTAAAACAGTATGGTATTGAAAATAAAGACAGACATATAGCTCAATAGAATAGAATAGATGCCCAGAAGTTAACCCTCACATATATGAGCAAATGATCTCCAACAGAGGTGCCAGGTTACATGACGGGGAAAGGACAGTCTTCCCCAAATGATATTGGGAAAACTGGATATCAATAGGCAACAGAATGAAGTTATACATTTATTTAAAAATTAACTCAAAATAGATTAAGGACTTAAACATAAACCTAAAGCTATAAAACTCCTAGAAGAAAACATGGAAGAAAAACTTCATGACATTGGGTTTAGCAATAATTCCTTGGATATGCCACCAAAAACACAGGCAACTAAAGCAAACATAGTCAAATGGGACTATATCAAACTTAGAAATTTTGGTGCAGCAAAGGGAACAATCAATAGATGAAAAGGCAACCTACAGAATGGAGAAAATATATGCAATTCATGTATCTGATAAGGACTCAATATCCAGACTATATAAAAAACTCCTACAAGTCAACAACAAAGGTCAAATAATATAATTAAAAATGGGCAAAGGACTTGAATAAACATTTCTCCAAAGAAGCTATACAGCTGACCTGTGGTGGCACAGTGGATAAAGTGTGGACCTGGAATGCTGAGGCTGCCTGTTCGAAACCCCGGGCTTGCCTGGTCAAGGCACATATGGGAGTTGACACTTCCTTTCTGCTCCTTCTCCCTTTCTCTCTCTCTCTTTCTCTCTCTCTCTCTCTCTCTCTCTCTCTCTCTCTCTCTCTCTCCCCCCTTCTCCCTCCCTGAAGGATGCTATATACAAGTGGAGTCTCTAAAATGAATAAAAATAAAATCTTTTAAAAAAATAAAGACATACAAATGGCCAACAAGCATATGAAAATAGGCTCAACATGAATCATTAGGGAAATGCAAATCAAAGAGATCACCTCATATCCATTAGGCAGGCCACCACCACCACCACCACCACCACCACAAAAAACAGACCCAGAAAATAACAAGTTTTGGTGAGGATGTGGAGAATTTGAAACGAGTTGGTGGACTTGTCAAATGGTACAGTGGTGATAGAGAAGAGTATAGAGCAGGGGTCCCCAAACTACGGCCCCGCGGGCGACATGTGGCCCCCTGAGGCCATTTATCCGGCCCCCGCCGCACTTCTGGAAGGGCACCTCTTTCATTGGTGGTCAGTGAGAGGAGCATAGTTCCCATTGAAATATTGGTCAGTTTGTTGATTTAAATTTACTTGTTCTTTATTTTAAATATTGTATTTGTTCCCGTTTTGTTTTTTTACTTTAAAATAAGATATGTGCAGTGTGCATAGGAATTTGTTCATAGTTTTTTTTATAGTCCGGCCCTCCAACGGTCTGAGGGACAGTGAACTGGCCCCCTGTGTAAAAAGTTTGGGGACCCCTGGTATAGAGGTACCTCAAAAAACTAAAAATAGAATCATGTGGTCCAGCAATCCCACTTTTGGGTAAACATCCAAAATAATTCAAAAGTAGGATCTTGAAGAAATCTCCGTACACCATGTTCATTGCAGAATTATTTAGAATAGCCAAGAGGTGGAAGTGATTCAAGTGTCTGTCCATCAACAGATGAATAGATGGATAAATAAAATGTGATATATATATATATACACACACACTAAAATATTCAGCCTTAAAGAGAAGGAAATTCTGTTATAATGCTATGACATGAATGAACCCCAAGGATATTATATTAAGTAAAATAAGCTAGTCACAAAAAGACAAATACTGCATAATTCCACTTATATGAGGTATCTAAAGTAGTTGAACTCTCAGAAACAGAAAGTAGAATGCTGGTTTCCAGGCTTGGGTTAAAGGAAGTTGTCATTCGATGGGTATAGAATTTCAGTTTTACAAGATGAAACAGTTCTAGAGATCTGTTGTACAATAATTTGCATATAGTTAATGCTACGACACTATTAACACTTAAGAAATGATTATGATGGTAAATTTCTGTTATGTGTTTTTGACCATAATAAAATAAGAGAGAAAAGGAGATTTCAAATACAAGATGTCCCATGATAAGAAATCTTAGACATGGTCATAAACTGTATTTAGAAAATCAGCACAGGTTCTAGTGGATACTAACTACAGTTTGAAATTTCTTAACTTTAATTTTCACTGAAATGATGCTATATACAAGTGGAGTCATCAATTAAAAAAAAGAAAGAACTTTTGGCCCTTGCCAATTGGCTCAACCGTAGAGCGTTGGCCTGGCATGTGGAAGTCCTGGGTTTGATTTCCGACCAGGGCACACAGGAGAAGCGCCCATCTGCTTCTCCACCCTTCTCCCTCTACTTTTTTATTTTTATAGAGACAGAGGGAGAGTCAGAAGAGAGGGACAGACAGGAACTGAGAGAGATGAAAAGTTTTTGTTGTGACATTTTAGTTGTTCATTGACGGGGGGGGGGGGGCTACAGCAGACCGAGTAACTCCTAGCTCGAGACAGCGACCTTAGGTCCAAGCTGGTGAGCTCTGCTCAAACCAGATGAGCCCTCGCTCAAGCTGGTGACCTCAGGGTCTCGAACCTGGGTCCTCCGCACCACCACCTGGTCAGGCCCCCCCCTTCCTCTTGATCTCTTTCTTCTCCTCCCGCAGCCAAGGCTCCATTGGAGCAAAGTTGGCCCCGGTGCTGAGGATGGTTCCATGGCCCCTCCACCTCACGCACTAGAATGGCTTCCAGCCGCAACCGAGCAACACCTCAGCTGAGCAGAGCATCGCCCCCTAGTGGGCATGCCGGGTGGATCCTGGTCAGGCACATGTGGGAGTCTGTCTGACTGCCTGCCTCCCCGCTTCTAACTTTGGAAAAATACCAAAAAAAAAAAAAAAAAAAAAAAAAAAGAAAGAAAAGTAAAGAAAAGAAAAAGAGAAAGAATTCTTGAACGGGACTATTTTCAAGTTGGATGTTCAAATAAGTGGGATGTCAATCGGCAATAAGAATGGAAGGGAGTAAGGGGGAAGAGAAAGGTGTACAGCAAGTTGGGTGCGGGGAGAAAAAACAGAGTGTGTTTGCAAGGCAAGTAAACTGGTGTGGCCCTGGCAAGGTGAGTGGAGGTGGAGTTGGAGGTGGAGGTGGGAGGGGTGGCCTCCAAACTTTTCTCTCATCTGTTCAGATGAGAGAAAGGGCAAAAGGGACCAATCTGCGGAGGATCTTAAACCTAAGGCAAAGTGGAAGTTCACCCAGTGGGTGCAGGCAGGCAGAAATGAGGTCTTGCAGAGGAGAAATGGGGAAGGTAGAGCTGTGGGGAGGTAAACGTGTTGGAGCTGAGGGTGGACGGGGCAAAGTGAGTCTGATGAAGGCCGGGTGAGCACGTGAGAGCCCAGCCAGCCGGGGGGGAGGGGGGGGGGCTCTCCCCGGTGGGGATCAGATTCACCTGCAGCCAGGCCGATCACGCGCGACCTTCCCTTGAACCCCGTCAGGAAATCACCGAGAAATCCCTCAACCCCATAAATTAAAAACAACCACGGTAGCAATGACAGATTGGGGGCAAACAACAGTGGCCTCGCAGCTGTCCGTGCCAGCGGGGGTCTTTCACACCCACTGGCCCAGGGCAGGGAGTGGCTGGGGTGCGATAACATCACACTGGTCTCCTAAATCAGTTTTGTTCTGTGAACTAAAGAAGGCCTTAGGACCTCCGCTTTCTTGATCATTTACTTGAGCAAATCAGCCCCACTTCCAGTAGGAGCAGTTGGGGCTGGCAGAGGAAGGAGAGGGGAGAGCAGAGAACATTCCTCTTGAAACAGACTTGCAATTAGTATGGGATGCATTCACCGGGCACAACCCAACCCCCCCCCCCCCCCCCCCCAGCAGATCTCTGAGCTCCAAGCTCCTAATTGATGACAACTGGATTCTTAGGACCAACAATGATTATAAGAGGTTCTCACATTTTACACCCCAGACTCAGGAATTTCTGAGACAGTGTACATGGAATATTCAGTTCCATGAATAATAGGGAAATTTGACAGAAGCCTGGTCCTGGAAATATGGACCTAATACCATTTTGAGCTTCTATTTATTGAATTTATGGACCAGGCAGTGTTAATCTTGCGGACCATTGCATTTAACCTTCACAATCACTCTGTGTGGAAGGCGCTATTGTTATAGTAGTTTCATTTTACAGCTGGGGATACTGAGGCTCCAAGAAGTTAAGAATTTTCCCAAAGTCATGCAGTCAAAAGTTGCAGGGCCGACTCTGCAACCTGTCTGCCAGGCTGTGAAGCACTACAGAAAACACGTATGTGATCGATGCTGGTTATCCTTCCAGAGATGGCTCAGCAGGAGCCAGGAGAGGCGTGTAAGGCACTCGCACGGAGTGCAAAACGCAAGGGGTACCTAAAACCCCATTAAATCAAGAGAAATCATATTTTAATGCAATGTTTTTAAAAATAAAAATGAATGCAAAAAATCCATGATGAATAAGATTTCAAAATTTTAAATAAGAATCCAACCAGTGACTCAGGATTGGCGGGGTGGAAAGGGGGTCCTTTGTGGGTTTGTCTCCTGTGAACAGATTCCTGAAGTGGGTTGTGAGCCTTGCCCACCGCTTTCCTCTTTCTTTATTTTTAGGCTCTTACAACGCTGATCCTTCCTGGCTCCTTCCCCTCCAGTTAAATCCCAAAGGAAGATTTAAAGCAACTAACAGGGTGATAAAGATTTCCATGCTGAACGGAGAGTGGGTCTGGAACCCCAGGGAATGAATGAAAGTCTGCTTGCTGTGCTCTGCCTCATGTGACTGTTGCCATTGCTGCTGCTCCTGAGGGGACCTCCTGTATGAGAGCCTTCCTGACCCTTCGAAGAGGACAGGAAATTCAGTAGAGGGTGTCCATGTCCTCTTGGGGTGGTCAGCTGTTTGGCACGTGAGCTTCCTCCCTAATGCAGTGCCATGGGCCACTGGCCAAAAGGAAAGACGTGCGTTTGGGTCTTGCTGAAACACGGAATGATTTTTCCTAAGCCCAGCCCATGGCTTTGCCCATCCCTTCCCAATGCCTTGGCTCCCAGTTCCCTGGAAAGTGGCTGGACGCAGCTGAGGAAGGTGTGGGCAGAGATGGTGGCCGGCGGCGCCGTGGAGGGGAGTGCTTGCTCTTCAACCAGGCTCAGAGCCAAGTCGCTGAGAGCTCCTCGGAGAGAAGCACAAAGTGCCCATTCTCGGCACGTCTCCAACCAGGGCTGGGAATAGTTGAGGATTTAACTGGTTGGAAATTTAAAGGGCCCTTCTGTTGAGCAGCCAGGAGGGCTGTGGTCATTATCATCCATTGTGAGAGCATTGAGGGACTTCTTCAAGCATATTTCAAAATCCTCATATTTCAAAATGAGGCTTGTGCTTGAAATCTACTGAAGGGTGTGGGATTTGTGTTTGAAGTTCAGGGTTTGAGCTTGCTTCTAGGATGACAAACTGTCATGGTTTGCCTGGGGCTGAGGGATTTCCTGGGACACTGGATACTTTCAATGATAAAATCAGAAAAGTCCTGGGCATATTGACATGAGTGGGATACTCTGTTTAGACTCCACTCTAGCTGTAATCCCCTCAATCTTTTCCACATATATAGAACCTACTGATAGGACCTGCTGGGTTTACCTTGCAAACTGGTGGGACTCAAAAGGCATAATGTATGTTCTCTGCCGCACCTTCAACCTCCCTGATTGTAACACCTCTGCTGTCAGTAGCATCTGTAGACCTCTCCTCCCTGTCAGTTTGAGCTTTTTGAGGGAGGTAGGGTGGGGGAGGGGCTTCAACTCTGCATCCCTAGGGCCTTGGCCAGAGGTTGGCAAAAAAAAAAAAATAATAATAATAATAAAATAAAATAAAAAATGCTTGGGAAATCGTACTACATTGAAAGTGCCTTGTAAAGCAAAGCACAGAATGTTATCATTGGTTGGTTGACACTCATTTTCTGCCTGCCTCTGGTTAGTCCCATGAGAAAGAAGGTCCTCTATAGGTTCACATAAACAGATGTTGCCCCAAGGATGGCTGTCAGGAAGGCACAGTGGGCAGTGGGGGCAGGAGACATGGGCACTGCCTTGTGGGGCCAGGGAACCAGACAAAAGGTGAACAGGCAGTGAAAGAAGCCAGGGAGGGCCCTGTGGGGAGATGTAGAAACTATAGGTCCCGACCACAGGGAGAAGATGGAATTTAGCTGGGGTCTTAACAAGAGGGCCAGCTCCAGCCTCTGGCCTCTGGGACTCCAGCGCTGAACTGGGCTTTACCTGCATTCTCAGGTCCAGGCCTTGCCCTTGGCTGCCTGCCTCCTTGACTCTCCTCAAATCTGGTGATCCCTCAGAAGGGCCTCCCCTGGGGGTCACCCAGACCTTAGCATGCTGAGCTGCCCCCTTGGCCTGGGTGCTCAGCTGTAGGGCAATACCTTGTGGGCCATCTACCCCAAATTTCAGCACTTCATTCCCCGTCACTCCTGTCTTCTCCCTTCCCAACCTCTAGGCTCCTGGAGACATAGGTCCTCACTCTGCCTGACCCCTAGGGTTCCAGCCCTGGTTCTAGCCTCCAAACTTCCATCTCAGCTGACTCTGTGGTGAGCAAACTCTGTGGCTCTGGGACCATTTGGAGCCAGCTGGAACATGGTGGGAGAAGCATGACCCAGAGGCAGCCCGGGGTCAGGAAAGTCCCTCTCTAGCCCTTGCCAGCCTACACCGAGGTTCCATCCTGTATGGCCTCCAAATCTTTGTGGCTCCTGTTTCATTCTCTTGCTGGATCATCCTTCCTGGGGCCCAGGAGTGCTGGGGACACAGACAGCCTCCATCACCAGAGAATCCTAGAACTCAGAGTAGGAGAAACTCTAAAGGTAACTCCTGTCTTTGAACAGGTTAGATAGTATGGTCAGGGCAGTTAGGCTCAGAGAAGGCAAGAAACCTCCCCAAGGTCACACAGTAAAAGAATGATCAGCTGTTCTTCAGCCACCTACCTGAACTCTCCTTTTTCCGTCTGGTTGACTTCTTCTCCGTCTCATTGGCAGTGCTCCCAAGGACTTCGTAGTCCTCACCTGGGCCTCTCGTGGCATCCACCAGGCCTGGGCTGCTAGCCCCCAACTCCCTGGAGCCCCCAGTTGGGACTGGGTTGAGCCTGCGCCGGGCCTCCGAGACAGAAAAGTTCCAGTCGGGGGGATGTGGGAAGGCGGGGTGCTGCTCAGTGAAGACTCGCTCCTCCTGGGGCAGGCTGTGTGGGGTGGCCGCCAGGCAGGAGGCCGAGAAGTCAGGGTATGCTGCTGTCGCCGGGAAGTCTGGTTTCTGGTGGAAGGAGAACGGGGTTGGCGGGTAGTGGGGTAGCCCTGAGGCCCCAATGCCTTCGGAGTGGGGATTTCGAAGGCAGCCCCAGACAGGGGCTGGGGGGTGGGGGCTCCTCATGCAGCTGCTGGCCACGGGATCCATCTGCTGTCTGCTGCACGCCTCAGTCTTTCAAAGGTTTGATTCTTACACTTTTTATATTCAAATTTTTAAAAATGAGAAAAAAAAATTAAATAGGAGGGAAAAATGTCCCACAGAAAGTTCACTCCAGGAACCAAAACAAAAACCAAAACTAAAGTCTCTTTTTTAAAGTCCACACACGTGCAGCCAGCTACACGTATGTGTGTGTGCGCACACTTATGTCCGACTTCACTCCTGGCTTCCTGCCCCACCACCACCACACCGCCTGCCTGCCTATTGGGGTCCCCTGAACGTGTATTGGTCGCCGATGACACTGAACATTTTCACTGTCCCAGCCCAGACGCACCAGCTGATGGACTGCTCGTCCGGGAGCCCGCAGCGAATGCCTGCAGAGGGCTGGACCAGGGCTGCTGAGACACACTTTTAAATGCTGCGGTGGGGAGAGAGTGACAAATTTCTGAAGTGAAATGTGAGAGAGGAGAGGGAGGGGTTAACCCGCACCCACACGATCGCCTCCAACCAAAACCCGAGCAGGCAACTATTAATCATCAGAAACCTTATATGCACATCTAATGGGATTTGCAGATGGAGACTTTTAAAGAAACATTGTCTGTATTTTTTTTTAAGGAGAGAGAGCAGCTCACACACACAACTTCTTTAATGTGCCTCCTGTAACACTATGAAGTTATTTTATTGCACTGTTAACAAAATTCCCGAAGTCTTGGATTTGGAAAAAGCCTTAAGTCAGGTCCAGAATCCATCAAGTGCCAAATTCCAGGGAGTGAAGCAGGGAATAAGTGCAAGAGACAAGTTTGCTGATTGCATTTGATTTAAAGGCCCCTCTACCGCTGCTTGCAAAAAGGAAGCTGGATTAAAAGAAATCTTTTTTTTTTTTGGCAAGTCTCATGGCCCACTAGGGTCTGTGGTATAGAGAAAGACACACTCCAGAAAAAAATTATTTCTCTCTGCCTGAAGTGACATTCTCAACTTTCTCAGTAACTGGAAAAAAAAAAAAAATCAGATTCTTCCTTCCGCTCTTTAACTCCCAACTTAATGCCAATTAGCCACACTCTTCTCTAGAGGGGTTTCAAGTCATTTATCTCCAGGGCAAAGAAAAGGCTCTTAGATAAGTCCTTGAAGTTTCCCCGGGCCTCCCTCACCTGCTCCCTGGCCCCCTAACCTTCACCCACCTGCTTCCCCCTCCCATCACCAGGGGCCAAATCTTCCATGAACTCTGGGGCACGGCAATAAGAATCAGGGGTAGTCTCATTCCCAAAGGAGTTCTCTTTGGCAAATGGTTACATGATCTTCCCGGCTGGTGCCAATCGTAGGAGGGCCAATTGCCATTTTAAATGGTTTGTCAGTTTACTTCATCCCCATGGCCTGCTGGTCACTGTGGAAGATTAATATAATTTCTTGGAGGATGGTATTCTGAGACCATGGCCCGGAGCTCGTCTCCCACTGATTTTTTCCATGGCCCAGAGAGGCAGGGTCGGGGCTGAAATGAGTATGGGCCATAATAGCGATGTCTCTGCTGGCTGGTTCCAAAGGAGAAGGGGTCTTAGTGCTGTAGCCTGGAGGCTGCACACATGCTCTTCATGAAATAGGCACTTCATCTTCTGGAATGAGCAGCCAGGGCCTTAAAGGCCAGCAGAGGAGATGGGGTCATAGCCACAAACCAGACTCATTTCTCTGCTTTGTCTAGAACTTAGCTGTTACATACACATTTCTCCTCCTAACCTCACCACTCTCCTATTATGGGTAAAGTAAGAATTACATTCTACATTTTACAAATGAGGCTCAGGCAGATAACATGGGCTGCTTGGAATCACACAGCTTGGAAATGGCAGAACCGGGAGTTGCCCTCAGATAGGTGGAGCAGCTTGATACACGGACTTTGGGCTTAAACAGGTGTGAGTTCAAATCCTGTGGCTGCCACTCCTGGCTGTGTACCCTAGGACAAGTTGCCTTACCTCTCTGAGCTTCTGTTTTCTCATCTGAGATGATAGGCCATTCATCCACTGATCTTAGTACCTTACACACATTCCCCCAATGGATCCCTACAAAAGCCCTCTTAAGCAAGTGCTTTTCTCATCATGTGTTTTTTTTTTTCAGAAGAGGACTCTGAAGAGCAGAAATACTGTGTAACCTGCACAGGGTCACACAGCTGGGAAGTGGAGCATCCAGAATTCAAGCACAGGCAGCCTGGTCCACTGCATCAGAATGCTGACTCCACAGACATTTGAGAAATTTCAAATCATTTATGTGAATTTTGAAGAAGCTAACAGATACATATGGCTCCCTTCCAGGCCTGTCTCCTTCTCCTTAACTTGATGATCTGAAGGGAAACTATGGGACTGGGGAGCACTGAGGAGATTTCACAGAAACAGCCTTGTACGGTCCCTCAAGGAGCCCCAGGCTTGTGGGGCTCCAGGCAAATCCACACAAGGCTGGGAGGACGATCTGGCCTGTCAGCTTCCCTAGGAAAACCCGCCTGGGGCCTAGCTATGCAGGCTGTAATCGGATTCCTGCGCTGGCCTCCTCATCTGGTCCAGGGAGGCCCAGCAGCCTGGCCCTTTGCCCCTGGAAGGGGTGGGCCCTGGGTCACGGTGGGGTGGGTGGAGAGGTCAGGGGGGCAGCAGGGAGGGGCCCAGCAGGGGTGCTCTGTGCGGGGGCCCTGGCACCCCGGAGCCCAGAGCAGCTGCTGGCGTCTGTCAGCCACCCCGCGGGGCGCGGCCGGGGCCCACTGGCCTCTACATCTTCCTGACAGGCCCCTCTTCTGAGGCCAGGAAAAAACAACAACAGTTCCTCCCCTCTTGGCAATCCATTTGTCAGATGAAGGCTGGGCACCAGAACCTTTAACCTCCTCAAAGTCAGCATTTCCCCTTCAAGGCCTTGCAGGCCCGAGAGACAGAGATGGATAGAAGTGGCTATTTGTAGAAAAAAGCCCCGAGGCCTGGTGGCCAAGGGGAGCAGGGTTTTCAGGAAGGGAGGGGACCCTGCTTCTTGCTGTTGTTGGGGTGACAGGAGGAGGAAGAGGAAAGGCACGTGTTAGGAGGAGGGGCCCTGAAGTGGGCAGTTGACCTGGCCACACCTGAACTCTCCTAAAGAACTTTTGGAATTTCCTCGATTGTACACGACAAGCAGGCGTGTCCTTGGTGCTACAGACCCGCTTCTGTGCTTGGCCACCCCACCCACCTGTGCCTGGAGTTACAGGTCATCTGAGGAAGGACCTGGGGCCTACAGGCTGAAGACTGGCCTAGCTTTTCATCCGCTGTGTGCTCTCAGGCAAATCACACCCATTTTCTGCGCCTCAGTTTTCTCATTGGCAGAATGGAGATGTTGGTAGCAGTCTCATGTGGCTATTTTGAGGATAAGTGCACTGATGTTTGTGAAAAGAGTTGTCTGCTTGTAAAGATGATGCACGTGATTATGCTTTCTCTTTCTATACTCTGCTGGACCACAGGGCATGACATGGGTCAATGGAGGATAAAGATGGCTCATCCTAGCCCCCAAATATTCTCTCCTATGGCACATAACAGAAGGTCAAGATCATGGCCTTGGGAACCAGGAGAGCTCATGGGTTCAAATTCCAGCTGAGCCATTAATAAGCTTAATGGCTTTCAGCAATTCCCTTTATCCCTTGGGCCTCAGTTTTGTCATCTATAGAATGGGGATAAACCTTTTCTTTTTTTTCCCCATTAAGTTGCTGAGAGAAGTGAGTGAGGTGAGCCTGAGGAGAGTTCTTGCCAGAGCCTGGTGTACAGTTCGTTGTGGTACTAGCTAGATGGTGATGATGAAAATACCTGAGATTTTCATCTTTAGGACAACTCTGGAGGCCTTGTGAAATATTTATATGCCACCTAAGAGGGACAAGATGGAACCATTGGCATTTGGTCATACGGTTGAACATGTGAACCGGGCAAGACAGCTGTAACTGAGAAAGGCTGCAGGGGATGGGAAGCTGACAAGCTTTGAATATGGTGGAAACCACAGTAGACTAGGATATTTACCACTAGGCCTGGCATTTATTTCCACTATGTGTGTCCTCAGCGTCTCAGAGGCTTTGAGGAAGCAGGGTCACTACTGCCCTGAAGGACTTTGTGAGGCTCAAATTATAGGATGGACAGGACAGAGTTGCGTAAACCACAGAATACCGACCTCACGACTGCACAGATGCCCCTCTGAAGCCTGGCGTGGAGCCAGGCATTCCACGCTCGGGAACCAATGATGGGGTCTTCCACTAAATCCCAGAAAATGCTGAGGTAATAGAGTCAGCTTCCTCAGATGAATGTTTTCTCTCATAACTATATAGTTTAAATTTGGGTGCTGGCCATCACTTGTCTGCCACCAAGATTGTGGGCAGCTGACTTAAAAACACAATACACATAGGGGCCTGTGTTGGAACTTTGGGCTGTTGGAGGTCACGTGACCTTGGTTTTCTCAATTGAAAAGTAGAGGTTTGCTGTATAGACGATGTACACACACTCAGGAGGTGCCCAGAGACCATGCCCTTCCCAGGGCTTTGGTACCTGGCGGAGTTAGAGACACGTTGAGCTCAAGGAGAAGCTCTGAGTTCGGACAGCCAGATAAAACACAGGTAGTCCAGGTTAAGTAGGGTCCATGCGATATTTCGGACATTCTTACCCTAATAAGCTCTTTGTTGTTTATCTGAAATTCAAGTTTAACTGGGTGTCCTTTTCCCTCCCTAAATCTGGAAACCCAAACAGAAGGCAAGTCATCTTTAAGATGAGGAAGACTCAGGCCTTACCTTCTGAGTCCAGATATTTGTATTTCGACAGAAGACTCTGGAAGGAAACTCTGAGGAGGGAGGTGTGGTAGTGGGGCTGGTTTGCCTTCGGCTGTTGGCTTGCTGGTCGCGGGAGGAGCCCAGGGTCCCCCAGAAAGGTCTCCGTTGGAGGCCTTTGGAGTGAGACAGGGCAGAGGGAGGAGGGAGAGAGGAGGCAGGGAGGCCAGGTGGAGAGTGGGGACAAAGATGAGTGCCCCTGGCAGGAAGTGCGGAAAGAGAGCGGGAGGGAGGCCACCATGTGGGCAGGGCGCCACCCTGGAGACCCCTGGCCGCCCACTTCCTGGGGTGCATTTTGCAGCCCTTGCTTGCAAGGCAGCAGTGCCATTATTTGGGGAGAAACCAGCTAACTAGATAGGACAGCAAACTGGGGATTTATGTGGTGTGGGAACAGCTCGGGTTTCCCTCGCTGTTTATCCAGCAGTATTTTTTAAAACAGAAATCAGCGCGCGCGGGTAACCACAGCTGTGAGTTACTGGCTCTGGCTGCAAGGTTGGGGGGGGGGGGGTTCTCCACAGTGCTTTGCTCTGCATCAGCTTGGAAGCTGCTGATGGAATGTGCCCTTCCAGCCAGGGTCCATGTGAAGAGGGTGGCCCTGGGCAGGTCCTAGGTCACTCTTTCTCCTCTAGGAGGAAGGCCAGCATCCCTGAGGGAGCTGTGATGGGTCAAGGCCTGAAGCCTTAGAGATCACTCAGTTAGGGGTCATGACCTCACATGGGGCCAGGCCAGGACACACAAGCTAGAGAAGCCAGCTGGGAGGAAAACACGGGGAGTCAATGACAGAGAGGGGCCCCAACAGCTACTTGGCACTAGCCAGCTTCGCCTTGCAAGAACATAGGCCTAGTTCTACCAGACCTTTTCAGGGTTTTTTTTTGTATTTTTTTTTTTTTTTTGGTATTTTTCTGAAGCTGGAAACAGGGAGGCAGTCAGACTCCCGCATGCGCCCGACCGGGATCCACCTGGCATGCCCACCAGGGAGCGATGCTCTGCCCAGCTAGGGCGTCACTCTGTTGCAACCAGAGCCATTCTAGTCCCTGAGGCAGAGGTCATAGAGCCATCCTCAGCGCCCGGGGCCAACTTTGCTCCAATGGAGCCTTGGCTGCCGGAGGGGAAGAGAGAGACAGAGAGGAAGGAGAGGGGGAGGGGTGGAGAAGCAGATGGGCACTTCTCCTGTGTGCCCTGGCTGGGAATCGAACCCGGGACTCCCGCACGCCAGGCCGACGCTCTACCACTGAGCCAATTGGCCAGGGCCCAGACCTTTTTAGTTTTTAAAAAGAGCCGAGCCTCTAGATTTTTACACGTGATCTCTCAATTTTTAAATGTTGGTAATGAATTTAAAACACTGCTGCTCAATTAAAAGATTCCTATGGGCACAATTTGGTTATAGAACTGACAAGTTGCAATCTCTGGTCTCCTCCAAGTCTTTCTGCTCCCATTGTACAGATGACAAAGCCGAGGCCCAGAAAGGCTTAGTGACTTGCCCAAGGCTGCTATTGGGAAACCCATGGGTCCAGGACACCCATGCTGTGCTCCTTGCCCAAGTTAGCAAATTTGCTGGCTGAGACTGGGGTCTCACCAAGCCATTCTCAAGTGTTTCCCAAGCAGGTCTCATTTGCATAGACATGACATTTGCAAATACACCCATAGCTACTTGCTTCTGGCAATGCCCCTGAGGGAGCTAGGCTGGCATTAACCCATTTTTTACAGATGAGGACATGGAGGCTAAGAGAGGCTAAGTGACTTGCAGAGCAACAGTCTTAGGAAGGGCTGGGGCCTGCTCCTCCAAGGACCGATCTTCAATTTTCCCACCTTCGAATGCCGTCATCCTTGGGGAGACAGCCTGAGGTGGATAATAAACTCCTAAAAGAGAACAGAAAATGGATGGGATACTGGGGTAAACGGAATATTCTTCATAACTTAAAGTTAATTGAAAATCCATAGGTTATCAATTTTCCAAGCAAGAGAATAAAATAGAAAGTATTTCAAAGAGCAATTATATGAGGCATGGTTTAATCTTTCTTTGATGATTCCAAAGGCATTTCAGGGGAATGTAATGCCTCGGGGCGCCATTACGAACACCAATAATTACTGTGTAAGGCTGTGAGACAAGTTCTTGTCAATTCCCTCCTGGCTGTTTAGGGTTTTGGAAGATGATCACAGCGCCTGGTGGTGAGCACGTGTCCAAGTGGCGAACTGCTCTCTCCGTCTTTGTTGGTTTCAGGGTGGTGCTGCGGACAAAGCAGTGTCCAAGGGGGAATCCTGCCAACCTTCACCTTCTCCTGCCAAATGGGAATAATGTCGACTCCTTCTATACTCACTGTAGAAGGTTCTACTTCACAAAGGGCCTCAGGTCACAGTGTTTAGAACAGAAGGCACTTCAGGTCATAGTGTGTGCATCAGCTTCATTTTGCCAGGGAGGCCCAGAGAGGTTAGGAGCCTTGTCCAAAGTCACACAGCCAGGGAGGAGGTGCTGGAATCTTTTTTTTTTTTCCTCTCTAGACTTTCCTGTATCACACGGAGGTAGGAAAGACCTGGGGGGAAGTGAAAGCTTAGCACATGGTCACACATGCACACAGAGACACACAGGTCTGCCTGACCATGGATCTCCCCAGCCTCGGGACCGAGGTGAACCCCCTCAGTTCAGGGCAGGGAAGAACCTGGGGGCGGGAGGCTGAGACACCACTGTGAGGTTTATGGTTTCATGAATGTCGGAGCATTTTACTATGTGGTAATTTCAAGTGTTCAGGCTCCCAGGGCCTTTATCTTTTAATTGAAGAAATAAACAATCTCCCCCAAGGCATGCTTGGCCAGGGAGAAAGGCAGGTGCAATGTATATGGAGGAGAGCAGCAGCCTGGACCGACCCTGTGTCATGGGAAAATACAATATCCGGAAGCAAAAAGCTGTCTTTGCCCGAGCCCCAGGAGAGGGCGATCACAGGGGGATACCGCATACAAACGTGTACGCATGCGTACACCCCCTGCTTGGGCCCTGAGAGTCCCTGCGTAGAGCACATACGCACGGGCCACACGTCACACAAAATCGAATCGAGAGGCTCAGCACATCAGCACCACACGCGTGACCATGACAGATGCTCTCAGAGATGCTGCTGTGTGTACCTCCTCACCCTATGGCAGAGCCCCTGTCATCTGGGCAGAAATACCAAAGCAGGGACGGGGGCAGGCATACCCCCCTCAACACAGCCACAAACGCTCAATCCAGGTGCTTCCAATCACGCATAAACAGAACTAGACATGCTAGGAGGCACACCAGGACAGAAGTGTCCCCACATCTTCCCTCTTCGTGTACCCATGTTCTCCAATGTGATGTACCATTTTATCAGTCCAAACTCTCAGACAGGGACAGAGATGAGTTCTGACACTCTGATGTACAGGCCCACTGGTCTCTCTCACACACAAGCCCACAGATACACACACACTGATGCATGGCCTCAGCCTTGGGTCATTGTTGAGAGCTGAATGTGGGGTTATGTTTTCAAACAGCAACAGCATTCATCTCTGTTGGCTTTACCCACATCATAACTCCCACTTTTGGCACCCAAACAGTTAATGTCCCAGGTCTTGGACTTTCAAAGCATCTCACACCCTCGGCAAAGAGGTCTGCCTTATAGTCCCTGGGGGAGCTTTCACCTACACGGAGAGGAAAGGTAAGAAAAACTGGTGGTGCAAGGTTTAAAGCGGAAATATTTTAGCACTAGGAGGAACAGGACGGCGGGCCCTATGGGGCGCCATCTGGTGGTTAGAAACAGAACTGCAGCACCTGCTGCAATGAGCCCAAGCCTAATCTTCCACCACCACTTCCAGCATGTGAAGATCCGCTTCTGATCCTAGAAGGGTGGGGGAAGAATAAGGAGTCAAACCCCCACGACTCCTGCGGCCCCACAGCTGCGTGCAGACACGGAGGGTGGAAAGAGAGCTATCTTCAGGTTACTGAATCCGTCCTCTCCAACGCAGCCCTAAGCTTGTTTGTCTCAGCTTCTATTTTCTGGATTGCAAATGGAAGATATGTGAAAGCCAGTGGACTGGGTGCTCTCCTCACTCTCTGCTGTTAACAATAGCCAACAACTATTTATTGAATCCCTACTGCCCTAAGTGCTAGAGTAAACAAGACAGACTAAATTCTTGCCCTCATGAAGCCTGCCTTTTGGGGAGGTCAGAAAAGCAAAACACACATAAGCAAGATTGTGTCAGGGTGCTAAGTGCTAAGGTGAAACATAAGCAGAGTAAGGGGATAGAGAGGTCATGTGGGTGGGGACTTATGTCGTCTTACATAGGGTGGGCAGGGATGGCCACTCCAGTAAGGAGGTGAAAGAGCAGAGACCTGATGGAAACAAGGGAAGGAATGAGTGTGTTGAACTTAGAACCATCCAGGCCAAAAGAACAACAGGGATGTGCAAATGCCCGGAGGCAGAGAAGCACTTGGAGAGCTCAAGGAATGGCAAGGAGGTTGGGACAGAGTGAATGAGGTGGACATTGGTCAGAAATATAGGTGGGTGGGAGAAGGGGCACACAGGGAAGGCTGCAGTACATTGTTACCCCATCTTGTTCCAAAATGGACATTAGGCAGCTCAGTTTTCTCCATGGAGAAACTGCTATGGACTCAGCTCTACCCTGAAAACTTAGCAGTGTACAAACAATGATAAACCCTGGTGCCTCTGTGTGTCACAGAGTCTGATTTCAGAGATGAAACACATTCATATAAAACAATAACAAAATACGTAAGACAGCATGAGATGTGAGTGCTAAACAGTGTGGAAGGTCTTTCGGGGTTGCAGTGGTCACAGAAGTCATCCTGGAGGACTTCAAGGTATGAGCCTGGCATGACTGCAAGGAGGACGGGGGGACAATCAGAAATGGGGACAGTCTGTGCAAAGGATGGCAGGGAATGAGAAGCATCGCTTTGAGAATAAATGTGCTCCATTTCAGGAAGAAAAAACGTGTCTTGATCATTGATTTAACATGTATTCATTGAGCCAAGCACTGTTCCCTGATTGAGCCACTTACTGACTGAATGACCTTGGGTGAGTCCCCAAAGCTCTCTGAACCTTAGGCAGTCTGGTCACAACATCACTGGTGAAGCTGGTGCACACATGTGGGCCCACAGGGACATGTTAGTGCTGTGGGGACAGTAGGATGAATAGGTCGCAGTGCCAGCCCAGAAGGAGTTCACAGTCCAGGGAAGGGAAGATGGCAGGCCTGTTAACTCCTGATAGAGACTCCAACTTATTGTTGAGTCTGGCTGAGGGGAGTGGGGTGTGTGGAAAGCTAATCGCCCAGAAAGCCAGGGCTGAGGTTCATGCTCAGGATGGAGCAGCCTGGCCTGCTCTCCTGCAAAACACTTTTCCGAGCAAGTTTCCAAAAGGCATGAATGGAAACCTCTCAGAACCAATCTCATTCTCCATGCACTGTGGGAGCTGGCTACTCAGAGGAAGGATTATAAAGGCAAGAATCTCTTGTCAATCCACAAGCAGGCACTGTGCACACCCACCTAGGAGATCAGAGAAGAGGCCCCTGGCTGGGGACCTCCTGCAGGGACTCCCCCAGGGGTGGGGGTGCCCAACGAGCTCCCCAGAAGGAGAATGACTGAGCCAAGGGAGTGGAGATGAGGCCAGACTGCTGGCCGCTGGGAAGAGGTCTGGGCAGGGCTGGCCCGGGAAGTAGCAGGCTGGGAGAAGCCAAAGCAGGGCCAGCGAGGAAGGGGAGGATTCAGGAGGCCCAGAGAAGGGAAGCAAGTGTGAGGTTGTGGGTGTGGGTGTGTCAGGAGGGATGGGAAAGAACAAAGCAAGAATACACAGGGAGCATCTGTTCTAGGACGATGGAGGACAGGAACAAAGCAGGCTGTCTGGAGGGAAGGTTCTGGTGGAACGCAAGAACAGATAATGTTGGGAGGGTCTTAAGAGTCAGAATGCAGAGTATGATTTGATGTTCTTACTTACCAAAGAGGCTGCATGTACTTGAATTTAATTTCTTCTTTCATACTGATCATCGGGGACATTTCCTATTTTGGGACCAACAGAGATCACCAGTGTCCGCAGGGTGGTCAACCTTTGGCACCTCAGTTACTCGGGTGGCTTTCTAGAGGGTACACGTGCCCCTTCTGCTGGGTTCTCTGACATGACAGGGGACAACCTCCCTCTCCCTCTTAATCCCCACTGTATTCAGGGATTCAGGGGTCTGGGCATACTAACCCTGCTCTTTCACAGCTGGGGGAAACTGACATTGAGAAACAGCTGTTCGGTGACCAACTGGGACTAGCCTAAGACGCAGGCACCGGAAATCACCTCCGGTCAGCTGCAGCGGCCTAGCAGTGTTTGGCCCCCACCTGCCCACAGATTTTGGCTTCAGGTCAGCCTCCGAGAAAGGAGCCGCGGTTCGGATGGTCCAAGCTATGGGCGCTGAAAGCCCAGGGAAGACCGCTTATCCGGCGAGTCGGCGGACTCCTGCGCCCCACGGCCTCGCAGAGCCCTCTGCTGGCAGAGCCCAGCACTACAGTGTCGCCATGCCTCTGCACCAACACCCCAGAAATCAGCGGGAAGCACCCACCCATCCCACCCGAGCGACGACCCACATGGACTCTAGCCCCACCTTGGTACTTTTTAGCCCCACTTGGCACAGCTGCATGGCCTTGGGCAAGCTGACTTCTCAGAAACCCACCTGTGAAGTGGGGGTAAAAGTGCTTACCTTTCAGGGTCGATGTGAGAACAACATAGGAGAACATACGGGAAGCACCCAGCACATGGCTGTTCTTAATGGTAGCTATTATTCATAATGCCCATCTCACATGTTGAGCGTGAAAGAGATGAAGTCGGAGAAGGCTTCATAAAAGGTAAAATGATAACCAAATGTTGATGCGAGGCAGCTGGTGTGTTAATAATCGGAGGAGGTGGGCCCTCTGGGAATATCAAGAGCCATCCTCTGTTTTAGTATAGACACTGGCTTCTTTTCCTTTTCTTTCTTCTGTTTACTGCTTATTCTGGGGTTTGAGGGTGAGGGGAGGGCATAACTCCAGCAGGTCAGGAAACAACTGCCTCTCACCTCCCGGGGAGGGTTTGAAGACTAGCCGCCCAGCTTTTAGAGAAGGGCAGCTATCTGTTACTAATTCGGAAATGGCTTTTAACAGCCCATCAAGCTATATTGTGAAAGAAAAGTGAAGGACCCTTTTTATTTTATTTTATTTTATTGATTGATTTTAGAGAGAGAGGAAAGGAGAGAGAGACAGGATATTGATCTTTTCTTGTATGTGTCCTGACTGGGGATCAAACCAGCAACCTTTGCATATCATGACAGCACTCCGACCAACTGAGCCATCTGGCCAGGGCTGAAAGAACCTCTTCTTTCTTTCTCTTTCTCTCTCTCTCTCTCTCCCTTCTTCCCTCCCCTCCCTTCCTCTCTTCCCCCCTCCCTCACTCCTTTCCTTTCCTTTCTTTCTCTCCTTCTCTTTTTTTTTTTTTCCCTCTCTCTCTCTTTTTTGTGGAGGGTCAAGAGGTTGTAGGGTGGGACCCAGGGGAGAATGAGAGGAAGAGGAGCAAGCAAAGGGCGCGCTGGGGGCTCCTGGATTTAAGGACAGATCTGGGGAAGTGGTTCACAAGGCCCCTCTGTGAGAGGGGAAGCGATGATGAGTGGAGGAGAGAAGGGCCAATGTGACATGCCCACAGCT
This sequence comes from Saccopteryx leptura, assembly GCF_036850995.1. Classification (NCBI taxonomy): domain Eukaryota; kingdom Metazoa; phylum Chordata; class Mammalia; order Chiroptera; family Emballonuridae; genus Saccopteryx; species Saccopteryx leptura. The sequence goes on along the minus strand of NC_089504.1, from coordinate 343,623,340 downwards.
GAGACTATCCCACAGTCTGTGCCCAAAACACTGTCATTGGATCACTCAGCCTGCACTCAATATGAGATGTTTGCTCTGTCTCTACCCATTACCTGGGCCCCTGGAGCCCTAAAGCAAGCCCCTGGACTCCCAGGCAGGTGTGGAGAGGAGTTCTCACACTTGTACTTGGGGGGAGGGCTAAGGGGAGCACAGGAAACCTCTTTACCCTCAAGCCTTCTTATTCAAGGACTGAGTGCCCTGGGAGGAAGGGGTCATGCCTTCATCTGAACTGCTCAGCAAGTCAGCCCCATCCCAGGGTGGTCCTGGAGGGTGAGGAGGGACAGCTAGATGAGGCTGAGGCAGTGGGGAAGGGAGAGGGAAGAACACTTGGAAGGAGGGGGAGAGAGGGAGGGAAGGTATTTATGTGAATACTTGAAGACATGGGGCCTGACCTGTGGTGGCGCAGTGAATAAAGCATCGACCTGGAATGCTGAGGTCGCTGGTTCAAAACCCTGCACTTGTCTGGCCAAGGTACATATGGGAGTTGATGCTTCCTGCTCCTTCTCTCTCTGTCTCTGACTCTCTCTCTCCCTCTCTCTCTCATTTTCTCTCCTCTCTAAAATGAATACATAAATAAAAATTTTTAAAAATAGTTGAAGAGGAAAAAAAAAAGATGTGGGGAGAAGCCAGCCAATCTGCTGCTGCTTGACAGTTTGCCTAGGTGTCTGAGTGGGCAGGTGGGGCCACACCAGAGTGGCCTTTCTGCCCGTCCTGTGCACTTCTCTGCATTGTAGAAGGAAGCGACATGACTGGTGGGTGGCAAAAGGCGCTGCAGAGGGAAGGAAGGAAGCACGGCCTGCTGCCCTGCGTGTTAATATGATTTAGGAGGTACACGGGTCACCCTCTCATGACTGAAAGCCATCCAGGAGCGAAGGTTTGCAGCTATTTCTAGACAAAACTGGGTGATGAGATGAAATAGCTCAACTCCTGACCATTAAGTCATGAAGGCCATGGCCGTCATAAATCTCCATCTCCGTGGCCCTCGCTGTCTTTTTTTTTTTTTTTTTTTTTTTACAGAGACAGAATAAGAGTCAGAGAGAGGGATAGATAGGGACAGACAGACAGGAACAGAGAGAGATGAGAAGCATCAATTATTAGTTTTTCGCTGCGACGCCTTAGTTGTTCATTGATTGCTTTCTTATATGTGCCTTGACCGGGGGGCTACAGCAGACCAAGTAACCCCTTGCTTGAGCTAGCAACCTTGGGTCCAATCTGGTGAGCCTTGCTCAAACCAGATGAGCTCGCACTCAAGCTGGCGATCTCGGGGTCTCGAACTTGGGTCCTCCGCGTCCCAGTCTGACACTCTATCCACTGTGCCACCGCCTGGTCAGGCACCTCGCTGTCTTGTATGGAGGCAGAGTCTGGCCAGTGCCACCTGCCGTGGTGGGACCCTCACCCATCCTGGCAGTGCCTCTGAGGATGGGGCAGGCTTTGGTGCCAAGGACTATAAGGGCATTTGAAAGCTACGCTGTACCCTCATTTTTTACTGGGTGATCTAGAGTTTTCCCCAATCTCTATCAGCTCAAATCCTCCACAACTCACATCAGAAAACTGGCCCTGCCATGTACGTGTCTGACCACTTTGGGCACATACATTTACCTTCCTGAGTCATAATTTCCCTATTTATAAATGTGAGCAATAATAGCTCCCTGGCATGGTTGTTTGTGAGGGTAAATTGAAATAAGTACAGGATGCATCCTGGTACAAAACATGCCTTGTGTCCTTTCCTTGTAAAGCCTGGTTTAAATTCTGTTTCCTCTTCCCCTGGTGTTTTTCTCCAATTGTCTCTTAGGCCAATTCTTTTTTTTCTTTTTTCTTTTTTGAGAGACAGATAGACAAAAGAAGAAAGAGAGATGAGAAGCATCAATTCTTTGTGATGGCATCTTAGTTGTTCATTGATTGCTTTCTCATATGTGCCTTGACGGGGGGGGGGGGGGCAGGACAATGCTCCTGCCGAGCCAGTGACCCCTTGCTCTAGCCAGCAACCTTGGGCTCAAGCCAGCAGCCATGGGGTCATGATCCCATACTCAAGCCAGTGACCCTGTACTCAAGCCAGATGAGCCAGCACTCAAGCCAGTGACCTTGAGATTTTGAACCTGGGTCCTCAGTGTCCCAGGCTGATGCTCTATTCACTGCGCCACTGCCTTGTCAGGCTCTTTGACCAATTCTCATTCATCCTCAAGGGCTTCCTACCCACGGGAAACTTCCTGATTCACCCATCCATGGCTATCTTCTGCTTCCTGCTCCGACGGCACATAGGACCCTTTGCCATGGTGGCTTCATGATTTAGAGGCAAGTTGTCTCTAAAGGTGGAAACAACTGTGTTTGCTTTGTGTTTGAGGAACTTAGTTTGGGTTAACTAACTTTAACCCCCTGGTGGGGGTTAAAGAAGGAAATGGCTGGGGGCATTTTCAGACTGAGGGATTTGATTTAGGGGAGGTGGGATTATTAATAAAGTTAGAGCTGCAGCTCTTGCTTCTCCTGCCCTGCCACACCTTGTGATGATATTCCTTGATGTCCCACTCCCCCAAGAACCTATGTTAGGACCGCCGTGCAGGGCTCCAGCGCTGGCTATCCCTGCAGCCCTCCCTCCGCAGCCAGGAAAACCAATTGCAAGGCCAATGAGTGGGAGTGATGCTATTTAAATGTGCCTTAGTTTTGTAAAAAGTTCAATTATTCACAGACTTTGCTACTTTAAAACTGGTAATATGATAACTATGACATACTTCAAGATGATGTGCGTTGACATAGTAGTTCAGAAGCTCTGAGCTAGAAATGCTGAGAAGATTGCCCTCCGGGGACAAGCAAAAATTCCAGCCAGGGGCTGTCACTGTCTGGCTTTTCCTGGCTATCTTTGCAGAGACGCAGCACAGGGCAGTGATTAAAAGCATGACTCTGAACTCAGACTGCCTGGGACCGAAGCCTGTCTGTACCACTTATTAGCTCCGAGAACGTAGGCAAGACTTACCTTTCGTTATCTCATCTGTGAAGTGGGAGTAATAATGGTCCTACCTCACTGGATTGTTGGGAAGATTAAATGAGTTAATACAATGTCAAGTGCTGAATCACTCCCTAGCACACGGCAAGGGCTACATGAGCATTAACTCTTATTAAAAAAGGTCCCAACCTACCCACTTACCCAATTATAGTCCACTTGCATCAGATGCTAGGTTCAGAGTATTGGTTTTTTTGTTTTTAAGATCAGACATGGATGGGAAGGGGTTGGTCAATACAGACCTCTCATTCAAGCAGACAGGGCTGGCTTTGGGGTGGACAACCTGCGCAGGCATACAGGCCCCATGCTAGAAGGCCCTGGCACTTCATTTCATGCTCTGCTATCTGCTGTTGCCCTCTTGATATTCTTTTTTTTTTTTTTTTTTTTTTTTGGGGGGGGGGGGGACAACTTTTACCATTAATGATATGTCATGTTTTTTTGTTTTTTGTTTTTTTACAGAGGCAGAGATAGACAGGGACAGGCAGACAGGAACGGAGAGAGATGAGAAGCATCAATCATTAGTTTTTCGTTGCACATTGCGACTTTTTAGTTGTTCATTGATTGCTTTCTCATATGTGCCTTGACCGCGGGCCTTCAGCAGACTGAGTAACCCCTTGCTTGAGCCAGTGACCTTGGGTCAAGCTGGTGAGCTTTTAGCTCAAGCCAGATGAGCCCGCTCTCAAGCTGGCGACCTCGGGGTCTTGAACCTGGGTTCTTCCGCATCCCAGTCCGACGCTCTATCCACTGCGCCACCACCTGATCAGGCTTGATATTCTTAATAATATATAAAGAAGGGACCCTGCATCTTCATTTTGCACTGGGCCCGCAAGGAATGCAGCAGCTCCCACGAGCAGATTCCTCTGGATGCCGAAGGCACCCTGCCTTCCTCCTCCACTGCTCACACCAGTTCCTTTCTCTCATCACAGGCAGGCCCTCCCCCTAGGAGATTTGTGCCCCTCCCCCACACCCAACATTTAAATGAGAAAGTTTAAGCATATAAATAGCAACGTTGGAAGAATTTTATAGCGAACACCGTACATCTACCACGCAGATTCTACCAAGAACATTTCTTATCTTTGCTTCTTCACTATCTATGGGGAGGATTTTGCCACCTTATCTACGTTCACCCTGGCCTTTGTCCTCAGCTCCTGGACTCCCGCCCCTTGATGGCAGCTCCAGTGCTTCTAGTCCTTGCTATCTGGACCAAGAAAGGCCCCCTGGGCTTTGGGGCCAGATGGTGGCCTGTAGGAAGGGGTGCTGTGGATAGGGGGAAGGTTGCTGGGAGTTCCGGAGAACTTGCTGGGGAAAGGCTGGCGCCAAAGCTCCACCAGCCCCGTGGGATGGAGGTGCAGGACGGCTCAGGATGCACTCGAGAAGAACAGGGACAGTGTCATTCTGGAGTTTGTGGACTGAGAGTCCTACTCGTAACCATAGTTTTTGTAAGTTCTTCGAGTAGTTTCTTAAGATGGTCTTCCAAGCATTTCTCACAAATGGGGCCCGTGGGCTGAGCCCAGCGCCCTGTGAGGGGGATAAGAGGAGATTTTTCTTCCCACTTTGTGACCTGGGAGACTGAACTTGGAGGTTCCTCCGCTTACTTGCGAGGTCCCAGGGCTCAAAGAGGCAGACCCTGGACCCATACCCAGGTCCTCGAGTCCTCCAAACAGCCCTCTTTCTTCTGATCCCGCGGGGGCAGCAGACAGTGTCACATTTCCCTGGGTAATTTGAGGGGGAAACCCCCCAAACTTTCTCTCTAGGATAAAAGAGAGTATCAGGGCTGTGATTTAGCTCTGAGAGTGTGGTTGGGCCAGGAGCGATCACATTTCAAAGGGTTAGAACTCATTTCTCCTACCCTTCCAGCTCCGGTCCAGAGCTCAGCACTGAGCTGGCTTCTCTCTGCCCCTCCCAGCATCCCCGCCCCCTCCCTAGTGCCGCAGGCAGGTGACACCTGTATTATTGCTAAGGGTTAAAAAGCCCCCAAATCAATAAAACCCAGTAATGAGTGTTGGTACCGTGAAGGCGACAGATAAACCCCTTCTACTCAGTGAGTTCAATCCCATAAAACAGCTCTCCCCTTTCGATCCTGGCATTCATTTGATAGAAAATGTGAAGAAATTTTTAAAAGGTGACTTACTAATTGCCTGTAAAATAAAAGGCAGATGGAAGCTTTATTACAGTTGAAGGAAGTCAGGAATATTAAGGTAAAGTGTCAAATAACAATTGATTTTCCTGAGACATAAAGGGGCGATTTATGGCTTCCTAGTTACTACAAATGAGAAATTATTTGAAGTTCTAAAAAGTATGAGGAGAAATAAAGATTAAATAGAAGATGAAATCATAGGGGTTTCTCCGGGAGGTGACTTCAATGCCCAGGGGGGCTAGAATTCATGTGGCAGGGGCCCAGGCAGCTGGGGCTTGGCATGGCAGCTTCAAGATTTAGATGCGAGGTGTCTCGAAGGAGTGTTTGCTTTGTTGGAGGAAGCAGGAAAAGGAGATGAGCTTTAAAGAGGATAGTGGTTAGGGGCGATTTCAGATTTGAGGGATTTGGGATTGGGGCGATGAGTTTATTGGCATTGGGAATGTAGCTCTGATCCCAGCCAGTGGATATCGGGAATCTAGGGAAAAAAAAGTGTGTGTTGGCTTCCCTGGGACCACGATGGCCTTCTTCCAGCCAAGTGGGGCCCATGCCCATCCTTGCTGCTCCCTGGACAGCAGTGATGCACAGTCCCCTCCAGGCCACAGCACTACCCAGGGCCCTGCAGTGATTTCACCTGGTCTGGGCTCACCTGGTCCTCACTGCTGCCAGACGATGTGCTGGGCTCATCTTAGCTGGAGTCCTCCAGAAGCTGACCAAGACAGGGATTCAAAGACAAGTTGTTTATCTGAGAGGTGCTCACCGTAAACTCCAGGAGGAGAGTGGGGGAGCGAGGCAGGGAAAGCTGTTTGCAAAGGGTGTTTTCATTAGGCAGGTTACCCTGCGGGTGACTGGGGCTTAATCTCGTTGAAGGTCTCGGGGCTCCAGTGTGGGAGACACACCTCAGAGTGATCCTGTCTGAAGGATGACATGAGCCCTCTGAGTGAGATGGGGCATTCATTCTCTGGCACTCATGCAGTCAGAAGTTAGATCCTTTGGGCTCCAAGATGATGGGGCCCCAGGGGATATGGTCAGGGCACCCACAACCTCTGCCTCTGTGCTTCACATATTTACATTAATCCTCATACTTCCCATCACATGCATATCAGAGTCCTCTAGTTTATGGAAGAGACTTAGGGCTTGGGGAGGTTAAATAACTCTCCCAGCTAAATGAGGGGGGTTCAGCCAGGGATGTTGGCATCACAGCCCTGTCCACTCTGTAATTCTTGTGTTAAACTGCAGGTTCTTGGTCCCACCCTCGCAAGGGGCATTTATGGGGTGTCAGGAATATGCACTTTAATAAGCCACCAGCCAGGCTAAGCAGGCCACTGGGCAGGCTTTGAGAACAGCTCTACAGCGGCTGCTCTGGCCTTTTTCACAATGTTCCACCTTTCCTCCTCTCCCTGAGTGGGTCTGTCCCCAGGTTCCCTCCTTGGGAGCTTTCTAGCCACATCTCTGTCCTTGAGGCAGCGTGGATGGAGAGGGGAATCACCAGACTGGAGCAGGCCCCCAGAGTGATCCTCCAGAGCGGGGAGGGCTCATTCTTGGGCTCCTGAGGCCACGAGAGCTGGGGGATGGCGGCTGAGAACAGGAGAGGCTGCAGGAGGCACGCCCCGGACAAGGTGACTGTTTCCTTAGCTTCTCAAAGGTAAGAAAGATCCTGAGAGGAGTGGATGGGAGAGGTGAGGGTGTCCTGCTCACCCTTGCAGGCCAGTGACTGCCTCTCCCAGGACTGGGGTGGGTCAGGCTGCAGAGAAGCTGCCTCGGAGGGACTAAGAAAACAGAGGGAGACCCCCCCACTGCAGCTCACAGGAAAGGGCGAGTCACCAACAAGGGGGGAGCAGGCGGGAGGCGGTGGCCCCCGTGGCCTCTGGATGGGAGGAGACCCTGGAAACCAGGAATGACCTAGGGTGACCCTCGGGGGTGGGGGTCCCTCTCCAGCCCTGTTGACAGAGCTTGTCTCTAACACTGTGTCAGCTTCCTCTTGCTGCTGTATCCAACTACAAGTTTAGTGGCATACAGTTCCAAAGGTGAGCGGTCCCCAAACCAAGGCGTCAGCCGGCCGGTCTCCCTTCCTGAGGCTCTAAGGAACAATATGTCACCTGGCGTTTTCTAGCTTCTAGAGGCTGCCACAGTCCCTGGCTCATGGCCCACATCATTCTGGCCTCTATTGTGTCTTCATTTCTTCCCTCCTGACTCTCCTGCTTCTCTCCCTCTTTCCTTTGTAAGGACCCTTTTGAGTATGTTGGACCCATCCAGGATAATCTCTCCATCTCAGTATCCTTCATGTAATCACACCTGGGACTCTCTTTTGCCGGGTAGGGTGACATGTTCACATTAGGGCAACGAGGGGATTAGGATGTGGCCGTCTTCTGGGGGTGGGGAAGCCGGCCTGGGGTTCTTGTCTCACATCAGCCATAGCGATCTGGGTGACGGTCCCTTTCTGGGCCTTGGTTTCCCCACCTGTGCAGTGAAGGTGGGCCCCGCCAGCCTCTCCAACCTGAATTATTTAGTCAGGGAACATCTGGGGGGAGGATGGATGGATAGCGGTTCTATTTCAGAGCCTGCCAGAGTCTCACAGTGGTGTGTGTGTATTTAATTTTCTACATTTGGATGTGGTCCTAATCCAATAAATGCTCAGGAGATTTCTATAGAATAGATTAATTTTTGCTAGAAAAAAAATATAATTGCTTGATGTTAAGGCTGCTGCCCTGACAAATCTGCTTTGGCCATATATCTGAGAGAGTAAAAGACCCGATCCACTTGCACATAAATATGCCATCCTCCCCACGGGCCCCGCGGAGCACTCCAGGGAGGTTCCCCTGGGTGATTTATTCTTCATTAATAAGCTCTATGCTATATTAGGATCAGATTTATGACTCTGTCTTTCCAATATTTCTGACATTTCATCTGCAAAGAATTACAAATGAAATCTTGAAACTTTGCCGCGTGTCCCTGCTGGTGTCCGGACACTGTGTGGCCGGGGGAGCGGATGGATGGGGAAGCCCCAAGCAGCGGGGCCCAGAGGTGTGTTTCCAGTGGGGAGGAACGTTGAGCTTGACTTTGGGTGGCTTTGGTTTGCAAGTAGCTCAGAATATGAGCAGTTCGGATTCAAAGGCTGTGGACCACAACCACAGTGACAACAGTGATATAGCAGTAACATTTCTTAGGGGCTTATTCATTTAAGGGAGATCATGAAGATGATTCAGGATGATCGGGAAGAATCAATGAGGGAAGATGCTTTCCAAACTGTAAACCACTGTGTGGGTTCTGTTGTTGCTACTGTTTGAAGGACTCGCCACGGCAGTGGGTAGGAGAGTTGGGGAAGCCGGTGAGGTGACCAGTGGGTGACAAATACCCACTCCAGACCAGTGGGAACTGGAAAAAATGCTGGGACCAAGAGACAGGTCTTGTATGGAAGTTGAAGGTGAAAGCCAGCAGTTATAGAGCTAGAGAAGGGAAGGAAGGAGCTGCCATTCGCTGGGTCCTACTGGGTGCCAGAGTGGCACCGGGCAGGTGCCCAACAGGGAAACCGAGGCACAGAACGATTAAGTAACTTGCCTAAGATCGCCCAATCAGTAAGTAGTAGAGACTGGATTTGAACCCAGGCAACCTAACTCCAAAGTCTTCTTATTAAAGCCAGATTGCCCCAATTTATTAGGAGCTTATGACAACCGTACATCCCCAGGCCCCTCCCTCTAGGGTTCTGAGTCCGTGGGCCTAGGATCCTCTGCCTCTATCTGCTGTATTTGTTAGTTATCCTTCGTTATTACTCAGGCTCAAACACTATGTGGGTGACAGCTCGTCTCTGCAGTGCAGCACCACGCACAGCCAAGTCCAGACATGAACAGTAGTCATACCAGTGACAGCCAACATTTCACGAGCACTTCCGGCCAGGCTCCAGGCTTAGCGTTTTACACACATGAGGTCATTTTACTCTCACAACAACCTGTGAGGAGGTGTGTTAGCCTCGCTTTACAGAGGAAGAGGAAGTCTCAAAGAATGTGTATGATTTGCCCAGGGTTACACAGCTTGGAAGACCTGAGATTTAATCCATTTTGTCCTGGGTCTCCACTGTCCCTGTCCCTATCATTCCGCTCCACTCCATTTCCCAAGTGGTATTTGATTGAGTCAGGTGCTGCCCAGCTGGGGAAATGAGATTTTTTGGCTTTAGCAAGTCTGTGCCATGCAGAAACTCACCCAGAACTGTGTGCAGGTCAGGGAGGTTTAAAGATGTGTCCACATTAAATATTTGTCCTTAAAATGCCCTCTGTAGCCCTGTCATTCGGCATGGAACATGCAAGGGGCAGGTTCTGGTGGAGAGGATGCAGAAGTCGGAGTCCTGCCTTCAGGGCGCTGGGTGCACACTAGAGCAGGGCTCTGAGCCTCAGCAGTATTGGCATCTGGGATCGGATCATTATTTTCATAGGAGTCTCTTCTGTGCATTGTAGGGGGTTCAACAGCATCCCTGGCTTCTGCTCACAAGATGCCAGTAACAACCCCTTGTTGTGGCTACAAAGATGGCTTCAGATAGGACCAAACGCCTCCTGGGAGGGAAAATCGCCCCCAGTTGAGAACCACTGCATTAAAGAGAAAGAGAGAAAAAGAATTCTGTATCCTCTACCCAGAGACTAAATTTCATCGACATTGATATAAAATGACCAACTCAATTTCCATATTAACATTTTCCCTATCAGCTGCCATTTTAGTTCTCAATAAAGCACAAATCAAATTTAAGATGCAGCTAGATTTCCTTTTGTAAAAAATGCCTAATGAATTTTATTTTGTTGGCTGCCTAGAAAGTTCCGGCAGCTCAGATGGAAGTGAAAGACCAGTTGGAAGTGCTACAGCTGAGTCTTTCTGACCAGCACAGTTACCCCCCTAAAAGCCGTCTCTACTTGGGGTTTTCTGATAGTCTGGATCTAAAAAACAGATTCTCCCCTCCCTTTCCTTGAGTTCTGGTTTCTAGGCCTACAGTGAGGTCTAGTGCCTTTGTGTTTTAAAAACTCTGTAAGATATAGATGGCCATTCAAGTCTATAATATTTATAATACAATATTTGTCCCTATTCTTCATTGTCCTGAGGCCCAGAAAATGAAGCTTGAAGTTCTGCTGAGGTGCAGTTCTACAATTGACCACGAGATGTCGCCTTTCAGCCACAATTTCGGGTGAATCTGCAGGTGTTTTCTGCAGAAAGATACAGGGCGGTAGAAGATGGGCCAAGGCAGGGCATTCTGGATCCTTCTTGAAGTACAAGTTCTCCGTTGACGTGAACTGTCCTTGCTACCTGCCTGCCCCTGCGTCAAACAATGTCTGTTGGCAAATAAGAGCTGAGCATGGAGCTACCCAAAGCAGAATCATTAGGGCTGAAAGGGACTTCAGAATTTCTAGTGCAATGGGTTTTAAGCTTTTTTTTTAAATGGTAATGTCCTGAATAACTTATCTACCCTCTCTGCTTCAATTTCTTCATCTGTAAATGAGATAAGAATATATCTTGTACATACAGTTGTTATGAGGACAAAGAACAAATATATGTAAAGTAAGTGGTTATATCCTCTATAAATGGAAGTTTTATTGTCATAGTAGTTTTAAATATGGATAAACTGAAGCCCTGGCCGGTTGGCTCAGTGGTAGAGCGTTGGCCTGGCATGCAGGAGTCCCGGGTTCGATTCCCGGCCAGGGCACACAGGGGAAGCGCCCATCTGCTTCTCCAACCCTCCTCCTCTCCTTCCTCTCTGTCTCCCTCTTCCCCTCCCGCAGCTGAGGCTCCATTGGAGTAAAGATGGCCCGGGCGCTGAGGATGGCTCCATGGCCTCTGCCTCAGGTGCTAGAGTGGCTCTGGTCGCAACGGAGCGACGCCCCGTTTGGGCAGAGCATCGCCCCCTGGTGGGTGTGCCAGGTGGATCCCAGTCGGGTGCATGCGGGAGTCTGTCTGACTGCCTCCCCATTTCCAGCTTCAGAAAAATACAAAAAAAAAAAAAAGGATAAACTGAGGGTCTTTGAAGGGAAATGACTTGATTAAGGTCATATAGTGAGATGGTGTTAGATCTGGGGTTCCTGATTCCAAGTCTACCAATGTTTTTAATGCTCTGATTCCTCCTTTAGAAAAAAAAGCAACCCCCTGAAGATTGCACAAAGAATAATAAAAGATGGCTTTTTAGTCACTAAGGTCTACATGGAGCTGGGCAAAGCCCTGATCCCAGCTTGAAAACAGAGCAGTGAGTTCCACTTCAGCCTTTCTCTGGCTTGTGGGTGAGGATGAGTCTGCTGCTGGGGCCTTGAGGAGAATAATGGCTGTGCTTCCCGGAGTGCAGTGAGGATCAGACCAGAACATGAGAAGGACTCAGTGCCTTGCCCAATGTCAACACTCAGCAGAGCCAGGGGACCTTTCTCCCATCCTTATGAGAGGTGACCCCTCACAAAAGGCTGTGAGTTCAAGACTTGGCTGGTGCTAAACTGGGAGCCCAGGGACCTTGACCTAGATCTCGTTCTGAAGCAACTTTCCGTTTGGCTTTTGTCAAATCACCTCTTCCTTTGCAAACTGGGGGAGTTGGATGAAATTATTTGGGGACTTTCCTTCTGGCTGTCATAATCCTTATGTGCTCACCATGTCATCTTTGATTTAGCTAGCATGGTTCAAGAAGGGGTTAAGCAGTGGCAGCGCCCTCCCAGCGGTGGCAGCCCCTTTCCTTCTTGGGACAGGAAGGTCAGGGGTGAGGCCAATACAGGAGGTAGCCTCTGTCGGTGGAAATGGTAATGTTTACTTCCTAGACTCACATTTGTTCCCTCACCCTGAAACCTCGCCTGCAGTGCCCTCGTAAAGACATTGGCGAGGAGCAGGACAGTGGCTCAGGCCTTCTCTGAAATGGATACGCCGGTCGCACCCCCTCAAGGCTGGTCTCATTTGCCTTCTTCATTTTTAGACACATTCCAAACTTTTCAGCAAATTACAGTGTTTGCCAACTGGCCGTCTGGAGCCCAGGAGAGATGCTATTTATAGTAGTGCTGGGACGCTGCCACTCCAAAGCAGCTTGTAAGAAACTGGGCCAGTGTCGACGGGAGTGGTGTCCTGGGCCCTGGGGAGAAGTTGGCGCTCCTGGAGCAGGGCAGCAAAGCTGCGCAGCCCACGGCAAAGGCCGCCAACACCTGCCCACACCTGGGTCCTGGGGTCTGTCCTCCACGCCCTGCATGTCAGGGGGCTCCTTGGAATTCCTGAGAGCCCTGGAGAGACAGCAGTACTGATAGGGCCGCTGGGCAGAGTCAAGGTAAAAATTCACCATAGATGAGCTCTTGTTCACACTGACTGCTGCCCTATTCCACTTCATTCATTCCCTCACTCACTCATTCCACCGGGTGGGCTCTGTCACTGCCTGGTGGTGTCAAGTCACCTTTGTAAGCCTTGATTTTCCCAGCTGTGTAGAAGAGGGATCTGAGCTCTGAGGTTCCTTCTAGCCATTTGTGTGGGACCCCTGCAGGGGCTACATAATAAATGTGTTTGTGTTCCCACCTGCCCAGTGCTGGGCACTAGGGCACACAAAGAAGAAATATGCATAAATGTGGCCCCTGTCTTTGAGAGGCTCAGGAGCCGGCGGGAACCAGCACACAGACCAGGCCCTTGCCCGGGGAAAACAGCACACCCTCACATCTGGGCCAATGTCACAATTCACAAAGGGTTTTGTGACACTTGCTGCTCCCCACAAAGTGTGGCAATATCCATTCTCTTGGGAAGCAGCACCTCAGAGAGGCTGAGCAAGTAGGGGTTTTCTGGGGTCTTTTCAGGGCTGTGCATTTTAACATGCTCTCTTGGACTTCCTGAACTGTGGGTCTCTCCTTTATAAGTCCCCCAACTTCCATTAAGGACTCAATTCTCTTATGTTCCCTCTTTTCTCCCCCTACCCCCCAGAAAACTCTCCCCACTCTCAGAAAAGGCTTTGATCCGGTTGTGTGCAGTACAGCTCATGCCCAGATGGCCGTGGGCTCCCTGATGCTGGCCTCATCTGCCCCTGGGGAAGTCGAGGCCGCCCTTCTCTGTTTGGAAGGGGTATGCAGGCCAGCAGCTGAAGACACTTTTCTTTTTAAAGGGTACACACATTACTTTACAACTTTTTTTAAAAAAGGAAATCGTCATCTAAAAGAATACCAGACACAAGGCAGTATGTGCTTACGTGCCTGGCAGCCCAGGGGGAGGAGAGGCATTGGTCACTGAGGCCCTGCGTGGCCCAGCCTGGAAGGAGGAGCAGGAAGAAGAAGGGCAGGGAGGGTGGAGGCAACCTAGGGGCTCTAGGGACAGTAAGATCCACGAGAACAGGGGTCTGCTGGGCGTCCTCTACCCCTGAGCACCATGGACAGTGCCTTGCACACAGTAGGTCCTCAGTAAATACCTGTTGATCACAAGGTAAGGCAAAGGCTTGGATGCAAAGTGTGCTTGAAGCCAGGGCAGAGGATGGGGGTCCCACTAGGCTGCAGGGGAGGGTGAACCCGGGAGCAAAGGTAAGCTGAGACCCAACTGGAGAAGCACTCCAGTGCCAGCCCAGGAGGGTTCCTCACTGCATGGGGAAGAGCAGCCACCCGAGGCAGGGGCTGAGAAGTGATATTTAAAATCAGCATTTTAGAAAAATGAAACCAGTAGCCCAGCCAGTGCTGACCTGTGAACTTGAATGGACTCTGGGAGCGGTCTATGAAGCTTCTAGTTTCAGACAGTCCTCTGAGAGCCCCTCCCCTAGTGATGGGCTCAGCTTAAACAAAGTTCAGTGTGAGAGGACACAGGCCAGCAGGGAGACATGTCTAGACGGTGACAGAATGCCCAGGGTCCCAGAGACAGGGGGGCTGGAGAGTTGGGAGTTGTCCTCACCTTGAGAGACAAGGTGGGGCTGACTGAGAGGAGCGGAGAGGTGAGGGCCGAGTGTTGGAGAAGGTGCAGCCCGGAGGGCGGAGGTGGCAGGGGGGAGATGGAGAGGTAGGAGGGGAGTACCGTGGGAAGAGTCACAGCGGTGTGGGAGGGGAGCCTCAAAGAAAAGCAGAAGAATGAGGGCTGGGAAAAGGCCCCAGGACACTGGCTTGACCATGGCTTACACTGGTCCAGATCTTACAGATTCCAAACCAGAGCAGGGAGGGCCTTCCACCAGGGACCCTTCCACCCCAACTGTGCTTTTTCACAAGTTCTCTGGCTCTTTCAGCAGATAGCTAGAAACAAGTTGCAGGAGATGTCAATAGAATTCTGTGTCCTTCCCACAGGATATGCCCCCCACCTTTTCTGAGTCATCTGTTGTCACCCCCACCCTGCCCCTGGCTGGCTCCCTCTGCTCCAGTCACACAGTCTCACACCTACACGAAGCTCATTCCTGCCCCGGGACCTTTGCACTTGCTGTTTCCTCTGCCTGAAATTCCCTATCCTAGATAACCACATGACTCATTCCCCCGCTTCCTTCAGCTCCCTGCTCTCTTATCAGACAGCCTTTCCTGCTGCTCTATCTACAATAGCACTCACCATTCTCTTCCTCTTCTCCAGCTTTTATCTGCTTGTCCTTATCACCCCTGCCATCATACATTTCCTAGTTGGTTTGTTTTTATTCTGTTTCTGCCCATCTTAGTCAGCTATAGCTGAAATAATGCTGCGTAACAAATCACCCCAACACTCAGTCAGGAGCTTAAAACAACAAGCATTTTATTCTTCTCATTTGTGATCCTGTGGGTCAGCCAGGCACTGTGGCTCCAGGCTGAGGCTCAGGTGCAGGTCTGCTCCAAGTATTTCTTTATTCTCCTTGGACTAGTGGCTCCAGGGCATTTTCTTCCCAGAGAGAATGGCAGGAACTTAAAAGCAAAGCTGAACCTCACAGCTTGTTTAAGGATGGTCATGACACACAAGTATTATTCCACTGGCCAAAGAAACCTCATGGCCAAGTCTAATGTCAGTGGAGTAGGGAAGTAGTACAGGAGTGTGATTATGTTGTGGGGGTAGGTGGGGTGGATAGAGGGGTGACTATATTCGTAACAACAGTCCAAACTACCATATTCCCCAAAAGCACATGGACAGCAGGAGGCTAGGGCTGGGCCGCATCCAGCTTCATCTCCAGTACCTAAAGTAGTTCTCCATTAACAGCAAGGGTTCAATAAACACTTGTTAAGTGAAGACACAAATCGGCCACTCTACATTCCAATGACAAGGCTGTTTTTCTCCCAGCGGCTGTGCCGGAAAGGTTGGTTGTCTCCACATCTCCCCAACTAGGCTCTCTTGCCCCCTACCTATCGGGGCCCAGGGATTGGATGAGCAAGAGGAGTGGGGGCCTCGTGTCTCCTTTGGACTCCCAGGACCTTTGAAAAACCTGTATGCCCTCCCCCTCGCTCATCTGCACTCTCATCCCCCAGGGCCCTTTGGGAGAGACTTCCAGGGCTCCTGAAGCTTAGCTAGCTCATCTGGTCCATCCCACTTAGCTTTGTCCTCTAACCTGACCACACTTCATTCCTCTCACCTGATTGTGGAGTCCTGGCCAGCAGCAGGGCAGGAGGTCACTGGAGCCAATTCCCTGAGACCCTGACTACTGAGGAGTTTGTCAGGCTGGGTTGGAAAAAAAAGTTGTCAGAAAGGATGGTATTAGACAACCAGTGGGATTTGAAAATGGACTGTACTGTATATTATTCAGATCATAGTATTCTGTTGATAATTGACGTTGATTATTCTCCTGAAGATATATAAAAGAATGTCCTTGAAATATTTAGGGGGGATGGTGGTGATCTCTGCAAAGTACTCTCAAATGATTCAACAAAATAAAAGAGTAATATACATATGTATAGCGAGAAAGAACTAAAGCGAATGTGGTAAAATGTGAAGAATGGGTGAGTAGGTAATAAGTCTGGCAGTTTATAATAATTTTTGCAACTTTTCTGTAGGACTAAAATTTTTCAAAATAAGTTTAATAATAAAGACAAAGCTGACAGGTGGGACCTTCTAAGCACTCTCAGAGGGAGCTGCCCCCTTTTTCCTGTCCCCTTGTTTTCTCTCAAACATCCCTGCCCCCACTCAAGAGCCAGGGTCTTGTTTACTAAACATCTTGGCCATGAGCTCTCACCACCTGATTTCATCAATTATAAATGTGCTCGCTACTCACCACAGGGCAATTTGTGACGACTGTGGCTTGCACTGAGAGTAACACCATCCAAGTTCACCGCAGGCTCGAGCAGAGACGAGGGTTGGGGCCAGACACAGGGCTGTGGGCGTGGCGTGTGCACGCAGGCAGCCCTGCCACCTTCCTGTTTGTCGGCCAAGAGAGGCTGCAGAGGGCAGCGGGCAATTGGGTCACCGCTCAGGCTGGCTCCTACTGCCGGAACAGCCTGGTTGGGTCTATGCAGCCGGAGCTGGAGGCTCCCCCAGGATCTGGGGTGTCTCGACTCCTGGGAACTGAAGCAAATATGTAGCTAGCCCTCTTTCAAATGCCTTATGTGTATAAAGTCATTTAATCAGCACAAAAAACTGGGAACAGTTATTATTATTGTACCCATTTTGCAGATGAGGAAACTGAGTCATAGAGAAGTGATGTCTTCGAAATCACTGATGAGTGACAGAATCAGGTTTTACTCTCTTAATCATTGTGCCATATTGCTAAGTAATTTACATTAATACATTCAATGTATGTTTAATAGACATCTAATGATTAAAAGTCATGAAAGGCAACAATTCCACTGCTCCGTGATTCACCTCCTGGAACTCCATGTGGATAATTTTTCCCTGTGTAAAAGCATCCATTAGCTTCTACTGCCAATTTGTAAAGCAGAAATCCTTAATCTATACAAAGCCCTCTTTTCTCTCTAATTTCCCATTTCCCTGTTTCCCTTTCTGGTAACAGCCCTTTCCCTAACTGCATTACATGAATGAATTCAGAGGGAGCTGACTTCAACTTGCCTTAGATCAGACCAATCATGTGATCCAGGACTGGCCAATCAGATTACTGAATGCCCCAGCTATCGTGATTGGTTTAGGGAGGGCCACATGACCCACCAGAGCCAATGAGGATCTATTCTGGGACATTTTTTTTTCAAAATTTTTTTGGGGAAAATCTCTCCTAATGTTGGTGTGATTGAGAGAACAAAGGTGAGCCAGGAGCTGCTGACAGCCATTGTGCTCCTACCTACAGCTTCCAAATAGTGTTTTCACTCCTTCTAGTAATTTCACATCTTAATTTTTCCTGAAGTTCTTCCTCTCACCAATAACATCACAGCACCTGAGGGCTTACATGGGTTTTCAAATTTTTGGAGTTAAAAGCTGCCTTTTGCTTTGCAGCTTCCTTGCTCTGAGCCTGGCGGATTTCTAAAGCTGATCATAGGAATGGATTTGGCCTGCCCCTTCCTCCCCAGCTATTTCTCAGAGTACAAGTTCCCTGCCTCACTCTTCTCCCACACAGACAACAAGGAAGAGTCAGATCATGGCCCTAAATGCACAAGTGGTTGGTGGTGAAACAAGGAGAGCTCCAAAGTTGGGGTTAGAAGACTTTGGTTAGATCCTAAACTTTGTCATTTACTGAGCATTGTCTGGTATATTAATCAGTTTTCTCATCAGTAAAATGGGTTCTGCTGAAGGTTAAATGAGATGTGGTCTTTAGAAGTTTTTTCTAAACTATAGAAAAATGCTTCCTGATTATTGCCTAAACAGAGATATAAATGGGTTTCTTCTCATCCAGGATGTCATTGAGGTTTTGGTCATTGTGAAATCAGTGACTGCCCGACCTGTGGTGGTGCAGTGAATAGAGCATCGACCTGGAACGGTTGCTGGTTTGAAACTCAAGGCACATATGAGAAGCAACTACTACGAGACCCATGGCTGCATGCAGGTCTGCACATGTCCAGACAAGGCTGTCTTCTGTGGCTGTGGAGCTTTCCCGGCCTGCATTAAACACATAGGGACCCTCACTCAGAGCCTGCAGAATGAGTGAGTAAAATGAGAATTGTATCAGAATACAAATGTAAATGTTATCTTATTTTTAGTTGCGGTTACTCGAAAGGACCATTCTGGCTACACAGAACCAAGAAATTTCAGTGCCTGAACTAATGGCGTTTGTGACTTAAAGTGATGTCAGGACTCTCTTGTACTTAAGTGTGTGTAGAAAAGTCATGGGCCTCAAAAAAAAAAAAAGGAAGAAAGAGGAAGGAAGGAAGGAAGGAAGGAAGGAAGGAAGGAAGGAAGGAAGGAAGGAAGGAAGGAAGGAAAAGAGAGAGAGAGAGAGAGAGAGAGAGAGAGAAAGAAAGAAAGAAAGAAAGAAAGAAAGAAAGAAAGAAAGAAAGAAAGAAAGAAAGAAAGAAAAAGTCATGGGCCTCTAGGAGTTTGCATTCAGACACAGGAGATTATTCTCACCAAAGAAAATGTCAAGGCAGGTGGGAGACAAAAATAAAGTTGAGTTTGATGATATTAAGAGTTGTGCTTATGTACCAGTTACATCTCTCATAACAGGAATTATGCATTAGGGAACCCAGGACTCTAAAATTATATTCAGAAGGCTTCTAAGGGCATGGGAGCGAGAGGTTCGGTGACTAAAAATGTGAATTAAATCCCAACAGCCTTCCCAGCCTGTCAGGCCCTGTTTCTAGGGACTCTGTCCTTGAATCTTGCTGCTTCTCCCACAGGTTGCTAGAAGTCTGACCCCACCCCCACCCCCTTCCCCAGGTCCCAATCGTGGGAAGGTGCTCTCCTGAGCAGCAAGCCAAGCCTCATCCGGCCTGGACCCAGACTCCCACACGTGAGGGGCCTGGGCCGTGGCCAGCCGAAGGGCGGCGATTACTTTGAAGTGCAGAGAGCGCAGGTGGGCCCCCAGACCCCCCCCCTCCATGTGGGCAGTGAACAGCCCTGGCCTTGGGTAAGATGGTGTCAGCAGGTGCCTGCCCACCCCTTGCTGGGTTCCCAGGCCCCTGGAGCCCTTTCTTAATAGGAGCCATTTGCCCCATAACCAGTGGGTGACCAGGTTTTTAATCTTGGAGGCCCCTTGGATCTCAGCTGGGAAGTGGGATTTGTCAAATGGGGAGGGGAGAGCCTGTCTGGGATGCCAGAGGGCTTCTCAGCAGAAGGGGGTTGTCCTGGAGCAACGGGTCTCCTTTCCAGACCAGTCCCTGCGGTCCCCCCAGCCTCCCGCAGTCCCTGAAACCAGCTCCGCTCTTCCTGGTGTCTCCAACATGCTCAGCAGCTAAAAGTAAATGAAAGCCTGAATGCGAGATCAGAACGGCTACTTTGTACTAACTCAGGTACACCTCAATATGGGGTGCTCACTCCTTGTTTGACACTCATCCTCCCTCCTTTGAAACTTCCTCTCCGGCCTGCTGCTTGTCAGCGACCGTCCTGCAAAGACCGTCTATCTGGCCACCAAAAAAGCTGCCTCCTGGCTGTCAGGAAGGGTAAGAAGAACACTGGACCAAAACTTACCTCCTCTCTGTCTCAACTTGCTGTGTGACCTTGGGCAAGTCACTTCCTCTCTCTGGGCCTTAGTTCAACTAGGGGGACAGACCTAGAACTTCTTGAGGGCGCAGGTCTCAAGACATATGACCTCATACAACCCTTGTCGATGACCCTGTGACATGTCTTCTCGTTCTTGTTTTATAGGGCTGGAGATGCCACCTGGGAGAGGTGGAGCAGGTGGCTCAGGCCTGACAGCAAGGATCAGAAGCAGGTCTCTCCAACTCCACTGGCTGAGCACCTTCTCCTCTGTGGCGACCTCCAGGTGACCCTGAGGACACTTTCCAGACTAAAGGCAGAGGGCTGTGATTGCAGACCCTGGGCCCTCATGCCTTCTTCGTAGCACGTGCTGCCTGACCACCTAGTGCCTCCCCTCTGAGATTTTACTTCCAGTTCATCTTTCCCCAATGTTTACAGGATGTGCAAGCTGCTTACAGTTTAACCTTTGAGCCTCAATTTCCTCATCTGTAAGTTCAGCTTCCTAGGGTTGATACCACTTCCTCGGGGAGGTCTTCCCTGACCACCCACATGAACCCCAGCCCATCCCTCTCAAAGGGGTAAGATTATTTTACATCTTCACTTGTTTATCATCATTCAATGGAAGTTACACAAAGGCAGAGGCTTGGTCTGATATGTTCACTGTTTTCTCCCCAGTACCTAGAACCAGCACTTAAAACCATGCCTGGCACATACAGTGTTCAGCATGTATTTCTCAGTATGTTGTGAAGTACAAATGAATAAATTTATGATACACCACAGCTATCATTTCTAGAGTGTTTACTATGTGCCAGGCACTGCACCAATCTTCATAACAACCCCACGAGGAATGTCAGTTATTATACCCATTTTACAGATTAGGATACTGAGCCACATGGCAGTTAAATAACTTGTCCCATAACCTATAGTCTGGATTTCAACCTCTGCAGGTCTGACTCTAGTGCTCATGGAAATGCTTTGTCAACTCAAAAGTGGCCTAAAACTCAAGTGGCTTAGATCAGCAGAGCTTCTCCTGGTCTTGCTTGGAGAGCCAGAGTTCTGACGTGAGTGGAGCCCTGTGCATGGCTGGCCCTCCTAGGCCTCCTGCTCTTGCCAGGGGGAGAAGCACGAGGCCCTGCGGGAGCTGAGTACACAGACCTGGATCTTTTCTCTCTCGTGGGCAATGGTCCAAAATTGAAAACAAACACTTTAAAATAAAAGCCATATTAAAAAACAAACCCAACTTTCTGCCTTAAAATATTGTGAGCCAGGGGAGCAATTAGCAATTATGCTGTATTTTATTATGAGAAGATGGAATTCTAATTGGACTGATTTGAATTCCACACACCTCCACAGATTGTTTTGGGAATTAAGGTATCAGTTGTATCGGTAATTATGGTTTACCATTAAATTACCCCCCCGCAGAAAACTGTTAAATTGTCTGTGACGGTGCTTAAATTTAGCCCAGACCCATGTCCTATGAAGACTGCGCGAGTCAATACAAGCCACCCGGAAACCACTGGGTGCCCTGTGCCAGGCGGTAATTAGGGGTTGAGGTTTCCAAAGTTTTACCTGAGACAGCAGGGACAAGCCCTGGGCTGCAGGATGCTCACGTGGAGAGCCTGGACGCCCCCCTTCCCCCTGGCTCGCGAACAATGTTCTTGGATCCTGCCCTGCTTTGCTGGGCCAATACCTGAGCTACAGCAGGCACTCTGGTAGGCCATGTGGTTTCAGCTAATGAGCCATACCAGCACAGAAGGAACCCTGGGAAGTGAGGGACAGTGTGTGGCTCAGGGACATTGCAGTCACACATCTGGGATTGAGTCTCTGCTTTGCCATTTAGAAAAGACACTCAGAAGGGCCACTTGATTTCTTGAGCCTTTGTTTCCTCATCTGATAAGTGGGTATGCCACCTGCCTCATGCATGAGTTACTGTGAAGATTAACTGAGGTTCATAATGGTGACAACAACCATCACTGGCACCCTTGCAATGTGCCCATCACATGCATTCATCTTTAATCTTTATGACAATCCTGTGAATTGGACAGAAGCACTGAATTGGGAGGACTGTTGGACTGCAAGCCACAAACCTCGAGTTCAGCTAACTCAAGCAAACTGGGAATTTATTGGAAGGGCGAGGGGGTGCCCACAGAATGGAGAGGAAGGCTGGAGAAGAGTTTTAGAGCAGACAGGACCCAGGGAGCATCAGCGGGTTTTTCAGAAAATGGAACTGCTCGTCATGTTCTCCCAGGTGCCCCAGTGAAAGGAACCAGCTCTGATCACCTTGCCCATCTCTGCCCCCCTCAAGCCTGCGGTTGTGTTCTAGAGCCCCCTTGACCCTACAGTGGGGGGCAGCAAGAGGAACTTCCCAAAGGGCAGGCACATGAGTTTCCTATTCTTCAAGACAATACAAACATTAGTGAGGGCAAATTAGGGTAATGAACACTGGGTACAGTTATTACTATCCCCATTTATAGAACAGAAAACCCAGGGTCAGAGTTGTGAGCAACTTGCCTAAGTGCGCACACCCAGTAGGGAGCAGAGTTGGGACTTAAATCCACGCCTCTCATAGAAGATAACTTCCTTCCTTCAGCCTTCGATCTGGACTTTTCTAGGTCAGGACCAGACATCAGCATTCGGGGCTCTCTTGTGGGGTCCCGCACGGATGTCTGGCTCTGGGGGACCCAGCTGGGGTAGGAAAGCCTCAGGATGGAAGGGCAACTAACTACGCTCACCCAACTCACAAGACCAGCTGATCAACGTGGAGAGTTTCTCTCTGACCCTTCTGTGTGCCAAACACATGGCTGTCAGGGTAAGTTGAGAGGAAAGGCTTGTTTCATGACATTGAAGAGTTTCAGAGGTTGACAGATGTCTGGGGGTTATTTAGATGTGTGAAAGCCTTTCCCCAGCCCCTTACCTCCACATTTTGTCTTCTAATGTTTCTTCCACCTGAAATGAAGTCTCCTTATCAAGGTGTTACAATCCTATGCATTCTTGAAAGCTGGACCCAAATCTACTTTATCAAAGAAGATAAAGTAGATTTTCTGATTTTTTCTGACTCCTCAGTCCAGGAAGACTGCTCCTTCCATTAGCCCTTACAAGGTTCATTCTCATTGCCCTGGCCATGCTGTGTGGGGCCAGGAACCTGTTTCACACTTGCCAGGTCCATAGGAACATGATCAATAGCACTGTGTTAGAGCCAGGGGGATGCAACTGAAGACAAAACATCTAGTCTGACCTGTGGTGGCGCAGTGGATAAAGTGTCGACTTGGAAATGCTGAGGTCGCCGGTTCGAAACCCTGGGCTTGCCTGGTCAAGGCACATATGGGAGTTGATGCTTCCAGCTCCTCCCTCCCTTCTCTCTCTATGTCTCTCCTCTCTCTCTCTCTCTCTCTCTCTCTGTCTCTCCCTCTCCTCTCTAAAATGAATAAATAAAAAAAATACAAAACATCTGCTATTCACACCCCAACCATTTATTTTGCTGATGTCCTTTCTCCCACAATTGTTTTGGTGTCACCCCAGGTGACATCATGAACCATTGTCTTATTTTCCTGGTGAACTGTAGGAAGAAAGCATTTGAAGGGGACAACTGGCCCAAGGGAAGAGAGACTTGATTTCTACTCCATAGCCTCTCAGGGAACGTGGGCCATGACTTTGTGCAAAATGAAGTTCTGGGTGGATCAGCCACATCAGCTCTGTCTCGGGGACCCAAAAGCCCTTCACAGAGTCTCATTTATGCTCCTGAGTCTTCCTTCCATGGCTATGCCATGAAGAAGTGGACAGACAGTGGCCCTAACAGGAGGGACTCAGAGGTGTGGACAGTAAGGGGAAGGCTTAGGAATGACAGGTCTGAGCATGGGACAGAGAGGACAGAAAGGGCAGGAGAAGGAATCCAAAATCCAGGAAGCCCTCTCAGAAAGTACTGACACTGGGGGGAGGGCTCCCCCAGCACTCACCCCCCTAAGTCACTTTTCACCTGTATCCCTTCCCCCACCTGGAGCTGCTCACAGAGGACCTGTTCTTCCAATCCCCAAGGTCATGGACTTTGTGTGTGGATAGGAAAGCGCAGTGCACACATGTCGTTAGCTCCTCCTTTTAAAACTGTAAATTATCAGACACAACCTTTTTGGAAAGCAATTTGGCAATAATACCAAGTGACATAAAAATGTTCATAGCCTTTGGCCCAATAATCTTCCTCCTGGGAATTAATCCTAAGGAAATAATTCATCAGAAAGAGAGAACAATTCTATATCTACAGAGACATTTACTGCGATGTTATTTATGATAGGGAAAAACTGGAGACACCTCTCTGGCCAACGTAGGGGGATGGTCCTATAAATGATGGCACACACACGGGGACAAGTACTATGCCACCAGTGAAATGGCAAATTGGAAAACTGTGTAGCAAGAGGCAGTATTTGGAAATTAAAAGCATGTGAAAAAAAAAAAAAGAGCACAGAATTGTACCTATGCCACGCTTATTACAAGGCTTACAAGTCTGTGGATGTGTCGGTGAGGAGCCGCCAGAAGCTAGAATTAAAATAGCTGTCGTGTTGCACGCAGGGGATGGGAAGTGGGTGTCACAATGTTTCAAATGTCCTCTCCTATGGTTATAAGGTCTTATTGAGAAATCATTTTTTTGTGAAATCGTAATTTGTCACCGCGGGTTTTGGCTTTCTTCATTGCCTCTCGGGAGGTGGCCCAGGAAGCGCATCTAAGACCAAGCCTTGGATCTCCGCCGCCCTGGCCCCCAAAGAAGATGCCGCAGCCTCCCAAATCCCCGTTGCAGCGTCCGTCACTTTGCCCTGAGCCTTCGGTGGCAGACAGAGCACTCTGGGGCATTTTTTCATGATCATAATTCAAATTACCTGTTTAAGTCGGTCAAATGAAAAAATAGCAGCTCCGCCCGCACGGGGCCGGCGGGGGCGCCGGGAGCGCCGCGGCGGCTGCAGTGCGCTCTCCGCGGCGGCCAGGCTGGCCGTGAGCTCATTTCCTGGGGCGCGCGCGCCGGGCTATTTCAGCCTGGCGCTGTGCAAACAGGACAATTTACTGCGGCCAAAAGGGGCCCAAATTACAATCGTATCACAGACAAATATCCGCCACGCCAGGCCTCCGGAGACGGGGGAGGGGCCTCTCTCCTGGCGCAGGGGGTGGCGCGGGGTCAGAGGGGTCCGAGGGGCTCAGCCCGGTCAGGACCGAAGTCCCTTCAGTGCCCTGTCCGCGATTGCCTGCGAGCTGTGCCAGCCACCTGCATCAGGAAGGGGGACCCCTGGAGATCGTTCCTATATGGACTCCAGTGCAGAAAACTTGGCCTCTCGCCGGGACTCTCCCTGATTTAGGGCCCCTTTTTATTTGGATGCTTCTCTGCAGTTAGGATGAAAACATCCCAACATCCAACCACCACCAGGGTTCAAAATCGTATCTCCTTGTTCAGAAACCTCAGTGCCTCTTCCTTACCCCTAGAAAAAAGCTCTGACTCCCTAGCCTGGTGGTCAAGGCACCCCGTGTATGGCCCAGTCTATCAATCCAAAGTTAGTTCCTCCACCCCACTCCACTACCTGGTGATCTAAACCACTGAGAGCACGCCAGGCTTTTCCACAAATTTCTGCCTCGCCATTTGCCTTTTCACTCTGCCTAAATGTTTCCTGTTTTCTCTACCTGGTGAGCTCTTATACATTCTTCAAGATCCAACTCATAGTCACCTCCTCCATGAAGCTTCCTGTGCCTTCCAGGCAGAGTCAGCCCCTTTCCCTTCCTAGCACTGTTCAGAAGTCTATAGTACTTCTCCCGTCCTGTAATTACTTGCTTTAATGCCTACCCTACAATGTCACCTAGTTCCTCCTCTCTGGAGAGGATGCTACTCTCCTCACCTGTTGGCCTCACTCAGGCTTGGCCATGTGTCTTGCTCTGGTCAATGAAATGGGACAAATGAGTCAGTGGAGAGCAAAAGCTTCCAAAGCCAAGTGTGGTTCACCAGGCTTTCTTTTCCCTCCTTACAACAGAACAAGCAAAATGTGAAAAATTCCAGACACTCAGATTTCTGGTGAGAGGAAACCCCAAAATCAACATGACTCAAAAGTGCTTTTCAAAAAGTCAAGAGAGAACAAGTGTTGGCAAGAACATAGAGAAAAGGAAACCCTTGTGCACTATTGCTGGGAATGTAAACTGGCTCAACCACAGTGGAAAACAGAATGGCCATGCCTTAAAAAATTAAAAATAAAACTACTGTATATTCAGCAATCCTACTTCTGGGTATGTATCTGAAGATAATGAAATCAGTATCTTGAAGGGATATCTGCATGCCCTGGTTCATTGAAGAACTATTCACAGTAGCCAAGACATAAAAACAACCTAAGTGCCCATTGCCAGGTAAATAAAGAAAGAAAATGTGGTATATGTCTATACAATGAAATACTACTCAACAGTAAAAAGAAAGAATCCTGCCATTTGCAACAACGTGGATGGACTGTGAGAGCATTCTGCTAAGTGAAATAAATCAGACAGAGAAAGACAAATACTGTATATCTCTTAAATGTGGAATCTAAGAAAGTCCAGCTCATAGAAGTAGAGAGTAGAATGGTGGTTTTCTGGGGTAGGGAGTTAGGGAGAATAGGGAGATGCTTATCAAAGGTTACAAACTTCTAGTTATAAGATAAATAAGTTCTGGGTTTTAATGTACGGCATGGTGACTATAGTTAATAATACTGCATTGTATACTTGGAAGTTGCTAAGAGAATAATCCTGAATGTTCTCACCCCACACACAAAACTGATAGTTATATGAGGTGATACAGATGTTAATTGACCTTATTGTGTTAATCATTTTGCAATTTATCTGTGTTTCGAATCACTACATTATATATCTTAAACTTATACAATGTTATATGTCATTCATATCTCAGTAATGTTGGGGGAGAAGTTGGACATATGTATTTTTAAAAAGCTTTCAAGTGCCCTAAATAGCAAACAAGAGAGGGAATTAAGAGTCCAAGGTCATTTTGAAACCCAAAGCTAAATTTTTTTACTTCTACTTGATCTTCATGGCTTGGGAATTTTGGCAGCTTCTTGAGGGCCTCCATTTCCTGATGTAACCTTGGCCACAAAGTCATCCATTCAGCTTTGAGTGATTATGTGCTATGTGATTATGTGCCAGGTAAGGGAAAGCAGAAATGAGTAGGGTGTCTTTGAGGGATCACTGTCTATGGGAAACAAGAACCTGTTAATGAATTAGAGGACAATGGTGTGCTTAGCACCATAATAGTGGTGTGCATGGGCTGTTGAGAAAACAGCCGTTTATGGGAAAGCCCAGAAAGGTGCCTGGAGGACCCTAGACTTGAGCTGAGTGCTGGAGTTGAGCTAAGCCTTGAAGGATGAAGAAGAGTCCTCACATAGTGAAGACAGACCTGTGTCCTGAACATGTTAAAGGTTAAAATTCAGGTAGGTAATATTAATGGACAGGGCAGGTAGGAGTAAGGCAGCAGGGATTGTTGGAGGCTGTGAACTAGAAGGCCCAGATCCTGCCTACAGGGCCTCGGCAGCCTGGTCTGGATCCGGCCTCCGTTGGCCCCGTCTGCCCTGTGCCTTTGTGCAGTGCACAATGTCCGCAGCCTCACATGGATGCCCTGCCTGCCCCGGCCCGTCACCAACTGCATAGTGCCGCACTGAAAAAGCATTGGTTTTTTGCCATATCTTGTCTTTTTTTTTTAATTTATCATTTTAACTATTTTTGTTTAGATTTTATTTATTCTTTTTTTTTTTTTTTTGTATTTTTCTGAAGCTGGAAACGGGGAGAGACAGTCAGACAGACTCCCGCATGCGCCCGACCGGGATCCACCCAGCATGCCCACCAGGGGGCGATGCTCTGCCCCTCCGGGCGTTGCTCTGCCGCAACCAGAGCCACTCTAGCGCCTGGGGCAGAGGCCAAGGAGCCATCCCCAGCGCCCGGGCCATCTTTGCTCCAATGGAGCCTTGGCTGCGGGAGAGGAAGAGAGAGACAGAGAGGAAGGAGGGGGTGGGGGGTGGAGAAGCAAATGGGCGCTTCTCCTATGTGCCCTGGCCGGGAATCGAACCCCGGTCCCCCACATGCCAGGCTGACGCTCTACCGCTGAGCCAACCAGCCAGGGCCTATTTATTCATTTTTAAAGAAAGAAGAGAGAAAGAGAGAAAAAGAAAAAGAGAGAGATAGAAAGGGAGAAGAGCAGAAAGCATCAGCTCCCATATGTGCCTTGACCAGGCCAGCCCAGGGTTTTGAACCGGCGACCTCAGTGTTCCAGGTTGATGCTTTACCCACTGCGCCACCACAGGTCAGGCCTACATCTTGCTTTTTAAAGAAAAGCCAGAAACCTAGATTTTCATATAGAAATTTCCAATTTTTCAAATACTATTGAGGCCAAACAATATCCAACCTCAGATCAGATTCACTCCAGAGTTCTAGTTTTCAGCCCCAGTGGGAACCAGTCCCCAGGATACATCCTACTTTCTTCTTCCGTTTCGTACCTTCGCTGACATTTGGCAGGGAAAAGCACCACGGCTGATGAAACCCTCCACAGGCTGCTGCAAAGCCCTGGCGGACGGCGAGATTGCCTTCCGAACCAGAGGGAGGCAATGTGGGGTTGCCCCACAGCAGCCACCCCAGGAGATTAAGAGTAAAACTTTAATTTATTGATGTACCTTGTTTTGAGAGAACCTCCCTGCCCTCTTGGCTGCCCTCACCCGGCCCCTCCTGTTTTGCTAATGATAAATGACAAGCAGTGGACGTTATTAATTAAACTGCCCCTGGTGGCCAGTGGTAAGACCCAAGGCCACATGCAGACAGGCATTCAAAGCATTCCTGTTGCTCCTGCCCAGGGCACAAGCCCCAGGCTCGCTCCTGCCCTGGCTGGAGCAGGCCCCAGTGGCCACAGCTCACACAACAGGCCTTCCTAAGAACTGTCTGGGCTCCGTTCTGTCAGATGGAAATCACCAATATGGGTCACACAGTAATTAAACTCTTGTCATTCTTTTGACAAAAAATGTTCCTCTTGGGACATTCCCACAGGCTGCTGAAGGACTGTCTGGGGCCCGCAAGCTCCCAGCTGATTACCAAGGGATTTTTGAAGTTGGCCTTGACTGGGGATCAAAAGAGGATGGGAATTCAGGGGTGAATATGGGGGTGGGAAGTGCCTTCTAATTAAATTTATCATTTGGTTGTTCAGCTTGAAGCACCAATAACTGCTTCCTCAGGACCAAGATGGGCAGGGAGATAAAAAAGGACCTCCAAGACCCCTTTACTTATATTTCTATTTTTTGTTTACTGATTTATCCCAAGCACCTAAACAGAGCCTGGCACATAGTAGGTGTTAAGAAGTATT
The DNA here is from genome assembly GCF_036850995.1 of Saccopteryx leptura. Classification (NCBI taxonomy): domain Eukaryota; kingdom Metazoa; phylum Chordata; class Mammalia; order Chiroptera; family Emballonuridae; genus Saccopteryx; species Saccopteryx leptura. Next base: position 343,594,420 of record NC_089504.1, on the reverse strand, counting down.
TGTTGACTGATCAGCAGGAGATGTGCTAGTCTCAATTCTAAAAAGCAGCAATCAGGAGCAATTCCCAGTTAAAATTCTAGAACCAGTGACTTCTAACTGTTCGTTGCCACAAGATTGCGCACGTGTTGAGGATGAGGCCAGTGTCTTACTCAACTGGCTGTCCCCAGAAACCGGGCACAATGCCCAGGCCAGGGCCTGCACACAGTGGTTTCTTAATACATAGTATCTGTTGACATAAGGACTCAGGGGCAAACCACAGTCCATGGCTAGGTCCGGCAGCGCCCCACTGGGATGTGACCTGTGCACACTTAGACAGTCCCTTGAGCTGTGGCTGCAGCAGTGGTAGCAACAAGGTCAGGAGGCCCAGGGATCAGACCCACAGCGGATGTCACAGCTGGAAAGGCCTGAGATCACAGCCAGCCCCTGACAGGACAGAAGGGAGAAATGAATTAATTACCATTTGGGGTTTCTGAAAAATGCAACTTAATTTCCCTGTATCTTTCTTTGAGCCCCCACCCCCATCCCCTTGGCCTACTAGCAGAAAATGTAATCAATTTCAGCTAAACTCAGAAATTTCAGATTTCAATTCAATCTGTTCAAGATTTTCTCGTCTCCCTCCCCAGGGCAGCCTCTTAGTTTCAGGGGCTTCCATGGCGTCGTAGGGGGAGCTGGAGGACAGGGGTACTAAGCCATGATCATTGGTGTCTGTCTTTACCAGCCTCTTGTCACAGTCAGCCCACCTCACTGGTGTCTGCTAAATCCATGTCCTTTTATTCAGTGGCCATCAGTCCATACACTCTGCATTCTTCTCACCCTGAACACAAGGCCCTCCAGGGCCACACACCCTTGCCGGCACCTTCCATGGCCTCCTTAGGAACTTGCGAAAACCAGCTGACCCCTCATTAACCCAGGGCCCAAGGGAGACCTTCATTGACCCTGGGTGCTAAGATAAAGCAGGGTTACCACCCACTCAGGGTTCCTGATGGACAATGAGGGTGCAGTCCCTCTGTTCTGGTATTTTCCAAACCGGTTAGGTGGATTCTGTAGATGCCCTCACCCTATTTTGACCATTGTCTCTGATGTGAGCTATAGATCCTCATGAAGAGGACAGTCACCAGAAACAAGGAAATGCAGGGGAGAGAACCCTGTTGATCCTACAGCAGTTTTTGCCCTGAATGTCACATGGGGAATGGAGGTCAAGAAAGCAGAAAGGATTCCCCCAATTCTGCATAGCATGAGTGGGTGGCAGCATCAGGCCAAGAGCCTGGGACTTGCTGAAGCACTCCTGAGTCCGTCCTCCTCCTGCCCCAGGCCCTGCCCCAGGTTCTAGCATATGCACTGCAATCAATGGGGCATGTGTCACGGTTTGAAGACATGGCCACAAATTGCTTGACTCTTCTTCTTGAGATATGGTCTATATCTTCTTTCCTTGAATATTGGCAGGCTTGTGATGCTTCAATCAATAGTGTATGGAGAGGCCTGACCTGTGGTGGTGCAGTGGATAAAGAGCCGACCTGGAACACTGAGGTCGCCGGTTCGAAACCCTGGGCATGCCTGGTCAAGGCACATATGGGAGCTGATGCCTCCTGCTCCTCCCCCCCCCCTTCTTCTCTTTTCCTTTCTCTCTCTTTCTGTGTTTCTCCTCTCTCTAAAACGAAAAAATAAAATCTATTTTTAAAAAGAGTGTATAGAGAAATGGCATGAGGTGATTTCCAAGTCCTGGTCATTACAGAAATATTAGGTTCTGCCTTGTTAGCTGAAACACTTGTCTTTGAGCCCTGAACCTCCATGAAGAAGTCCAACTAACCTGTGGCCGCCATGCTGTGAGGAAGCCCAGACCACACAGAGAGGCCGTGTGCAGGCACTCTGGTTGACAGCCCCTGGTGAGCCACGCCAGCCCAGGCACTAGACATGTGAGAAAAGAAGTCCCTAGGTGATTTCATCCCTCAGCCTGTCAAGCAACTTCCAACCATTTAAGTCTCCCCAACTGAGGCCACAAACACTATAGAGCTTAAAAAAGCCCTCTCTTTGTCAAACTCCTAACCCTCTGATTCTGTGATCCTAATAAAATGGTGTTTTATGTCACCAAGTTTGAGGTATTTTTGTTTTGTTTTTGTTTTTTATGCAGCCATAGATAACAAGAACTGTGTGCCACCCTGGCCTGCTGGGATCCTGGAGTCTCTGATGCCCATGCTTCTGCCTCCAGTTAAGCCACATCCACTCCCATCAAGAAGGCCTGTGAATGTGTGCTGGTGACCCTTGTTTTAGAAAGCTTGGGTGAATGAAGTTGTTGTTGCACATGGCTGGTAACAAAAGAACAAATATTCTGGAGAAGTGTCCCTGGCAGTATCTTTAGGGAAGTAAAGGAAGCTCCACTTCTGGCCCTGCCCGTCCTCATTTTATTTATTCAACAAGGGGGTCTTTGAAGATCTTTTAAGTGCCAGGCCCCATGAGGCTCTGCAACACAAACATAGGCGTGGAGCCTGTAGTCTTTCTCATCATCCAGCAAAAGGCAAACATTAAACAAATACTTAATGTACATGCTTTGAAGGAAAAGCCTAGGGTGTCCTGAGTGTGGGTCTATTTTGTAGGGGGGCGCTGAGGTTCAGAGAGGTTAAGTGACCTTCCCAAGGTCACCCAGCAGAGGAGACATCGGACTGAAGAGAAGCCTGAACAGGGTTCTTAGTGCAACCAGAAAAGCACAGGCACCAATGACCAACTCAGCTGGCTAAGTAGGAGGCAGCTGGGCCAGTGCCCTTAGACTGGCAACCTCTGAAGGAACAGCATTGACCCTGGAAAGCCAGGGGTGCTTGTTAATCCATATGTTCCTCTACTGGGAAAGGCTGATGAGGCTTCTAATCACCTACAAGTCCCTGGGCAGCTACACTCACTTGTCAGCCATTAAGTGGGGGCAGGAACAGCTGGCTGAAATATAACCACCCAGGGGCAACAGCTGGGACCCTTAACCCATGCCTTGATTCCAAGTCTCAAGGGCTGGGGTAGGGAGCTTCAGGAGGTGAGACAGGACACCCAGACTCCCCAAAATACCATAGGGGAGTGGGTTCCAGACCTCAGGGTTGGAAGAAGCACCCAGAGAACAGGTCAAATGCTTGGCCCCCACCCTGACAGATTTGGATTCACTCAGTCCAAAGTGAAATCAGGCGTCTATATATTTAAGTTCCTCCTGGGGTTCGGAAGCACAACACCAAACCCCACCATTTGGGGACCGCTGCTTGAAAGCATCCACTCTAGTGCCCTTGGCAGACAGAAGAGAAACTGAAGCCAGAGAAGGGATGTGAGCGCCCCTCACCTCTGTCAGCACAGGCTCAAAACTTCCCTCCCCTGACAGGGCAGCCGGAGGGGCCCAGTGCAGACCTCCAGCCACTGCCTCAGACCCCCAAGCCCAACCTTTTTGGATTCCAGGGGAAAGCCTGTCTTCCTCCGCCCCGTTGAAGCGGGAGCTCAAAGTCATGGGCAGGGGAGTCAGACAGGCTGGATGTGAATTCCAGCTCTGCCACTCTCTAGCAGCCTCACTCAGTGACTTTAACAATTGATAAACCATTTAAAAATATATAACCTTGGATGAACTTCTTATAAAGTCCTTAGAGTACTCAAAAGAAGAGGGAAAACTTGGACACGAAAAGATGCAAACAGGTGCTTAGGCAAATACATCATTAGATAAATTGACGTCGAGTTAATGGTTCCCCTCCATCCATGATACTGGGCGAGTTACTTGTCCATTTCAAAACCTCAGTTCTTCCCTCCAACCCCCTGTAAAATGAGGCTAATAAAACCTATTTCACGGTATTGTAAGGACGTTGTAAGACAGCGTGGGCTTCATGCCAGGTAGATGGTAAACATTCAATAAATTCGCCTTCCTCCCTTCCTGAGCACTCGGACCACACAGAGGCGTCCCCTGCTCTGGCTTTGGCTTTAAGGAGCTGTGGTCACTGAGAGGATTTCACACTGGAAGTACATGCATTCCAAATTGATACCTAACTGTATATTTTCTGGTGTAAACTATATGTCAACTCTAACTTTAGCCTGGGGGAGTTTTATTATTTGTTTCCCTTTCATGAAAGCTATAATAGAGGAAGAGAAAACCCTTCCTCATACATTCCAATTCCTAAATACACAATTTACAATTTTCTGGGATATTATTTAAGTTTATTTTTGTTCTGGAGTCTCACCATCCCCATGGGGTGCTTATTTAAGTTCCGGGTGGGCTCTGGAAAGGCCTGGAATATCTCAGAGGGAGGGAAGGAGAATCTTCCCATTCATTCACTAGCAGGCCTGGGGTCTTTGCAGGTTCTAGGGTCTGGAAGTTTCCCTGACACCAGCCAAGGGACCCCAGCCTGGAAGCTGTGCTCACACCCAGCTCTCTTTTTCATGGCCCGGAGCTTTGACAGTGGACTTCTTTCTGGTTTTTCCATTCTTTGCTTGTAGTGTAGCCAATGGGAGGGATGTGACAGACCTTGGTCTGGCTGGTGGCTTTCTGAAAATGGTCACAGGGCCTTGCCACCTGTATCTGTGCCCCACATGTGAGAAAAGACTAGTGACTTTCATCAGATTCTCAGAAGGGTCAGGGGCCTCTAGAAGGACAAACATCATCAGCCAGATGGTCAATATCTACCTCCCTCCCATCCATTTCCTGCCCTAAGCCCTGTTCTTGGGACAAGGCTATCCCTGGCACTCAGTGGTGAGTCCCTGAGGAAAGCCCAGCCTCACTGAACAGCCTCCGAGGAGGACTTCCGCTCCTGGCCCCGCAGCGTGTGCTGTCCCTGCAGTGGAGGTGGAACGGGCAGCATGCTCGGTTCTCTCTCCTTGTTCTGGTTGCAAACCATGAAGTCCTATTCTGAAGCTCCACGCTGGGGCTCTCAAACCTCAGTGTGCGGAAGAATCAGGTGTATTCTTAAAAGTACCCCAGGGGATTCTGAGGCAGGTGGACACTTGGAGAAATAAAAGGTTGAAAAGGTGGCTAGAAAGCTGTTTCAAGTTGCTGGGTGTTTCTGAACTGTTCAAAGTGAGAGGAAAAAAGTAGGCGTCCCTTAAGAAGGCTGCTTGTGAGTTAGAAGTCCGGTTCCCAAGGAGGGCCGCCTCCAAGCACGGTAAGAGCATAGCTGTTGATGCTGCTGATGATGCACCATCATGTGCTAAGCATGGAGGACTCACAGCCCCAAGAGGAAGGTGCTCTTCATGGCCTTGTAGTACAGATGAGAAAACAGGCAGAGAAGTTGAGAGGTGCAGACAAGGGCCCGTAGCTACTCTGGGAGCTGGACCCCAACAGCCTGGCCCCAGAATCCCTGCTTTCCCTTATATGCCAAAACAGACCCAGGCGTTGGTGCCTCTATTTCAGGAAAGGCCCCCTGGACCCTGCAGGAGGGTGAGAGAGCAAGGGCAATGGAGCCTGGGTAGGTGAGGAGGAGGACAGTGACACTGGAGCAAATTGGAAGCATGTAGAGATCACGAGATGTGGTTGGCAGAATAATGCCCCCCAGAGGTCCACATTCTAATCCCTGGAACCTGTGATTATGTTATGGCAGATGTGATGAAAGATCTTGAAATGTGGAGAGGACCCTGGATTATCTGGGTGGGCCCACAATGTAATCACAAGTGTCCTTAAATGTGGTAAAGGGAGGCAGAGGGTGAGAGTCAAAGGGATGCAATATGCGAAAGACTTGGCCAGCCACTGATGACTATGAAGATGGAAGGGGCCACAAGCTGAGGAATGCAGGCCATCTCTAGAAACTGGAAGAGACATGAAAATGTATTCTCCTCCAGATAGGGACATAGTCTGCGGGCCCCTTGATTTCAGCCCAGAGAGACCCAATTTGGACTTCTGACCTCCAGAACTATAAGGGAATAGATTCATGTTGTTTTAAGCCACTAAATTTATGATAATTTCTTACAGCAGCCACAGGAAACTAATAAAAAGAAGAGAAGGGCCCGACTAGGCGGTAGCACAGTGGATAGAGCATTGGCCTGGGATGCTGAGGATCCAGGTTCGAAACCCTGAGGTCACCTGCTTGAGCATGGGCTCATCCAGTTTGAGCATGGACTCATCAATTTGAGTGCAGGGTTGCTGGCTTGAATGTGGGATCATAGACATGACCCCATGGGTGCTGCTGGCTTGAGCAAGGGGTCACTGGCTCGGTTGGAGCCTCACCCATTCACCAGTCAAGGCACATATGAGAAAACAATTAATGAACAACTGGTGCAACTATGAATTGATGCTTCTCATCTCTCTCCCTTCCTGTCTGTCTGTTCCTGTCTCTGTCTCTGTCTCTCTCTCTCTCTCACTTAAAAAAAAGAAGAAGAGAAGGAACTGAACTATTAAGAAAGATTTTGCACTGGGCTTTGAACAGTGACTGTAAACAGATGAGAACACGGGGAGATGTCCCAGAGTGGAAAAGGGGAGAAACAGCGTTCTCCAAGGATAAGAAGACTAGGACTTCCACATGGCTGAATCATTTGTTGTTATTGGTATTTTAATATTTGCTTCTCTTAGCCTTCCAAATATCTGATAAAAACTTGTAGTTTAAATCTCATTAAAGAACTGATATCATTCACCTGGTATATTCTCTAAATTACACATAAAATATCTAAGAAGTCTTTATAATAAAAATTAATAGCTATCAGTTGCTAACATGTAATTGCTAACAGGCAATTGAGTGCTTAAAACTCTTTGCCAGGCACTGCACTAGGAACCTTATGAAACAATAAATGTATTGTTTCATTTAAATTTGCAATGATCTTTGAAGTTGATCCTACTTCAATTTTCATTTTATACACTGAAGGCATTGTATTGGGGTGCAGCCAACACTGTTGGTTGGCCATCAGCCTTCACCCTTCTTCCTCCTTGCTAAGGACACTCATTGGATGGTGGTCAGGAATTGGCCTTTGAGTGCAGTGAATTTTAACTAATCTAAGTGCCTTTTATCACTCATTAGAAATAGTTTAAAAAATATCAGTGCCACAGTTCCACCTCAGAGTCATTAAACACAGATCTCTGGAGTGGACTCAGGTAGTTAGTAAAATCTTCCAGGTGATTGAATGTGCGGCCAGGATTGAGACCCATTTGTTAAAACCAATCAGGGTAATGCCTTTCCCCTTGGCCAGCGGTTGGCAAGTGAGCTATTCCAGCAAAGGAAGCACCAAGTTGGCTTTTGGACATTGTCATCTGCAAATGACATGCACTGTGGCAGCTGTCATGGCCCCGTGAACAGGAAAACAGCTATCACTGAGCAGCTAAGTTAGCTCACCTGGAAGGACAGACATGATTTTCAGACTTATTGTTATATGAGGAATGCATGTTGTCCAGGTTTAGGACAGGAGGTGGCCAAATTCAGGCTACTGCTTGATTTTGTAAATAAAGTTTCATTGGTCTACAGCAGGGGTTGGGAACCTATGGCTCGCGAGCCAGATGTGGCTCTTTTGATGGCTGCATCTGGCTCGCAGACAAATCTTTAATAAAAAAAAAAAATAACATTAAAAATATAAAACATGACCCTGGCCGGTTGGCTCAGCGGTAGAGCGTCGGCCTGGCGTGTGGGGGACCCAGGTTCGATTCCCGGCCAGGGCACATAGGAGAAGCGCCCATTTGCTTCTCCACCCCCCCTCCTTCCTCTCTGTCTCTCTCTTCCCCTCCCGCAGCCAAGGCTCCATTGGAGCAAAGATGGCCCGGGCGCTGGGGATGGCTCCTTGGCCTCTGCCCCAGGCGCCAGAGTGGCTCTGGTCAAGGCAGAGCGAGGGCCCGGAGGGGCAGAGCATCGCCCCCTGGTGGGCAGAGCATCGCCCCTGGTGGGCGTGCCGGGTGGATCCCGGTCGGGCGCATGCGGGAGTCTGTCTGACTGTCTCTCCCCGTTTCCAGCTTCAGAAAAAAAATAATAAATAAATAAATAAATAAATAAAATAAAAAACATCGGGGGAAAAAAAAAAGAAAAAATATAAAACATTCTCATGTATTACAATCCATTCATTTCCTACCACTTATGTTCATGGTTGCGGGTGGCTGGAGCCAATCACAGCTGTCCTCCGGGACAACACCAAATTTTTATTAGATAATGCTTAACATACACGGGTCATTGTATGGCTCTCACGGAATTACATTTTAAAATATGTGGCGTTCATGGCTCTCTCAACCAAAAAGTTTCCCGACCCCTGGTCTACAGCCATGCCCATAATTTACATATTGCTTAGCACTACAATGGCAGGGATGAGAAGTAACAAAGACCTTCTGTCCTGTAAAGCTTAAGGCATTTACTATCTGACCCTTTACAGAAAAAGTTTGCTGACTTCTGGTTTAAGTGTCTTTTGTGGGTTTTCATGAACATGGCATTGTCAGTGATGGCGAGCTTTGCTCCCCTTCAGCCATTTTTCATGATAGAAAGATCACAGAACCATCTTTCAAGGATTTTATAATGGCACCCAATCCACTTCCCATGGGGATGCTAGGTGATGTGGAATCACACAGGTATGGGCACCACATGCTGGTTCTGCCATATAGAGCCAGTTGCCTGTGAAAAGTTATTTAATCTTCCAGTCTTCAACTTTCTTATTTAAAACAGCACAGTTATATTTATGTGAAGGATGGGTAGGATTACAGAGAGAATTTCAGACAAAGGAATTAGTGTTGGCAAAGAAACTACCTTAGTCTGCTGGGGCTGCCATAACAACTGCCATAGACTGGGTGGCCTAAACAACAGAAATTTATTTTCTTACAGTTCTGGGGACTAGGAAATCTTATGATGGTGCAGCCAGGCTGGTGTCTGGTGAGGTCTCTCTTTCTGGCTTGCAGATGGCCACCTTCTTGGTATGTCCTCACAGGGTGGAGGGGGGGAGGGGAGAGAGAGAGAGAGAGAGAGAGAGAGAGAGAGAGAAAGAAAGAATAAGAGAGAAAGAGAGTGCAAACTCTGATGTCACTTCTTGTAAGGACACTAATCCTATGGAATCAGAACCCCACCCTCATATAACCTTAATTATGTCCTTAGAGATCCCATCACCAAATACAGTCCTATTGAGGGTTAGGGCTTCAACATAGGGGGTTGAGGGATGCAACTTGGCCCATAGAAGAAACTGAGGGGGAAAAATTCTGAGTACATGTGGAGAACAGCAAGGCCTGTCTGATCTGAGCAAGGGCATGTGGGGAGGGGTTTGGAGCACACAGTGGTAAAGGTTGGTTGGCACTTGTCTAATCAAGACTTGGTCTGGTCTTTGTCCTTGGTTCCTGGGAAGGAGCTTCTAATCACTTGGAATTTCCCTAGTGATAGGGGTAGCTTTGTTATTTACGCTAGGTCCCTGGGACCACCCAGAGTTTATGTTCACAAAAATGACTCATGGTGGGCCCTAAGACATTTTCAGCTGTCCACCAAAGATCAACCATGTGATTAGAGGATTGGGGCTTTGAGCCACGTGCTATCAGCCTGACCTCTGGGGAGGGAAAGGGACTAGAGACTGATTTCAAGCACATGACCAATGCTTCAGTCACAAATGCCTATGCAATAAAACTCTAATAAAGGAGTTAAAAAATAAAACGCACTGTTGAGCTTCCTGGCTGGTGCACACATCAGTGTGCCAAGAGGGTGACTATCCTGATTCCACGAGGGGCAGGCAGGGGTGAGGGCAGAGAGGGGGGACAAGGAAGCTCTGTGTTTAGGACCCTCCCGGACCGCGCCCTATGGATCTCTTCATTTATCTTGTCCTGATTTGTATCCTTTATAATAAAACTATAATTCCAAGTATAGCAGTTTCCTGAGTTCTGTGAATCATTCTAACAAATTATCAACCTGAGGGGGTCATGGGAACCCCCAAATTTATAGCCAGGTGGTCAGAAGTTCGGGTGTCCTGAGTGAGGAGCCCCCAAATTGTGGCTGGTGTCTGAAGTGAGGGCAGTCTTGCTGGGGACAGTGTCCTTAGCCTGTGGAGTCTGTGCTGGCTCCAGGTAGTGTCAAATAGCATCGGAGCATTGCAGCACTAGCTTTATGAATGCCCGATTCAAGAGTTGGACTTTATTTGGTTGGTGGCTGGGAGTCCTAGAACATTCAATGCATGGTGGGATTAGTAACTGGATTCTGGAAAAATAATGTGTCAGAGACTGAGGCTGGCCAGAACTCTCCCTGAGTCCCAGGCCCCCTTGGTCATGCCGTCTCAACCCTGACATGTAACATTCCTCACCAAAGATGCTTCCTTCCAAAAAATAAAGAGCAGCTACAAAGCAGTTCATGTAGGTTTACAGTTGAGAGTGCATGAAACACAGAGTTCATGCTTGTATTGTTATTTATTAATTACTGTATTATTTTCCATATGAATAACTGTAAACCTACTTTTGCCCCATCTTGTATAATGGTGGGATTGAAGCCATCTCAAAGTAGGCCAGCCGAGGAGCTGCAGAAAATGCTCACTCCTGGGAGCAGAAGGTCACTTGGTTCTTCCTGGTTCACCCTCTGCAGACACTGAAATTCAGGTGAGAGAGAGGCTTGGATGCACACCCAGCCCAGGACTTAAAGCACAAGGGGTGTGGTGGCAGAATCAGAGTACGGCTTCCCCTTGGCTGTTTGGGAAACTAGAATCCATTTCTTAGCCATCCTGTGCTCTCCAGCTTGCTTCTGTCCAGCAACAGCGAAGCGTGGGCAAACTGTGTTTCGACATTTCTTGTTCACCCCTGTAAGCTAGGCACTGCTGTGTGCTCCCTCTCCCTGGATCGGATTCAGCCTTCACTGAAACTCTACCCGGGATGATGACTTAATCTCTGGGCCGTGAGTGGAGCCACGAAGTTCAGATGGATTTTGCAAGACAAAAACCTAAATCTATTTTGTGGCTGCCGATACACATTCTGACTTCACCACATCCGCGGTCATTCTGACCACAAAGACAAAAGGTGCTATAAATTTTTTTTTTCCATGTGGTATTTGATTGTTTCTGGCATCATTCATTTTTTGATAAGTCAGCCAGTCAAAATAGCCAGTCCAGATCTGTCATTGGTCCCACGAGCCCATCATGGTGTCCTTGACTTACTGAAGTGTTAGATCTTAATTGTTTGCAGCTGTTTTTTCTCTTAAACTCTATTTTCTCATTGACTTTGATGAGAAAAAATATTGAGAGAGGTACTGGTAAAAAAGTTTATTGCACTTAATGAAATGGCAGGCTTTTTTTTTTTTTTTTTAATTTAGGATGATGGTTGCCAGGGACTTAGAGAAATGGGGAGTAATTTTTAATAGGTGTACAATTTCAATTTTGAGAGATAAAAGGAGTTTTGGAAATGATGGTAATTATGGTTGCACAACAATGTAAATGTACTTAATACCACTCAACTCTACATTTAAAAAATGATTAAGAGGCCCTGACCAGTTGGCTCAGTGGTAGAGCATCAGACCAGCGTGTGGAATTTCCGGGTTTGATTCCCAGTCAGGGCACACTGGAGAAGCGACCATCTGCTTCTCCACCCCTCCCCCTCCCCCTTCTCTTTCTCTCTCTCTCTCTCTCTCTCTCTTTCTCTTCCTGGGTGCTGAGGATTGGCTCCATGGCCTCACCTCAGGTGCTAAAATAGCTCAGTTGCTGAGTAACAGGGCAATGCCCCAGATAGGCAGAGCATAGCCCTCTAGGGGGTTTGCCAAGTGGATCCTGGTTGGGCATAAATGGGAGTCTGTCTCCAGGCCTCCCCACCTCTCACTTAATAAGAAAAAAGGATTGAGATGGTAAATTTGATGTTATGTGTATTTTAATGTAATTTTTAAAATTATTTTAATCAATTGACCATACATGTATGGGTTTGTAGAAGGATTTTTTTTATCCACCCAGGAAGCCTCCTAGGGGGCAATGCTCTACCCATCTGGGGCTGCTGATCCATTGTTGGGCAACCAAGCTATTTTAACGCCTGAAATGAGGCCATGGGGCCATTCTCAGCGCCCAGGGCCAACTTCTTCCACCCTTTTGAGCTATGGCTGGGGGAAGGGAAGAGAGAGAGAGAGAGAGAGAGAGAGAGAGAGAGAGAGAGAGAAGGAGGGTGGAAAAGCAGGTGGTCGCTTCTCCTATGTGCCCTGACCAGGAATTGAACCCGGGACTTCTACACATCAGGCTCATGCTCTACTGCTGAGCCAACAGGCCAGGGCCTATAGAAGCTTTTAAAAAATAATTTTAAGTAGTCTTTGAAATGCACACAGAATATACTGTCCTTGGTTCAAAATAAGTCACAAGAACACATCTGTAAGTGAAGTTCCAGAACTATGATGGTATTTTCTAGAACTTCACTTTTAGGATTGCAGTCTTGTCTGCTTCCCAAGGTATATCAAACGGAGCCTTGTTGCTTAAAGTGTGGTTTCCGGGCTGGCAGCATCAGCATCACCGGGCGTTTGTTAAAACAATCTTTGACCCCACCCTTGACTTACTGAACAAGACTCTCTGGGGCTGAGGTCCAGGAATCTGTGTTTTCACAATTCTCCAGGGGATGATCAATGATCACCAACATGTGAGAAGCACAGCCCTAGAGCAGGGGCAGCGAATTCTTTCCGTAAAGAGTCAGGTAGGCCTGACCTGTGGTGGCGCAGTGGATAAAGCGTCGACCTGGAAATGCTGAGGTCGCCGGTTCAAAACCCTGGGCTTGCCTGGTTAAGGCATATATGGGAGTTGATGCTTCCAGCTCCTCCCTCCTTCTGTCTCTCTCTTCTCTCTCTGTCTCTCTGTCTCTCCCTCTCTCTCTCCTCTCTAAAAATGAATAAATAAAGAAAAATAAAAAATAAAAACAACTCCCTTTAAAAAAAAAAAAAAAAAAAAAAAGAGTCAGGTAGATAATTGATTGAGTCAGATGGTAAATATTTTGGCCTTTGTGAGCTAAGAAATAAATTCAAGAATGTTATATAGGTACTTATGTAGCAAGAGAGTAAACAAATTTCCACAAAGTTGTTATTGACAAAAATTTTAAGTATAATCATAACAATTGGGACAACTTTTTGTTATGCAGGTTAATTCATAAGAAGAATGAAGTTTTGGGGATAACATTTCACTTCATTGGGTTCATCAAATTGATTGCTAATGTTCATCTGTTAAACTATTCTTAGCTTAAAGGCTGTATAAAAACAAACAAACAGCCTGACCAGGCAGTTGCACAGTGGATAGAGCGTTGGACTGGGAAGCAGATGACCCAGGTTCGAAACCTCGAAGTCGCCAGCTTGAGCAAGGCTCACCAGCTTGAGCCCAAGGTCACTGGCTTGAGCAAGAACAAGGGGTCACTCATTCTGCTGTAACCCCCCCGGTCAAGGCACATATTAGAAAGCAATCAATGAACAGCTAAGGTGCTGCAACAAAAAATTGATGCTTCTCATCTCTCTTCTTTCCTGTCTGTCCCTATCTGTCCCTCTCTCTAATTCTGTCACACAAAGAAACAAACAAACAAAAACAAAAAACAAACAAACAAACAGGCAGAGGGCTGGGTTTGCCCCCAGGCCACACTCTGGCAAACTCGCCCTAGCACAACAAGGCAACCTCCAATGTTATATAGCGGCTTGGCTAGTTGCCTCTACCCTAGTTTTTCTTTGATCTATTACTTTTCTCCTATTTCATGCAGTTCTGACAAGACAAGCAGTTCCTCCCACCACTGCCATCAAGGAGAGCAGTGGCTGCAGAAGCCTTCTGATGGCGGGGCCCTGAGTTAATTCCTGCCATAAGGATCACACTGTGATGTCTACCTCAGCCTTGTGAGACTTGAGAATCACACTCCATCTGCCCTGCTCTGAGATCTGCAGACAGCCTTTGCCGTATCCAGTTATTGATTCAGTTTGGCAACATCTAGTAATGACCCTTAAATCCTGGGCAAATGTATCTGAAGTGGCCTCCAGGGATTAAAAATCTGGATGTTCTCTCTCCAGCAACAGCACTGCTGCCCAGATTTCCCGTTCCGCTTGCTATTAAACATTTATCTATTGCACATTAATATGTGCCAGAAATGGGGTCCTCAGTCAGCATGTTTGGGCCATGGGATTGTAAAGTGGTACTGTACTTACCTTCTGAAAAGCAATCAGGCAATATATGTCAGAAACCACAGAAACGGCCCCCATCTGAAAAAATAAATACTCCTAAATACAGAAAACTCTATTTGGGCAAAGATGTTCAGTGTCCAAAATTGGGTACAAGCTCAGTTCGCCACCAGCAAGTATCACTCAGGATGCAGGAGATTCCCACGCTTTCAGTTGGGTTGCCTCCCAGAAAGCAGTCCCCTGGTGCCTAGCAACCTCTGTGTGCTTTGGTCTTCCTCTTTCTAACATTCTTTTCTTAGAAAACCAGCTTTTCCCCCTTTGGTCAAGAGCCAGCAAATCTGGGTTGTTCCTTGTGACCCTTGTGCCCAAGGTGGGCATGATCACCTCCCCTGCTTTCTCTCTACTCTCTGAGTGGAGGACCCATGCCATACCCAACCTTTCTGGTTAGGGTGGATTCTCAATGCCTCACTCTAATGATTTACGATGTCCAAAGACTCCATCTCCAGTAGAGATGAGGATAGGGAGGGGAAAGGGCTGTGCTCTATGGGTGTGTCAAAAGACAACAGACAACCCGTGAGGAAGCCATGGCCCAGCCTTGCAACGGCCCAGGCAGCCATTAGGAATAGTGGTTATGAAGACTCAGCAGCAACATGGAAAGTGCTTATGTGATCATGCAGAATTTATAACTTTGTGGACCTACGATACAAACACACAGAAACACGCATGCACGCACAGGAAACAAGACTGGCAGGAATGACACCTAAATGTCAGCCATGCTTGTGTTGATTGGGAGGGTGGGATTGTGGGTGGGTTTATTTGTTCTGTATTTTTAAATAAAATAATGACCCAGGTCAGGATATAACTGAGTCAGCATCTCAACCAGCAGCCCCCAGACCCCAGGAAGAAGCCCAGAGCATGCCAAGTTCCCACCACCAGGCCGAGAAGCTCTGAGAGTGCCGAAGGTCTTTCTCTCCCTCTCCCACTCTGGGGGCCCTGAGCCACGGTCTGGAGCCACACTCCTTGGAGACCCAGGCTGGAGTCAGGGACAGATGTTAAAGCTGATAAGGCCCAGCTGTGTGGGAGCCAGCATGCTGCGGCTCCTGTCCTGGTTCCAGCTCCTTTGCTGTCTTCCAACGCAGCCCTGAGGCTGGCTGCCCCCATCCCACACATGTCCACTTCCCCAGCCAATTGGGCTCAAGGTGCCTCAAGGACACCATCTTCCTCACTTGTGTTGAGGAAAGAACTTGCTTCCTGTTCCAGCTCTTTGGGAGACCCACGTGGGAGATCCCAGAACATGGGTGGCAGTGGCATGTGATCTGAGCCTCCTCCCCTGCACCTGACCCACCCATTATCCACTCAGCTTTGCCCAGCTGGTGCCTCCACAGGGCTTCTCAGCCTTCCCAGGAGATTTTCTTGGGACTGAGGCATTGCTGGGCCTCTGTGTCCAGGTTGGACCCTGACAGGTTCCACACCTGAACTCTCCACTGGTCTCCACTGCCTTCTTCCTGGCATCCCCTTTAGCCCTTCAGGAAATGCATGAACTCTCAAGTCCTAGTCTGAGCTTCAGGATTTTCAACGAAAGCAGAATATGACCTATAAGGACTTATAAATATTTTGACAGCAAATATTGTTAACAAACAATGTAAAAGTCACTTATTTCTTTGTTGGAAGAGGTAAAACTTTCCTCTATAAAAGCATCAGACTTAAACTGTTAAAAACAGCCCTGGCTGGTTAGCTTAGTTGGTTAGAGCATTGTCCCTAAATGACAAGGGGACAGGTTTGATCCCCGGTCAGGGCACACATGGGAAGCAACCAATGAATGAACAACTGAGTGGAACAACAAATGAATGCTTCCCTTTCTCTCCCTTCTTCTCTCTATCTCTCTAAAAACAAACAAACAAACAAATGAATGAATGAAAATTAAGCCCTGGACATATAGCTCAGTTGGTTGGAGCATTGTTTGGAAGCTCAGAGGTTGCCGGTTCATTCCCCAGTCAGGGCACATACCACATACAGGAACAGCTTAATGTTCCTGTCTCTCTGTCTCTCTCTCTGCCTGCCTTGAAAGAAAGAAAGAAAGAAAGAAAGAAAGAAAGAAAGAAAGAAAGAAAGAAAGAAAGAAAGAAAGAAAGAAAGAAAGAAAGAAAGAAAGAGAAAGGAGGGAGGGAGGGAGGGAGGAAGGGAGGGAAGGAGGAAGGAAGGGAAGGAAGGAAGGAAGGAAGGAAGGAAGGAAGGAAGGAAGGAAGGAAGGAAGGAAGGAAGGAAGGAAGGAAGGAAGGAAGGAAGTTAAAACATATTCAGCCCAGTCAGAGTTAACCCGGTATGATGGGAATCACTCATGGTATTTGCTAAAAAATGCAGGAGCCTGGGCTCAGCTCCAGAGCCACCGAATCAGAATCTGTGGGAGGTGAGGACTGGGAGCCTGAATTGTTAACAAGCTTCCTGGGTGACTCTGAAGCACAGTAAACCAGTGGCTGAGTGGCTGCCATGCCAAGGCTGCCTGGAACTGCTCCTGGGAGCCCCAGACCCCCAGCACACGTGCTCTTTGTTCCTAAGACATTCTGTGACCTGGGAATGAGGGAGACACAAAGGGCGACAGGAGCGGCAGCACGGGTCTGCGCCAAGTTCTCTGGGGCACAGAGGAGAGCAGCACTCTCAGAGAGGAACGATTTCTCAGGGAACAGGTCTCTGGGGCCGGGTCCTGAAGTCCAACTGGAGTAGACCAGCTAAATAAGGGAGCAAGGACTTTCCAGATGGAGGGCACAGCATGGGTCAGGCATGTGGGGAGTGTAAATAGTTTGGGGCCAGGGCATGGGTTAGGAGGAGGAGACGAGGCTGGAAAAACGAGTGGGGCAGGTCCTAATGCTCGGTTATTCTGGGAATAATACTTTCCAGAACCCCTTTTTCTTTTCTTTTCTTTTTTCTTTATTTTTCTTTCTTTTTTTTTTGTGACAGAGACAGAGAGTCAGATAGGGACAGACAGACAGGAAGGGAGAGAGATGAGAAGTATCAATTCTTCATTGAGGCTCCTTAGTCTCCTTAGTTGTTCATTGACTGCTTTCTCATATGTGCCTTGATCGGGGGGCTCCAGCAGACCAAGTGACCCCTCGCTCAAGCCAGCGACCTTGGGCTCAAGCTGGTGAGCCTTGCTCAAACCAGATGGGCCTGCGCTCAAGCTAGCGACCTTGGGCTCTCGAACCTGGGTCCTCCACGTCCCAGTCCAACGTTCTATCCACTGCGCCACCGCCTGGTCCAGCAGAACCCCTTTTCTATATGGGTTTAGGGTAGAGTTGGTCAAAAGAGACATTTACAGGAGACTTGGAAAATGAAAGTGAAGCGGCACCACCACTCTCAAGAGGGCTGTCATTGTCAGATGCTGGGCCGGACAGAGGCAGAGGTGTCCCGCCCGCTGGCCTTGCTGAGCAATGACTCCCCACAGACCTCTCCATGAGCTCCCTCGTGGTCCCTGTTGGGTAGCTGGATGCACTTTGTATCTCCAGTATCTCTGCAAGTTCTAACTTGTCACCCATGTCAAGACTGGCTAGGGGCACTTTCTCTGACCATCCAAATCCCCCTTCAGAATGTTATTTCCCCAGTTCCTCCCACATTTGGGGACATGGAATGCCTATAGGAAACCCTTGTTCCCATGTACACTGCTTCCCTGGCTAGACCGTGATCAATACGGTCCTTATCAAGAATTCCCCCCTCCCCACTTTTTTTTTTTTTGGATTTTTATTTATTCATTTTAGGGGGGGAGGAGCAAGAAGTATCAACTCCCATATGACAAGCCCAGGGTTTCAAACCAGCAACCTCAGCATTCCAGGTCAATGCTTTATCCACTGCACCACCACAGGTCAGGCACATGAGTTTCTTTTGAAGAGCAGGGAAATGCTTCTCCATGAATATCTCCCCCAACACACACACACACACACACACACACACACACACACACACACACACACACACACCCTTAATAGCCAGGAGAGCTGTGCCGTCCTTCAGGCCACCTACCAAAAGGAGGAGAAGGTGGGTCCAGGCTGCCAGTAGAGGGGTTTCTTCAGGTTCTAAGTCTTCTCTCGAATCTTAGAGGGCTCTCCTAACCTAATGTTAGTCAAGATTGCTTGGAGTACCTCCTTTCCTAGGGCCCTCAAGTTCAAATCAGTTTCCCTTCTAAAGGAGTCAGTCCTCCTGGCTGGGATCCTGAGATGTAATGGGTTCAATGTATATTCCTCAAGTCTTGCTGCTCCTGAATGTCTAAGTCTCAGGATTTCAAATCAGGGTCTTCTCTACAACCCTGAGCATAACAGCCAGTCCCTGTCCTCATGAAACTCCCAGTCTTCCAGCAGAGGAAACAGATAGCAAATGGGTGACTAAAGGGCACTGTGCCAAGCGCAATATGAGGGACATTACAATCTGCCATGAGAATACCGGGAAGGGTCCCTAACACAGGCTGGAGGGTCAGAGGCTTCCAGGCGGAAATGATGTGAGCCAAGGCAAGAGCAGCTGGCGATGTCAGAAGGGCTTTTCGGTGAGGGACCAGCTGCATAAAGTCTGGACGTGTGAGAGTACGTGGGACCTGAGGAAACTGAGATGCCCAGAGAGGCACCTGGGAGGTTGCCCAGTAGTAGGAAGAGAAGAAGCTGGAAAGCTGGAAAGTCTGATCAGGTCTGGCCTGGGGCCTAGTTGAGGTGAAGACTCGCCATCCTGAGGCCACAGGAAGCAGAGGAGGGGCAGGGTCCGATTCCACTCCTATGGAAAGACTGATTTGGAGGTGAGTCCAGAGGCCAGAAGAACCTCAAAGGCTGGGACAGGGGAGAGAATAGTTGAACAAAGGGGTAGCACTTAGGAGAAAAGAATGGATTCAAGAGACATTAGACAGATTGAAGAAGGTAGAAACCACTCAGGTGGTGGTAGACAGGTTGGGTGTGGGGATGGAGGCAGGAAAAGTCATGGGGGATTCCAGGTGTCTGGCTACAGCCCCTTTGGGGGCTGGAGGCACCCAGCTGCCCAGTGAGCAGAAGCAGCAGTGTAAATAGGTCCCATACTGACTTCAAAGTATCTGGTTGGTCTCCCCAGACAGTACAAAAGAAGCAGGAAAACACGAAATGGAATTCTATGAAGTCTTTGTGTGTGTGTGTGTGTGTGTGTGTGTGTGTGTGTGTGTGTGTGTGTGTGTGTATGTGATAGAGTCAGAGAGAGGGACAGATAGGGGCAGACAGACAGGAAGGGAGAGAGATGAGAAGCATCAATTCTTCGTTGCTGCACCTTAGTTGTTCATTGATTGCTTTCTCATATGTGCCTTGACGGGGGGGGGGGGGGGGGGGCTACAGCAGAGTGAGTGACCCCTTGCTCAAGCCAGCGACCTTGGGCTCAAGCTAATGAGCCCTGCTCAAACCAGTTGAGCCCGCGCTCAAGCTGGCGACCTCGGGATTTCGAACCTGGGTCCTCCACATCCCAGTTCAACGCTCTATCCACTGTGCCACTGCCTGGTCAGGCTCTATGAACAGTCTTGCTTGAAACATGAAGTCTCTAATGAAGGCGTGACTGCCAGAGAAAAGGCACGTAAAGTGGCTGAGGAAAGGAAAGCAGCTTGTGCATAAACAAAGAGCAAGGAATAAGAGCTCAGAACGTTTTTCCAGGTCTAGAGTCTCTTTTCCTCTCTCCAGGAAAAGGGCCGTGGGCCGACCAAAGCTCTAAAGTGTTTGGGATCTGCTATTAAAAGATAACCTCCAGTGTTGTTAACAGCAGCAGGAGAGGGAGTGTGCAGGTGGCTCACTTGCCACTTGCGGGTTCACTCACTCAGCAAACATTTGCTGAGCACCTGCCGTGTGCCACACTCCACGGTCTCCACACTGGGCACACGAGAGGTAGGGCAGGGGTAGGACAGCGCAATCCCTGACTAATAGAGCTTATGATAGAATAGCAGGAGCAGACATGACATGGCACCAACACAAAATGACAAATCCTGACAAAGGCTGGGAAAGAGAATAGCGGGGTTTTGTTGCAGAAGGGGGTGGTCACGGAAGGCCTCTGAGGAGGTGACATTTGGGTTGTTATTAGAAGGCAAAGAATTCGGGAAGAGCATTCCAGTCAGAGGGAACAGCATTGCCATAAGTGACGAGCCTATGCTTTCGAGGAACTAAGAGTCAGCGTGGGTGAAGGGGGAGCCAGAGCCAGGATGGGGGTGGGGGACACGGATGGCAGATCGGGCTGGAAAGGGGGTGGGGGCTGACTGGGCAGAAATCGAGACATTTTGGCAAAGTCCAGACCAAATGATTGTTCAGGGCCCTTGTCACTCCAGGTTTCAATGACATTTTAAAGAGCCATCCTGACTATGTCTGTCCATAAAAGGCTCGGTAGGAGTCTGTTTCCATCTCAAGGGCACCGAGGCACTCATGGAAGAGGTGACCCAGAAGACGCCCCTTGGTGCCCCGCAAACTGTCCAGCCACATTTTTAGAAAATGTTCCCTCTTAGATTCAACTTCTTTTAGCCAAATTATCCAGGGAAAAATAAGTCCCTACAAATAGCGATCATTGGCGAACGAGGAGAGTCATTATCTTAAATTGAGGCTGGTTTCTAAGAAAAAAGAAAAAGAAAAAAACCCATGTTGCTGGGCCAAAACCTCACCCCCACACACCCCAGCGCATACGTGAGGCCGGTGGCTCCACCACCCTCCCTGCAAGTGTGTGGCTCAAGAGGGCCTCTGGGCAGGGGAAGGAAGCAGGCAGAGAGGAAGGAAGGCAAGAGATTAGAGAAGCTGACAGATGTAAATAGCCTCAGAGGAGCCACGCTGTCCCGGCGTTCCTCCCCAGGGAGCCCTTTGTACCGAGGAATCTGGTTGCCTGAATGAAAAATGATATCATTTATTTCTTTAGTCAGAGCTGAGCTGTTTTCTTCAGACATAGAAATAACCTAACACCGCAACACCAAATTGGTGGCCAAGTGATAGAGGTATCTGTAATTTGGGCTTGATAATGTCCTGGGTAAACAACCATGGACTTGGTTTTTTGGGAGGGGCCCTTCTTCCCCACCATCACCGTTGCAAAGCTACAGAGGGACTTGAAGGAAAGAAATGCTTTTGAAAATGTCCCGGAACTCTTGCCTGCTGCCGAGCTAGAAAGAAGTTGGACTTTCCATTCCTGCTGCTCAAATCACACCCCACCGGCCAAACATCTAGTAATTCATCAAATACATAGTTATTGAGCGCTGACTCTGGCCAAGCCTGTGCAAAGGCACTGGGGTTCCAAATGTGCAAAGACTGGGGCCTTGCCCTCAGTAGACTCACAGTCCAGGGTGGAGGGAGTCAGATTGGCAGTCCCTGTAATGCAGTATGTACATGGCACTGTGGTCTGTTCCCACAGAAAAGGCAGTCTTTGAGGTGAGACTCGAAAATGAAGACTTTCCAGACCAGAGAAATAGGAGGAGGGTGTCCTAGGCAGATAAAACAGAACATGCAAGAGTACAGATGCTTAAAACTACCTGGACTTTTTGGAAATTAAAAGAAATATAATATTGTAGAAAATAAAGTGCTAAGGAGGCCACTCATCGAATGTTCACCTGAACAGGTTGCCAGAAACCAGATTATATCCTTGTAAATGAAAGAGGTTAGAGTTTATCCTTTAGGTGATAGGGAGCCATGGAAGAATTCTGAGCACAGAAGTGCTTAGATTTTTGTATTTGAACATTCACTCCTTTCTGTCTTGAAGAAACTCTACTGTATGTCATATTAAACAACTTCTTTATAGTATTGCTTGTGATAGTGAAAACATTGGAAACAAACTAATAAATAAGTGCCAAGTGATAAAAGATATTTGTAAGGTTCAATAGTTAAAAATAATCTAACATGCTAAATCTTAAAGGTATCATTTTGAGTAAGAAAGGGTAAGTTTCAAAACATGTATAGTATGATAAAGTATATGTAAATTTAAAATCACACACGTGTGTACATTGGTTATAAATAATGTATATGTAGGAAAGCACAAATACATGGATTGTTGCTTCTGGAGAGGTGGGGAGAAACATGGGGAAGGGGGGAAATATATACAAAGAGAATTTTACCTATGATGCTCAATTTGTTTTATATAAAAATAAAACAATGAAGCAAAAGTGCTAAAACATTAAATTTTCTGCATTTAAAAAAAATCTTGAACTTTGTTTTTCAAAACGACAGAGAAAAGTCCATCTGATAGCACTGCCAAGAATGGAAGGGAGGCGACAGTGAGAAGGACCCCTGGGCCAGCTTCCCTGCCCCACACAGCTCCTCAAGGATCTTGGGTGGCCCCCAGAGGGCAATGCACACAGAAAATACCCCCCCTGCTGGGGCTGCTTTTGGATTCTGGGCAGAGCTGAGGTGCAGTCCTGGCCTCTTGTCTGGTGTCCCTGGAGGATGTGCAGCTTTGTCTTGTCCAGAACTGGCCACCTTTCTGATCTGACTTGACTTCTAGATGACAGCCTTGTTCACAGTCCCAGAAGCCAGTACCATTCTTAGACACCTGCTAACCAAGGGACAGAAACAGGAGGCTTTTAAAATACTGGGGAATGTTTGGCATTGGATATTCAGAGTAAAGATGGTGTGTGTGTGCACACATGCACACACATGTGACTGCATGTACAAAGCCACAGAACAGACTGAAAGCAAATCTTCTAGAAGGAGTTTGCAGTGGACGCCATGACTGGAGCGTGCTTCAGAGGAGTAAAATGAATCTTTCCGGGAGGAATTCATTTCTAGACTCCTTATCTTTCAGCTCTCAATCCCCTGACCTACACAATAAACATGTATACGTCGATATGTATTCGTGTCTGGGCTAGAGCCACTGCCAGAGAGAACGCAAACACACTTGCATTTGCACTTTCCTGGACTGAGCTAATCATTGCTTTTACCCCAGCTTGGATTCTGTGGGCATTCAACAAAAGAAAACTGGGGACTTTTCTGCAATTATATACAAATTTCATAATGTATGTATGTCATATAAGGAATGCATCTGTCCGATACCCACAGTCTTACTTAAGCAAACCTACCACAAACTTTAAGGATAAAGGTGTGTATGCCTGACCAAGAGGTAGCGCAATGGATAGAGTGTCGGCCTGGGACGCTGATGTCCCAGGTTCGATACCCTGAGGTCACTGGCTTGAGCACAGTCTCATCCAGATTGACTTCGGGCTTATCCAGCTTAAGTATGGGCTCACCAGCTTGAGCATGGGGTCGCTGGCTTGAGTAAGGGGTCACCGGCTTGGCTGGAGCCCCCTGGTCAAGGCACACATGAGAAAGCAATCAATGAACAACTAAGGTGCCACAACGAAGAATTGATGCTTCTCATCTCCTTTCCAGTCTGTCTGTCTCTCTTTTTCACTTAAAAATAATAATAATAGCCCTGGCCAGTTGGCTCAGCGGTAGAGTGTCGGCCTAGCGTGCGGAGGACCCGGGTTCGATTCCCGGCCAGGGCACATAGGAGAAGCGCCCATTTGCTTCTCCACCCCTCCGCTGCGCTTTCCTCTCTGTCTCTCTCTTCCCCTCCCGCAGCCAAGGCTCCATTGGAGCAAAGATGGCCCGGGCGCTGGGGATGGCTCTGTGGCCTCTGCCTCAGGCGCTAGAGTGGCTCTGGTCGCAACATGGCGACGCCCAGGATGGGCAGAGCATCGCCCCCTGGTGGGCAGAGCATCGCCCCATGGTGGGAGTGCCGGGTGGATCCCGGTCGGGCGCATGCGGGAGTCTGTCTGACTGTCTCTCCCTGTTTCCAGCTTCAGAAAAATGAAAATAATAATAATAATAATAATAATAATAATAAAAAGAATAAAGGCAGGCCCTGGCCAGCTGGCTCAGTGGTAGAGTGTCGGCCTGGCGTGCAGAAGTCCGGGGTTCGATTCCCGGCCAGGGCACACAGGAGAGGCGCCTATCTGCTTCTCCACCCCTCCCCCTCTCCTTCCTCTCTGTCTCTCTCTTCCCCTCCTGCAGCTAAGGCTCCATTGGAGCAAAGATGGCCCGGGCGCTGGGGATGGCTCCTTGGCCTCTGCCCCAGGCGCTAGAGTGGCTCTGGTCGCAACATAGCGACGCCCAGGATGGACAGAGCATCGCCCCCTGGTGGGCAGAGCTTCGCCCCTGGTGGGCGTGCCGGGTGGATCCCGGTCAGGCGCATGCGGGAGTCTGTCTGACTGTCTCTCCCCGTTTCCAGCTTCAGAAAAATACAAAAAAAAAAAAAAAAAAAGAATAGAGGCATACATAGCTACATAATTAATATGCAAATTCTTCCTCTCTGGGGGCCACGTGATCTTTAACCTACAGAGCCAGGGGAACAAAAAGACATTTTCTCTTACAAACACGCGCACACACCTCCCCACTATAATTATAATTACCATGCTGGCTTCCAGATCAGGGGTTAGCAGCCTTGGCATGAAGGCGCCTGAAAGACACCCCAGGCAATTATTGCTGTCCCTTCACCACCCCCCTACATACTTTCCGGGCCTTTGCACTTGCTGTTCCTTCTCCTGGCACATGTGCCCCCCAGGTTCTGTGTGGCTCACTCTCTCACTGCATGTAGGTCTCAGCTTAAATGCCATCTCCCCAGGGAAGCCTGGCCTGGCCCTCTATCTGCTCACCAGCTTTATTTTGCTTTATAGAACTCTGCGTTCCTGAACATTATGCTCTGCATTTCTTTGTTACCTGTCTGACATCCCTCTTCCTGCTGGCACCGACCATGAGCTTTCTAAGGCTCTGCGACCACAGCCACAACCACAACCACAACCACACTCCTGGAGCCTCAGGCAGTGCCTGGCACACAGCCGGCACTCGGTCCGTATCAGTGGAATGAGGGATGCTTACCCTTCTCTTCCTCTCCACATCCACCCTCTCTTCCTCCGACTTCCTTTCCTGTCCCATCTTTCTGACTCCAGCTTAAGGCTGCTCGCATGATCAGCCCTCAGGAAGCTGTTGGGAAGATGAGGGTTGTCTGGCCTCCTCTTTCCATCTCCCTTTCCTGCCTTGCCCCATGGGCACCTGTCTTCCACCTGCAGCTGCCCACTGCCAGCTCTGGCTCTCCTGGTGCTCAGGACCCACGCTCGGGAACCCCAGACGATTGTAGGGAAATTGGGAGTGAGGGGGGTAAAGTTGTAAGAAAGGCAGGGCTCGGTCTCAAAGCAACCCTGCAGGCTCAAGGAGAGCAGAATATCATTTGGGGGCATCTGTTGGCACCCATGACCCAGTTTCTTGTCTTTCCCACGGGAGTTGATGCCACCATTCTAGGGACTCAGCCCCTCCCTCCTTCTCACTCTGTGCTTCCTCTCTCCTGCTGTGACTAACAGTATCCCACTCTACCCCCACCCACCTCCTCTCCTTCCTGGCTTCTGCTGTTTCCTTGTGTCATAAACTTGGATAGAGAGCGCCTACTTCGTGCCAGCATCGCCCCCACCCTGGTGTGTGTCCCCCTTGCTCCTTTCCTTCTGCTGCCTCTTCTCTCTGCCCCTGGGCATCCAGGCAGCTCAGCAGGACCCCACCCCTGCCTTGCTCTTCTGAAGCCCTCACCCCCTCAGGTCTCCAACACTCCGATGACAAACGATCAAACACTCCATAGCCGCACCTCGTGCCCTCATTTTCCACTTGACTCCCTTGCAAGATTATAAGCTGCTTGAGGGTAGGAGCTGTGTCTTAACCTCAGAGACCCAGTAGAAACTGATCAGGAAAAGCAGCTTCTTTCCACAGATGTCAGGTCTTCCCCTCCCTCATTCCACCACCATCCATACATCCTAGTCCATTCCATCCACCTAATCTCACAAGAGAAGAGTTCTGAAATAGACAGAACAATAATTATGCAACCTCTAGGCATGTGAGGCACCTGCTGTATTCTGAGTACTGGGGTGCCCTGGTGGGCCGTGGCAGACAAGATTCCTGTCTTCCAGAGCATGCTCCCAGCAGCGGAACCCCGCCCCTCCCGGCTGAGTTTGGTGTCTGTTCTGTTTCTGATCGGCGCCAGGCTCATAGACCCCATGTAGGTAGAATATAACTTTCCGTAAATAACCCCTAGCCCGACCTACAATTTAGCCTTTGGGTTTTTTTCCCCTCGTGGTAATGGGATTGTAGGCTGGGCTGATCCCACAGGGACCTCCTGGTCCCAGAAAGCAGACCCTTAGGTGTATCTTGTGTGAGGAATTGCTTGGAGTTCCCGGTCCCCCACACTGCCTGGCACACGGTGAGGACTCAGTACATGTTGAGGAATGGTGGACTAAGTCTTGTCCACCATAAACAGCGACATATCTTTTGCCCCAAGGCCTTTACTTGGGCCATGTTTTCTGCCTAGAATGTTTGTGCTCCTTTCTCTACCTGATGAACCTCTAAGAAGCACCCGCCTCTAGGAAACTTTCCTAACCTTTATCTCTTGTCTCCAGAGGCGGATTTAACGACAGGTGCACCGGGCATGCGCCCTGGGCCGTGACTTCTGAGGGGCCCTGCAAAACCCCAACTTTACATTTTTTTTCTAATGACACCAAGTTTGGTTTCATATGTGCAATTTTAACGTTAATAGTACATAATATTTTTTATTTATTTAAAAATATGGTTAACATGTATTTTTATTTTTCCTAGCTCTTTTTTTTTTTAAGGGGCCCAATATTTTATTTTCTTCTGCGCCCGGGGCCCCAACCGACCTTAATCCACCTCTGCGTGTCCCCACCACAGAGCCAATTACTCCTGACTTTGGTCCCATACACTTTGTACAGTACAATGTGACCTGATCACTTGCCCACGTGCCCACCAGGCTCTGAGCAAGTTGAGTGATTGTCAGGGCGGGGAACTGCACTCATATCCAGTTGTGGGTAGACACAGTTAACCCTTGATGCCTCAGTTTCCTCAGATTCAAACACAAACATGGCTCCAGAGCCCCGGTTTCACCCACTGAACCACACTGCCTCTGGGAGCGGGGTAGTGTATCATTTCCTACCTGCTCCTGTGCTTTGGCTCTGGGGTACTCCACAACGCAGATTCCCTGCAAGGCCTCGGTGAGGCTGCAGGGTCTGGAGGCAGCAGCACACACTGACACCGAGTACAGACTCATTGGGATGATAATGGATTTGGGAGGGTTCATTGGGAGTTCAAGTGAAAAGTCACAGGGAAGGACCTCAGTTTCCTCTAAGGGGTAATGAGGGCTCTTGGGATGTACTCACCCCAAGATGGGCTAGACTTGATTTAAAGCTTTGCATTTGATTCTCTCTCCTTTTGGAAACTGAAGAGTATTTCTCTAGCATCCAGCACGATGAGAGAAGTGCAAGACATTGGCCCTGCTTACATCTTTGCTAGAGAGGCATAAAGTTCACGTTTGGGAACAGGCTTGGTTGAGCTCCCTGTGAGCCGGTCCTGAATGGCAGCACATGGCTTTATGTCTGTCCCCATCCAAAGCAGGGCAAAGCCGGGTGAGACTGGTGGTCCATGAATGAATGTCAGATGAAAGACATGGATAGTATCAGGGACAAAATTAGAGGCATGTACAAAAGGGGCTGGATGTCTGAGGAGAGAGAGATCAGTGGGGATTGGAACATCTCTGGAAGATTCAGGGAAGAGATGACAAGGGACATGAACCCTAAAGAAAGAGCAGGAGTTGTTGGGGATGCGGCTGGCTGGCAAACTAAAGAAGCAGGGGTCATCAGGCCAGCATGTGGCCACTTGGAGTCATTAAGGGAGCTTGGTGGCGTGGGGGGTGGGAATCAAGCAGACAAAAGCCTTACGTGTCAGACTGAGAAGCCTGACCTTGATCTTGGGCAAGGAGGAGCTGTTAAGGGATTATATTATGACATGATGAGAACAGTGTTTTTGAAACAGTGAAGGGCAGGCTGCTTGAGGGTGACCAGGCTGAGGTTATTACAACGGCCAAAGTGAAGGATGAAGTCTAGGTTTGGAAAGGAAGGGACGAACATGACTTTTCAAAGGAAGAA
The DNA here is from genome assembly GCF_036850995.1 of Saccopteryx leptura. Taxonomy (NCBI): domain Eukaryota; kingdom Metazoa; phylum Chordata; class Mammalia; order Chiroptera; family Emballonuridae; genus Saccopteryx; species Saccopteryx leptura. Next base: position 343,566,538 of record NC_089504.1, on the reverse strand, counting down.
CATAATTGCCACAAAGGCCACCATAGCACAGTCAAAGGTGTCATAGTGACCAAGAGAAGGATGTTAACTTTGACAGAAATGACTGTGTGTGGTTGACAAATTGAGACCACATCCTCTCCATAATGACTCATTGTCTTTATTAACAATGCCTCTGGATTCTGAAAGAACAGACTGGTATTTCATAAAGCAATATTAACGTTGTCATTCTCTACAAGAAAAACTTATGCATAAATAACTTAAGTGAGAAAATAAATATGTAACTTAACTCTTTTTAAAAACCACAACTTTCATTCTTGTGGACAAACCCCACATGAAAGATTGCAAAAAAAATGACGAGCCCAAAAGGCTTTCACATGGCATGTGCTTCTGTTTAAAAATATATATTTTTTTAACACTTATAAACTACACAGATAGTAAGAGGTGTCTGGAAATGATTTTCAAAAAGATTTTTAGATGGCAGCGATTAGGCTTTGCAGATTCTCAGCATATGTACAGCACTTGTAATTTTCCCCCGGTAATATTATTTCAATGTAAGATATGCCATCACATGTAACAGTAGTAAAAATCAATTTTCTAGACAGAAATGTGTCCATGAGTGGTAGGCAGGGGGAGGTGACTCAGAAGGGATCTGCTGGTCTTTAAAAGGGTGGTGGCTGCCCCCTTGGGCTTGCAAGCCCAGTGTCCTTGGACCTTGAATTTCTCTGCTGAAAGTGACTTTAAAATATGGCCATGGGGGAGGGTGCTGCTCTTTGGGAATAGGGGAGGGGTGATTTCTCTCCCTCTCACCACCCTTGGGACTTTCTCCTTCTCTACCCTAATTGATGGTGTTTCTGCATCCTTTGAGATGGAGGGGTGGAGGTAGCCAGAATCTGGGGAGGCCAGGTAGGGAAGTAACTGCATCTTTCAGGAGTTTGTCAGCTGTAAATGGACTCCTCTTTTCCCCTGCTTTTCATCTTTGGCTGTCAGATCAAAGGATTACAACTCCAAATTCTCTACATGACCATTGGCAGTGCTTCAATCCAACCTCTTCCTCCCTGCCCATTCAGAAGGCACCCGAATCCTTGGAATCATGTGGCAGTAGATTCCTTGAGATCCTAATCCCACCTCCACCTGCATTTTAAATAGGAAGTCAATGTCCAGAAAGAGAAGAGTGTAGTCTATCACCCAGCAAGGTAGTAGCAGAGCCAGGACTAGAAACCTTATCTATGGACCCAAGTCCTGTGCTCCCGGCACAGCATGGCACTATGCTTTATGGTGAGCAGAGAGGTGGACGAGGATCTTATCCAACTTTCATAACCAGTCCCCAGACTTTTCTCTCTCCCCACCGCTCCCTAAAACCCCTGGGGCAGTGAAATGCTTCCTTTTCTACCTGCTCTGAAGTGGGACCTGCAAAGGTAGGCGCCCCAATGAGCGAGGCTTCGTGGCTCAGTGTCTGTGACTCGCAGCTTCCTCCCTTGCCCTGCGGGACCCCCTCGGCGGCGGGTGGGGAGTGTGGGGCTTTGCTGCCCCCCGGGATCCGCAGGGCTTGGCTACCTCCTGTGAAGCCAGGCAGGTCTGAGCCCCCTGCCCTGGGTTGCAGGCATTTAAAATGAAATACAAACAATCAAACCGCACGCAAAGGCTAGAAACCTGGGGCGCCCGGTTGAGAGGCGCCCGCTGGGGAGGCGCGGCGGGCGGTGGCTCTAATAGGCGTTCTCCAGCTCGGCCTGGTTGGCTTTGGCGCCCCGGGCGCGGGGCCGCGGCTTCCGGCCCTTCTGCGGTCGCGCGGCCTCCGGCCCGAAGTCCTTGAGCTCGGACTGGTTGTGGAAGCGGGTGAGGCGCTTGCACTTGCACGAGGCCACCAGGCGCACCTTGCGCGCACGCGGCGCCGCGCCGCCGGGACACAGCAGCTGCACGCGCTGCGCGCGGTAGCGGTCGGGGATGCAGCGGAAGTCGGGCCCATTCGGGCGCCACCACTTGCCCCGGCCGATAGCGTTGGGCAGCAGGCGCGCCGGGCCGCACTGGCCGGAGCACACCAGCTCGGTGACCGGCTTGGCGCTGCGGCAGGGCCCGTCCGTCACGTAGCGGGTGAAGTGCAGCTCGCGGCAGCTGTATTCGGACACATCTAAGGAGAGAGGTGCGCGTGAGGACGGCAGCCCGGCCCATCCACCCCTTCCTGGCCGCCTCCCTCCCCACCACCCCGCCTTTCCCAAACCTGCTGTCTCCTGAAGCTTTTGCTTCTGGGCATCTATTATGGGTAGAGCCCAGCTGGTGGAAATATCCCCCCCTAAAAACTTTAGAGCCAAGTTTGTCTTGGTTTTGTTTGCTTGTTTTTTGCTTTTGCTGCAGTTCAAATACCAGCTCCATCACTGTGATCTTGAGCAAGCTACTTACCCTCTCTGTGTTTTCTATCTGTTAAAATGAATTGATCTGAGAATTCAGTGAGTTAATCCATCACATATATAAACCACTGGGCATATAGTAAGAGCTGGAAGTGTTGGTTGTTATTAGGTGTTATTATTATTTCTCTCAAAGGGGACCTTTTTGCCAGACTTAAGTCACACCTGTACCAAGGGCCCCTGGCCATGGCAAGGCTGATACTAGGCACACAGTTGGCATGGCTCTGGCTTCTCCCAAATTCCTTTTCCAGCCACTTGGGAGGGGCTGCAAGGGGATGGAGAAAAGAGTAGGGGTTAATTGAAGGTAATAAATCAGGGCAGCTGCTGGGGAGGAGAGGGATGGAAGGGGAGGTGGAGAGGAGGAGAAGTCATTAGACTTGAAAGGAGCCAAAGGCAGCATGTCCAACCCCCTCGTTATCACTTAGGGCAGCGAGGCCCAGAGAGGGAAGAGCGTCTGTCCGAGGCCCAGAGAGGGAAGAGCGTCTGTCCGAGGCCCAGGGAGGGAAGAGCGTCTGTCCGAGGCCCAGGGAGGGAAGAGCGTCTGTCCGAGGCCCAGGGAGGGAAGAGCGTCTGTCCGAGGCCCAGGGAGGGAAGAGCGTCTGTCCGAAAGGCAGAGCTGGATCTCTTGACTCCATTTCCCTGAAGCCCCAGCACCTCTGGGCTCCCACAGTCGTGGAAGCTGCGTGACCAAGCTGGGCTGGGAGCTGGGGGCTGGGAGGCCAAGGGCTGCTTTTTACTACAGTGACTTCCCTACCAGAGGGGGACCAAGCTCTGACTGCAAACCTACAGGTTATTAAGTACCCGCTGTGTACCAGGCACTCTGCTGGGCACATCTCCTGTTTGTGCCATTTGAATGGACTCCTGATGGTGGCACAGTCTTACTTCCTGGGTTGGGGGGAGATTGGGCTCTGACTTGGTTCCCTGAAGTCACCTTTATGGGGGTCTCCTACTGTGGGCTTAAATGGGTGGGGGCTTTGAAAATAGATGGTCCTCATGTAAGCACCTGTCCACCCCCAAGGGTCTCATGGGGACCGTTCCCATATGACACCAAAGGGTGAAATATAGTCCTAAGACCAAAACCAGAGAGGGGGCAGAGCAGGGGAGGCCCCCCACCCCCACCCATCCTGGAGAGCAAGCACAGCAGGCAGCTGTGGGGCCTGCCTTCCTCCTGTGGCTGGCCTTCTGGTTTCTAAGTTGGTTTGGCATCCTCACCCCTGCTGCCAGGCTGCAGGGGTGGTGTGTGTGGGCAGCTTATTTGCCCAGGGAAGGAGGTTTTGGGGCTTTCCAAGAATAGTGCCCCAAGGTCAGGAACTTCCTCTTCAGAGGGTGACTTTGTTTTGAGCAAGTGGCTTCCTAGGGGCTTATGGCCTCTCATGGGAGCCCAGGGAAACGGACACCTCATACTTGGGTCCCCTATAGCCCATCCATTGAGCTTAGTTGACCTTTCCTGGGGAGGCGTGGGGGAGGGGAACATATGTCCTCCAAGTTGGAAGACCCAAGGATCCTCCAGCCTCCTCTGCTGTTGCCCTTTGCGGACACCTATGTTCCCAGCTGGCTGTGAGGCAGGAAGGATGGGATGCAAGAGACTGGGCAGGGGCTCCTCTCCCACAAGGACAATGGCCAGAGGGCGGTGAGGCCCTCACTCTGGAGTGTCATCCGAGCCACCTCCCCCAGCCATTCCTGCCAGCTGCAGAGCCAGCTGTGCACACTGCCCCAGGCTTCCCTGTGCAGACCTGACCAGGAACCCAGGTGTGCCCTCTACTAGGGCCGCTGACTTTTCACTGGGGCCAGGCTTCCTCCCCAGGAATGAGGCAAGGCTGGACCTGAGGTGGGGACTCAGGACAGATGCTGGGCTCAGTCGACACCTGTGTCTACTCCCTGCACAGAGGATGCTGCCTCCCCTCCAAGGCCTGGGCCCTGCTGCCACCCATAGCAGAGACTCAAACTGTGCCTATACTCCCATTCAAGTGCCAGCTCGCTGAGCAGACCAGGGGCCCGGGGAGCTGATGGGGTGCCTCTCTCCATCCCTTTTCCACTGCTCTAGGAGGGTTTGCACTGGCTTTTGGTCCCCTCCCAGGGCTGTCTTGAAATTGGATCAAACTGGTTCAAATCTCAGTTCTTCTACTCGTAACCAGTCTACTTAACTTCTGGAACCTTCGTTTCTTCACCTTCAAACTGGGAGTTCACCTCATGGGGCTCTCACGTGGTGGGTCCCTGGGGTATGGTACATGCACAGCCCATGGAGGGCATCTAGCCACCAGCAGGTGCTCACAGACCTGAGGCTCCCTTGCCTTGTCCCTTCCCCAGGGGTGCCAACAGCTGGGCCTGGCTCCTGAATTCTCAGGAGGGGATTCCTTGAAACTTTCTCCTTCCCCGGCCCCTGAGCTTGTCACAGTGCTGTACCCTCACCACCTCCATCCTGCCCCAGGCTCTCAGCCAGCCCCCTGCCAGCCTCACTTGGATTCCAAGGCTACACTGGCGTGCCAGCTTTTCCTTGCCACCATCCATTGCTGGCAATGCCTGAGGGTTTACCCCAGTCTTCGACAGGTCCCCAAGAGAACCAACCCTCCCACCAGAGACCCTTATGCTAAAAGTGCTGCCTCCCACCCCATACCTTTGGTCTCAAAAGGGTGGTGGGGAGGCCTCCCTCCATTCTCTGCCCGGTTCATGGTCTTGTTGTTCTCCAGCTCTGGCGGGGGCTCAGGGTACTCGCCCAGCTCAGGGATGATTTCCGTGGCATCATTCTTGAATGCTTGCCACCCCTGGGCCTCCACCGCACGGAAAGCTGCGTGCACCAGCAGGCAGACAAGACACAGGGCAAGAGAGAGCTGCATGGTGCCAGCCAGAGGAGGGCACCTGGCCTTCCAGTAGCACAAGCTCCAGTCCCCAGCCCAGACACGTTTGCCTTTTTAAAGCCCCCTCTGCCTCGTGCCAGCCAATGACAGGCTGGGGCAGGGCTGGTCCCATGCTTCCCTCAGCCCAGGGGGAGGGAACGGGGTGTGCTCAGAACAAGCCCTCTCCAAAGACTTCTCCTCAAGTGCAGCAAACTCCCAAATTGCTGCTGGTGCTCCCAGGTGACCCAGAGAGAGGGGCGTGTGAGACGGCTGTGGTTTCCAGATATCAAAATGAGCCCTGGCTCTTAATCTCTACCCCCAGGGCCCCTCTGGCTTTCTCAAAACAAACTCTGGACCAGCTTAACAAAAGAAACAGCAGCTCTGAATCCTCCACAGAGCTGAGCCCAGCTGATCCCATTTCTCAGGCCAAGTTCATTTGTCACCCCTAACAAATGGCCCTACAGGTGTCAATTTGGCCCCCACAGACCCAGACAGAGGCAGAAGGATGCTTTTAAAGACATCTCATTGGTCCCACTTCCGTGAGGCTCAGCATTGACTATCCTGGCCAAGAAAGCCCTTGGCATCTTCTGGAAGGCAAGAGGGAAAACTGAGGGCCACCTGCTCAGGCAAGGGGGCGAGGATTCCGGTTACAAGACCTGGGTGAGCAAGTTAGCAGGCGCTGGTGATGGCGCTCAAGGAGGAAACCTTAGCTCACGCTCCTCAAAGATCCTTCACATGGTGACAGGCACTTTTTGGCCAGGACACTCACTGTGGCTTGCAGGCTAATGTTCTAAAGGCAGTTATTTTCCTAGCCAGGCTGTGGGTAGGAGTAGAGAGCACAAAATCCCTTTTCTTAGCAAAAGCCAAGGCCAACATTTTTAGTGCTAACAGTTTTTTTTTTTTCTTGTCTCCCAGCCCATTACATTTTTCAAAACCAGCTTTGAGTCCAATATGGAAAATCTTACTGGTGCATACCACGGGGTGCATTCCATGAAGCCATCCCAGGTCCAGCCAGCCACAAAGAAACCAAAAGGATTTGCTCCCTCAGCCCTGGAGCAGAATGAGAGGCCTGGGAGGGGCAGAGGCGTGGGGGAAGAGGGTTCACACCTGAGGTGCAGGAAAAGAAAGGAGGACCAGCGGAAGCTTTCATTGCAGATGGATTGAGGAGGCAGCCGCTCCTGGCCCTGAAGGAGGCTGGGAAGAGGGCTGTGGCCCAGGTCTCCTTGGTATTTTCACTGGGCAATGAATCAGCGTGCCCCACCTGCAGAGCCTCTGGTAGGCCTCTGCCACCTGCCTCGACTTGTAAGTCGCTGTGTCCATCTGCGGCCGTCTGTCCCTCCTTCTTTCCATCATCCATCACTCAACACATGAATGCAGCTGCTCTGACAGTTTTACAAGCCAGACAGAAGCCCCTGCAGGAAGGGCCCTCTCTGATACCTGCTTCCTTCGTCTTTCCTTCGGGGCAGACAAAAACAGCTGTGACCATTGTTGGAGGTGATCTATCTCTCCCAACAGAGCCTGTGTGTTGTGAGAAGTTGGTCCTTCATGCCCCCTCCCCTGTCTGTGACCCTCCAGCCTCCTTTTCCCTTGCTCTGGAATGTGGACCGTTAACCCTGTTGTGGCCGAACAATCGCCGCCTTGCCCTGGTCTTCGGAGAGGGCCCTTCTGATGCCTAGTCCTTGAGCTGACAGGATTGGTTCTGGAGCTCCACCTGCTGGTGGAAGCTGCAGAGCAGTAACACGTGAAACGGAGAGGTGGGGACCATCTTTGGAACACTTCTGCCACCTGCTGGAGATGGAAGGAGAAGCCAGCTAGGAAGGTAGTGAAGGTCAGGATTTTATTTCATTCTTTTATTTGAAACTAAAGTAATGTTTAAAGAAAGAGAGATTGAAGAATCCAATGGACTTGAATCTCTAAATTATTTCCAAACTTTTGAATTATTCTCTGCCAATGTATAGCCATGCTTTCTGCAGAATGGCTCAGAGACAACCTGCTATGGTGCCACCTGCTGTTTCACTTAACATCAATTCAACTTTGTATTTACCCAGTCCACAAGCTTGTCATTGTTCAGAGCTAGGCAATGCCCCAGAGTGAAACCCCAGGGTTTTAGCTGACTTCTGTTGTGGGCAGTTTTGGATATATCCAAAGTCCCCCATCCTCAGTAGGGATGCTATGAAACATCCTGTACAAAGTAACTTCGCAAACTAACTTTTTTCTTTGAGATCATTATATATTTACATGCTCTTGTAAGGAATGCTACAGAGCCAATTTCATGTATCCAGTTTCTCTCAATCAGAATATCTTTCAAAATGTTAGTAAGGTATCAAAACCAAGATACTGACATTGATACAACTCACCAATCCTATTCAGATTTCCCAGTTCTACTTGTACACGTGTGTGTGTGTGTGTGTGTGTGTGTGTGTGTGTGTGTGTTATAAAACTTTTTTAACATGTGTAGGGTCAAGTATTCACTACACAGCCCAGATTGAGAACTTGGAACAAAGATTCCACTCATTGCCCATTTATAACCCTTCTCCTATGCCCTCCCTCTTCACCCCTAACCCATGGTACCACTAATCTGTTCTCCATTTCTATAATTTTGTCACTTCAGAAATGTTATATAAAGAAATCAACCAGGCCCTGGCCGGTTGGCTCAGTGGTAGAGCATCGGCCTGGCGTGCGGGAGTCCCGGCCAGGGCACACAGGAGAAGCGCCCATCTGCTTCTCTACCCCTCCCCCTCTCCTTCCTCTCTGTCTCTCTCTTCCCCTCCCGCAGCCAAGGCTCCTTTGGAGCAAAGTTGGCCCGGGCACTGAGGATGGCTCTGTGGCCTCTGCCTCAGGCGCTAGAATGGCTCTGGTTGCGGCAGAGCGACGCCCCAGATGGGCAGAGCATCGCCCCCTGGTAGGCGTGCCGGGTGGATCCCGGTCAGGCACATGTGGGAGTCTGTCTGACTGCCTCCCCATTTCCAACTTTAGAAAAATACAAAAAAAAAAAAAAAAGAAAGAAAGAAATCTACCAAGTATGTCACCCTTTAGGATTAGCTGTTTTTCACTCAGCATAATTCCCTGGAGATTCATCCCAGCTATTGCATTTTTCAACAATTTCTTCTTTTTCATTGCCAAGTAGTGTTCCACAGGTAACTTTTTTTTTCTTTTTTTTAAACTTTAGAGTTATTTCCAGAACAGAATGCTGGTCTAAGATGAACAGTTTGCTACATACTGCAAGGTTGTTCTCCAGAAGGCCCAGCACAGGCAGCAGTATGTAAATGAGCATGTGCTTTAGTTTCCTGGGCCTGCTGAAACAAAGAAATTTTCCATGGTGGCTCAAACAACAGAAATTTATTGTCTCACAGCTCTGGAGGCTGGAACTCAGAGATCAGAGTGCTGGCGGAGTTAGCTCCTTCCAAGGGTGGTGAGGAAGTCTGTGCCGTGCCCCTCCCCTGGCCTCTGGTGCCTTGCGGAAACCTTGGGCACTCCTTGGCCTGCCAAGAAGCTTTACCCCATCTGTGTCTTCATTTCCACACGGTGTTCTCCCTGTGTGCATGTCTATGTCCTAATTCCCCCTTTTTATAAGGACACAAGTCACATTGGATTAGGGTCCACTCTAATGACTTCATCTTAACTAATTATATCTGCAATGTCCCTACTTCCAAATAAGGTCCCATTCAAAGGTACTAGGGGTTAGGATTTGACATACTGATTGTAGGATGGGGTGCAGGGGGGTGGTTAATGGATGGGACATTATTACTAAGAGGAAGCCCAGGGGTAAGCAGGTTTCTGGCTAAACCAACTTAACGGGATTCTTGCTGAAGGGAGGCCAGGGTGATCAAACTTCCCCTGGGGGATGGTGATGGATGAGGAAGCCAATGAGATATTGAGGAGGTCAGATAAGGAGGATGGAGGATTCTGGCTAAACTGACTCAGTGGGATTCTTGCTCAAGTTGGACAAAACAGAGATAAACATGCAAGTCCCAAAGCTGAAGCCTAGTAGAAAGGGTTGAGGGAGGAATGACTGACTAGAGTCTGGCCAAAGAGAGGCTCTTCAGCACCCTGTGTATTTGGAGACTCTCCTCCTTCTTCAGAATTGAGTTGCACAGCCCTCCACTCTTTCTTTTCCTCTTAAACATCACCTTCTCTCTTCTTTCTTTCCTCCTTCCTCTCAGGGTGGCTTCCCAAGTGCACTGGCAGCATTAAACTAGGAGGTCGTCTGGTTTATGGGCATCGGACTGGGGTTCTCAGAAGGCCAGGCTTCCAGAGATGTCTCATGGTTTTAAATATATATGCATTTGTTATTTTAAAATATAATTAAAAGGATAGAGCCCATCCTTTCATTGTGTTGCCTCCAGGTTAACTCACTTTAGTGTACACTCAGAGCCAACCTCTGTGCACTTGAATATCTCCTAAATGGGTCATCAATTCACAAGCTATTGCTCAGAGTCTATCTTTTAAAAAGTTAGGCTTGGGTATGTCTACTCCCATAAAATTACACAAGTGAGCATAGGATACTCCTTAGCTCTGAGTTTTTGGATAGATTTGACACTGCCACCACAATACACATAGAAATTAACAGGATACAAAGTAGATATATATATATATATATATATATATATATATATATATATATATATATATATTTTTTTTTTTTTTTTTTTTTTTTTTTTTTGCAGAGACAGAGAGGGTCAGAGAAAGGCACAGATAGGAAGGGAGAGAGACAGGAAACATCAATTCTTCGTTGTGGCTCCTTGATTGTTCATTGATTGATTGATTTCTCATATGTGCCTAGACCGGGGGGCTACAGCAGACCGAGTGACCACTTGCTTGAGCCAGCGACCTTGGGCTTCAAGCTGGTGAGCCTTGCTCAAACCAGATGAGCCCGCACTCAGGCTGGCGACCTCAGGATCTCGAACCTGGGTCCTCCACATCCCAGGCCAACGCTCTATCCACTGTGCCACCGCCTGGTCAGGCACAAAGCAGATTTTAAAACTGCCATTATCATCTGTAAGTCTCATTTCAACATTCTGTGCTTATTAAAGCAGCCTGGACCTTTAAAATAAGAGTATACAAAAATCACATCCATGAATTATACAGTATCTATTGTACATCTGTAGCCAATGAAATGCTATGTAGCTGTTAAAATGAATGGGACTGTAAGAAACAATGGGTAAAAGATATTAAACAAAAAAGGCAAAATGTAGACCATTTTCCATTCATAAGGAAAAGGATATCTATAAACATAACAATGGGATTTTTCTAGAAGGATCTACTTAATAGCAGTTTCCTTTAAGGAGGGGGATAAAGGTTTGGGTAGATCACTTTTTATTATAAGCCTTTTGTATTGTTTGAATTTATTACTATGTATATACAGTATTACATTTTTAATTTAAATGTTTTACCAGTTTTGCATCTTAGTGCTCTGCCTCAAGATTTTGTGTAAAAATATAAAGATTATGTTGTCAAAGAGGTCTGACAAAGAGTTCATCTAAGTGCCTCATGTTATGGGAGCTGGAGACCAGAGAGGCTCTTTTCCCGCCCACACTCTGTCTGGGAGAAAAGCCCCCCCCCACCCCAGAGTGTTTTATTCAGAGGGAAAGGGGCGGTTCTTATCATTGGGGAGATAAGGCTAATGGTGGAATTTAAAGCATCTGGGGGCAAGGATAAATTTTGTGACTGCCCATTTGCAAGATTAACAAATCCTAAAGTGCCACCCAGTCATTTTCATATGAGGCCACCATGAGACTGTCACCCCTGTCCCCTACTTTCTTAGGACCATAAATCTTACCTCCCTCGTTTGGGGTGAGTCACTGTACTCAAGAATATTCCAGTCAATTATACCTCAATAAAGCTGAAATTTTAAACAATTATATAAATAAAAAGATTTCCTAACACAGATATTTGTCGTAAATGTTCAACAAATATCTACTGTATAAATATAATCATCATGGATCCTATAACTAGCTCAGGAGGGCTAATTTTTAGATAATTTTTTTTAAAAATTAAAAAAAGCAAACATAAAAAATTTTAAAGTTAGAATAAGCAAACATAAAAGCTAAGCAAAAAAAGCAATCAATTGTGATAAGAAGGACCCAGGGGGAAAAAAAAGACCATTTTGTGGTAATATAAGACATTTATTTTGGTTACAGTATTAGTATTTTAACACTGATTTGTGATATAACAGACACTAAACTTATTTTTTCAGAAAAACAATTTAATACCTTCCTTTTTCTGTCCAGAAAATTCTCACTTTCACAATCAAATTACCTTAAAAGCTGACAGGAGGTAAGTTAAGCTTCCAATCAATCTACTCTCTCAACCAGAAATGGCCTCTGTTTCCAATCAGGATAAAATCTTGACTTGGAAGGACCATGATTGTTGGCTCTTCAGTGATACTTGACACCGGTTTTATGACAGAAAATTTCCTGCGAGAAAAGCTTATATCTTTATGATAAGATCAGTGCTTATTTTGATTAAAACATTAGCATCTTAACATTAACTGTGGCACAAAAGGCACCAACATTTTCGAATCCTCCGTCACCACAGGTGGACACAGCGCCACCTGCTGGTCAATGTCATTACATACCCTCTAATTTCCAGATGGTGATCAATTCCAAGAGCGGATTCTTAGAGAACCCTACCGTGTCAGAGCCAAAGGGACCTTAGAGGCCTTCTAGACAAGCCCCCTTGGTTGGCAGGTGGTGATTTCTGCTCTCCAGATAACTCAGAGTGGCAGGGAAATAGACCAGCCTGTGGTATGTGTACTGTTTAGAATAGAGAAGAAATGCTTGGTGCTCTGATCTGGAGCTCTGCTAGTCCGAGGAAGGGATCAGGTTGGTGGGGGGAGTGAGGGACCCCTGAGTTCCTATTCCCTCACTTCCCACAGGTAAAAAGCTGTCCAGAAACAGCTTCCATTCAGTGCTGGGCATGTGCTGACTCTTAAACAATAGAACTTGATTTTATTTACTCAAAGAATTAGGAGCTAAACCTGTGAAGTAAATATGGGCTTCTGAGACTATACTATCAAGAAATCCCAAGTTATCAGCATAAAAGTAGTCCCAAAGTAAAGGCAGTAATTCTCTCACTGACCTTTCCTTCCTTATACCCCCGCAAACAGGCCTTTGGGAGCGCCTAAATAGCTGGGGCTGTCCTGGGGGTGACCATGCTTGGGCATGGGAGGGGAGCTCCAGCCCCACAGCCTGGGCCTCTGCCGGAAGCGGAGCAGAAAGCTCCGACTTAGAGATGCTACATGTTTCCACACATTCTAACCCGATCTTTTACTTCCTTTTCCTGGAGCAGGGATGGTTTGTGCCAACTTCGTCCCACCCTCATCCAGATCTTCCTTGGCACCACAGCTTGAATCGTTGTACTCTGTCCACAAAACTAACTGGCACTTGTGCACATGGGCTGGGTCAAGGGCTGGTGCAGTGCACCTGGACACTCCCAGGGGGCTCATTTCTTGAGGAGGAGTGTAGTATGAGAAAGAATTCAGCTTCAAGGAACAGCAAGCCTAAAATATTGCCTCAACTCTGCCTTGAGCTGGGCAACCCTGGGCGTCATGCCCTTAGTCACTCTGAACCCCAGCTCCCCTTTTTTTAAAGGTAACCATACATGAATGTCTACGGTTATTGTGAGGATCAAGTTAGATTAAGTGGGAGAGTTTTCTGAACACTGTGAGGTACAGAGTTTAGAGGATGGCCACTTCACTCCGGTGGCTCGCTCTATCTGGGCAGCCAGTATCCGCAAAAGAAGACAGATCCTAGTTTGTTGAGGGCAGCTGTGGTCCCAAAGAGGGGCCGTCCAGGCGGCACGGTGCTGCCCCTGCTGAGATAGAGGCCTTCCACCTGTGGGAGAGTTCCGAAGGCACACCTGCCTCTCCTTGTCTTGGCCAAAAGCCCCTGGTTGACTGAAAAAGGCACATTCTGCACCTCGACATGTTAACACTGCCTGACTTTAAAACAATTTTAAATATTCAACAAAAGTCCCTGATATTTCATTTCTAAGGTAAGACTCCTTGCAAGTGATCCTACCACAAATTCAGGATTCTGGGAGCTTGATACACCCACCAGAACAACGCCCTGCATATTTGGTGTTCAAAAAAAAAAAAGTTTAATTCCACAAACTCCTATCAGACACTTACGTGCTCGGTATTGGGGGAATGGCGGAGGACCACTTCTCTGCCATTAAGAAACCTGAAGATGACAGTATTGTATTACTTTCCATGACAATCATGCAAAGTCCTAACAAGACTGTTGAAAATGAAATCTATATTTTCTGACAAATGTGCACACACGTGTGAGCTCATGCATTCTGACATCATCTTTAAAAAAGTTGTTTCTTTTAGTTTGTTTGTTTGTTCTTCCACCAATAAAGCCTCCATTTGGACACTCCATCATGTTTCATTTCTGCCTGGCTGAGTCATTTTTGCTTCCAAGGGTCCAGGATCTACTTCTAAGTGGGCAGGGTGTGAGCATGGGACCATTCAGCTCCCGGCTAGTCGGTCCTCTGGCTGTGTTTCTGAGACACACCCCCCCCACACACCCACACACATGCTGTAATTGGCCAACTTCCTCCTCCTGTTCTTGGAATAGCAACCGAGACAAAAAGCAGCTAGCACGAGTGGCTTGGGCTCGCCAACACTATAATTCAGGACAAAACCCTTGTAATTCTCCAAATGGTGGGGTTTTTAAATAGGCTGGACTTCAACACCCTGTTTTCTAAAAAAGAAAAATAAACCATGCCCAAGGCATCGTTCTTCGAACAAACCAAGTGACTAAGAGCAGTCCCAGGGGAATATTCCAGCGGAGTCAGAACTCAAGCCTTCCAAGGGTTGGGATTTTAGAAACTACTGATTCAGGAGAGACCTCCAGGGGAATCTGTTTGTCCACCTGAGGGCCTCTTTGTTTAGGTATCTTTAATCTTAAGAAAAAAATTAAAATGTGGTCTCTTCTGAGAATTTCCACAACTGACAGCTACCCGCCGCGGGCTTCAGACTTCACAGAGTGCCTCTGCTTACGGGCGGCTGGGAGGAGACAAGAGAGAGGGACACGGGGGGGGGGGGGAGGCCCGAGTTTGCATAGTTCCTTTAGGAGGCTTGAGGTGCTGCAGTCCCCGCTCAGGAGAGGACCCAGGGATAAGGAGCGGGGAGGTCAGAAGGGGCCCCTGTGCGCGTCTCGGGCCTTACACTTCCACAGCCCTTCTGCCCTGGGTCATCCAGAAGCATGCGTGTCACCAGTCCTCCTCTCCTGCAGCCCCACCTCAGGGAGGGGACATCATGAATTGCAAGCACAGGACACACCAGGGATCAAGAACGTCCTCCTTAACAAGCTTCTTTATGTGCTCCTCGGGGGAAAGTGGCCCAGGGCTGCATTGGGACAGATATGTGAGCAAGTGCCTAGTGATGCTGGGAACAGGGTACATTGTGTTTCCTAACCGTGGCAGCTCGGGACACCTCAGCCAGGGCCTCCCCTGTCCAGCCCCTAGAGGAGAGGCGGGGGTGCCCTAGAGTTTCAGTTTGCCCTCCTTGACTAGTCTGTCATTGAGCTGGCAGAGTTGCGCCAGGAAACCATCGTTGGGGCCGATCTCACGGTTCTGCCTCACGATGCTCAGGGCAGACTTGACGTCCATCTTCTGACGCATCATGAGATATGCGATGACTAGAGTTGGGGAGCGGCTGTAACCTTCCCGGCAGTGGACGAGCACACGGCCTGTAAGAAACGGGGTGACACGGTGAGCTGGGCCATCCCATCACACCGTGACTCTAGTCAAAACTCTTCCAGCAAATGCAAATGACAAGAACGATGCAAGGCCATTCCAAACCCACCGTCGGTGAGGACGGGGAGCTGGAGCACGGGAGCAGGTAGGCACACCACTTCGGGAAACTGTGAAGCAGCCTCTACCCCAGCTGAACTCGTCCATCCCCTACAGCCCAGCCATTCCATCCCAGGTCCATGCCTCGCAGGAACTCACATCCGTCTTCTCCGAAAGACATGCATCAGAACGTTCACAGGCAGCACTATTCCTAACCGCCCCCATCTGGAGACTCCCAAAGGCTCATCATCGGCAGAATGGATAAAGGACAAGAATGTACAACCTACAACTTATCAGAAACAACATGGATGACACACACCAAAGGATGTATATGATTCCACAGAGCGGCAGAGCAGGCAAACTGATGATCTGTGCTGTTAGAGTCTGGACAGTCGTAAAAAGTTGAGAGCAGAGTGACTTGAGACTGGGCACATGGTGGGCTTTCTGGGGTGCTGGTTGTGCTTTGTTTCTTGATCTGGAGGCCAGCACACGGGGGGTATGCAATGCACTGATTTATACACCTGTGATAGGGCCACTCCTCTAAATGAATCTTGTATTTCAATCCAAAGCAAAACATGGAAACAACCCAAATGTCCAACAGGTAAATGGATGAACCAACTGTGGCACATTCATAGACCAAATACTTCTCAGCATTGGAAGGATGAACCATTGGTATGTGCACGAATAAGACATGCACGGACGGACAGCACGGATGGGACGCGGAGTAATTAACTGAGCGAAGGGAGCCAGACCTAAAAGGCGTGCATGCTGTGTAATTCCATTTATATAAAACTCTACTGAAGGTACTGGTGTCTAGTAATAGAAAGCAGATCAGCGGTTGCTTAGGAATGGAGGGGGGAGAGGACGGAAGGGAGAGCCGCAAAGGAACAGAGGAGAATTCGGGGGTGATGGATATGCTCACTATCTTTGTTGTGGTGATGGTTTCACAAGTGTATACATATGTCAAAACTTGCCAAATTGTACTATCTGTAGTTTATTAAATGTCAGTTATACCTCAACAAAGCAGTTAAAAATAAAAGATAAATGTCAAATGCAAGAACAAATCAAGACAAAAAAATCAAATATAAACAAACAAAAGCACCATTTCATGGTTCCCCAAATGGCCCAAGAAGCACTGCAGCATCTGACCCCCACCTGTCATCTCCCTCTCTTCTGTTCCTGTCACTCTATTCCCAACCCACAACTCTGTTTTCTAAATGCCTCCCAAAGCAGGAAGGGAGAGTCCTCTGCTTTCCATTATGATGGGGATGGGGATGGGGATGGGGATGGGGATGGGGATGGGGATGGGGATGGGAATGGGGATGGGGATGGGGATGGAGATGGGGATGGGGATGGGGATGGGGATGGGGATGGGGATGGGGATGGGGATGGGGATGGGGATGGGGATGGGGATGGGGATGGGGATGGGGATGGGGATGGGGATGGGGATGGGGGTGGGGAAGGGGATGGGGATGGGGATGGAGATGGGGATGGGGAAGGTGATGGGGATGGGGATGGGAATGGGGATGGGGATGGGGATGGGGATGGGGAAGGGGAAGGGGGAAGGGGAAGGGGAAGGGGAAGGGGAAGGGGATGGGGATGGGGATGGGGAAGGTGATGGGGATGGGGATGGGGATGGGGATGGGGATGGGGATGGGGAAGGGGAAAGGGAAGGGGAAGGGGAAGGGGATGGGGATGGGGATGGGGATGGGGATGGGGATGGGGATGGGGATGGGGATGGGGAAGGTGATGGGGATGGGGATGGGGATGGGGATGGGGATGGGGATGGGGATGGGGAGGGGGATGGGGATGGGGATGGGGATGGGGATGGGGAAGGTGATGGGGATGGGGATGGGGATGGGGATGGGGAAGGGGAAAGGGAAGGGAAGGGGAAGGGGATGGGGATGGGGATGGGGATGGGGATGGGGAAGGTGATGGGGATGGGGATGGGGATGGGGATGGGGAAGGTGATGGGGATGGGGATGGGGATGGGGATGGGGATGGGGAAGGGGATGGGGATGGGGATGGGGATGGGGATGGGGATGGGGATGGGGATGGGGATGGGGAAGGTGATGGGGATGGGGATGGGGATGGGGATGGGGAAGGTGATGGGGATGGGGATGGGGATGGGGATGGGGATGGGGAAGGGGATGGGGATGGGGATGGGGATGGGGATGGGGATGGGGATGGGGATGGGGATGGGGATGGGGAAGGGGAAGGGGATGGGGATGGGGATGGGGATGGGGATGGGGATGGGTTCAAAACCCATCCTTCCAAGTCCCACCCAAATGCCACCTCCTCTGTGAAGCCTTCCTTGATCATCAGAGCTAGAAGTGACTGCTCCCTCCTGAGTGCCCCTGGCCATCCCCTCAGCCCTCCAAAATGATGGGTCCCTTGCTTCCCTGAGCTCTGCTCACTGTGGGAGGCCAGGGAGTTTCTGTTGATTCACTTGGCCAATCAATCTTAGTAGCATTTACACTTGGCAAGAGAGCCCATGGAATTTATTTTTTGTTCTCATTCAGTAACCACTTAAAGTGTCCCTGCTACGTGCCCAGTGCTAGATCAGGTGCTGGGGAGACAGACTAGAGACAGTGGAGCTGCCTGAGGGCAGGCTTCCTAGAAGAGAGGACACTGGGCCCAACGCTAAGGCTCACGGTGAGGTTTGCCAGAGGACAGCAATCAGAGAGGCTGAGAGAGCTTTCCAAACTGATGACCAGAGGCAGATTTAACGGCAGGCGCACTGGGCGCGCGCCCTGGGCCCTGACTTCTGAAGGGACCTGCAAAACCCCAACTTTACACTGTTTTCTAATGACATCAAGTTTAAGGGGCCCAATATTTTCTCCTGCACCCGGGGCCTCAACCAACCGTAATCCACCTCTGCTGATGACCTAGCCCCTGCTGGCTAAGGCATGAGATCACAAAAAGTCAGGGTATGTTCTAGTACAGAAAGAGGAAACAAAGTCAGTCAAAGAACTCTAAGTGCCCTGACTGGGTGACCCACCAACACACAAGAGCAACATCCATCCCCTTAACTGGGACCCTCATTCTCATCCACACAGGAGCTCAGAAGAGCCGGAATGGGGCTTGGGGGCGGTGTGACACATACTGGATCACCGAATGACCACCAAAGGCCTGACCATAAATTCTGCAGATTCTCAGGTGATAAAACTTCCCCCCGGGGCCCCAAATGTGAAATAACCAGCGTCTAATAAACCAGTTGCCGGAAATCATTTCAGTGGGGTGGCTGTGGGCACAAGAAGCATCGGTGTAGGAGAGACAGGGTAGCATTGGGGGACAGGCAGATCACACCTCAGTGGGGTCACCTCCCCTGGGGAGGTTTGGGGAGGGGAGGGAGGAAGAGGCTGGAGACAGCATGAAGGTGAAGGTGGCTGCTGAGGGAAACAAGCTGAAAACAGAAAGGACAAGTGGCTGTTGCCCCTGGCTTCTAGGGCTTCTGTTCGGAACGCCCTGCCTGGCTGCCAGCGGCTCAGATGGTCTGCTTCAGTCTTACCGGATGTTTGGGAGCTGCGGGAAGCATTTAGAGTCTAGCTGGAAGATCCGGCCTGTGGGCTGTACTTCACTGACCCCCAGCCCAAGCCAGTCACGGCTGCCCCATTCCCCTTGCCTGTGCTCACATCACCCAGCTCTAGCCCGAGATTCCACTTGGAGGATTTCTGGGGAACGTTTTACTTGCACTTAAAAAATGAGTGAAACATGAGGAAGAGATGACTGCCATATCTTTTGCTGCATTTTGTCCTATTGGGAGGCAGTAACCAGAATGCTGCAGCCATCTTGGGCCCATTAGGGGTGTGCCCAACACTAAGTGTGGCAGAAGAGAGAGAGAGGAAGCATCCAGTCTGATGTTGCCACTGAGCTGCTGAATCAACCAGCCTGGAGCTCCCTCTCCTCAGGAGGTCTTATCATGGGAAAGAAATGTTCACTATTGAAGTCTCTGAGTTGGGGGCGGGAGCTGGAAACTAACCCTCAGTCAAAGTCAAATCAAACAAGCAAACACAAGGACCCCGAGGCCGCCACTGCGTGAGAAGTTTGTACATCTTGGGGCCACAGGACAGGCAGCCAGAGAGAAACTGAAAATGCTCATCAGTCATTCACACAGGGGACAGGAAACAACAGGTTTTCCAACAAAAAGTCCAGTCAAAGCTGCCTCCCATTGTCTCCTGGGTGGTGGGTCCCTTACCATTCTTTTGAGCCAAGGCCTGGTCAATGAAGTCTGCAGCCCTTTCAAAGTAGGCGCTGAGGTTGAACTCCTGCGTGTCGTTGGCCTTGATGCCCAGGTAGGTGATGCCAGAGTCCTTATAGAAGTTGGCACTAGTGTTGACATGCATAAAGGACCTGCCCTCAGCAGCGTTCAGAACGTGGGTGATGCCCAGTTTCTGCAGCTTGGGGATGTCTTGAGCAATAGACCTGGACAGGGGACAGCAGCAGGGGATGCTTGACTGACCAAACGGCAGCCCCAGGGGGAGAAGGATGGAGAAGATTCTGAACCTCTTGGCAAAGCAAGAAGCCCTTCATGCTCTGGCCCCTGTCAGAGCTTCTCCCCATCTGTGACCCTTGCCCTCACCCCAGCTGTATCGAATTACCAGCAGCTGCCCCAAATAGACCAGGTGGTTTCATGCCAGAGCTGCTCCCTCTGCCTAGAATGCCCTTCTCCATGGACAGGCTCTCATTTTTCACCACCCTCTGCAGTATTTCCTGACTTCCTCCATTCCATTCATCATGCTCCCTACTGTGGTGGTGGTATAGCCACGTGGCTAAGGACGGGCACTGCAGCCAGACTGCCTGAGCCTAAATCCAGCTCTGCCACTTACCAACCAGGCAACATTGAGCAAGTCACTTACTTGTCTGTGACTCAGTTTCCCTGTCTGTAAAATGGGGGTGATAACAGGATCTAACCACTGGGAATTGTGAGTGTTAAAGGAACTATTCTACACACAGAGCCAGACACTGAGTCAGGGCTATTAGTCTAACACTTGACTGTGCTCATTTGTTTCATGTCCAGTTCTGTGAGCTCTGTGACAAAGGGACCACATTTGCTTCAGGTCTGTATGCCCAGCACCTGCTATGGCGCCTGGCACAGAGTAGGTGCTGAATGAATATGTGGAAAATCAGTGAAGAAGAATGAAATCAGCACATCCCAGGCAGCCTCCTTCTTTGGGTTATAAAGAACAACAACGGCCTCCTGTCCTCCAGAGGGACCCTTCCTGCCACAGTCCAGTAGCCACACTGCTGATGCTCTCTTGGGCAAATAACCACTTCCGGAGCAGTGGCCCCAACAGAGCTATGGGGCTTCCAAAACATTTGAGCTGAATAGTCAAAGGGCTCCTTTATTTCATCTCACAACATCCCAATTCAAACTGCTATTTGTACATTATAAAACACCTTGTCCTAATGATGTGACATGCCTGTCACAGCATCAGCCCTGTGAGGAAGGAAGGACAGAGCTGAAAGCTTGGCCTGACAGGACAGCAGAAGAATGTGCATGTGCTCACATGGACTGCTGAGCCTCAAAGCTGGGAGGAATCCTCCTTTCTCCTCACACCAGCCGCACCGCTCTGTCTCCCCCTTGCCCCCCACCCTGCCTCTCATGCCCATATCACTGCAAATCTCAACACCCAGAAAACATGGCTCATCCATGCTCCTCTCTGACCTCTGAGTCCTGATTTTGTTAATGGGCTCCCGATGGGTGGGGGAGCACTAGGTACTCAGTCAATCCTCCCTGCCGGGTGCCCCCCACACCCCTGGCTAAGGCAAGGCCAGATTTCTTTAGAGGGCAAGGAATGTGTTTTCTACACTGGCCTCAGCACTTGCCACTACAGTTACCACCAGACATTCACAATCTTAGCTTCCACTTGGAAAATGATGACACCTGAATGTGCCAAACTGCCCAAGAAATCAGGGTTTCCAAGGGTGCCAAGGCCATTTGCTGCTTGAATGGCTGAATAGGGAATTATCCTCAAAACTTTGCAACTACTAAGGCCTTTGGCTTAGACACTGGGACTCTGTTTTATCTATCCCTCACGACACTGTATGCCATGGCAAAGCAGTGGCTCATTAAAAATAAAATAACTTTGAAGAGTCATGACCATTCATCTCCCTTCCCTAATACTAATTCAACATCCAATAAATTTACCTTATCATTACTATCACTACTAGGAATGAACATTGTACACTGCCTGATACATAGGTCCTCAATATAGTGAATGAATGATAGAATAGATGAGACAGTCCCCTATGAGGCTGGGACCTGCCTTATGGGCCCTTCTAGCTCCAAGATGCCCTCCATTTCTGTGGCAGTCTTTGGCAGAGTAAGCATCAGACCAGGATCGGGGGATACAGACATGAGCAAGACACTGACCCTGTGACCCTGTCCTCACAATCCCTCAACGACTTGGTTGACTGCCAGTATCTCTTCCTTGGTAAAATAAGAGAAGGGGGATAGTTCTGGGTTTCTAAAATACAGTCCCTGGGCCGCTGGGTCTAAGAACTTTGGAAACTGGGTCCTTACCATCTTACAAAAGTCCAACAGGAGCCCCCCCACCCCCCCGCGCCCCAAGGCTGTACAGGCTTGGTAATCTATTCTTTACATTCAGCTGGTATTTCAGCACTTCTCAAAATGGTTAACACTGGTTCTCTCCTGCTGCTGAGAATTTCTTACTAAGTAATATTTGCCTAGCAGAAAATGAGAAAGCCTGTTTAAGAACTCATAAGTGATAAATAATACATTTCCTGGTCGTGAGAAGGTAGGAGCCTTTTCTAAGTGATGGATTGGGTCCTTATGGGATTTATCATTGGATCATTCTAGAATCCATGGATATCAAACCCTATCTGGAAGGCGGGAGAAGGGGCGAGGAAAACTCCGGCCTGACTCTCCGGATGCCCCCTTCGTTTGGGGTACGTCGATTTCCAGATCTGGATGTGCCCAGCCGGGAAAAGTTCCACGCCCGAATTGTGACGTCAGCTCGTTGCCATGGCAGCGAAGGCAGACATTCCGCGGTGACCTCACTGCAGAACCAGGCAGCTGTCACATGACAGCTCCGGCCGGGCGACAGAGGGCCACCTGTTTAGTGAACATAGTAGCCCTGACCCCACCCAAGGCCGAGTCTCTAGCTGGTGGCAGCCGCGGGACGGACGCGGGGCTGGCCAAGCGGCCCCCCAGGCTCCGCGCACCCGCGGAAGAGAAGGACCACGCTGGGCCCGGCTGGGACCAGCCCCTCGGCCCGCCGCGCAGGGGTGGGCGGTGACTCCAGCCCCCGCCCCGTCCCGGCTCAGTCCCCGCATCAGCTCAGGAGGGGGACCAAGTTCCGGCTCCCCCAACCTGCAACTGCCAACGCCCCTCCCCAGCTCCCGGGTGGGCGGTGCGCCCGGGGAGGGCCCAGTGGGGCTGGGACTTCGGAGCGGCGACTCACGCGTTGCCCACGTAGATCCTGGGGGAGACCTCGTTGCAGGGCTGGCTCGGGAGGCTGTAGCAGCCGCTGCTGTCCGAGAGCAGGTCGTTGAGATCCTGCACCGAGAGCTCGAACGGGCCCGACATGGCGGCGGCCGGGCCCTGCACGCCGGGGCGGCGAACAGCAAGAGTAGAGCGGCCGGGTCAGCTGGGCGGGGGCTTTCGAGCCCGGACCCGCCCCGCCCCGCCCCGGAGGCGGGTCCGCCGGGCGCTGGAAGCGGCAGAGCCTGGGCGGCCACGCGCGCTCCACTCCCGGGAAATACGCCCGCCGCCCGGCCCCGAGCGAACGTTCGGAAGACCTCTGGGTCTGTCCTCAGGGGCAGAGGGGCCTCCAGTCTTGGGTTTCGGAGGCGGCAGTGGTGTCCTATCCCATCCCCAGATATGGCATTTTCTGTATCATTATAAACTGGAAAGTGAAGTAACTTCATCATCCAAATGCAGGTCACGATAAATATTCCTATTGACCGGGGTACACTCGAGTGTCGCTTTTTTTTCTTTCCAGATACAGGGACACTGGGGTTCCATTTGTGAGCTCTAACTCTTCCTGCTGGAGACCAGCAGCAGTACTGGCATCACCTCGGAGCATGGCAGAAAGAGTCTCTGACCCAGCTCAGGCCCCTGAATGACAATGTGCATTTTACAGGCCCTCCGAAGGTTAAAGTTTGAGATGCCCGACTCTGGGACACATTTCTTTTAACATGCATTGAGAGTCAGCCTGGCGCTTAAAGGCTTAGGCACTGTGCAGCCAGGCTTGGCATTCCGACCCTAGAGAATTACTTAACCTCTCTGAGCCTGTTTGCTAATGAGAATAATAATACTAGTTCCTAACTCCTATGGATTTGGAAAATTCAATGTAACATTTAAGAGAAAGTCCAGCACTAATGGTGAGCCCTGAATAGGTGTTAGTTCTCCCTCTCCCTCAGCAAATGCGCAGAGCACACCTAGATGCCACGCCCTGTCCTGCTGTGGAGATGACTCCATCTCCTTTGTAGCCGGTCTGGAGCAGCCGCCAGCCTGCTAGGAGCCACAAAGTGTCAGCAACTCATCGTTTACTGAGATTTTAGGAGCAAGACACAGTCTCTGTCCTCCCCCACTGCCATGAAAACAGCAGATTCACCCCCCATCCACCCACCCCTCAAAAAAGCAAATGTGGTCCTGGGAATTCAGGAAACTCACGTTCTGAGCCCAGCCCTACCACTAACTTGGTTCTTGAGCAGCTTAGCTGCTGCCCTGGACTCCAGTTTCCTCAACTGCAAAGTGAATAAATTGAATCAGATGATCATTCAGGTCATCATTCACATCCCCAAAAAGCTTATGAAACTTCTAGGGGAACCATTACAGTGGAGATTACTCAATTTATAACCCAAGGTGTGAAACCAAGGCCAGCTTTCTTCACCCCACACCCCACACCCCAGGACACCAGACCTCTTCCAGCTGGTGCTGGTGGCATCTGCATCCCAGACAGCGGAGAATGCTTCTGAGTTCCTCACCCTTCATCTTGACTTGGTCCTGGTTAGCTTTCAAAAGAGAAGCCCAGGGACAATCAGGCATACTTGGCTGCTGCCCCTCCTTCCCTGAGACTTGTCCCTGATGTCACAATGGGGTAACTCTGACATCCCATAGTTACTTAGCTGCGGGGATAGCTAAGTACTTCATAGAGGAGTCCTGCTGGAAGTGAGACTAGGAAGAGAAGATGAACAATTCCCTGGATTATCTAGCCTACCCTATAATCGTCTCTAATCATAGGCAGTGCACAAACTTCAGGAAGAAACTGGACTTCGGCCACTACATATCTCACAAGAATAGAATACAAATAAGTATGTGGGCCGTTTGGGTTGGACATTGCCATTAGGTGTAGGGAAGGGTCCGCCTCAGAGATACTGACAGTAAACCAGACCAGTACATGGCTTTGCGATGATGGGGCCTTTTCTGCTGAGTTGGGTCAAGAGGACATTAGCATCAGTGACAAAATTTATCTTCCACCAGGGAGTTCATTTGATAGAAATACTCATTTAAACTCTAAAGTCAAAGTAAGCTAGAAAGAGCATAGGATGTCATGAGGTAATAAACAAGGTAGTCTATTAGAAAAGAGTGGGAGGGAGACTGTTTCATGGGGTTCAAAGGACATTTATCTCATTAAATTCATTAAATTTTACTTTTCCTAACCCTTATCATTCTTTTATTTCTGCTCAAAACTCTTCAAAGATGTCAATTTCAGAAATTAAAATTCCTAAACTGGATTAAGATTAGAATTCAAAATTATAATGTTTATTAAACTGGGTCATTCTCTAGAAGGTGATGTTTTCTGAGACTGCAAAAAAACACCTCTGATATAAAATTGCTCTCTTTTTTTCTTTCTAGCGAAACCTGCAGTTGATACCAAACCTCCAGTGGCATACACACATTACATTTTAAAACTGAGCAAAGTACAGGTATTTCTTCTTGCCATCTACAGATGTACCTTCTTGATTCTTTTTTAAGATTTTATTTATTGATGTTTTAGAGAGAGAAAGAGAAAGGGAGGGGGAAGAGCAGCAAGCATCAACTCACAGTAGTTGCTTCTTGTATGTGCTTTGACCGGGCAAGCCCAGGGTTTTGAACCCACGACCTCAGCATTACAGGTTGATGCTCTATCCCTTGTGCCGCCAAAGGTCAGGAGGTACCTTACTGATTTTTATCTGAGTTCTAAAATGGTCCAATTCCCACCTAACCAAAAGATTCGTTAGTTCTCCTCCCTGTACACGTCACCTTCATTTTCTTCAGCTCAGCTCCCAGTCTCCACTGTGGCCCTCAGTTTGCCCTTTCCCACAATCCCAGAGGGAAGCGATGCCAAACCGTGTGTGCTGGAGCACAGTGTAGTGACCATGTCACCATGGAGGGGTGGGCTTTCTCACCAGGGTGAACAGAAGAGAATCGACAAAATCAAATATGAAAACAAGCAGCTGTGTCAGAAAATTGCAAATGCCCATCGTGGCCCTGCCAGAGTGGACTGCTGGAACGAATATTTTTCCAAGAGGTAATGTGTTTTTTTCTCCTCATGTCATTTTCAAAAATAAAAAAAATTACATTCTCCTTATTAAGTTTTAGTGCAGGGTTCATCCTGAGTGGAAAGAATACTGAAAGGAAGTTCTTTTTTCTTTTCTTTTCTTTTTTTTTTAGGTGAGAGGAAGGGAGACAGTGAGGCAGACTGCTGCATGTGCCTCAACCAGGATCCACCCAGCAACCCTATCTGGTGTTGATGCTTGAGTACCAAGCTATTATTAATGCCTGAGGCTGATGAGCTCCAACAGAGCTATCCTTAGCAGCCGGGACCACTCTCAAACCAATTGAGCCACTGGCTTCAGGAGGGGAAGAGGGAGCAGGAGAGAAACAGATGGTCACTTTCTTGTATGCCCTGACTGGAATCAAACCCGGGATATCCATATGCTGGGCCAGCGCTCTATCCACTGAGCCACCAGCAGGGCCTAAGGGAAGTTATCCTGAGGGATAACCAAAGAGACCATATTAAGGAGAATGAAAACTACCAAAACTGGGGAACTTCCCTAGTGTTAAGGAGCTTTTGAATCATCTAAGAGACTTATTTCAGAGTCCTGCTCAGAGTTTGTCACTGGAAAGTACTGTGTACTGTAAAATGGTGACCGTAGCTAGGACTATGACACAGCATTCTTAAGAATCGGTTCCACAAATATTACTTGAGCTACTATGTTCTCAGCATAGGGAATACAGAGATCAAATAAGATATTTTCTAACCTCGAAGAACTCAGGTCTGATAGGGGAGAGGGCTACAGAAGTGTATGCAAGGGAAAGAACCGGGGGTGGGGCAAGACGCCTTTCTGTACTCTTGTGTATCTGAAATTGACTTGGAAGCGGAGGCAAGTGAGGTCAAGCAAAACTTCCCAGCCGCCATTTGAGATTTATCCATAGGCAAGACCTCCCTTCACTTTAGACATCAGACACTCTGAATTCTTGTTTCATGTGATTCCTAAAGGGCTTTTACAAAATGCCACTTTTTTTTAAATTTTTATTTTATTTATTCATTTTAGAGAGGAGAGAGAGAGAGGGAGAGAGAGAGAGAGACAGAGAGAGGAGAGAGAGACAGGGGGAGGAGCTGGAAGCATCAACTCCCATATGTGCCTTGACCAGGCAAGCCCAGGGTTTCAAACTGGCGACCTCAGCATTTCCAGGTCGACGCTTTATCCACTGCGCCACCACAGGTCAGGCCTAAAATGCCACTTTTTACAAGCTATCCCAAGTAAGTAGAATCTTCTAGTGAACAGTAGGGCTGAGCACTGATCTAAACCGCCAATGCTATGAACATTTCCCAGAGTGCAGTCTGGTTCAGGAGACATGCGGGGCCTTGGGCCTCAGAGGCACAGCTTGCTACCTGTGCTTAGGCAGCTCAGGTTAATGACATCATGACTTCATCACCCCCATTCCCATCCAGGAGGAGAATTTTATTGTTCACCCATTTCTGGGTTTTGTGTTTTACAGCTTAAACAGAGAAATAAGGAACCGAGACCTACTGAGAATCACCATGGAAAACCAGGGCATTCTGAAGAGGCTTGTTGATCGCAAACCTTACTATGACCGCAAGTCATCCGAGGTGGACTGGCAGGCACGTGGGAACTCTGGGATATTGCCTGTGTTCGGGGTCAGGTCCATCTCAGGAGGGACCCATAGTGGCTGAGGGCAAGATCATGAGAAATGCAATAGTCAGTAAAAGAAAAACCACCCAAACAAACCATCCATGAGCTAAGGACATGTCCTCGGTAGAAAGCCATCGTGCATCAACTTCAGGAAAATGTCTGGTAGCATCTTCCCTCATCCCTCAATTCATTCAGAAGGGATGAGTGTACAAGTGAAGAGGGTGAAGAGTATATGATCCAGAATATGGTTCATATGCTTTATTTAGGACTGACCCTTCAAGAAGAGGGTAGGGGAAGCCATTTGCAGTATTTTTTTAAATCTCTCCTCCCTCGCTTTAATCTGTAAGCTTCTTCTAGCCATCCTTAGAATTTAGAACTTCAACTTTTGCACCAGCGCCTGGCTTTAACATAAACCTTTCTGGATTTTTTCCTTCAAGAATTCAAGACGCTATATCAGAAATACAACAAAGTACCTTCTCTCCTGAGATGAATAGGTATGTCTTACCCCAGATGCTCTTTACTATAGAATATGATGATCACACTTGATTCCAGAGCCCTGAAAACTGTAAATAGAGTGAGGACCCAGTTTAGAGGTGAATTTGCTCTTCTGTAATATTGATTGTTCATCCATTCAGGGAATTTAGAGCTCTGTCTTTGTTTTCTGTCCATTTAAGTAGGAAATGACTGTCTTTTGTCATAAGCCTTGAGGCTTTACGTGAGTCTAAGGGGAAGTGATTTGTTCCAAAGAGATATAAACAGGAGGTCTCATGGCTTTAATGTTCCGCCAAAGTTACATTACAGGTCTCTGTCACTATTCAAAAGTACTGTTGTATTGGCATGATTAGTAATGACTAAGTTTGGTTCTCCCTCCTCCCCCTACTGGGGAGAAGGGTAAGTGGAGGCTCAGGCTTTCCAAATAATAATAATTGCTCTCCATTTCTCTCCCCCTCTTCTCTCTGAATACAAGGTCACTCACCACAGAAAAAATACAAGAGAAGGCCCTAGGATTTCTTAGCTGCTTAGACTCTCAAGACACTTCTAAGGGGTTGAATGCTCAGTCTTAGGGATGCTGTAATAAAATTTGGAACATAAAATGAGTAAGTTACATTTAAGGAACCCAACGGCTTTAAGTCGCATCTCAAAATGGAGACAGAATGGGGCGAGCAGAAGGAAGAAAACAACAAGCTTTTTTTTTTTTTTTTCTTTACAGGGACACAGAGAGAAAGAGA